>NC_139830.1:30127570-31493876 GCF_963691815.1 Echiichthys vipera
GTCCTTCTCGAATATGTGTGTACGTAAAAGACAAATATCATGTCATCATTTTTATACTGTAAAATTGTGATACTAATATCTGCATCATGAAGCCAGTAAGTCACTGTGCTTGTTTGTGTCCTTAACATAAATAGAACACAAAGTCAAATATTAACATGGAAACCAATCCACTAATTTCAAGACAGTGCAGTCAGACAAGGCTCACAGCTCAAAGAATGTAACATACACACCATATTTCTATTCTCTGTCTCTCAGCTTCAAGTGGCTTTCTGCAGCAGTGCAGCAGCTGGGCTTTGTCTCTGCTCTGTGCTGTGAGGTAGCTGATTGGACAGCGATGCAATCTCTGTCACTCCAGCTCTCCAAAGTGTTTTATGTCTAGCACTCGCTGTGACATTTGTACTTATGGTTTTCTACATTCTTAATTGGAAAGCAGGCTTGTAAGCAGGAGCTTAGGCTATAGAAGCAATGTTATAGCATGATGCATAGCTATTAAGTGTAGTGCAGTCAAAGGGCCAGAAGGAGGCAAAGATGAATGAACACTGAGGCAGACAGAACACAGCACAGGGCAACTCCAAATGAATTACAGCTAACCTTGAACATTCACATGTCCCATAGGACTAAAGCAATGGAGCACTGTGTGTGTGTGTGTGTGTGTGTGTGTGTGTGTGTGTGTGTGTGTGTGTGTGTGTGTGTTGTGTGTGTGTGTGTGTGTGTGTGTGTGTGTGTGTGTGTGTGTGTCGTGTGTGTGTGTGTTTGTGTGAGGGATAATGTATCCTGCAGTTTTTGCATGTGTATAAGAACCTACACTGAGGCTCAATCCACACTACTATGTTTTCGTTTAGAAACACATTTCTTTGGCTGTGTTTACGCCTGGCATCCACACTACTCGGCGTTTCAAAGCCCCTGAAACAGAGACGTGTGTAAATGCTGGACAGGCAGAAACAGAGACTTTTGGAAACAATGACACAGACACCCACGTCAGTCAGTCTTATCAGTTAGGTAGGCTGAGCAGAACTTTTGTGATGTCATCATTCTTGTGTGGGGTGCTCCTTCCCCGTTGCCGTGGCTTCCTCTGGCAAGGATAATGCCACAGTATATTGATCTAGTTTCCAGTACATCATAACAGTTCCACCTTGCTGTTGGTCAAGCTAATACATCTCTGGTCTTATTGTTTTCTTCCTCAAACATTTGTCCCATTTACAAATTATGCATCCCATTTTGATTTAAAACTGCAGAGTAACATTAGACAATCTGCTTGAGCGAGGGCACAAACCCCCAGCTGCTCATAGAGCCTGTCCAAAGGCAGCCCCCTCGCTCTGACCTTTCTCCAGTGTAGGGATGGGCAACGATCACTCGAGTACCCAAGTACACTGCATAGGCTTGTAAAAGAGTGAGGCCCCTATTACTTGATCCGCGGGGAAAAACAACGAGGAGCTGCTTTCTGGCATGTTCCAAATCAGCCTCAATGTTGCCGTTCTGTCATAAACCTTTTCTAAACCCTTGTTGCTGTTGTTTGCCGTGACGGTGGCATGTACTCAGGCTCGATAAAAGCCTTCAACAAAACTTAACTTAATTCGTGGCTGTAAAGGCATACAGTGTGCTCTCTCTCCTCTCCTTTCCCCCGACGGACTGTGACTGAGAGACTGTGTTGCTCCTCTCCACTCGTTCTCCGCAACGCTCTTGAAACACAGAGCCCATCCAATTGTTCAGCAGGTAATTGAGAGTAATAATAATTGCTCAACGGAGGAGGAGAAAAGGAGAGAGAGGGTAAGGTGCTTCTGTCTGCAGTTGACTCACATCAACAGGAACCTGACTTACATTTATATCTGGACATTAAAGGCACCAAATGACTTGCTTTAAGATTTTCCTTAGTTTATAATATTAAGAATATACATATATAATTTCCATGACGCTATTTACGGTAATGCGAGTATTCAAATATTGGAATTATTTTATTATTATTATTACTGAAAACGCCCATCCCTACTCCAGTGCATGTGCATGTGTGTGTATTTCACCACAAGTGCTTTGGACTGTTGTTCAGTACATGGATGAACAAACAAGTCTGTCTTAATACAATTCTCACATGTCTACCTCTACGTACATTATACAAGTTGTTGGGTGTTATAATCAGAATCAGAAATCACTTTATCAGCCAAGTATGTTGGCACATACACTGAACAAGAATCACAAGCCCTGACTGCCTATAGCCCAGATGTGGCTGCTCCATCACTCTGAAGCACCGCACTAAATGTGTGATATTTATGTGTCATTATACTGGAGATGAAGATTCAGAAGCTTTATTTATCACGAGGGAAATTATTGTGCAACAGTTTCAATACAGAAGGTGGAAAAGGATCAGAGTAACAATAAGCATAAACATAAATCAAATCAAAATAAAGCTAACATCAGATAAATCAAGCAATGAACTAAGTGTGACAGAGTGCAACAGACATCGTGGTTAAGCGATAGGCTGAGTTAGAAACGAGGGGTAAACCTTTCAAAGTTCCAGTCTTTTTGGTCCAAAATTCCCTCCACACACTTGCAGGTGGGTTTGTCCTGGGGAGAGAGACAGCATGTAACAGTAATGCTTGGGTGTGTTTTACTTCTCCAGAGTCATCCTCTAAAACACTCTGAGTCTAAATTTCTTATGAGCATCTTCACTAAAGGATGTGAGCAAATTGAGTGGCTAAAGCTTACACTAACTTGCTACAGATACCCTCTGTGTGGTTTTGTGTGTGTGTGTGTGTGTGTGGTGTGTGTGTGTGTGTGTGTGTGTGTGTGTGTGTGTGTGTGTGTGTGTGTGTGTGTGTGTGTGTGTGTGTGTGTGTGTGTGCGTGTGTGTGTGCGTGCCAAACTTGGCTAATCAAGAGCACTTAACAGTCTCCTCTCACTCTCTCACTCTCTCTCTTTCTCTCTCTCTCTCTTTCTCTCACTTGCTCTCTCTCTCACTCACTCACTCTCTCTTTCTCACTCTTTTTCTCTCTCTCGCTCTCTCTCATCACACACACATACACACACACACACACACACACACACACGCTCACTACGGTCAGAGGTTGCAGGAGTGTTAACTTTCCACTGGCGAGCATCATGGATTAGATCATATGTTCAACAGATAGCCTTTTGCCACTCCCTTTTACGGGCTTGTCTGAAAGCCTGTGGTGGGCCGGGGTGTTGACTCATCCAGCTGGTGTTTAGATGAAAGGAATAAAGTGCTTTATTAGACGCGCGCTGTGGGCTGTTCCGAGCTCTGATGAGGGAGCTTTTTGCTGGAGATGTGAGTGTGGTGTTGAGTGATAGCAGACACTGTGGGTTTGTGCTGTGAGTTATAAGAATGAACTGTAACTTTATCTAGTATCTCAGATGAGATGAGAGCATTCCAAAATGAGCCCTCCTGCTGTGCACATAATTGTTTTCATATGAAGTGGAAATGTTTAAAAGTTCTGTACTCAACATTCAGAGCATTAATATCATTAATATGGCTGCAAACAAATATTAGCTATGTAAAGATATAGCAGAGTAAGGGCCGTACACATGCGGCATTTTTGTTCCTAATGTCACTATGCAGAAGTCGCGCTCATGTGCAAGACTGACGCCATTGCGGCACACACGCCTATTTGTCTGCCTTTTTCAGGGTGCAACGCCTGCGCTACTTATCGAATGCAGTAGTGCTCAAAAACAACGCAACTTGTGTTTTCCAGGAGGTAAAAGATGCAACACGTGTCCTCTGTGTGTGTTATAATCCCACTTTCTCTGCTGATTGTTTTCATATTGACATGTTGGTGTATATTGCACTCATACATAATGGAATAATAGAGTCTGTAAGAGCTGTTTGGAGGGAATCCTAGCCCACTGTTTTTTTTTAACAGTATTATCAAGTACAGCTCCTTCAAGGATGAAATCATCTGTCTAAAGCTCTTTTCACATATGACAGCATCAGGAGAATCAGGTCCAGAGTTTCTATTTCACACATACAGCACACAACAAGATAGTCTCAGATGTGAAGCTGCAAAATTCTGGGAATTTTTAAAGTTGGAATCTTTCCATGGGAAATAACATTATTTATTTTTTTTAGAATAAACGGTAATAAACCTGGAATTGACAAAATTGAAAGTTGGCCCTTAACAGGGATTATAAATATAGTTGGGGAACATTTATTTTAGCATAATCCTGACTAAAACAACCAGATATTATGCAAGTACACTTGAGAATTCAATGCTATTCCTCAATCACATGCAAATAGCACATTGCTTACTGCAGGGGTATTGAGGCCACGCCCCCTCCAAGCACAGATGATTTCTAGAACCCTGCACTATTGAAGCCACACAGTTGACCCTATGGACTACATACAATTACCATGTTCCATCAGAGCCAGTTCGTAATTCGATCATAAAAAAAAAGTGTTGCTGTTCCTTGAATTTGTCTGATGAACTCAGTCCAGTCAGACGTTCCTGAATATCGTCATCAGTCCACTGAGACATTTTTTGTCGTAAACCTTCTTCTTCTTCACCCTATGAAGAATGAGCAGAACATCGCCATCTAGTGTCCCCAAAGCAATTTCAGTCAAAAGCAACTGGACTTGGTTATTTTTCTAGGAAGACGTTTCACCTCTCATCCAAGAGGCTTCATCAGTTCATGTATGCATCTGACCAGGCTGGGACTGGTCGGACTAACTGGTGTGGAGATCCAGGTATATAACCTCTCACAAGGCCGATGATGTCACTGGAAGCCGTTGTGCTCCAAGTGCCAATGACCGTTGTTGGAGTGACAGGAGGCTTTTGTGAACAGTTTTTCTTTGGGGATAACGATGACCTGGACAAATGACAACATTCAAAGCCTAACTACCATCTAGTGTCAAGCGATCAACCTGCGCCATGTCAAGTGATGAATCATACAGGGTAATGACTAATTTTGACTAATCAATTCAAATATTTGATGTTAGCCAGTCTTCAACTGGAAGTCTTTCTTTGAGGGGTGTATAAAACCTGGAGACAGACCCGACCCAGTAGCCTACAGGAGACTGTAGTCTGTTTGAGCCTTTTTAAACCCATCCCCTCCGGCAAATCACACCATAAAAACAAGTATTGCAGAGGAGTTTGACTGAGAGTTACAGTTACAGCTAAGTAAACATGAAAGTGATCTTACCGATCAAGGAGAAACGTAGCCAGCCGACAGTAGCTGCACCCAACAACAGACAACCCTGGCAACCCACAATGCTAGCCGCTATTGGCTGCTACAATGTAAACAGAACATGACAGAGAGTCATTGTCCAACCCGTCAAAAAATGAATAATATTAATTCAGTCTAAATATATCTTTTATGGAAAAGTACTATTTTGATTCTGTACCCCTAAAAACGGCCCATGGGTATATTATTTATAAAATATATATAGCTTTTAATAAAGATTCTACATATTCAACTTTTAGTGTCATCATGATCACTATGACTCTGGGTGAGTCCAGGTGAGGACACAATGAAGACTTTGTTGATATTCCTGACTACATTAGATTTAAATAAGGACAACTGAGGCTCATTGAGTTATTATTCTACTCATGTAAGTAAAGACTGACCAGAAGTTTTTCTGTCACCTTCGGAGGTGTGTTTTATTCCGGTGTTGTCTAAGCATGATATAAACCTTATCAGCACGCCCATTACTCTCTTTGAATACACCGGAGAATGAGCGGCTGCATTTTTGGGCTCACTTACAGATTAAACAGTCTTTGTACCAGAGATCTGGGAGGGTAAACTATGTTTGATGTCCGGTCCGACTGATTTGTGTTTTCACATACAGCTCCTCTGGGTAATGTCGATCATGTCAGGTTTACAGTGCTAAGGCTGTTTCACTGAACTGCTAGGTTTTTTGTTTTTCACAGTTAAATGATATCCAAAAAGTAAATAGCCGCTACAAATGTGAAAAATCAATTATCTCTTCTGGCTCACATCAATATCCCCACCGCAGCACTACATTGGCCTATCAGACGGGATCAGGCCGGGTCCTGCTCCTCGAATGATACCCCCCCACAGCAACTGTGTTTGTATTCTGTCATTTGCTTTGTGACACACACTGTTGGAATGCTTGCTCTGTGTCATGGCTGGCTGTGAGACACTTCAAAGCAGGCGCCATATTTTCATTGTTTCATTCAGAAATAGAAAGGCTGTGGGGAGGCTGTGTGCAGAAGGTTGCAGTGCTGATGCCTTTTCTACATGTGTGTTTTGTGAAAAAGAGGAGATAAAAGTCTCACTTTATGTTTAGGAAAAAACACAAGCAAATGCTGACCAATCACAGTTCTTGCAGTCACCATACCCAAAAAGTGTAGTTTAATTTTTTTGGAGGCACACCTCAGCTATGTATCAATCTGATAATGGAGTCTGTATGACATTTGGGAGGTTGGCAAGCAAAGACGTATCTTCCCAGGTCAAAGCAAGCAGCTCTTGAACATGTTGAGGACCATTGTGATAATAGTGAAAACTGTGGATATACTACAGGCCATGGCGTGCTGATGCAGTGGAGGTGTGTTTGTACCGTAACATCCTCAGGCTACTTCTGTCTCTTTCCTCACTATTTCACTCCTTGTTGTGTTGACATTAGGAGGAAAATGCACAGTGAAATCTCTCTTTATTTTGACAGAAAGTAAAAGGAAATGACTGTGCTGCTGCAGTGAAACGCAGTCTTGACATTAAAAGATTTCTCGCTGCGGCTTCCAGCAGTGTGTGGCTGGATCAGGTGTGTTTCAGCTTAACAACTGAGAACTTCCCAGGGAAAAGAAGACTGCGGCACACTGATACAAAACATGTCACCCTCTCATAGAGGTGGCAACATGATCAGCTCACTGCTCTGCAGACAGCAATATTGGATTCACACTCTTAACTCTGTTTAGCCATTTGGCCCACATGAAGAACTGAACTGTCATGGTTTCTTTAATCGGTTACACATAACAGATGCAGTACTTGTAATTTTTGTACTTTTTATATGAGTAACTTTAAGAGACATCTATGTTCTTGTGTTCCTGATGTGATTGTGGTGCTTTGGGTGTGGCAATTAGACTCTGACATTGGTAGCTTTTACTTGTGGATTCACCTTCCAATAGAATTGAAATCCTGTCCAACCAATTATCCAATGAGGACTGCTCACCTGTATAGTATAAAGATATATGTGTTTGTCTCTGTTTGAATGGCTAAAGACACAGTAGTATTGAAACATTGATCTGTTTGCACCATTGAAGGCTGAACATGTTACTCTCTCTCATTGGGTGGACAGTGCAGCCACTCCTTGACTCTGTTTGAGTTCTCATTTTCCAGACCTGGCTAAACAGAGTGAAATCAACACAAAGTATTTGCTCTATTTGTCTCTTCCTCAACCAGGGCTGATCTACACCACAGATATGTTGGACCGTGAGACAAAGGACTCTTATTGGCTAACAGTGTATGCCAGTGACCATGGCGTGGTTCCGCAGTTTGCCACCATCGAGGTGTTCGTCCAGGTGGAGGATGTTAACGATAACGCACCGCTGACCTCAGAGCCATTGTACCGGCCCTCTGTGCCTGAGAACTCTCCAAGGGATGTTTCTGTGATCCAGATCCAGGCCCAAGACCCTGATGCCACGCCCCCTGCTGCTGACAGGCTCAACTATCGCATCATCAGCGGAAACCCACAGAACTTCTTCACTATCAACACCCGCACTGGTGAGTAATGGTGTGTGTCTATGTGTGCATCCCACATGTTGCAAGGATTTGGTTTGGCCATCCATCCATCTTCAACAGCTTGTCCCTATCGGGGTCGCGGGGGGGTGGAGCCGATCACAGCTGACATTGGGCGTGAGGCGGGATACACCATCTATCACAGGGCACATAGAGAGACATAGAGACAAACAGAGACAGACAACCATTCACACTCACAATCACACCTATGGGCAATTCTTTGAACTGTGGGAGAACCCGGAGAAAACCCATGCAGTCACGAGGAGAACATGCAATCTCCCCAAAGAGGGGCCCCAGCCGGGTTTCGAACCAGGAAACGCCTTGCTGTGAGGCAACAATTGCTAAACACCACACCACCGTGCTGCCCCTTAAATGATAAATATGCAAAATGCATTCTATTTGCATTGAAAATTTATATTTGTTTAATTTTGACATGATCCAAAAGTAATCAGATTAGATTATATATTTATTATATATATATTTATTTATTATATTTATTTGTCATCCAATGGATTATGTTTTTAATGACAAAAAATGCTATGTGATTTATATTCAGTGACTGACCCAAGTCGTCTGTCCCATCTGTGCAAAGCCTAATAAAGCCTAGCCTCTTCATGACAGCCTACCAAGTCGCCAGAATAACACGTTGGCATTGTATGTTTCTTTTAACCACGAGGTTGTTGAATCTCAACATTTCTGAACGGCTACAACCCGTTCTCATTCCCTACTCGTCACATACCGGCACTTTTTGGCGCTCTGTGGTCACAGTTTCAAACAAGGTTCATGTAAAAACAAAAACTATTAATGTTACTGAGGTTTAGCCATTAACTACATGATTAGATTTAGGAAAATAATTAATTAATTAACTAATTGAATTAAAGCTATTCTTACCTTTCTGGCATATCGCACAGCACTAAGAAAAAATGTGAACATGAACAACTCCACCTCCCTCCAAAGTCCCACCCTTTCCCCCCTGCCTGACTTCTGACGCTCCCTCCTGCCCCGACACGAGCGCTCGTTTGTTTGCACAACCGGTGAGGTAAGCGCTGACACTAACACTAATCGAAACATCAACACTAATGCTTACACTACTCTTCCTTGCAAAAATGACATAATGTTACATAACTATAGTAAGTGATAAGTGATAGCATCTGGATGCTGCGTTATCACATGTAATGTGCTGCATTCTAGGATTAGCAAACTAAAAGCCCTGTGCAGCAGAAACTCCTCCACCATCTCATCTCGTTTTAGCTCCAGGTGAAGCTGCATTAGCCTCCGCCATCACTGGAAAGCAGAGCTGAATTTGTGTTTTGCCTCTCGACGCATCAGTTTTTCGTTGTTCTGTGCTATCTCTCACAGACCGCTCTGTCACTCTGCAGAGAGGCGCGTGACTTGCAAGCAGTGACAGCAAAAGGCAACTGAAGGGACGCTGTGACGACGACAGGCAGGAAGCGTGACAAATCACTTTATTCAGACCAAGCAAAATGATCGGTCAGACTTTTATCGGAAATATTTGAGAACTGATTATTGATGACACCTGGTGCATTTCTTTTACATTTTACTGTGCCATAGGCTTATTAGGAGCATTTTAAGATTACAAAGGAAAAGTGTCATAATGCCAGAAAGGGAAGAATTGCTTTAAAATATGTACATCTGTTATGTAATTAAGTTTCACATTCACACTGTGTTTGACCAAACCATCCACCCTGATCCCCTCTGTTTGAGACTTGTTATACTAGGTCACCTGACTTCCAGACAGTGGCGGGCCGTGCATTTCAGACCTGCGCCTGCAGCGATGCCCTACCAGACTTAATCAACCTCTTAAAACCATAATTATGATGCCATGGCTCTACACATTATGCATTTAGACCAAAACACAGTACAACTGGGCGTTGCATCACCTTAACATATAGTCAAGTACAACAGAGTTATATTACTCTAATGAGTTTTATTCACTCAACCAACAGTATGAGCTTCAACAAGTTTGTTCACAAAACAGCGCAGAGCCACTGTCAAATCAATTCAATCAACCAATCAATCAAGTCGCAGCCGAAGCACGTCACAGAAACAATCGTTAATACATTTTTTAACAATAATATTAACTCAGCAAAATAAAGAAAGCTGCAAAAGTCCCCAACTAAAATACAAAAATAACTCAACTATAAGCTATACTGTCACGTTTGCTCCATGTATTCCACCACGGGCTCACGCGCCATTATATATCACACAAAGGCATCATTTCAGAAATAAATAAAAGGCTTTTAAGGTATAATACAAAGTTGTATTAAGTCCACCAACACTACAGCGATGAGCTTTAACAAGTGTGTTCACCAAACAGCGCATCATCACACACAAACCCGCAGTGTCATAGAAACATGTTTGACGCACACACACACACAGTTCACTGAAAAATAAACAATTTACAGAATATTTGCCAACTTAGGTTTTTAATATTTATTTAACATTACTAAATAAAATGGGGAAAAGGCATACAAATCTAATAAAACATAAAGTGCTTTGTACTCACTCAGATCAAGTGTGTTTGAATAATGCTGAGTCAGGCTTGCTAGCGTCGGGGTCGGACGGCCTCTCTTTACAGTGTCTAGCTTATCTTGAAAAGTTTTTCTAGAGAATGGCGTTGTAATTAAATCTGCGATCAAATCGTTATCTTCGCCTCCTTCAGCCATTGTGGGTTGAATAAACTAAAACAACTTGTCGCGCTACACTAATTGGAAATGTCCTTATTTTCCGTTTATCACATTGACATTTGGGCTCAGGTCTGCTTTGCATAGCTCTGCATAGCTCTGCCTCTCTCTAGCGCATATCCAATCAAAAGACGTGCATGGATGACGCTGTAGGCCTGCTAGCAGGCACCAGTGAACCCAACTTGACGCTGATTGGTTAATGCCACAGGTCCGTTATCATTGACTTTAAGCTACCATGCGCCTGCACTCTTGCTTCTGAAGGCGTAAGGGCAGATTTGGGACCCTGGCAACAAATGATAGCTGAATAATGATTGGCTAAAAACTCTAAGATAAACGCCAGCCCCCCCAGATCTCGACCCGGGGCTGGAAGCAGAGCAACCAATTTAGGAAAGCTATGAAATGAAGAGTATAGACTATGGGGAACAATTTAATACATATTTGTGGAAAGAATATATATTAAAAAAATATATTCCTGATTATGTTTAGGCCAGCAGAGAAGGCCTTGCTTGCCTTGAGGGTACACCACTGCTTCCAGAGCACTTACTCTGAACATGTAATATTAACATGTATCATTTTACATTGTATTCGGTTGAAAACCTGAAATGTCACATACAGATGTAAATGGGTGCCATAACATTAAATATTAATGTTTCTGTGGTTTGCAGAAACCTACAATTCTAACATTTTCTTCTGCCGAAATACAACTACAGTGTCGGCCCCATTGACTTATGTGGTGAAAGAGACGTCTGCAAATCAGTGGATACATTTTTTTAAGCGACACAACCTCCATGAGATGACTTGTTTCACTATCAGAATCTGATCCATTTGGCCCATCTAGTATAGCCACATTGTGCCCATCCTGTATTTTAATAGACAGCAGTTGAACTGGTATCCTGGCTCTGTCCACATCTATCCACTGCAGATGCACCATTCTTGACCTGGATGAGTAGTTAGTATAAATAAGTATATCAGGATAATATTATTATATATTAGCAGTAGTGACATCATCAACTGTTCCAGGTTTCTGACGTTTCCTCATTACTGGCATGCGACTGGGTGATAATAAAATAACGATATATACAAATAATTGGAGGGTGCTATAGTGTTGAGGAAAATGTTCCAATAGTAACATTTCTATAGTGTGTGTGTGTGTGGGGGGGATAACCAACAGTGGGAGAAACAACAGCAACACACACACATCCGCTCTGCACACTGCAGCCTCACACACAGTTTGTTCTGCAGATAAGGCTTGTGGTGAGACAGGGAGAAATATAATTGGCTTTTGCTATATTTATCTTTTCTTTAGTTGAGATCCCTTTCCTTTGAATGTGATGCTATTTGACCCATTTATCTCAAGCAACTCCTCCCCTCTTTTTCTGCCTTTCATTAAAGACAGTCTTGCACTTTGCGTTTTTTCTGCCTTTCATTAAAGTCATTCTTGCACTTTGCGTTTTGGTATCTTTTATCTCCTCATGTTTTCTCTCTCTGGCATCCTCTAATACACTCCGGTTTCACTCCCAACTATCTCCTTTCTTCTCCTGATAGCTGTTTTCCACTGTTTTAAGCCATACGTCTGTCTCCTTTCTCTGTCTTGATGGCAGATCTTGAATATTTGATTTTGCGGTTATGAAACTTTGATAAGGAACTGCAGATCATCCGTATGCCTGTAGCACTCTTCCTCTCTTAATGACGCAGTTGTTGTTTATTTCCTCTGTCCATCTGCCTGATTGTCCCTTTCACTCAGTGCGACTCCCTCCTCTTTGGTCATTTAGTTTAATCTGAATTTATGACTTTACTAACATTAGCTAACTCCCTCCTCTTTAATCATTTAGTTTAATCCGAACATTTGACTTTACTTTACTAACGCTAGCTAACTCCCTCCTCTTTGGTCATTTAGTTTAATCTGAACATTTGACTTTACTTTACTAATGTTAGCTAACTACCTCCTCTTTTGTCATTTAGTTTAATCAGAGCTTTTGACTTTACTAATGTTAGCTAACACCCTCCTCTTTAGTCATTTAGTTTAATCTGAATTTATGACTTTACTTTACTAACGTTAGCTAACTCCCTCATTTTTAGTCATTTAGTTTAATCTGAACTTTTGACTTTACTAACATTAGCTAACGCCCTCCTCTTTAGTCATTTAGTTTAATCTGAACTTTTGACTTTACTTTACCAACATTAGCTTACTCCCTCCTCTTTAGTCATTTAGTTTAATCTGAACTTTTGACTTTACTAACATTAGCTAACGCCCTCCTCTTTAGTCATTTAGTTTAATCTGAACTTTTGACTTTACTAACATTAGCTAACGCCCTCCTCTTTAGTCATTTAGTTTAATCTGAACTTTTGACTTTACTTTACTAACATTAGCTAACTCCCTCCTCTTTAGTCATTTAGTTTATCTTAACTTTTGACTTTACTAACGCTAGCTAACTCCCTCCTCTTTAGTCATTTAGTTTAATCTGAACTTTTGACTTTACTTTACTAACGTTAGCTAACTCCCTCCTCTTTAGTCATTTAGTTTATCTTAACTTTTGACTTTACTAACGCTAGCTAACTCCCTCCTCTCTAGTCATTTAGTTTAATCTGAACTTTTGACTATACTTTACTAACGTTAGCTAACTCCCTCCTCTTTAGTCATTTAGTGTAATCTGAACTTTTGACTTTACTTTACTAACATTAGCTAACTCCCTCCTCTTTAGTCATTTAGTTTATCTTAACTTTTGACTTTACTAACGCTAGCTAACTCCCTCCTCTTTAGTCATTTAGTTTAATCTGAACTTTTGACTTTACTTTACTAACGTTAGCTAACTCCCTCCTCTTTAGTCATTTAGTTTATCTTAACTTTTGACTTTACTAACGCTAGCTAACTCCCTCCTCTCTAGTCATTTAGTTTAATCTGAACTTTTGACTATACTTTACTAGCGTTAGCTAACTCCCTCCTCTTTAGTCATTTAGTGTAATCTGAACTTTTGACTTTACTTTACTAACATTAGCTAACTCCCTCCTGTTTAGTTATTTAGTTTAATCTGAACATTTGACATTACTAACATTAGCTAACTCCCTCCTCATTCTGTCTATTTTCTTTTCTTTCTTTCTTCTCTCTTCTTTCACCTCACGTCACTACATTTCAGAGGTGGTTGAAGAAGATAGAAATGAGTGCCAGGACTGTCAATCTATAATAGAGCAAAGAACAGTGAGACGGCATAATTTCTTGATCAAAAAGGAAACAGGTCTGTTATGTGGAATTCCTGGGACATTCATATATTTCCAAAAATTGAATCCAAGCCTCTTAGTCATCATTACTTTTAAAGCCGACAGTGGAGAATGTGAATTGAGTCAGCTGTGCCATCACTTTTTGTCATTGACCTTTATAATCCTCTGCTGTCAGCCCACCTCCTTTTTGTGCATGTTTACTCTCTAAGTAAATTGTAGGTGTTGTGGAAGCTTTAAGCCCTTTATTCATCACACAGGCTTCAGTAATCCTATCTATATGGTAATCAACACACACACACACTGACCAGTGTTCCATGGTATTTAAGTATTCCCACTTCACCTTTAGTCATTTCTCTCTCTCTCCCTTCCTTCCTTTGTTGTCTCTATTCTTCTTCATGTGCCTCATCTCTTCTTTTATCGTCAACATTTCAGTTCATAGTTCAAGTGTTCCTTCCTTTTTACTACTACTACTACTACTACTACTACTACTACTACTACTACTACTAACACTACTACTTCTACAATGACTACTACTAACTATAATAGCAGTCCTTCAAACAAAGATCACTATTTCATTATGCATGTTACATAACATAATTGATAATGTTTGCCCTGTTTGCACTATGATGCACAAAGCTGGTTTGTTTTTTAATACAGGCCTCTCAAGTGTCACGCATTAAACGTGACAGTCACTCTTTTCGGTCTTTGTTCACGCACTCCTGCCACACATTGTATTTCTCACGCAGAAAAACTATTAATAATATGCCGCAGCGCCCAAAATGTCTCTGGGCATTAGTGCAGTAGTGTCGCTCTCACTACAGAACCGGCAGGAATCAAGAGCGTCTCCCCATGAGTTCTCAGTCGAGCCTGCCATTTACCAGCCAATTAAAAAAAGTAAGGGGCTACACAATAGCCAATCAGAAAATGTCATTATTGTATCTGGGTACTTGATTTAATGAAACAACCAATGAAAAAAAGCATAGTTATCCTGGAATTATCCACGTGATTCTGCTACATCTGGGAACTTGGAGGAGGGGCGGGGGGTCTTTAAAACTTAGAATAGAATAGAATTACTTTAATGATCCCAGACTGGGAAATTATTTTGTAACAGCAGTAGTGGGTCAGCAACGAACTGAACTCTCTCAAACTTGAGAGCTCTGTTAATATATTGAAATACCTGAGTGGATCCACACAGACTGACACCTGCAGTACTTCAGTGGCAGCTAACCCAACACCATTTACCTTTGTGTCATTGTATTTGAATCTTGGATTCAAAGAGCTCTGCAAAATATAAGCAAGTGGCCAGATGTTCACACCAGCCTCGTTTAGAGCCGTCAAACTGAACACCTGAGGTTTTTCCCATATGAACGCTAGAATCGAACTCTGATGCAGACCACACAGCCGCTCTCTGGTCTGCCCCTGGTGGTCTCAGACCTCTGTCAAGTGAACTCTGGAGCAGCTCTTTTGGTGTGAACACCATTTGAACAAATCACAGGAAGCGAACCATTTCATGTAATTTTGTGGCTTTTGTTTATAATTTCTGGACCATTTGAGTTTTGCCAGTCTAAACATTTTAACAACGTATCATGCTCATTTTGGTTCCATTTAGGAAACAGAGCTTTAAGTGTGAACCCACCCTGTGTATATGCTCCATCTGACTCCCTGACATCTTGTAGCATCACTGAAATAAATGCAGGGCAAACTGCCTTGAAAATGCTTTTCCTCCGGCTCTATTCTTTTATTATTTTATAGTTTCCATAATTACTTCATTATTGTGATGTATTGTGTTAGGAAACAGGATGTTGATGCATGTCATGAGGCAGTGGGAGATCTGTGTTAAGCGTAAACCAATTGGCTGTTAGTTATAAAGAGAAATGCATTCTGAGAGCATGGGCAGAAATGTGGGTTTGATAAACCATTTGTGATGGTTTTTGGTACAGCCCATTAGAACAGCAGGAGGTCACCATTGATATGTACACTTTTCAGTTCAAGTTCAATGCCCTTTTAATTGAATCTGACATTTTTATCCCAGTAATGTAAGGCACTTCCTCTCTCTCTGTCCTCCAGCTGGTTGGTAATTGAATTTCTTCAATCCTCAACATGCAGATGGCGTAATTAGCTAGCATATCCTGAATTCAAGGCCCACTTATTCACTTCTTTAGGAGCTTTCAATTTCAAATGAAGTTTGCTCTGTTGTCACCACATGGCCTCAGTATAAGACTTAGTTGTAGTTGTATATTGGTGGAGATGGTATCCCGTCCCTGTTCAGAGATCATCTCTGATAACAGATGTAAATGTCCTCCTGGATCTTTCTCTCACCGTCCAAGATTTTTTTTTAAATCAACTTATATTGTATAGCTACACTATCACCTGACATGTTCCACCATTCTGATATTATCTTTTGCCACAATTTTGCTCAAAACCCTGTATTAGCCTTCCTGTTAAAGCTGTTTGATCCTAGCCTTACATGCTCCTATGAGCTCAGTTTTGGAAACTTTGAGCAGATACAGTACATGTCAGGGGTGATTTAAAGAGGGGATAGAGGTTTCCCATGAACCCTCCTTTCTTATGATTCTACCATTTTAACCAACCCGTACGTTAACACAGAACATATTATTTTTGGTAGAGCCTGTACAGTGCATCTGGCGTGTGTAATTACACTTTGACAGTATGTGTCAGTTAGAGTAAAGAGTGCAGATGGAACACATACCTGCAGCCTTCAGATGGCGGTAAATGGAGTTAATCAACTGAATCTGAAGGCCTTCATGCAGCAAGCAAACTGCTGTGATGACATATGTTGGGAACAATTATATAATAATTTACTCCACTGTCCTTGATTTGTTCTGTGTGATGTAGATGTAGATGTCTGCTGGTGTTAATCATTAATTTTGCATAGGGGTTCATATAGGTTTATGTCAGTGTGTCTACAACAATTAAATTGATCAAAACAGCACATGTAGCCCAGAATGTAACAGGTATAGGTGAGGACCCATTAGCAGCACAGAATCAGGCAGGTTCACTTGGTAATGAACTTTATTTAACAATGACAGACAGGTGAAAGGAGATTGGAGGACAGGCAGGCAGTGGAGGAGGTGAACAGTTCAGGTGAGAGGCAGAAGGCAGACGGTGACACGGTAACCTTTTTCCTCATTACTCTGGAGCTCTTAATCTATTCAGGCACATGCAGTATCAATATCCCTTTTTTTGTACCCAGAATTTCCAAAGAACCCATTGCAGGTCATTCCAATACAAAGCTTCACCTGACTGGAATAATCTTCCTCTCTCTCTTCGACCCATTACCTCTCTCCATTGCTTCAGGACTTCTCTACTTTCTCATCAAAACATCCTCTAACTGCTTCTAATAATTTGTCAGTCAAACTGTTCTAACTGTACTTTATGTTGATGCAATTCCTTTTACTTATGAAATTTTATCCAGGTCATTGTGTCTTTTCAAAGTCGAGGGCTAGAAGGATGGTAGAGGGTGAGCGAACTGTCTATGTGTTTGTACTTGTTGTTGATGCTCGTCATGTATTCTTGTTTCTGTTTGTATATGTTTGTTTATTAGATTTTGTTTTGTGTCTATGGGACCCCCTCGAAAATGAAATGCTGCATCTCAAGAGGCTATCCTTACAATAATTTCATGAATTTGTCATTCAATATCATGTGTGTGTGTGTATGTGTGTGTGCGTGTGCGTGTGCGTGCGTGCGTGTGTGCGTGTATTACTGTGGTTAGCTTTTTGAAGGGAGGACACTCTCTCTTGCTAGCAAGGGCAACATATCCTGAATGAATGACCAGCCTTAAGCCTTTATTTCTTCTTCACCATATACTTCCTATATCCCCACTGGGCACTCATAGATGGGAAAGGTAATAGGGAGCCAGAAGGATTACCAAAGAGGAAAGATTCGTAGAATAGAAATACTTTATTGATTCCAAGCTGGAAAATTGCAGGCACTTATTATGGCTGTATTAACAATATTGTTAGAGTGCTCCAGGGCAAATGTATGTTGTCCTTTGTGCATCGTATGTAACTTTTTAGGCCTCGTTTCCAGCAAGCAGTCTGGTTCAGTTCAGTTCAGTTTGTTACACATTAGAGCAGTTATTTAGCATTTACATCATAAAATTGTGGATGGTGCCAATATAACAGCTCCATTCCATCCTATTTATTTTCATTACTCCTCTGTTGAGGTATCTAGCACACTGATCCGATATTGAAAGCTGGAGTTAGAAACGCTGCAGTTGGTTGATTGGTGCAGACGTTTCACTGCATCATTGGTGAAGAGGAAATACAGCGTGAGAGGGAGTTTGATGGAACAGTGAGGAATGAAAATGTTTCAGCTCTTTTTGCAGTGTGTGGCACACATTCGAGCAATGCAGGAGGAAATGTAACTAAAAACAACATGCTATTTAAGTGCTTGACATGGATTCTACCATCCTCTAACAACCTCGCCTGCGTTTAAGAGGACTGTGAACAGTAGAAATGCAAAACCCATCTAGTGTACATGTCTGTGTGGGTTACTTACTAAAGGTATTCTGTTGAAAAGTGCTTGATGGAATCATGGCTTAAGGTCCCTTCAAGCGAAGTGCACAAAAGCAGACTTTACATAGCAGTTTTATTATTTGCACTGAAAGATGAAAAACACTGTTCCTTACCAGTTATTTTTATTCTATGCAGACAATGTTGACAGACTTCTGAAGTCTCTGAAAGAGGAAAGAGGAAACATCTGTGGTTGAGACAAATTTGCCAATAATCAAACCAACAATAATAAATCCAGGCCCCTGTGAGTCTGGGGCTTCGGGCAGTTGCCCCTTACCCCTGGTTGGTATTAGAATGCACACATTTATTGTATGAATAAACAAAAAACTGCCAGACGCTGGGGGACTGTTTGAGTTGGCACTATATAAAATACTTTGTGCTGGTTTTGTTGTTGTAAAAATAAACTTTATTGTTGTTCAAATTGCTCTTGACCTGGAGTGGTCCAGAGACAATACCACAAGCCTGACAGAGATGGAGGGTGGCATAGAAATACGCCAGACAATTCTGTGTTTGGACCCATGTACAAACAGACTCAAAATGCAGAAGCATTTAGATCAAAGCACTGACTTTATCTGGAAGCAGGATACAGATTAGCAACCAGTAGCAGTCAGTATAGGCCATGGGCTAAGGCAGGCAGAAAAAAACAGCAAAAACAGTGAAAGACTCAAAAGGCAGAAGCAGTTAGATACGGGGCTGGAGCTCAAAGTTAGTCAGTCAAAGTCAAAGTCAAGTTTATTGCATCCATAACAATGGAAATGACATTTCTTATGCCCACCGCCATGCCCATATAAAAAGAACCTCAATGAGGATAGATAAAATACATATGCATCTGTGCCTATAGTTACAGGCACTGCAATAACGGAGATCAACATTACAGGATAATAAGTTAACATTTAAACACACACACATATACAGTACACCTAGATAAGTTCTACAAAGGTGTGTTTAAAGTGCTCATTGTGCTGCCTAATAGCTTGTGGTATAAAAGAGAGAGCATACCGCTTAGTTCGTGTCACCGGTGGTCTTAGCCGACCACTGCAAACCATGACCTTGTTGCCCAGACAAGTATGGAGAGGGTCACCATAATCTTAGTTGTAATTTTCTCGGTCATGGTATACTCTATCCAACGTAATTGTCAGCCCAGCTATTTTTCCTGCCCTTCTGTTTAATTTATCAATCCTATTCTTCTCGGTGACCCCCGCCTTCCCTCCCCATCCCACAACACAGTAGCTCCACACACTACATATCAAAGACAGAGCAAACCTTTCCATTACCACAGAATTCACAATAAAAGACTGCAACTTCCTCATACAGTACAGGTGTTTGACCAACAGTGATGAAATATGGTCAGTGCATGTCAACTTATCATTTAAAACAACACCTAAGTATTAATATGTGTCTGCTCTTTCTACTGTTGCCCCCTAAATTACCACTCAGTTTCTCCCTTGTTTCTTCTAAAGTCAATCACTAGTTCTTTAGTTTTCTTGACGTTAAGCTCCTGAAAATTACTGTCACAATACTTAACCAATACTCTCGTATCTCTTTTCTGTAGTGGCTATCATCATCCTGTTCAATTAGATATATATATATCTATATCTATATAGATATCTATACAGGTATATATATCTATATATCTATATCTATATAGATATAGATATATATAGATATATATACCTGTCCTCACTAGGGTCTTGACCTGACTGCAGTTCGTCATCGTGACCAACTTAAATGGGCAAATGCTCACCTTCGATGGCGTCTGGAGCTTTAGAGAAGTGTTTTTTTCACGGATGAATTCCAGTTTTCAGCGTTTATGGTGTGTTTTTTTTGTTTGTTTGTTTTTTAAAAGAACCTGCACATTTTAGAGTGGCCTTTTTTTTGACCAGCTTAAAGCTGTGATAACAGGTATATGTGTGTGAGGGGCAGGTATATGTGTGTGTGAGGGGCAGGTATATGTGTGTGTGAGGGGCAGGTATATGTGTGTGTGAGGGTCAGGTATATGTGTGTGGGAGGGGCAGGTATATGTGTGTATGAGGGGCAGGTATATGGGTGTGTGAGGGGCAGGTGTATGGGTGTGTGAAGGGCAGGTATATGTGTTTGTAAGGGGCAGGTATATGTGTGTGAGGGGCAGGTATATGTGTTTGTAAGGGGCAGGTATATGTGTGTGAGGGGCAGGTATATGTGTTTGTAAGGGGCAGGTATATGTGTGTGAGGGGCAGGTATATGTGTATGTGAGGGTTGTTGATCAGGTTGGCACAGTGCAGATGCCAAGACTAAACATCACCACAAACATTTGTACCTTACACACTCATAATACGCAGTGATGCAGCAGGATAATGCTGTAATGTTGTTGGTTTTGTTAATTAGGTTTCTGTCGGGGGCATTTTACAACAGATGGTGTATGTGTGTGTGGTGGTGTGAGTTTTGTGATCTTTTCTTCAGCATCTAATTATAGAATTGCACGCATGTGTGTGTGTCCTGGTATGTGGGTTTGTTATTGAAATGTGTCTCAAGGTCTTGATGTGTGCATTACTGTGTTTGTTACAGTACCAGCTGTTAATATTCTGTGTGTAACATTTTTGTGTGTATTGTCATCCATGACCTTGATGCTGTGACATATTAACTGTGTGTGTGTAGTCCTGCACTAACAGATGCAGAAACTGGAGTCAGCTGCTCCTAGCTTGTTAGCATGTCAGTCCGCCTGTTTAATTATGTTAATCAATGGTGTTTTTCACGGATTGTTAAGATTGTATTCATGACTGGAACAGTCTACAGATAACTATAAAGTATAGGGTGTCAGTATGGATCAATATTATTAACAGGTGGGACCCTGGCTCTGAGGCCTTTTCTGCGCCCTTAGCAACAGGATCTCTCTGCTGGAGGCTGTTCAGCTTGCGTTTTTGAACACTTCGCACTTGAGCACCAATATACGAGCGTCGAGTCAACCTCGATCTGCCTCTGCTTGGGACTTTTGTTATGGAGCTCCAGCATCTGTCGGCCAGTGGTGGTTACGTATTTTCCAAACAAAACTAGCACAGATAGACAGTCTGACTCAATCCTGACCTCCAAAATCACCAGCGACTTTTTGTGTACTATGATTGGATAAATGCTGTTTTGCACTTAGCCAATCAGAGACAGAGTAGGGTTGTTCATGCCTTCACCATCCTAGGAAAAACATCTGTACATACAATTCAATGACGCTGAGTAATCGAACCTCACGATTTGATTTTGATCTTGATTATTAGGTCACAATTCCATTGGATATTGTTTTGAAATCCATATTGATGTAAATGCTTGGTTATTGATCTTAATGCTTCAATATTGATTCACTTATAAGTGTAGATGACAGAAATACACATATAATTAATTAGAGTACCTTTTGATAATTGTTAAATTATAATGAGTTCTCCTGCATGTTCTCCCTGTGTCTGCGTGGGTTTTCTCTGGGTTCTCCAGCTTCCTCCCACAGTCCAAAGACATGCAAGTGTTAGGTTCATTGATGACTCTAAAATTGCCCGTAGGTCTGAATGGTTGTCTGTCTCTGTTCGTCTCTATGTGCCCTGTGATAGACTGGTGTCCTGTCCAGGGTGTACCCTTACGCCCGATGTCAGCTGGGATCGGCTCCATTACACTGTAATGCATTGATGAATCGATATTTTTACCCACCCCTACTGTGAACACTCATGAATCCCTTTGTAGGATTAAAAATGCAACTCTGAAAAGTGGTGTGTCTTTTTACAATTGCTACTTAAAGCCTCAGTAAATAAAATGTAAAAAGAAACAACAACAAAAAACAAGACACCGGAATTTGAAGTAAAGTGAGAGCTCTTCCAGTAGCTCTGCATCTCCCCTTTCTGTCCTGAACGCTTGCATTACAATATGATGAATGATTATTATATTTTATTTTCCCAATAATGCCAAAAATAAACTGTCCAAGTCACCAGCTTTCATTCATTTAGGGTAGCAACTGTATTTAACTGAGAAGAAATATGCAGCACCAGCATTTTATTTGCAGGGTTACAAGACTGATGTTGGATATTTTCTGTTAGTAAAACAGGTTAGACAGGGGTTATTGTTTCATTCAGTGTTTCTAGTAGTTCGCTTTTTCCAAAGCATTCAACCTCTTTGCACAGACTTCTACAGCAAATGGAGTTTGCTTGGCTGTCATAATCATGTGGTCAAAGTGTGACACTTGTGGATGAGCCAGTGAACTTACAACTGATTAGAATGGAGCTGTGACATAAAACCAACACCATCATTGGGTTTGGGTTTGGGTTTGGATTTGGCGTTTATTACTCAGAAGGGCTGAACTCATCTCCACTGCATTGTTTAATCCCATCTATCCATCTGTCCATCCATCCATCATCCATTCATCCATCCATGCATACCATCCATCCATCCATCCATCCCATCCATCCATCCATGCACCCAGTGGCAGATAAAGGTGGTCAGGGGCCCGTAGGCTACTGTTTGTTTGGACCCCCCAAAATTATTATTTTTTCCCAGTGAGGTCAATTTAAAAAATCCAAATAGTCTGGCCCCTGTGCATTTATCTGCCTCTGCATCCATGCCATCCATCCATCCATCCATCCATCCATCCGTCCATCCATCCATCCACCCATCCATCCACCCACTACACCCATCCATCCACCAATCCACCCCATCCCATCCATCCATCCATCCATCCATCCATCCATCCATCCATGCACCCCATTCCATCCATCCATCCACCCCATCCCATCCATCCATCCATCCATCCCATCCATCCATCACTTTCATGTGTAGTCTTGGTCAAAGTAGGGTAAATAAGTGTTACCCTGTTGTCCTCTTCCTAGCCTTGCTCTCCAGTTCTTACTGTGAGACCCTTAGGTGTTCTCAGACCTGATGGAATAATCCCTCCGGTGTGTTCTGGATCTGCCCTGGGCCCTTCAAGACACGAGTCCTCACCTTGTCTCTAAGGAACAAGACACCATGGAAAGGAAAATCATTTTGGCTGATTGGCAAAATCTTCTCTTTGAGTTATTATCCGAAGTTATGCCAACACACTCTACTGAGGAGTGTGTTGGCATAAAGTGTTCATAACTTGTTGAATTGTAAATCAAAACATTCTGGAGTGTTTTCCTATCCCTGTACTGGACATAATCACACTGATATCTTCTCATCTTATGGAAGGTTTAATCACAAACATGCACTTTTCCCAAATCCCGGGTTGTTCCTTTTAACAAACATAGATGAAGGTAATATTTCAACTCAAACATGAATTCAGTCATCAGGAATAACAATCTTCCTCATTACGCTTGTTTCAGTAACTCTCCCTTCACCTCTATTCTCTCCTTTTTTTTAATAAAGGCCTTTTTTGTTTTAAGCAGCATGTTAGGCCTGTGCCCACCAACAGCCATTCATCAAACAATGACAACATGATGTTGTGACATTAAAAGTACTAAATAATTATTATGTGCCATAACAGTATGTGTGTCTCCTCCTTCTCTTCTTGACACCCACAACTAATTACCATGTCACTTTGCTCATTTGGCTTACTAGCAACTGTGTGTGTGTGTGTGTGTGTGTGTGTGTGTGTGTGTGTGTGTGTGTGTGTGTGTGTGTGTGTGTGTGTGTGTGTGTGTGTGTGTGTGTGTGTGTGTGTGTGTGCGTTTGTGTGTGTGTGTTTTGTCTCTTTCTAATTGTTTTCTCTCTTGTTTTCTGTCTCAGGTCTGATAACAACAACCTCCAGGAAACTGGACCGTGAACAACAAACAGAACACGTTTTAGAGGTAAGGGCATTGTGTTTGTGTGTGTGTGTGTGTGTGTGTGTGTGTGTGTGTGTTTGTGTGCAAGCGAAGCAATGGACTTGTCACACAGTAGGTGAACGAGGACAAAGGATGAAAACATCAGCAGCAGAGGGATACTGATGGACGCAGCTCTGAAGATTCTACAGTATTTATAAAGATATTGATTGTTTTAGGGGCGACACGGTGGTGTAGTGGTTAGCACTGTTGCCTCAGGGGTTCCAGCGAGAGGGTTCCTGGTTCACGTCCCGGCTGGGGCCTTTCTGTGTAGAGTTTGCATGTTCTCCCCGTGTCTGCGCGGGTTTTCTCCGGATTCTCCGGTTGTTAGTATGATTGGTGACTCTAAAACTGCCCGCAGGTGTGAATGGTTGTCTTTCTCTGTTCGTCTCTATGTGCCCTGTGATAGACTGGCGTCCTGTCCAGGGTGTACCCCGCCTCACGCCCGATGTCAGCTGGGATCGGCTCCATTACACTGTAATGCATTGATGAAGCGATATTTTTACCCACCCCTACTGTGAACACTCCCCTGTGGAGCTCCTGTATCACTAACCACCACATCAGACGGAACACTGCCCATACGGACAAACTGTGGCCTGCCTGTCAGGTAGTCAGTAATCCAGGAGATCATTGTGTCATCTACTCCCATCACCTGCAGCTTCTCCCCCAGTAGCAGTGGCTGAATGGTGTTAAAAGCACTAGAGAAATCAAAGAATGTGATTCTCACAGTACCTCCTCCACTGGTCGATAGTCATTGAGGTCTGATGGTGACGACTTCTTTGGAACAGGAATTAGGCAGGAAGTCTTCCAGAGCACTGGTATTCTCTCCTGACCAAGGCTCAGGTTGTAGAGGTGTTGTAGGACAGGAGACAGCTGGCTGGCACATGTCTTCAGGATCCTAAGTAAGCTTGCATCTCTCTCTTGTTCAGAAACTCACGTTTCAGCCAGTGTTTATAGACAGCAGACACTCTAAAGTAGAAATACTTTGTGTTCAAGTGTGCAGTGATTTCAACAAGATCAAGTGTTTACTGTTTACGTCTGGATATTGAATACAATCATTTTATGGTCCTGACCAAAACGAGTCCTATAGTATGTTCTGTACTGACAGTTGGCATCTTTACTTACACTATGATCAGTTCGTTGCTGAACAGTAGTTTAACAAAATTATGTTTAGTGGGTAATCACTTACTAACTTTTTCCTGAGCTTTCAACTGCTTCACTCAGTCTTTATCTAATCCAGTCCAGTCACTATGTGACCTAAGTATGGAACTCCTTTGAAGTGAAATTCCAGCCTAAAATCATTCCATGTTCTTTTTCGGCAAATACACTTATCAAATAAGCCATCAAGATATTTTTCATGGAACAACTATTAACAGAGATATCCCAGAGAATTGCTAACAGTCGCTAACAGCAGAATGCGGCTAACACTGATTAGGTGGGGGCAGTACGATGAAGGCACTTAAACGTCTTTTTTAACCACTAATACTGCTCAAAATAACCGAACCTCTGCAGCAGCATGAGAAGAGTCCTTACACATAAAACAATGCACCAATGGGCTCCTTCCTTTTGGATTGACTTTGGTAATCCACTTGAATGGACTTTACTATGAAAGGAACTGGTACAGGGGCCTGTAGGTAAGTCTTTCAAAACACTCGTTTTATGTGTAAGGACCCCTGAGCAGTTTTAGTAGTTACAAAAAGCGGTTTTCCTGCCTCCATCATACCGCCCCGAGCTAATGGTTGTTACAAAAAAAAAAATTGTCTCGATGGCTTGTTGCCGAAAAAGTCCCTTGGATGATTTTACGCTGGAATTTCACTTTAACACAATAGTTCCTGAGAGGAAGACAGTAAGATGAGACAGGATATGAACCTGAGGTTATATAAAAGAAAAAAACATCGATTGAAGTGCTGTTTTGATGTTGATACCAAATCATATATGTCAAATGATACCCATCCCTACTTGTGTCTTGTGTGCAGAGGACTTGCAGTGATGGTGCATTGACACTCCTTTCTTTGGGATTGAATGGAACACAGTTGACAGTGTCCAGTGTGTGCTAAGACCGTGAATTTGTGCTTCAATCCAGATACTGCCCGGATTTAGATGGGAACAAATTGGCTCTCCTATCTTCTCTACTCCTCCACACACTCACACACAAGCACACACAAACAAACACACATACACACACACACTCACACACACACTGTGGACCGAGCACTTTCTCCTCTGCTCTATGCTGTCCTCGCTGACGTTTGCATTAGCTTGGTAATAGAGCTGGTGTGAAGACGATGCGTGCGCGTTGGTCTTTGTTAGACAATAATGGGAACCTGTCTTTTTCCTGCTCAGCCCTGATTGGAGATAAATTGTGCCACTTGCTTTCACATGACTCATAAAATTCAGTGTGTTAAGACAGTTTGTGTGCGCCTGTTTTGTGCCTGCTGTGTGCTGTCCGTATCATTGACTGTATATAAAGATGAATGATGTGTCTCCACTTCCTCCCACTGTATAGAAATGAAGTCAAAATATCCCAGATGTGGGCGCTGCTGTCATTTTCAGCCTCAGTCTGCGCAGTAGTGATCAGGGTTTGATCGGTGGTATCACTGTCCCGCCCATACACCCGCGATACAGCTGTCAATCATGATTTAGCTCCAAATAAATTATTAAAACCAAACATCGCAGAAAAAATAACCATGTGAACAGTCATCAGTGTGACAAGAACTACCTAAACTGGCAAAAATCATTTTGGGAAGAATGTCGATGTATACCTTGATTTTTAACTTTGGCCCATGTCCCATCAGCTTACAAAAAATACAAAATAAAATCCTACTGACACTTCCGGTGCAGACATATATTAAATCATGCACTACATATACTGATTTCACGATCCTCTGTGTAGCACATTATGTTTGTATGCCAGTGCAGTAACATAATTATAGCCGACTATCAGCACTTTATTTCAACATGTTTATTTGTTCTGTCACAATAAGACATGAACCTCGTCCACAGCACCCACTTCAGACGTTAATTGGCTGTAACAGATATCAGCCTCATAGTTATGGATGAGAAGATTCCTGCTCCACCTCCCAGCAGCTTCAGAAGGCTGTTATCATCTATTTACATGGTAACGGTCGCCGTTAGGAAATTATTGGTGTTACTTTTAAATAATCTGGGTCACATTGAGAATTCCAACTAAACGGCTGTTACTTGGTTAGGTTTAGGCAATAAAATATGTGGTTTGGATTAAAATACTAAAGATGGACAGGAAACCTAAAAGACAATCATCTCAGGTTGGACGTGATCTCGTGATCTCGTGTTTCTCACTCAACCCTCAGTCCAACTGGTTGATTCTTAACTATTCCCTAAGGTGATACATCATCACACAGCACTCCCACACACACACACACACACACACACACACACACACATACACATCTCTGTAGGGCTGAGGGCTCTTAAAGAATTACATATATTAACCCTACTCTTGCCTCCTTGTCCTCGCTCTTATTTTTTATGATCATGTTCTCTCCACATCATTCTTGCCTTCCATAGTCAGTGAGGTAGCAAGCCTGTTTAGGGGTACCTCTATTTTCACAATTGCTGCAGTTGTTCATGTCTGGAATTTCCTGAAATGAAAGACGGTATTCTTAAATGAAGCCAGCCATGAGCACAGGGGAAATGAACTGCTGCTGTGACAAGCTGAAAAGTTATTGCTCTCCCAGCAAAATTAATATGAATTTAGGACAAAGGAGAAAAGCCTCCTTGTAAGCTGTCATTGGCTAGCTCCACCTCACAGCGATCACATTCTTTATCATTTCAGAAGCAGCTACAGAAGTAGCTGTCAAAACAAATGAAGACAGATTCTTTCTTTTCATCATACAAGTCAGAGACAGAGAAAAGCAGCAAATAGAATTGTTAAATGTTATTTAGGAATAGTGAATGTGTTTTACAAAGTCATTACATTCTAAAGCTTTTTCTTTCTTGTCCCGCTAATGTTGTGACACATACTGTTTGCGTGGGTCTGCACCTAACAATTCTTTTCATTTTTGATTGTTCTGCTGATCCATCAATTAGTGTGTAGAACTTCAGATAGTGAACAGTGTCCATCATGGTTTCCCATACTCTGAGTGTATGTATTCTCATGTCTTGTTGGAAACTCAACGGTATTCCCCTGTATATATATATATATATATAATTAAGCATTACAAAAATCAGAAAAAATCAGCCACTCAATGGTTAACTTACAACACAACGCAAACAATGTATTAATCATAAGAAAAACCTACAGATTAATTTCAGTCAATTGGAAATTGATTCCTCTAAAAGCAAATGTGTTTCTGGCCACACTTGAAGGTGTGAAAAGCCTGCCATCTTAGGCTCCTTCTCCACTTTGGACTAATGAATACCCACAGTAACTATTACTTCAGCTGGACATTTTTCACAAAATGGTAGCTCAGAATAGTTCAATAATTGCGCCTTATTCACCAATACCTCCCTGTCTATTTTCTTGAAATTGTTTTCGTGAAAGGTCCTGAGAAATGTCTCCGTCAGAATCATTATGATGATGAATCCCATTTTCCTCTTAATCCAAAGCATGTGCCAGTCAATCGTAATTAGTGCAGGTACATTCCCAGACTGCAGGGCTGCGTGGACAGTACACACAGAAATGGAAAGGAATAGCTGAGACTTAATTCAAGAGGGGGAGCACCAGACTCCAAAAAATAAAAAAAAACTTAGATATTTCTACAGTGAAGGTAGTTCTGAAAGAAGTGACCAACAAATAAGCTGTCATATTTGGTAAATATGTGGAAAATACTATTGTAATTTAAATCATATATTAGACAACAGTAGAATTGAAGAAAACGCAATAATTAATTATTCTGTACAAACATGTCAGCACTCAAGTGCTCTTGAGTGTGTGCAGATTGTGTTCTTACCTAAGATCAAATCACAAATAAGAAAACACTGATGAATGTCAGCTGTATGTGAAAACTGTGTCAGTGGGTGACTGAGGCCCATTGCTTTTAAGGGATCCTCATGAACTGGCCATGTTGGACTCACCTAGTTTACCCTGAGAGGGACAAATCTAGATAAATCTAGATATTCTGCGATGTTACAACTTAAAGAAGAAAGCACCATTATTGTCTGGGCATTGTCTGTGAGGTAAGACTGCCTGATTTGGGGTTCAACCTGGCCCTTGTGTCCTCCCAGGGACACTCCCTTATGTGTCGTGTATCGGGTCCAGGAACCGGTCCATGAATTGGAGCACATTTTCTGCATATTTATTTAAAATGAATCTCTCACTGTCCCTGCAGGTGGTGGTATCAGATGGTGGTCCTAGTCCCAGGCAGAGTACCGTGTGGGTGATGGTTCAGGTCCTGGATGAAAATGACAACAAGCCCACATTTCCTGAGAAGGTCTATCAGGTCAAACTTCCGGAGAGAGAGCGAAGAAAGAAGGGCGAGCCCATCTATCGGGTATTTGCGTATGATCGTGATGAAGGGCCCAATAGCGACCTCTCCTACAGCATTGTGGATGGAAATGAAGACGGGAAGTTCTTCATCGACCCCAAAACTGCAGTTGTTTCTTCACGCAAGGCCTTCACTGCAGGGAGCTACGACATCCTGACTGTACGCCGACCTTCTTCACTAATTAAGCATGCCTGCTAACACGTTTCAGGATGTAGGATATTTTGAAAGCCAGCTGATTTCTGGATTTTGTGCTTGTTAGTGGTAAAGTAAATTTCCAGCGTAAAATCATCCCAGGGTCATTTTCGGCAAATACACTCATCACCCATCGAGCCAAATTTCTTTTGTATAAAAAATATAAATGGAGATAACACTGAGAGTCGCTGACAGCCGAATGCGGCTAACACTGATTCGCTCTGTGCAGTACGGTGAACGCATTAAAAAAGTTTAATCAGTAATAATGCTCAAAATGACACCGAACCTCGGCAGTAGCATGATAAGAGTCCTTACACATAAAACGAAGCACCAGCAACAGAGTTAGTGAACCTGGTACCAGCTCCTCTCATAGTAAAGCCCATTCAAGTCATTTACCAAATACAATCCAAAAGGAAGGAGCCCATTGATGCTTTGAAGTGTAGGGACTCTTATCATGCTACTGCAGAGGTTTGGTGTTATTTGGAGCAGCATTAGTGGTTAAAAAATAGGTTTTTAATATGTTCACTGTACTGTATAGTACACACTTTTATGTGGGGCTGAAGATGTCAGTGAAGTTTGTGTCCCAACACATACTTGGAATAAATGTTTCTTCTCTGTATATTGTGGCAGTCATATGGCGATATTCTAGCAAAACGTTGACTTTGGACATAACCTAGGGTCTTACTAAATCCCCCAATATCGACACACTCATAATGTCCCTTTGCATTGCATCAAAATGGCAGCTTAGTGGTCAAAAATATGCATACATCTGTGTTCTTTGTTTTGCTACATGTTATTTCTCAGTGGCTTGATGAGCCTTTACTTTACAGTCTATATCTTTGCTCCTCAGATCAAAGCAACAGACAACGGGCGTCCTCAGAAGTCCTCCACAGCTCGCCTGCACATCGAGTGGATCCGTCGACCTCCTCCCTCCACTCTCCCGGTGCTCTTTGATGAGCCCTTCTACAACTTCACCGTCATGGAGAATGACAAGGTGGCAGAGATCGTGGGTGTGGTGTCCCTGCAGCAGAGCTCCGCCCCCTTGTGGTTTGACATCACAGGTAAAATCTCCTTATGGGTGAGGACGATCCTCTGTCAGCCAGTGGAGAGCGCTGTGTAGTGTGAGGTAGGGTGTGCCCAGGCTTGCTGCATGGTGTGTGTTGGGCTGACTCTGTCGTTGTGCCTCAGTGTATGTATGAGGTGCAGCTTAGGTGCTGTGGCCTTGCTGCATGATCTGTTACGCTCTGCCCATCCCAGTCATGGTGACAGCTTCTCCAGCTGTCAGGTCTGTACGCCCTGTAGAAGGTAATGTAATGACGACAGTTGGCAGTTTACAGAGTACTGATATGGATTGAATTGAGGATAAACCAAAGTATTGTCGTGTTATCCTGAGACTTTGAAGGGACTTCTTTTTTGAAGGGACTTTCCCTTTAAGAGATTTAGTGTTATTTATAAGTATTATTCATGACTTATTTAGTTCCTTTCTTAACTTCTCTGCTGAGAGGAGGCACTGGCTCTTTCTCAATAAAGAACATTCAGATGAATTTTAAAGCCACTGTGACATTCCCCTATAAATGCCTAACATGGCACACTTAAATCCCTCGGATCCGTCAAAGTTCACTTTCTGACACTTGAAAGGCTTAACAAGATTATGTCACGCCCAGTGCACTAAGCTCAATTTTTTCCGCATTATGAATGGTGACGATTCTGGTGCAGTAAAAGTGATTTCTTAATTCTAATAATCAGTACTTTTGATGTTAATTCCATTCGTTTTCAATGCCATTCGATTTTTTATGCATACTGACTTAAGTTCCCCATCTGGGACGCATGCAGGCTTAGTCAGCCCACACTAGGTTGGACAACAGGGACCAGGAAAGACTGCAGTTTCCACAATGCACCATCCATGATTCCTTGTGTTGTCACTGAGCAGTGACAGTCAGTGTGTATCCAGCTGGAGATACCTTCTGGCTCGTGCTTGTGGCTCTTCATAGCTCTGTCCATCTCTTCTCTCTCTTTCTCAGAGTTTCTCTGTCCATTTCTCTCTCCCTCTGGACACATCCTCTTTTCAGTCTGTATACAGCCTTTCTCTGGGATCACAGCTACATCTGATCTTTTTATTGTCAGTGAGGCGGTATGGGTCAACATATTTGTTATGCATCACAGCATCACAAGAAAGAGACTGTGCCCAAATTAATTGTGTGTGCGAAACCCATAATGCAATATGCATTTGTATTTATGAAAAGTCAATGAATAAGTGATTCATTAAATATGTTTAAGAATGTAAAGTATGAAAGCATAAAGTATAAAATGATATTGGTAAAACTATGAATTGTTTAATGTTAGAAAAAAAACATTTGGTCAGGGTAAAAAGAAACCATGAGATGTGAACAGGGGTCAGTCACAGTGTATATTTAAGCAGAATCCCTGGCCTCCTCCCTGAGAGGTTTCTACAACTAAAACAATATCATGCAACTCTTTCTTTACTTCTGAGAGACAGCAGACCATATTTACGTGACTACAAGCGGTGAACATTAACAAAGGTTCTTTTAAGCATTTAAAGAGATGACCAGTAATGTTGTGTCCCTGGTGAGGACAGTCTCAATCCAATAGTTCAATTCAGTTCAACTGTGTCTGCTTTCATCTGGCACCTGTTCCAGATGTAAAGAGCGTAGACCAGAGCTGCCTCTCCACAGTTCCTTGTCAGGTCATCAACTTTTTAAAAATAATCCTGTGAAGGTGCTGCACAGTGATTTCATAGCAGGCAGGCTCAGAAACTGTGGACATGAGAAACAGCTGTGACAGGTTGTTCTATTGACATCACTGAATCATTATTCACCTGAGATCTTATAAAAAGGACATACATGTGTCTTATTATCATAACATAACTAATTTAAATTGCAAGAAACATTGGGCCTCATTCACAAATAGCTTCTTTTTTCTTCAACTTGTTCTTAAGAAAAGTCCTCAGAAAAGTGGAGACAGTCAAGTCAAGAATGTCCAAATGAACGTCTAAAGAGAGTGGAGCACCAGAGTGCAAATGTTAAAAAACAAAAACAAAACATTAAACAGAAGTGGAGGTAGTCCGCCAGGAAGTGAACGCCAAGAGAGCTGTCACATTTAGTAGAGATAGTAGTGGATATAAAGAAATATATATAAAACTCATCCCAATACATTGTCAGCTGGTAAAGCATTCACCCCGGCTGTGAAGGATGTGTTCTTACTGCAGCCTCCAGGACTGGAAGTCCAGGGGCCTCATTTATAAAACTGTGCTTAGAATCCTTCCCAAAACTTTGCGTTCGCACAAAACCATGAAGGTGTTGCCCACACAAAATTGAAATTTATAAAACTGTGCAGAGCACATTTGCACACAATCTTTCCTTTATAAATACTGATAAATTCCCACCTGTGATGATCTCCGCCCAGTGTCATGGGCATGGAGGTAGAGCACCGCAAAAATGTGTTGTGTGGAAGCCTCATTAGAGGCATTTCAAATAAATATAAACAGAGAGTGTCAACAGCAGCTGTGAATCAAGTTAACCCCAAGTTAAGCATATTCATATATAAAATATTTAGGGCTATTTAAAAACTGTGAATAATATGGCAGGCCTTAATGTGTTTGTATGAAGTGAGAAAAGAAATAAAGCATGATATTCCAGAGAATTATTTGCGACACATGAGATCCACATAAGATCCACACATCAATCCTTTCTATTTCAGCAGGTCCATATTTGACTGAAAACAGATAGATGTAATCCTTTCCTAAATTTAAAAAATGATTGTATCAAACGAAATTTACCTTTTTAATTCATTATTGTTAGGCCATAACTTTGCACAAAACTTTTTTGACAACTTCGGCCAAATGGACACACCTGCCGACGTATGCAGTTCTAAAATTCAGTTAAACATGTTATTAACAACATGTGGACTTGGTCATCAATTCAAACTGCATCTTAACTGCGTGCAGACAGTATAGTCCTATATCAGTATAGCCTATCCACAACTACAACTAGGCTTTAAAACAGTGTGAAATACATTTGCTGACCATTATTTTAAAGTTAATGTGTGTGTTTTTTTTCTGTTGACTCAGCTGTATTTCATGGTGTTTTCCTCGAGTGTCGCTGATTCCAGAGTCAGAAAAACTTTGCAGGAGCTCTACTCACACGTGATAGTTGGCGTAGGAATAAGCACGCTTCTCTGTAAATAATTTCTCTATTAATGCTGTTTAACCGCACATTTCTGCCTGTCTACGCAAGGTTTTTGTGCGCAGCAGGCTTTAGAAATAAGGCCCCTGTCCTCTCTCTAACAATCTGCCTGTCTCATTTCAACTGTATTATTCAATCCAAGATTAAAAAAACAAGCGATCAAAACTATCAAAAACTTTGGGTTGTGTTTATTTAATTTAAAAGGCCATATTGTTTTGTAAAATAAAAAAATAAAATACAATTTAATATTATACAACTGTATAATTGAAGGAGGTGTAATAAGCATCTGTTTTGCTCAAACATGTAAACACTCATATGTGTGTAAGAGTGCTCTTGAGTGTGTGCAGATTGTGTTCTTAGCTGCGAACAAATCCCAAATCAGAAAACATCTGTGAATGTTAGAATCTTCATGAAATCTGCTTAACTTCCTAAGAACGGTTGGTGAATGAGGCCCATTATTATCAATATCCAAAAACAGGTTGCTTCTGATTTCAATAAAGCCTGTTTTGGGATTGCTTATCCATGGTTATCTGCCATTTTGGCAAGAAATGTGATTAATGTTCATTAGATAGTGTTTGTCAGAAACTTTAATCATCAAATATGAGCATTTGTGTAGTTATAACCCATCAGAAAAAAAAACATTTTCTTATAACGAATTGCCTGACATGACACAATTCCTAGTGACACATATTTTACAATATCATTTTCCAGCTCCATCCCGTGTTCCAATAGTTTGAGAGAGGTTCAGTTGCTCTCTGTCTGTTTGTCTTCTCATCTCCTGCTCACCATGTCCTCCTCCTGTCCTCTTCTCCTCCTCTTGGGCCTGTCTGTCCGTCCTGTCTCACCGTCTCTCTTCTCTCTCCTCAATGCTTCATGCCTGGAAGGTCCCAGGTCTTTCCGTGAGATGTTCTATATTCTGCAGAGCGCTTGTGGCAGGAACTGTTCCTCAGAAGGTATCTCGTTTCCAACTTCTACTTTCACTGTTAGCTGTCTCTTCTCTCTACTTCCTTTACCTTTTTTTCCTTTCCTTTTCCTTTTCCTTGTCTTTTTCATTGGCGCTCATCATCTACCTCTGTGCTTCTCATCAGTGCTGCTGACATTGTTGTGATTGGTTGGCCGAGGGGGAAGAAAGCACACAGAAGCTCAGCCTGTGGACGTGTGTGTCTGTGTATGTGTTTATCCTGTGTGTGTGTGTGTGTGTGTGTGTGTGTGTGTGTGTGTGTGTGTGTGTGTGTGTGTGTGTGTGTGTGTGTGTGTGTGTGTGTGTGTGTGTGTGTGTGTGTGTGTGTGTGTGTGTGTGTGTGTGTGTGTGTGTGTGTGTGTGCACATAATGGACTACATTCCAGCCAAAGGTTCATTGAAGGGATGAAGGGATGATAAAAAAGATATAACACTATTAGTATCTGCTCCTATGGTAACGACCACCGGGTTACCTCGGCAGCTCTTTCTAATGACCTGCTGTTAGCAGCACCTGTACACACACTTCTCGTGGAATGAATGTATGCCTTCATGCTCCACTTTTCAAAGGCAGGTTCACACATGTACACAAATCTGTCACTATCTGCTGACCCATTAGCCCAACTAATGGCTGCACAACACAGCCTCCAGTACCCTGCATCCAGCAGGAGCGTCAAAGACCCAGCGCCTGAACACCACCATCAGTAGCACATGATTCTGAAGCATCCACTCATTTAATCCACAACAATTTTGAGATATGTGTGGACATTGCAGGCCAGGGGAAAGAAAATAGTTGGGTGTGCTGTGTATAAAAATACAGGGGGCATGTGCTCTCAGATTCTGTGCGCAATGTTCCATTTGTAAATGTTCTGTGAGATTGACTGAGGGATGGATATCAATACGTCGCTGATGTCCTCAGTGTCAGATAGAGCAAAAGAGAGAGCAAAAAGAGAGAGTCAAACATTATACAGCAGGGGTCTTCACCGTGTTGTTAGGCTACTTAGCTGAAGAGAGACAGCAGGGACCCCCTTCTTCGTATGTATGAATAATTCTTATACTGGGCCTACAATAATGTGTAGGGCGACGCATAACCTATACATATTGTATGGTGCATATAATATTAACCTGTTGAAATAATAGTTTTGACATAATTATATATTTACACTTACATGAGCAGGGGTTGAATGGGAAAATGATGGAGTAACTCTTCCTCTGGTACAGTAGGTGGTGCTCCGACAACATACAGCTGGTCTGAATGTCTGGTTCACCTTTGTCAAAATCACAAATGGCCGACTTTTAGACAGAATTATGACAGAAATGGGTCTTCTTGGTAGTGATGTAACTTGCCATTGTGAAGTTCTCCCTTGGTTTAAAGGTAACGCTCTATCATTGGGGGGGGGGGTTTTACATTGTTTTCAGCGCCAATGCTTCCTGGTTAATTCTATTTCCGGGTCAAAAGCCACCGCTGCAGGGTGGGGAGCATGTGCAGACGAGAAACCCGATATTAATCTGGGTAAGATGTTTACATGCCAGAGAACTCCAGTTACTAAAGGAGTTATGTAGGTCTTTTAACCGGGGTATGAGAACTCCGATTTTACCTGGGGTATGGTGTTTATCTGGTGTTCGAGAAACCGTCGTATGCCCTTAACCCAATTATAATCAGGTTTTTAAACTGCATGTAAATGCATTGAGTGTGGATGGGTGAATGTGACAAGTAGTGTGAAAGCTCCTTGAGTAGTCAGAAGACTAGAAAGGCGCTATATAAGTTTAAGTCCATTTATCATTTACCATTTACACCAGAGGTCGTGTTAACCCAATACTATCATTGACAGATTTTTTATTAACAATGACAGATAAATGTGGCAATGTTGGCAACGAAAACCTCCACTATTACAGGCAGGAACGTCGGACAGACCCAGCTCTGTGGAGGACGGACATCTGTCTGCACCGGTTGGTGAGGAAGAAAAGGAGAGAGAAAGAGAAAAGACGGACAGATGGACAGAGAGAGAGACAAAGACAGACACAAAGACAGAGACAGACACACTTCCAGTAACTATAATAATAGCTATAGTAATGTGAATATGACTTATATGTTATGGCAGTTAATACAGCACAATAGTAGAAACAAGCACAGCTGAGGTGATAGATTATAATAGTAGCAGGAAGCGTCATGCATCGTCCTTTTATCGACGTTATTTTCACTGAATGTGTGTGGAGAGATGCTAACAAGCAGGCTACATTGAATATATGTATGCAGACTGTTGGCCGTTGTAGCCAGGTGCTGCAACACTATCAACAAGAAGAGTGTTAGAGCAGCGTGTTAGTGTGTGCGCCCTGGAGTTCTGTTCGACAAACTTGAAATCAGACGTTTTTTTACTCACAGTTACTCAACAGTTACAAAATGTCACAGCAACTGAGAGTCCAAAGTTTCTTTAAAAAAACCTAATAATTGTAATGGCATTTATAAAGAAGGTGAAAAAAGAGGGACTGATGCAGTGGAGGATGGACAAGCAAGAACTGACATTTGGTTGCTTTAAGTGTCATCTGCTGTCACTGTGGAAGAAACCTCTCCAGGTTCTTATGAATGAATAATCTATAGGCTTGTTCTATATATATGAATTATTAAAAATTGAAAATGAATGAATGAAAATTTAAACAATAGGTAATAATTGAGTTTGACAAATTGTGTACGACCCTATTAATCAGAATGATGGACAATGAGAAAGTATAACGCAACCTCTGATACACACACACAGATTTAAAATGCAGAACACATACAGAACATATGCATGCACACACCACATCCTGTAAACATACACCAGTGATCCAGTTATAGCTGGAGCTGCTTGTGCTCCACCCAGACCCACAGACAGACCCACAGACAGACAGACAGACGGACCCACAGACAGACAGAAAGTCAGCAGTGATCACAGAGCAGCCCCAGTCTAGTCCACAGAACCTATACACACCCACACATACGTCCAACTACAGAAACACAAACAGACGCCATACATGAATCAGTCCATATACCTGTATATGACCATAATAAATAAAAAATTCATCATAGAACTTAAGACCTAGGTTTATAATCATTATTTGTATTCAATTCAATTCAATTTTATTTACAGTGCCAAATCATAACAAAGGTTATCTCAGGAAACTTTACATATGGAGTGGGTAAAGACCACACTCTATGACTTATTTATAATTTACATTGACCCAACAATTCCCCAATGAGCAGCAATAAGTCGCACTATCTTTAATAATAATTATGATTATTATTGTAGTTATCAAAAACAGTAATAATCCAGCATCTTGTTTACACAGTGGCAATGAAAACCTTTCCTTTAACAGACAGGAACGCCAAACAGACCCGGCTCTGTGGAGGACGGACATCTGTCTGGACTTGTCTTTGGGGAGAATGAAAAGGAGAGAGAAAGAGAGAAAAGACTAGGCCTATAGCAGCATCATTATCAGAACAAAATCAGCCTATCCCTTTTCTTTGGTAATAAAGTAATCCGTGTGATCACAGTGGTCACATGTTTCAAACTGCTACCTTGCATCTGTTTTACGCTCTTATATGTCAGGACCATCAGGACAAGCTCAAGGGGCTCTTCGATCTTCTTCTTTCTCTATTTTGTGCCTCCTCTCTCCTCCATCCTCCTGCCTGTGGTCCAGAAATAAATCTCAGCAAAATGCATATCTCTTTATAATAATTTCATATATTGTCATCCTCACCATCGACAAGCTCTTGCACAAGATGCGCTACATTCTGTATTATACATGTTTTGTGCATACCAAGGGCGTCGGATTAGATCTAAGAACACATAATATGTTTTGCCACACATCATATTTAAAGGTTGAATATGTAGAATCTTCATTAAAAGCTATATTTAAAAAAATAATAATACACCAATGGGGCATTTTGAGGGGTAAGTAATGAAAGTATTGCTTTTCCATAAAAAATATGTTTAGTCTGAATTAATATTTAAAAAATGTTTTGACGGGTTTTACAATGACTTTCTGTCCCGTCCTGTTTCCATTGTACCAGCGATTAAGCGGCTGGCATTGCCAGGGTTGTCTGTTGTTGGGTGCAGCTACTGTAGGCTGGCACTGGCTGAAATGGAGTTTGCAAATCCTGCAGCTGCTTCAGAGCCACAGTGAAGGGGGCGTTATTTGTCCCAGCAGCTGAGTGACTGGAGACGGGCAAAAACCAGAGTCAATATAGGCCAAGCATTCACTCCTCTGCAATATTGTTTTTATGGTGTGATTTGCTGGAGGGGATGGGTTCATATAGGTTCAAACAGGCTCTGGTCTTCTGTAGGCTACTGGGCCGGGTCTGAAGAACATGGAAACCCGAGTGTTATATTTTGTTGTTGCCACTACGATCTCGAGACACTAGATGGAGGTGTTCTGCTCATTCTCCATATTCAACCTTTAACTAACGTGGCTTTAAAGTGACAACTCCAAAGCACGGATGTTTCATTTTGTTTAACGCCTGTTTCCTCTATGCTTGTATCACAGGTGAGAGGGACTAAGACATGGGGAAAGGAAGTGAGGATTTTCAAAATGAGAAACAAGAAAAGCCAAAGTCACCAGATCACTGCCTCTAGAGCAATAACACTTCCTGATTGCATCATCCATAACATGATGGGGATTGCAGTGCCAAAACTCATAACATGTTCATCTCAAATGGTATCCAAGAATGTCCTAAACTTTACCACTCACGATAATGGAAGCACAATTTCCTGTGATTTGAGTCATTGGTAAAACACTCACGATAGAGTATGAAGCACTCCAACGTGGTAAAAAACAAAAGAACACAGCCTTGCTTCATGTTTTGATATTATGTATCAGTTTCCTTTTCCTAAATGCTCTCGTATCAGGACACCTAATAGTTCATTATGAATGACTTCCATGTCCTGTGGTGAGACAACTGTCCAGCTGAGCCAATGAGTATAATCTCAGCTTCAGACAGGCACTGGAAACCAATTTTAGAACAGAGAGTTTTTGCCTCCCACATTTTGCGGAGTGTTCTCTCTGTAATTTGGTGTCAGCAGACAGGAGGTTTTTTCCGGCCTCAGTAAGATTCTTGCCAAACCCTCTTCTTCTTTATGTCCTAGATGAGGATGACGGGGTCAGGCGGCAGACGTGGCTGTTTAAAGCTGCTCGTCATTAATATTTTGTGGAGCACACAGCTAACAGCACATGTGCAGTTCATACTGCAAACTCATTCTGACTTAAAAAGCATCAATTATTTGCCACATTGTCATTCTACATTGTCTTCTGTAAATGTCTGTTTGGATAGTTTTGTGCTCACTAAAGCACAGGACAAGACAGACCGTGACAATGTCTTAGGTTTGAGTTCAAACAACTACACATGTGGATGTCCATCAGACATTTAATACATTATTCATACATTATCTGTAGGTCAATTTCCATCTATTTTTCATGCAGCACAATAGACGAGAGTGGAGACGAGTTGCATTAAGTCACTCAGGAAAATTTTGGTTAACATGCATGAGTTCACGTGTCATGTAGGATTTGCTACTTTCCAACTTTCAGCGCAATAATCTCATCTCACTACACAGAGTATGATAAATATATTTTAAGTATTGCCTACAACATAGCAAAACAAGTTGTTATTCAATTCAATTCAGTTTTATTTACAGTGCAAAATCATAACAAAAGTTATCTCAAGACACTTTAGATATTGAGTAGGTAAAGACCACACTCGATGACTTATTTATGGTTTACATAGACCCAACTATTCCCCCGTGAGTAGCAACAGCAATCTTGTGCACACAGTGGAAATCGTCTCCTGTGTTTGAAATCGTTCCCTATAATAGAAGGAGTGCAACACGAATATAGTTCGACGCCATTTAGTGCTGGTGTTCGAATTCCCTGTGGTTAAATTCATTTACTGTATAGTTCACTATGAAATACCCACAATGGACAAGTCATCAGTTTACAGGCAGCTCAGCACTGTGTGTCAAGTTGTAGTCATAAATCAGAAATAAAAAATATTGAATGAATTAATTAAAATAAATTGTGAAGAGTATATAATGGCTTAGAACAATATGATTGAATTATATAATATCTATTCCCATGCTCGATTATGTTTTATAAGTTGCATCGATTTTGAATTGATACCATTTGTGTGCTAAATTTAACCAATCTTATCGTCAATATACGCATTAACACTCTAGTTTGTGTTTGTAAAGTTTCATGAGGATGTGATTATCCTAGAGGTCACAACAGCTCATTTTATGCAAGAAATGCTCTTACTCCAATGAAATGGATCCTGTTATGACTTACATTATCACAAATGAATGCAGCTCACATACCAATTTATGTAGTTCAAGAGTGTTAAAGGATCCCTGTTGCTGCTGATCCGAGGTACAGTGCTGGGATAAACCTTGTGAGCCACGTGCCCGATGTCAGGCCCTTTATGCTTTCTCTGCTAGCAGTTTAAAGGGCACTGTCCACTTAGCTCTGCCCAGGACTATTGTGATTGGTCTATAGAGATACAAACAAACCAAATGTTTTTTCCTTCCCACAATAATACAGACAGTCTAGCCAGACCATACTCCAACGCTGACACAGGAATTTGGAGATTTGCCTTCTTATGCGAGACTATGGGACCCTAGTATGCGGAAATATTCAATTTGCCCTTTTAGAATTTACATGGGAGTGTCATAAAGGGGAGACATGTGGGTACCCGTACAACCCATTTTCATTCAGCTATCTGGAAGTCAGAGGTCAAGAGACCTCTTCAGGGTTTCCTGCAGCACTTTACAGCTTAGGCAGCTGTCTAATCAACACAGGCCTGCCGCCTTGACTTACATCTTCCAAAATATATATATTTTAACAATAATGATATGACCGATATTAGCCGTGTTACCCCGTGTCCTAACAGCATGTGAGCGTCAGACTGTCGCGTCACATTGACTCTGTCTCTCCACACTTATTCATAGAATAAGTGGAACAAGCTGAAAAATATGCTCCTGAAAAACAGGTAAATGTCTCGTTCACCGGTAGACTACTGATGTGCTTAACAAGGAGGGATCACCATCATTTCAGCATCATGAAAACAAATGGAGCTGTCAACCAGTTTTACAGTCTCTTAAAGCGTGTTTTTTTTTTTTAACACTGGTTGTGTGTCCCGATCACGAGCTGTAATAGCCCACAGCTGATTTATTTCATGAGTGAGAAACAGTAGTCATCTCGTAAGTAACGGTTGTTGGTAACTGCAGTCAGTTCTCAGACACCTGGCTACCGTTAGGTTAGCACCTCTTCTGCTTCTTCTTCTCCTCTGGTAAAACACAGCCACATTGCATTGTGGTATACAGGAGTACAATGTAGTGTACATCGTATGTAAAATCAACTGACTTGTGTACATCCTGCATGAGAATCAGTATAAATGGTCCACCTGTGAAAGAGTTTAATTTCAACAGGACCCTAGAGTTGTTCTCTGTTAAACCAAAGAGGATCGCCTGAACGATGCTACATGTCAGCTCTGACAGAAGTAGTGACATGTTTAGCTTTGGTTCCTTTAGTTAAAATTGCACAAATTCTTCTTGTTTCAGTTGCTGTTTAGTACCTCATTGATTTATGTTTGTATTGTTCTTGTTCCAGATGGTATTGTGAAAAGCTTATTATTAATTTATTACAACATTTTATTATCATGTAATATTTATTGTTTGATAAATAATTGTTCAGTGTAGTCTACATGGCAAAAGACCACCGACCCTGACTATGGCCATTCCTTCCCAACAAGCGAGCTTATCAGGGTTGGTACCAGTGGACCCCTTATATCGTCCATACCAACTTATTTACTTTAGCCTTAAAACCCACTCCACCCTCTGAAAGATAAAAGTCAACAAGGCCTACTGGGGGACTGCTGGATAAGTTACTTTCAGATGTTGAAAACTGAACATACAGTAATCAGTAAATATTATTCAAAAGAACTCCATTGATTCCATCAGCAGATTTAATACGGTATTCACACAGAATAAAATGCTATTGCCCTTAAACCGTATTGTGATTGTTCATCGCATTCATTGAGATACAGTAGTACTAGTAGAGAGACTGCAGACCTGCTGAGAAGTTCGCACAGGCAACTGAAGATGTCTCCTAGATGAGCGTACAGCTTCAGTCTAGCAGATTATTCATGTTGTCTAGACATTGAATAAATGAGTGCACACTACATCATACACTTCATAGCTGTGGCACCGTAAGGGACTGGCTCAGGAGTGTGCTCTTTACAGTGATTTTAACAGAGCTGCTTCACTGCAACTACTGTGATGGAAGAGATGAGCCCAAAAAACACTGCTTGTGCTTCTTCAAATGGTCTCGAAATAACGGAGGCCATAAAGGCGTTAATGTTGCGAGGAACACACACACACACACACACACACACACACACACACACACACACACACACACACACACACACACACACACACACACACACACACACACACACACACACACACACACACACACACACACACACACACACACACACACACACACACACACACACACACACACACACACACACACACTAAGCCTTGGCTGAGTGGTGGCGGGCTGAGGTCTTAGTGATGCTGTGCTGAGGTCATAGATTTATTAGACACAGACGCCACCAAGGAATCCCTTAGAGTCTGACACACGCACACGCACACACACACACACACACACACACACACACACATGCACACTGAGACAGCAGATTGTGACAGATTATTTTTCTCTAACATGGAGCACTTGAAGCAGTTTCAGCTTCTTTGGGGAATATGTATTTACTCATTGCATTTTTTGGGTGGTATCTTCATGGTTGAATGCACTTATGTAAGTTGCTTTGGATAAAAGCATCAGCTAAATGAATGTAACGTAGTGCAATGTAACAGACATAGTTCACCTAGTCCAGCTCACATTAAATGATGTTCTTAATCCAATGTGGGTGGTGAAATGAGAGGTATGGCCTGATGTTTGCATGGTAACCATCACAGCTCTCCCTACAGAACAGCTTTAACTCTTCCTTCATAGAACTGTTACTGTGGCCTCTATCCTTATAATAAGATGGATCCCTATATTTAAAATACTGAATAACAGTTATTCTGACAGAGCTTCCACAAATTTAAATATTTGATAAAACATACTATATTTTTACATATGCATCCTTGCTCATACTTAAAGTCATAGAAAGAAACAAAACAGGACCCACTATGACCTAGCTCCTGACAACTAATGGCTCGATACATAGAAATTTAATCAGATAGAAAGGCCATGGGAATTTGACGATAGCAAAACAAAATGCCAATTGTTGTTAGTTGTCATGGTTACATGTCATGGGGGGGTTGTAAAGTGGTTGGCAGCTCGCTGGCAGGAAAGAGCGAACGGACACACCTTGGGAGTTGTTCTCTAGAGTGGCAGGAGGAGGAGAGACGGTTAGATCCAGCTGCAGTGGGTCAGTGGACTGTTAGACCCAGCCTGCTGTTCAGTGCAGCACGAAAACATGGAACCAGCAAGCCAGTGGCTAGGTGGAGCTGTGAATCACTGTACCACAACACTACCCGAACTTGTGCTAGAAACTTCCTTCTCCTTCTCTCCCTTATAGTGGAGAAGCAGGACGCCGTACAGTGTGACAAGGAACTGCAGCACGGTCTGCAGCCTCCCACCGCCTCGGCTCCCACCCGGGCAACTGGAATGTCTGACTGAAGGAAATAGTCTCACATGTTTACTGTTGTTTACCTGTTCTCCGCACATGGATGTTACGTAAACACATACGTGTCGTTAGTTGGCATGAGCAGATCAAAGCCCACTTTTGTGTTTTTACCCCTTTACACAGTGGAGCGTTTTTAAGATTTCCACTCTGGAAGAGGTTTCACTTTTTGTGAAGCCCCAAAAACACTGTCGCCATCTAAACGAAAGGCACATCTGATCAAATCTTTTGTTGTTTTTTACCAGCGAGAGTTGTCGTGACTCTCCTTTAGTGGCTGGCTCTTCGCACGTCATGACTCCAATGCTCGTTTGGCCGATGCTGCAAAAACCTCCAAGACTTGCCGCGAGTCTGTTTAGATTGGTTGTACCGAAGTTAGTCTGGGAATTGGCAACAGTACACATAAAAATGGCCACCAATCAGACCATTCTGCTACACTGATTTGAATGGGAATGTTTTTTCTATCTTATTAAATTTCTAAGACACCATATCATAATGGGTCCTGTTTTGTTTCTTCAAACTTTATAATTATGCAAGCAAGGATGCATTTGTAATAGTACAATATATTTTATATGTATATAACATATATTTTTATGTTTTAATGAGTGTGGAAACATGTTTGTTGCAGTTTGTTCACAGTAAAAATAGACAGGCAGCCTCTTGTCTCTCACCAGCCTGAAGCTCGCTGGTGTGCAGTTCGCTCTGATTGGACATTTCATATCTCATGTTGTTTCTATACTGTTCATTTCCTAGCTGATGTTTCCACGCATCACTTTTCTTTTTAATTAAAATTGTGGTAGCTATCACTGGTTCCCCCTTCAACATTTCATCAGTGTACTCGATGGATTGTTTAGCCTTTAGAGCTTAATGCTGTATGTGCCAGACACCACATGCAGACAGTAATAAGAACACACAAAAAACAAACACACACACGCACGGTCTGCGTTGCACATGCAGCTTGCATGGCCAGTGCTCATGCTTCATTGTGTTGTGCTGACTATCAGTTTGCTGGAGTGTGTGTGTGTGTGTTTGTGCGTGTGTGTGTGTGTGTGTGTGTGTGTGTGTTTGTGTATGTGTGAAAGGGTTGGGTAACCCTGTCAGCAGCCATCCCTCCCACATCTATACCATCACACACTCCAAGTAAATTCAGTAAAGAGTGTGGGTGCAGCAATGGTCTCCAGTCATGTGCTGCTTAGTGTGTGCAGGTGTCATGCTAAACAGCCAATATACCGTAGTTTTGTAAATGTCAGGTTTAAATCAATGTAAGGACATTCCAACAAATGGTTGCACATGAATGAAAACCATTGGTCAGTAAATTAAACTGTCTGGTGTGTGCGTGTGTGTGTGTGTGTGTGTTCACATACAGTATCCATTATAAGTGATGTGTGTTCAGAGTATGTCTGTGTGATTGACACTGTGTGTGACCTCCCCCCTGTGGAGCAGGTGGGAACAGCGACAGCGTATTTGACGTAGAGAAGGCTGTGGGGACCATCATCATCGCCAAGCCTCTGGATGCTGAACAGCGCTCCTTCTACAACCTGACTGTGCAGGCCACAGACGGCACCAACACTGCATACACACAGGTACAGCTTCACCTTTACTTCACCAACCTTTTATTGCTGGGTGGTTTAACTGTGGAAACTGTTTTTGGAGCATCTTAAAATGCTTATGCAAGGAAGATGTGTTACTGCATACGCTATATATATATATATATATATACACACAGTACACCTGCCTGTATATATACATTTATATTTTTTGTCACTTCAGTTGGAATGACCCATACCATCTGAACTGGAAATAGCTGAGACTGTAGCAATGGAACAGAAAGTCTGGGTTTCACTTATGTCCTGAAGATTATAGAGGTGGCGTGGAGTATTATATTATCCCTTTAATTTACTCTACATTGGTCACCTTCCCCATGTGGACCCCACATCGGTTAATGAAAGGACATGGAAATGAATTAATTCATTTAAACATTGCTCAGAATATAGACTAGATTTTAACTTGCAAGATGGGTGAGTATGCTAGAAATCCAGTTAGTCTGGGATATGAGAAGACACACTGTACATATGCACACAAACACTCACATCACATCCACAGCATATGATATTAGCATTTTAATAGAGCACAAACAATTGTTCTGTCATGAGGACACACACACACACACACACACACACACACACACACACACACACACACACACACACACACACACACACACACACACACACACACACACACACACACACACACACACACACACACACACACACACACACACACACACACACACACACACACACACACTTGTGATTTTGAAGGACAGTCAATTTCCCAAACTCATGATAGTGCAAAAGGCCATATTCATGCATTCCATTTGTATCCATATCATGCTTACCTGAAGACATACACACACACACACACACACACGTGCGCATCATCTAATTCTTATTATTATTCACCCAAACTATCTGATCCATATAAAGAAAAGAGGTGTCCTTATATTCTAAAGAAGTATTAAAATAACAGCAATGAATAGAATGATGTCAACAACAGACAACTCTGTAGTCTTTGTTGATGCAATCGTTTGTGTTGGTGTTAAAGTGAAATTGAGCTCTCAATATAACGCCATTCTAATCCACACCTCTGTAACAGTGTCAGGGCTTTCAGATTTGGTAATATCTTCATGATTTCAACTGGTGTCTCAGCTTATAAAACTGCCTGCTTTTTGTAATTTTACCTTTCAGCCTGTCATCCACAGAACACCATCTTACATATTGGTTTTAATATTTATTTTCACAGTCTTACACACATACTCCCTGTTCGCACATATACAGATACAGAGACACACACACACCTGTAAGATGATAAGAGGAAGGCTCCCAGATGGAGAGTCAGCATGGCGTCATGCCGCCAGTGAATGTCTCCACAGTTGAGCAACAGAAGGCCGACTGCTGCAGTAGGGTTTAAATTTAGACTCCTCGCCTGGCAGCACTCAGCTCAACTCCTGTCTCCGTCTCCCTCCACTTCTCTTTGTGTTTTCTCTGGATAGGAATCAGTACAAATTTCAGCCTCCTTTTCTGGATGTGTGTGTAGTGCACGTTGTCATTTTCCTCCCCCAGTCCTACTCCTGCTGCTATTTTGTACTTTGTGATCCTTACAGAGTTCAGCTGGCATATCTTGGCAGTGGTATAGTCAACATAGTGGCTCAGTGGTTAACACTGTCACCTCACAGCAATAAGGTTCCAATGTAGCTCTTGATCTTTGTTTTCTCTCAGAGTTTAGAACTTTCCACCCATATTTCTGTTGGTTTTCTCCCACACCAGAAGACTTGCATGTTATACGATATTTAAAGCCCAGGTTTTTCTTTGTGGCCCTGTTCAGACCTGGCATTAACGTGCATCTGTGGGGATCTGATCACAGTGGACAGCTCTTAGTATGTCTGTTCACACCTGCAGCACGATGTGTCTCTACATGTGTCTACAGTGAGCACTTGGGATCAGATCTCACTCCCCTGCTCTATATGAAAATAAAAAGGTACATTATTTCTGTTTGCATGTACAAAAATAAATATTTTAAGGAAAAATCATTTTTGTACCTGTCAATGTGTCCTGGGTTCATTCACACTTAGAATTGTCCACTTGTGAACACATGTGTGAGCATGTCCGCCTATGTAGACACTTGCAATAGTGTTAGCTGTCCTAAGTTGTTCTGGTGTATATCTGAGCCTTTCACTGTTCAGTATTAGGTCAAATGATTTCAGTCATACTGTGTGCTGTCCACTAATGTCTAAAGGTCAAAGTGTCTTTTACCAAAATGGCCAGACTCGAAGGCAGCACAGAGTTCATGGGGAGAGATGGGCCTCCCTCATCTCTCCCCATGAACTCTGTGTCTTCCCTTTGTCTTTGTCGTGATGAAACTGAATAAATGCAGACTTTGCCCAGAGTTTCAGTCTGTCCTCTGGGGAATTTGTGGTGTGGCTGTGCACAAGAATAATGACAGATGAAGTAGTTTGGTGAAGAATAAAAGAAATGTTCGAGAGAGAAGTTAAAACCCTACTTCCACAAATTTGTGCACCTGACCAATCCCTGTGGGAAGTGGGTGTAATCATGTTGGGATGGGAAAGTACAAAAAGTAGAGGGTTTCAGATGTTAAATCAGATCTGACAGGCCCTTTGTTTGAAGCATCTTTATACCCAAAGGAGTAGACCTGCCAAGATCAGCTGTCCACAAAGGGTTCTGGTGCTGAAACCCAGGATTGTCTGCACTTTTGAGCCTTGTCTTCCTTTTTCAGATTCCCAATGTTTTTTTTTAGAGAGGGTTTTAGATTCATGCAGAAAATAAGTACTGTGGTCAGTGTACGCTGTATATCACACCTCGTCAGCTTCAGTTTGCTTTAGAGTGTGTTTTAGATTTATCCAAAAGCTCATTTGGAAATCTGTTGTGGGAACCCATGGAGGAAGAAACTTAGGGCGCACTCACACTGTCCTTCTGTACCATGCCCAACCTTGCTTCGCAGCTAAAGTCTAGTTCGTTTGACCAGTGTGAGAACAACTGTACCACGGCCAGACACAGCGCTTGTATGGCCGCAGCCCAGTTGAGAGAGATGTTCTCCACGACGGACATTTAAAAAGATGCCCCAGAGCAGTAAGCGGTGTTTACTGCAGATTTTGTCAGATGAAAATATTCAATAAAAGTCAGACAAAACCAAACCTCTGAGGATGATGACATATAAGCAAGAGGCATTTGCGCGGCGGCCCAGGTCATTTAAAGTAATATGAGTACAAACAGGCCTGAGTCACAGGGGAAGAGGGGGGACAATCTGTAACGGGTTTGGTTGGGACCCAATAGCAGCACAAATACAGGCAGGTATCGTTGGTAACAAACGTTATTGGCTTGATGCAGGGAATAATCAGAGTCACGCCGCTGCAGGTAGCCACAGAGGAGACTTGAGTTACACTCACTCTGAAGAGCTGAACCAGGTAACCGCCAGTTAGCCACAGGAGCCGACAGGCAGAATCCAGAAGGGGACAGGCGAGGATCATGGTCAGGGACGGAAGGCTGAGGTGGTTTCCAGGAGATCGGTCAGGCAGGATAGTCAGAGGCAGGCTGGGTCGAAACCGGGCGATCAGGCAGAGTAACGCTGGAGAGTCTGGTGCAAGCATCGAGAACAATCTGGCAATGAGTGAGTGTGGAGTTGGGGCTTAAATGCAGCCAGAGCAGAGAGCACAGGTGAGTGGAGTTTGCTTGATGAGGGGGGTGTGTCTGATTGGCAGATTGAAGCAGGTGCAGAGTGTGAGGCAGAGATGAACTGTGACACAATCATGCTTTTCATGTGTTTCCAACGCTCTTTAGCCGATTGCCTGAATGTTCTTTTCTTAGCGTGTCAGTCGGGGTTCAATCAGACAATTTAATGGTTAGGTTCATATTGAAAGGTCAATCCCCACATGGATAAATGAATCAGTGTTAAAAGGCGTTAAAAATCCCCAGACAGAAGAATCACAATTATACAGCAATAATTAGAGCCAAAATGCAATCTCAGTTTAAATCAGTGTATTGCACAATGAGCTACACTCAGCATAAGAAAATGTCTTTTAAATAGTTGTCCAAAACGTCCAAATAATGCACTCCAACAGAAACAGTCCAAAGCTAAATCAAAAATCTGATCAAAATTGTGATGGTTTCAAGTACAACAAAATAAAGAAATAATTTCAGTTTGTTGAATTCTGTTTTTGTTGTTTTTTTGTAGAATTGAATCATCTTCTCAAGCTAAATAATAAAGGATCTCTGATAAGTTTCAGTTTCGTTATTGCCGTAAGGAGTGGGGCATCTTCCCAAACAATTTAACAAACGATCTTTGAACATGTGAATCTCCAATGCCATCAGACTTTTTTTGAGAATAATAAACACACAACCATGTAGAGACAGAATTTACCTGCCTGTCTAACATAATGGTAGGGGAAACACTAGAGATTATTACAAGGAGACCACAAGAGCTATGATTGGTCAGCCTGGGTGGCTTGTTGTTTGCCCTTTAAGTTTCTGCTGCTCCTGGAGGTTGTTGACATACAAGACAACATTACGAACATTTTACTAATTGTCTCCTTTTTCAGCAACAGCAAACCTTCTGCTCACCATGATCACCTCTGTCGATGACAGCACAATAGTCTCTTATCCTGTGAACTCATACGGCTCACACAAGGCCACTCTAAAATGATTGGCCTCCCTACCCCCAACCTCTCAGTCCTCAATAGCTATGCCCTGACAATTGGAGCTCACAATACCCCAGGCACCCCCTCAATATATTCTTCACACTGCTTCCATCTGCTCATAGATACCCATCTCCGGACTGTAAACGCTATGGCAGGAGTCTTTTTCCCCTCTCCCATAGTGTCACTTAACAAAATACACATATAACTATATTGTGTGCGTGTAGGTAAGTGTGTGGTTGTATCTGATGACTTTGTCGTATACAAATATACAATTTCTCACATCTCGATGGATTATCTTCCATGGCATCACTTGCACCCCACTACACTTGGTCCACTCATTTGCACATCCAAATCAAATCCTTCAGAACCCAGCCTTCCCTTGTCACTTCAAGTGTCTCTTCATCACCTACCTCCTTCCCCTTGGAAATATTTTCCACAAATTTGGTATCCATTTCCACTCCTTTGCGGATGACACTCAGCTCTACCTATCCAGTTAACCAAATTCCACACTACCACCCGCCTCCCTCTCCAACTGCGTATAAACTCCTGGTTCACATCAAACTTCTTAAAATTAAACGGCAACTAAACAGAAATCCTCCTCATCAGCACAAAATCTACATTATCCAGTTTATAATGGGTTATGATGGGATTGCTTCCTGCAGCCAACAACAGAGCAAGTAGCTTTGCTCGTGCCGTGTTACCAGAGGCCTGTACTGAGAAGCAGACTTTATGGTTAGCGAGGCCTTTATTTATGATGACATCAGTCAAAGTGTCTGTGTTATAATCCGAGGTTGATGGTCATTACAACACAATGGGGCAGGTAAAACCTTCCTAAATGTGTAATATATTTCAGTAATCGATTGTTTTTGTATCCATAAACCCATCCTTTTTCTTTCTTCCTATTTTCTCTTTACTGCTACAGTCAAGTTTCCCCTCAGGGTTTGATCAAATTAAATCTACTCTCACTTTCATTTCCTGCCTTTCTGTCTCTTCTGTCTGCTTCCCCACCTGTCTGTCTCTGCCTCTCCTCCTATGTTTTCCTGACTCAAGCTGGGCTTCATCACCATCGTCATCTGTGACTCGGGAACTTTCCATGAGTCATGACACACGACAACCATAAACACACTGCATGACTTCTCTGCAGTCTGCACCATGGCACACATTCAACTGTGTTCAGTATTGTTCAGCATACACACTGTTACATAATTCCAATGACACGCACAGTGATACGACTAGTGTTGTCATGATATCTTGTACAGTATTTCTTAACACCACTGACTTGTGTCAAAGTCAACCTGTACATGAAAGCACCATAGAGATTTGCATTGTCTCTGCGAGTTGATACACTGATTGCAGCAACACCATTGAAATAAATTGATTTTTTTAAAGAGGGTACATTAGTTGTCCACAGCTATTATGTCCCTCTGGAGATGAAGTACTTCAGCCCTTAATATGCTGATACAGCAAGGAACTGTTCAAACTACGCTGCTGTGACAGTAGTTACAGACCAAACGAAAGCATGAACAAGGGGAGACAGCTTCATCCTGTTGTTTACTGCTGCTGTACACAAATATGTGAATCCACTTTACCACACATGCCAACAGCCATTGTTGCTGCTGGGATTATAACAGCTTAGGGATTCATAGACTAGACCCTCAACATGTCTATCTAGCGTTGTATTTTTGGGAACAAGGACAGAAAATCTAAGGTTCTTAGAACTGATTCCCAGCCCTGTCTCCTACAAATTAAGCTTTTATACAACTAATCTGCATTAGAAAATATGACTTGTAGGAAATGTAATGCTGCTCACAGAGGAGGAGGACCCATTTATTGTCAACTTATCTGCAAAAGGTTCACTGTCAACATAACGTGTTCATCCTGAAAATGAAATCCACAGAGTGCCATTCCAATCGGTCTTGAAAATCTTGGACAGAGACCAAATTAGATACCATCATTGTCACATTTTAAGTAAATACAACATTTTAAGTTTTCAAACTTTATTATTTAATAAACTATGTAAAGCTTGTGTTTAAATGTTTGAACGGACTTGCTCCTCAGCCTGTCTGTAAATACATTAAGAGACTACAGAGCTGTAGCAGATCCACGGGAGCAGCTTCAAGTGGCAACTGGAGGGTTTCTTTTTTGCGAAACATCTTTAGCTCAGAGACCTTTTTCTGTGAAAGTAGCAAAGTCCTGGAACTTGCAACCTGATACTTTGAAATTTGCTGCAAACTTCAATACTTTCAAGAGAGTTACCAAATCCTGGTTAATACAGCAAAAAATGTGTGCTTGTCTGTAGCTATGTTACTACTAAATGTGTTATTAATATATCTTGTTGTACTTACTTAATCTTCTTGATCTTCTTAGCTTAGTGTTTTAACTTTTTTTTCCTTTTATCTTGTGCTTTATTGTATCTTGCAGTGCTGTGTTTACCTTCTTTTTACCACGTTTTATTCTCTTTTTTCCACAAAAGCCCTTCTAGGGACGGGTGTTGCATCCACTATATGATACTTGCATTGGACAGCTGTTCTTAGTTTGTCTACATATACTGTCTCTGTCCTTATCAAACCATAGATAAATAAAATATCTTAAAATATCAGCTACTCTGCTTGAACTACTCAGTTCATCAATAGCAGCTTAATATCACTCAGTCAATGATTTCTTTTTTCATCCCTCTCTTCTTTCTATTTATCAATTCCTGTCATGTTCCAGGTTCACATCACGGTTATGGACAACAATGACAACGCTCCCATCTTCTCTCAACCAACCTATGATGTGACTATATCTGAAGACACGCCACCTGACACTGAGGTGGTCCAGGTTCTGGCGTCGGACTACGATGAGCATCACCGGCTGACCTACTCTCTGCAGAGCTCCATAGACCCCAGCAGTATGCGTCTGTTCCGCATCCACCCAAGCCTGGGCACCATCTACACTGCTCAGAGACTGGACCATGAGGCCTGTGCCCAGCACATCCTCACTGTCATTGTAAGTCTGTGTCACACTCTGCCTTATATTTAGGACCATGTGCTAACAGCTGCGACTCTGTAAACATCTCAGTTTCCACTGAGGGGGTTCAGGCTTGTCTGCATTGTTGTGTTAATAGAATTATAGTCTTATCTTAAAGAAATTCAGTCCTTTTTCATTCATCCTGCTAATGGTTTCCACACGGGTAAGAGCAACAGGCAATTATAGCTGGGAACTATTGATTTTATTTTATTTATTTATTTATTTAGCACATGTTGAAAGAACAAGAAGAAAATTACAATTGAGAGACATTAGGTTAAAAAAAGAGCATGCAAAGGAAACTCAGAAAAAACCCACAAGGGGCTTGGCATGTTGGGTTCCCTACAGTTATCAAAAATATTTTTGATCATGGAAAAAAAAAAATATATATATATACAGTGGAGATCAGAATTAGAGAACAAAGCATTATTACTTGATTAATTCTGAAATACTGTTATTTTTTATTGTTCAGATACAATATCAGCTGTGTCTATACCACTACTCTACTAGCATGTTTTTTTAAATAACCAAGCCACTTCAACAAAAAGCTTTATTTTGAAAAAAAAACTGTAAGAAAAATAAGAGAACAGTAACCATTATTACCAACATTTTTGAATAAATCAAGTATTAATAATTTGTTTTCTAATTCTAATCCAAGTGTATAAACATACATATTTAAATTTCTCTATATTATATAATTCAGAATTTTTATTGTTTAACCAGGTTTCTGATATCCCAATTACAGATATATTTTTATTTAATTTTAGTGTAAATAACAGAATATGGGCAATAAGAAAAAATAACCAAATGTCAATATGTCAGTCATGTTTCATCCTTATTACTAAAAACTAGTATGCATATTTCCAAGGATAATGATTACAGGATGAACCCGTTCTTTATAATTTATGTTTTGCACGTACCAAGGATGCAGACTTGATTGTAGTTCACCATCTAATTTGACAGTATTATTTCGACAGTGATAAACTGAAGAAAGTTGTTTACCAAACCGAAGATCCCATGACCCTATTGCGTTTGATAAATATTAGTATTTTCATATCATATAGTATATAGTTCATATAGTTAACTCTTAACTTTAACCTTTTAACCCAGATATGTATTGCAGTGTGATGTATCATAAAAATAGAAAGATCTACAAATGAGTCAGCAGAGATCGTCTCAGCCATCAAGGGGGAATTTTATTAACACAAATTGACAAGTTCTCACTACACCTTCGTCAGACAAATCCCAAAATCTCTCCTTCCAGTCTCTCATTTTATACTGATGTTCGTGTGTTGACAAAGTTTACACGCCCCATGGTCACATATATACACTCCAATTACTGGCCATCACCTCCTAGGCTCTCCTAGTGTGTTTGTGTGTCCAGAACGTCATCAAAACATGCCCATAAATAGTCCTGTTATTCACTTGGCAGGATGTGATGTTATTGGCCTCTATTTCCTGTTATTCACACACACTTTTCTCATGATAAAGCCTTACTTTCTTCCACAATGTTTTTTTTATCATGAAAATTAGATACAAGTTAGACACTTTACTTGCTAATGCTAGTTGGATCTGATACACCAAAATCATATACTGGAATGGAAAGTTGTCACATTTTCACCATAAATGTTGTTTTTTTCAAAAATAAAAAAAAATGTTTTCTAAAAAAGAAAAAAACATCAAAGAGTATATCAAGGTTAATTAAGACTCTGACTATCTACTATGTTCTTAATCCAACCGTAAAAGGCTGTCTTAAAATGAAATCCGGCATAAAATCATCCCAGGGTCTTTTTGGCAAATACACCCATCAAATAAGCCATCGAGACAATTTTTTTTTCGTGTAACAACTATTAACAGAGAAATCCAGGACAGTCGCTTACAGTCGCTAACAGCCAAATGCGGCTAACACTAATTAGCTTGGGGCTAATTACCATGCAGGGAACCAGTATCTACACATTATCATCAGAGAAGAAAGAGGATTATGTTATACTCATTTGCACAAGTCTTAAACTACTATTATCAAAAACTTGAAATTTGAGGAAATAAATGTGGCGAAGGAAAATGAAACAATAAGAGTTCCAGTGAGTGTTTGTTGTACTTTGGATAATGATGTCTCTGGGCACATTTGAGACTTAAATGATTATCAGCGTTTACTCAGTTCATTGTGACCATAAAGGATTGCATTCTTTAGTTTGTTTTGTTTTTGTGTTTTTGTTTTCACCACAGGTGAAGGACCAAGAGTTCCCATACAGAAAGAACCTTGCTCGTGTCTTGATAGAAGTGGAAGATATAAATGACCATGTACCCATCTTTACCAGTGCTCTGTATGAAGGCTCAGTCTATGAGTCAGCAGCAGTGGGATCAGTTGTTGTCCAGGTAACGGCTCTGGACAAAGATAAAGGCGCGAACGCGGAGCTACACTACTCCATTGAAGCAGGTAGACACTTCTGACAGTTAAATACTTGCTCTTGTATGATGAAATTTTGTATACTCTGTATATAACTGCCCTTAAAAAAAACATAATAATAACATTGTTTTTGTTTTGTTCTTTTTTAAGGAAACACTGGAAATGCATTCCATATTGAACCAGTATTGGGTATCATCATAGTTGCACGTGACTTGGACTTGTCCAGCATAGGCCATTATGTTCTCACTGTCAGAGTCACTGACAATGGCACCCCTCCCCTGTCCACCACCACGATAGTCCGCATTTCTGTGACCCTCTCTGACAATGCCGGCCCAAAGTACCCCCAGCCTGAATACCAAGCTGAAATCAAAGAGAACGCTGTGGTTGGGACCTCTGTCACCACAGTCAATGCTGTCAGCCAGTCCACCCTCACTTATGACATCAAGCAGGGCAACACAAATCGTGTTTTTCAGATAAATCAGTACAGTGGAGTGATTTCTACTCAAAAGCCTTTGGACTATGAGACTACAGCATCTTACATCTTGATAGTCCAGGCTACCAACATGGCTGGCATGGCAACCAATGCTACTCTGTTAATCCAGGTAGTGGATGAGAATGATAACCCACCAGTTTTCCAGCAGCTTCACTATCATGGCAGTATCAGTGAGGCAGCTCCAGTCAACAGTGTGGTCCTGAACTCAGATGACTCACCTCTTGTAATTAAGGCCATTGATGCTGATCGCAACCAAAATGCTCTGTTGGTCTACCAGATTGTGGAGGACACTGCAAAAATGTTCTTCACAGTGGACTCAGGAACTGGCTCCATCAGAACCATTGCTAATCTAGACCATGAGACCTTTGCCATATTTCACTTCCATGTTCATGTGAGAGACAATGGCAGGCCACAGTTGACAGCAGATAGTCCAACAGAGGTCACAATACAAGTAATTGACACAAATGATTCACCACCTCGCTTCACCCAGAATGCCTATGAAACAGTTCTGCTACTACCCACCTATGTAGGAGTAGAAGCTTTGCAGGTTTCAGCCATAGACCCTGACAGAGATGTCCCTACAGAGCTCACCTACTCTTTGACTGATGGAGTACTGGAGCACTTTGCCATCAAACCTTCCAGTGGAGTCATCACAGTCAAACACAATAACTTTTCCAAAGAACGTTTCCGCTTCAGTGTCAAAGTTTCAGATGGAAAATTTTCCAGCACAGCTTTGGTGACCATTCTTGTCCGAGAAGCTCTGGATTCTGGTCTCAGCTTCACTCATAGCCTTTACTCTTCATCTATTCAAGAGAATGTATCAAATATCACCAAAGTGGCTGTGGTCAATGCTGTAGGAAACCGTCTCAATGAACCATTGAAGTACACCTTGCTCAATGCTGGCACAAGCTTCAGGATCCGTCCAACTTCTGGTGTGATCCAAACCACAGGTATACCCTTTGACCGTGAAGAGCAAGAGTTCTATGAGCTGGTTGTCGAGGCGAGAAGGGAGCATGACCGCCTGCACGTGGCCAGAGTTATGGTTAGAGTCCAAGTTGAGGACATAAATGATAACACCCCTGTGTTTGTTGGACTACCTTATTATGCAGCTGTTCAAGTGGAGGCTGAGCCAGGATCACCCATATTTAGGGTCATGGCAGTAGATGGTGACAAAGGGATTAATGGAGAGGTGTCTTACTATCTCAAAGATGACTATGGTCACTTTGAGATCAACCGGAAGACAGGTGGTCTCAGCCTCAAGAGGGCTTTTGAGTCTGACTTGTCCAATATGGAATACCAGATGGTAATATATGCCAGAGATGGTGGTTATCCACCTCTCTCATCTACCATAGAGTTCCCCATCACAGTAGTCAACAAAGCCATGCCTGTCTTTGACAAACCATTTTATTCTGTTTCTGTAAATGAGGATGTGGCTGTGCACACACCAATCCTCGGCATCAATGCCACAAGTCCTGAAGGCCAAAATATAATTTACACTATAGTTGATGGAGATCCGTCTCTTCAGTTTGACATTGGTTTTGATACTGGAGTCATAAGTGTCATCCACTCTTTGGACTACGAAGCATCGCCATCTTACCACCTGACCATCAGAGCCACAGACTATCTGACCGGTGCCCGGGCAGAGGCGGATGTAGAAGTGGTTGTCCAGGATGTAAATGATAACCCACCTATATTCCAGAGAATGTCCTACAAGATAGTTTTGTCTGAAACAGCCATGATTGGAACTCCAGCACTTCAAGTTATTGCCACCGACAAAGACTCGGAGAAGAACAATGTTGTAAGATACCAAATCTTCTCAGCTGTGCATAACAGCACGGACTACTTTCACATTGATAGCAGCAGTGGATTAATCCTAACAGCACGTATGCTAGACCATGAACTTGTCCAGAAATATGACTTCATTGTTAGGGCCACCGATAACGGCTTCCCACCATTGAGTAGTGAAGTATCAGTCCTAGTTGTGGTGAATGACATGAATGACAATCCACCAGTTTTCAATCAGCTACTTTATGAGGCATACGTGAATGAGTTAGCACCTAGGGGTCACTTTGTGACTTGTGTCCAGGCCTCAGATGCTGACAGTTCAGATTTTGAAAAGTTGGAATACAACATTTTGTCAGGAAATGAAAGAATGAACTTTTTGATGGACAAAAATACAGGAATCATAACATTGTCCAGCCACCGTAAGCAAAGAATGGAGCCTGCCTACAGTCTCAATGTTTCAGTGTCTGATGGGGTGTTCACCAGCACTGCACAGGTTCATGTGAAGGTATTAGGGGCCAACCTGTATAGTCCAGTGTTTGGACAGAATATGTATGAGGCAGAGTTAAGAGAGAATTCTGCTGTGGGAACCAAAGTTATACAAGTAAGTGCTATTGAAACTTGAAGATTTGCTTTACTTTGCATGATTTCTCAGAAAAAAATCATTGATAATATATGTATACCTGTATTGACTATAACATTTTTTGTGTTTTAGGTGAAAGCAACAGATGCAGACCCTGGAGTGTTCAGTCACATCACTTATTCCTTTGTTAATGATGTGGGCAAGGATCAATTTAACATTGATGCAAATGGTCAGATAACCACTGTAGAAAAGCTTGATCGAGAGGAGCCAGCCAATAAGGACATTGTTCTGACAGTGGCAGCCCAGGACTCAGGTGGCCGTGTCTCTTATTGTACAGTTCAAGTTACTCTGCTGGATGATAATGACAATGTTCCTCGCTTCCGTGCGATTGAGTATCGTGCCTCAGTCAAATCTGATGTGACTAAAGGGTTTTTGGTTACGCAGATTCAGGCTTATGATCCTGATGATGGCACTAATGCCAAAGTGGCATATTCACTTTACAGTGAGGCACATGTCCCGGTGGTAGACATTTTGGAGATAGACCCAGATAATGGTTGGATGGTGACTAAAGGCAGTTTCAGCCACTTGAGGAACTCTGTATTATCTTTTTTTGTGAAGGCTGTGGATGGGGGAAATCCAGTCCGGCACTCTCTAGTGTCTGTCTACATCCATGTTCTTTCTCCAGATGCCTTCATTCCTTCCTTCAGCCAACATCAATACTCATTTAGCATACCAGAGGAGACCCCCATAGGCTCAGCCATAGGGACTGTGCGCCTCAACACTTCTCCTGGATATGCCTCGCTGCCTTTTACCTTTGCCCTGGTTAATGGAGAGACTGGAGAGAACAACCAAGATGGGGTGTTTGTTGTGGAAAAGGATACAGGAGTGATCAAGCTTGATAAGACTTTGGACCATGAGGTGATAAAAGGATACCATTTCAAAGTCACTGCCACTGTACAACAGGCGAAGCTGGACTCTGTAACTTCTGTTGATTTTGAAGTCAAAGTGTTGGATCTAAACGACAACAAACCAGCATTTGAGGCCAACTCCTATGAGACCACAGTTATGGAGGGAATGTCAATTGGAACCAGAATCATTCAAGTCCAGGCACTAGACCAAGACTCAGGGGGCAATGGCCAGGTAACATACAGTCTTGGGACATTAATACAGTCAGAAGGGGATTCAGACACATTGGTTGGCACCTTTAGCATTGATAGCAACACAGGCTGGATCTCCACACGCAAGGACCTGGACCATGAGACCAATCCATCATACACATTCACGGTGGTGGCCTCAGACCTTGGAGAGACCCTGTCTCTTTCCAGCTCCACCACTGTGACCGTAGCAGTGTCAGACATCAATGACAACCCACCCAGGTTCCTGGAACAACACTACGTTGGTTCAGTTAAGGAGAGCGACCCACCAGGCGAGGTGGTGGCTGTGCTGAACACCAGAGATGATGACAGCTCGGCCATAAACCGTCAAGTCAGCTACCACATCACTGGTGAGTACCACTATAAATGCCTGTTATTGCACTGCACACATATCAGCACTCAAGAATAGTGATAACAGACAATTCTCTTAAACCCTGGATTACATCCAATCATTTTTTTATAGGTATTGCTTACCACAATATCTGTGCATGGTATAGTTAAAATTAGGGAAATATTGTTTTTATGGCAAGTAATATATAGATAAGGTATGGTTTAGGATTGGCAACTAAAACAGTTGGTTAAAGTTAGGGAAATATTATAGCTACAGTTTCTAAACCCTTCAAATGCTGGTGTACTGCATAAAAATCAGATTCTGTACAGGCTCATCCCCCACCCTGACATTCCTGAACCTTATAATATGCTCTGCTACTTAGAAGCCACATGCATTTGCACAGAATTCAAGTCTGGGATATAAATGGTAAGGTGCAAAATCACCCAATATAGACTAAATACCCTGGTATGCTGGGCTGTTCATTATGATCCATTTGTCTGCAATCATACAGTAAATGGCTGGAAACCACTGTGTGCCTCTCTGTCTTGGCTTAGTGATTTACTCAAGATAGAGTAGTCATCAGCCTTGTTAGTATTCTGCATCTCCTAACCATCCTTGAGTAAACATGAGGAGAAGAGTTGTACACTAAAATAAAAGCGGTACACATTTCACAATTGTTCTATGGTTGCTTCCAAAGAATATGTGCATGCATTTCACTATTCTCTTTGACAATAAAACATGCATCAAATGTCAATTTATATATTATAATATTTGAGGATTATAATTATAATATTTTCATGGCAGAATAACATTCAGTAGCTTGTGACAATTACCCAGTTACAATTCTCAATAGGTCTAAGAAAGAGGTATACGTATAAAGAGTTACATTAGAATTAAAGACTGCAGCACATCTGATAAAAGCTGGTGTCATCATGTTGAATTGTATCTTTTGCCTCTTGAAAAGATGTTGAATTGAATTCATATGGTTTACCCAGGAAAATCAGTTCAGTATCATAACCTTTTCCAAATGTGCAGGGATAAACTATTATTTTATTATTCTATGATAAAAAAAGGCACAAAACACACAGTAACTACAGTATATATATATATATATATATATATATACGCAAGTTTTATGAGTATGACTGTCCAGTCTCATAAACCACCTGCTGTCCAAACATACAGCTGATGCAGGGAGGCTCTGCCCCCTTGCCAAAGGCCCATCACGCTGGATAGTTTCACTACTTTGTGGTAGTATTACTAAGTAATGTTACATTTAGGTCAATATGCCCTTCAAGAATATTTGTGGAGCACACAGTACCTTTGAAGTTATTCTGTAGAATATCCTGGACAGTATTTGTTATTGTTTATAATAATAAAAATAAATACACATTTGCATGAAGCAAGCATATTTGTCTACTCCCATGTTGTTAAGAGTATTGAAAAAAATCTCTTTAAGGTACATTTATAACAAAAAGATGTGTGATTAATTTGTAAGAGTTAACTATGGGCAATCATGTGATTAATCATGTTTAGATAATATCATTGCATAGATAGATACATAGATAGATAGATAGCAAGAGGTTCCCTAACTCTTAGGTGAATGCTGAAGCTGCATTAATAATATGGACACTGATCAAAGGGCCGACGTTGCTGATTTTCTGCCTGCTCATTGAAATACCATAAGGTAATAATTAGTTAGGACTTCCCAGGAGACTAAGACTAAGACTGCCATGCCAACAGGAGATAGAGAGCTAATAAAGGACTTTTAATAGGAAGCAAATCCTTGCCCTAATGGCATTGTAATGAGTATTAGCCAGGCAGCTGGAGTGAATGACAGACGTGTGAATGATGTGACCTTAAAGTTAACAGCCGAAGAGGAAGAAGGTGAGGAGGATAGGCTGCTGCTACAGTGCCGGGAGCAAAAGAATAAGATATATAGATAACAGTAATGTCTGCAAAGCCAAGGAAATTAACTGTTGAGAATACTGACAAATGTGACGTTTCTCACTTCAAAGAGAGACCCACTTGATGTTATTCAATATAAAAGTAGCAAATCAAGACAGAACATAGATAATCAAACAAAACATCCTTGCTGTGAAAAGACTCCGTTTCATTTATAGTGATACTGGGCTCAGAAGTTTTTTTGGTGATTTATTGTCTTCATGGAAATGAGGAATTGTTTGAGCTTTTGAACAGACAGTAGTGCAAGTGTCAAAGACAGTCAGAATCTGGGGGACTGCTGGGGACTGAGGTCGCATTTTGCCCTCTGGCAACATTGATGTAACATTACTATATCAATTATAAACATAAGGAGCATTTCAAATATTTCGGCATTACATAGAACAAACTGAACAACTTTTCCACAAGCATATAGCTCAAAATAGCCTACACTAAAAAGCATCTCTTTGGCTATGAAACTGAGCATAACACTGCATGAAAGCAGTAGAGATAAGGAGTTGGGCTCTGGTGAGCTTATTCATCGTCTCGGTGATCAGCACATCATGAAACTGGTTCAAACTTTTCAAGGCTCTTACCGATTTGACTTTGACCTGTTTTTGCTCCATGGGTCATGTGACGCTGGTCTTGCGCTTTGTACTGGTCCCTGGAGAGTCTCCTATAGCCATGCAACTTTATGAGATCTACTTATGTCTCTTTCCTAGAAGCAGAGCTCGTCTTAATTTTTTAGAGGGCAGCTCGAGACAGCGTGCCGAGGTGGAGTCACATAACTTTTCAGTTTGTTGGGGGATTTTTTCCTGAAGAATGCGGCCACATACAGATGATCGTGAAATATGATCACAGCGCAAGCCAGACTGCCTCCGATGTGATGTGGACCAGGGTAACCCTAAACCTGCCAAATGCGGGTAAAAGTTTACTTTGGGGGGTAACTTTGTCTAAAGTCTATGACTAAAGACTAAAGTCATAAGGCATTTGGTTGGTGATGTGTCTGTTTGAGTCGGCAAGCTGCAGAAACGATGAGACGTCAGTGTTGCCAGATTGGTCTGTTTTCTGCCGAAACACTTGGGCGGTTTTGAATGTTTGTCATAGAAAAGTTATCTTTATCTGGCAACACTGCTTGTAGAATGAATCCTACGTTTCCCATGAACACTATTTTGTGACGTGTCATACAACCATTGGCGACTGGCCTAGCGTGAGTGGTATCGATTATGAGCGAGCTAGGCAAATACAGATACGGGTCACCTGTATCCATTTGGTTTCAACGTGTGGTCTGAGGGATCTGAACACAAGTGGACAGCTCTAACTACAGCCGAAAACACTCTCTGGTCTCATTGAGGACACATTGAGATGAGATGTCAAAAACCACATTGACACCGCATGTGTCCACATTCGGATAATAGTGAGAACAGGTCTGTGACTCTGCCAACATTAGGGACCGCCTACTCAACTGAGCCCTCTGCCTGAGAGGAAGAACGTCCTCATTCACAGGCTTTCTCCACAACATTTGAGCCTGTAGCTCTGTGTGTTTGGGTCTGAATTTTTAAACATTTTTATTTTGAAAGTATTTCTCATGTCACAGAAACCACTGAGGGTGACTCCTGTGTTCCGGATGTTATTATCAGACTGTTGGCGATGTGTCTGTTCCTTGTTCAGCTGCAGATGCACACTGAGTTTTTCCACGGTTGCCTTTAAAAGGCCGCCCCAAAAAGTTTAAAAAGTAAACCAAATTCATGCATATGTGGATACTATATTGCTACAGATATTAGTGTTATTTTGTTGAAACATCAGTCGTTGATACTGAAAAGTTGGAGCAGCTGTGAAATGGATACATATTTATTTCAAATTCTTCACAATAACAGATCCCTGTTGTTTTATTATTCAAATGCATATATTGTGAAGCAGCGAAATCAGCAATCTTAACATGACTAAAATAAAGCTGAGAACTCAACATGGAGACTTTTAAGAATGTGTTTCTTTCTGCTCTCCTGCACAAATCACAATAGTTTGACATCATTATTTATATGTTCATAAAATACACCTGAAATTCTAAACATAATGGTAATTGGTAAATGGACTTGTACTTATACAGCATAGCGCCTTTCTAGTCTTCTGACTACTCAAGGAGCTTTCACACTACTTGTCACATTCACCAATTCACACAGACATTCACACTGATGGCAGTGGACACCGTGCGCAGAACAAGGAGCAATTCAGGGCTCAATGTGTTGCCCAAGGACACTTCCACATGCAGACTGGACGGATCGAACCGCCGATCTCTCAAATGGAGGACAACCTGCTCTACCTCTGATTCACAGCGGCCCCATATTACACACAAACACTGCCGTTTATGAGAGAGAGAAGTCAGAAATATGAAATTGCTTTTTTCAGGAGTCACCTCAGATTTCTGTAATAATGATTTATGTGAGATAAGAGGAACAACTGAAATTCTGACACAAGTAAAGCACAGTCTGTTTAAGTGACAGCATCAATGATACAGATGTTCAGTATAAACCAGGGCATCACTTCTTTTGTCCATGAACATCTTTGTATTGTAACAGGCTGGAGGATGATCAGTTTCACTCACGTCTCACAAAAACTAGGTCTGTAGTCGACATGTTTTTAAAATGTTGTTGTAAACTGACCAGGATATCGTTGTGTTGCTGTCAAAATGCAAAAAGTAATTCTGAAACTCGACTCGCCTACGGGAGTCACCATATTGTCAGACTTTGACTCCGCCCATTTCCTCTTACCAACCCAAAAACTTATAATTTGGCTTGTGTGGACTATGTTTGCAGCATAGACTATAAAAAAAATGGATGTAGCATACACGTCATGGTCCGTTTTCTCAACTTGATCCAATCGTCCTCGCCTACGGGTGTCGCCATATTGTCAGACTTTGACTCCGCCTCATTTCCTCTTACCAAAAAAGGACATGTCTGTGAAGTTGGGGGGAGGAACATACGTCCATCTGGCTGACGTTTACCTCTGAGGAGAAGTGAGGGCCAGTGGCTAGCTGTCACTCAAGAGGCCTAGCCCCAAATTATTCATAAACCTCAACCTTCAATAAAATAAAAACTAGCCTGGTACAAAAAACCCCTCAGTGTTGTCATGGAGATATGACCTAAACATACGGACTAGAATGTTTTTTTTGTGCCAGGCCTTAAATAGGTTTTTTTATACTATGCAAAAAAGTCTGTTTAACATGGAGGTCAATGTGAAACTGCTTTATTGTGCAAACTAGTGGACACTCTGAGAACTACAGTTTTTGTCACTTCCTTATTGGATCAACCAGGAAGGCGCTGTGGTGGGGACTTGGTTTGCACCCAGCCCTGTTTTGATAAAGACATGTGCTTCATGATCAGAGAAATAGTCTTGCTTAAGCTTTTTCATTTAGTTTGACATTCTATTTAAATGAATGCCACTCTGAAGTCACGTACTTTATATGTAATGTAAGGTGAACCGCAATTTGTAGGGAAATCAGTCCCAGACTCCATCAAAGCCCAAATATTCCTCAGTGATGCTGTCTCTCACTAGCCCTGTCTCTCTGTCTGCTTGTGTCCAGGTGGAAACTACCGTGGAGTGTTTGCACTCGGTCTGGTTCAAGGGGAATGGAAGATGTATGTCAAGCGACCACTGGACAGGGAGGAACGCAACCTCTACGTCATCAATGTCACTGCTAGCGATGGACTCTTTGTTTCCCAGGCAACGGTGGAGGTGACAGTGATAGACACCAATGATAACAGTCCCATCTGTGGCCAGGTGAGGAATCAAACTGCCTTTTGCTATTTTTAAATGACTGATGCAACCACAGTGACAGCTGACAGATGCTTTGTCGGCCATTACATTCATATGACTGATCTAACTGTAAAATTAAGCAATTGTAGAAGTTTCACCAACTTTTCATGGTTTAATTTTCTTCTTTCTTTCTTCATTGTGTGTGTGTGTGTGTGTGTGTGTGTGTGTGTGTGTGTGTGTGTGTGTGTGTGCGTGTGTGTCTGTGCGTGCGTGTGTGTGTGTGTGTGTGCGTGCGTGTGTGTGTGTGTGTGTATGTGCGTGTGTGTGTGTGTGTGCAGGCTGTGTACACTGCCTCCATTCCAGAGAACCTCCCAGTCAACAGTGTGCTGCTGAGGGTTGGAGCTACTGATGCAGATGTGGGCGTGAGTGCCTGGATCCAGTACTCTTTACACGGTCCTGGATCCCAGGACTTCAGCATGGACCAGGACACTGGTAAGCATGCAGTGTGGCCTTGAAAACATTCCAATACATTTAACTTGGAACCACATTTAATGCATAACCTTCTTTCACTGAGCTTGCATAAATTGCAACTGAAATCAATCTTATATGGAGTGAAATGAAGCAGGGAAACAGGGCCAGGTTACCAGCTTATCACCCTGCACCTTTAGACACACATTTATTCTTGTGGAAACCTGGGTGACACACTCTCATGGCACGGTATGGCTTCATTAATGTTTCACAAGTTGTTTCGAACCTGTCCAGGTGAGATCAAGTCATCTATGGTTCTTGACCACGAGATGACACCCTACTACCGGCTCGTTGCCCAGGCAACTGATGGTGGTGGGCGATGGTGCCGTGCTGAGGTACAGCTGGCAGTTACCGATGTGAATGACAACCCGCCCATCTTCACCCTGTCAAAGTACACCGCCAGCGTTTATGAAGACACCGCCACCAAAGCCCTGCTCACCCGCATCCAGGCCATAGACCCTGATGAAGGTGATACTGTGAATACCTTTGAATGTACACTTTGGATAATTATTTTCTGTTGTATATACTTTCTGTTTCTTATGTCTATTTAAAAATGTCATTTGCAATGATTTTACTGTTACACTGCCATCCTTTAGCTTGTGGTGCACGGTGGCTCTGTTGGAGCACCCTCAATTTGGTTATACCTTGTGCAATGACAATCTATCTACTAGCATCAGTGCTACTACTACTGGTGTTACCACTGCTGCAACTTTCACTTCAAATGATATACTCTGAGTAAAGATACAGTTCAGAATGAGTTTTAAATGGAAAACAGAAGCATATACAGACTCATAGAGATCAGACGAGTACAGAGATTACAAATACAGGGAAAACAAAAATACAGTGCACATAAAAACGTGTGGTGCTGATTAAAAGTGCACTGTGTCTTTGTACTCTCAACTCCACTAAATGTACAAATAGGATGACTGAAGACACATACTCACTCTGAAAGCAGTCCCCTTACACTTTTGTTCACATGAAAATTGACAGAAATAGTTGTGGGAAGAACGAAAAGAGAGCTTAAGAGAGAAGTGCACAACCGTGCCGACCTTCACACCTCCACACACATGGCCAGTCACTACATCATTTGGCAGGATTGTCAGATTCTCTTTTCGAAAATGTGTTAGAAGCAGCAATCATTGGAAGCCACCGACAATCTGCCAAAGAACTTTGCTTCAGGCAGAGTTCTTCAAACCTCTCACGTACCTCACACTCCTCTTCTGACTTTGCAGCAGGTCTGGGTCGTATGGTGGTCTACTCTCTGGCCGACTCCGCAGGAGGTTCTTTCTCCATCGATAAGTCCTCAGGCATCGTGGTCCTGGAACGCATTCTCGACCGTGAGGTCCAGCCAGCTTATCAGATAACAGTGCATGCATCTGACCAGGGTTCACCGCTGCCCCTCTCCTCATTGGTCAATGTCACTATCACTGTGCTGGACATCAATGACAACCCGCCCGTGTTTGAGCGCCGTGATCAGCTAGCGACAGTGCCGGAGGATGTGGGAGTGGGCACAGAGGTTCTGAGAGTTTATGCTGCCAGCAAGGACATCGGGACCAACGCTGAGATTACTTACAGTATCCGATCAGGCAACGAACATGGGAAGTTCCACATCCACCCACTGACCGGTAAGTGTGCTAACCACACCTCTGCACTTGTCCTCCCTCATTTTATTCACACAAAGCCCCAAAATATACTCTTTATATTGTTTTAAAGATGAACTGTACAGATGTGGGTAGTGACAGATCTCTTCACAAAGCGAATGCAGCATCCAATTTGGGTTTCCAGCACAGGGCTGCAATTTAGTGACCGTGTGGACAAGTCAGATAAGATATTTCTTTATTAGTACCACAAAGGGGAAATTTCTATATTACAGCAGCATAGTGAATAGCAAACATAAAAGAAGCATAAATTAGAAACAATAAATTATTGTTAAATGTAGAAAAATATGAACAATATAAACACATGGAAGTATAAAATATAAGAATAACAGGAGCAATATATACAATATTTTTAAATGTTAAAATTCAAATGCAAGTCAGATACACGGATGTCCACACAGAGCCTAGACTGAATGTGTTATGGTGCTCGTCTGATGACAAAAATCTACATCATGTAGACCCTCCCGGAAATTTTACGATCATATACATGTAAACACTGTTTTAAATGTTGTTTTTTTGACCTCATGGACCTTTCATCTCAAAATGTATTACTCGTTTTCAATTTTAAAAATGTTTACAGCCAAATGCGGCTAACACGGGCAAGCTCGGGGCAGTGAGTTGAACTTATTTAAATGGCTTTTTTAACCACTAATACTGCTCCAAATAACACCAAACCTCTGCAGTAGCATGATAAGAGTCATTACATATTAACCAAAGCACCAACAACGTAGTTAGCGAACCTGGAGTTTATTAAAAGAGTGTTTTGAAAGACTTACCTACTGGCCCCTGTACCATCTCCCCTCGTAGTAAAGTCTATTCAAGTGGATTACAAATACAATCCAAAAGGAAGGAGCCCATTGATGACTTATTTCAGCAAAACACGTAAACGTTGTGGTTTTTTCTGCAGACACAGTAATCCGTCTGCCTAAGCGTCTTGATCGGCATCTCATTCAAAACAATAATCCACTGGTTTATCAGAGCACGGTCATCGTACCGCAGTAGCAGCCTATGAAAGGTTTCTGGGTTGTAAGCTTTAATTTTTGTTTCGCAGCCGAGGAAAGATACAAACATGAACCATTCAGTCTCTCTTCACTTCAAGTTGCAGGCTAGTCGTCTTTACCTGTGCTTGCACTCACTGTGCGCCTTCCGACAACACACAAGCCCCGCCCCCTGACCCTTGAGATCTGCGTAATGTTTCAGTGCTGCAGGGAAAGATGCTGTGGGACTTTTCTAAACCTTTGACCTTATATTTCACCAAACTATCAAACCACAAGGTTCACCTTGCTAGAATAAATCATCAATGTGCTCCTTCCTTTTTGATTGCATTTGTAATCGACTTTAATGGACTTTACTAGAAGGGAGCTTTTAATAAACTCTGGGTTCACTAACTACGCTGTTCGTGCTTTGTTTTCTGTGTAGTTACTCTTATCATGCTACTGCAGAGGTTTGGTGTTATTTTGAGCAGTATTAGTGGTTAAAAAAGCCGTTTAATGTGTTCTACTCACTGCCCCGAGCTAATGCATGATAGCCGCATTTGGCTGTTACCGACTGTTAGCATGTGTCCCGTATTTTTCAGTTGTTCGTGCACAAACAAAATGGTCTCTATGGCTTATTTGATGAGTGTATTTGCCTAAAAAGAGCCTGGGATGATTTTACACCAGAATTTCACTTTATGCTATGAGGCGAAAGACAATATTGATTGATAATCACTGTTTTTTGAGTATTTTTGTTATATCCCAGGTCAAATTTGACCCGCTAACACCAAAGTAGCCGGAAGCTTTCTACCACATTACAAGGGTTAAAGCTGCAGGCTGTAGTGTCATGGCACTGGTAGCACTACTAAAATGATAATTTTTAGGTCTACAGGATTGAATTATTGTTGGAGAGGGTCTCACCCTAGAGCAAGAAATCTGCATGTTTGTGTGTGTGTGTGTGTGTTTATGGCTGTGAGGCTTTGTGTATGCTTCATTGATTTGGTTTCTGCACTTTCGTACTCTATTCTTATATTAATGTAGTTTTTGCTACCTAGTTATGCTTATATTTTTATATTGTGGCTCTCTTACGTGTGAAGAAATGTGCTGTATAATTAAAATTGCCTCGTCACTGCAGATTTTAAATGTTCAACGATAAAAAGAGGAGGTGACATTGAGGTAAAATATACACTACACAGACACACAAAACTATGTGCTCCTTTACCACAGCCATATTTACTGTCATAGTAATATTATTTCTCTTACTATGTCCAATTACATTCAGTTACATTCCAGAAACAGCTGGAGGTCGGCACCATCAAGTAGCCTGGGTTTTAAAGCACAGAAAAAGTCCTGTGATCATAGTTCGACATGATTATAGACTTCTGCATCACCACTCTTTGAAAACTGTCCTGCCATCCCTGCTTGGTTGGCTCTATAAGATTTGCTGTCAGTAAAGACAATAAAAATGATCGCCAGGCCTTCAGCTTCTTAAGCTGGTCACAAACAGCCAATGGATGTGTTTCATTTTCTTTACGTTCATCAAAATGCATATTTATGTCCCCTCTCTCTCTCCTCACCTTGCTCAGGTGCCATTTTAGTTGCCCAGCCTCTGGACTATGAGACCTGCAGGGACTACTTTCTGACAGTGGAGGCCCGTGATGGCGGCACACCACCTCTTAGTGCCATTACGACAGTGAACATAAACTTGACAGATATCAATGACAATGCACCCATGTTTAGCCGTGACCTCTACACTGCAGTGGTGTCAGAGGATGCTACCACCGGAGAGTCTGTGGTCCAGGTAGGTTCCAGTCAGTCGCCTGAGGATATCTTCATTAAATATGATGTGATAGATGTTTAAGGTCCAAAGAGGAGGGCATTCTTGGTGAACCATTGACTGTAGCACCATGATTTGTCAAAAATCCCCTTGATCAACCCTTTCCTAATTGCTGTATTTCAGTTCTGAATATTCATGATCCCCAGAGGGTTGATCATAATGTTTTTGGAGGTCCTTACTCCAGCACAAAATGTACCACCTTTTCACAAGACATGTCAACAGCTAATGTGCTGTTTGCCATGACATTTAGGTCGTCTGAGCAAATTCCTGATCCCCAGAGGAAGAACAATTTCTTTAGAACCTTAGGTAAACTTTACACACAAGATATCCTATCCAAAATATTGGTTATGTTGTTTGTTCCACTTGAGGAGCTTTAAATCGTAATGTCCTGTTATGTTATATAGCATATTCTCTCTTTATATTTCACTTTGTGTTTTTCGGTTTGAAGAGATATGAGGCTTGACTTCAGTGAAATGACTCTTTTCAGTAGTAGCCTTAAAATATGTGGCATGGCTTGAAAGGGAATGTGTTTGAGTGTGAGAGCGCCTGTATGTACTGATGCTTTTGGAGTAGATAGTGGTATAGAGTACAGCGAATCAGGGCGGGATGTCATGTCCTTCAAGACTGCCCCCCTCTGAGAGTAAAATACAGTCTTTGTGTGATGCTATAATCAGCTTAACCACCTAGATGTTCGCAATTATTGAGTTAACAGCCCCCCCAGGGTTTGGTAGGATTTAGTGCTTAAAGCTTTTATTCTTTGAGTGCCACAGAAAGAACAGGTGGTGAGCATGCAGGCAGCCCTGAGCCAATTTTCACCTGTTCAATTGTTAAGAATCACATTTTTACAGACATTATGAATTTTCGGTTTGCTTCCATAAAAATTAAATAATATTCTGTTATGTTATAAAATACCTTGTTATAAACAGACATTAAGGTTTCACATATTCACCGTCTTCCCCATATCTTCCCCATATCTTCTCCATATTTTCCCCATGTCTTCTCCATATCTTCTCCATATTTTCTCCATATCTTCTTCATATCTCTTTCCCATATCTTTTCCATATCTTCCCCATATCTTCTCCATATCTTCTCCATATCTTTCCCATATCTTTCCCATATCTTCTCTATATCTTTTCCATATCTTTCCCATATCTTTCCCATATCTTCTCCATATCTTTACCATATATTTTACATATCTTTCCCATATCTTCTGCATATCTTTCCCATATCTTATGCTTATCTTTCCCATATCTTTCCCATATCTTCTCTATCTTCCCCATATCTTCACCATATCTGTCCCATATCTTTTCCATATCTTCTCCATATCTTTTCCATATCTTCTCCATATCTTCCCCATATCTTTCCCATATCTTTTCCATATCTTCTCCATATCTTCTCCATATTGTTCCCATATCTTCACCATATCTTTCCCATATCTTCTCTATATCTTTCCCGTATCTTTTCCATATCTTCTCCATATCTTTTCCATATCTTTTCCATGTTTTCTCCATATCTTTTCCATATCTTCCCCATATATTTTCCATATCTTTTCCATATCTTCTCCATATCTTTACCATATATTTTACATATCTTTCCCATATCTTCTGCATATCTTTCCCATATCTTTCCCATATCTTATGCTTATCTTTCCCATATCTTTCCCATATCTTCTCTTTCCCATATCTTCTCCATGTCTTTCCCATATCTTTCCCATATCTTCTCTATCTTCTCCATATCTTCACCATATCTGTCCCATATCTTTTCCATATCTTCTCCATATCTTTTCCATATCTTCTCCATATCTTCCCCATATCTTCCCCATATCTTTCCCATATCTTCTCCATATCTTCTCCATATTGTTCCCATATCTTCACCATATCTTTCCCATATCTTCTCTATATCTTTCCCGTATCTTTTCCATATCTTCTCCATATCTTTTCCATATCTTTTCCATGTTTTCTCCATATCTTTTCCATATCTTCTCCATATATTTTCCATATCTTTTCCATATCTTTTCCACATCTTCTCCATATAATTTCCATATCTTCTCCATAATTTCTCCATATCTTCTCCATATCTTCCCCATATCTTCCCCATATATTTTCCATATCCCTTGACCTCCACAGCATTCAGATCCACTGCAGCACAGCAAAATCTCAAAGGAGATGTACAAAGTAAAACTAAAAAGCACAGCACTGCTCTCCTTACTTAACAAAATGTATTATATTGAAAGTTACTTGTATGTATCAAGAGATATGGTGATAACTAATATGCAGGTAAAGTAAACAGTTCCGAATGTGTTAAAGCATGTTCATTGATGACATTATTAAACAGCAGATATTACTTCAAGAAGCTTTGTGAATGATCTTTCATAATGTAATAACTTAGATGAATGTGAAAACATATTTATTGTATTATTATAACATATATGGTTTAATGACTGTATGTTAAACCTATTTTATGTATAGCTGATACAGTCAGATGTTTCCAAACTCCTATTGCTACTGTAGCATTTGGTGCCTGGCGGCAGGAAATGTCACAGTTACAGTTTATCACATATAAATTATTTGAATTCAGAATGAAGACATGCAGGTTTCTTTTCTATCAAACACTTTACAAACTCTCTCTCAACTCATGCAGAATAATAAGGCTCCTTTGTCCAGTCGTATGCTCAGAGCTTCATAAAACAGAAGTAAACAGCTGTTTGATATAGTCTGTTAAGTATCCCTTTAAACATTTTTCAATTTTGTGCACGCTATTTCTCATAATGTTGAATTACATAGACAGCTGCCTGGCACTTACTGAAGGAAAATAATTTCCAAAAGTCAACAACATGCTTTGGAAAATGGCAATGATAGAATAAAACGGTTTTCTTTCCTGAAAATGGGTTAAATCATACGTAATTAATGTTACAAAGCAGCATAAACAGGCACTGGAATATACTGTAAAATGTGTGAAATTTATTTAGTCATGAACTGTAATAGAAATGTTCAGAATGAAGCTCACTCTGGCCTTGTGTGTTCTCTTCTCTATATTACTACACCAACACACCAAAGCAAAACAAAGCACTTTTCCCCCAGTCTCCATGCATCACTTAAACTCTCTGCATATCTGGCTGCTCTGTTCAGGCTTATTCAAGAATATATACGCACTCTGTTTTATATAGACATGTATGGATAGAGAAAATGTGTTGCCTCGTTGGTCTGAGTGTAACAGGTATGGCTAGTGCGGTCGGTTTCTCTGCATTGTGTTGTGTAAATAATTGCCCAAGGCCAGCAGGATCTCTTTGGAGGCGATCTCCATTAATTCTGACACACTGACACGTAAAATCAACAAAAACATCAATGAGACAACCTGTCCACTTCAGCTCCTCTTCATTAATTCATAACAATGGGCCGAGGCAACAGTGGGAAAAGTAATTTATACACGTAGGGTGACGCACGAACGCACGTATTTTTGAAAGCGTGTGTTTCTCTGCAAGGTTTGTTCTTTCATCCACACGTAACCACAGTTGTTGCTCCTGAAACCGGAGTTATTTGTAACTGGAGTCCATGGTGAACTTGTTGGAAAAGTCCAGTTTCAGCAGTCATGTGTGGACATGAAAACCGAGGAAAACCGCAATTTCTTGTAGACATTGTTTGACGTCACACTGTGCAACGGTAAACACTAAGTTGTTTTCATGGAGACACGTGGAGCACTCTAGATGTTACCAGCTGAGGGAGGCGGATTTTGCAGTCTCATGTGGTCGGAGATATTTTTTATCACACCGGTGGGGTGGATGGGAAGTTTTTTTTTAACTGGGAGCCATAAAAGTTCGGTTTCAAATATTTCAAAACTTTGTTCGTGTGGACTTATTAAAATAAAATAAAATAGGGATTCTCAGGAAAAACACACCAGGTAATATTTTGTGCAATTATAAAAAATAGTAAATAACTGATGTGTTTAAGTAAAGGACAGGGACAAATGGTTAAAATATCTGACTGTTCACTCACCTTGTGTGTGTGTGTGTGTGTGTGTGTGTGTGTGTGTGTGTGTGTGTGTGTGTGTGTGTGTGTGTGCGTGTGTGTGTGTGTGTGTGTGTGTGTGTGTGTGTGTGTGTTTTTCTCAGCTGGTAGCAGAGGATATTGACAGTCAGCTGAATGGAGCCATCCTCTACTCTATCATCAGTGGAGACCGAGACAATCAGTTCTTCATTGACCCACTCCGTGGGGTCGTCAAGGTCAACAAGGCACTGGATCGTGAGACGGTGAGGACACACACACACACACAAACACACACACACACACACAGTGTAGAAGCTATACACAGCCTCACTACCTCATAGTCACATTTGATTGTAGCCGTGAAGTACAGCTTTGAATGAAGGGCTTCATGTGCATTTGAACCACAGACTGTATGTACGGACGGACAGCCTGACAGCTCCATGAAAGTGAAGCTAGAACATGTTGTGGCAGTTTGCCTCCTCCATGTAAAGCCCAATGATTTGCAACGTGACAAAACTGTTTTAGAACGTCACAGGTTAAAGTTGCAGCGGTGTGAACTGACCCGTCTCCTCTGGACTCAAACCGGCTGATGGTGTTGCCAGCAATTCAGCTGGTTTTACCTTGCATTCACACCAAAAGCGATGGAGGCGATTAAATTGCCCGAAACGCGAGTAACGCGTCGCTTGATCACATTTGTCACATTTTTGATCAGCGCCTCATCCCTTCAATCGCAGGTAGCAGCCAAGGCGGCTAGCTAACTGAAGCTAACACCCGGCTCAGCCTACCCTGCTGTTGTGCTAAATGGAAGTTATGCTAGTGCTAACAGGGATGCCTAAAGGAACGTCGCTGCCATTCACAGTCCATAGATATATCTATTATATTATATTCATAGGAACAGTCTGGTTTCCCCCAAGGACTGCAACAATGGGGGCTTTTGTGAGCCCGATGAGCCCCTGGATGTTTCACGAAGAACTTAGATGACGCTTACCGAAATCTCAACACTTACTGGCTGTCGCTGCATTTTGTACAGTGGGAGGAGGTGGAGCCTCATCGTCCATCTTTATACAGTTATGGTTTTAGTCTATACTGTACTGCTGATTTCAAACAGGAAGTGCAAATATGCTGACTCATTCCCAGGTTTTAGGACGTGTTCCTGCAGCCCTCTATTGCTCTGTTGAGAACTGCTAAACACTTATGCATACTTGATTATGTAATGATATAATCTTTGTTGGCATTCATTTTGTTTTACATTCATTGTAAATATCAAAATATCAAATGTGCATTTGTCTCCAACAAACTAAAACACTAGCTTTCAAACACACATTAACAGGATAACAGCAGAGTTTCATTGTGGCCCAAGCATTAACCTTTATCAGTTCCAACTGATACATGATACAGTTGTCATTTGAACAGGTAGAAGTTACATTAAATACTGATTAACGTGTGATTATGCACATGACCCCTTGTGAATTAAAGAAAAATAGCCACAAAAGATTAAAATATATAGGCCATATATGTATGATACAATGTGTATTAGCCTTGTAGCTCAGTGAATATGTACAGACCTTTTCACAGACGTAAACATCAACTGACAGGAAGTTAACAAGGACCAAGGCTGTTGCCTAGCAAGGGAATTCTGTTGAAAAGGTCTATATTTGATCAACCTGGAACTGGAACCATCAGAACTTAACTCTAACCTTTATACCATAGTCTTTAGCTGTGTTCCAAATCGTTCCCTACCACAGAAGTAGTGCACTATATAGTGTGTACGCCATTTTGTAGTGGTGTTCGAATTCTCCCTGGTTAATTTCATTCACTATAATCCACTATAAAATACCCACAATGCACAAGTAATTTGAGTGTACATTTGATGTACATTGTACTCCCGCATACCACAATGCAATGCAGTTGTGTTTTACCGGAGGAGAAGAAGAAGCAGAAGAGGTGCTAACGGTAGCCAGAGAGCTAACTGCAGTTACAAACTGTTACGAACAACCCTTCCTCACGAGCTTACTGCTGTTACTCGCTCGTTGTTAACAAAACCACACATTTACCATTATTATGGTTAATAATAATAATAATTATTATTATTAATTACCATTAATACCTTGCAGTGAATTGCAGTGATCAATGATTAATGATGGACGGGAAGCCAAGCTTTAATAACCTACATGGTCAATTACACATTTAGCTACTTACTCTGTGTTTTATTAAACATGCCTCATGTTTCTGTTCCTTCTGATAAGATGACTGTATATATATCAGTTGAGCATGTCCATGCAGGCATCAGCAGCCAGTGTATGCACTGAGCTGCTGCAGTGTGAATACCTGCAGTGTGAGCTGGAGATGGCTGCCCATCTTTGACATAAAGAAGGAGCCTGCTGACAGCTGATGAGCTCACTGGGAGACACTTGGCTGTGAGATGGATCCCTGACCAGATGGCAACTAATCACACTTGAAAAAAGGAACACGTGCACCAAGCAGCTCTGAATGTGAGCTCTTTAATTTGCAGCAGGAAAAAAAAGAAGATGTAGGACATAAACACCCCTGCCTGCCTCCCCCTCCTCAGAGCTGTTTTCTCACCTTCTTTCTTCCTCATCTTCTGCTGCTTCCTCGTTTCCTTCTCCTCCGCAGTGCGTGAAAACTTCAGAAATGTTCACATTCCTATCATGAAGTATTCAAGAGTGCGATGAGACGTCTGAGCGTGCTCAGAAAGAGAGTGCAGGGGCGTGTGGGGGATCAAAGCCTTTGGCTGATGAAAGTGTAGGGTTATCACACAGAGAGTAGCAGCTTTGTGTGTGTGTGTGTGTGTGTGTGTGTGTGTAATGCTGATGTCTTCTTCCATGTGTCTGTATGTTATTACTATATGTGCATGTGCATGTTTTTACATATGTATCCTCCTCTCATTTCCATACTGATTCTTCTACCCTACCCCCCCGGTGTCTTGGCTAAGCAGGTCATAGTTGTTTACTACTGAGGTTTATTTTTTTTCATGTCAGGCAGCAGAATATTGTTTCGCTGCTTTTGCATTTCTCCTCAGCATGCTTCATTAGCTCTTTATTATAAAGCAATATGGAGAAACAGAAAAAATATCCTGCTGTGGGTTTAGGAAGGACTAAGCAGAGCGTGTTTTTGTGTGTTTGTGTGTGTGTGTGTGCGCGTGTGTGTGTGTGTGTGTGAGAGATAGAATTTAAACATTCTCATCTCTCCCTCAGACAGTCACATACACATGCACGTTTTCTATGATATGAACACTTTGATCGGGGAGGGGCCCCCCCTGGAGCTGTTTTGAGGATCAAAGGCCCCAAACCAACCAAGAAGCCTTTAATCTGCCCCTCACAGCTCTTCTGTTTGACACCTTCAAGTGATCATAGGCAGGAAACGAACAGTACTGGTTACCAGTGGTTACTATTGCTTAATATATGATTATGTCAATGAGCATTTTCTCTATCCTGTTAGGATTACAAATTCAACCCTGACAGAGTTATATGTGGATAGGTTCACCTGCAGATGTGGTGGGTTTTGCCACAGTAAGTGTGTTAAATAAATAACCCGTTTATGAGGCTCATCCTGGTTAGGATCATATTTGGGATATGATACGATGCGATACAAGACCACTTTATTGTCAGAACAAGTCTGAAACGTATTTCTCATCACAGCAGCGCCATTTACAGCATCACAAAAGACAAAAGAGATGAAAGAAGACAAGCAACAAGACTCCAAGACAGGACCCAAAAATACGTACATTCAACATAACATTACAATATCAGAAGACAAGATTCAAGGCCATTCAGTGTACAGCGGAATGACTGGTGCACAAAAGGGTGCTTGGGATATAGTGATTACATGAGCACAAAGAATATTCAGATTTACATGATACATAGTAGTTGTCATGATACATATTACTGCATTCTATTTGTGCAGGTGCTGTGTTTACAGGAACAAGCCAGCGTCAGGAAATATGAAACAAAACACACACACACACACACACACACACACAACATACTAAGCCATTCCTGAAAGGAGCTACTCTATAACATCCTCTGGGCCGGTGCCAGCCAGTCACTACCACTCCATAGGACAGGTGGATGAAGATGTGCAGCCTCTTTCATTTACAGAAGACTAAACTCTGTTTTATAAATTACTCCAGAAAGTGAGACGCTTTGGCTGCCACTATTGTTTGTATTTCTGTTACGTTACGTCACTTGGCTGAAGCTGTGCCTGTGCAGAAAGTTGGTGGTGCTCAACAACCGGGATAAGGTGAATACATGCAGCAGTACTGCACTTTATTTTAAAGTACTCCAGGTAGCATATTCAGGTTTCTCATAAACAGGATCCTCCAATAACCTGATCATAAACACGATATTCATGTCCATGTAACGGCACTCAATAACCCTGTCAATCCCACTTGAACACGGGAAATATGTCTTTGGTATATACCTGCAATAATTGTTTGTTTTTGGCCACTTGGGGGCAGTGGAGATATGCTGTGAACACACATTGACGTAGTGTTTTCCTACCCATTCCTAATTATATATATAATCTTTCAATTTTTTTTCCAAATATGCAAAACATCCGAAAGTAACTTTGAGAAGTAGATTTAATGCCTTTTGGTCTTTTTTTGAATTTAATTAATTTAGTCTTTTTATTTTCTGAAATATGGAATTAACTTCTGTGAACACACATTGACGTAGTGTTTCCTACCCATTCATCATGGGTTATAGATATATATATATATATATAATTATATATATAATCTTTCAATTTTTTTTCCAAATATGCAAAACATCCATATCAGAAAGTAACTTTGAGAAGTAGATTTAATGCCTTTTGGTCTTTTTTATTTATTTAATTAATTTAGTCTTTTTATTTTCTGAAATATGGAATTAACTTCTGGCTTGTGTAAAAGCTAAACTTATTTGTATGTAAATAAACTATTATTGATTAATTGTATTAGAAACTCTACATTTTTTTTTTAATTGCAATAATTGCTGAAAATAAAGAATTAAAGTTTTGAAAATAAGAAAAATGTTATTTAGATGATTTATTTATCTTATGTACAGAAATACATCTGCAAATGGTTGGTTGAGTGGAAAATGGCCACTAGATGGCCCAAACTGTCCAAAAAGGGTGCAAACTAGAGAAGAAGGCAAATAGGCTATTTTTGTCCTCCAAGAGCTAGGCAAGGCAAGGCAAGGCAGCTTTATTTGTATAGCACTTTTCATACACAAGGCAGACTCAAAGTGCTTCACAGCACAACATGTCATGAATTCAAATGCTTTACAGAAAGACAAAGAGAATAAAAACATAGACAATAATCAAAACAGTGCGGACGTTAAAAGTGTGAAGATTTAGCAGAAAGCTAAGGTGAACATAAAAGTTTTCAGTCTAGTTTTAAAAGTGGTCAGAGTGGGTGAAAGTCTCAAATCTTCAGGAAGTTTATTCCAGCTGTTTGTTGCATAATGACTGAAAGATGCTTTCCCTTGATTTGAGTTTACTCTGCGAACCACTAACAGATTGGTCTCAGAGGATCTTAGTGATCTAGAAGGCTTATGTAGTGGGAGCATATCAGTGATATACCTCGGCCCTAGACCATGTAGTGATTTATATGTGAGCAGGAGGATTTTGAAATCAATTCTCTGACGTACAGGAAGCCAGTGTAATGATTTAAGAATTGGTGTAATGTGCTCACATTTTTTGGTCTTTGTTAGAACTCGAGCAGCAGCGTTCTGAACAAGCTGTAGCTGCCTGACAGTTTTTTTGGGAAGACCTGCAAGGAGACCGTTACAGTAGTCTAGCCTACTGGTTATAAAGGCATGGACAAGCTTTTCTAAGTCTTGAGCTGACATGAGCCCTCTAAGTCTTGTTACATTTTTAAGGTGATAATAGGCCGATTTTGTTACTGATTTGATGTGACTGTCGAAATGTAAATCAGAATCCATAATAACCCCAAGATTTCTGGCTTTATTTGAGGTTTTCAGGGACAGTGATTGAAGGTGTTGGATGACTTTAAACCTTTCTTTCTTAGCACCAAAAACAATTATCTCAGTTTTATCCTCATTTAGTTGAAGGAAATTTTGGCACATCCAGTGTTTGACTTGCTCAATGCACTGGCACAGAAGATCTATGGGGCGATAGTCATTTGGTGATGGCGCTACATAGATTTGGGTGTCATCGGCATAGCAATGGTGGTCAATGTTATTATTTTGCATGATTTGTCCTAGTGGGAGCATATAGATGTTAAATAAAGTCGGCCCCAAGATTGAACCTTGGGGGACTCCACACGTTACGTTGGTTTGTTCTGATACAAAGTCGCCAATGGAAACAAAATTGTTCCTATCTTGTAGATATGACTTGAACCAGTTTAGGACTGTGCCCGAGAGCCCCACCCAGTTTTCCAACCTGTCCAAAAGTATTGAGTGGTCGACAGTGTCAAATGCAGCACTGAGGTCCAATAGCATTAGTACTGAAGTTTTGCCAGAGTCTGTGTTAAGACGGATGTCATTTATAACTTTAATAAGGGCCGTCTCGGTGCTATGAAAAGGTCTAAATCCTGACTGGAGGTTGTTGTGGCAGCCAGTAGAAGCCAAGAAGCGATTTAGTTGTTGGAGTACAACTTTCTCAATTATTTTACTTATGAATGGTAGATTTGAAATTGGTCTGTAGTTGTTGATAATAGAGGCATCTAGGCTCGCTTTTTTAGAAGAGGTTTAATGACTGCAGTTTTGAAGGTCTTTGGGAAATTGCCCGATTGAATAGAGTTATTAACTATTTGCAATAGGTCTGTTGATAGGCAGTCAAAAACATTCTTAAAGAAGTTGGTAGGTAAAGCATCAAAACAGCAGGTGGTTGGCTTTAGATCTGTCACTGTTTCCACTAGAGTTTTAGAGTCTATGGCATTAAAGCTTGCCATCATTGCTGTGTTATTTTGGCCTAAACGGGGTGGTGATCCAACTTTTTTGTTTGAGATTTTGATGGCACGTCTGATGCCTTCAATTTTATCAGTATAAAAGAATGCAAACTCATTGCATTTCTGTGTGGAATGGAGTTCGGCTAGTATTTGTGTTGTGGGGTTGGTCAGTCTGTCGACAGTTGCAAATAGGGTTTTGGCCTTATTAGTGTTGCTGTTTATGATATTGGAGAAGAATGTTTCTCTAGCACTTTTTAAGACTAAATTGTAGGCCTGGAGCCGCTCTTTATAGATGTCATGGTGAATATGAAGTTTTGTATTTCGCCAGATTCGTTCAGCCTTCCTGCACTCTCTTCTCTGGGCTGTAACAACAGCAGCTTTTCTCCAGGGTGCCGTTTGCTTACCAGAAATCGTTTTAACTGTAACCGGTGCAATGACATCTATGATATTCACAATTTTGGAATTAAAGTTGTTTACAAGATCATCAGCATTGCATGGGTTTAGAGGTGGTAGCGAGGAGATGGCATTTTAAAGAGTACATTAGCATGTTCATTGATGTAGCGCTTTTTGACATTCTTTGATTCTGTTTGTGTCTCCGGAATTAAAGAAATATTAAAGAAAACACAGAAGTGATCAGACAATGAAAGATCAGTCACAAGAACATCAGAAACATTGAGACCTTTTGTGATAATCAGGTCCAGGGTGTGTCCTTTACAATGAGTAGCCTCTTTCACATGTTGAGACAGGTCAAATGTATCTAAAATAGTAAAAAGTTCCTTTGCACCCTTGTCATTCGAATCGTCAATATGAAAATTAAAGTAACCAGTTATAACTAGGCAGTCAAAGTCAGTGGAGATACTAAACAATAATTCGGTAAAATCCTCGAAAAAATTTGCTGAGTATTTAGGTGGCCTGTAAATAATTAACAGAAGAATTTTGGGAGAGCATTTCAACACAGCACACAGGTATTCGAATGATGTAAAATCACCAAGTGACATCTGTTTCTCCTGAAATATGTTTTTAAATATAGCAGCAACCCCTCCCCCCCTTTTCCCAGATCTACATTCATCAATAAAGTTATAGTTGGGGGGTGCTGTCTCGATCAGAATGCTTGCACTGTTATATTGCTCCAGCCATGTTTCAGTTAAAAACATAAAATCAAGTTTGGAAGAAGTAATAAAATCGTTGACTAAAAATGATTTGTTATTCAGAGACCTAACATTGAGCAGACCCATCCTGATGGTGTTATTGACAGGCTTCGATGTTGACTTTGATTTGGAGAGGATAGGAATGAGATTGTTTAGGTTAGCAGGGTGTCTACGTTTCCCAATGTTCACTCTCTTGGTAGTCACAACAGGAATGTAGAAGGTGCCAAGCTTTGACGTAGGCAGCCTTGGGCCCAGCTGATAATGTGGTCTACTGCTGAACCCGTTTTTGTATCAATAATATTCAGGACTGCTGTCAGGGCGGGGCAGGGGTGGCCATGAGGGGGAGGAGGAGTGGGCAGCGTCAGAGCTGGAATGAACTACTGGAGGTGGACGTTGAGGGCGTACAGGGGGTTTACGTAAGAGGGGCGGAGTAGGGCTGAGGGTTTGTGAAGCACGCCTTCGTGGAGGGGGGGGAGGAGGTGGGAGGGAGGTGCCACTGAGATGACGCTGAGGGGGGGATCGCTGAGGTCGGTCAAGGGGGGTAAAAATAGGAGTAGGGCGGGGAGTGGGTGGGGGTAGCTCCCGGAACTCCAAGGGGGATAAGGGGGGAGAAAGGCTTACTTGAGGAAGGGAGAAGGATGGAGACCTGGATTTAGTCTTGGGGGGTGGGGGGGAGGGATCTTCACGCCCATTTGAAATGAAAGGGGCGGTAGAGGGGGATGGACACGTCTCCTCTTTGCTCCGGTGTCTCTCATGGTCAGCGCTCTCCTTTTGCAATGGCGGTCCTCCTTCGACGTTCATGATAAGCTGTGTTGTGTCTGTCTTTTCCGTTGGTTCCTCTTGTCTGTTGTCCTTGGCAGTGATGATAGATGGATGACGCAGGAAGTAAGACATGTTGGTCATGAAAAGCTTTACTTCCAGCTTATTTAGACAAAGTCCGTCTGCCTTAAAAAGATGCCTGCGGTCCCAGAAAAAGCTAAAATTGTCAATAAAATGCATCGAACGAGCAAGAAAAACGCTGGAGAGCCACTCATTCAGCGAGTAAAGTCGACTGAATCTCTCAGCTCCTCTCCTGATCGGAGGTAGAGGACCACTGATAAACACCTCAGCATTCACAGCGCTGACTGTTTCAAAGAGTTTATTGAAGTGCTCTCTCAGCTCCCTTGATTTTTGTTTTTCAATGTCATTAAAACCAATGTGCAGAATGACATTTTTCACATTTGGGTGTGCAGCCACAATATCCAGGACTCTTTTTTCCAAGTCAGACACCGTATCCTTCGGAAAGCAGAGTACTTTGGTGCTATTATTGCTTTTCATATCTTTTATAGAAAAGTCACCCACAATCAGATTTTCAGGCCCACTTGTTAGCTTTCTCTGTGGTTTTAAGTTAGCAGGTCTTACCCTTCTGCGTGGTGATGGTGGGTTATTCAGGCAATCAGAGGGGGATCCATTGTCGGGCAACAGTGGAGCAAACCTGTTCTTTAGTTGAACACTTGCTTGCTGGGGAAGTTTCTTGGTACTTTTCCTCTTCTCAGCTGTCCGCTGCTGTGTCCTACGTGGCAGGGGAGTTGATGAAGCGCTATGCCTGGATAGAGATGGTAGCGCAGGCCAACCGGTCAGATCAGAGATATCGGGGCGCTGGGTCCTCCCGGTTATCCGTTCTCCCTTGTCGCAGGGAGGTGGTCTTCTCTTTGGCTTTGCCCCAAGTGTGTTCCAGGGAGGATTATCGCTGGTAGATTTATTACCCTGTGCAGGGACCTCCCGTTTCCTTGTAGCTTCATCATTGCTAGTTAGCTGGGCTCTGGCCTGCCCCTGTCCACTGTTTTCAGTCAGTGCTAGAGTGGTATTGTTGTCACAATATCCATTCACTTCTATAAATACTTCTAGCCGATTAATTTTTGTTTCCAACAGCAAAATCTTCTGTAGTAGTTTGTGGTAATCTTCCATAGAGAAGGGAGGCATCTTCTGGTGATTACCTTTAGCACTGTAGCACAGGCTCAGGCTTATCTTGAATGGTAGGCCTCCCTGCCTAGCGTTGAGGAAGTCGTAAAAATATTGAAAAATGCCTCTGTTATCTAAAAGAAATATAATCCCACTGGTTTTGTAAGTATCCAGGAGCTGTTGCTCTTTGTTTCTTATTGAGGAGAAGCAAATAGTAGCAGATAGTAGCAAAAAATGCAAGCAAAGGCGAGAGCAAGCAGAAAAGCGTCCGCACTGTAGCAAAGCAGGAAAAAAGTGCTACTGGATCTCATAACTACTGCCTTTTAAAATATGTCCAGAAGAGCTGGAATTGTCCTGTAAAGGGAACAGAGTGACAGTTTGAACGGAATCTCAAAGGGAGAGCAGGCTTTAATGAATCCTGGGCTTCAGGCAGGACAAGCCCATGGTTGAGGATTCTCAGTCAAAGAAAGCCATTATTCACAAGATCAATCTAAAAGGAAGACTATATAAAGATCAAGAGCACAATAATACCTTGATGTGAATACCCCTTTGCTTGTCCTCTACTGCCACCCTCAGGACAAAGTTTAATCTTTGACCACTAGGAAAGGCTATAAGAATAAGAAAATCCCCATCAAGGCTGGTGGTCCAACATTGTTTTTAAATGTTGGATGTGTTGACCATTACATCCTTTACAGCCTTCTGGTTTTTCACTAAATTGAGGATCTACTCTGTCCCTCTAGGTTCCCAGCTACTCACTGGCCATCAGAGCTCTGGATAGTGGAATCCCACCCATGTCCTCCACCGTGATGGTCAACATAGACATATCTGACATCAATGACAATCCGCCCACCTTCTCCCCGGCCAACCTCACTACTGTCATACAGGTAAACCTCACGATTGACATGACAGTCACCTAAACGCAAAGATATGAAGGTGATGTATTCATTTAAGTGTAGAAGTTGTTGATGAAAACAAACTTTTAATTATTTGAGAGTCCTCCTTATGCTGTGTACTTTCACTATAATACTTCAACTATTCCCCTCTACTACACCCCTGCCCAGCTGGATTTCACATAGTACTGTTATTATTATTATTATTATCATTGTTATTATTATTATTATTGAGGCTCCTGTCATAGTTTATAGATGGCAGTGTGTACGTAGGAGCCATGACGATGAATGTGATTTAGGTTCTTTTGTGCTCTGAATATGTATGTTGTGTCCACAAGCTTGAAGTTCAGTTTAGGCAGAAGATCAGAGGGGTGTACTATGAAGCACGCTGAACATACCCAGGGTTTCTTTGGATAACCTGGATCGACCAATACGAAACTCCCAATCAGAGTAAAACGGTACCACAAAGCTCACTTAAGAGTTAATATGTGAAGCCAGGGTTTCTGCCTTAGTTTCAGTGCATATCATTAAAAGGGTGTGTATCACGTGATTTGACTCACCCTTTGGATCATGGGGCCGCATATTTCCCTGAAGAGGAGCAGATCATTATAATGACCTCTTATGAGTAGTTCAAGAGTATGATAACAGCAAGGGGCAACACAGTTACACATAATAAGGTTAGGGAGGCGTGCTGGCAAAAAATAGCACCTCATCTAAATCTCTCAGTCAAAAGATTCTGGATATTGTCCAAAAAATAACTATGCCATGGCGGCCGGTTGCACAGTGGTTAGAGCAGTCCCCCCATGTAAAGAGTCTGAAGGTCCTCGAGGCAGAACCTAATAAAGGCTTCAAAATATGCCTCAATAACTATGCCAAATGCATAATTAATCACCATTAATCCCAATAGAGTAATGATGATTTAAAAATGCAAAAGAAACGTCCAACCTGCTTTATTTTATATTTCAGGGAATGCAAAGGTGTAATACACCACACTGGCTATAATTCCATAACCTTTAGTGAATAAACTTTCCATGTGACATAAGAATTGGAACTTTTCACATGGGAGACGAACCCTACAGAATGTCAAGACTGACACGCAGCCTCCAGTCCACCACTGTCTCAAAAGGTTTTCTTTTACCTGAAACATTCTAAAATCCATCCTCCAGTTTGAGTGGGCCTCTGATGAGAACCTGAGTCTCCCATAAAGGAAGTCTAGGAAGCTGCTCAGAGCTTTAAGGAGCCAATCTAACCTGAAAGTCTAGGTCTCAGCTCTAAGTCTGAGCTAAAAACCTCCTCCAGACCAGGTTTGGTTGAAAGCATAGGTTACCATGGTGACACAGCGATGCTAAAAGAGAGTGACTTTCGTGTCACAGCTGACCCAGGCTTTGAGTTCAACATACCTTGCTAACTCACTGATCCAGCTTCATAAGTACACCCCACTGGAATCTTTTTTTTTGGGTCGTTGATGGGGTTAGAAGTACTACTGAGCCAATGAAATAGGATCCAGGAAGTCCAGTTAGAGGTATTCTGGTGCCTGCCAGTAGGCAGTACAAGCCTAACGCTATGTGTGTGTGTGTGTGTGTGTGTGTCTCACCCGAACAGGAAAACAAGCCAATCGGCACCAGCATCCTGCAGTTGTCGGTCATCGATCAAGACTCCTCCCACAACGGCCAGCCCTTTGACTTTCGCATCCTGACAGGAAACGAAGGCGGAGAGTTTGTGCTGGAGAAAGACGGAACACTTGTGGCCAATCAAGTTTTCAGGAGGGACCTGGCCACTGAATATGTTATCCTGATTCAGGTAGTTAAACTGACAAAACAAAGCTGAATTAAGCTGAAGTGATCAACAAAGTAGAAATTTCAGGATCTCTTTTGACATGTTATGCAATAATCTCATAATATGTAATATGTTTTCATGTCTGTTCAGTGGCAGCATGGTTCTCTGCTGAACTCAGACCAGATCACTGTCATGTGAACCATTCTGCATGGCTGCTGTAGTTTAATAGAGCTTCAGCAGACCACCAGCCTCACAGGGGAATGTAAATGAATTAAATACTAAATAAATAAAAGTAGCACGATAAATGTATAAAAATATAACAGAATTAAAGAACTATTTGGTCTCTAAAAATCCACCCGATTAAGAGTAATAAAATATGCTGCGTTAAAACTTCAACGCAAAAGAAAATGTGATCCAGTGCATAAAACAGAGTGAATGCAGATGAGTGCTGTAATTTGAGCTGTAACAATGAATCCATTAGTTGTCCAGTATTAAATCCATCACACAGATAATCGATTATTCGATCTGAGTCATTAAGAAAAAAAGTAAAGGTTCTATGATTGCAGCTTCTTAAAGATATAATGCATAAGATTTTCATCTATTTAATTGTCTTTTAAGTTTCTATCTATCAAAGAGTGAGTTAAAACAATGTGATTGATCATGTGACCCACTAATGAAAGCACTGCCTCTTTGCTGAGTATTCATCTGTGTGTCTGTGGAGACATTCCCTCTCTAAATGGAAATAAGCCGCAATGTTAGTGACTCTGCTGACAGCTGTTGGTCTGCTGGCCCAGATCCTCACTGAAGCGAATGATGCATTTCATTTTAATCGGAAATCAGGAACTTCCGACCTCTGAGTCAGGCTCCCTCTAACATGTGTGACCGGCACAGGTCCATTTCGTTACTGCTGACTCACAGTGGAGGATCAACAGAGAGAGAAAGACTTCCAGTCCAAGAAAAAGAAACAAAAACACAAATCCAAGGGAAGAAGGAACAAATAATCAAGACTGACTGCGACAAGATGGAGGGCTCTGAAAGAACAAAAGAGGCGGAAGAAAGGAAGATGAGGTTCCAGAGGCTCGCCTGCAGTTACGTCTTGCCGCTAAAGAGGCCGCTAGAAACAAAGTATCTCAAATCTGACAGATTTTTACATTTAAATGTGAATATTTTCTGGTTTCTTTCCTCAGTTTAAAGACCAAACAACTTATCCATTAATGGAGAAAATATCAAATCAACAGATTACTCAACAATGAAGATAATTGTTAGATGCATCACGAACTGTAATCTGCTTTAATGAGCTTCCTGACTAAACATGTCAATGTCAATGTCAATGTGATGTGACGGTGGCAGGGTGGTGCAGTGGTGCAGTGGTTAGCACCGTCGCCTCACAGTAAGAGGGCTCCCTCCTGCTGCCCTTCTGTTAGCGTAGGTTTTCTCTGAGTTCTTGAAACGCCAAGACATTTAGATTAGGTTAACCGTTGCCTCTAAATTTCCTGTAGGCGTGTATGTAGAGATGTTTCCAATATCATTACTCCTTTCCTATTCTTCATTTCCTCATCTCATTTTTTTCATGTATATTCTGTCTTCTGAACCTCTTGTGTCCCTGTTGTCCTCCTCCTACCAGGTGACAGACTCGGGGAAGCCTCGTCTGTCCTCCTCCTCCATGCTGACTGTCAGGGTGATTGAGGAGAGCCTCCACCGGCCGGTGGCGTTGCCACTGGAAGTTCACATCATCACTATGGAGGACGAGTTTCCTGGTGGTGTAATTGGCCAGCTGCATGCCACTGACGCTGACCCCTATGATGCGCTGACCTTTGGTCATGCCCCCCCAGCCCAGCGGAGTCTCTTTAAGATCAGTCCTCGTGACGGTAAGATCATCGCCCTGGGCGGGTTGGATGCAGGCAGGTACTCCCTCAATGCCAGCGTTAGTGACGGCCGCTTCGCTGTGCCTGTGCCTGTGAGCGTGCATGTGGAGCAGGCTACACCCGAGATGCTGCGTGAGGCGGTGACGGTGCGCTTTGAGAGCGTGGCACCTCAAGACTTTGTGGCGTTGCACCTGAAGAGCGTGTTAAAGGTTCTGCAGCGGGCCGCCGCATCCCAGCAGCAGGACACACTGCACCTGCTCAGTCTGCAGCCAGTTGGCGGCACGCAACAACTGGACATGCTCGTCGCTGTGGAAACGGCAGGGGGCGGGTACTACAAAGCGGCTTACCTCACCCAGAAACTCAGCGCATCACGGCGGCAGTTGGAGGAGGTCCTCAGAGTGTCAGCTATCCTGGATAAGAACTGCTCGGGGCTGGAGTGTCGCGGGGCGCAGTGCGAACAGAGCATCATCTTGGACTCACACAGCCTGGCTACATACAGCACGCCACGGGTCAGCTTCGTTTCACCACGCTTCCACCGGACCTCACGCTGCACATGCATAGGTGAGTGACAGACTGTCATAAAGGAGGCCAGGTACAGTGTTCATATATTTGGTTTTCCAGAAGAGAGAGTCTTTAGCCGTGTTTCCATTCGAGTAAAATGTGGCCGCTCTGAAAGTTTCAGGCCATGCCTCTCAAACGGCCACTCACTCGCCGCGTTTCATTAAAAAAAAAGGCCCCAGAGGGATTTAGGAGGTGGTGACGTATCACTCTGAATGGGTTTCATTCGCCAGTGATCATATACAATACAGAAAAGTTGCAGTTTGATTGTTTAAGGTGGCCGAATGATTCACAACCTCAACTTATGCACAAGTATCTGAAAGAAAACACTACACCATAAAAATACCAGGCTCTGTAAAAGTGTTTGTTTGGCTTGCAGTATGTTGTGTGTGTATGTATAAATGGGTCTACTCTACTTCACCGTGTTGTGGTGGTGTCTGTACTATCAAACGTCACATCCCACTGAGAGCTACATCCAATCAGCAACCGGGCCTCTCTCAGGGGAGAAAAAACAGCCGCTCAAGCGACTCACATGCAGCACCTTGAGTTTCACACCACTTGTCACATTCACCCATTCACACCACATTCGCACACCCTTACGCAGGACAGGGAGCAATTTGGGGTTCAGTGTCCAAGGACACATTGACATGCAGATCAGAGGAGCTGGGGATCGAACTGTCAATCTCTGGAATGGAGGATGACCCGCTCCATCTCTGAGCCAACTTCTTAGTCATGTTCACATAACTATATATATATATATTATTATAATTTTGTGGTTGCCTGCATCCCTGGAACTGTCCATCTGTCCATCTTTCTCTGGACAGATGTCCATCCTCCACAGAGCTGGGTCTGTTTGACGCTTCTGCTGTTAAAGGGAAGGTTTTCATCGCCACTGTGTGCAGATTGCTGAATTAATACTGCATACAAATATTAATATTATTAATAGTATTAAAGATAGTGTGATTTATTGCTGCTCATAGGGGGATTGTTGTGTCTCTGTAAATCATAAATAAGTCATAGAGTGTGGCCCTTACCTACTATTTTTGTAAAGTGTCTTGAGATAACTTCTGTTATGAATTGGCACTATATATAAAATTGGATTGAACTGATTTGACAGAGAGGTCTGAGCATGTAGATGTACTTGCTTCATGTCATCTGATATCTGACAACCAGTTCATACATCAAACCTCCACATGGGTAGAGAAAGGCTGAGGAAGATAGAATATGAGCGACTAAAGCAGGGCACTGTGTTCTTTGCAGAGTGAAGAACTGTATTCTATAGTTTATCAGAGCAAATAAGACTGAATAATGACCATTTGGCTTGCGGAATGAGTTGGACTAAGAAAGTTTATGGTTGTCTCCCTGATCTTTGGGTTAAAGTGAATTTTTGATTTTGATATTGCAACACCACACTTTGATGGTGATGGCAAGAAAAGCATGCAATGAGATCACCCTCATGCATGAATCAAACATCAATAATAGTCAAGTTTTATTCATGATCCACAATGATGAAAATGCAGGAAAATACAAATGCACGGCAAAAATAGACACAATTGAAGATCTCAATTGTGTGGTTCACACCCTGGTGCCAGCATGCTCCTTACCGGCCTCTGATGACCTTCTTATTGGCATAGTGAGCAAGGATACGGAAATGAGCGAAGGACTGAGTTTCAAAGTTCTGTTTAGACAGAGAGGTCATCTCTGTTTCTGCAGCCGGAGAATTCTGAAGGTAGAACAGGCTGTCCCCCACTAACATCAGCTGATTTAATGGACAGTTGTTTTTCTGCCTAGGCTTGACGGAATAATTATTGTGTGTGTGTGTGCGTGTGTGTGTGCTTGTGCGTGTGCGTGTGCGTGTATGCGTACGTGCCGGTGTGTGTGTTAGCACAGGGTAGAGTTGGCTGTAAAGCTTCAAATGACTCCTGATTGGAATCTCATGATGCATTTTAAGTGTCACTATATGTCATTAAAGGCATTTCGCACGACACACTAAATTTACTTACAATTCTTCACTGTATTGACTTTTAACACCAAGGATGAAATGCACTTAAGTGTCTTTGGCAGACATTTAGTGCATGAAATTGAAACTTGGCATGTATTCCACAATAAACCATGCACCCTGTATGTCATGAGAGTACTGCCACAGGACAAGTTGATTATCAAGTGTCATGAAATTGCATTTTGTGCCTGAAGTCCACATGTGATATTGATGTATTCCACATGAAATGCTGGTTAAGGGCCTTGACATGTCCTGCCCAGTGTAATAATGTATTGGTACAATGCAAATAGTAATGGCATGGTGAAAATTGAACTACAGTTGTAATATACGTAGTATTCCCAACTTCATGTTTATTATGTAATATGAAGAAATGTCATGACAGGAAATATGTTTCTTTTCACATTCAGTGCTCCAAAGTGCACGTGTGCACATAATAGGTGCGTTTCCACGACGGTTGAATACCCAAAATGAGACGGGTCTCCCTCACCGAAACGCCCCTAATTTGCATATGAGACGCTAGAGCTTTCGTTTGTCCGGCCGGGCGTTTTTTTATCCTTTATGGATGAATGTGACAAGTGGTGTGAAACTCAAGGTGCTGCATGTGAGTCGCTTGAGCGGCTGTCTTTCTCCCCTGAGATATACCTGGTTGCTGATTGGATGTAGCTCTCAGCAGGATGTGACGTGTGGTCGTACAGACGCCACAACAACACGGTGAAGTAGAGTAAACACTTTTATCCAGTGGGGAAGAAGAACACAGCACAGGAAAGGATCTGTGCACGCACAACTTTGCACCGGCTTGTTAAAATGAACGCTGCAGCGGCCGAGTTGGATTCTCACCTGCAGGCCTTTGCTGCATGCTCCCTCTCTCTCTCTCTCTCTCCCATTAACACACACACACACACACACACCGTACTGCAGCGGGGTGACAGCCTGTCTGTCAACAAACACTTTTACAATTTTTTAGTGTTTTCTTTCATGTTACTTGTACATAAGTTGGCAGTGTGAATAATACGGGCCACCTTAAATCAAACTACAACTATTCTGTATTTCATGGAGAAGGAACGTAGCGCCACTGTATCTCTGATCAGCTGATCACCAGTGATCTCCCATTCAGAGTGATACGTCACCTACTTTTTTTGTAGTGGAAACACGGAGAGTGAAGGGCCATTTGAGAGGGCGTGACCTGAAACTTTCCGAGCGGCCAAATTTTACCCTGATACAGTTCATGCCAAAAAAACTAAATCCATTTAGTATATAAAACACATCAAACATGAAATCCTCTCTAATTAATGGCAGATGGATAAGTGGCAAACTATATATTTCCTCTTTCTTTGTATATTGAGGCTTTCTTGCTGTCACTTCCTGTTCTTTATGCAAGTTTGATGAGTGTCTTTTCTTTCTGTCCTTGTGGTTGTGCGTACAGATGCAAACTGTGCCGTCTTGTCAGAACAGTGTGAGGACCAGCCGTGTCCAGTAGACATGCAGTGTGTTTCAGTCGAGGCCACCAGAGGGCGCTACGCATGCCAGTGTCCACCAGGCAAACTGGGAGAGTGTGCAGGTGTGTCAGAGAGAGAAAAACTAACACGATATTCTTAAGTCTGTGTGAACATTTTTGATGTACGAAAATAATACATGCAACAAAAAATTCAAAAACATATGTGATTTGCTTACACTGTCCTGTGTACGTACTTGCGCATTGCTCTGGAATTGGATGCATTTACCCATGTGCCTGTGTGTGTTGGGGGCGTACAGGCCACTCGTCTCTGAGTTTCTCAGGTAACAGCTACATCAAGTACAGACTGTCTGAGCGGCTGGAGACGGAGCTGAAGCTCAGCCTCAGGATCAGAACACTGCAGAGCAGAGGAATCATTATGTACACACACACTGAGCCCTGCACCGTGCTCAAGGTACATACACCAAACACACTCACACACATGGTAGGCTCTGGCAGCTTTAAGGGATCATTGCTGCTCCATCACAAAATACTTTAAACTGCTGCTCTGCTCTCTGTGGGCCCAGTCCTTTAAATGACAAATATATTGAAGGAAAACTTAAGAATACGTTGGTATGCATCATATAACATCAATCTTATTTATTGAAGTTAAATAAAGTATATTGCTGTTGCTCATGGGGGAATTGTTGTGTCTCTGTAAATCATGAATAAGTCATCAAGTGTGGTCTAAACCTACTATATATGTTAGGTGAGATAACTTTTGCTATGATTTGGCACTATAAATAAAATTGAATTAAAATTGAATATTATTTTTTTAGGTATAATAAATGTATTTTTTGATGTTATTATTAGATATACTTAACAGATATTTCAGACAAGTAGACAACTCCTTGATTCATGAGAGATGTGCACTTAAATGCAGGCATAAAGTATATAGGTGCAAGAAGAGAAGCTATGAAATATTTGAGATAATCATACTTTTATGGTACATGCCATTTGTCATAGTTCCCTATTTAGATCATTTTTATCTCAATAGGGAATCTGACTTTTCTGTCACACTAACTAAGGTCAATTCTGCTGTTAATATTGTGTGTGTGTGTGTGTGTGTGTGTGTGTGTGTGTGTGTGTATGTGTGTGTGTGTGTGTGTGTGTGTGTGTGTGTGTGTGTGTGTGTTCGTTGGGGGGCAGTTGGAGGAGGGGAAGCTATGGTTTCAGCTGGCCTGTGGCCTTGGTGCTGGTGGAGGCGGTGACAGTCCCGACATGTTGGGCATCTCCGGCCGCCGTATCAATGATGGCAGCTGGCACACGGTGGCACTGGAGCTGAATCGTAACTTCAGCAGCCTGGCGCTGGATGACAGCTATGTGGAGCGACGTCGTGGACCACCATTCATACAACCACTGGCTCCGGACAGAACCGTCTACTTTGGAGCACTGGTCAGTCCTTGAGCAGCTGTGGCAGCCACAGGGGGGGTTCACATTGGGCCTCCTCAGAGATCCAGAGATGTTTCAGCACATTGAAACAATTCTCCTTTATTAAGTGTAATTCTGGCGTAAAATCATCTCAGGGTCTTTTTCGGCAAATACACTCATCAAATAGGCCATCAAGACATTTTTTTTTCATGTATGAGAGTTGCTAAAAGCTGTCCGTAGCTAACACTGATTAGCTCGGGGCAGCAAGGTGAAGGCATTAAAATGTCTTTTTTATACACTAATACTGCTCAAAATAACACCAAACCTCTGCAGCAGCATGAGAAGAGTCCTTACACAGAAAAAAAAGCATCAGCAACGTAGTTAGTGAACCCAGAGTTTATTAAAGAGTGTTTTAAAGACTTACCCACTGGCCTCGGTACCAGCTCCTCTCATAGTAAAGTCTATTTAAGTGGATTACCAAATACGATCCAAAAGGAAGGAGCCCATTGATGATTTATTCCAGCAAAACGCGTAAACTTTGTGGTTTGTGGCAGTTTGGTGAAATATAAGTTCATAATAGATGTAAAAGGTTTGGAAAAGGGTGTCTGCTCTAGGCTTTATTAGTATCTGTATTTATGTGATAGCTCAGTTCCTGGTGGCTTGCTGATGTTGATTGTTAGTAATCAGGACATAAATCAACTCATCATTGTTATAGTGGGTTGAGCTGCTCAGCAGTGTATCATGTGATTGAAATTGGTCCCTTTTCCAGTGACGTGCACTTGTTGCATCAGTAATCATAAGTGATACAATGCAATTTATTTCTGTTACCACATGGGAAAAACATGACTGAACCAGAAGTTCTCACAAATACTGTGTGTGTGTGTGTGTGTGTGTGTGTGTGTGTGTGTGTGTGTGTGTGTGTGTGTGTGTGTGTGTGTGTGTGTGTGTGTGTGTGTGTGTGTGTGTGTGTGTGTGTGTGTGTGTGTGTGTGTGTGTGTGTATCTCCGTGATTGATAGTATTATTGACTCTTCTCTCCTCAGGTGCAGCATCCCAACTCCCGCAGCCTCATGGACTCCCAGAAGGACCCGCGGGTGCTTGAGGGTTTCCAGGGCTGCCTGGACTCGGTCACATTAAACAACAACGAGCTGCCGCTGCAGAACAAACGCTCGCGCTACGCCGAGGTGGTGGGACTGACGGAGCTAAAGCTGGGTTGCATCCTCTATCCTGACGCCTGCCTGCAGCAGCCCTGTCACAACGGAGCCACTTGCAGCAGCCTGCCCTCTGGTGGTGAGTAACTGGAAGAGCAGATTACACAGCAACTTCACACTGCAAGTCCTAAAACGGTGTTTATGAGCTCTCAGTCATTGTCATAAAACAACTGCCCATCGTAGCTTTTAACAAACGTCATTCAAACAGGATGAAGTGCAGTTGTTGGGGACTATTTTCAGGGGTGGATTAATCTACATTTGTGGCTCTAGTGCAGTAGTTCTCAAGCTGTTATTCCCAACCCCCAAGAGGGTGGCAAAATCATTTCCTGTGGTCAGCAGAATGATTGTGGAGAAAGAAATTAAATAAAATATTCTAGACTGGGGAGTGTTTTTTATGTTACATCTCCTGTATTAGTGATGGAATTAGCCTCTGAGTGTGTGTGTGCATATGAGTTTCTGAATCAAAACTCCGCAATAGATGACAGTAGCACATGAAACCACGCCCCCATTCTGGTGAAAACAAACTGACAGCAGGAAATACAAACTCTGCCATAATCCGTCCTGATTTTGCCTATTTTACGTTAAAAGGCCTGGAAATCTCCTGCAATGACTAACGTTAGTCAGGCATACAGCTTTAGTATGTTGTTGCCATGCGATGATCTGCGTTATATGGATAAAATCAAAGAGTTAGTGAATGTTTGTCCAGTTTACCGCAGGAGAAGTGGGTTAAGGGGCCCACTCAGTGTCCAGAGGTGAAATCCCCACACATTATTCTACCTCACTGAATCACCAGGTAATGCAGAACTATGACAACCATCCCTTTCTCTGCCCTTAATATCCTGTCGCTTTAGTTTAGCTCTGTGAAAGAAAACAAACAGCCGAGCTTTGTCCACCTGAGGTTAAATGAGGATGAAAATGTTCTGTCTTTCTCTTTCTGACACACACTTACTGCATCTTTCTGCCATCATTCTATCAATAAATATGTAAATATAACTTGTATTTCCTCAAATGTAATCAAGTTTGTTTTTATGAACTGAGTACTCACTCCTGTTTTTCGTATTAGCACCGAATGCTGTCTTGTCCTTTGTTTTCATCTGCGAGGGGGGCGCTGCCTTTTACGTGATGTAGGGTTGCTATCTTCTATGCCTGGAGCACATTGGAGAACCCCTCAGTGCTAGCTGTTTAAACTAAACAAAGCATTTTTTTTATTTCCATTTATTAATCAGCGCCAATTCACAATAAACAGAATACTCACAGAAAACACTGACCTGATTACTGGGGTGCTGACTCGTAAAGGTGGAGAACCTCTGCTCTAGTGAGTATTTGGGGCAGCAGGACGGTGTTTGAAGCCTAGCATCGTCTAATTAATTCATAAATGTGTATTCGTCCTGAACCTCTCAGTTCGTTTTCCATTTCCAAAGGACGTTATAAACGGTGAGGAGCAAAATGCAATCAGAGCCATGACACATGACCTACAACCACTCAGAGTGATGCAGCCTGGGTGGTGCTTGGTCTGTTTTTTGAAGCAGGAAAAAAAATAGCAGCCAAGTCACAAACTTCCAGCGAAACTGTACATTCATGAAGCTGCACTGGACAAACCCCACATGAGATAAATGCTAGTGATTGGTCCATCAGATCACAGTCCTTTAATTCAATTCAATTCAATTTTATTTATAGTGCCAAATCATAACAAAAATTATCTCAGGACACTTTACAGAGTAGGTCAAGACCACACTCTATGACTTATTTATGATAAACATTGACCCAACAATTCCCCCGTAGAGTACGGTGGAGATGAAAACCTTCCCTTTAACAGACAGGAACGTCGGACAGACCCAGCTCTGTGGAGGACGGACATCTGTCTGCACCGGTTGGGGAGGAAGAAAGGGAGAGAGAAAGATAGAAACACAAAGATAGACAAAAGACAGAGAGACAGACACACTTCCAGAGATGCAAGCAACCAAAGAGTAACAGTAACTATAATAATATCTATAGGAATGTGAATATGACTCATGTTATGGCAGTTAATACAGCAGAATAGTAGGAACAGGCACATCTAAGGTGATAGAATATGAAAATGATAATAATTATGGTTGTAAATATGATCGAATAGTGGTAATAACAGCGGTGATATAATGAGATATATTACTGATGGTGTTTTTATGGCTACAAATTTTATAATTTATAAGACTAGTGACAGTATAAATGACTAATAGTTATAGAAGTAGCAGGAAGCATCATGTAGGACCACGGCAGCAGGCACCACCACGATCAGCAGAGACCTGCGAGACGACAGAGCACAAACAACTCCGGGGAAGAAGTTGAATTAGTAACATGCATTGATGAGACATGAATGATACAAACAGAGAGGAGAGAAGCTCAGAGTATCAGGAACAGGATTATCCCCCTGCAGTAACCGGGGTATTAATGCATGTAAAGATCTTACCCAGAGTAATATTGGGTTTCCGGTCTGTGCATGCTCCGGGGATTATAACTCCCCCTCTCCACTCCGCAGCAGTGGTTTCTGAACCGGAAATAGAATAAACCAGGAAACTACGGCACCAAAAACAACGTGAAAAAACCAACAACAATAGAGCGTTTACCTTAAACTGAGGGAGGACTTCGCCACGGCAAGTAACATCACTACCAAGAAGACCTGTTTCTGTCTAATTCTCTTCAAAAGTCGTCCATTTTCCCCACTCTTGTGATTTCGACAAAGGGGAACCGGAACAGAAAGCCGTATTCTGCCCAGTTGTATGTTGTCGGAGCGTCCCCTACTACCAGGGGTCGAGTTCCCATTCAACCCCCTCTCATGTATACGTGGGGGACTTTAATAATCCCATTATTCCCTTAACCAGGGTAAGGCCTGTCCGTTAGATATACATTCTCTGTTGATTCAGGTCTTTTAATGACATTTGATGATTTTGTCAAGATCTGACAAATCCAGACTCATCTGTCACCAACAATCAAACCCATCTACCTCAGTGCTCCACCACTGAAGACCAGGTGCCAGGTAGTCAAGAGGTTATTGAGAATTGGAATAAAGAATTAGGATCAGCAGCAGAGGGTTGAAATGAATGCAGTGAATGTACCAGCTATACAGTTCGTAGTGGATGTGTGTGTTTGTTGCAAGGCTACAGTACCAGTGGGCCTCACTGAACACAGCAGTAAAACCTCCCACATGCGCCTAATTTACACTGTAATGAGCAAGGCATCCTGGGAGTTGTCGCAGCACACTGTCATTTACACAGCGCTTTGGTTAGCCTGTCTCTGATGTATTGTGTTCACACAATAAAAAAAACACTGATTCCCAAGCGTTCCTTTGTGTGTATTTGTGAATTAAAGTGGTGTTTGTCAGAGCCATTCCATTGTAAGCGTGTGTGTGTGTGTGTGTGTGTGTGTGTGTGTGTGTGTGTGTGTGTGTGTGTGTGTGTGTGTGTGTGTGTGTGTGTGTGTGTGTGTGTGTGCGTGTGTGGGTGTGTGTGTGTGTCTTAATTATCCTGTGTTGGTGTGCTCATGTGATTTCCCAAAGGTTTGTGTGTGTTTGGCCAAGCAGCGCACTGACTGCGGTGAATTCTTTGAATTTGAATTGAAGTGTGTCCTTGTCCTCCTCCTCCCTGTCTGTCTGCCTGTCTGTCTTTCTGTCTGCCAGGGTTCTCGTGCAGCTGTAACCCCCAGTACACCGGAGGGCGCTGTGAGATGGAGATAACAGCATGTGTTCCCAACCCGTGTCAGAACAGTGGTGTGTGTAAGCCCATCGGCAACGCATTCCTCTGCAGCTGCAGGAGAGGCTTCAAGGGTCTGACGTGAGTTCCAGTCTGTGTGTGTGTGTGTGTGTGTGTGTGTGTGTGTGTGTGTGTGTGTGTGTGTGTGTGTGTGTGTGTGTGTGTGTGTGTGTGTGTGTGTGTGTGTGTGTGTGTGTGTGTGTGTGTGTGTGTGTGTGTGTGTGTGTGTAATGACATATCTGAGAGGGCTGAGTGAGTGTTACTTGGTTTCTAATAATCCTTACTTTACCCAAATCTGGTTCTATCTAACAAATGGAAATTAATTATTTCAAATTTCTACATTTCTGCATCACAAGGTTTTAATGACAACTGTAGAACTAAGTATCCCACCTTTAGATCATTTTGGTTGAAAAAACACAATATGTAATAGACCACATATTGAACATTTTTGAAAGCGAAATACAATAACACAAAATACAATTCTATTGACTGCAGGTTCTGTCTCTGACCACATGGAGGCAGTATCCATAGTTCCGTCTGGTTCCCAGCTTTCACAAACACAACACATTTCCTGCAGCCCTTTAGAATTTGCTTACTGTCAAAGTGAAGGCAGTGTGGTAGCAGACAGGATAGGATTCACCACCCACTGTGATGAAAAATGCTCCAGCTACAATGAAATGGCTACTATGAGAACATCATCAACATTCACCATTTTAGAATAGGCTACATTAACACATTTGTACTGCAGGAGAAAAACTGAATGTTTTCCCCCCTAAACTGTATGGGTTATCATAAAGGGGGGACTTGTGGGGACCCTGAGAACCCATTTTCATTCAGACACTTAAAGGTTGAATCTAAAGAATGAGCAGAACATTGCCATCTAGTTTCCCAAGAGCGTAGTGGCAACAACAACAATTAATTAATTAATTAATTCCAGCAGTCGGGTTGCCAGGTTCGTTGGCGAGTTTGTCAAGCGATCAGCTTGTGAGCTCGCCCCATTAACGCCTTAAATTGACCAGGAACTTAAAAACCAGATTGATGAGTGAGAATCAACATTTATTTCCTCTCTGGTCTTCACCTTACACTCTCTTTGATTGAGTTCAAATCTAAATGGCACTGAAAACCGCTTTGATATCTCACACACAGCTGATTAATCATATTAAAGACAAAGGTTGTGTTGTGAGCACACACAGACACACAGACACAGACACACACACACACACACACACACACACACACATCCACACACACACACACACACACACACACACACACACACACACACACACACACACACACACACACACACACACACACACACACACACACACACACACACACACACACACACAACTTCTTCTGCAATCTATCCACAGTGCAAATCATCAGCCTCTCTGGCTCTTGGTTAGCAATCCATCTGGGAACAGGTAATTGGGCAATGGGAAGTTATTCATACACTATCATCTCACAGCCGTCTTTTCTTCTCTTCCCTCCATCCCCCCATTCTGCAGCTGTGAGGAAGATGTGAACGAATGTGACCGTAACAATCCAGAGGGTGATTGTGAGAACGGTGGCGTCTGCGTCAACACTTACGGCTCTTTCTACTGTAACTGCACGGCAGGCTTCGTGGGTCAGCGATGCGGCCTGCGGCCCGTAGTCGTCCCTGACATGCAGGCAGGTCACACTGTGGTCGGTAAAGAGGAGCTGATCGGAATCGCTGTGGTGCTTTTTGTCATCATCACCCTTATCATCCTCTTCATCGCTTTCCGTAAGAAGGTTTTCCAGAAAAACTATTCCCGGAACAACCTGTCTCTGGTCCAGGACCCAGCCACTGCAGCGCTCCTCAATAAGGCCAATGGTGTCCAGTTTAAGACCCTACACTGCACACCAGGAGACCCTCTAAACCTGTATTCAGAGCCGGGGCTGGGCACAATGGTGGGGGCTGGGATGATGGGACCTCCACAGGTCCCCGTGAGGCCCATGGCATACACTCCCTGTTTCCAAGGAGACCCGCGGTCAACGCTGGAGAAGATGGTGGATGGGCGTGGCGTGGAGCATACAGAGATGAGCACCTTTCATCCGGAGTCACCAAGGATCCTGTCAGGAACCACCAGGAGGGGGGTAGTGGTGTGCAGCGTGGCCCCCAACCTGCCTCCAGTGTCTCCCTGTCGCTCAGACTGTGACTCCCTACGCAAGAGCCCATGGGACAGTGATGAGGGTGAGAGTGTGTTTTTACTACCTGCTAAAGTCAGAGACAATGAAATAAGTTGATGAAGTGCAACCCCGTTTCCAAATAATGAGAAACATTATTGGTTAATTGTGTCACTATTTTCCAGCTCAGTCTTCCATAGAGTGGTGAACTCCTCCCCATCTTTACTTCCGAAACACTGATGACTGAGACGATTTGGACAGGAATCGCAAAAGTTCCTTTCTCACTTTTTATTACGCGTTTAGACGAGCGTCTTTGGGGGGAAATCTGTGTGCGCACGGTGATGCAGAGTGTGTGAAATTCAATGTAGTATGCACGTCAGGTGGCTGTGAAGCACTGCCACACAACAGCACCCAGAGCTGGTGCATGCGTAGAAACTCCCTTCTCCTTCTCTCCCCAACAGCGGAGAGGCAGGAGGCCGTACAGTGTGACAGGGATCTGCAGCACGGTCTGCAGCCTCCCACCGCCTCGGCTCCACCCAGGACACTTGAATGTCCCACTAATGGAAATAGTCCCACATGTTTGTTGTTGTTTACCTGTACTCTGCATGTATGTTACGTAAACACGTACGCAACGTGAGCCAGCGCGAGCAGATCAGAACACACTTTTGCGATTTTATCCCTTTACACCGAAACACAACAGTGGAGTGTTATTAAGATTTTCACTCTCGAAGAAGTTTCATTTTTGTGCGTTTTTAAGCCCCAAAATTCCGTCACCATCTAAACCAAAGGCACATCCGATAAAATATTTTGTCGTTTTTACAGGCGAGCGTTGCCAGTAAACAGGGCCTCAGCCTCTCTGGATGTTGTTTTTAGACCCAATCATGTCACTAACCTGCTGCCAGTTAATCTCATTCATTATGGGATGTTCCAACAGCTGTTTTCTTTTAGCATTTCACAACTTTTCCAATCTTTTGTTGCCACTGTTCCAACTGTTTTACAACATGTTGCTGGCATCTAATTACAAACGGGCGTGTCATTTAAAAATTTAAAATTTCTCCGTATCAACATTTGCTATGTTGTCTCTGTGCTATTTTCAATTAAATATGGGGTTTCAGTGTTTTGCAAATCATCACTTTCTACATTTATGCAGCGTCCCAAATGTTTGGTAACAGGGTTGTGATATTACATGTAAGTGTGCTTGTGTGAGTGCCCTAGAGGTTCGGTTAATGCATTTTAGAGGCCCATATCAAACTGTAAGCATGTATTTTACAATTCTCTTGTAATAATTTGTGCTCACACATTTAAGTCAAGTTACAATAGTAGGAGCTGAAGTCCTCTGAAGTGTTAGCAAAGCTCTGCTTTGGTATTTGGATGGCTACAATAATCATTTAATCAATATATTTATCATAATTCCATATGTCTCTGGACCTTTGAAAAACTCTTTGCAGACGTTGTCAGCTTTTTCAGTGAGTGTTTAGCACTGTGTAGCCGGATACAGTCTCATCGAAATGAGCTGCCTGGACTGAATTCTGTTTTGCACGTACTTTGCATATATATATATATATATATATATATATGCACACACACTGTTGCCCATAACGTTGGAATAATTTTGAGTTCAGACACATTCCTCTTTTAATTTTATCTGTATGTGGTTGCATTTTCACTGTGATATGTTTGGAAGCGATTGATCAATGAAGTTTTGAGAAGATATACACTTTATCAGGAATAAATCACAACAATTTCATGAGAAGAGGTAAAACATATGTTATTCCAACTTTAGGGGAACCAGTGTATATACAGTATATATATATATATATATATATATATACATATATATATAAATTAAAATGCAATTCACGAATTCAAGAAGTTATTCAAGACACTTTCCATATAGACTAAGTCTAGACCTTTACAGGTCCGAACACTAGTATAGAATACTGAGCATGCATAAATGCAGTTTTTCAGCTCCTGAAAGGCAATTTTCCTCCTTTCATGTCTGTTTTGGAACGTGGCCCCCCTGACCCCTGACCTCTCCCTGCAGGTAAGATGGTGGACATGGCAGAGGAAGTGACATGTTTCTCAGGGAGCAACAAAGGCAGTAACTCAGAGGTCCAATCACTGAGCTCCTTCCAGTCTGACTCCTGTGATGATAATGGTAAGACACACCCTTTGCACCTGCAGCAACACTGCTTCAGGATTCTCCGAATACCCTAGTACTTTAATGTTTCAGTTCTTTTAAATGTGGTTATTTTTAAAGGCTTTGTTTGCTTGTTTATTATTTAGTTTTACTGGATGTCTCCTTCTGTTTGGAAGTTTTACTCATCAATATCCATGCAAAACCTGTGCTGTCCTTCAGACTTTGCTGTGATGTGTGTGAGAAAACATTTATTTGGATCAACATAGTTTGCTGCATTATTTGTTTCTAAAATGATGCATGAGTTAATCCCTGACATAAAAAAATGTAGACACGAGCTATATAAACCAGTGAGACTCAATAAAGTATTTTTCATCTTTTTATTGAAACAAGTGCTTCAGCCATTTCAGTCTAAGTGAGAAGATTTACAGTGACTGTGTAGGTGAAAACTAGCGATGAGATTAGAGAAGTCACAGGTAGTGGTCTTCAGTTGCCGTGCTCATAGAACGCCTCCTGACTATCCGTAACACTCTTTCAAAATATGATTTCCGGGTCCAAGCCGGTCCAAGGCTCGTATTTCTACAACGCAGCAGTGCTGTGATCTCCGTTGTTTGAACAGATCCGAGTATTTCAAAGACAACGTAATTGTCATTTTACTTGATGAAAAAGTTGTCTAAATGAGGCAAAAGAGGTGATCGTAATTGTTCACATGTTCGGGCGTTGTTGTCTGTTTTGTTCCAACAGAGCATTTGGACCCAGAAATCGTATTTTGAAAGGGTGTTACGTCAGACTGAACAGCAGGATATGGATACAGTGGTTGCCTTAGACTTTATCATTATTTTTTATATGTTATTTTGAAGAACAGAGTTGTAAAAATTCCATCATATTCATTTTTAACCTGTTGTTTTATTTAATTTTTTTTTAACCGTAGGAGGTTTTTCATTTTTTTTAATGAATATTCAGAACAGGCTTATAGATGAAGAAAAGATGAACAGACACAGAGCGAGTGTTCACATTTCATTCTAACACCTTTTCCGCAGTGACAGCAGAGGTCACCAAAACACAACACAAATATGAACACCATACTTGCTCGTCCTTCATAAGAAAAGGCAGGAGGGGTAGAATATATGAACGCATAGAAAAGGGGTACAACTCATGATCATTGACACTGACCAACCAGTCATTTTAGGAAATGGCATAAACTCCTGGTTTTAATGCTCAATTACTCAAAAATAAAAAATGCAGGAATAGATTTACAAGGATTCCCAGATGTTTTCTCACAACTGTACATTGTAATAATTTGACAGCAGCGTCATGTAAGTATTGTTGAAGAAGCTCAGGGGTTTTGGCTGCTTCACAGCGTGGTGTTGGTGGTCGTGGCCTTTGTGCAGGAGCCGTGTATTTGGTTTTGTGTTCATTTTCATTGCTTTGTTTCATTGCATCATCCTGCTCTCATTAGATTTTATTTGCAATCCATGAGATTAATTGTTTTACTTTTCAGAAGGATCGTAATTAAAAAATGTCAGCTTTTTGCCCTGAATCATCAGCTGATTGAATATGGGTTTTTCCTCAGCCATATTTGTATGGTTGCCATATTCATCGCTGTGCTTGTTAAAGTGAGAACGTGTTTGTGCTAACATGAGCGACGAGTGTAGTGTTTTTTTTCTGCTTGTATATTGCTTTGTTCTCTCATGGATTTTTTTTTGCATTTGTGAAGTAAATTTCCTTTGCTTGGCAGTGTTTTATTTACTGATTTATTTTTTTAACCTAAAGTATCAACATATACACTACTGTGCAAAAGGTTTTGGCTACTGAGGTGAGGTTGTGGAAGACAGTTTCATGTCACAGGTCATATACCATGGCAAGACTGAGCACAGCAACAAGGCACAAGGTAGTTCTACTGCATAAGCAAAGTCTCTCCAAACACAGATTTCAAAGCAGACTGGGGTTTTAAGATGTGCTGCGCAAACGTTTTTGAAGAAGAACAAAGAAATGGGCATCGTTGAGGATCGTAGACACAGTGATTGGCCAAGGAAACTTAGTGCAGCAGATGAAAGACACATCAAGCTTATTTCCCTTCAAAATATGAAGATGTGCAGCAGTGCCATCAGCTCAGAACTGTCAGAAACCAGTGGAACCCAGGTCCACCCATCTACTGTCCTGAGGAGTCTGGACAGAAGTGGTCTTCATGGAAGAGTTGCAGCCAAAAAGCCAAACCTCCGACGTGGAAACAAGGCCAAGAGACTCAACTATGCACGAAGACATAAGAACTGGGGTACAGACAAATGGCAGCAGGGTCTCTGGACTGTTGTGTCAAAATTTTAAATATTTGGCTGTAGCAGAAGGCAGTTTGTTCACTGAAGGGCTGGAGAGCGGTACAATAATGAGTGTCAGCGGGAAACAGTGAAGCATGGTGAAGGTTCCTTAAAGTTTTGGGGCTGCATTTCTGCAAATGGAGTTAGAGATTTGGTCAGGATTAATGGTCTCCTCAATGCTGAGAAATACAGGCAGACTTATCCCTCATGCAAGGAGGCATGTGATTGGCTCCAAATGTATTCTGCAGCAGGACAATGAGCCCAAACACACAGCCAATGTCATTAAGAACTATCTTCAGTGTAAAGAAGAACAATACGTCCTGGAAGTGATGGTGTGGCCCCACAGGGCCCTGATCTCAACATCATCCAGTCTGTCTGGGATTATAGAAGATATTATTATTCCATGAAGAGACAGAAGGATTTGAGGAAGCCTACATCCACAGAAGATCTGTGGTTAGTTCTCCAAGATGTTTGGAACAACCAACGAGCTCCTTCAAAAACTTCAAGTGAAACTAGAAGAATTGATGCTGTTTTGAAGGCAAAGGGCAGTCACACCAAATATTGATTACATTTACATTTCTCTTCTGTTCGGCCACTGCAAATAAACTATAAACGCTTCCGTGTTGAATGCATTCTTAGTTTGCAGCATTTTTTCCACACCTGCCTAAAGCGTTTGCACAGTAGTGTATGTGAACAATATTGTATGTAAATTGCCCCCATACATCAAAATCAGCAAGAAGTCTTGTGCCAGAGGCAGACCAGGTAGTCCTCTCTGCAGACAGGACTGGCATTAGTGGGCAGCCGTGGGCAATGCCTCAGGTGTAAGGAGACACCGTGATGAACAATTTTTACTTTGGATGACTGTATTTCAAAACTTATCTCCTCCTTTTTTCCCTCCACAAGCCTCCATAGTGACTGTCATTCGACTGGTCAATGATGCAGTCGACACAATCGAAAGTGAAGGTACCATGTCTCATCCCCTTTTTGTCTCTCTTCTCTTATCTCAGTCTGGTCATTGCAGTATCTGTTCTTAAAGAGGTGTCTTCAGTTATATAGCCAAGCTCAGTTCCCTCACTGTGTGCTACATAGCCATGACTTCCAGTAAGTGGACCCTCCTGGGCACTGTTCATAGATTAGCTCTAAATATGTTTACAGATGATTTAATTTCTCCTTTCTCACACACGCTCACAGTCAGCAGTTATACAGTCCACGTCCAGGTTAGATTTTCTCCCGTTAGCTCTCAGTATATTTTCCCACAGAGCAGTGGTGGCTAACCACATTCTGCTGATACAGTCTGCAGGTTTTGACTTCAGCTAATCTCCTCAGTGGGTGGTATCACTGATGACTTCCTTTATTTTACTCCCCTCCCTCAAGTATTTTTAATCAGTGAGTGGAGTCTTTGGCTGGAGTGAAAACCTGCTGATTTTTGGCTCTTCATGGCACATGGTTGCCTACATGTGACATGTTTTCTTTATTGTTCTTTGTGAAAAGCTTTAACCAGAAAGTACACATTTATGTTAATGATGTCACTGTTTAATTCAGCATCTGACAGGTCTTCATAGTAGCAGAAACGTAGGTTGTGCATCAGTGTGGGATGCAAACCATTAAACACTTTGTACAAACATGCAGCCTCCCTAATGGGATGTTTGGACTGAATGCAGAGCAAATACATAAAAAGTCAATGGAATGATGCAAGTAGACACCAACAGACAAAATTTGTTGAAGGTGCATTCGTTTTTTGGAAACTGAGGCAAAGATACACACACACCAGTTGTAAATGTTGAGCTAGAGCTAAAAGGTCATACTTCATTCATAAACATATAGAGACAAGAGAGAAAAGGACATAATGAGGTAAAAATAATTGAAAGAACTGGAGTTCACAGACACACACACACACACACACACACACACACACACACACACACACACACACAGTCTCTTCAGCAACTACATCTTCCATGAGCTCATAAGAGTTGTAGTTGATGCATGGTAGCAAATCAATCGTTGTTTTATCCTGGCTAAAATGATGAGGTGCTTTTTTTAAAAATTGACTTTGAGTTTCAAATCATCAACACAGAATTCTAAGGAAATGTTGAGAGGGAAAGATGAGCTATGACAAAATATATCAGGACTGCAAATTTTAGAATCAAGAATTTGACATATACACTTAAAAGACTCACAGGAAATTCCACAGCACCTCCAACCTAGATCATCTTCTCTCCTAGATTACATTTAGAACAGCAGACACACTCAGGATACAATGCTAAAGGCCTCTGTGTTATGTTGTTCTTCCATCTGACAGTGTCAGTTATGGACCATGGTCAAACCTACAACAGAGGTGACTACCAGACCCACTTCATTAGCCTTACCCCTATCTATCCATCTATCTATCCATCTATCTATCCATCCATCCATCTATCTATCCATCTATCTATCTATCTATCTAATATATCTTTCTATCCGCAGCGAGTAGACAAAATAATCATCCAATGGAAATCATTTAAATAGTGCACAAACAAAATCTACATTGTAGAATCGTACTTAAGGTTGTCTTATTTAAGCAATAGCTCATGACAGGCGATGGTATGTTGGGATTATGTCACATCTAAGGGGCGTTGTTCAGCCCGATGCGGAGTCACCACTCCACTTAAGCTAACATTAGCTTGTAGACATCGGGAAGTTTCTTAAACTGAATAAAGACCACACATATAAACAATCAACTTAAGCTAACGTTAGTTTGTAGACATCATGAAGTTTCTCAAACTGAATAAAGACCACACATATAAACACCAAGCTGCGTTGCTAGCTCAATCCTTTTATAACTAAGATATCTGCAGAAAAAAGTTTTTTTTTTTCTGTGGACGGATTTCCCTACGTCTGGAACATGTAGCGTTAGCTTAAGCTAAAGATAGCATTCAGTACGAGTAACCAATCATTTTATAAATATGTTGCAAAAAATAAGAATAACCAATCATTTCATAAATATGTTGAAATCTTCTGCAGGTTTATGTTTAATTCCCTATACTGTATAAAAGATGAAAGTGGAGTGATATAGAATTGTGACAAGGAATTGAACATCATAGCCATGATGTACAGGAACTATATCATGGCAACCTATCAGAATGCTTGATTCCAGCCATCTGTTTTATGAATTAAGTCAATTAGTGGCAATTAGTGACATGTTTGTCATACCCCTATTTGTCTTGGAAACAGTTTGTATCTGTGTTTGTGTTCCACAGCTTGTTTTATTTTTACTGTAAGACTGATGTCTTGGACGTATTGAATAATGCATTTAATTAGGTATTGTCCTGCTGACTATTTTCTAATGCCAGCATCAAGCCAAAACTTCAAAATTTCAAAACAAATGTGTCCTGTAGCACCAAAAACAGGACAAAACACAGGCTTTTGGTATGCCTGTGCAGTTTAAGGATTTTTGTCCTTGTTGCTGTTCCTTCAGTTTAAGACCACATGATTGAGCCTCTCTGGAACTAATTTACTTTTTAGTGCGTTTACATACACAGCAGTAATCCGAAAATGGTCTTACCCCAGTTAAGGGAATAATCTGATTATCGCAGGATTGAATGGGAAAACGGGAGTAACTTGACCTCCGGTGCAGCTGTATGTTGGCACTAGTCAGAATACGACTTTTTCTTCTGGTTGACCTTTTCAAAATCACAACAACTTGGAAAGCATGTAGAAAATGGCAGACTTTTTGACAGAATTACGACAGAAATGGGTCTTATTGGTAGTGATGTTACTTGCTATGGTTAAGTTCTACCTCGGCTTAAGGGTAACGCTTGTGTTGTTGTTTTTTTCACGTTTTTTCGGGGCTGTTGCTTCCTGGTTTATTCTATTTCTGGATCAAAAACCACTGCCGTGGAGTAGAGAGGGGCAGTTAGAACCAACAGAGCATGTTTAGACACATAACTGATCATACTCTGGGAACGTTGTTTCCATGCATGAATAGTCGGGGTACTAAAGGAGTTATCTATAGTAGGTCTATTAATCGGGGTATGATTTTACCCGGGAGACAGTGTATACACATCGTTTGAGAAACCAGAGTATTGCCTTAATCCGAATATAATCGTTTTTTTTAAACTGCATGTAAACACACTGAGAGATGCACCAATAAAAGGTAGGGAGATGAATACCTGTGTCCTGAGGAAGGAAAACCATCAAGCACATTTGCCAGACCTCAATGATACACACAATGCTTTGGTTTACAAGAAAGACTCACAGGGCACCTTTTGGCCGAAAACTAGCACTTTTCTCATCCTTCTGCATGGATGCCAATCCCTAGTGAATGTCAAATTAGCTGCACCTACAGAGTTGCTGTGTCGGAACCATTATCAGAAATGCGGTATCAGTATTGTTATCAGCGAGTATGTCAGTCTATGCACAGATACAGTAATTTAGCCCAGAGAAAAATACTTTAAAGTAGTTTATTTATGTTCTTTTTCCATTATGACTGACTAAACTAGATAATAAAATAAAGTTATATAACATTCATTCTTTGTATGTATTTGTTCACGTTTAACAAAGAGTTTAACCTGAGTCAGGACATACAAAATGATAGCAATCACATGACATCCATACAGGGTTAGTAGTGTACAGTTGTTAAAGATAATAATATATATAAGGGTGATGTATAAATTGTTATGACACACACTGGAACAGGATCAACATTTGGTATTTGCTAATACTCAAGTTCAGGTATCTAAGTCAGTTTAAAGAAGGAATAAATGGTATCGGAACATCTCTACCTACAATGTACTACTCCAAGCTCCATAAACATAAGTCATCATACAAGCTCCACTTTGCCCCACCACCAATAGCATCAAAACACTATCTACAACCAGATGGTCATGAGGGTTCATTTGCCAGCCATCTGTCAGGCATTGACCCCAGATATTCTGCGTGAAAATCTAATCTGGAATTGTCACATTCCATCTCTAAAATAGTCTATCCTGACTTTAATTATTTTGTCTACCCCCTGTATCTCTCTACCTCTGTGTATACTCAGCTGTTACTTTCATATTTCCTTACTCTGCTCATTCCCTTCCTGAGTCGGAGGTTTGTGTGTGTATGTGTAATTTGATGTGATTTCCGACCCCTACCAGAGCTTGTTTGCCACTCATTGTGCTGTTTTGATTTATCAGCTCAGGACAGTCACTTTACCCCCCTCCTCAACAACTTTTTGCCTGCCACTTACTGCATCCCTCCATGTCACTTTGTTTGGGTTTTTATCTCCAGCCCAGTGATGGTACTGTGCCAGTTGTTGCGTGATGAAGTTTTCTCAGCCTCAGTCCCATGGTTTGTGTTTTGCTTTGATGCATGGATGTCTGTTTTTGGTTGATTTGTCATTGCTTCACTCATCATTTGCTCTTAAATGAACTTTGCATTCACTTTAATCTACAGAGTTTTTGGTAGATTGTCCTTTTGGTCAGACAAACCTCTGTGTTGAAAATCATTATTAATGCTTTGACGATAGATTGTTGGCTTCAATCCTCAATTCTAACACCCACGCATAACCTAATGGGGTCCCATTTCAGATCCCCACCCCTTTGGTTCCTAATGGCTCAACAAGTCTCTCCCATACGAAAGGATCTGCCAAATGTGCTCAAGAAATCCTGTCTGGTCACTTCTCAGAAAGACAGACATAGGTTGACATTAGAAGGAACTACAAAGCTAATAAACTAATTAATTATAGGCTTACTCTTTGTATTCGTACTGCATATTAAATTATTTGTGCTTGAATGGTAACAGGCTGTATCAGGGCCAACAACCCACTGACAACGCATGCTTTTTTTTTCAGCATTTTGGGACACTGACCAATAGGAAAATCTACCATATATGTGATGTATCCCTCTAACATCCAGAATCCAATGTTGCTGTGTATTTTGAGCCTGCCAACTTGGCTTGAGTGCTGCAAGTCTTCATGAAGCTCAGCATGCTGTGACACCTGTGACCCCAACCCTCAAAGGCTCCTTTTGTGCATGTCACATACCCTTAACAGCCTAACATTTTTTCCGAACAGGTCGTGCCGTGTCATTTACTTGACCTTACTGAGTCTAACATGCCTGGTGCATAGTAAGGCATGTCTGCTGCACAGCTGTACATTGTGGAGACTAATTTATTGTTGTCTTGTTTGACAGTCCAGATTGTTAATAACCATCTCCCCTTCTACTGTCCAGCATATCACTGGGACACGTCAGATTGGATGCCAAGCACCAGGCTGTCAGATATCGAAGAGGTGCCGGGCTATGAGGCAGGTCCTGGCACCGACGTAGCCAGCTCAGCCCGCCGCCTTGGAGGAAGTTCCCGTGAACTGGAATCAGACTACTACTTGGGGGGCTATGACATAGACAGCGACTACCCCCCTCCCCACGAAGAAGAGTTCTTGAGTCAAGACCAGCTGCCACCTCCGCTTCCCACAGGAGAGGACTATCCTGAGCCCTACACACCTTTGCCCACCAACCCCCCAGTCTCCAAGGAGAGCACCCTGAGCTCTGGCAGCACCGGGCATCAGCGTGCCAGGCCACACTTCCATCCCAGCCAATACCTGCCTCCCCACCAGCTGCCCCTTGGGGAGGCACCCCATGGGGACCTCAGCACTTCAGTGAGTGTGGTAACCCCGGGAAATGGGGACACTGATGACTCTGTGTCACTAAATATGCGACTTTCTGTTGGTGCATCATCAGCCTCGGACATGTCGGCCCCCGGCGGGCTGGATGACTCTGAGCATGGCAGCGACTTTGACAGTATGGACGAGCTTCGCCGAGGGGTGACCATCATCACTGACTCACAGCAACAGACTGAGGTGTGATTGACTGACCTGTATATTGGGATGCTACTGGATGTATAACGGACCAGAAGGAGCATAATATTGGAGCAGATAGAAGGAGATGCACAAGTGGATGTTATCATAAGGAGAAATGCTTATTCAGCAATTCTAGGTACTGCTACAACTATGGACAATGACCTGAAAACCACACAATTAAAACCACATTTCACCTGTTCCACAAGTACTATCCTCCCATGCAACTCTGTCCGTGGGAGTGTTGAGTTTTACCATGAACAACCAACTTTGTGTGTCGTCAGTCCTGTCCCTGCTGTGCAGAACATCAGAAGTGTCCTTCCTGTTCCAAAAGGGAGTCATTTGTAAAGTGAACTGAATGGTGTAGAGAATGTGAATAAGAAAGACCAATCCAAAAGAGATTGAAAGTTACAGATGTGGTAAAGAAAATTTGAAAAGAGAGAAAGGACAATCATGTAAGTGAATGGGTTGTTTGGTTCCCTGCTCCTACACAGAAGCCCATCGGACCTCTTCTTTCTAAAAAAAAAAAAAAAAAAAAAAAAAGGAAAAGACACAAATCCCCACTTTTCTTTTTTCCTCCTTGGATTTCTAAACTTTGTAGTGCTCCAAGCTTGTACATTTTGTAAAATAGTATGACCTTACTGGTGAATAAGTATGAAACAGTGTTCTGGCCACATTTTTAAAAAAGCCACTTATTTGATTTAATGCCCCCCCCCCCCCCCCCTAAACAAGCACGTCATCAAGCCATGATATCTCAGCCTTCATGCATCAACGGTCCAATAATGTTTTATGTGTCATTTATGGTTCAGTTAGTTTTTTGTGAAGAAGCCAAGAGCTGGGATTTGAAGACTGCTAGCACAAGATTACAAACGACATCACTGCTTATGTTGAGTGTTAAAAGAATATTATCCTGGGATACATATATAACTCTGATATTACTCCCAAATTCTTTTATTGTGAATGGGATATGTGCAGAATAAGGATTGGCATTGTCTTGCTGAAATAAGCAAGGTCTTCCCTGAAAAAGACGCTGTCTGCTTGGCACCACATGTTGCTCCAAAACTGTATATATGGTTCAGCATTAATGGAGCCTTCACAAATGTGCAGGTTACCCACACCATGTGCACTAATGCACCACCCATACCATTTTCTGGTGTCTATACGGTTTCCTCCATGTTCCGAGCCCATGCAGTAATGTCCACTACACAATCCCTTTGTTTTTAATGAACATCACCAACATCCAATATTAGTTTTCATTCAGAGATTTCTTCAGATTCTCAATCTTTTGATGAACTGTAGACAATGATATATTTTACATTTTACAATGAGAAACATTATTGTTAAATTGTGTCACTATTTCCCAGCTCAGTGTGGTGGTGAACTCCTCCCCATCTTTACTTCAGAAACACTCAGCCTCTCTGGATGTTCTTTTTAGACCCAATCATGCACTAACTTGCTGCCTGTTAATCTCATTCATTATGAGATGTTCCAACAGCTGTTTTCTTTTAGCATTTCACAACTTTTCCAGTCTTTTGTTACCACTGTTCCAACTGTTTTAAAACATGTTGCTGGCATCTAATTGCAAACGGCGTGTCATTTTCAGAAATTCAGCATCTGATATGTTGTCTTTGCACTATTTTCAATTAAAAACGGTGTTTCAATGTTTTGCAAATAATCACATTAGCCATATTCATTTTTATTTATATCCTACACAGCATCCCAACTTTTTTGGAAAGGGGGTATGTGTAGAGAGAAAGAAAGACAGGCAGACAGACAGCACACACATATGCGTATAAAGTACTGTATATTGACCATTAATAGCAATTTATTAAAAAGTAGCAAGAAGGAATTGCTGGAGAACTAATCCCCCCTTGATAACCAATAACATGAAATCTTAGTACCTATCTTAGTAACTAAATTAAAAAAAAAATGTAGCACTTAAGGAGGGGATTGTGGTAGCAGCAGCAGTGTTGGTTGACGCTATCAGCATAAGACAGTGAAAGTAATAGTGATAGTAAAAGGGTTGAGGTTATAATGGCAACAGTGTTACACCCACATGATTGGATGTAACTAGTCACATGGCTGATGAATGGGCCCGTTACTGTGAATCGTGAATGAAGCAGCTGATGCCAACCAACAAATGCAAGTGTGACATTGGTGCTTGGTCTGAATTAACAATATGCTCCATTTTGCTGGACTTGAATTGTAATGGGGCATTTTTATTTTGTCATATTTTTACTGAATACCTCATCTGTAGCTAGATAAAATGCCATAACTAAGACACGATCATGATACAATGTATTTTCAGATAACAAGATGGTAAAGTTGTAAAGTTAATGCAGAAATCCTAAAACTGTATGATACTATAGCCACTTTTCCCATCAATCATTTTTCTGCCCCTGAAGAATTGAACATTTTTGCAAAAAATACATGACAAGCACCAGCTGTTAACATTGTATCAGGTTTCCATGCAGAGCAGACACATATTATTGGCACAGCATTCCGGTGATTTCTGTTACTTTGTGGCATCTTCATCATGTCTTCAGACAGGAGTGAAACCCTTATCCAGGTCACTAATGGCTTAGTTTCCATCTGGCCTTCAGGACAGACAGCACATCCGACTGCTACAGATCCTTACTGTATTGTACAATAATCTGCCTGATCTACTCAGGCATGCAGCTCCTTTTTTCTTTGTAACAGATGTACTGTATGTGTTTAAATCTCTGTACAGTGTACATAGCTAGGTTGTTAAAATGCAGATTTTGTAGATATGTAATTGCAATCCTAAACTTCCTTTGTTTTTTTGTTTTGTTATGGACTGCTTGATGTGAAGTTTGGACACTAGGACTAAAATACCAATTATTTTCACATCATTCCTTCTCTGCCACTGACTGACCGAATGCCATTTCACTATTATAGATGAGTTTTGCACAGTATTAAATCCAGACATTACATCCCAGCACGTTTTTTTTGTTTTGTTTTGTTTTGTTTTGTTATAACATTTTGATGGTAATGTGGGAATCTTTTTATACTTTTTTCATCTGGAATGTTTTGATGATTTTCTAATGTTCAAAGATATTAGGCAGTGTCAACAATATGTCCCCTATCTCCAGAAAGACTGTACAAAGTGAGTGCTTTTTTTTTAGTTTCTTTTTCAATTCAGTGCAGAAAATAAAAAGGTTCTTGTGCACCATGTCACCTGTCTTAAATTATGAGATAAATCCATCACAGCTGTTTACCGATGTCATGATAAATACCTATTGATTCTACTTTATTCTTTATTTGGATCCCCTTTAGCTTCCACAAAGTGGTTGCTGGTCTTCCCGGGGTCCACCCACAAAGTGACAGCGATTAAAACAAACAATAATAAAATCACACTATATCCATAAAACAAGACAACCATAAAACAAAAACAAAACAAACAACAAAATCAACAAGCTCAGCCTCATGAATAAGTGAAATCACTCCAGAATAAATGAACAATAGTGACTGATAGCAATCAACACGCACAATTACTGTAGATCTATAATAAAGTCTGCTTTTGGTGTGTCTGAGGCTGATGGGGAGCTTATTCCACACAGAAGACATCCTGGGACAGTCCTCATCATTACATTTGTCCGTGCACTTCACCACCAGATGACCAGTGCTCACTTGACGTGTGATATGTCCATGACAAAAAGCTGTGTAAACAAGCTTTTCACAAAGGAATTGGTTAATTGACCAGTCTTCTGACTACTCGAGGCACTGTCACACTACTTGTCACATTCACCTGTTCACGCAGATGACAGTGGACAACTACATACTGTACCATCTAATCTAATCTAACTATTCAAACCACATTCACACACCCATGTGCAGCACAGGGAGCAATTCGGGGTTCAGGGTCTTGCCCAAGGACACTTCCTCATTCAGAGGAGCCGGGGATCGAACCGCCAATCTCTCAAATGGAGGACCACTCGCTCTACCGCTGAGCCACAGCTGCCCAAATTGAGGTGTAATGTTCCAAATAACATTATGCATAAATAACAACAGCCAAAACTTTAATTTATCCTCCACCGATGATAATTGTTTATGCATCACACTAGTGGTGCAACGGATCATCATTGATCCGTGATCCGTTTGGATCACTATCTTCGGTTCAGCACACATGTGATCCGCGGATTGATTTATGAAAAAAAATGTGTGTTCACACACTTGTTAAGAGCAGCGTGGTCATGACGAGTGGAGGAATGGAGGTGCTTGAATGGCCCGCGTCATTTAAATCCCCTGAATGGGAGCATTTTGGCTTCCCTGTCAAGTATAGTGATGAAGGAAAGAGGTAAGTGGATAAAACTGTGATGGTGTGTAGGCACTGTGGCACAAGAAAGCACATCAAGCATGGCCACGCGTCCTGGGGAACGCAGAGCTATGTGACGATACCAGCTCACTTCATCACAGCAGACTGGGAGATGAGAAGTCACGCAGGTACTGACACAAGCAGTGGAGGAATGTAAAAATAGTCATAATGATAAAAGAAAGACAAACTTTTTGCTGATCTGAGAAACGCTCTGAACCGTGAGTTTTTTTGATCCATTGCACCTAAGCCCCCACCACAGCGACTTCCTGGTTGATCCAATACTGAACTGCCAAAAACTGCAGTTTTCACAATAGAGCAGTTTCTCATTGACCCCCATGTTAAACAGGCCGTTTTCACAGCATAATTAAACCTATTTAAGGCCTGGGACAAAAAACATTCTAGTCTGTATGTTTAGGTCATATCTCCATAACAACACTGAGGGGGGTACATTTTTTTGTACCAGGCTAATGTTAATTTAATTGGAAGTTAAAGTTTGTGAATAATTAGTTTTACAGTCTATGAGCATGGTACTGTGTTTAATATCAGTTTAAATCCTAGATCAGAAATGCTGGCTGCACTTCACTCCCGGAGCCAGTGTAATCTCCACTAGAGACATGGGTCTCCCCCTCCCCAAAGTCATAGCCCTTTTTTAGTAAGAGTCCGACAAAATGGCAGCTCCCAGAGGCGAATATGATTGGATCAAGTTGAGAGAACCGGCCCCGGCTAAGAGGCTGCGTCCATTTTTTTCACACACACATTAGCATGGAAAGAACAATGAAGGGTCATTCTGACTACTCTATTCTGTGCAATTTGGAGTCTTTTCAGATGTTTCTCAGCAGCACTTGACTAAATAACAAATGACCAAACAATATGACTCATTACAGAAGATGTGCATTACACAGTCGTCTCACATCTGACAGGCGGTTATACTTAAAGGGGACCTCTTATTCTCATACATGTATTTTGGGTTTCTACTAGAACAGATGCTTTCATGTTCAAAAACACTTCAGTTCATGGCTGCTGCGCCTGTATTCACCCTCTGTCTGAGATACTCTGTTGCAGCGCCTAGTCCAGTCTGCTCTGATTGGTCAGCACTTCCAGGTCTCTGCTCCGCTACTCTGTTCTCTGTCTTCTTACTTCTGCAGAAGACTGACTGCATATTGGGCTTTGTTGACAAAAGAGTCCTTGAAGTGGCGTGAACAAATACAGACTTGGCTGTTGTTGGTCCACTTTCGTCTATAGGAAAAGCATAAGTAATTTTCCGTCACAACCGAAAGAGCATGTCAATTTGACAACATATGAACCATTGGGTCTAAGAATCTGGCCGAGTTTGTTTGCGGTCTTAAACCATGACAACAACCCAATGCTGGGATCAGTAAAGCAGATTTGCAGTCCCACACACCTCTCTGCGCTGTCCTTACCACAGATGCCCGGGAAGCAGAGTCACAGTTTAAAACACTGATCATTTAAATTAATGAAATCAAAAGTTAACAAAAGAGGAGCTATACAGAAAAACCTGATAAAAATGAACACCAACTCTCTCCAAAGGAAATTACAGTTCAACAACTTGCAAACAGAACCCTACATTTCCAAGACAAAGGGTTTAAAGAATTTCCATGGATTCATTACAGTCATAGTGTGAATGGAGTCCTGAGCTTTTACTGTGTAAAAGCATTTCAATTTGACAACACTGATTCAGCATTTGTCTCTGCTGGGATCAGAAATTGAAAAAAGGCTGTGGAGAAATTTACAGATCATACAAAAAGCAAGTCACATAAGCTTTTAGTTATTACACATTGTCAAAAAGCAAATCCAATTAATTATCATCTTTCTAGTGCATTGGCAGCATCACAGCAAAAGGCAAGGGCATGCATGACGAAGATCATGAGCTGTGTGCAATTCCTAGGCAGACAAGGCCTGGCTCTCAGAGGCAATGAATCTGAGGAAAGAAATCTTTCTCAGTTACTCAGGTTGAAATCAGATGGTGACTCAATGGATCAAGTGGCTTAATTCACGTTCTCATGATTACACAAGATTGAGAATGAGATGTTGAGCATAATGGTATACTACAATGTCAGAGATATAGCCACTGAAATAAGATCACAACCACAGTTGCAACCACATTGCAATACATATACAATAATCACCACTGATGGAAGACAGTCTTGTCTGCCCCAGCTGCTTCTGTCCATTACTTCAGATGCTTGACACAGCAGATGTGCAATTCAGAAAGTGGTTTCATCAAACAAGCCTTGAATTTCTTCAGAAGTTGGAGAAAGTGCTTGTAACTGGAAAAAGTGATGCCATTGTGGACCAGTATCCAGAGATTAACAGGAGGATGTTGGATGTGCAGTTAGCCATGTTCAAGTCAAAGAACACCTACATCCTGAGAGGCATGCCGCCTGAAGTCAGAGTTCTTTTTGATCAGGTGGAGGTCCTTGTCAGGTTGTTGATTGTTCCAATATCGTCTGCTGAAGCTAAGAGGAGTTCCAGCTCACTGAGGAGGTCAAAGACCTGGCTTCGCAACTGCATGAAGCAAAAACGCCTTAACAATAAGGTAGTCACATACATCAAGAAACGGTTGATGTCTAGGACAGGAAGAAACTGCCAGGGAATTATCTCTGCCAATGATCGCAGACAATGGCCCTCATTTATCAAACGAACGTACGGCAGAAAAACATGCGTACGACCATTTCCTGGCAAACGTCGGCATTTATCAATTTGGACGTGAGCGGGAGCTACGATCAAATCTCACGTCTGGTCTGAGATCGTGTACGCACATTTCAGCCTGTGTATTTGCGGTGCAGCACAGCAAAATCTGGCTGAAAATAATGAACAAACCTCAGCTGTCATTAAGCATAAGCAGTCACATATTAAGAACAGATCAAAACGGATTCTTAAAACGAATTAAAAAAAATAAAAAATTGTGGTTGGAGCAATTGATTGTACTCATGTGCGTCTGAAGGCACCATCTTTGACTGATTACGCATTCATCAATCGCCAAAACTACCACTCGATAAAATAATTGTACAGGTGATTTGTGATGCCAAGCTGTTGCTTTTAAACCTGGTGGCCAGGTGGCCGGGGGGGGGACACACAATTCTTTTAAATATCAAAACAGCTCGGCTCCAGCCCCCCGCGACCCCGACATTGAATGAATGAATGAATGTGTTGGCGCGTGGCTGCAGCAAGACGCACTGCAGAGCCAAACTCATCTCCTCGGTTCGTGGCTACCCTCGATAAATGCATTAAATCAAACAAGGTATCAGATGATTAACATCTTGGTATGGTTCTAGGTGACAAAGGTATTCTCTTACGGAATACTTAATAACCCCGCTGGCAAACCCCGCTACTGAGCAAGAGCGCCGGTGTTGTGCCGTATTCAGCACCCCTGCCGTGAAATGCACCCCCTCGCATTAAAGGTGATATTCTGGATCAGAAGGCTGTTGTTTCCACCTAAAGGAGTAGTTTATATACAGCTAACCCACAACGGTCAGAACATTGGTTACTTACAGTCTTTAAACTATTTTAGAGTTTAAAATCACAAACTTGGATAATAGCGAACACAAAACAACACCGTTTGTATGTTCTGTGGAAATATATTGCAGCCATAATTACAAAATGAATGAAATGGATCTTTTGAGCAAGTTGAATGTATTTGACTTAGGGTTTCCTAAATATAATCCCAGCTTTTCTTGCAATTCATAGGTTAAAAGGTGTGTGCTTTTAATTGGGTTACACCTGTCCAACAGTGAGCACAGGCCCACTCGGGTCACAGTGAAGCGCTGCCGTTATTATTTTCCATACAGCGTTTTTAAGGGGCCCTTTTATTCCACTCTTAAGACTGACAAAAACGCACATCTTTATTTTGCTCCATCTCGGATGTCAGGATGCTGATCTGTGTGTCGGAAAAGTTTCTTTTCTAACCAGCGTTCTTCCTTTCCGTGTTTGACCTCAGTGGGTGAGGCCTCCGAACCAGGAATATTTAGGGGCGTAACATGTTAAAGACGATCGAATTCAGCCGCAGCATTTATCAAGGCCCGCTCATTCGTACGCTGAGACTGGTCAGATACGAATGTTTCATAAATCACACGTGGGTCCTTTCCTACGACCAATTCTGCGCTCAGATCTGAGCCCGTTTTCACGCAAGATTGATAAATGAGGCCCAGTATGTCTTTAGAAGCTTTGGACATGTTCATTATGTTGACCCTTCTGTGGTCTTGCTTTTTACTTTTCATTTACAGAAAAAATAGTATTTTCAATGGTTCTCTGTTTATAATCAAATTTAATACTTGACTACTTACACTGAATTATGGACATTTTATTGAATTTCTCCCAACCTGTGATGCCAGTTTGACCTGCCCACCACTGGGTGGTGTTATGTAAATGAGTTCTGTGTACCATATATTCCAAAAATAAGTGTAAAATTGGTGGTACTGTTGGAGTGAAGTTGACTAACAAGGTGAAACAGAGAATTAGGTGATAATGTTTTGCTACATGATTTACAACCAGTCAAAACAGAAAAGGGAACAGTAAACTTAAAAGTAGCAATAGAAGACTAGAAAATCTACTAGAAAACACAATGGCCCTCATTTGACAAACGAACGTATGGCAGAAAAACATGCGTACGACCATTTCCACGCAAACTCCGGCATTTATCAATTTGGACGTGAGCGGGAGCTACGATCAATTCTCACGTCAGGTCTGAGATCGTGTACGCAAATTTGAGCCTGTGTATTTGCGGTGCAGCACAGCAAACTCTGGCTGAATATAATTAACAAACCTCAGCTGTCATTAAGCATAAGCAGTCACATATTAAGAACAGATCAAAACGGATTCTTAAAACAAATAAAAAAAATAAAAATTGTGGTTGGAGCAATTGATTGTACTCATGTGCGTCTGAAGGCACCATCCATGAATGATTAGGCATTCATCAATAGCAAAAACTATTACACGATAAATGTACAGGTGATTTGTGATGCCAAGCTATCGCCTTTAAACGTGGTGGCCAGGTGGCCGGGGGGGGGGGGGGGGGGGGGGGGGGGGGGGCGACAGGGACACGCGGTTGAAGATGAATGAATCAATGAATCAATGAATGTGTTGGCGCGCTGCTGCAGGAATGCGCACTGCAGAGCCAAAGTCATCTCCTCGGTAAGTGGCTACCCTCGATAAATTGCATTAAATCAAACAAGGTATCAGATGGTGACAAAGGTTATCCTCTAACGGAATACCTAATAACCCCGCTGGCAAACCCTGCTACAGAGCAGGAGCGCAGGTTCAACAGTGCGCACACACGCACACGGGTCACAGTGGAGCGCTGCTTCGGGTTGACTGCCTCCGTTATTCTTTTCCATACAGCATTTTTATGGGCCCCTTTTATTCCACTCTTTAAACTGCCAGTACATCTTTATTTTGCTCCATGTTGCCGATCTCTGTGTCGGAAAAGTTTCTTTTCGTACCAGTGTTTCTCCTCTCCATGTTTGACCTCAGTGGGCGAGGCCTTCGAACCAGGAATATTTCAGGTCGTAACATGTTAATGAAAATCGAATTCAGCCGCCGCATTTATCAAGGCCCGCTCATTCGTACGCTGAGATTGGTCAGATACGAATGTTTCATAAATCACACGTGGGTCCTGTCGTAGGACCAATTCTGCGCTCAGATCTGCGCCCGTTTTCACACAAGATTGATAAATGAGGGCCAATGAACTGAAAGAGTTAGAGTTTTATTAAACATACATGTGCCTCCAGTGACGTGCAGTGAGGGTTGGGGTTGGGGAGGCTCTGACTCACAAGTCAGATTTACAAACATACAGTAGGATGCCAATAGGATAGGATGAGAGAAGATGAGAGAATAGGAGCGAATAGGATGCTGAAAACCATTTTAAAACACCAGTGCAACTGTATATTGCAGTATAACTTACCTTTACTTGTAAATGACTTCTTGCTTTGACTGAAAGTCCAGCTTTGAAAAATTTCTTAGTTTAGAAATCAAATCCTCCATTTTCGGGGCGAGAAATGACAGCTTGTCGCTAAGCTCTACAGCGTCGCACAGCACACTTCTTGTGTTTACTTTTTGCACACAGGTTAGAGTTCACCGTGACCTGGCTGCTGGCAGGCTGCTCACTATCGCCGCCTTCCTTGAGGCAGAGGTACTGCCTGCCTCAAGGCAAGCATTTTCCCTGTGGATTTATGTCTTATCAATAAGATGTAAATATTACACACATACGTAAAATACATTACTGAACACCATGGGAAAGAAGACGTATGCTTGTATTACAGGAAAGTGTCCTCAACCATTATATTGGAAACATACACAGAAATGGGAACAAGCACGCGCCGTTTGCACGAGCTCAATCCAGTTTGTGAGTGATTGCGCAATCTGGAGGGAGGCTCCGTGCCTCACCTCTTGTCTCCGAAGAGACTCCGTTTATTTAAGCAGGAAACACAGAATTTTATGCCATTTTTACTATAAAAATGGTCAAAATACATCAAGAACCACACCAAAATCAAAGTGCAGAGGACAAATATTAATACTTGTGTTATTTTATTATTTAGTTTCTTTTTCCTCTCATGATGACAGGGGAGGCACAGCCTCACCTGCCTCCCCCTGACTGCACGTCACTGTGTGCCTCCCTCACCTCTGAAATCAAAATTTAGTCCTTGATCATATTTAGTGTTACCTTCAAACCAAGGGAGGACTTCGCAACAGCAAGTTACATCACTACCAAGAAGTCGTAATTCTGTCCAAAAGTCGGCTGTTTGTGATTTTGACAAAGGTGAACCGGAAAAAAAGTTGTATTCAGTCCAGCTGTATGTTGGCGGAGCGCCACCTACTGTACTGTGAGTTACTCTGTCATTTTCCCATTCACTCCCCTTTCATGTACATAAGGGAAACTTCAAAAATCTGATTATCCCCTAAACCAGGGTAAGGCCATTTCCGGGTTATTGATGTGCATGGAGACGCACTGACTGATGCCACGACTCTCCCCAGTTGCTCTGCCTCTTCCAGCAGCCGTACATTTTCACTTGGGGCAAGGAGGAAATTGTGCAGGATGTATTTTGCCACCACAGTTGTGTCCACATTTTTGTGGTGCAGGTTAATCCTGCGATGAAAAATCCTACATATAAAAAGGGCTGCATATTAAAATAAAATACATAGAGAGCTTTCGAAAAAAGTATGGCTTCAGTTTTCCTTTTTCGTCTTTTGGTTAAATCAGTTTGACATCTGAACAGTCTCAACCAAATATAAAATAAACAAAAAGTCATCTTAACAACTGGAGTGCTTTAACACCTCTTTTTCTGTCCCTCTGTATCCCACTCCCTCACTTTCTCTTGTTCAGTGAGAGAACTGAGCTTTAGCTAACACACCATGCTAAATTATTCTTCTCTTATCTCACTCACCTTTCTCCCACTTTCTCCCTCACTCACATTTTTTTCCCACCTGTGTTTCCGTCCTACTGTGCTGTGCTAGTATCGTTGCCTCGACTCGTCCTTGTGATGAGATAACTATGAGTGACAACTTCAAGCGGTATTTTATCCATAAGAAATTGTGAAAATGTCCCATTTCTGAGGAGTTTCTGGCTCAAATTTAAATTTAAAGTCTATATCAGTTAAACTGAAACTACCTCCAGCAGCGTGGTGTCAGTGTTTGCTCCAAGGAAGCTGTAGTAGCCTTTTTTAACCTTTTTGTTTCAATTATGAATTCATTCTAATAATAAGTGCTCTATGTCCTATATTCTGGAGAATCTGTGCCCTCTACAGGTCAAAGGGGCATTAAATAGGAAGGTGACCTGGTGGAGGTGTGGCTGACTGGGAGCACACAGCTTTTTGACCTTGCTGTTTGCCTGCTGCTTGCTACCCGCTGGATTGACTTTGTGCTCAGAGATTTAACAAATATCCAGTCTGCTTTATACCCTACTTACCAGTTAAACTATGTTTTTGTTACAATAAAATACCATCTATTTTTCAACTATACTCCTTGGATACCTTTTTTGATTTTCTACAAACACAAGCGTCAAAAGATTCCCCCAGTCAACATCATTGTGACAAAGAAACAAACTAAGGACAAATAGTCACTACAGAAGCCGTTGGTGAGCTCCAGGTCCTGCAGCCACAGACAGACGCAGCTGATTAGTAAGGCTTCTCACTCAGTTCGTTTACATGCACATCAGTAACCCGAAAATGGCCTTTCCCCTGGTTAAGGGAATAATCGGATTATCCAAGTTCCCCACGTATACATAAAAGGGGGTTGGATGGGAAAACGACTGGAGTAACTCGACCCCCGGTACAGTAGGTGGTATGTTTTTATTTATACAATACAGTATATTTCCGGATACAACTGTATACTATCTACTGTATTTGCGGAGAAGTCTATATATAGTGCACATTTCATTTTTGTAATGACAGATAACCCCAATTTAATTCATTTATAATGTGAGGATAAATGCATGCGATCATCCATTGGTAGACTATATAAACTGTTGTTGCCGTTTTCCATGTGCTGTGGGTTATTGTTTGGACATGCACATGTTACAAAGAATTAAGTAGCTAATCAGCTCAGAATATAACATCTGCCTGATCTTTTTAATCTTAAAACATCTTGACTGTGCAGAAATCACAATGTGTATGTTAAGTTTAAAAAGCGAAAATTGTGAAATAACAAATGTTTTATTTTATCTTTTCTTTTCTTTCTTTTGCCATTTAATACTGTAGGTCCGTGGTTGAACCTTTCTGTCTGCCCTGAGGATGTGAAGCCACAGAACCTTTGATTTGTTCTATTATTGAGTTCTGGTGAACTGTTACAGTGATACTGTAGGCGTGTGAGTGAAGTTAATGAGTGCACGGTGTCTTTATTATCAAATGAAAAACACACCGTGAATGAAAAAAAAGCATTTCATGACGGTTGCTTAGTGGTTAAAGCAGGCGTCCCTGTACAGAGGCTACAACTCCTCTCCTCAGCAGCACAGGTTTGATTCTGACCTGTGGCTCTGTGCTGCCTCTTGTTCTCCCTCCACTTGAAATGTCCAACTGTGAAGTCGGAATTTACGAGTTCCAGGTTCAACTGAAACGCAGCATAAGCCTGTGTCATGATGACATGCTGCTGTATGTTAAACACTGATTCACTAAAGAGGGAAACTTGATGATTTTCAACAGTATTCTTTAGTCAGTGGTCGAGAGGCGTGCTCTGGTTGTCGGCTCTATTCACCTGCAGTGACACACACCCTGTAACACTAGTGCTAACTACTGTAGCTCAGTTAGCAAAGTGCAACTGAATGCTGTATTTCCAAACACAGTGTGGGGGTCAAAGTTCTAAGACTTTAACACTCACAAAACCCAAAAATAAGTCATGGCTATTTTAACATCCACAGTGCCGTGGATACAACTATCCTGATTGACAGGTGGTCATAAAGCATCTGCTTTATGATCTATTTTTACCCCAAATTGGATCATAATCTACTAAATGAATGGAATTATATATTGAAGAAGACTTGAAACTAGAGATTGAGAACCTAAACTATGAATGAAGGTTTAGGCACACACTCAGACCTGGAAGCACGTCTGTCCACTTTTACTATACGTCTATGGTCATAAGACATAACATGTCCACTATGACATTAAGACTCTGTAATGTGTAAGTATACTGTAAAAATCTGGCAGATCATTTGTTAGAGTGCTGTGATTCATTCCAAAAAGTGTTTTCATATAGTTTCTCCCAATGCTCGTCTGCAATCATCTGAGCTGCTCACATGTGCCACCTGGTGTTCACTGCAGCTACTGCAGCCAGTGAAACTAAAACAGGAATGAATCATGTAGTGCTGTCAAAATTAACAATTTAATCTTTGCGTTAAATTTGAAATATTTAACGCATTCATAACACAGCTGTGTTTTGTTTACTACCTATTCCGGCTGACCTATGACGACATGTGCCGCAAAGCCGTTGGCCATTAGCTATCCTCGCTTATGATGGATACGGGGAAGGAAGGAGTTTCAGGCGGAAAGTTTCACTTTAAAAAGTTACACGACGGATCTTTGGAGAAAAATAAAAATTAATCTGCACAGTTTGCAAAGCCGGATTCAATTACCACAGAAGTAAGGCCTCGCCAGTCTAAATTACAGGAGAGTTGTACTCGGCGGATGTCGAAACCTGTAAGTGAGAAAGTAACTAATGCTTTGGCTAACTGGATAGCTAGAAACTGCCGCCCGATAAGGCACCATCATGTCAAGAATACACACTTTGTATGACACTAAGGACATGAGGATGAACATGCTTGAGCGAGCAAAGCGCGTCGCTCTCACAGGGGAACATTGGACTTCTTTACCCAGTGCCAGTCTACAGTAGCTGCACCCAACAACAGACAACCCTGGCAACCAGCAATGCCCAACGCTATTGGCTGCTACAATGGAAACAGAAATATCTATATCTAACTAAACATCTAATATTTATACTATATATACATATATATATAACGCTTTTAATAAAGATTCTACATATTCAACCTTTAAATGTCGTGCCTCCTTTTGTTTAGTTTGAAATGTTGGACACACACTGCTGCTCTCCACCAGGAGTGACGCTCCCTTTACTTCCTTTTCTTTTATTAACGTGCTGGTGTAGAAACCTTGTATGTATGAGAGATATTGCTGTAATGACCTGGAATGTTATCCAACCCTAAAGCCTATGTTTATTATAATAAAAGTGCTGTGCGGAAAATCCCAAATGTTGCCAGAACTTTCACCTACAAACCCTAAGTAATGGCAATTGGTTTAATTTATGACAGATTATTATTAAATTACTTATTTCTTATTTGCCTGTTAAATCACCACGTGAACAAAAGCCATCTAATGTACACTGGTAGGCTGAATCACTACAGCACCGCGGCAACGGAAGGGAAGGAGGCTCACAGAGTTGCCTCCAGTCCCACAGGCATCAGAGAACAGAGGGGGGGGGAGAGAAGTGAGTAGAGGCAGAGCAGAGGGGCGATGAGGAGCATGGGGTCTGATGAGACAGAGCGGGGGGAAGAATAGGTGGAGGAGGAGGTGTGTGGACTCAGGCGGCGCATCTCTGTTCTCAACATCCAGGGTGACTGGTCCATGGGTCTCGGTGGAGCGCGGTCCGCTCCGGGTGGACAGGCAGCGGAGCGGCTGCGGACTCTGGCGCAGGTTCCGCGGCTAGGCGCAGCGATAGGGCAGAGAAACCCCGCGGCCACCGAGGGACTGCACTGACGTATTCGGGCTGTCAGAGTGAAGCGGCATGCCAGCGACCACTCACACCGACCTCGGGGTGTGAGGGAGGGGAGAGAGGGGCTATGGACATGCCGGAGGATGAGTCGCTGTTGAAGAACCGGACGGAACACGGGCCGGAGCCGAGCCAGGGGGCAGCGCGCCCCGCATGGGCAGTGACGGCGCTGGCGAGCGTGCTGATATTCACCACCGTGGTGGATGTCCTGGGAAACCTCCTGGTCATCGTGTCCGTGCTCAGGAACCGCAAACTACGGAATGCCGGTAAGAATCCGAAAGCTATTGTCTGTGTGTGTGTTTGTGTGTGTGTGTGTGTGTGTGTGTGTGTGTGTGTGTGTGTGTGTGTGTGTGTGTGTGTGTGTGTGAATAACAGAGACAGACAGAAGAGAGTGACAGAAGTGACAAGAGAGCTGGGCTTTTAATATTATCGACAACAAATCCGAACGAACCAGTGAAGAATGTCCTGCAGACACAGTCCGCACAGGGGTGCAGATCCGATGTTAGGATTGGGGGGCGACACAAAAGTGTTTTTTTTTTTTTTGCCCTTATGCAGCTCTCACCATGCCGCCATAAATCACAACGTCGTAGTCTCACCATCATTCAGAAAGTGCTGCACATGGAATCACTGACTGTTCTTACCTTTCTTGTTTATTTGTCCTAAACAGCCAACATAGTTCCACTGCTTACTGAACTGTTTTATTAGTAAGTCATCATTTTACTAAACTGATATATTAGTAAATCATCATTTTACTAAACTGTTACATTAGTCAATCATCATTTCAAGGGTCTCAGGTATATAAGGTCTACTTAGCCCCAGTTCTTCCTTTTCTCCCAGTGTATGGTCGGACTTTATGCATGATTCATTGATATTGAGGAATATGAAAATATGAAGCCCTTTTTCTAAAGCCTGCTGATCATCAGCGTCTATATAAGAAACTCCCCGTTCATTAGCGTTGTAGTGGAGGAGAGCAGAGATGGATGTGGGGTCAGAAATATATTTGTCAAACATATTCTGTTTAGATGGGAATCTAAAATGTGAATAGAGTGGAAACTGAAAATACATTTGACTATTTTTGAATAATTTAGGGTATTTTTTTTGGGGGGGGGGGGGGGTAATCTGCACCCACGCAGTGACCACGCACCACATTGTGTCTGATCCCCCAATATATTTGACTGCCTTTATTCAAAAGCGTGATCTTGAGGTATGAGCGCGTTATTTACTGATGTCCCGTTCACATTTGTCATCCTCTCCTTCAAACTCTGCCCTTGTGCTCAAATAGCATCTTCTTGCATTCACATTTATTCTGCTTCTGCTCAAACCGTACGCTTGTTGTAAATATGTTGTTGCTCGCACAGATTTACTGCTCCCAGCCTCAGCTCTCCTGCTCACACCCACTGCTTCTGTGCGCTCTCTAGTTGCGGATTCACGCAGAGTTCTGCTGCGCGCTTGGATATTTTATGTTGATAGAGATAGTTAAAGCGCTCCATTAAACATAGGCCTAATATGTTCATCGGCGGAGAAAGAATGAATGCCTTCACACGCGTGTATGAATTCAGCATAAATGAATGAGTTTAAATGAATGGTCTGCCTCATCCATTACTGTCTCACCAAACTTGTCAGTCAAATCGATCTACTTTCATCCAGTGTGTGTAGGTTCAATGGAGCTTCAGTAGATAGAAGGTTTCACCTGTGTGTGTGTGTGTGTGTGTGTGTGTGTGTGTGTGTGTGTGTGTGTGTGTGTGTGTGTGTGTGTGTGTGTGTGTGTGTTGTGTGTAGCTTTATTAAAAGCTATATTTAATTTTTTTAAAGAATATACACATAGGTCGTTTTGAGGGGTACAGAATGAAAGTATGAAAGTATTGCTTTTCCATGAGATATATATATAGTCTGAATTAATATTTTACATTTTATTTGATGCGTTTGACAATGACTTTCTGTCACATTCTGTTTCCATTGAAGCAGCCAATAACATTGGACATTGCAGGTTGCCAGGGTTGTCTGTTGTTGGGCTCAGCTACTGTAGGCTGGCACCCATCTTTATATTCATTCTCACCACACCACTGCCTGACAGCTGTCTTTGTGCAAACCTCGGTGTCTCCATCTCTCCATCTGCCTTCAGCCTCACTGTCTCTGCTGTGGAAGCTGCTGCTCTGCTCACGACCATCAGGCTACAGAAACAAGAATCATTTGAGTTGAGAGCTAGCTAATGGATTCCACAGCAGTCAAAGAAAGACTTCCAGTTGAAGAGTGGCTTACGTTAAATACTGTTGTCAAATGAATTGATTAGTCCAAATGAGTCGTTATCCTGTATGATTCATCACTGACATGGAGCAGGCTGATCACTTGACACAATCGGCAACGAACCTGGCAACCAGACCGCTGGAATTATTTTTTGTTGTTGCAACTACGATCTTGAGACACTAGATGACGGTGTTCTGCTCATTCTCAATAGGACACACAATTTAAGCCAGGTCCATACTTCAGTCTTGTGGGCAAGACTGACCGGTAGATCGAGAGCTTTGCCTTCCGGCTCAGCTCTCTTTTCGCCACAACGGTGCAGTAGAGCAACTGCAATACCGCCCCCGCTGCTCCGATTCTCCGGCCAAACTCACACTCCAGCATCCCCTCACTCGTGAACAAGATGCCGAGGTACTTGAACTACTTCACTTGGGGTAAGGACTCGTTTCCTACCTGGAGTAAGCAATCCATCGGTTTCCTGCTGAAAGCCATGGCCTCAGATTTAGAGGTGCTGATCCTCATTCCAGCCGCTTCACACTCGACTGCGAACCGATCCAGTGAGTGCTGAAGGTCACTGACCGACGTTGCTATCAGGATCACATCATCTGCAAAAAGCAGAGACGAGATCCTCAGCCCACCGAACTGCAACCCAAGGTGCTTCTGGAAAACCATTCGACACCTCAGGAGTGAGAAACAGGGAACCGTCCAAGCTGTTTACAATAAGGACGGGACACCGGGGACCTCAGCCGATGAGGTAGTCGAGCGGTGGAAGGAGCACTTTGTGTAACTCCTTGATCCGACCAACCCACCCTCTTTTGTAGAGGCAGAGCTGGAGGCTGATGGGGAATCATTGTCAATATCTCTGGCGGAAGTCACTGAGTTAGTCAAACAACTCCACATTGGCAATGCCCCAGGGATTGATGAGATTCGTCCAGAAATGCTGAAAGCTTTGGGTTTGGTGGGGCTTTCTTGGTTGACATGTTTCTTCAACATTGCGTAGAAGTCTGGGACAGTGTCAAGGGAGTGGTGTTTTTATCTGCAAGTTTATAAATGTGAACTGAGGCTGAATGATTGATCAAATTCAAATAATTGCGATTTAAAAAGTCGGTTGTGTGTTGTTGGGGCTATAGTAGCTGGGTCCGTGTGGACTTGGCTTACGGTTTCTGTTTCAAGTCCAGACTGAATGCATACTGATAACTGGAGATTGCCTTTGAGCAAGGCAACAACCCCCCAACTGCTCAGGGTTCCCCCATGCTGCCACTTCTTCATTTATAATGCATTTGTATAGGTCCTGTATGTATGTGAATATACCAAATCCCTTGCAGGAGCAATGAAGTATACCTGACACCTGACACTCACAAGCTTTGATGCTAACAGTGCTAACGTGTCAAAATGGCCAAGGCGGGGTTTAAGTTTATGTATTATATCAGCTCAGGCACTTGTTGGTATCTGTGTCTATCTGTCAGAGGCTCCGTCATGATTTGACTGTTTATCCAGTTTTCAATTCAGTTTGAGGCTATATTTTACCACACACATACACATTTAACTGGATAAAAGATTTTAGTCAACAAATATTTGAAATAGTTTTAAGGAATCTGCAAGTGCACTCACAGATGAGAGGGAGCCACTTTCTTATTCTACTATTGCCTTGCTAGAACTAACCCTGCTGTTAAATATTTTATATTCATTTCTCCACTCACCTCTCCACGGGATTGCACTGGATGCTTTCTGCAAACCCCCAGAATCTCCAATTTAATGCCAAATCCAAGAAGAGGAGCAACTTGTTGGCTCAGTCCAAATGTGTGGACTTCACTACACTTTCAGACTCTCAGACTTTGCAGGTGCGTTCCCAGGAAGGCTGCGAGTACTGAGTGCTGTCCACATCCACACTCCATCCAGTCCACAGGGGGACTTAAGTGGACTGCAGACTTCCAGAGAACCCACTCAGACTTCACTGATCCAATTACCCACAATGGGCCTGATGTAGTTTTTGAAAATTAGGATTATAAAACACAAAACAAACACATGAATATGTAACATAATTACTGTATTAAAATGTTACTTGAATCATTAAGGCCATAAATATTTTTAAAACCCATTTACTCTGAGACTTTAAGTTTGTCTGAAAAAAAATCCTAGAGATAACATTGAATACACATTGTAAGATTTGAATTGTGTGTTTACACTGGGCCGCTGGTATGTTTGGGGAAAGGTTGTTTATTATTTATTGTTTTTTGAAGTAAACCAACAATTTCACTTGTTACTATCGACTTTAAGTTATCAAAATATGTTTTCTCTCTCTCTCCAGATATATAGCTTGTTACATTAACACAAAAACCATGGATCATCACCAAATTTGATTTAACTCCCTTTAAAGCTGTAAACAATGTCTCAGACTACTGAGGTCCGTTTCACGAAGCAGGTTCAACAAACTCTGAGTCTAACCCTGAACTCTAAGTTGATCTACTCTGAGATAGGAGTAGATTTTTTTTTAGACTGAGTTTTCGGTTCCAGAACAGCAGATTTGCGTTAGTTTTATCAACTCGGAGTAGTTTGACCTGGAGTTAAGCGTGTGCACCACAAGTATAAAACGACAGCATCACTGGAGCCCTGATTCGACGAGTCACCATGGCAACGGGGAAGAGGAGGGCTACGCTACTACTGGAATTGGAAATATTAATGCGCTCATACAGTGAGTTTGAGCATGTTTTTTGCCGAAAGTGTAACACCGCTGCAGGAGCAAAAGAGAGGGAGACGGCACGGGAGAACATTGCTGCTCGGGTCAGTGCGTAAGTTTAAATGTAGTCCTTTGGACTCACGATAAAATCACAGGGGGAACTGCTTGAGTGGTAGCCTATTAATTTATTTCATTTAGGTGCATTCCCGTGCGGGAGAAGCGCACTTGGCAGCAGCTTAAGATGAAACATAAAAAAAATATTTAAACAGGTATAACCTCGGCACATCTCATGGTGACACCTCATTTTGAGCATGTTTTACATGGTAAAGTAAATATTACCGTAAGTGACTGTTTTATACGTTGTATAAAAAACTCCCTTTTGCAAAAAAACGCAGCGCAACACACAATATCTGCTGGGATGTGAGAGCATGACTTCGGTTGTTAATGTAAGGACGGATGAGGTTGTTTATGTAAATGATGACTCTGACATGAAACTGTACCGCTCAAAAAGATAATTGCCTGGAAATGCAAGAACATCCATAATCAATAGTTTGATAACCATCTCCCGAGGAATATTTCATTCTCTGCGCAGTATTGCTGCACCTTCATCCACGGGATCATTATCAAAAAGACATGCCATGGTAGTGGAAATAGTCGGCACCTAATATAACTTATAATGACTGATTTTTGCAATGATTTTCTGAAAAAACAGACGGAACTATAGCAGAACTATACTACATCAAAACTCGCCTGCTGACTGAATGAATGAGGAAATCAAATACCGTGTGTGGCTGAAAGAGGGCGGAGACAGAGAGAAACTCAAGGTTTGCTGAGAAAAACCTGGTCCCGACCAGGTTAGGTTCAGAGAGCATGTTACCATGGTAACTGACCGAGAGTGAGTTGAAACAGGCTAGAGTTACCCCTCTCTCTCGGGTTTGAGTTACCTCCCTTTGTGAAACAGAAAACTCAGAGTTTCCCTCATTTCAGGGTTAACAAACTCAGAGTTTTCACTAAACCTGCTTTGTGAAACGGACCCCTGGTTTACATGAATAACTGCAATGAATACAAAGATTAGACAAAGAAATTGTACCTCAATATCAGCAAAACAAACAAAAAAAAGGTCTTTGGCTCACCACAACCCCACCCCTCCATCATCACTCACAACAACAAATCATTAGAGACAGTAGACCTTTTAAAATACACTGGACTTAAAATTGACAACAACCTCACCTTTGATCACCACACATCAGACATCCACAAAAAAAAGAAACCAGAGATTGTCAGCAGTGCGCAAATTAAAATGACTTCATGTTGCCCCCACACCTACTACTGTACACCAGCATTATTCAACCCATTCTACTGTACTGTTCCACATGCGTCTGCAATATTGTCCCTGTAAAATATTGCAATAGACTCACTCAGATAACCAATACTGCCACTAAATAAAAGGTCTACACACCTCAAATCTACAGGAACTAAACAAGGCCATCACATGTATCGGTCATGCAATAACCCTGGAGATTACTCACCCTCTCAACTGCTATTTCTCCCTCCTACCCTCTGGCAGAAGGTATAGTACCATGAGGTGCAACAAAGCCTGTTATAGCAGAAAAATAATTTCCCTAAAGGGACAACTAGTAAACTAAATAACTAAATTGATAGGGGGTCTGTGAGAAGATACGATACATTTTGTATGTGTGTTTGTGTGTGTGTGTGGCGGTTTTGTGGGTTACTATCCGATGGATGAACATAATCTAGAGTCATCCAATCATTTCTTCTGGCGGTCATTTTTGACTCCTGGATTCGTGGACCTTGGCAGTGAGAGGGCACACCGGTTGTTGGATGTTAGACCTCCCACGTCTCAGCTGAATTTGTGGCGAGGTTAAGTCAGGAGCTTCACTCCACTGTGCACAAATTTCACCGTCAGTCCTGCCCCATACTCGCCTCTCACTACTCAAGGTCCCATCTGGGGTGCCAAATTGTTGTGGGAAAATTTTTCAATAAGGGTCAATCAAGAAAGATTAAGAAACAATAAGATCGGCTTCTCTCTTCTTCCTTGCAAAGAAGCTGTCTTCCAGACCTCTGAACAAACGGCTCCCGTCTGCAAGATTGCCCCCAAGGTCAGGTTCTGTAGAGATATTTATATATGGTGAAGCAAAGATAAGTAGATTTCTTTATGACAGCTGTCATGTTAGGATTTGCAACATTTAATAAGGGTATTTGAGTTCATTGGAATAGTCTGTTATTAAGTCTGGATGGATGTTCGCCTCCTGTCCACAGCATGCGCATGTGTGTACACCTGAGATCTACTAAATCAATGATGATGCAAGATGAGAACGCTAAAAGGAGTGATTTGTCAATTAGAAAGCTGACTGTGATACTTTTCAAACCAAGATTATTTTGTTTGATTTATAGACATGGCCTTAAATACGATGGGAATATAAAGAGATTTTATATTTTTCCACAGAATTCTACTGTGGCAGTGTCAGGAAGGAAAAAATTTACACAAAATATGATTTAACAATTACACAAATTAACCTAAAGAGGCTAATAGTAATAATGATAAGAATATGTTTTTGGTAGGCTGTCAAACATTTTTTCAGGGGCGGTCTGGGCTTCTGGATTTATGACCACAGTATTTATAAAATCCTTTCTTTTGACCTAAAACCCACAATACTGATGTGCTGCACAGACCTGATAACATAATAGCTATTTTTTGTGCTTCTACAGTTCCACTAGCAGTGATAAAATGTTAAGAATATTCTGAGGGGGGTGTTGGAGGATAGGGTAATTCAAAATATTTGTAGCAAATTTCACAATATGTCAAATTAGATTTTTGTTTTGCTCTGAATCAGGCACAAAAGGAAATGTCAGGGGGCAAAAAAAGATTTGTTGAGAAATCTGTGCTGGACAAACAGACCTATGTTGCCATTCTTGGGCTGCACCGACTAGTGAGAAGGAGTTTTTGTTCTAGCGCTTTAGATGTTCTTTTTAGAAATGCCAGGTTAGATAGGATGCATGAACAGTCTCTTCCCTCTGTTGCATCCAAATCATCTGTCTGTGAGGGTTTTGTGGCAGATTGATAGAACTGCATACAGAGCCTCTATGGCTGCCTCTCCCTCCAGGTCTTACAGCAGCGGTTAAATAGTCTGATATATCTGCTGCCTCACTTGCTCTGGCATTCCTTGTGAGGGATCCACCATACAGATGGAACAGAAATATAATGCCCTGTATTTCTGTTTACTGTAATTTAACAGAACTCTATGTGATGACTGACAGTGTAACCCTGATAACCTACTCTTATTGGGTAATACTTGCTCTAGGTTCGGGAGGAGCTAAGTAACATAATGACCACTCATGAAAACGTCAGACAAAATCAATTTTAGGCTTCAACATTTACTCTCATAAAGGTGGAAAAGTACTAACACTGAAAATAAAATGTTTCCCTTTTTAACAATTTGAGGTATTCAACAGTGGCCACTGTAATTAGCACAATAATAAACACACAAAACAAAACCTCTGCATACACAGTGCAGTTGAAATCCAATAAAATGTCTCTCTGTTGTGTCCTTTAATGTTCGTGTTCCTTTAAAGGAATTCTCTGTGCAGTCACAAGTTGAAATGTCTTCAGTTCAGAAAGTAAGGTCATGTAGTTAGTCATTTAGTCAACAAAAAGAAAATAGTCAAGTTTGAAGTTGTCTTTGTAAGTCCTACCACACTGGTGAACTTAAAATGGTGGAATAGAGGGTAGGTGATCCTTTTCTCAGGTTAACCCGATATCCGCGTCAACTCCTCTGAACAGAAAGTAATCAGGTCCAAGGTTGGCTCACCATCTCCTTCGTCAAGGAGAATTCTGAATCCAATCCAAATCCTAATCAAGTGGTCCCAGGAACTAACCTAGCCTGTACAAGACAAGGCTATTACTTCTTATGTCATGACATCATCTATGGCCATAATGAATATCATAACTCTCAAAAATACTATTGAAACTCAGTAGTAATTAACTCGTGAATTTATAGCTTTTTTTTTTAAACCATGCATTCTGATTATTTTCTTGAAAAATTGTGAAATACACTTTTTTTTTTTTTTATCTCTGTTTAGGTCATAAACTATTCTAAATGACACCAGATCATATTCATATATCTCAAGTTCACATGCTATCATATTTTTTCAAGCACTGTAGGTTCAATTGTCTCCTTTAACATGCTACATATTACTATTAACACCAACAGTGCACAATGAGATAAGTACACTGCACATGTACAGCATATGACACACTTCAATTTACAGAACTAAATAAAATCCAGCATTAAAGTAAAATCATTTAACTACCACTCAAAATTCTGCCCTCTGATTATCTTCAACTGGCAGAATGCTGCTGTGACTGCAGCATTACTTTTACATAGTAGCAAGAAAACACATACTCTCTGTGACACCACACGTGGAAAAACACACCAGCTAATACTTAGCAACATTAGCCATGCAGCATCAGGTAACACAGGTTACTATAATTAGCCTTAGCCCAACTCCGTGAAACTCACCGAGACAGTACCAGAAGCCGTTAACCTCCGGTACATAAGTTTCCCTTCCGTCTTCAACAAAAAGTGTCAAAAAACATAAAACTATTGTTCAACTCCCTTTTGTAGTTCAACTCATATCTTAAATCAAATCCTTCTGTGTTTTTTTCACTCGGTGTAGAACTATACTTTCTTCCACAGAGGCGAAACTTAGTTTTTACCCATCCAATCAAGAATCTGCATTCCTTGACATAACCAGTGAGTGATTCAATGCGAGGCTGACAGTGATTGACATACTACTCAGTGAAAAGGAATAGCGGAAATACCATTTTTAGAGAGTAAGAATAGAGAAAATAAAATGAATAATAAAATTATCTTAAAATAACACATTCGAATGATATTATCATTTACTGGATTAAAGTATTACATTATTCAAATAAATGTGTTTATTTGCTTTAACCCTTTATTTGTCACTGGGTTACAACAGGTTATCTGTATGCAGATGCAGTATGACAGCCATTGTCATCGCAATGCCACTGGCACGCCCTTTATCATTTCTCATGCAGGGGATAAGAGCCTAAGTACAGATACTGAATAGCAGCACTGATTTTGTATTTGTAAAATCCCTCGACAGCTGATGAACAGCAATTGAAATAACAATTTCACCACTTTTAGCAGCTACTCAGGAGCTTTGTATACATGATCTTATATAACTGAGAAAACCCCATATTCTGATGAAGATCATACAGTATTGGTGAAAGCTCCAGATCAGTTAAATTGATGTTGTGGTGAGATCGTTTAGAGGAGTTAAACAGGTCAGGAACACCTCTGATTATGAATTATCTTCTCACTAAATGTGAGTGTAATGCATGTTAGCCTGTCCAGAACGTTGGTCCAGTGGTGTGTGTGTGTGTGTGTTTTAATTTACATATCTCAAGAACCATTCTTCCAAACTATTTCACACTTGGCAGGTGTATTTCTTGGGGCCCAGGGGAGTGCAGTGTCAAATTGGTGCAGTTTGGCCAGATGGCGGTGCTATGAAAATGAACTTAATTTTTGGCCTGCATTTTTTAATTGTAAGTCTTGTGACGGCCCAGAGCCTGTTACTAGTGTACTGGTGCTCTGCTCTCTTAGCTTTCAGGTACCAGCTGTGCTGATTAGTTAACTGGGAGCACCTGGCCAATCATTCAGCCTATTTAACTCCTCCTTCCAGAGACCAGAGTTCTCTCTTCTCGCCTGTGTTCCCTTCACCAGCATAACGCCTTTGTTTAGGTTTTCCTTTTTTAGCCACTGAAAACATGTACCACGTATTCTCCAATATATTCATACACCCTCGCCTGTGAATGTTGTAATTTATCCAGGTCATCGTTATCCCCAAGTCCGATTGCTTTTGACTGAAATTGCTTTAGTGATTCATACACCCTCATACACCACTGATTTTGACTTACACACCTCATTGTTTACTTGTTTGCACATTTCATTTAATAAATGTTACTTTTTGCGTAAGTTGTGTGCATCTCCCACCTTTGTTATGGCCTTTGAGTCGGTCGTAACAGTCTCAGGAAAAAAAACTGTTCTCGATTCTCTGGGTCCAAATGAATCAATCCATATAAGCCACACCCATTTGTGTTTAGATCTATTTCTGCATTTTTTTAATTGTGTCCAAATCTGTTTTTTCGCTACTCCTACAAAGTTTGGTACAGAACCCCTCTGCACCAAGCCGTTAAAAGTGACTTTGAATTTTTGATGTTCCAATAGGGCTGGGCCATATGGCCAAAATCTTCTGTCAATATAGGTGATTTCATATCTAAATAATTATATACTGTATGTATCACTACATAGTATGTTTTCTGGTAATTCAATGGCAAAAAGCTATTGGATGGATTGCCAGACAGACATTCAGGGTCCTAGTCATCCTAATAATTATGATAATCCCTAAAAGTGCCATTGTCCAGATAAAAATGTAATTCATCCAAAACTTTGCATGCCACTAACATGATGAACGTGTTAACATTACCTGCTAAACGTTTGCATATTAACAAGCATGTTGCCATGAAGATCTTAGCTATTTAGCTCAATGCAGATAGCACAAGGTCAGGCACAAAGCAATGCTATTTTGGCTAACTTGTTGGAGCTTGACCAATGCTAGGTACTGAAGATTAGGATATACTATATAAGCCTCTGCTGCATTTCCCATTCATATAGCTAGCCATTTTACAAAATAAAACAGGTTAGGTTTTACATCCATTTTATAGTTTGCAAAGTCTCATTGATTACAGGATGTAGTGACTTTTCTCAGCTTTTCCTGGTTCCAATAAACATCACTGGTAACTGACTGCAGACTAGAATCTTACATTGCTTGAGTCCATGAGGTGACAAAGAATTAGCAAAAAAGGTTTTGTGGTTTATTTAATTAACAATAAATTAAAGAAAACTGACTTCTAATACTCAAATCAAACAAAGGAGCAGAATGGCACTCAAGCCCTGTAAAGGACTCCAAAAACAAGCATTGCACACACATAATATTAAACATCTACACAGGATATTGATGAAAAGTACAGGCAGCAATGAGAAAAACAACAATATAGCTGATGCACCACAGATACACAGTGAAGCTCTAACAGCCTAACAGGCTCAAACAAAGTGAAATTCTTGAAATAATCAAGAATCCTTGCCATTACTGCTATTACTGCTGCCACAACTGCCATAGTATCTAAAAGTTGTCTTTCATCTACTTAAACTACTCTTGTTTCTTGATTCTACAACTCTCCATATAATGAAATGGACATACTAGTAGTACAGCTGTGGGAACAATAAATCAATTTCATTGTTGCTTCCCACAGGACAATATGTAACTTGATGTGATGTGGAACAATTGGTTAGTACAACAATAGAATAAATTCTGGACTTGGAAGCTCTGTGCAGAGGGACCGACACTAGACAGACAAGAGATACCAGATACAGATAGATCCCTTCTCTGCTTTTTGCCCATTGTTGTTTCCGATAGTTCATCAGTTAGTTCTGATCGATACATCAGTATTCAGGACTTATAGCTTCCAAGTTTGTTTCCAGACAGCTGGGAACAGTTACAGATCCATCCTGAGCTTTGGTTTTGTGGTAACTGGTACAGTCATTATGAGGGCATTTTAGACAAAGGTTAAGAGAAGTGCTGCCTGTGGAGAACACAACCATGGAGAAAACCCGCATTTCGCCATGGAATATCATTTGTTTTCTCTTAGAACGCCTTTTACATGCACAAACAACTATATAACATACCAAAGGACAGGAAAAACAAAAAAAAAAACATAATAGGGCCTCTTTGAAGTCAAAACTTGCCCTTGTAAATACTTATTTCATTTTTTACACATATCACAGCCTTCATCTGAACATTTAAGGTAAATGGAATGACAAGGAAAAGTGAAAGGGAGAGAAAGAAAATTGAGAGAGGAATAAGGGGAATGACAGATAAAGACATCTAACGTTAGCGTTTACCGACCTTCATCACTCTGGTCAGCACTTCCTCCTTCATCGACATTTGTAGGGTTGGCACAGGAGCGTCCACTCAGAATACTGTGTAGTTCATTGGAAAAGGGCCATGTGTCTTTTATGTCAGCTGATTCTTTGTTAAATGGACTTGTACTTATAGAGTGCCTTTCTACTCAAGGCGCTTTCACTTGTCACATTCCCCCATTCATACTGATGGCAGTGGACATCTACATACCATCTAATCTAACCATTCAAACCACATTCACACACCCATGGACACTTTAAGTAGCAGAAACGCCCTAAGAAATGTTAAAAAAAAAAGAAACCTCAACATCTTAACAAAAACTTGTTAAGAGTGCACAATGAAACCACATTATTTAAAACCACTTAAAGGAATTAATGCACTAAGTTTTAAGTCAGTCCGCAGAAAATTCCATGTTAAGGGTGGAAAGAAAAAAAACACACTTTTTTCCTGTTTTGTGTGGACATGTAATAGAGAAAGCATAATGACAGCCTGAGAACGCAGACATATTGGCCTTCACTATTTTGCATAATGAGAGAACATAAATATGAGAGAAGCACACAGAGAATTGCCTTAAATATAAAGGTGTACCGGTGACAGAGCCTACGTGTGGCCAGAGCAGGCCATCCTACCCGAGAGAGTAGAACTCACAGGGGTGAGTGCGAGCTTTACAGTTGGTAATCATCCTTAAAGAAGCATGGTAGGTTGAGTTGACCATATGAATGCACTGTGCAGAGGAATGCATATGCAGTACAATAGATCACCATAGACCAGCACGGAGAAAAAAAGTGGCTGCCACAAGCTGGGTTTTTTTGCATTAAAAGAAAAACACAGCATATTTCTAAAATAAAAATCCAATTTCAACATCAGTTTTTTCACTAAGCAGAGAACATGAGGATGCAGATGAAATTATGCAGATGTGGACTTTTTTTCATAGCAACTAGGCTGTGTACATACAGTGGCTACATCTTCAGTGATGTTCCTGAAATCATCCGGTGTTTTTGGTCATTCAATTTCAGACAACCTTCTCCAGGTGATCCAGCCAGGGCTGATCAGACCCCAGCGTGTGTACAGATGGCTAGCTACCTATCCATGCCTCTCCTCTTTTAAGCCCTTTCTGCTGCATCAGTGGTATTGCGGATGACTCTCCTCTTTCTCTCTCCCTCAATGCCCTAATGACTAAAGGCTCTGGCTAAGGAATGGGCTGTGAATCCCCTGCACCCATTTTTCATTGGCAGTCACCTTGCTCTCCACCCTGACTGTTGGCATTTGCTAACCAGTCCTGCATACTTGGAAAGCTTACTTTCAAAGGCATCTACCAAGTGGTCTTCCCATGGGACTGTCGGCTCCAGCAGCATAGCTTACATTTCGGACTCATGTAACTTGACCTGGTGCAATGTCTGGCTGCAGGTTGGTGACTGCAATATGTTTGAGGAACTTTAGCTGCCGTTCACTGTCCACCAACAGCCAGTCCCTTGCTGAGACTGGCTGTTGGAGCTCTGACAGCGATGGCCTTGAGGACCTGGTCATACCTGCATCGGTACCGCCCCTCTCCAAGTGCCTTTCCGCAGCCGGTTCCACACTTGGAGCATAGTGGGCATGCTAGGGACTGTGCTTTGCCCCATATGTGCAGATTTGATGGGCTTGGCCTTTGCAAGAAATTTTATATGGTGTGGCTTGGCTTTCCAACCTTTCAGGTTCTTGTTTCCGCCACTGTTGCTCTCTCCTCCTATTGAACTAGATGGTGCTTCTGCTTTCTGCTGGTTGGGTTCTTTTAGAGAGTTGAAAAGGCAAGCATGTGTATTTATATAGCACAATTTAACAACTAGGCAATTCAAAGTGTGTTACATGAGACTTTACATTGGAAAGAAACACATATGAACCAACTTTTAAATCGCATAAAGAATGACACTTAAATACATAAAGTGACATTCAAATAAAATAATTAAAAGATCAGGAAATTTCTGAAAAAGAATTGTGAGTTGTCAGTTACAGTAAAGTGTAAGCAGTTATAAATTGTTTTGTTTACTGTTAGGCAGTGGCAAACAGAAAAGTCTTCAGTCTTGATTTAAAAGAACTGAGAGAGCAGACCTGCAGTTTTCTGGAAGTTTGTCCCAGATACAGTATTTGGAGCATAAAAACTGAACGCTTCCTCTGATAGTAGGCTGACTTTGTAATTATTTTAATTTGGCTGTTGAATTTCAGGTCTGAGTCCATGACTACACCTAAGTTTAGCAGCACCAAGATCCTCACAGTGGCATTGGCATGTATTGGTTTTACAGTTAAAAACTGTAAAGGATAAACAAAATAAATATTCTGGATTAGCTGAAGGTTTTGTAAATGTTTTAAAGTTTGAATGACATCTCTAGCTGAAAATCTGTGGAAGGAGATACATTTCACAGTGGAGTATGTTTAAGAGGATTTGAACATTCTTTCCATCAGTTTACATTATAACACAAATATGAAAAAAAGCTCAATATCACAAGTGCTCTTTGTGAGGTAAAGGTTTGAATCGTTAATCTTCCCACTGCTGTTGGAGCAGCAGAGAATTGCACAGGTTCTGCCTGACTTCCTAGACATTTTGTGAAAAGTAATGCTGCATAAAAATTACAGGTGAAAGTAGAAAAGGTACACTTCTAATGACAGCTCCCATTCAATCGTGCGCATACTGGAGGGAGAAGCCACTGCAGCAATTGCGGCTTGTTCACTGCGGGTACTTCACCGTAGTCGTCTATACACACTAATGTAAAAAGCTGAGAAAGGCATTTATCCTTAGGCTCAAACAAGGCTGAATATTTTAAAAAGTTTTAATTGGATTTAGAAGTTGCACCTAGAATGAATGGAAGATGAGGAATGATTTTAAGTTTGAATGGGGTTTCTATGTGAATGTATGAATGAAAGGTTAGCAGTTGAATGTGTGGGAAAATGCAAGGAATTTTGGCAAAGCTCGAGTGAGCTAGAGAGTGAATGAAGAAAGTGAGCAGACAAAGCAGTAAATCAAGGAATCAAACATCATTTTCTGATTGTTTCATGGTGATTACGTTCTAGAGCACTAATTAACACACATCCACACAACCCTGCTGAAAGGTGCTTCTGAGTGAATGTAGAGCTTCATTCTACGTTTGTGTGTGTGCATTGCTAAAACAGCGTGCATTGCTAAAACAGACTGCACATTTATTGGAGCAGAAAAACACTGAAGCGCAAAAAAAACACACAGCGATGTTATAACCTGGGCCCAGTATTTCAAAATTTGTAATCTGGATCAGAATAATCCGGATAATGAAATCCTCCTTTTCTCAGTCATGGATCACGGTGATCCTGCTGACTTTATCTGAGTATTTCAAAACACAGGCAGGGTGGATCACTGTGATCCCTACCTGGCCGGATACGGATTTCCCAATCTCAAGTCTCCGCCTCCGGGATCTGAAACATGGTGGACTACTTCATGAAAGGAGTAGCAGAGAGCCGACTTTCACGTCAAAAGTGTAAGTTAACCGTCGTCTATTGTGTAGCGGTTTTAATACCATACGAACGGCAACCAACACATCATGCAAGCCAACTATTTGATTTGTCACCTTATTAAAAGCAGGCCGTGGCGATCTCTAATTGAGACGCGGCCGTGCTAACGGGAGCTAACGCGGCTCCATTGACTTGTGTGTTAAGCAGCTAGCGGGCTATCATTAGCAGCTATCATTAGCGTCACGTCATTTGCAACACGGCAGATTTACAGTATAAGCAGGCTGCATTGTGTACAGACCTGCTCAGTGCTTAGAAAACACAACGCAACACAGTTTGAGTATTAACTACAAGGTTTGTTCAGAAGGTTCAGAATGCTACAGTAGCCTAATGCTGGTGATGATATCATGTTTTTGTGTAGGCTACATAAACACAATTTGGGATTGTGGATTAAGATACTCATACACCTTCTACCTTCAGAGTCCACTCACAGCCATGGACCAATCAGCTACAACAGGGTGAGTGCTGGAAATCCTTGAAAATGCTTTAATTGTATTGATACATTTAAGACTTTCAAGTAATTGGAGTTTGAATAAAGTGCTTGAAACTGCTTAAATTTGTAATGGCATTACTTTCATGGTATTGGTCAGTGACACAATTAGAAACATTTCTTCATCCTAATTCCTCTCCAACATTGGTGAGAGCTTGTTTTTTTTTGCATTTCACTACACTGTTTTTAAACCTTGGTTTTAGCTTTGCATGTGACCAATAAACTTATCTATCTACCACATCAGGCACGGGGGCCAGAGCCAGCGCCAGAGCGACGGCGACGGAAGAGGCATGCCGGGGATGAGGAAGCCTATGAGAGGCTCCTCAAAATGGAGACCGAAAGGGCAGTCAAACAGACTGAACTGGCCAAACGGCAAATTAAGCTGACGCTGCTTCAGCAAAAAGAGACAGAATTAACAATCAAGCTGTTAGAGAAACAGCTTGACATTTGAAATAGCATGGTCCTTAGTGGTCACATTATTTTTTGTTGGAATAAAACTTTGTTTGGACCCTGCATTCCTTTGTCTTTCTCTGTTTTGGTACATGCAAGTTACAATGTTTGGTGAACTAGAATTTGAGAAATAATTGTAATTTTATTTACAGCAGTTTTACAGTGTGGTCAAAAATTTTACTATGCTTTACATTTTTTGATATTACTTAAATTACTTGTTATAAGTACAACACTAACACTTAAGTGTAACAAACATCTTGAGTAACAATATCTAGGAGAAGTATGCGCTGAGAGTTTGTCAATCCAAGTCAAATCCACCTCTGAGGTGGGATTCAAATGATCCTGAAATTTTGGTATCAAGTTGATCCAGATATCTGACTTAACTTTTGAAATACCCAAATCAGCCTTTTATCTGGATTCAGGGGAGGATTGGATTACCAGAGCTGAAACCCTGATCTTCAGGATCAGGATTCTCCTGATCTGTGTTGAAATACCCAGTTTTCAGATCAGATCTAGATTTAATCCAATCCGACCAGGATAATCCTGTCAGATCACGTTTGAAATACTGGGCCCTGTTAATCGTCAAAAAACACTTGCTTTTCCTTGTGTGTTCGTATGAGATGCTGAGGAGCATCACAAAGCAGCGGTTGTGAATCAGAGATCTGCTAACCCTGCATGCTTGGCTTGGGGTTAAACCCTGAGGTTCTTTGCCGATGCCCACAAACAGGGAACACAGCCAGAGGGCAGGGTCTCAGTTTATACAGACAGCAACACACACTTTGAAGTAATGATTGATAGGGGTTACTTTTAGATACATTGTTTTGCAGGATAATCCTGCATAGTTATTATAGCTTTAAGCATTTTTTGAACAATCAGCAGCTGAAAAACTTTCACTGCAAATCATATTTAGGTCCTATTCTCAGAACTCCCTTTTTCATCATTTTGAAATTTGCAGGCCTGGTACTGATAATGATGAAAGATGCTTTTTCAGTATTCCTTAAACACTTACATAAATGTGTGTACACATTCCATAAATCCCAGTACAGCCAATCTCAGTTTTTATACCAAGACAATGAATAATAAAGGTTATACAGGAAGGCATGCAATGACCCATTAAAGGCCCCCTGTGGTATGGGTGGCCAATCAGCAGAGAGGGGAGTGCGCATTGATATGCCAGCATAGTTCTAAAGAGTCTCAGAAATCCCTCAGCTAATGAAAGAAGTCAATTAGGTAGCAGTAGAGAATGAGAGGAGGGATTATCTTATTTTCACTTTATGATTCTCTCTCTCTGCTTTTATCTACATCTATCGCTCTCACTGCTTCCCCCTTTTTGGGTTTACAGGCAGTGAATTGAAAAACTATTGTACGCTACATAGCTAAAAGTATGTGGACCCCCAAACATTTCATACATATTTTGAGCACGTCATTCCGACAAATTCTTATAGCAATATCCATGCTGATTACTCACATTGAAAACACAAGCTGTCACATTTCATTCAATATTGTCAAGTTTTATTCCATATATTTCCACTGTCATCCCATATAATCAAACTTCCATTCTATATATTCATACTTTCATTCTACAAGTTTCATTAGAAATCTCTCATCTCATCTAATTTTCATCCACTTACCCGGGGTCGGGTCGCGGGGGCAGCAGCTAAAGCAGGGGACCCCAAACTTCCCTTTCCCGGGCCACATTAACCAGCTCTAACTGGGGGATCCCGAGGCGTTCCCAGGCCAGTGTGGAGATATAATCTCTCCACCTGGTCCTGGGTCTTCCCCAAGGCCTCCTCCCAGCTGGACGTGCCTGGAACACCTCCCTAGGGAGGCGCCCAGGGGGCATCCTTACTAGATGCCCGAACCACCTCAACTGGCTCCTTTCAACGCAAAGGAGCAGCGGCTCTGGTCCGAGTTCCTCACGGATGAATGAACTTCTCACCCTATCTCTAAGGGAGACTCCAGCCACCCTCCTGAGAAAACCCATTTTGGCCGCTTGTACCCGCAACCTCGTTCTTTCGGTCATGAAAGATAGGGTACTTGAACTCCTTCAGTTGGGGTAAGGACTCATTCCCTACCTGGAGTAAGCAATCCACCGGTTTCCTGCTGAGAGCCATGGCCTCATATTTAGAGGTGCTGATTCTCATCCCAGCCGTTTCACACTCGGCTGCGAACCGATCCAGTGAGTGCTGAAGGTCACCGACCGACGATGCCATCAGGGCCACATCATCTGCAAAAAGCAGAGACGTGATCCTCAGCCCACTGAACTGCAACCCCTCCCCACCACGACTACGCCTCGATATCCTGTCCATGAAAATCACGAACAGGATTGGTGACAAAGCGCACCCCTGGCGGAGGCCAACCCCCACCGGGAACGAATCCGACTTACTGCCGAGGATCCGGACACAGCTCTCGCTTTGGGTGTACAGAGATTGGATGGCCCACAGAAGTGACCCCCTCACCCCATACTCCCGCAGCACCTCCCACAGTATCTCCCGAGGGACCCTGTCATATACCTTCTCCAGGTCCACAAAACACATGTAGACTGGATGAGCATACTCCCAGGCCCCCTCCAGGATCCTTGCGAGAATGAAGAGCTGGTCTGTTGCTCCACGTCCAGGACGGAATTGTTCCCCTTCAATCTGAGGTTCGACTATAGGACGAACCCTCCTTTCCAGCACCTTGGAGTAGACTTTACCAGGGAGGCTGAGTAGTGTGATACCCCTGTAATTGGCACACACCCTCTGGTCCCCCTTTTTAAAAAGAGGAACCAACACCCCGGTCTGCCACTCCCTTGGCACTGTCCCAGACTTCAATGCAATGTTGAAGAGGCGTGTCAACCAAGAAAGCCCCTCCAAACCCAAAGCTTTCAGCATTTCTGGACGAATCTCATCAACCCCTGGGGCTTTGCCACTGTGGAGTTGTTTGACTACCTCAGTGACTTCCGCCAGGTGTATTGACAATGATTCCCCATCAGTCTCCAGCTCTAACTCTACAAAAGAGGGCGTGTTAGTCGGATTAAGGAGTTCCTCAAAGTGCTCCTTCCACCGCCCAATTACCTCATCGGCTGAGGTCACCAGCGTCCCGTCCTTACTGTAAACAGCTTGGACCGTTCCCCGTTTCCCCCTCCTGAGATGTCGAATGCCACCCGAAAGTCCTTCTCTATGACTTCTCCGAACTCCTCCCACACCCGCTGCTTTGCCTCTGACACAGCAGAGGCTGCAGCCCTTCTGGCCTGTCGGTACCTTGCAACTGCCTCCGGAGTCTTCTGGGATAGCTTCTACTATTCTACTATATTAACTGCCATAACATATAAGTCATGTTCACATTACTATAGATATTATTTTAGTAACTGTTACTTTTGTGGCTGCTTGCATCTCTGGGACTGTCTCTCTGTCTTTCTTTGTGTCTGTCTTTGTCCCTGTCTATCTGTCTGTCTCTTCTTTCTTTCTCTCTTCTTTTCTTCCTTCCCGACCGGTGCAGACAGATGTCCATCCTCGATAGAGCTGGGTCTGTCTGATGTTCCAGCCTGTTAAAGGGAAGGTTTTAGTTGCCACTGTGCACTCAAAGGGGGAATTGTTGGTTCTCTGTTAATCACAAATACGTCATAGAGTGTGGTCTTTATCTACTCTGTAAAGTGTCCTGAGATAACCTTTGTTATGATTTGGCACTATAAATGAAATTGAATTGAATTGAATTGAATTGTGTAGAGGATGGCCCGCCTGCCTATAGGCATGGGAGCTCATAAAGCCAATCCAAAGGCGTTTCGTGAACAGGGCTTAGCCAGCCACACCATCCCCGAAACATAAGAACAACTGTTAAGTCCATGTGATGGGTGCTGTGCGTTCAACATAACATGCAAACTGGCAAAGCAGATGCAGTTTTGCTTCCCTGTCCCCTGCATGGGGTGGAGGACAAAATGCATCCAGCTTTATAACCTTCAGTCTTAAAGAACTCAATCTAAAAGAATTCCTCAAGTTATTGGGAGCAATAAAGAGAATTGGTCTGAGAGTAGTCCCGCTGCAGTCACTATGTCCATCATAAACTGTAAAGAGAAGAGAATAGAACCAACTGCACATGACAGGGAATTGCCTTTCCTCACACCAGTGTTGGAACGCCTTCAACTTTGGCAGTGGGGGATCCTGCTCTTGCTGCCTGGATAGTCTGTACAACCTGTACAGGTTCGCATCCCCCTCCTTAGACACCTGATTCCCCCAGAACTGGGAGAGACAACAGTTGCAGTCGCACTCTCTCCAACAGAGGAGGAATGAGATGAAGCAGTGGAAAGGTGTAAAGCAGCTTTCTTGGCCATGGTACTTGTGCAAACACGTCCACACCCAGGGTGGACAGCGTTACAGTCTGTCGCCGCCCATCTGTCGGTGACAGTGGCCCGCAACATGCTTGTGTCAAGCACAATCCCAAGATACTCCAACTGCTTGTGTGGCAGGGGGCTGTTCTTCTCCCAGTTGATTGCATATCCCACTACGGTTAGGTGTAAGGCGTAACTGAGCTGTGTAGAACATTCATTGGATCTGGCCATAACAATGAGGTCATCAAGATAAAAGACCATTGTGCAATGGTTAAGTAGTGGCTGAAGTGCTGTATCCAAACATTTCCTTAAGGTGCAGGGAGCCAGGAAATAGTCGAACAGCAGTCTGGTGTACACATCCCTTGGTTATCCCTTGGAACGCAGGAATTTACTGTTTTTGGGCCATCTCGACTTGAAAGTTAAGTCGAGGTAAAGTTAAGTTGATGGTGGTGAACCATTTGCGTGGCTCAACAAATAACAATCATTGCTTGATCGTTAGCATTTGGAACGGTTTGCGGGCAATGCAGTGTTTAAGGATACAGACATCCAAAATGGGTATGAAATCTCCCATCATTTTGGGAACCAGGAAGTACATGGATTAGAACCCCTTCTGTCTGTTGTGATTGAGAATGACAAACACCACTTGTTTGTGTGGGCCTTTTATTTTTTTGGCAGACTAAAGAAAATATGTATAAGGCTGTGGAGTCTCTTGCGTTCAGTAGTATTCAGCATAATGATGATGATGCTGATGCACAAATCATCCCTGCTCTTTTGCTGTTAAGCCCACATGCTTTTACCATTTCAGAGCCTTCGTGATAGGTCTGAGAAGTTGGTGATGTTTACTGTTTCCTCCAACTGTTCAACAAGAAGCTTTTGATGATTGTTTTACAGTGAGAAAATATTTTACTCATGCTGACTTCAGATCTTCTCTTTTTCTTGGAAGCCTGTGAATATTCTCATTTGTCCAGATCATTGTTATCCGCAAAGCAATTTCAGTCAAAAGCAACTGGAATTGGTTATTTGTCTAGGAATCACTAGAATCACTTGAATTTTCTTGGAATCACTTTCTTTTTCCATTGTTATTCAATTTCTTTTATAAATCCCAGAATAGGTTTTGATTTATGGCTTCGCCAATTTCTCCCTGCCTCTATCTGTCTCTCTTCTCATCCTCTTTATGGACTATATCTCTTTCCTTACTTCTTCTTCTTTCTTACAAAGTCTGGTGTCCGTCATCACAACACAGAAATAGCTCTCGCTCAAATAACTAACAACCTTCTTTTAGCAGCGGATTCTGGCCTACTCACCATCCTCATACTCCTAGACCACAGTGTCTCACACCATCCTCTTAGATCGTTTGGTTCCATTCTTTCCTCTCTGACCGCCAGTTAATCCAAGGAAAAAACACCAGATCATCACCCTCACCACTCCTCCAAGGTGCATCTACATTCTCCCCCTTGACAATATCTTCCACTGTTGACATCCAAATCTACATCACCACCAAACCAGTCACTACATCAACACCTACTGCCCTCATCGACTGCCTGCAAACCATCACAAACTGGAAGTCAAATAACAAGCTCAAACTCAATGGCAATAAAAGTGAAATCCTTCTCAGCGGATCCAAATCATCACTCTCCAAATCCCACCCCCTCAGTATTCTCATCGACGGCTGTCTGGTCCCCACTTGGACTTGGTAAATGGACTTATATGTACTTATATAGCGCCTTTCTAGTCTTCTGACTACTCAAGGCGCTTTTTACAGTGTTTGTCACATTCACCCATTCACACAGACATTCACACTGATGGCAGTGGTCATCTACATACCATCTAATCTAATAATTCACACCACACTTACACACCCATGCGCAGCATGGGGAGCAATTCGGGGTTCAGTGTCTTGCCCAAGGACACTTCCACATGTGGACCGGGGGAGGAGGGGATCGAACCGCCGATCTCTCGAATGGAGGACGACCCCCTCCTCCACTGAGGCACAGTCAGTGGAAGAGTGGAAGCTGAAATTAAAAGTCTGGTGATATTTTGGACAGTACCCTCTCATTAGAATCCTGCATCAATAACATCTCACTCACAGCCTTTTTCCATCTCCGCAAAATCTCCAGGCCTCGCCCCTCCCTCAACCAGCACTCCACAGAAATCCTCATAAATGTTCTGGTAACATCCCGCCTGGACGTGCGTTATACACTTGACACAGAGCATAACAAAGTGTCTTTAGTGCACGCTCTCTTGCACCACACAGTGGACGCCGGAAGAGCTGCAAGAGTTGCGCGTGGCCCCGTGCCGTCTGTGCAGCATCCCGCTGTTGCGTAAAGGCAAGGGTCTGGCCAGCTACCCTGACGCGTGTGGGTGCAAGGGCCCGTTCATCGCTGCTTGCGGATGATGGTATGGATGGGAGATGTAGGTATACCAGAGATTATAAGTGAATTGCGAACATATGTGCGCGCCTGAAGGGAGCCTTGAATTCTATAAAAACATTCACTCTACAAGCGCGAGAGCAAGGAAATATTAGTGCGAAGGGCCTCGCATCACCAGTTTTTTCTCAGGGAAGGTCGGGAAATACTTCAACCTGATTGGTTTAAGAAGTGCACAAGCAATTTACTCATGCAGCCCAAAGCACTCGGAACCTGAAAAGAAAAGGAACCGATTTGGAAAGTGGAGTAGCTAATGTTAGTTGCCTGAATGAATTTGGTAAGTGATGGTTTGAATAATTTCTCGTTAATACAAGTTCCCCAGCAGCTCTGTTGACACATGCTTTACGTTAGCTGCAGTTTATATATCACTAGAAGAATTAAAGCTGTTGAAATAGGCATTGACGCATAACGTTAGCTAAAACAGCAGGAGAGTTAACGGACTAAACAAGCCTCAGGTGGAAATAATAATAATAATTATTAATTAACAGCAAAAGAGAGCCATGGACACAGTGGACTAGACAAAGAAGAAAAAAGAGACCCCTCTCACACCTGCCCCTTCACACCCATATTCATTTTTTCAAAACCCATATTCATCTTGGCAACTGCCATGCCTTTTTCATTCTGAGGCAGATTGTGCTGTTAAAGTTGTGCTGTTGCATTTAATGAGAAAAGTTGTCAGTCTCATTTCCCGTAAAGCCTAACGTGACCAGGTATAGACAGTTACTCTAATATACATTCATATTGATTCTTCTCTAAAAATACATCAGATTCATTCAAAATTGTCTTCATTCATTCAAAATTTCAAACTAGCAAGTAATGCCAATTAACAGTAATTGCATCATATGGCTTATTTTCCATGTGACTTACAGTAAAACTTGCTTTATCCGTCAACGTTTATTTTTTGCATTCAGTACAACAGGATGCCAAATATTGTTTAGCCGAAGCACCCTTCCACCCTCCTCCCCATCCCTTCCTTTTCTTGATCTCACTAGTCATCTTGCTTGACATCCATGTGCTCCACTATGACCTCAGGTCACTATTGCTGCCAAGTAAACTTTTGTTTAAAAAAAAAGTTGGAAGTGATGAAAACAGTATATTTAACAGGTAGGAAATGTAAGCTTTTGAAGTTTAGGTTAATAAATACTGGCAATTTATGTATGGTACTAGTTTTATGTACTGTAATAGGTTTAGCCATTTTCTTTATATCATAGAATGCTTTCACTCTTCTATGACCTTATAATCATTTTTATTATAAACCTTGTGATCACCTCAGAAAATCTGTAGCTTCAAGGGTTTATATGTACATGTATATGTGCATATTTAATGAGATATTGCCTCATTTGCATATCTTCGCTGTGGGTGGAAACCTTGTATGTCCAAAACGGTCATTTTTCAGGAAATAAAAAACCTCTATTTTTAAAACAAATGAATTCTGTGTCGTCAAAGTTGGAATTGTGTCTTTATATATGGTCATATATTGGTAGATATCGTTATATTATAAATATTTAACCACAATAAAATTCAAATGGACTAATGAGGTTTTTGACCAGCAAATATGGAGATGCATGTTTTTTCCATCAGTGATTATAACAGCGGCATTTGAGTGCGTCACATTCCATTATCAGTAATTTAGAGCTTACAAAGTTTAATGGAGTTATCTGTGCACTCTGTTTTTCTTTCATTGAACACATTTAACAAAAGTAGAGGTCTGCGTTTTGCGGCGTGCCCGCGGCACCTACAGTCCCTTACAGCGGGTGGTTTTTCTATAGTTGCGGGCGGTCAGAGGAAGAGAGAGCAAACTTTAAACCTTGTTTAAATTTCTGCTTGTCTACACAGAGTGATCGTCTCTGACTTTAGAAGCCTGACCATGTCTAACTCCCTGCCCCAACAGGGAGCATGTCAGATGTTTTTTTACTTGCGTGTCTTGGACAGAAACCCTTTAATTTCGGGTTCGGGGCTCATGCTGTGTCACACGGCAACACGACCCGTATTGTGTGATTTGTGTCAGTAGAGTGACCTCATCATCAGTGGGCTGCTTGTGAGTTTGCTACTAAATACTTGATCGATTAACTCGCCTCGTAAAGGCTCGAGTTCGGCTGTTTCCGGCACTTCATTCCGAATGGAGAAGAGGTGGAGCCACAATGTTTTGCTGTCAGTTTGAGGATCCAATGGAGTTACAAGGTTTATTTTAATTGGTTAAAACTTTATGAAACCCACACACAGACATGAAGCATGACCAATAGCATGTATTTATTAAAACAAATAAAAAAGTTAAAAAATGGAGATACGATGATTCTGCCAGACAGCGACGATATATATATATTTTTTTTTGACAAAGTGTAATACAAAAAATATTTCTCCTAATATAAAGATCAATCTGTTAGAAATGTATTAGGACATCTATAAGAGGAAAAAAAAGTCCCATGTACCTGTAATGTGATAATAGGTTCACCTGTTTTGGTCATTTTGATGGTCACACTTGTTCAGTGGGGTCACATTAGTCTATAACAGTTCTCCCCTAAATGAAGTGCATACAAATCTTACCCAGGACCTTGACTTACAGTAAATAAGCCCAAAAGTATTGCAAATAACATCTGTGTAAAAGAGGCTTACTCTCCTTGACGTCCACCCTTTTTAAGATTGTGATGAGGATTGTGCACCAGCATCAAAGTATCGTAAAACCCCATCAGTCCTGCTCTCCCTACGCCTACCCTCTCTGTGAACCAGCACAGTCTATATTAAGCATCAGAAGTAATTGACAGAGTGCCTTTTATATTAGTACCTGAGAGGCTGTCAGCCAGCATCTATAATTAATACAACTGCTGCTCGTGTTGCTTTTGAGTCTGCTAAGCTCAGATCTGTGTATTCTTTGCTGTAGCACTAAAACCAGGAGGAAATATGTTCAGCGAGCGTTCAATCTTCTCTCCTTCAGATTATATAACTTTAATCTGCAATCCTTTGCATTGGCCCCTGTATGTGTGTGTGTGTGTGTGTGTGTGTGTGTGTGTGTGTGAGAGAGAGAGAGCGCTTCCATTCCGTGTTGCCCCCAAGAGAGAGATCTGCCTCAGATGACCTCTTTTTCTCTTTCGTGCCATGCCCTCCTTGCCTAATTCCTTCCTCCTGCTCTCTTCTTTCCTGTCCTCCCTCTTGTGAATCTCTCCCACTCCTTCTTTCCCTTGATTTCCTCCTGAAACATTCCCCTCTATGCGGGTTATTATTCTTTTCCAATTCTCTTCACTTTTTCATCTCTTTCACTCCCCTCTCGTCCTCAGTTATGCTTTCTGTCCATCCATTTAGTGATGTTTAGTGGGTTACATCATGTATTCGTTTTACTACTGTACATTCAACATCATATCGGCAGTCAATCACAGGGCAGGCACGCAGACAGACAACCATTCATGCTCACAACACACAACAGGCACAGGGAGAACATGCGCACAGAAAGCCTCCTGCTGACAGAGGACTAGAAAGCCTACACTATAAAGGATCTGGTCCAGATATTATTCTCCTCTGCTCCGCTGTCTGACTGACACCATGCTGCTCAGACATGATCCGCCACTGGTTTCCCCTCTGTTGTGATCAGTGGAGTTTCTATAATGCCTGGCTGAGCCAGAGAGTCTGCTGTTGGGAACTGTAGTGAGGTACAATTACTCAAGTACTGGGCTGAAGTACAACTTTGTGCTATAGTAGTTTACTATATTTATTTGAGCATTTAGGGCTGTAAAAATATGTTCATTTCGATTAATTAAATCACAGGGAGAAAAAACCCATTTAATAAAGGTATAATCTGTAAGATTTTTATCTAGTTAATTGTCTTTTAAGTTCCTATCTATCACAGAGTGAGTTAAAACAATGTGATTGATCATATGACCCATTAATGAAAGCACTTGTTGCCTCTTTGCTGAGTATACATCTGTGTGTCTGTGGAGACATTCCCTCTCTAAATGGAACTAAGCCGCCATGTTAGTGACACTGCTGACAGCTGTTTGGCTGCATTCACTTGTAATCGGAAATGGGAACTTCCGACTTCTGAATCAGGCTTTTAGTAAGGGCGTAAGTGTAATAGGAATGTGTGTGCGTGTGTGTATGGATTAAAGATGGTAACATATAAGGGACACACTGGAAGTCGAGAAGTGAATGTGTGTCAATAAAGCAAAATTAAAAACAACATGCATGGAGACCATGAACATGACAAGATGGAGGCTCTTAAAGAACAGGCTTACATCTTACTGCCAAAGAAGCTGCTAGAAACAAGGTGTCTTAAATCTTACGGATTATGACTTTAATTGCGCTGTATGATGCTCATTGAACCCATGCATCACTGAACATACAGCCGTCTACAGTAGCTTTGTTATCATGATGGAAGCGGATGACAAAATGTTACTCCATACAGACGTCTACACACATCAGACTGCCAGTGGTGGACAAAGAACTCCATTACTTGAGTAAAAGTATAGATACTCCTGGTCAAATGTTACTCCAATAAAAGTGAGAGTTGCTGAGTCCAATTATTACTTCAGTTAGAGTACAGGAGTACTTGCTTTTAAAAATACTTAAGTATTCAAAGTATATCTCAAGGCATTGTTTACTGTCACAGTGCATTTAAAGAACCTAATGATTCTAAAACAGCCCACTAAATGCATGATTTGCTTTTAGAACCTGAAGAATGAAAGGCTATTTGAATATGCTGAAAATCCAACAGAAACACAATTTAATTGACCAAAGGACCAACATTTTCTTTTACTTATTGATTTAAAAATCCCCACCTCAAACAATGGACTTGCAGATAAAACTTGCTCAAAAAATAATTACACAATAAATAAATAAAACACTGCTGTTTAATCAACTTTGGGGTAACAACCACCCATTTATGTGCAACATGATTCTCCCATCCTCTTCTCTTCCCTCCTCTTCCTTTAATATTCTCTCCTCCTCTTCTCCCTTCCTTTACTATGCTCTCCTCTTCCCGCCTAGTTTCTTCCTTCCTCTCCTATTCTATTCTGATGAAACCTAGTCAAACTTGAAGAAGCTCTAATTCAGCTTTGGTAGAAGCTGTTTTTTTCGACGTTCTGTGAATGAATTCTTGCCCTATTTGAAGTGAAGATTAATCCAGCCGCACTAAAATAGCATTTCACAGGCAGGGCTGTGTTTAGCTTGAGTGGCAGCTTGGACACAGCTGGGAAAGACGCCAACATGTCCAATACCTTCAGCTGTGCATGTCAGGTATGCATCCAGTTGTTGTTCAGTGCGTTCTCAGGAGGAGCTTTGTCATGGTTGGGAAGATGTTCCTTGATGTAGTTTAGGCCTAAAGCAGAAACAATTTCAGTTTTTTGATTATTACCCCTTTCATTATCATTACGATTAAGCTAACACATAAGTACATATGCTTGTGTTTCAAATAGTGTAAATGATATGTAAAGTATCTTGAGATAGCTTTTATGATTTGGCACTATAAATATTGAATCTCCACACCGGCTTATGAACGCCTCAGGATGCCCCAGTCAGAACTGGTAAAGGGATGTTTTGGGTCCTCTGCAGGAGCTGCTGCCCCCGCGACCCGACCCCGATGAGTGATGAGTGTAGATTACACCAACGTATCAATCAATACTTTATTTGTTAGGGACAGTGCACATTAATGAACAACGATAAAAACATATCACTGTAAAAGTGTCGGATTATAGCAAAGATGCTAATTTGCATCCGTAGTCCCTGCTAAAATAAATAGAAAAAATACAAATACTACTAAATAAATAAATAAAATACAAATAGAAGAGACAAGACACACCACACAATACATTACATACTCAGGAGGACACCAGACCCACACAGGATAAAACAATGAAATAAAACGTCATGTGCAATATGTTTACAGTCGAGTCAGTGGTGGCACTTTTGATTTGGTTTAAGCCACTTTTTGAGTTGACCTTTAAAAGAGGAATATGTGGGGCATTCCCTTATTGTGGAGGGAAGACTATTCCAGATTTCCCCCCCCTACAGCAGACAACACATTCTTCCCAAATGCAGTGCGCCTCTAACACAAGCCCTGGTACTCATACCTCCCAGAGTCCTTTTCTTTATGAATTCAGTCAGTGGTGGTGGAGCGAGACCATGGAAACTTTTATATACCGTATTTTCCGCACTATAGGGCGCACCACATTATAAGGCGCACCTTCAATGAATGACTTATTTTGAAACTTTTTTCATATATAAGGCGCACCGCATTATAAGGCGCATAGAATAGACGCTACAGTCGAGGCTGGGGTTACGTTAAGGACCGTCTCTAAATTAAGATTAATTAAGATGTTATGTTCGCGTGCTAGCGCGAGTAGCATCCAGCTGCAGACCCGGAGCACAAGCCCCTCACTTGAAAAAAAACTTTTGCGTCACTTCCGTCAAGCAAGGGGCATGTGACAAGTGAGGGGCTTGTGTCAAGTGAGGGGCTTGTGCTCCGTGTCTGCAGCTGGATAGCATTGGCTAGTGCTGTTGCTTTCAGTCGAATAGTGATTGTATGGACACTTCTACTTGCTGCTCTCTGTTCAACAACCCACTGTTCGAGTTTGTCCTCCAACTGTAGCCATCTCGCTCTGTTCCCTCGGAAACTCTGGTTAGTTTTCTTTACTTGGCGCAGGTCGTCTTGTTGCTTCCTCCTCTTCCTTACCATTGATTCGTTAACGTTAAACTCTCTCGCTGCTGCTCTATTCCCGTGTTCTACTGCGTGCCTAATGGCCTTGAGTTGAAACTCTGCGCCGTAAGCGTGTCTCTTAACAGGAGCCATTTTGGGCTCTTTACACAAACACACATATGGAAATGAAACGTCACGCTTCACGCAGTCATATATCTCAACATGCACCGCGCGTTACTTCTTCTACGGGGGAAAATAGAGTCGGCGGCTGCTCACCGTAGTTGCGAGACCTGTTGTGGCTCAATATTGGTCCCTATATCAGGCGCACCGGATTATAAGGCGCACTGTCGGCTTTTGAGAAATTTGAAGGTTTTTAGGTGCGCCTTATAGTGCGGAAAATACGGTACACAACACGCAAATCTAAATGTTTTAAAATTATGGAAACTTAAAAAATTGTGTTTTATAAGAATCTTGCAGATGTGGTAAGAGAAGGTTTTTTTATCCAGAGTCTTTAGGGCTCTTTTATAGAGACTGTCTATTGGTTTAAGTGCTGTCGTACATGCATGTGACCAGCTTGTGAAGCAGTAGTCTATATGTGAGAGGATCATACAGTGTAAAACATCAAAGCTGCACTGGTGGGTAATGAATTCCTAATCTGTTTGAAATTTGCCAGGTTGTATTTGACAGAGTTAGACACTTTTTTGATGTGTTTCCTGAATGAGAGTGTCGAATCCAGGATAACTCCCAAGTATCTGAACTCGCTCACCAAAGTGAGCTCCTCCCCTCCCAGAAAGACACCAGAATGATCAGCATTTGGCGGTCTTTTAGCAAAATACATACAGACACTTTTTTTAACATTTAAAGAAAGGCATGAATCAGTGAGCCAGCCCTGAATATGAGACATTGCTATCGTGAGTATTTGAGCAGCCTCTGTTGTGTTTTTCGCAGGGGTGAAAATCACTGCATCATCTGCGTACAACTATGCATTTACACCCTTACAGACATTCAAATAAATCATTAATGTAAACTGAAAACAAAATAGGTCCAAGTATAGAACCTTGAGGGACCCCTTCTGGACAGTCCAGGTAAGGGGGTTTGACACCGCTGACCACCACACATTGCTTTCTATCTGCAAGATATGATCTAAACCAATTAAAGGCCTGTGTAGAACAATTTAATTTTGACAGCTTAGTTAACAGTACTCGGTGGTCAACAGTGTCAAAGGCCCTTTTAAGATCTAGGAAGACAGCTCCCACACAGTTGTTCCTTTTCCAGGAGACACTTGGTTTTTTCTACCAACATACTTAGGGCCGACTCTGTGGAATGGTGAGTGCAAAAGCCAAACTGCATCGGATGTAATGTTGTGTACCCGTTATTGAGGTGTTCAACTAACTGGTTAGCCACCCATTTTTCTATTATTTTGGAGATGACAGGGAGAATACTGATTGGTCTATAGTTGTTGATTTCAGATTTACTTCCGGATTTAAAGATTGGATTCACCGTACTCACCTTCCAGTTCATCGGGACAACAGAATGCTTGATCGACTGATTTACCAGCTGCGTGATGGGGCAAACCAGAGACTCTATGTGAAGTTTAAAAAGTTAGTGTCAAACCCATAGTCATCCTTGGCATTAGATTTGTAGAGCAAATAATTTCCATTACCTCTCTATCAGAGATTTCAGCTGTTCGCAGTGGACAGGATGTTAAACACAGTCAGGTGCAGTGAAAAGACTTGATATTTCTTGAACAGAATTTATAAAAAAAATAATTTAATTCTGTAGCCAAGGAGACAGGAGTGTTCACCAATTGACTCTTAATGTTTAGTTCCAGTCCTTTACGGTTTTTCTGACGGCCAGTTAGATTATTGATCTCTTTTCACACTTTTTTTGGATTTCCCTTTGCACTCTCAATTATGTTTAAGAAGAAGTTTGCCTTGGCTTTTCGTAAAGCTGATGTTACTTTATTTCGTGCTGATGTGAATTTTTGACGGTCAATGATTAGACCAGTTTTCAGTGAAATTTTGAGCAGTTGATCTTTTAACAGTGCAAGACACTCATTATTAAACCAAGGAAGGGAGCTGGATTGCCTGGTCCTAGAGCTCCCTGTCCTAGAGAAGGACAGCAGAATCTCCTTGATTTTTTGAGAAAAGGAGTCAGCACTCTGGTTTATGTCGTCATAGGAAATTAAATAAGCCCATTCCAATTCACCGAGAGCTTTATTGACATTTTGCTGTTGGTTCTTAGGGATGGAGTTATGATTTGGTGATTTCTGAGGCCAACATGTGTGTGAATTTAAGACACGATTTTTATTGAGTGTCCGGGAAAAGAAAATCACATTGTGATCTGATAATCCTGTGAATAGGTTCTGAACCTTAGTGATTCTTTCTGGCTTAGTTGAAAACAGCAAGTCAATTCTAGTTTTAGAGGAGTTTGTTATCCTGGTTGGTTGGTCAATTAATTGTGTTGAGTTTAAAGAATCAGTAATTATCTTAAAATTTTTCCTGTCTTTCTTATTATCCCAATTTATATTAAAATCGCAGACCAAGATTATCTCGTTTCTATTATTAATTGATTTAAGTAAAGCCTTAAGCTGATCATAAAAGTCTGCATTAGCTGAGGGTTTAGGATACATGCAAATGACAGTAAAGGACATTTTGGCAGAAAGGGAGATGTTTACCACAACACGTTCTAAGTCGATTTCTCGAGGTAGCTCTATCTGGCAACAGTTAAGAGTGTTAACGTACAGCAGAACCCCCCCCCCAACCTCTCCCATGGTCCCTATCTTTCCTAAAATCATGAAAACCTGATATTGTTATGGCAGCTTCAGGTGATGAGGAGGATAGCCAGGTTTCAGACCCAAGAAGTCGATGTTTGAATTGATCGGTAGATGTTCTAGTTGTTCTCGCTTAGGAACCATACTGCGGACATTTAAGTGGCCACCGAGTTAAAGTTAAAAAGAGTTTTGAGGACCGGTACCTTTTCAACACTGGGTTTCTGGCATGTTGGTGGCATTTACCAGTAGTTGGTTCTGGGAGCATGGGTGGCGCAATCGTGGGTGCCAGGGTCCTGCTGCCAAGCCCGGTGAGCGGCAGAGGATCGCCAGCTGCTGGACCTCGGGCTTTAAGTACGGCCCCGCTGGTGACCTTGGCGCAGGCGCCCAGAGATGTTGGGGCGGAGGAGCTGCATTGTGGGACGGGAGATGTAGAGGCCATGCAGCAGCATGGAGTACGACCGTCAGCTGCTGGACTGCAGGGACCTGTAGGCACGGCCCCGCTGACGGCCAGTGTGTTGCTGCTCCAGGCGCTGGGGACCGGAGATGTTGGGGTGGCGGCGGGTCTCGTCGCCTCTCCGCAGGAGATTAGCATCCGACAAAACGGCTCCGGTACAGCAGAGGGACATCCATCGGAACACCAGGGGTTGCAGATGTAGTAGGTCCACTATTCTTTTCGCCTCCGGTGGCGTTAATGTTGGTAGCCATGAGTGAATTAGCTGAAAGGCTAAGTTTGCCGGGTTTGTGATGCTAGCAGTCTTTGCTGGGCTGGATGGCTAATGTTAGCGTCTTGCCTGGCAGGTGACCAGGAGAGCGGGCCCGGGTTCAGCTCAATATCACCAGCCAGTAGTAACATTAACACAATTTGAGTAAGTCCTTGGTTTGTAGAGTGTCTCTTTCCCTTGTCAGTTGAGGAAGGAGCGGGATAGCCATTTACCAACATCCTTGAATACAATAGATGTTGGCTTCTTGCTGCAGGTATATAGAAGTAGTCGCCACCGAAGATAATGCAAAGTGCCGGGTTTGGACGATGACCAGACTTGAAATTATCACGGCATTCACCAGCCATATACTAGGCGACTGTGTAGATGAAGTTGAGGTGTTGGCTGGCTTGACAGCTTTGTTGATCTTTAAACCTGTACTGTGGTCGATAGCTGCGCTCATCTCATCCGTAGAAGTCGCCATGTTGTCCCCCCCCCACCCTCACGCATGAGATGTGTGTGGTTTATAAATCACTTTGAAACGTGAACACGTTTCTCTAAAATCATTTAACACGTGATTTGTCCTTTCAAATTGCATTTTGCTGAGTGTTTAGCCCAGTATCGACGTCTTTATAACAGAAGTATCCGCAATGATATAATGAATCAAGATTATCATAAGGATAGTTCATAACAAAAATGATCTCAAGACACTTTACATATGGAGCAGGTAAAGACCACACTAGCAATGGCAATGAAAACCTTCCCTTTAACAGGCAGGAACGTCGGACAGACCCAGCTCTGTGGAGGATGGACATCTGTCTGCACCAGTTGGGGAGGAAGAAAAGGAGAGAGAAAGAGAGAGACAGATGAACAGAGTGACAGAAAGACAGACACAGGGCACATAGAGACAAACAGAGACAGACAACCATTCACACTCACACTCACACCTACGGGCAATTTAGAGTCATCAATGAACCTACCACCTGAATGTCTATCATATTGGTCAGAATAATTACCACAAAGGCACCAACACATGCCTTAATCCAGTCAGTTTAGTATCCATGCACTAACAGCACAAACATGGCCAAGACTAAAGGGTTGTGACGATTGCAGAGCAGACAGACAGCTAGCATTAGCCTCATGAGACGGCAGCCACTTATCACTCAAAGCAACCATTTCCTTAATTATGCAGAACTTTCATCCTTAATAAAATTTTAACAGCTGAATTATACAAAAATTCACCCCTCGTTGTCATGAATAGTGAGATTAGCTATATTTTATAATAAGCCACTTTATTTCAACCTGCTGCTGTGTTTACTATCGATAACATTTAACTCCACTACCCTGAACTACTCGTTTTAGTACACTTTTTTTATAAGCACTTATTACATTAGGGTTGCCACAGCTCCTCTATGCAGTGAATTATGCAACACAAGTGTTTGAGTGTTTGTGTGTGTGTGTGTGTGTGTATGTGTGAAGACTGCTGTATCTCCAACACCCCAACAGTGTTCTTGAGTGCATATTTATGATGTGTGTGTTTATATTCACTGAATGTGTGCATATTTATCAGTTGGAGTGGAGCCAGAAGCCTCTCCTCCCTCTGCTCTTCACTAATGTAACGTGATTTGGTGGATTCCCCTGACATTTACTTATCTGAAAGAGCGCAGGCTGCCATCGTTTCACACTAGTGTAGCATCCACATGATTACCAGCAAACTCAGCTTGAGACAACAAAGGCTGACCCAGCGTTTGACAACAAACACAAACCCAGTGCCTGACAATGAGCCCAGCACTGACAACACACCTCGAGTATGTGCCTGACAATAAAATCCAGAAGCTCACACCTATGCTTTAAGAAGCAAACGCTTATTCACACCCTGTCTTGTAATGCAGGGTCAACTCAGGCTGTCTTTGAGTCATCTAACCTTTAAGCGTGACACTGGCTGTCCTGAATAATGGGCTTGGCACATGTTGGGAAAGGGCTGATAAAAGCGGACACACACACACACACACACCACCATGTGACAGAGGTAACACACAACTAGGATGCTGTCTGCACACTTTGAAATATCTGTTGAATGAGTGTTGCCCTGGAAACCGAGAATAAATCTTAGCATGGCAAGAAGAAATTATGTTTCTGACTTCTAAAATGTCTGAGCAAAGTTTGTCACTAGAGAGCTGTGTTCATATCCCTCTCCTGAAGGAGCAGATGTCTGTGCACTTCTCTGAAATATGTAAGGCTGGATCCGAATATTCAAATATTCTTTTAGTGTGTAGGTGTTTGATTTTTATTTTCGTTATTTGGGGTTTACGTGTTTTAATTATTTCAATTTTAATTAATGAATTAACTTTTTGTTTGTTTGTTTGCTCTTACTCTTTGAGTGTGTAGGTACTTTAGGTTTAATTGGATCAAAAGTGTGACTATCAAATGAAATATTTGAAATAGATAATGAATAAAGAAAAATTACAAAAAATGTATTAAAAACTTCACAGGGAGAACCAATTAAATGTAGGGCCTTGACAATTGTTCAGATTATGAGATTGAGTATTCTAAATAAACAAAGCTTTAAGTAAATATTAGTTATCACCAATAATTATCAAAGATAATAATAAAAAATTACTCTAGTCGAACCAGAGTTCCTCGGGGCTCCACCGTCATAGACGGAGTGACAACTAATATTAAAGTCTCATTAAATATATTAAACTACTAATTAAGGGTTGAACACCGATAAATGTAATAGTTTAATCAGTTGAAGGATTTTAAAGTTATTTTCTTAGTAGAGGCTGGCTCATTCATCTTTGTGTAATATTAAATAAACAGACATATTGTAAACACAAACATTTATTAACAAATTAATAAATGCAACAAACAAAACACAATAAACTAAATAAAGCTAACAGCAAATGTGGGTGTGGGTCTGTGTGTGTGTGAAACAAAGAGGAGGGGTGTAGGGCTTGGACCCCTGCAGGGATGGTGTGAACATTTAAGTTACACAAAAGCCAGCAGGCTGAAGACCTCAGAAGTTATAATCAGGTTATAACAAAGTTACAGTTCTATCTAGCCGTTCATAAAGTCCTATAACATGTAGTAATGCCCAGTTGGTGATTAGTTGACCAGTCCATGAGATGGGAGATGAGTTGCTTTGCATGATCTTAGACCAAAAGATGACTCAGATCGTTCTTTGTTCTGCTCAGTTGAGTTGGTAACTGGTTGGTTAAACTGGCTGGTGATCCTACTCCATAGGCCAGGTTCAGGGTCTCGGGACAGCTGGCCGCTGGTTCCTGGATCCAGCAGGAGAGCTTCGAGTTGAGTGTGGAGATTGGAAGGAAGAGAGGCCAAGAGAGAGAATCCAAGAGAGAGAGAGAGCACAGGAAGTATCCTACAGTTTAATAGACACTGATGATGTCATCACCAGAGGTCAGGTCAGCCAATGAACTAACAGTTTGGGGGTCCCTTGGAGAATTCACACCTGGGTGTGACCTGTGGGGGAGAGCTATGACCATGCACCCAGGGACAAAGGCTCCCAGGCTTTCGGGCCTAGTCCTTTGTCTGAGCAGGCTGAGGCCTTCTCATAATCAAACTGAAAGTTCACTTTAATCCAGAAATGAACAATCATCTTTGGGATGCCGATTGCACCTACAAGTGTAATCCCGGGGTAAAATCATCCCAGAGTCTTTTTCGGCAAATAAGCCATCGAGAATTTTTTTTCCTGTAACAACTATTACCGGAGAAATCCTGGAGAGTCGCTCACAGCTGGGTGTGGCTAACACTGATTAGCTCGGGGCAGTGCCATGAATGCATTAAAACGTCTTTCTTAAGCACTAATACTGCTCAAAATAACACCAAACCTCTGCAGTAGCATGAGAAGAGTCCCTACACAGAAAACAAAGCACCAACAACGTTAGTGAACCCAGAGTTTATGAAAAGAGTGTTTTGAAAGACTTACCAACTGGCCCCTGTATCAGCTCCTCTCATAGTAAAGTCCATTCTAGTCGATAGGCAAATCCAAAAACACGTAAACTTTGTGGTTTGTGGCAGATTGGTGAAATATGAGTTAATAATAGATGTAAAAGGTTCGGAAAAATCCAAGAGCGAATTTCCCCGCAGCACTGAAATGTGGTAGGTAGCATCAGACATAGCATTTGCCTCGGTGTGTGGGCATTTTTTGGTGTGTCTGTGGGTACTTTGAGCCCACGGGCACCGGAGAAGAATGTTTATGCTGCCAACAGAGAGACATTTTTCGCCGTGGCCTGGAATCATTGAATACTGCAACACAAAAAAGACCCTGGAATGATTTTACTCCGAAATTTCCCTTTAATATAGGCTATCAATAAAGATGAACTAAAAAATACACGTACGAGCCAGTACATTCTCGTACTATTTATTCTTTTTAAGAAGGAGGAATGAATGAGCACTATGATTACTGTACAGCCATGAAGAGTCTATGAAGGACGGTGTAAATCAGATAGAATCAGTGAATTATATCTTTGATGTTAAGGCAGCCAATTAAATTGGATATTAACCAATTGATGCAGCATTTGGCTGTTGAGAGTTTAAGAAGCACCAGGGAGGATTATAAAGCAATTTCAATATTTGGCCTGATTCTGGATTTTACTGACGGACAGACATTCACACTCACACCTACGGGCAATTTAGAGTCATCAATTAACACATGCAGGTCTTTGGACTGTGGGGATTCGAACCAGAAACCCTCTTGCTCTGAGGTGACAGTGCTAACCTCAACACCACCGTACCGCCCTGTCTATTTGTATTGTTTATTATTACAACAATGTTTATGTATATAACAGTGACAATCGGGGGCTAAAGTGGGCCAGAACGACACAGAACTGCATTAAGGCATCTTAACTTAATAGGCAGAGTCAGTAGGACAGACCAGTGTCTAAGGTTAGTTCAAATGTCTGTAATAACAGAATCAGGATTGGAATTTTCTTTATTGTCATTATACTTAGTACAATTAAATTGTGTATGGCTTCTCCCGTACACATATCAAAACAATACATACAATCAAAATAGAAACAGAAACACAAGCAGCTGGCAAATAGCGTGAAAACAAAATGCTTTTAAAAGTTTTTAAAATGTATATTTACAAAAGGGTACAGCATATTATAAGTTATTTGAGCAGATCTTTATCAGTCAGTTAGGAGGGGGGTGGGTGTGCAATCAGGGGGGGGGGGGGGGGGGTGACAGAGGACACAGCTCTTGGGCAAAAACTGTTCCTCATCCTGCTGGTGTTGGATCTAACAGCCTACTCACAGCCCGCTTGAAAGAGGTGGGCTTTAGCGGAGCCGTTTGCACATGTACGAGCACGAGCGTGCGCACGTGTACGAGCATGAGCACGAGCCCTACGGCAGTAGCGTTATGTCCGCCTGTTCGGACATGTAAATAGAAGGACGGACCATGCGCAGACATTTAACAACAACAACAATGGCGGTGAAAGGTTCATGTTGGTGTGATGCGGAGGTGGAGTGTTTACTGCAGATTTGGTCGGATGAAAGATTCAAAAACAGTCGACAAGACGCACAAAAACTCAGAGGTCTACGGAAAGATTTGGAAACAAAGCCACACACACGCGATCAATGCGTGTGACGTGTTACGGCGTGATGGCGTATGGACAGCAAGAAGCATTGGCCGGCCCTGGCAGTGTGAGTACAAACGGGGCTGGGGCGCGGGGGGAGAGGGAGGGGGGACAAGTACCCTAAAGTCCGGGTCGCGGTCCGGGAGGACAGTGTGAGTACGCTGCCCTGAACCATTTGACGGATGGCAGTGGCTCAAACAGAATGTTTCCAGGTTGTGTGTGATCCCTGAGTATGTTGCTGGCTTTCTTACTCGGTATGGTGTCGAGGTTAGGGAGCTCCAGCCCGATGATACGCTGGGCTGCCTTCCTCACCCTGTGCAGGTCCTTGCGGTCAGAAGCTGTGTAGCTGGCATACCAAACCGTTATGCAGTTGGCCTGTGAGTATTCTCATTTGTCCAGGTCATCGTTATCCCCAAAGCAATTTCAGTCAGAAGCAACTAGACTTGGTTATTTGTCTAGGAAGACGTTTCACCTCTCATCCAAGATGCTTCATCAGTTCATGTACACATCTGACCAGGCTGGGACTGGTCCAACTATCTGGTGTGGAGATCCAAGTATTTAACCTTTCACAAGGCCGATGATGTCACTGGAACCCTTTGTGCTCCAAGTGCCAACGAGCGTCGTTAGAGTGACAGTCGTTGGAGTCACAGGAGGCCATTTGTGAACAGTTGTTCTTTGAGGTTAGATTGTTGAATCTCCTGAAGGGATGAAAGGGCCGCATTGTAAATTGGAGATAAGTGGTGTCTCAGACCTCCTCCTCTGTTTAGCGATGGTTTCTCTAGTTTTGTAGAGATAGCTTCTTTTACTCCTCTTTCAAACCATCTGTCCTCTCTGTCAAGGATGTGGACATTGTTCTCCTTGAGATGTAAGTGGACAGCAGAGTCCAGGCCTGAGGAGTTAGCTCTCCTGTTTTGGGCCATGCGTTTATGCAGTAGTAGTTTTGTTTCTCCAGTGTAGAGATCTTTGCATTCCTCGTTGCATTGGACAGCATAAACCAGATTGCTTTTGTGTGTGTGTGGTGTTCTGTCCTTGGGATGTACTCGTCTCTGTCTGAGTGTGTTACTGGGTTTGAAAAACACAGAGATGCAGTGTTTGTTGAAGATCATCCTGAGTTTCTCTGATACCCCAGCCACATACGGAATGACTATGTTGTTTCATTTGTTTTCTTTTTCTTTTTTTAACCACTTTGGTTTTCTTTCTGGAAGCAGCTTTCGTTTTCACAAAAGTCCAGCTGGGCTGGCCACAAGATGTGAGGGCGCCCCTCAGGTGTTTGCGTTCTTCCCCTTGGGCATGTGAGCTGGTGGGTAGGTTATCAGCTCTGTGTTGCAGGGTTCTCCAATTTGATTGATTATTCCTTTGAAGGAGTTCAAAGCCTTGTCTTCTACCTCCTCCGTGTATAGATAAAATAGGGGATACTAGTGAACCAATGGCAAAGCCGTGTTTTTGTCTGTAAAAAGTGCCATTAAACCAGGAATATGTGGTGGAACCCCTTTGTACTCCAAGTGCCAACGACCATCATTAGAGTGACAGTCTTAACATTAAAACATTCAAAAACCTTACCCCTCAACAAATGTTCACCATTAATGAGATTTCTTAGAATCTATTAGCTTCATTGTCTGATGTATGACTTCAACTCTTCAAAACACATACAAAAAATTACTGCAATGGATAAATGTATTGTCCATTTACACAGCATTAGTGAATGTGGCTCATGTCATCCTATTCATGTGGTTTCTCAAGTTGGAGAGTTTCACTGTCTGTTTGACTTAGCTTACTTAGTATTTTAAGTGTGTGTGTGTGTGTGTGTGTGTGTGTGTGTGTGTGTGTGTGTGTGTGTGTGTGTGTGTGTGTGTGTGTGTGTGTGTGTGTGTGTGTGTGTGTGTGTGTGTGTGTGTGTGTGTGTGTGTGTGTGTGTGTGTGTGTGTGTGTGTAAGGTCACCTTGTGTCAACAGCAGAGATTGATAGGATGTGTCAGCCCCTCTGCTTACGCTTACAAACAGCAGGACTAGGGAAGGAGGTGGTGCCTGGTCCATTTTGAAACAGGGAAACAATGGCAGCCGGGTCACAACCATTCCCACATTCTAAACAAACAGAACAAACAGTACACTACAATGTACTTTCACCTGGCGCCCCTGTGGAGGAGTTAGTTCCATAGGAGGGAGTGACTTCAGCAGTATGTAAGGGCGCACTCACACTGTCCATCCGCACCGCGCCGAGGGTTTTAGGGTACTTGACCCCCCCTCCCTCTCCCCCCGTGCCCCAGGCCCGTTTGTACTCACACTGCCTGGGCCTCGTGCAAATGCTTCTTGCCTGTCCATACGTCATCACGTCGTAACACGTCACACGTCACACGCATTGATTGACGTCATCGTGATGCGTCGCTTTGTTTACAAATCTTTCCATAGACCTCTGAGTTTTTGTGCGTCTTGTTCGACTGTTTTTGAATATTTTCATTCGACCAAATCTGCAGTAAACACTCCACCTCCGCATCACACCAACGTGAACCTTTCGCCGCCATTGTTTTAAATGTCAATCCTTTTATTTTCTATGTCCGAACAGGAGCACATAAATAGGCATCGTGCTCGTACACTTGCGCACGCTCGTGCTCGTACATGTGCAAACGCGCTCTACGAAAGCCCACCTCTCTGCCCACCAGCTGGCCGCAGTTATGCGCGGAGCGGTTGCACTCACACTGGTCAAGCGCACTAGGCTTGACCCGAAAAACCTTTTTTGGCCCGGTGCGGAAGGACAGTGTGAGTGTGCCCTAAGGGTTTTATTTATTGGCCCGAGGACCACATAACCACAGTAAACAGTGAAAGAAACGGTAACAGCAGGACAGTGTTGGTGAGTAGGACCACTACCGTTAGTGACATTAAAAGCGAGGGAAAATCTGGTGACTTTAAGAGTCACATCTATAGAAGTAAATCTGTGTCATCCGATTTAGAAAATGAAAAGCTATTGAATTTCCAGCACTGAATATTTATGCGAGAGACGTCAATTCTAGAATCTAGAATCGATTGCTATTCCTTTTATTTCTTGGGTTCCCGGATGTTAACACTGAAATTTATACATTGAAATTTGCAGCTGAATTTGGTATATTGAATATTATAATGTTGAATTTTTTATTTGGAATTTGTGAACATTGAAAATTAAAGGTGAGAATAAGTTGAAGAGTTAAAGATATAATCCATTAGATTGTCTATTTAATTGTCTTAAAAGTTCCTCTCTATCACAAAGTGAGATTAAACAATGGGATTAGATCATGTGACCCACTGATGAAAGCACTTGTTGCCTCTCTGCTGAGTATTCATCTGTGTGTCTATGGAGACAAAAAATAAAACACAAAATATAAAAAAAAAGTAAAAAGTCAACACACTTAGTGAGCTAACCTGACTCTTACCAGATGCTTCAGTTAATGTCAAGGGACTCTTCTCATGCTACTGCAGAGGTTTGGTGTAATTTTGAGCAGTAATAGTGGTTACAAAAGCCGCTTAAATGCCTTCACCGTACTGCCCTAATCAGTGTTAGCTACGTCCGACTGTTAGCGACTCTCCCGGATTTCTCCATTAATAGTTGTTACACAAAAAAACCTGTTTCGGTGGCTTATTTGCTGTATGTAAGTGCCAAAAAAGAGCATGGCATGATTTTACGCCGGAATTACACTTAAATTAGGTAAGCTCTCGGATTTTATTTGACTTCAAAACAAAGCTGCCATGTCCATTTTGCATTGTCATGGTGCATTATAGCTGGTTATTATGACACTTTTCTCATTTAGGTCAAATGTAGGCTACTCAAAATTAAGGCGTAAGTTTTGGCATATTTTGCATATGATTTGGTTGAGACTTGTATAGCTTGGTTGATTTTATCAATATTTCTAAGCTGTATCGGAGCCTTTTGGCGCTCTGTGTGGAACTTTTTACCTTGTGGTGCGGAGAGGAAATTCTGTGGCTTTTAGTGCAACGTCTTAGAGCTGTTCACATCTTTAAAAAAAATCATTATGATTTTGTGATGTTGAAGGCCCAGTGCCAGACCCCCGGTTCACTACTGCTATTGTATGTTATCAGTAGAATGCATTAAACTACACTGCAGTCTGGAATCTCTGATGCTGAGATCAATTTTTTATGTGCTGTAATAAATTAAACCAAAAAATCATGACAAGAACCAGGAATCATGTAAGGAGCATAATCACAATCAACAAAATGAACAACCAAACTGATACACTGTAGCAGCCTAGCAGATGGAAATAATTTGCTGAAGTGGCCATATTGTGATTGCAACAATTAATTTTAATTAAGAGGAAGTGAGTCATTCTACAAACACTGTTTCATCAAAAGTTTAAGGCTTTGAATTATCAAAACAATAAAGCTTTGGTAGCGGTTGGAGTGTTCACAGTGGCTCAGTGCATACTGTCAAGCAGTATAACAGCTGCAGCAGGAAGTGTGTGGAAGGCCTCAGTTGTTTGTCAATCACCACATCCTGCAGAAAAAGAATTGACAGTCCCCTTTGAAGGGATGCCTTAATAACTGCTTGTTTAAAGAAAAGTTGGGCTCAAAGAAGGTTTGTTGGTCTGAGTTAACAAACTCAGAGTTTTACTGATGCTGCTCTAATTCTCTGTTGGCACGTTATAAAAAAACATATACCGAAAAAAACTGCAATGCTGGTCACTCAAAGCCCAGATGCACAACACAGAGACAGTCAATGTAGTGAAAGTCTTGTATGATGTATTGCATTAACAATCAGGAGTCAAAACCAGGTGATCAATCAGAAAAGTCAAAGATAACCAGACAAGGGTCTGGGGTTACTGGAGGGTAGGAGAGTCTGGCTGAATCTGGAATGACATGAGAGCCAGGCTGTACACAGTCAGAGAAAGAAAGATTTCTCTGCCTAGACTTCTAGACTTCAAGTGTCCCTTATCTCTACAGTGTGTCTATGGTGTGAACCGATCTGCCCTGAAACATCTCACACACACTCAACAACATCACACAAATGCGCGTTAGAACAACTAAAAAGGTCACATTTCAGACTGGTATGTGAGGGCTAAAGCACAGCTGTTGAAACCTAGCAACAGCCATTAACCGAACGTCCATCTCCGTTCTCCAGAGCTGCCGACCATCCGCTCTCCTCCCAGCGAAGGAGGCGGAGAGACCGGCGTTTCCGCTGGCCAACAGCCCACTGTTCAGCAAGTATTGTGGGATTAGTAAACTAACTAAGATTAGCTTTTAATGGCAGTCTGTTAACTTCAGAGATAGCTAGTACAATGTCCTCATTACGATTAAACTCAAACAATGCAGTCACTTAATGGTAGAGTGGTGGCAGAAGGTCTGTGTTGGTTGTCATCTTGAATAGAATAGAAAACAATACAATTGAATAGCTTTCATTGTCTTTGTATTGCATACAATGAAATTGTGCAACTCCTTTTGGTGTATGAAACAAACAAACAAACAATCGGAACAAATAAAAACAATATAAAAGAAGTACAAGCTAAACAAATATAGTCTGGAAATAAATATATTATTTTTAACATAATGTATTGTGTTTTTATTATATTATCAGTAAGTAACAATTTTCAATTTATGTTTTCAAGTTTTAAATGTTTTAATTTTGTATTTATCAAAATCTATGGAAGATTGCAAAAGTCACTCTGCTGCCAAAAAACTGCAGAGAGCCACTTACAGCGCATAACAGCAGGCCAATAAGTGTGTTACCTGTACTCAGCAAACTGTTAGAGGGAATCATGTTTAAGCAAATTCAGCATTACTTTGAAGTAAATAATACAAACTCTGATTTCCAGCATGCAGATAAGCAAGTACTCCACTAGCACTGCTCTTACATGTCTCACTGATGACCTGCTTACACAGATAGACAGAAAGTCAGTTGTAGGTGTTGGATTTCTGGACTTCAGTGCAGCCTTTAATCTGATTGACCATGAACTGTTACTCTTGAAGCTTTCAGCCTATGGTTTTAAAAACTCTGTGATTAATTTTATGAGAAGTTATATGACTGACAGGAGACAGTGTGTTAAGTTTAATGGTGCTTTTTCAGATATAGAGACACTTCAGTGTGGTATTCCCCAGAGGAGCTGCCTCGGACCTCTCCTCTATACTATTTTTGTAAATGATATGCCGTATGTATTGAAAATATATAATGCATAGTAATGTGAGTGGACGATACAACCATCTTTACATCTGCTAGCAGTACTGAACAAGTTAATAAGACACTTCAATATGAGCTAACACTGATATCCGATTGGGTTAAAGCAAACAAGCTAAAGTTGAATATTTCTAAAACAAAATGTATGGTACTTGGGTCTAACTACTCACCTCGGTCTGATCAGAAGTTGGTCCTCTTATTACACAGTGCAGCTATTGAGCAAGTTAGAGGAGCCAAATTGCTGGGCATTACTATAGATGAAACATTATCTTGGTCTATACATATAAAGATATACTCAGCAATATTAGTAAAAGTATCTCAAACATTAGAAAATGTGCATGTTTTTTAACTGACAACAATCAAGCTGGTTATTCAATCATTAATCTTATCCCACCTTGACTACTGCCCTGCAATATGGTCTGGCACCTCAAAAAAGGAACTTGCTGAACTCCAGCTCTCTCAGAATAGAGCTGCACGATTGGTTCTAATAGGAATAATGTAAATGCTATGTATGATAAGAGGAGTAGAGGAGAGATTGGCATGCAGCCTTACTGTATTTTGTATTTTAATAATATTTGTACTTCACGTAAACCCAGTAGACTGTTTTCTCTATTAGTACCTACCTATATCACACATTCATTTGATAACAGACAGACCTTAAGCTCTCATTTCAGACTACCTAGACCAAGGACAAATGCACTGAAAAGAACTGTACTGTGCAGAGCTATTGTGTTGTTGTATACTGGAATAGACTTCTGTTCTGCCTCATTTTTAAGTGTAAGAAATCAGGATTTAGAAGGGAACTGAAAAAAGCTGTTTTGAGTAAAGAAATTAGACTATATTCAGTTGACTGATGTCTGTAAAGCTGCAGAGTGCCTTATTTTGTATTTTAAGTTTAAACTTTTACAGAGACAGCTCTGAATGAGCTGATCTCTGAATGTGTCTGTGTATTGGTGGGCAGATGTGTGCGTACGTATGTGCTTGTACTATGTACGTATATACTTGTACTGTGTATGCTTACTGCATGTGTATGTATATATTCATACTATATACAGTATGTGCCTGTAGGAATTTGATGTGTGTGAGTGTGTGTATGCACACGTTATGGATGTATACATATACTCATATTTACCTAGTCATCTAAGTATTCTTATTTCATGATCTAAGTTTTTTATGGGAATAATCTAATTGCTTTTTTGTGACTTCTATTAGAACTGTTATTTTTATTATTTTTAGGGACCCCTGGAAGAATATTCGTCATCATGGTGACAACTAATGGGGACCCAATAAACAATAAACAACTCAAAATAAAAAAAAGATTTTGGGGGAAATTTGGGGCGATTCGGGAAGGTTGAAAAAAAATTCCGGGACGGTCGTGATAAGTTAGTTTTAACCCCGGAGCCAGCCACTACATGGGTAAAATGTAATGCCTCATCCAACCACAGCAAAGGAAAGCACAGTACTGTCGCCTGATGAGTAACAACTTTGTTTGGCTCATTTGTAGCATGAATGTATGATAGAAGCAAGTGGCTTAGCTAGCTAGCGTAGCTAAAATTATCCAAACTGGGCTGTGATTCATATCCACATAACATCCAATCAAATGAGGAAAAGATATTACCCAATCACAGCACAGAAGGGCGGGACATGGCATCTACTCAGTAAAGCATGATGTGGAAAACACACATGAATTCCAATATGACTGTTCACAGTGGTAACATGGCCACTGATCAGATATGTATCGGATTTAGGACCACATATGAAAGTGGCTAACATCTGATTGGAAAAATATCAGAGAGCAAAATTAATTAATAAAATATCAGACTGCATTAGGCTACAAAATCAGCATAACATAAAGGGACATGCCATTTATTTATGGAGTACAGAGGATGAGGCAGTCTCAGCCTGAGGAAAGAAGCTGCTCTGTAGTCTAGCAGCGGTAGGGTGAACAGGCTGTTGCTGGGTGGGTACTGTCTTTTAGAATTCTTAGGGCACCTTGTCTCACTGTTATCACTGATGTTCTGTAGTTGCGTAACAATGATCTTCTGGGTCATGCAAATTCAGTTTGCAATGTTTCCAGTCAGGATGATTTCTATTGCTCCTCTGTAAAAGTTCACAACAACTTGGCATGGGAATCTGCCTTCTTAAGTTATACATAAGATATACACTGGGGATTAAAATTAGAGCACAAAGTGTTAATACTTGATTTATTCTGAAATATTGTTATTTTTTATAGTTCAGAATTTAATGGAATATCAGCTGTGTCTATACCACTGCTGTACTAGCATCCATCCATCCATCCATCTCAACCACTTTTCCCTATCGGGGTCGCAGGGGGCTGGAGCCGATCCCAGCTGACATCGGGCGTGAGGCGGGGTACACCCTGGACAGAAGGCCAGTCTATTACAGGGCACATAGAGACAGACAAAGACAGACGCCTATAAACGCACATTTTTAATACTGGTTAGGCCGACCATCCACACGCAGCCGGCGTTATCTGAGCTTGAAAACTGTCTTTTTGGTAACCAGGTCCCAGAGTGGGAATATTTGAGAATGCCCCCCGAAAGCGTTGTCGTCTGGACGGCGAAAAAGGCATACTTTGTTAATGATGCTGTCATCTCCACACCCCGGACCTCTAATTCCCGCAGTGTCACATAACAACAACAGTGCTGCTGCATGGAGAGAGTCTGAGCCTCATGCATGGGATGTAATTAGTCCGACCACAGATTTCTCCCTTTTCCCCTGATGCTCTGAATAAGTCGCTAAATTGGTCGCTAGTAGCTTTTTATAAATAAAGGTGCCAAGAAATTTGCAAAAAGTAGCGAGACAGTGCCCACCTGTGAGTGCTTTGGGACAGGAAAGGAGCTTCCAGCAGCACCCTCTGCTCGTTTAGTACACTAACTACAGAGTGATTCGTGCATCAGAGTCCAAAACAGCACAAAAGTCTCCACTAACACCAGAAACAGTGGACACATTTCTCTCTAGGATGGAGGAGGATTTGGGAAGACTCCAGATTTGGCGACAAACTCTCCGGTGTTTGTATTATGATTCCACACAACAGCGGAGCTCCAACTCTTCTTCTCCGTGTTGGTGTATTTCTGTGGCAGTTACAGCACCACACCCAGGCCCGGCATGTGTATTACAGCGTTTTTAGCCGGTTTCGCTGGTTTCGTGTGGACGCAGATATTTCTTGAGCCGAGACTGTGTGGATGGTAAATTTTTCAAGAACGAAGGGAAAAAAAGGTCGTTTTCGATTGTCGATTGTCATCAATGAACCCAACACCTGCATGTCTTTGGAATGTGAGAGGAAGCCGAAGAACCCGGAGAAAACCCACACAGACACTGGGAGAACATGCAAACTCCACACAGAAGGGCACCAGTCGGGAATTAAACCAGGAAACCTCTCGCTGTGAGGCGACAGTGCTAACCACAACACCACCACGACATATGTTTTTTTTAAATAACTAAGGCACTTCAACAAAAACCTTTATTTGGTAAAAAAAAAGAAAAAAACATTCTGTCAGAAGAGAAGATTTCAACAATGTTTTCTTCGTTCTATGGGATTCAAAAATGAATAATAGGAAGCACATCTGCTCCCACAGGACATCACTAGTTTCTCACTCTGCTCTGGTTTGATATTGGTCCATTCTTCTTCACTCTGGACCAGTTCTCCTCTGTCCTCACAACATGCAAAGACAAGTCTTGCCTTTCTATTCTTTCTGCTGATGAGAGGTTTGGTCACTGCAGAGTGGGCTTTCAGTCCAAATTGTCTTAAACAATACTGTGAGCTGAGACAGATCCTTGTCCTGTTCAGCACTGAACTTGCGACCAACTACAGCTGCAGAGTTGAACTGATTCCCCATTGAGAGTCTTCTCATAATCCTGTCCTCTCGTGCACTTGTTTTACGTGGACGACCGGCCTCTTTAAGGGATTTAAATCAATCTGTCTCAATCTTGAAATCACAGACGTCTCTCTGATGGCTGAGAGGGTCATCCCTTTGGCCTTCATCTGGACAACCTGCTGTCTCAGGGTTTCAGTCTCCTTAGAGCAGCTCGCCATCTTACAAAGTAGCCAGGAGAGCTGCAGATAAATAGGGTGTGTCCAACACTGAAGTCAATTGTAACTAGGTGCCAGATAATCACCAATAACTGAATAAAGGTTTTTGATGAAGTGCCTTGGTTATTTAAAAAACATGCTAGTACAGCAATGGTAAAGTCCTAGAGAATATTCTATAAAATTCTAAAATAATTAATTTTTTTATCGTACAGAGACCCAACAATTCCCCCATGAACAGCAACAAGTTGCCCAATCTTTAATAAAAGTAGTAATAATTATTATAGTAAATATATAATCCGTATTAATCCAGCAATCTTGTGCACACAGTGGCGATGAAAACTTTCCCTTTAACCGGCAGGAACGTCAAACACACCCAGCTCTATGGAGGACGGACATCTGTCTGCACCGGTTAGGGAGGAAGAAAGGGAGAGAGAAAGAGAGAAAAGATGGACAGAGAGAGACAAAGACAGACACAAAGACAGACAGAGAGACACTTCCAGAGATGCAAGCAACCACAAAAGTAACAGTAACTATAATAATATCTATAGTAATGTGAATATGACTTATATGTTATGACAGTTAATATTGTCATTCTGTCACCTTAGCTGTGCTTGTTTCTACTATTCTACAATGACAATAATTATGGTGGTAAATATGATCAATAATGAGTAGTGGTAATAGCAGCTGTGATACAATGTGATATATTACTGATGTTTTTATGGCTACAAATTTTATAATTTATAAAGCTAATGATAGTTTATATGAGTAATAGGGATTATAGCTGCAGCCTCTACCATTCCCTGTTGACTACATTGCTTTTTTAATTGTGTACTGTATTGATGTATGAGTACGAGCAGAGCAGTGAAGGTTTGCTTCACAGAGTGCTCCGTGTGCACGTGCCACGAAGAGAAGCCACCACTGATCCGCCCACCCAAACCCATGATATTTCTACTAAGCTGACTCAAACTGACTGTCACCAAGCTGGTAGCTATAATGTGGCCAACCGTATGTATTGAGAAACCAAAACGCATCACTGGAAGTCCTCCTATCCCTTTCCCCATGTTCCTTTCACATCCACACCTTCCTTATCCTTCTCTCCTTTCTTGAACTCTACTGTCACCATCAATCAGTAGCAAGATTTGTTATACCTGCTAGCTGAGGTGTTGCAGAATTGAAGGAGAGCCTCGTCTCCCAAACATCCATTCCATTTCAAGGGACTGGTCCTGTGATGGCTTGTCCAAATGAAAGAGGGGGGATGGGGAGATGTCTAATAAAGAATGAGGGATGGAAGGGAATAAAGGGATGTAACAGATGAGATGATAGAAGGGGGAATGGAATGCCAGGTAATCGAGGGGAGTGGGGGATTTCTAACAGTATGTGGGGATTGGGGGGAGAGGGACATGGAAGGTCACACAGACATGTACGGGCTGTAGGGGGCAGAATGTCAACAATAAACCCTCGTATGCCCTGGATACACTCTCTCCTGTGTGTTGTAAGAAAAAGCTCTGCTGCTTTCAGAGCATATGCTAGAATATGCTAAAATAACGTTTGCGTCATGTGATGTATGACTCGCTTTTAGTTATTCTGGCACATGGGTCATCCTTACTGATGAATGGTTTAAATTAAATCTTTCTGGCTGCGAAAGTGCTACCTCCCACCCACTGATCACCATTTCATTAGAGAAGATAAAGAAAACTAAGCATCCCTTTGGAATAAGTGCACTCTCCAAAAAGCAACCAAATGAATGCAGTGTTACATACTCAATAACCTTCTTGATGTGATCCCAGTGTTTCTCAGTCTGTTGAGTTGGCTGGGAACCGTAGGGTTGCCGGCTCGAGTCCCTGTGTGGACCATGAATGGAGTGTGGACTGGTGGCTGGATAGGTGCCAGTTCATCTCGCTGCTGTTGAGCAAGGCACTGAACCCCCAATTGCTCAGGGTGCCAGTGGCAAACCCCTCGATCTGACATCTCTCCATTAATTGCATATACTGTGTATTGCGGGCCTGTGTGTGTGTAAAAATGAATAATATAATAACGGAAAAAAATGGAATTCCCATTGCAGGTCTCATTTCGTTCGTCTTGGCTCCATCTCCTCTCTGTAGATGTCACTATGCTACTGAGGCACTGAGGCAAATAGTTGTCACACTCTTTGCTGCTGTGCTCTGGTCTACACACTGCTGGCATTTTAGAGAATTTTAGAGAAGTATTGTTGCCATGAGCTCTCAGATAATCACATATGTTGTACAAACATATTAAACACATTTTTTCAGAGTGGCCAGTGAAGGCCAACGGATTAATGGGAATGCTAATGAGGAGAGCGGCAGACTCATCACTGCTTCATTAGTAATGCATGTCCTGTGGTTGACTTGTTACAAGGAGGACTTGATTGCACACATCCACTTCTTAGAAATAAAAGCTGCAGCCATGGAGGAATAAGCCCCCAGAAGTATCTCCCTAGCAACGGATTTGCATTGCCACCTACCTTTTTAGATGTAGATTTTATCATAGATTTTCCACAACAGACACAATGATACGACAAACCAGTAGAAGGGGCATAAAGGGATCCTGTTGTCTCCACAGTGAATGCCTTTTTCATATTTGATGTCATAATCACTCATTTTAATTTTCGAGTATTTCTTCATCGCCACGGAAAGTATGACTCAAACAGCACATATGTGGAGTAATACAGTGCATAGCACAGCAGCGCTTATGTGTAGGAATACGTTGAGAAAATGTAGTGCCAAAGGAAAGGGTTGTCAGACAGCATGGTAAAGCAGTGAAAATATTCTAAACATAGTGTACACGTAAACTGATTTTTTTTTAGCTGCTGTTAGATTCTGAAGTCTACTGCATCTTTTGGTCCATTGCCCATTTTTTATCATACTATATTGTATTATTATTATATTTGTATTTATTTATTTTTTACTTCCTCTTATTACACACTAGCTACTGACATTTTGTATGTATAAAACACATTGTTTAGCAAAATTAACCATGTGTATATTTAATTGTACTGGTTGCTATTCACTTTTTTCTCTTTTTTTGTACATTTCATGGTCTAAATTCAAATTTAAATATACAAATGCACAAATACTTTTCTCATATGTAAGGTATATGTATGTATGTCCTTTTTGTTCCCAAAATGAGTGAAAATAAATTTACAAGCATAACCAGCAGCATAAGATTTTTTGTTTTTATAATTTGCATTTTTATACATTTATGGCTCTGAAAAAAACCCTGCAGGACATTTTGAGGAGAACTTTTAAGCAGCAAGAAATCACACAGCTTTCCCCTGTTGCCCTGCAAGTCCTGGTTTGAATAAATGACCTGACGTTCAGACCATTACAGAACATCCATAGATCTCTGCTGGACAATGTCAAATACCACATCAGTCTCAGAGGAGATTTGTTCATATGTGTACAACATGAACACAAACTCAAAATCCTCCAGTTTCATCAGAAAGCCTTTGGCACAATCTAATGTGTCATCATCCATGGTCTTGTCTGAAATTATCTTCTCAAAAGTCTCCAGGAGGGCATCCTAATTGTTTGCCAAAGTGCTCACTATCTGTGATGTAAAATTCCATCGAGTAGGAGCGTTTCTGGGCAACCTTGAGCAGCCTGCAGACTCAAGAAAAGACCTCCTTTTTGTGGATTTTGAGAAAAATGTAGCTAACCCAAAGAGAGATGCAAAAAGGAATCCTGCACTCAGATAAGCATTTAGCTCCCTGAGACAGTACCAGATTCAATCTGTGTGCATAACAATGTACCAAACATTGCTCTGGGGGCTATTGCTTTAACTTTGGCCTGCAAACCATTGAGGGCTTAAGCTATGACAACAGCCCCATCATAGGTTTGTGTTTCTCCTTTACACTATAGCCCTTCATGTTCTCCTTCAAGACTTCAAAAACAGACTGAGCATCTCTTCCCCCAGAAACATCAAAAACTCCAATAAAGCTCTCTTGGATTTTGCCTGCACTATCCACATAGCAAACAATGACACAGATTAGTTGTCTCATCCACCTGCCATGCAAAAAAGGGAGCAGCCTGAATTTGATCTTGTATCTCATCAGAAACAGTGGCTGAAAGAGCAGTGATCAAGTCATTTTGGATTGAATGGGACATCCCAGAAAACACAGCTGATGACTGGAATTGTGTGGCCAGGACAGAGTCATATTTTGCTAATGTTTCTGTAAACTCCCTGTAATTCCCCTTGTTGGATGATTCACCACTCTCATCATGCCCCCTTAATGACAGCTCCTGACAGCCAAGCAAGGAAGTCACATCAATAAGGCGGTTTAGGAAAGCCCTGTTTTGTTTGACTGTTTCATTATGTTTTGCTACTTGAATGCGAGCACCTTCATTTATTGCATGTTCAACGCTGACCCTGCCCAGGCAACTTAACCTCGCACATGCACTCACATGTTCATTGCTTTTTTCATGCCTTTTGTATGCCCTGTCAAAGTTAGATAGATCCCAAAAACCCACTTTTGACCAGACAACACATCCCTGAGATGGTTTCATTAAGAGGCATGGCCAACAGTACATTTTATTTGTGACAGCACTTCCAGTCAGCCAGATCACCTTGTCATACCAGGACACCTGAAAAGACCTGTTACTTTTTCCCACCTTTTGGACTAAATCAATCTTAGGAGTTGACCTGCCCTGCTGTTTAACAAATTTTCTCTTCGTAATGAAGACTATCAAATGGCTTTGCCAAAATCCGGCGAAAAAACTCATATTATCTGCCATGATATGCAGCTTGCTAATGCTAGCAGCTGGAGCTGCTGTGCCGGGCTACTGTGAAGTGTGACCAGTGATCGTGACGGGGGGAGAAGCTCCATAGCTGCAGCTGCTCGTTGGGGAAAGAAACTGCAGAGTGACAGAACAGAGTCGGCAAACACAATGCTAGTCGTTTTTAGCAAAGACAAAGTCTCTGGGGATTGGTAAAGTCTCCGGATCAGTTCAGAACAACCGAATGAAAAACTTGGAAAATGATCCGCTTCAAGATCACTGATTCGCTTATTTAGCTGTCAATCAAAAAAGGATTCCACCTCAGACAGCTCATCCAATCATCATGCATAAGCCGAGCGTACGGGCCAGCCCACTATCCCATTGACCCCCAGAGACGCTGAGCGTCCGATGGGCGGGACAAAGCCCAGCATTTATCCAATGAGCGTCTAGTTTGGCTGCAGTGGAACAACCCGCTCTACGCTTCCCCATTGAAGTCAGTAGAAGCTGAGTGTCCGACTGTGTAAAGTGCTGTGGAGCTGTGGGGATGAATGAGAAGGAAGTTGGGCTGGTGACCTTTGATAAGTAGCTGATACTGAACAAAAGATGAAGGCTTTCTAGCGTGTATTTAGTCAATGAAATGAACACACAGCAATATATATTTCACCACTTTTTTTTCCTGACATTTTAGGGGAAGCTGAGCTTCCCTTGCAGCCACTGGTTTTGATAACCCATGGTTTCTGGTTATGGAAATATTTAAAAAAAAAAAAAATAGTGCATTTGATGCTGTTGTTTTATAGATGAAATTTACCACAGTCAGGAAATCCATTAATGCCACCAGTGACATTGATGTGACCTGGAACGTGCTATGGACTGCGTCATTTAGTGCAGACTGGAAGGTGCCGTTTCCATTAGGGTCGAAAACCCGGAATGGGGCGGGTCTATCTTGCCGAACAACCCCTAATTTGCATGAGTCACTCGAGCAACCGTTTGTTGGCCCTGCGAGAGAGTAGGGCTGTTCTTCTCCCCTGAGAGAAGCCCAGTGGTTATTGAATGTAGCTCTCAGCGGGATGTGACGTGTGGTAGTACAGACGCCACAACAACAAGGTGAAGTAGAGCAGACACTTTTATCCAGTGTTGAGGAAGAACACAGCACAGAAAATGATCTGTGCACGCACATCTTTGTACGGGCTTGTGCGGCCGGGTTGGATTCTGACCTGTGGTCCTTTGCTGCATGCTCCCTCTCTCTCTCTCTCCCATTTTCACACACACACACACACACACACACACACACCGTACTGCAAGCAAGCACTTTTTTTTCATGTTACTTGTGCATAAGTTGACGTTGTGAATCACAGGCCACCTTAAGTCCAACTAAATTAAATAAAACACACCTATTTCCTGACCTCTCTCATTGCTGGGGGCATGTGCCATGATAATCATACTCTGATCTCAACAACATAGCCACACGGTCACTCTTCTCAATAAGTCAATAAATGTTCTTTATAAAAAAAATAAAAAAAATTGAAACACATAACATTTGCTATCATCATTGTGTAATTTTTATGTTGTAAATTCAGGGTGCAAAAGTAGTATCAGCTCCAAATATTGGCTCAAAAAAAATCTGTATCTGTCGATCTGCCTACTTTATATGCTGCATTGTAATTCTAGATGCACTGTTGGATATCTTACATATGAAAACATTTTATCTTGCATGTATACAATGTTTTAACAAACTTTTTCTTCATCTTCGGGTGATTTGATGGATAACTAGTAAAAGATAAAACTTCAGGTCCACTTTGATGTTTTAAACAAATGCCTAACAGTATACAGTGCAGCTGTGAGAACCACCAGGTGACCGTATTTCTCTGAACTTAAAAATAAAAACTCTAAAAACCTGAGGGTTCTTTTTTCAGCTAAAGATACTGTCACTAAATATTACTCAGATGGTTTGAGTGTTTCATGTTATTAGTTCTGTCCCGATTTCAGAGAAAAGATTTCAGGAATCAGTATGAATATTACTCAGAAAAGCTAGTGAATGTATCCGAAAGTATTGCCCCAAAATTTGAATGCACAATGCAATTTGGACTTGGTCAAGAAAGTTGTACATGAGTTTAAATCCTCTACCTATCCTGTTTATCCAGTTCCCGCCACTTTTTAAAAATTGCTCTTTAACTGTTTTGCAGAGAAAGTTTGAAAAATCATTAATCACTCACTGTTCACGGCATCTTTCCTACAGCTTTTAAAATACTGTAAAAACACAACATAGATTATTCTGTGGTCTCTAACTATAGACTAATCCTCAACCTGCCTTTTCTTAATGAAAAAAGTTTTTAAACAGCTTAATGATTTCCACTGGGACAACACTGATGAGAAAATGGTATCTGTGCTTGTCCTGTTAGATCTCAGGTTGCCAATGAAACTGTAGATCAACACTCAGGGGCAAAAGGGGACAGACTACCCTGAGACTGCTTATGTATAGGGCCTAGAATTTGGTGCTACACCCGTGGACATGAACACTGGATTGGTCTCTCTGTCACAATTCTTAAATGGTTAAGGTCAAATATAACAGGTCGAGAATTCTATGTGGCGATGGATGACTACTTCTCTGATAAAATAGACCTGACGTTTGGCGTCCCCCTTCAGTTCCCTGAGAAACTGAGATCCAAGTTATTGGTAGCTGAGCGAGAAAAACTGTGTGAAAAAAATGAATACATTCCATTCTCTCAAGCTGGAGGTTTTTCAGGTGGACTAATCAATCAATCATTCAATCAATCAGACATCATTTGTATACACGAAAAAACATCAGACACAAAATCTTTAAGCAGAAGAGTTGTCTCTGCCGGAATCAACCAACATCTTTTTGACTTTTCTAGATCATTTGGACACAGTCAAATGAACTAGAACTAAAAAATAACACATGGATTTTTACATATTTATATACACATATATGTATAATAATTTAAAATAGAATATGCAATAAAATAACCATCTAAGGTGACCTGTGTATTATATATTTTTTAAATTAAAATAGATCTGTTTGTTAAAAATGAATCAATTATGAATAAAAATCAGGGCCCAATCCTATGTTTTAATTTAAATGTTGAATAGTATGGCCAAGTCAGGATGAATTTTAAAAAAATCTGTTCTGTGTAAACTCCACAATACAGTTAGTATGAATATTTAGTGTAAACTAAACAATACAGTTAGTATGAATTAACAGTGGACTGCAGTCTGTGTAAAGTGCTACGTCCTGTGTCTGCTTGAAAATAAAAGTCAAGTCACTTTTAGCCAGTTAATGTGAAGCTGCACTCCACATTTAGAAAGTGTTCCGTTTTTTATTAGCAGTAGCTTAACACGTCCTGAGCCATGAGAAAAGACTCAGGTCTTGTCTCACCTCACCTGTGCCTCGTTTAAATACTTTTTCTTTTTGAAAAAAACTCTTGTATCCATGATAACAAGCCCTGTCCGCACTTTCTGGGGCGGCAGAAGCTCAGTCCATAGGTGACTTGACTGGGAACTGGACAGTCAGCGGTTCGAGTCCCTGTGTGGACCATGAATGGAGCGTGTACTGGTGGCTGGAGAGGTGCCAGTTCTTCTCCTGGGCACTGCCGAGGTGCTGTTGAGCAAGGCACCGAACCCCCAACTGCTGGTCACTGGCAATCCCCTCGCTCTAACATCTCTCCATTAGTTGCATGTATATAGGTCCTGTTTGTGCCTGTGTGTGTGTAACCTGAAAAATAATAATAGAGTGAAAAAATCGAATTTCCCTGTTGCGGGACTAATAAAGGAATTCTTCTTCTTCTTCTTCTTCCTACTCTAGCTCCTCCTGTCTCTCGCGCTCATACAAACAGTTTCGCGGGTCGCGCTAGGTAGAGAAGACGACCAAACCATTAATTCTGAATTCAGGCGGTGTACAGAGGTTTGAACTTGTTACTTTTTGTCAGAAAACAGTGAAATAAACCATTAATTGTATTTATTTCACTCGACATAAAACGTTTAATTAACGGAAATCATTGATCAACGATGACAGGTTCATTTAATAAAATTTCCTCATGTTCTAGTATTTTAGGGACCCTGTCAGTCATGGGCCCCTTAGAATTGTCCTAACCTTTCCCCCCATTACGGCGCCCCTGGGTGGCACTCGTGGATCTACATGACAGGGCTAGACAGCAACACTCTTCTGAAATAATTAAAAAAAACATCAACAAAACTGGCGCTCCGTTTGCTATGGTTGAGAAGCTTACAACCCCCCCAAAAGAGATAGTTTCAGAACTCTCCTCCACAGAAAAATGCAATGAATTAGCTTGCCTTTTCAAAGAAAAAAAACAAAACTATAAGGCTAAATATCCACACAAATCAGCAAAATAATACAATGATGCAATCCCTAAAATCAACTGTGATGTCAGAGTTCAATACACTTAACCAAAAAACGGTGGAAGAAACAGTTCAGCATCTTAAATCATCGACATGTTGTCTTGACACAATGCCATCTGACTTTTTTTAGACTACTGTAAGCTCTGTCCAAACAGATCTGCAGCAAATAATAAATTGCTCACTTCAATCAGGCACATTCCCTAAACCCCTAAAAGTAGCTGAAGCCACTCTTAAAAAAGAGAACTTTGGATACCACCATTTTAACCAACTACAGACCCGTCTCAAATCTTCCCTTCATAGCCAAGATCATTGAGAAAGTGTTTTTTAATCAACTCAGCAACTTCTGGAACTCCGGTGGACTTTTTGACACATTTAAATCAGGCTTCCGACCTCACCACAGTACAGAAACAGCTTTGATTAGAGTTTTTAATGAAATACGGTTGAACACTGACTCAGGCAAGGTGTCAGTTATGGTCCTGTTGGATCTCAGTACCTCATTTGACACTGTGAATCACAGTATACTGCTGAACAGGTTGGAAACCTGGGCAGGACACAGCGGGACAGTCCTAAAATGGTTCAGGAGTAGCTATGACATGGGGAGTTCCTTAGGGGTCACTCCTTGGACCCCTTCTGTTCAACTTGTATATGCTGCCTTTGGGTCAAATTCTTCAGAATTCTAATGTCAACTATCATAGTCATGCAGATGACACACGTATATATGTCACACTGTCTCCAGATGACTGCAGTCCAATAGAGTCATTATGTCACTGTTTAGAGCAAGTCAGAAATTGGATGAACTGAAATTTTCTTCTCTTAAATCAGAAAAAGAATGAGATAATTGTTTTTGGCAATAAAGAGAAGAGGGTTGCTTTCAGTAAACACCTTGGGTGACTATCTTTAGAAACTGAAAACCTTGGCGTGCTGATAGACTCAGATCTGACCTTCAACAGCCATATCAAATCAGTCACCAAATCAGCCTCTTATCAACTTAAAAACATCTCCAGAATTAAGGTTTTTATGTCCCAAACTGATCAGGAGAGGCTGATAGCGTGCTCACACTGTCCTTTTGGCCGCGGCCAAAACCGGTTTTTCAGCTAAAGTCTAGTAACTTTAAGTAGTGTGAGCGCACCCGCTCCGCGCTCAACTGCGGCCAGCTGGCCCTCCACGGCCCGCTTGAAATAGGTGGGCTTTAGCGGAGCCGTTTGCACATGTACGAGCACGAGCGTGCGCACGTGCACGCGCACGAGCACGCGCACGAGCACGAGCCCTACGGCAGTAGCGTTATGTCCGCCTGTTCGGACATGTAAATAGAAGGACGGACCATGCGCGGACATTTAACAACAACAACAATGGTGGTGAAAGGTTCACGTTGTGTTTACTGCAGATTTGGTCGGATGAAAATATTCAAAAACAGTCGACAAGACGCACAAAAACTCCGAGGTCTATGGAAAGATTTGTAAACAAAGCCACACACGCGATCAATGCGTGTGACGTGTTACGGCGTGATGGCGTATGGACAGCAAGAAGCATTGGCCGAGGCCCTGGTAGTGTGAGTACAAACGGGGCTGGGGCGCGGGGGGGAGAGGGAGGGGGGACAAGTACCCTAAAGTCCGGGTCTCGGTCCGGGAGGATAGTGTGATCACGCCCTGATTCATGCTTTCATCTCCAATAGACTTGACTACTGTTACAGTCTTCTGACTGGATTGCCCCTAAAAAAGGATCAAACAGCTGCAGCTCATTCAGAACGTTGCAGCTTGAGTTTGAACCAGAACAAAGAGATCAGATCACATCACCCCAGTTCTTAAGACCTTACACTGGCTCCCAGTCAGCTACAGAATAGATGTCAAAGTTCTGCTACTGGTTTACAAATCAGTGAATGGTTTTGCTCCAGAATACATGAATTGTATGTTAGTAGAGTATAAACCCAGTAGAGCTCTTAGATCTACTGACACAGGTCAGATAGTGGAGCACAGAGTTCAAACTAGACATGGGGCTGATTTCAGATCTGCTGGTAGTTTGTTCCAGTTGTGTGCAACATAACAGCTAAAAGCTGCTTCACCAACTGTGAGCACTTTGAAGTCTAGGTTAAAAACATTTCTCTATTCATGTGCTTATAGCTGAGCTTTTTTTAATGACTTTAAATTTATTTTACTTCGTATATATATAAATAAACTTGAATAGCATTAGCATACATTTGAGCAGCTGAAAGAGAGGTATTTGGAGTGGCCCGTGCCCGTGCCCGCGCGCTCACACTATCCTCCCGGACAGAGACCCGGACTTTAGGGTACTTGTCCCCCCTCCCTTTCCCCCCCGCGCCCCAGCCCCGTTTGTACTCACACTACCAGGGCCTCGGCCAATGCTTCTTGCTGTCCATACGCCTTCAAGCCGTAACACGTCACATGCATTGATCGCGTGTGTGGCTTTGTTTACAAATCTTTCCACAGACTTCGGAGTTTTTGTGCGTCTTGTCGACTGTTTTTGAATATTTTCATCCGACCAAATCTGCAGTAAACACAACGTGAACCTTTCCCCACCATTGTTGTTGTTGTTAAATGTCCGCGCATGGTCCGTCCTTCTATTTACATGTCCGAACAGGCGGACATAACGCTACTGCCGTAGGGCTCGTGCGCGTGCGCGTGCACGTGCGCACGCTCGTGCTCGTACATGTGCAAACGGCTCCGCTAAAGCCCACCTCTTTCAAGCGGGCCGTGGCGGCCCAGCTGGCCCCAGTTGAGCGCGGAGCGGGTGCGCTCACACTACTTAAAGGTACTAGACTTTAGCTGAAAAACCGGTTTTGGCCGCGGCCAAAAGGATAGTGTGATCACGCTCTAATAAGCAGACTGTCTCCATTCTCAGGGCGCGCTCACACTATCCTCCCGGACCGAGACCCGGACTTTAGGGTACTTGTCCCCCCTCCCTCTCCCCCCCGCGCCCCAGCCCTGTTTGTACTCACACTACCAGGGCCTCGGCCAATGCTTCTTGCTGTCCATACGCCTTCAAGCCGTAACACGTCACACGCATTGATCGCGTGTGTGTGGCTTTGTTTACAAATCTTTCCGTAGACCTCGGAGTTTTTGTGCGTCTTGTCGACTGTTTTTGAATATTTTCATCCGACCAAATCTGCAGTAAACACAACGTGAACCTTTCACCACCATTGTTGTTGTTGTTAAATGTCCGCGCATGGTCCGTCCTTCTATTTACATGTCCGAACAGGCGGACATAACGCTACTGCCGTAGGGCTCGTGCTCGTACACGTGCGCACGCTCGTGCTCGTACATGTGCAAACGGCTCCGCTAAAGCCCACCTCTTTCAAGCGGGCCGTGGCGGCCCAGCTGGCCCCAGTTGAGCGCGGAGCGGGTGCGCTCACACTACTTAAAGGTACTAGACTTTAGCTGAAAAACCGGTTTTGGCCGCGGCCAAAAGGATAGTGTGAGCACGCTGTCAACTCCACATACCTGACAATCAATGTGTGAAGTGTGGGTGTAGTGTGAAGTGTGGGTGTAGTGTGTTGAATTGTCTTAATGGTGCATTGTATTAAGGACTTGACACAAATAGGTGCTAATATGACATATCATGTGATGTGTACTGGGTTGTGTAATGACGGGATGGTGTAGGAATACTGCAGGCTTGTCATGTCAGTGTCATGTCATGAATATTGGCAGCACATCAGAATCAGGAGATGTCTGAGTTCAGAAGTACCATAACTTTTGGCAATGACGGATAACCGCATGGGCAAGTTTGATTTTGAAGTATATGGTTATCAAATAGTTTAAAGGTTTTTAATTGGCCAAATAAATCGCATGATGTGACGTCAGTGTTTTAATTTCAAAATGTCCGACGTTCCTGCCTGTTATAGGGAAGGTTTTCGTTGCCACCGTACTCTACGGGGGAATTGTTTGGTCTATGTAAATCATAAATAAGTTATTCAGTGTGGTCTATACCTACTCTGTAAAGTGTCCTGAGATAACTTTTGTTATGATTTGGCACTGTAAAATAAAATTGAAATGATTTGAAATTAGAAGCGATGTGAAAGAAGCCAAAGAGGCTGCTTTGGTACAACAGATACATTCATTCATCTTCAACCGCTTGTCCCTGTCGGGGTCACTGGAGCCGATCCCAGCTGACTTTGGGCGTGAGGCGGGGCACATCCTGGACAGGATGCCAGTCTATCGCAGGGCACATAGGGACAAACAACCATTCACACCTACGGGCAAATTTAGAGTCATCAATTAACCTAACACGTGCATGTCTTTGGACTGTGGGAGGAAACCGGAGACCCCGGAGAAAACCCACTCAGACACGGGGAGAACATGCAAACTCCACACAGAAGGGCCCCAGCCGGGATTCAAACCAGGAACCCTTTCACTGTGAGACTACAGTGCTAACCACTACAACACAGTATCGCCAACAACGGATACAATCTGTATCAATTTTCTTGAATAAATAAGGTGATGATGTAGCTGAATCTGTAAGCAGAGGTGTCTATGCAGCAGCTGGATGCTAATGCTAATGCCTGTGCTAGATGAGGGATGAGGGGAGACAAGGTGAGATGAGAAGATTGGATGGAGGGTAGGAGCCAAAGGGAGCCTTTCGGACCGGTTGGCTCTCTTTGGTTAAATTCTCTGCAGGCCTAAGGCTGATAGACTGAATGGATATTTTTTGTTTCTTTTTGCTGTTCATATTGTCTAGATCGGACTATAGGACCAGAATCAGTGTATAATCGATGTTTATAATAATTACCAATATTCCAAATCATAGACCATAGCTTTAACCCTTAGTAGGTGTAAACAGCATAGAGAACAGCAGTCCAGAGGTGAGACTGTATTTTGATTTACTTCAGTCCTTGTTTACATTCAGATCTACATATAGCCTAGGTGGGAACGAGATTTATAGGAACTAGGGATGCTCGATATTGGCTTTTCTGCCGATATCCGATATTCCGATATTGTCCAACCCTTAATTTCCGATACCGATATCACTCGATACCGATATATGCAGCCTTTTTACACCAAAATTCATCACATATCACCTATTATGGAATTAACACATTATGCCTAATTTTATTGTGATGCCCCACTGGATGCATACATAAATGCAACACGGCTTTTCAAATTTAAACACAATCTGTACAAAATAAGTTATTGAAAAAAGTTCCATTCATTTATTTGTTTGTGTTTTTAGAGAGAATATTTTGCCTCAAACAATACTACAGACATTATCAAAACAAGGAAGATGCATAGCTTCAGTCCAGAGTAGTAAACAAATATAGTCCTCTTTTTCCAGACTGAGTAACGACTGAGCCGGAACTTGGCAAATAATACAATCAATAAATTAGCAGTTAAGCTCAACATGCTAACCTGTAGTGGATCTAACGGATACAGCACCAGAAATTAGCTTCTCGACGTGACTGTAAACAATGCTGTACAGTTCGGGTCAGCACTGGTCTGAGAAATACTTGCGCCTGGGCACGGCTTAACGGGGCTCGAGGAACTCCACAAGTTTGGTGAATCCGGCATCCTGAACGATAGAAAAAGTTTGTTTCTCAGTGTCGGCTGTTGCTTCTTTTCATCACTTTGCTGCACAGATGTAGCGTTTAACTCCCCATGAATCTTCTCGAGGTGGGTGATCAAATGTGATGTATTAAAGGAAGACGCCTTGTTTCCTCCTCTCATAACTAACGCCTTGCAGTCATTGCAAAGCACACATTGACTGTTAGTAGATGACACTTGGAAATACGTCCAATTCAATTCAATTCAATTTTATTTATAGTGTCAAATCATAACAAAAGTTATCTCAGGACACTTTACAGAGTAGGTAAAGACCACACTCAATGATTTATTTATGATTTACATAGACCCAACAATTCCTCTGTAGAGTACAGTGGCAACGAAAACCTTCCCTATAACAGGCAGGAACGTCAGACAGACCCAGCTCTGTGGAGGACGGCCATCTGTCTTGACCGGTTGGGGAGGAAGAAAAGGAGAGAGAAAGAGAGAAAAGACACACAGATGGACAGAGAGAGACAGACACACTTCCAGAGATGCAAGCAAAGCCTAACAGTAACTATAATATTTATAGTAATGTGAATATAACGTATATATTAAGGCAGTTAATACAACAGAATAGTAGAAACAAGCACAGCTAAGGTGACAGAATATGAAAATGATAATAATTATGGTGGCAAACATGATCAATGATGAGTAGTGGCAATAGCAGCTACGATACAGCTACAAATTTTATAGTTTATTAAACTAGTGATAGTATATATATAACAGTGACAATAGCAGCAGGAAGCGTCATGTAGGACCACGGTAGCAGGCACCACCACGATCAGCAGAGACCTGCGAGACGACAAAGCACAAACAGCTCCGGGGAAGAAGCTGAATCAGTAACATGCATTGATGGGACATGAATGATTCAGACAGAGAGGAGAGAAGCTCAGAGTATCAGGAAAAGTATTATCCCCCGGCAGACTAGGCCTATAGCAGCATAATTAAGCAGAATAAAGTCTCATCGTAAGCCCTAGCTGTAAGCTTTATCAAAAAGGAAAGTTTTAAGTTTACTCTTAAATATGGGGACAGTGTCTGCCTCCCGAATAACATTTGGGAGTTTGTTCCACAGGAGAGGAGCTTGGTAGCTGAAGGCTCTGCCTCCCATTCTACTTTTGGAGACTCTAGGAACGACGAGTAGCCCTGCATTCTCAGAGCGCAGAGATCTAGTTGGGTGATACGGTACTATGAGCTCTTTAAGATACGACGGAGCCTGACCAATAAGAGCTTTGTACGTAAGGAGAAGGATTTTAAATTCTATTCTAGATTTTACAGGTAGCCAGTGCAGAGAAGCTAATACAGGAGAAATATGTTCTCTTCTATTTGTTTTAGTTAGTACACGAGCTGCAGCATTTTGGACCAACTGGAGACTCTTAACAGACTTATTGGAGCAGCCTGATAATAAGGAATTGCAATAGTCCAGCCTAGAAGTAACAAATGCATGAACAAGTTTCTCTGCATCTTTCTGAGACACAATGTTCCTAATTTTTGCAATATTACGCAGGTGAAAATATGCAGTCCTTGTTGTTAGTTTTATGTGAGAATCGAAGGACATATCCTGATCAAAAATAACACCCAGATTCCTTACTGTGGTGCTGGAGGACAACACAACATCATCCAGTCCAAAACCACGGACATCTCATGCACCGGGAGGGCTGAAGCTTGTTAGCCACGGTTAGCAACCTACGAGTGAAGCGTGTTGTTGTTGTTATACGTCATCAAGCACGCGCCTGTAAACGGCCCGTGTTGCATTCAGGTACACTCGGAAATGCTGAAGCCTACAGAACTAACATCGGTTGTAAAAACCCGATACCGATAATTCCCGATATTACATTTTTAACTCAATATCGGCCGATAATATCGGTGGGCCGATATTATCGGACATCCCTAATAGGAACTCTGATATAGACTTAACATTAAAGTCACTATCAGACACTGCCGAGCCGACTTAACTAAAGCTCTTTGGTAAAACTACTGTAAAGTAAAGGAGGCCTTACAGCGTATATATCTGCAGATGAAAATAAAAGAGAAAAAAAAAGCAGACAGACCTCATGAGAGCAGTGCAGCTACTTAGGTTTCTGTGTGACATTGTGTTAGCACAAACAGATCGTTTTGAAGACTTTGAGAGGGAAGCTTTAGCTGTACCAGGTGTGTGTGTGTCAGTCATACAAACACCACCTCCAGCACAACAGAAAGCACAAAAGATTTGTAGATGACACTGCAGAAAATTATGCTTCAGCTTCATTCAGTGTGAAAAGCAAATTCCAAATAGAAACATTTAATGCAGTTATTGACACAGACTTGATGCATAGAAGCATCTGTGAACTGTTTGGTGTTCTGTTCATGTCAGCGGCTGCATCCACCAGTGAAGTAACTGATAAAACAAACACACTTTCCTCTGCCTATCACTCTGATTTGGACAGACGTCTTTTCTAAAACAAACTAAAGCTTAAACATGCTGTCACTCATGGCCATTGTATCAGAGTTGGACTTTGATGACTTAATCAATGACTTTTTCTTTTCTTTTTTGTATTAATAATAATAATAGATCAATATTAAATAGCGCTTTTGTCAGTACTCTTACGCTTTACACATAAAAAATAAACAATCAATCAGGTAGCACATTAAACAACACTAGAACCAAAGAACATCACATTAATAAAAAAAAAACAGAGGGTGGAAGATGGTGGATTTTAGTAGTTGTGGGTGATCCTTAAGAGATGGGATTTAAGCTGACTCTTGAATGATGGGCTCTGTAGGTGGTGAGGAGGATCTTTAAGTTGATGTGTTGTTGTATGTGAAGCCAGTGAAGTTCACAGAGGATGGGAGTGATGTGTGCTCTGGAGGGGGAGTGAGTGAGCAGTCGGGCGGTCGAGTTTTGTACATATTGCAGTTAAGGCCGGGTACAAAAAAACATTCTATCAGTTAAAGTTTATGAATAATTAGGGGCGTGCATTCTTGAGTGACAGCTAGCCACTGGCCCTCACTTCTCCTCAGAGGCTAGTTGTCAGGATTAGCATGCTAACTCCGGGCCGTGAGGGTCCGTGTTTTACAGTCTTTGAGCATGGTACTGTGTTGAATCAAATCAAATCAAATCAAATCAAATCAAATCAGCCTTTATTTATATGGCGCTTTTCATACAGAAAAGTATCGCAACGTGCCTCACAGAGATGTACAGAAAAAGAGAAACATCAAATAAAATCAGGAGAAGAAAGTTAAAAGAACCCAACCCTCCCACAGTCATGCACAGAGACATACACACAGACTCACACCTACAGCAGCACTAGCTGTCACTACAGAGACATGGCCGGGCAGCGAGACCTGAGGTACAGAGGAGTCTAGAGGAAGCTACCTTTTGGAGGGCCAACCACACTGGGAGAGGTCCAAGGTCACAGGGAGCACCGCCACAGAGACCACCCCGACCCAGGCAGACAGGAGCCTCCGCACCAAAGTGCAGAGCCCTCTAGCCGCCCAGGCCGGAACTGTCCACGGGACAGCACCCCGCGCGGCCAGATCAGAGACAACTCCCAAACTGGCAGGCCCCCTGAGGAAACACTGGAGATTAAAAACTGTTGCTTAAAACAGTAAAGGGTTAAAATATGGAGGCTAAAAACGAGGGACTAAAACATGATATAGAAAATAAAAGCATAAGAGCATAAGACATGAGGCCATAAAAATAAATAAAAGCATGAAGGCTAAAACACAGAGATTAAAACAGTAAAAAAGGATAAAAAGTGCTCTGATTAGCACTGCCTAAAAGAAATCAATTAACTAAAAGCCTGGTTAAAAAGATGGGTCTTAAGCCTCTTTTTAAAAACCTCAGCAGTCTCTGCGACCCTGAGGCTCTCCGGCAGGCTGTTCCACAGTCGGGGCCCATAATAACTGAAAGCCGCCTCCCTGTGCTTTTTTGAACTTACCTGTGGTATGGTTAAAAGGCCGGTGCCAGAGGACCTCAGGGTCCGCGTCGGCCGATAAGGTAAAAGCAAATCAGATAGGTAAGAGGGCCCAAGACCGTTTAGACACTTAAAAACTAGTAGAAGAACTTTAAAATCAATCCTGAAACGCACGGGGAGCCAATGCAGCGACTTTAAAACTGGTGTTATGTGCTCCTGCCCTCTGGTCCTCGTCAGCACTCGTGCAGCTGAGCTTTGTAATAATTGTAGATTCGAAATGCTCTTTTTGGGAAGGCCAGAGTGCAGGAGCACTGTAATGCAGGGCATTACAGTAGTCTATACGACAAGAGATAAAAGCATGCATCAGCACCTCCGTGCTGGCTTGAGAGAGAAACGGGCGGACTCTGGCTATGTTCTTAAGATGGTAAAATCCTATTTTTGTTATATTTACTGAGCTCAGAGTCAAAAATCACACCCAGATTTTTTACAGATTGTGATAGTTTAAATCTCTGTAACTTTGGTAAAAGTTTCTCTTTCTGGCCCTCAGGACCAATGATTAAAATCTCTGTTTTGTCCTGGTTGAGCTGTAGGAAATTTCCTGCCATCCATGTCTTGATATCTAAAATGCAGTTAAAATGGACATCAATAGGTCCTGTGTCATCAGGAGACACGGCGATATACAGTTGCGTATCGTCAGCATAACTATGAAAGCTGATGCCGTGCCTCCTGATGACGTCCCCAAGGGGAAGCATGTAAAGATAAAAAAGTGTTGGACCTAAAGTTGACCCTTGGGGAACACCACACTTTATTTTGTGGGTTTCTGAGGAACATGTATCCATACTTACAAAGAAGTGTCGATCTGTGAGGTAAGAAATGAACCAGTTAAGAACAGTACCAGAGAGGCCGACCAGGTTCTTCAGTCTATCTAATAAAATGTGATGGTCTACTGTATCGAAGGCGACGGTTAGATCCAGTAGTACCAAGACTGTGAGTTCATTGTTATCCAAGTTGCACCTGATGTCGTTTAAAATCTTTAAAAGGGCTGTCTCTGTACTGTGGTTCGCCCTGAAACCAGACTGACACTTCTCAAAAATGTTGTTTGCAATTAAAAAGTAATTTACTTGATTGAAAACAAGTTTTTCCTTTTTGGTCAGCTCTGACTGCTCCCGGGCTAAGTCGTTGGTCCCAACGTGAACTATCACCCGACTGATAGTGTTAGGGAGTGAGAGCAGCAGCCCCGGGAGCTTGTCCAGGATATCTGGCACGGTGGCTCCAGGAAAACAGCAAGTGACAGCATTGAAGAAACGAATATTCCTGACGATGGAGTCCCCCAGTGTGGTCGGGGAGAAGAGGGGGCGAGTATGGGGAGGTGACGGCGGAGGACTCCCGTGGTCTCAAGGTGTGCGACCCGCCTGCACGCCGGTGGTCACCGGCTGGAGGTGGTCAGTCTCGGCAGGTGTGTGATGTGACGGGAGTCCGGGGGCATTGAACCCAGATGGAGGATCCTCTGTCGGCTCAGGGCGAGGAAGACGTCCAGACCGTCTGAGTACGGCGTCCCTTAACATCTTACAGCGAGAAGACGCCACTGTTGGTTTGGTCAGTGGCCGTCGATTTGTTTGGACTGCTGTGAAGCTACTTCCATGAAACCGGACAGGAGTGAGTCCTTCTTTTTCAGTTCATTGGAGAGGCGACGGATGTCTTCTTTCAGGTCAGCAATCTTTTTATTTGCCTTTTGAAGGACTGTGTAGCCCTCACATGGCGTGGTAGGCATAATAGTTAAGTGTGTGTGTCTGCTTGTCCGTGTCAAATCACGCTAGTAGCTACTAGCTACTAGCTACACACAAATCACGCTAGTAGCTACTAGCTTCACACAAAACACTCCAGGCTGTGTAAGATCACTGATGCAGATGATTCAAACGGCCTCTATAGCAGGTAGAGGTTCTTTATACAGTACAGTGTAAGTGTCAAAACACTCAATCCACAGGGAAACACTTAAGGTTGATTCTTTTTGAATTTGTCTCCCGCCGCACAGCTCATGCGTAGTGTCGCTCATGCGTAGTGTCGCTCATGCGTAGTGTCGCCAGGGAATATCAGTTTAAATCATAGATCATAAATGCTGGCTGCACTTCACACCCGGAGCCGATGTAATCTCCGTTAGAGACACAGGACCTTTTAAGAAAAAGGACTCAGACACATAAAAGCCCTTTTTTGGAATGAGGAAAGGAGGCGGAGTCAAAATCTGATAAGATGGCAACTCCCAGAGGCGAATATGATTGGATCAAGTTGAGAGAACGGACCCTAACATAGATGTTACGTCAATTTTTTAATAGTCTATGGGTTTGCTGTTGGTCCATTCTTCTTCAGTCTCTTCCGCAGTTCACTAACTGTAGTGGGTTTCTAAGGGCGTGATCACACTGTCCTCCCGGACCGAGACCCGGACTTTAGGGTACTTGTCCCCCCTCCCTCTCCCCCCCGCGCCCCAGCCCTGTTTGTACTCACACTACCTGGGCCTAGGCCAATGCTTCTTGCTGTCCACACGCCATCACGCTGTAACACGTCACACACATTGATCGCGTGTGTGGCTTTGTTGACAAATCTTTCCATAGACCTTGGAGTTTTTGTGCGTCTTGTCGACTGTTTATGAATATTTTCATCCGACCAAATCTGCAGTAAACACTCCACCTCCGCACCACACCAACGTGAACCTTTCACCACCATTGTTGTTGTAGTTAAATGTCCGCGCATGGTCCGTCCTTCTATTTACATGTCAGAACAGGCGGACATAACGCTACTGCCATAGGGCTTGTGCGCGTGCGCGTGCGCGTGCACGTGCGCACGCTCGTGCTCGTACATGTGCAAACGGCTCCGCTAAAGCCCACCTCTTTCATTAACATGAAACGCCCTTAAATATTCCTGGTTTGGAGGCCTCGCCCACTGAGGTCAAACATGGAGAGGAGAAACGCTGGTACGAAAAGAAACTTTTCCGACACAGAGATTGGCATCCTGAACTCCGAGATGGAGCAAAATAAAGATGTGCTTTTTGGCAGTCTTAAGAGTGGAATAAAAGGGGTCCATGAAAACGCTGTATGGATAGAATAACGGAGGCAGCCAACCCGAAGCAGCGCTCCACTGTGACCCGTGTGCATGTGTGCGCACTGCTGAACCTGCGCTCCTGCTCTGTAGCGGGTTTTGCCAGCTACAGAGCCAGGGTTATTAGGTATTCCGCTAGAGGATAACCGTTGTCACCTAGAAGAACCATACCAAAATGTTGATCATCTGATACCTTGTTTGATTTAATGCAATTTATCGAGGGTAGCCACTTACCGAGGAGATGACTTTGGCTCTGTAGTGTGCTTTCCTGCAGCCGCGCGCCATCACATTCATTAATTTATTCATCTTCAACTGCTTGTCCCTGTCGGGGTCCCAGGGGGCTGGAGCCGAGCTTGTGTGGCCACCTGGCCACCAAGTTTAAAAGCGATAGCTTGGCATCACAAATCACCTGTATCACCTGCCAGATAAATAGGGTGTGTCCAACATTGAAGTCAATTGTCACCGAAAAAATGTTTTTGTTCGGTTCCAGTTTCCGACCAACCCTGTCAATTTATCTGCGACCCAAATTATTGTATGAGCTTGGGGAAGAAATAAAAATGAAAAAAATCAATACAAAAATAAGTAATTGAAAACAACAGCTTCATGTTGGATCTGCGTGCAGACGACTGGATGTACAGGAATGCTTTTTAATGTTATATGCTCGTGGGAGAAAGATGGACACATGTATTGTCTTCATTGTTTGCTTAAGTGCGCTCTGTGAGACAAAACGTGTGCTTAAGTGCCCTCTAGGAGCAAAAATGTGTGCTGAAGTGCCCTCTTGGAGCCAAAACGTGTGCTAAAGTGCAGTCTTGGAAGCCAAAATGTGTGCTTAAGTGCCCTCTTCAGTGGTGAGGACGCGCTATATGTGCCCTTTTATTTCCTTTTCGCCCCTGACCTTCAAAAGGTCTGGCAGCCATTGCTGCTGACGTTCTGACAGTGGAGATCTACGGTTTGGTTGGATACATTTTAATATTGCTTGAAATGTCTTCAATACGGTCCAGAAATGGTTTTTAGGAGTAGAAAAAAGTCCACAAAAAAGAGTAAAGAGTACCCATCGCTGCCGTACAGGAAAATAAAAAATAAACATACATTTCCTACCTCTCGTTTAAATTCCTACCTACCCATGACCTCAACTGACAACCAACAGGAACCAAACTTTTTTTTTTAGGCCTTAACACCAATAACTGGGAGGGATCTGAATGTGTTCTATAATTTTGCTCACTGCCTCGGTTTGCCTACTAAAGAAATGAAAAGTTTGGGCCGCTTAGAACTGATGTCGTACTCTGAGATGTTTGATAAATACAGGGCCTGATCTCATGTCTGTCAAATTCTCTTCTTCTCTGTTGCATTGATTTCCTTTAATATGAGGTGGTTGAGTTGCACTTCCTGTGCTGATTCTGCATAGTTACCTTGGTGGCTTTGTCAGCAAGGTCTCTCAGGTCTGCCTGCCATGTTGTGTTGGAAGGGTCATCTGAAGGGTGAGGGAAATGTCACAATTGAGACAGCAGCGCTGTAGCACAGGCTGCCTTACCACTGATTGTAATGAGGATTTTAATGAGACTGAATCAAGCAGAAGAAGAAGCCTTCCCACCCACTTCTCAAAGCAGAAATCCCCTGCATGCTCTCATGCATTGGTTATGAACCAGCAGAGTTTGACTGAGGTAGCTGGTAAAGCAAAGGGGAGTCAATGTTGAACATTATTGGTACGTGTGTGAAATATCTATGTCTGAAAAAAAAATTTTTGGCCAGGTGGCCTTTAGATCCCTCCAAAACTGCTTGATCCTGTCTGTCTTTGTTAAATAAGTTTTTTTTCTGAAGTCTTGAACTCAAACTCCTGCCAATACCTTCAATTTGAATCAGGCTGTTGAGCCAGTAACTTCCCTGACACATGAGAACAGATGAGGGACAGTGTTTTGTGTTCTGGGAGAATGTCATTTGTAATTGCTGTTGGATTGAGAACAGGTTCAGCTCTGGGAGGAGACCATCTTGAATATGTCACTATGTATGTTGTTTCGGTCCTGTTATGCAGAAAACACACCAAGTAGTGGCAATGTGCCACTTGCTGCAATAATAAAAACGTTCTGTGTCAGGGAGGTGTGTTGATGCATTATCAAGGGAACTAAATGCTTTGTAAACAGGTCAACATGTCACAGGATTCACAGGACTCTGTTACTGATTGGCTGTTGGTATGTATGGCCGCACTTTGCTGCTCGAACTATCTCCAACTTAGTTTGTTCTGGTGCGAGCCGAGCTCGGAGCGGCTGCCTCAGGAGTTCATAGATATTGTTTGCCAGCTCGCCAATGGCCATACTTCGCCGCCGCTTGATGTTTTGTTTTTTTATTTGGAGGTTGGTACCATCAGCTATTTATAGCACCAGTACCACAACTTCATTACATGTACCTGTAAACCATCATCTCTTTTCTTACCTTTATTTATTCAGAGGGGAGTTTCACTTTTTCAGGTATGTCCTGATCACATTAACACATCCACTCCTGGAAGCTCTCTACAACTGCAGTCTGATCTGCTGGCCACTGAGCAACAACATTAAAAGGATCTTTTAGAAACTGAGCAAATCTTGTTTTTGTCATGGTGGCAGCAGTGTGCTGCTGTAGCACTGAAAGCTGGAACAGTGCCACCCAATTGGGGTCAGTCGGTGTGATAGATTGCAGGAGATCCTGAGATACTCAAAAATAGCTGCAACACTAGGGAATCAAGGTTTAGACCAGCTTAGACTGGATCCCATTATACAATTACTATTGTGCTTTAGATCAAATCATGTGCCTGATAGTTTGTCCACCTAATCCAGGGAACTTGGGTGACAGAAGTAGGAAACTGTAATGAAGTTTGACACTCTGATAGCACTTGTTTATACACTACACAGTTATGAGCTGAGTGTTTTATTTGCACGTATCTGCCCGTGTCAGTGTGATTGATTGGTTGACACAGTTGGGAAGCCTGCCATGGGTAAGGTGTGACCATGCATATACATGGACCTGCTGCTACACTCAAGGTTGTTACAGTGTCAGTTTCAATCACAGCTTCACACGACTCTGTTTCCTTTCCTTGTGTCCTTTACAGGAAATGTTTTTTTGGTGAGCCTGGCCTTCGCTGACTTGGTGGTTGCATTCTACCCCTACCCTCTGGTGCTGTACGCCATCTTCCATGATGGCTGGTCGCTGGGTGACACCCAGTGCAAGGTGAGCAAGACTTTATAGCTACTGCTGACTTGGTTTTAATGGATCTTTTTCGAACAACCTTGATCTTATTCCTGCAGTTCACATCTAGTCAAGTCAACTTTATCGATACAGTCCAAGTCAATAAATCACTAGTTTGCCTCAAAGTACAATCTGTACAGATCACACCCCCTGCACTCAATTCAGATACAGAAAATACCCAGAAAAACTTTACTGGGAAAAACATGGATTACCTGAGCCACAAAAACTCCAGGATACCTTTCATACAGAGGGAGAAGAGACAAGGAGCAATTTCAATGTCTGTTGGACAGGGTAATAATGTTTGAATGTATTTTTTAAGATTGGAATTGGTCATTTGGTTAATTTTTAAGTATTTCTCCATCACAGACACATACTGTACACAGTAAATCATGTTGGAAAACATGACGCACGCCCAAATGGCTACGTTTCTCCTTGAACACTAACATCACTTTCATCTTTACTTATACTAACGCTAACTTTCAGTCAAACTGCTCTAATCCTTGTTTTTATGGTGTGATTTGCTGGAGGGGATGGGTTCAAACGGGCTCAAACAGACTCCGGTCTCCTGTAGGCCGGGATCTTACCAACCTGGCAACCCGACTGCTGGAATTATTTTTTGTTGTTGCGACTGCGATTTATTTATTTGTTTGTTTATTTCGGGCATGTCAGTTGGATCAATCATCATCACACATTATCTTAGTTTAAATCATAAATTCACATGTCCAGAAGGGTAAGCAGGAGAAGCAAAAGCTTATCTAGTCCTGCCCCCGTTACCACAGAATTCATATGCCCTCATTTATCAATCTTCCGTGAAAACGGGCGCATATCTGAGCGCAGAATTGGTTGTACGATAGGACACCTGTGATTTATGAAACATTCGTATCTGACCAATCTCAGCGTACAAATAAGCGGGCCTTGATAAATGCAGCGGCTGATTCGATCGTCATTAACATGTTACGCCCTTAAATATTCCTGGTTCGGAGGCCTCGCCCACTGAGGTCAAACATGGAGAGAAGAAACTCTGGGAAGAAAAGAAACTTTTCCGACAGAGATCTGCATCCTGACATCCAAGATGGAGCAAAATATGTGCTTTTTGGCAGTCTTAAGAGTGGAATAAAAGGGGCCCATAAAAACTCTGTATGGAAAAGAATAAGCCTTTGTCACCTAGAAGAACCATACCAAAATGTTAATCATCTGATACCTTGTTTGATTTAATGCAATTTATCGAGGGTGGCAACTTACCGAGGAGATGACTTTGGGTCTGCAGTGTGCCTTCCTGCAGCCGCGCGCCAACACATTCATTCATTCATCTTCAACCGCTTGTCCCTGTCGAGGTCGCGGGGGATGGAGCCGAGCTGTTTTGAAATATAAAAGAATCGTGTGTGTGTCCTGGCCACCTAGTTTACAAGCGATAGCTTGGCATCACAAATCACCTGTACATTTATCGAGTGGTAGTTTTTGCGATTGATGAATGCGTAATCATTCATGGATGGTGCCTTCAGACGCACATGAGTACAATCAATTGCTCCAACCACAATTTTTATTTTTTTAATTCGTTTTAAGAATCCGTTTTGATCTGTTCTTAATATGTGACTGTTTATGCTTAATGACAGCTGAGGTTTGTTAATTATTTTCAGTCAGATTTTGCTGTGCTGCACCGCAAATCCACAGGCTCGTGTGTACATGATCTCAGACCTGACGTGAGATTTGATCGTAGATCCCACTCACGTCCAAATTGATAAATGCGGAAGTTTGCGTGGAAATGGTCGTACGCACGTTTTTCTGCCGTACGTTCGTTTGATAAATGAGGGCCATTATCTTAATCATACTATTTTTCTTATGACATTACATGTTTTAACAGCAGGTAGTAATCAGAGCTGCAGTCTAGCTCTAGACAGTCAAAGAGAATACAGGTGTGTCTGCTATTGTTTGGGTACAAGTGGTTTTTGTTTTTTCTCCCATCCCGTCTCAACAAAGTGACTCCTGCCTTTGACCTTTATCAACCCTCATCCTGAGCCATTCTGTAACGGTTAATAGTCATATTCACATACTTCTTTTTGAAGCCACTGATTTTTTTGACCTCCCCCTCTAGATCATTCCCCTGTCTGACCCCCATGGCCCACATGGTAAAAGATTTTAATGTAGTTTGTACCTTTCTCTGCCTGAAAATCATGTTCCATCCCAGATTGAGTCCCTCCTCTCTGTTTAGGAATAGTATTTGCAGGTTGTGAGGGAGGCTTTTGTTGGCAGCCCTGTACATCATCTGTACTGAGCGATAGTGAATTAAATCACATCATTTGAGTAATTTTGATTTGCTAACTAATTGATTTGAATGTGCACTATAATTGGCATGATGTAGAATTCTCAAAGCTCTTTTTTGTAGTATTAGCAGGGGGTGTGTGTTGCCTTTATAAGTGTGGCCCCACACCTCTGCACAGAAATGTAGGTGTGGAGAGACTAGTGTGCAATACAGCACATGAAGTGCTTTCTGATTTAGTAGTTTTTGTGCCTTCCAAAGTATGGACAAACTCCTGGACAGCTTACTTTTTAAATGTCTTCCAACTGAACATGTCATTGACAATCACTCCCAGCACCTTGTTCTCACAGCACTACTCACCCTTTCACTATTCACTGCATTAACTTGATTGATAATATTCTTGTTGCAGCCTTTTTCCCCATATAGCATGTATTTAGTTTTCTCTAGATTTAAGGAGACGCTAAATGGCGGTGTTTTGCTCATTCTATATATTCAACCTTTAATTAGTACAATAAACAACTTAAGTCAGGGGTGACCAATCCTGCTCCTGGAGAGCTTCTGTCCTGCATGTTTTAGGTTTATCTCTGCTCTAACACACTTAAGTCTAAGAATGATCAAAACTGTGGCAAGCTTCAGCTACTTTATAACGAGCACATCATTCGAATCAGGTGTACTGGCGCAGAGAGAAACCTAAAACATGCAGGGCAATGGCCCTCCAGGACTGGAATAGCCCACCCCTGACTTTAGTCATTATTCTGTGGTGTTTTTATTTAAACGTTGAGTTGTCCTCTCCCTTTCTTTCTCTCTCTGTCTCAGGTGAGTGGCTTCCTGATGGGCCTGAGCGTCATTGGCTCCATCTTCAACATAACAGGCATTGCCATAAACCGCTACTGTTACATCTGCCACAGCTTCAGCTACGACAAGCTGTACAGTTTCCGCAACACACTGCTGCTGGTTGCACTCATCTGGCTGCTGACAGTCATAGCCATCGTGCCCAACTTTTTTGTCGGCTCGCTGCAGTATGACCCACGCGTCTACTCATGCACATTTGCTCAGACAGTCAGCACGTCCTACACCATAACAGTGGTGGTCATTCATTTCTTTGTGCCCATTGCTGTGGTCACCTTCTGCTACCTGCGTATTTGGATCCTGGTCATCCAGGTGAGGCGAAAGGTAAAGTCAGAGGTCCGCCCTCGCATCAAGCCCAGTGACTTGAGGAACTTTATTACTATGTTTGTGGTGTTCGTGCTGTTTGCCATTTGTTGGGCACCACTCAACTTCATTGGGCTTGCTGTTGCTATCAACCCTAAAACAGTGGCACCTAACATCCCAGAGTGGCTCTTTGTGGTCAGCTACTTCATGGCTTACTTCAACAGTTGCCTTAATGCCATCATCTATGGTCTGCTGAACCAGAACTTCCGCAGGGAGTACAAGCGGATCGTCATGTCTGTGTGGATGCCACACCTTTTCTTCCAGGAGACTTCCCGGGGGGGAACTGAGGGCATGAAGAGTAAACCCTCGCCAGGACTCAATAACAACGAGCAAGTTAAAGGAGAAACTGAGTGACACAGTTTTTCTCTCTTCCATGTCTTCGTCCCTCCCCTTTTGTGTTCACTTGTGCAGTGCCATTTACCAGACTTTAATCTCTACTGAACCAAAGTACTGAACTCTGGAAATACAGACGCGAGTGACCAACCGTGAGTTTGACTGAGATTAAAATATTATAGATGTGTCGTCCTTTATTTTAGAGTGCCAAGGCTCATCAATTTCAGTTTGTACTGATTTTATCTGAAGAAGACAAAAACATTAAATAGACTCAAATTCATTTGAATAATTGATTTTGAAATTAAGTGATTTGAAATAGATTTTACATTATGATGCTTAAAACATTGCTCATCCTAGTTTACCGTAAATTACTACAGATTATAGCAAGTACACTTTGGAATCATTTTCTGCAAAGTGGACAGAAAAATGTAGATATAACTCAAATTACCGATAGTATGCTGCAGAAAATACAATGAAAATAAGCATTGGAATTGTCTGCCTGAAATGCTTTGTCCCACAGTGTCAGATTATAATATTTTTAGAATAACTGCCACATGAAGTCTGACATAGATTTGTATAGACACCAAATGAGAAACGCTAATGACACTTGACACTTAATTTCACTGAGAAAAGGCAGCTTAGAGATGAGCCGGTAGTTGGTTTGGTAATCCATGTCCAGATCTGGCCTTTTAAGGACAAGGGCGGCCATTCTGAAGCTGGAAGCTGCCTACCTACCTTGTGCATGATGATGTACAAGGTAGATAGGCAGGCTTTGACATGGCTGAGGGCATTGGATCCGGAGAACAGGTGGAGGCCTTGACTTTGGTGACCAGCGTACCAACATGAGGAGCAATGGGGAAAAGGAGGACTCAGCCGAGTGGTCGAGGTGGTCAATATATCTGCGGTGTAGCAGAAAGCAACACAAATGCTCTTCTGGCAATAGGACAGGAACACTCTGCCCTTTTCTCTTGCACCTTTTTCAGGACAAACATTTTTTAGCTGCATTACTGTTAAGACTCAAAGAATAGTATAACTGTCTGTATTACCTCATTTCACTCAAGTAGTTCAGGAACAAAGGAACCCTAGAAATCAAACTTGTGAACTAAGTATCAGCCTGCAGATTAACAAAAGAACACCAAGTGCTTTTGTCACTGTTTTCACACAACACAGGAACACAGTTGTGCTGTTTTTGGTAGGTTGCTGTTGCGTGACTCTGGTGGTTTGGATTAAATGGTAACATAGGAATGCAAAAGAGACCTGCAGAACCAATAAGACACTGGAAACTCCAAAGAGGAGACAATCTTCTGGGAATCTTGGTTATTTTTTTCAGTTTTAGAATATAACTACTTTGACTTATATAGCAAATTAAGTTGCGTTTAGTGTTATCAAACTACATATAACTTTTTTTTACATCAAGACATTTTAAGAAATGTCCACAACTCATCCTAATATTAATACCAGCTTCCCTATTATGTGAACAATGCTGTATACAAGTTGTAGCAGCCTGAGGCTTATGTCTGACTAAACAGCGTTAACTATGTTCACTGATGCAAACTCCACCCAGAAAGTTCCTGGCTTGTTGGCAGGTACTACTTCTAAAGCAGGACCCTTACTGGGGACAGGAACTAGACCGTCTTCAGTTCCTGAGTTACTACAAAGACTTCCTCAAAATGACTACATGTACTTTTCTCCAACACTGTCATAAATTATAGGATGAAATGAACATTGCAGCCTCAAGGGGCCTCTTTTATTCCTGACAATTTTCACACAGCTTTTTGCATAATTGCTTTGGTCATCAGAATTTCTCCTGGTTTTTAGTATTCTAAATATTTAATAATTACTTCCATGCTTTTTTTAAATGAGAAAACCAAAATTGATGAGCCCTAACCATGTATTGTAACGTATTATGTATCATGTTTTGTACACCTCAGGCTGCCTGCCTCCTCTACTGTGGCCAATATGTATTTGAAAGTTGAGGTACCAAGATATTAATTAGTAATTTAGGTGTTTTACATTGTGAAGTCCATTATGGTTGTCTGAAAGTCCACACAGTGGCTTCTTCAGTCTTCTGGATTTCTGTACTGTATAGATATTGAGCCACTGTGTGTTTTGGTGCACCAAATGTTTTCAAAGGTATACTGCATAACAGTAACTATTGTAGCTACATTTCTTTTCTTGAAAAATGATTCAACTATTTCCTCTTTTTTATGATAACAATGGGTTAATGCACTACAGCATGATAAGTCCCCAATAGATGTCTTTCATTTTGTTACTGGAGGATGCCTCAAATTTCTAATGGCCATGTCCATGGTGTGTAAAAGGTGCCTAATTTATTGATCATCAGAATGAAGATTTTGCCAAAAAAAAACAACATACTGACAGAAGGCTATGGTGGGGTTACAGGTACATGATTATTAGGTTGTTTTACCAATGTCATTCATTGGCTGATAGGATAGTGTCCAGGTGCAGGTTGTTCTCATTCACTGTTTTACAATTTTAACTATGAAAAGTAATGCACAGTCATTTGTGTGTATTCCACTTCTTTATAACTGTAAAAATCAATGCACTCTAACACTATCACTATAAGACCGCAAATATCCACTTCAGGAGGTAGGTCAGAGTGGTGGATGGGTCCCAAAACACAGGACTTTCACCCTGGGGACCGGTGCTTGTGTCCTGGAAGTACAAAACCAAACCACAACATTTTTTCTAATCATAACCAAGTAATTTTTATGCATATTTTAACCATCAGCTTTTGTTGCCTAAACTTAACAGGTCATGTAACAGTAGTCTTGGTGCCTAAACCTAACCAATATTTTTTGCTTCCTAAACTTAAATCCGTCGCGGTCCACTTCCGGTTCTCCTTTCATAAGCTGTCATACAAATTTTTGTGCATAACTTTTTATTAGACATCATACGAACCTGTTGATGAGAAAACATTAAAAGGTGTGTTCACACTAAGCAGGAAGCCAACTTAAAGGCCTGGCACATCTATATGGAAAGTCAAAGCAAAGATGTGGCTGGACATAAACAGACACACGTTGGATGTATCACAAGCCAGGTGGCCACAATGTAGCCTTAATTTTGTGTTGACACATTCATTTTCAATGTCTTGATACATTCGTAACTGGGAGCAACCATTTGATTTAAATGGAGACTTGCCTTTTGTTATATTTCACTCCCTGAAGTACTTTTTTTTCTATTCAAACTACTATTACTCAGCCTTGTGAGACCATCCTGATCTTACAAGCTCCATTGTATTTTACTCGCAGGTCAGTCTGGTAACTTTCAACGGAGAAAATTTGAAGAAGTTTGCCAAGCGAATGTCCAATCTGCGTTGGTTTTGAGGCCGTTTGAGTGTGACGTAACGCATGCAAATCCGACCTGATCTATTTTTGTTAGCTGCTCACTAATGCTTTTCTCTTGGATCCTTTTGTTGGAATATGGACTGGGCACCTGAAATTGTGCCTTTTATCTGTCAATTTGCATTACACAAACGGCCAATATCCTTTACCGACATGGTGTTTACTTTCTGAGCTTGCTGTTAGAGCGTCATATGCTTCATTGATCTGATTTGTAGATTTGGCCCGATAGACGGTTTATCCAATCAGCAACCAGTATTTTCATCCCTTCCTAAAAGATGAGTTGAAAAGAAAGAGTTCCCAGATGGATATGCTGAGCAAATACGAATCAATCATCTGGTGGAGTCAGGTTAACTATTACTACCATAACTTCCACACATTTGACAAAATAATGCTAAAGAGCATGTGAAACCATGAAATTCAGGCACAACGTAGATTCTATAAAGTTCTTAGAAAATCAGTAAATAGTGAAAGTATTCCTACATTAAAAACTTATTTTTTATTCATAATATTATATTCCTACACTAAGGTTTATCAGCCCTCAGTGGTGATCCTGGAATGGACTGTCCACAGCAAAACATCATGTAACAGACGGGTTCCTCAGCTATAAACTTGAACAGATACATGTAAGAGGTCACATGACCAGATGTGACGAACGTGTATGTCAGTCACTAATTGTGCCTGTCAAAGGAATGGAAAGATTGCCGTGATACCACACCACATTGCAAGTATAAACATTTAATGTATAAATATACCCGATGTTAACATGATTTTAGCCACCTGTCTTATAGTAGTTAGCATCTGTACAGTCAACTTTTGGGGCAAATAAACACAACATGCAAAACCTTTCCAGTTGTCACATTTGTGCAAATAATGCAAGACAAATATCAGCTTCAGAATTCAGTGTGAACACACCTTTAATCCTGACAAATGCAGTACTATAACATTCTGATTTGTCTGTTTATTGAACATTTAGGTATTTAACCCTACAATTGTCATAAAAGAAAACCCCTGAAGGTATATAAAAGCACAACTATCTATGAAGCCCGGGTAACAGTGTACTTATGCAGTTTACAGGTTTAAATCTTAGTAATGTCGTAATCTTAGTAATGATGAGAATCACCATTCTCTATGCATTTCATACTTTGTACCACTACCTGAGAACATGACAGCAAAAGAAGCTTACTCAATACTTGTGAATAACTGTACTACTGTTTTAATCCAGTGTATCTTAGTAAAAACCAAGGGAAACAGCTGGTTGGGCTCAAGGCCGATCATGCTGTTTTCCATGTTGGTAAAGAATGTGCATGTGTTTTTTTTTTATTGATCTACTATGTCTGAACTGTCCTTTATTCTGCTTTTGCTTTGGATTTTGCCTATTATGGCTTGGGAAGAATGATAAATGGGGAAAATGGCTGCTGCTTCTGATGATGATGCTGATGATGATGATGATGAAATAATTATGATGATGATGATGCTAAAAGGATAGCAACTGACATTAAATATGCTGTTAATGCAATAACTTAAAGAAAAAGAAAATATATTGTATTGTTTTTAAAGGAGCACTAAGGGACTTTCCAATGGATATTCTTCAAAGATTATTCTTCACTTACTTTTGACTGTACCTACAAACATAATCCTCTCACACACTTCAACAATAATCCTACAAGGCTTGAAAGAGTACAGTGTGATTAAGAGTGACAGATGCAATTCAAGGACATACCATACAATCTCAAATATTTACCTCACCTGCAGAGAGAATCAGGTCTGTGTTTAATGCGTATATGGTTCAGGAGCTAGAGCGGTCGTCTCATATTTGGAAATTGTTTCAAGGTGTGTTTATTTTCTTGTTAGTAGGATATATCAAAATCAGAATAACTGATTTCAATGGAATTTTGTGAAATATCAGGCCAGGTCTTGGCCAAGTGGGTCGACAGAGATGAACTTCTGAATGTATTTTCTAATGTGGTCAAGGATTCTGAAATAATTTGTCACAGTGAAGTTACTTTACAGGTATGTTATCTGAATATTAATCTTGCATAACCAAACCAAGCCCCCACCACAGCGACTTCCTGGTTGATCCAAAAAGGAAGTGCCAAAAACTGCAGTTCTCTGAGTGTCCACTAGGAGCAGTTTGCGCAATAGAGCAGTTTCTCATTGACTCCATGTTAAACAGGCCGTTTTCACAGCATCATTAAACCTGTTTAAGGTCTGGCCATGACAACACTGGGGGGGGGGGGGTATTTTTTTGGACCAGGCTAATTCTTATTTTATTGGCGGTTAAAGTTGATGAATAATTAGGGGTGTGTTCTCTTGAGTGACAGCTAGCCCCTGGCCCTTAATTGTTGTCAGGATTAGCATGCTATGTCCTCAACCTGGACTGTGGTCATTTGTGTGGTGGTGTTACTACAAGTGACAAGATTGTTTGTTTGCTCTTCGATCAACCGAAGCATAACAGACTCTACCCTAATTAAATAGCTGCACTTAAACCATGACTTGCAGTACAGCCTGCTATCTATGAGACATACACCATAAAGTCTATTCTGCAGGTTGTTGTACAAGTCTTATATCTCCACAATATAAAATTACAGAATCTAGGGTTTAAAAAAAGGTGGGAAAAAACCTGCTAAAACTTTCAAATGTATGTCATTTTTTATTCTTTAACCCAGATGGAGCACCACCTGTTTAATAATATATGCATATTCCCAACCTGTAAGATACTTTTAACCTTGATCAACTGTCCTTTATTTTGCCTAACCAGTCACTTAGTGGTCCTTTAATGTAAGAAAGAAAATGAAAACAGAATCAATATATGCTGTATTTACTACTGTGAATTTAGTATATGATGAAGTTTTCCACTGTAAAAATGGTTGCCATTGGGATTAAAATATTAATAAAATATTTTGAACTTTCTTGTGTTTTTTTTTTTTATTTTTGGTTGTCAGGTAACTGTTCAAATCTCCTGTGCGCCATGCTAAAAAATACATTTTCTAAAACAAACATGCATAATATCCACAAATATGCTCTCAATTCACATGAAGTTGTGACGTGTAAAACCTTTCAACCTATGTTCAATTGAATACACTACAAAGAAAATATTTGATGATCAAACTGATAAACTTTATTGTTGTTTTTTTTTCAAATATTAACTCATTCATCATGGTGAATATGGCACACAGCAATGCTATTGAGACTTTTTTGAGTCATGGTTGATTGTTTTTGTTTCTTCATTTAATTGAAATCACCCGGTATGCCTTGCCACTGAGATTAATCCGACTTTCCAAATTGGAGATCCGACTTCATGAGCACTGAGGGTTCTGTTTAAAATTCTGACTTGGAGCTCGGAAATTCCGACTTTCGTGCACAATTGGAACGTTAGTCGTAGCACACAAACGCCGGGCTTTCAATGCGCGCTGCAATGTAAATTAGTCTAACTGACGGAACATTAATCATAACTCATTTAATTTAATTTTACCGGTGATGTTTGTTGCCTTATGTAGGGATAGTGGGGGGTAGCTATGAATCTGAGGAATGAATCCCCTCTGTCCCTAGTGCCATCTGCGCGCATGCAGTTGAATATAGGCTGAAAAGGATTTGCAAATCATTGTATTCTGTATATATTTGAATTTTACACAATATCACTTCATGTGAATTGGGGTTGTATGAAGACCACAACTATAGTGCATTATGAGTGCATTCATAATGAATTATAATGTTTCCATAATGCTTCACTCAAACAAATAATATTTTCTGATGCAAAATATCTACAGTCACAAAACAGATGTGATTTAAAATGATTTATAACTTCTGGAAGCTCTTAAATGGTTATAAACTGGAGGATGACTCATTATAATACATTATGACTACCTATACTCACCTATACTCATATCAACAATCAGCTGTAGTAAACACTTATAGTGTGCCATATTAGTCCATGCAGTATCATAAGTTATCATAGTATGTGTTTAGTAAAGTGAAGTACAAACTGATGCATCTATAAAGCCGTGATCACAGTGCACACGATAGAGGCGATGAAATTGCAAGAAAAGCAAAGAACAAGCTGCTTGATCATATTTCGACCATTGGTTTGATCGGTTTGTTGGTTGTAAGTAAAGTGTAATGGTTTTTCATACACAGAATCTGTGCTACACGATAAGTGATTATAATTTTGAATGATAATTCTCGAATGATTTCAGCACTAGTTTAATAACTAGTCCCTCACACTGCTCTGGTTTGATCTTGGCCCATTCTTCTTCATTCTCTTCCACAGTTCAGTAACTGCAGTGGGTTTCTTAGACATTACTTTGTTGCCACGGATTTTCCAGAGATTCTCTATGGGGTTTAGATCTGGACTCGGGGCTGGCCCTTTCATCGTTTCAATATTCTTAGCTTCAAGGTACTGGTTCACCTGTTAGCTACTGTTTTTGACATGAATTAGCAAGCATTGGCAACATACAAGATAGTTTGCAAGCTAACTAACGTACAAACAAACTTTGACAAAAGGTTCATATAACCAAAGCAATACATACTAGTTAAATGTGGCTGTGATGGGACATTTTTATGTTGCTGTTCAAACGACAGCGTCCAGTTATGTAGGCCAGGACTGCTAGACAAGAGAGAGGGGGGAGTTAACTAACATCCCACAACAGCTGATGTCTCAAGATACATGGAGATTTGACGTTAATCCAAGTGACACAACAGCGCTATAATACACCATATTTACGATGTATCCCAGTTCTCTCTTGAGTTCTTTTACTTTAAAAGGGACATATTGGAAGTGTTGGCGATGTGTGTGTTTGACTGAAGAAATAAAGTGCATGGTCCCGTTCAGTGAATGGAGTTTCCGTATCTTTTATTTCTTATACTACCCAAGTATAGGCGACTATAACCCACGGTTACAATATTAAATAATAGAAAATAATAATCCAGCTTTAGTCAAACAACTGCACTGCGCTTCACTGTGATCTGTTGATGTTTCTGAATGCTTCCGGAATGTACGCTGTAATACTTCTACTAGCGAGCTGATTGGAGACAAAACAGCCAATCTGAAATGAGCTTTTCTAGGTCTCTGATTGGTTAGAATTGTGGCACATTTGTAACGCTGTGCCCAGCTGAGAGAGCATAAAGGCAAAGGGAGAGATTGAGAACGCGCATGCAGCGGTCCGCAGCACAGTTCTTTAAACTGCATAAGAGTAAACATGCAAGTACATTTATTAAGCAAAGAATATTTTTTTGCTTGCTCGACTGAGAATATGTGCTTGCAAAATGTATTTTTCTGTGCTCAAAATCTCACTTAGCTCCGGGGGGGACTTTCTCACCTTAAGGCCCTTATGATACGCAGTAAAAACGTTTTGCGCCGGATGTTCCATTCATTCCCTATGGAGGAGGTGGCAGCGCCCAAGGTAGCAGCGTGCACTGCTCAGATTTGCCTCTCTGCCTCTGCGCTCAAAGTTCAAATTAGTTGAATTCTGACCTAGTTTCTGCTGACCTTTCAAAAGCGTAATCAATGAGATAGAAGCTTTGAGTGCGACGTTTACGTTTCCTAGGCAACCAGAGAGCGACATCAAGCCGGCTAGAAAGGTGGAGGAAAACGTATTGTTTGTGTGTCTGAGTTTCCAAAGTTATTTAACGTTACATTAAGAGTACATCCACACGATCAAAAACAACCTTCTTTTTTTTTCATAAAAGTCTTAAAAAGTTTTCCCGTCCACACGAACTCGGCTCAAGAAATATCTGCGTCCACACAAAACCAGTGAAACTGGCTAAAAACGCAGTAATACACATGTCAGGCCTGGATGTGGAGCTGTAACTGCCACAGAAATACACCAACACGAAGAAGAAGAGAGGAAGAGATGCTGTTGTGTACACCAGAGACCTTTCAAATCCTCCTCCATCCTAGAGAGAAATGTGTCCACTGTTTCTGGTGTTAGTGGAGACTTTTGTGCTGTTTTGGACTCTGATGCACCAATCACTCTGCAGTTAGTGTCCTCAACAAGCAGAGGGTGCTGCTGTGAGCCCCTTCTCCGTCCCAAAGCACTCACAGGTGGGCACTATCTCGCTACTTGCAACCTTCTTGGCAACTTTATTTATATAAAGCTACTAGTGACCAATTTAGCTTCTTATTCAGATCATCAGGGAAAAGGGAGAAATATATGGTTGGCCTAATTCATTCACATGCAGCTTCTAAAGCCACTTCTACCCATCCACTTCCTCTGCCTATGCTGTTGAAGTATGCTCCGCAGCAGTGGAATGCTCCAATAAAGATGATATGGTTTTGGCATTTTTCAGGCTCATTCCATACTAGAGGATATGCTTTCATGCAAACACCTAGATGGTGTACTCTTGTCCAGCTTCAGAAGATGCAGCTTGGTTGAATCTAAGACATTCTTGAATAGTCCCCAAGTCAGTTATGTGAGCATTGATCATGGGATAGTACCCAATTGTGGTGAGGCATTTTGGAGTCTGACCAGTAAGAGACACCCAGCCTGACAAACCAGGGATGTGCTGATCTTTAGAGTTGATTCTATAAGCAAAGACCCAAATTAGATCTGTATCTGATGGTTTCGATTGGCTATATGTGGTTGGAACTAGATGACACCAAATTGGTGGGTTCAGATCGTTTCCGTTTGTAATAAGTAGGCAACTCTGTGGCAGGACTTCTAAATGATCGCTGTTTTTGTGTAGTCTGAGTGTTAGTATTAGACTCTTGAGTAGGCTGTTCTGGGGTAGGGGAGTCGATTTCTGCAGAGGACTCTTGTGTAGGCTGGGTGTGTGCTGAGGAAAGTGCTTCTGCATCCACACAGGAACCAAGATCTTGCATGTAGATCCCTGCAGCTTTATGAATACCAGCAGATCAAAATTTTCCCAGTCACTATGGAAAACTGCCCCATCAGGCTGCCACTTGATAACATCTAAGTTGCTGACTAAGAAAGCACTTCCGACAATTGAATTTGCCAGAGCCGTTCCAAGTTCAATTGAATATTTGTAGGACTCAGATTGACCAAGCCTATTTATCAAAGTGGTGATGCTCTTGGATCTGAATAGATGGTGTAGTTTCATACATAGTAATATGTTGTTGTTTTTTTCATTTTCCATTGACCTGACGCAACTGCTCTGCAGAGGTCTTGAGAAATGGATAATGCCAAACTTTCCTCCTTTTTCCTTTTATGAGGGCTTCTTATCTCCAAAAATGAGGTTTAAAATGAATTGTAAAACCTCCGTAGGAATCTCCTCATTATGATCATGGAGATCACAAGAACCCGGAGGCCAAGGTATTGGCTCTGAGGTTTTAAAGGCTGTTACTAGGGATGCTCGATATTGGCTTTTCTGCCGATATCCGATATTCCGATATTGTCCAACCCTTAATTTCCGATACCGATATCACCCGATGCCGATATATGCAGTCTTTTTACACCAAAATTGTTAAGATAACAAAATCACATATCACCTAATATGGAATTAACACATTATGCCTAATTTATTGTGATGACCCACTGGATGCATACATAAATGCAACACGGCTTTTCAAATATAAACACAGTCTGTACAAAATAAGTTATTGAAAAAAGTGCTATTCATTTATTTGTTTGTGTTTTTAGAGAGAATATTTTGCCTCAAACAACACTACAGACAACATCACAACAAGGAAGATGCATAGCTTCAGTCCAGAGTAGTAAACAAACTTAGTTTTCTTTTTCCAGACTGAGTAACGACTGAGCCGTAACTTGGCAAATAATACAATCAATAAATTAGCAGTCAAGCTCAACATGCTAACCTGTATTGGATATAATGGATACAGCACCAGAAATTACTGTAAACAATGCTGTGCAATTCGGGTCAGCACTGGTCTGAGAAATACTTGCGACTGGGCATGGCATAACGGGGCTCGAGGAACTCCACACGTTTGGTGAATCCGGCATCTTGAACGATAGAAAAAGTTTGTTTCTCGGTGTCGGCTGTTGCTTCTTTTAATCACTTTGCTGCACAGATGTAGCGTATAACTCCGCATGATTCTTCTTGAGGTGGGTGATCAAACTTGATGTATTAAAGGAAGACGCCGTGCAGTCATTGCAAAGCGCACATATACTGTTAGTAGGTGACACTTGGAAATACTTCCAAACCACGGACATCTCCTGCACCGGGAGAGCTGAAGCTTGTTAGCCACGGTTAGCAACCTACGAGTGAAGCGTGTTGTTGTTGTTATACGTCATCAAGCACGCGCCTGTAAACGGCCTGTGTTGCATTCAGGTACACTCGGAAATGCTGAAGCCTACAGAACTAACATCGGTTGTAAAAACCCGATACCGATAATTCCCGATATTACATTTTTAACTCAATATCGGCTAGCTGTTACAATTTTCTGGTGAAGATCATTGCTGACGTATGTGCTCCAATCAGTAATTTCCAGCTCATAAGCTAAACGCACAGTCTTCATGGATTCTAGGGTTTACAAAATACTAATGTGTCTTTGAATGGCCAGGATGAGAAGTCGATACAATCTTTCAGATCAGGGCAGCACTACATTTTTTGTCACCGGTTAAGGCTTGTGATCCCAGCTACAGCTACTTCTCTGGATTCTGTTAAGGTTTCATTATACAAAGCTTTGAGATGAGCAAGTTTAACAACCACTCCCTTTTCAGTAATGTCAGTTTTTATATGGTCATGCACCCGAGTAAAAGCTTTACTGATCAGTGCCTTCTTTGAAGCTATTTCAGATGCTGCAGCTGAAGTGTCAGGCTGAGGTGCTCGTTTTACTATGTACTGCTTGCAACAGTATTCATGAAACTGTGCCTTCTTGGCAAAAAGGTCAACTCCTCTGATTTTGTACAGCAAGTCTTCATCACAGAGTTCCATAGCTTTTTTCTCTATATTTTTGTATGCATTTGATTGGAATTTCTGCAAGCTGTATATGTTGCTGGATACTTGCTGCACTACGCTACTTCTTCAGAATATGCTATAACGGCAAGAATCCATATGCTCACGTGTCTGTCTAATGGAGACATTTTGGAGACAGATAGCACTGCGTACATGCGTCGTCAAATTTTCACGATAGCCACAATCAGAAGACAATTCATTGGGAATTGATTCCAAAACATCTTGCATGCCACAACAATCAAACGTTTGTGTTTGGAGTTTCGTTTCCAACCATTCACATTCACAGGGGCAATTTAGAGTCAATTCAATTCAATTAAATTTTATTTATAGTGCCAAATCATAACAGAAGTTATCTCAGGACACTTTACAAACTAGGTAAAGACCACACTTTATGATAAACATAGACCCAACAATTCCCCCGTAGAGTACGGTGGCAACGAAAACTTTCCCTATTACAGGCAGGATCAATCATCAATTAACCTAACACCTGCATGTCTTTGGACTGTGGGAGGAAGCCGGAGAACCCGGAGAGAACCCAAGCAGACACGGGGAAGACATGCAAACTCTGTGTAGTATTCAATGTGCGAATATACATTGAGATCCCTTGTTTCATATTTAATTCAAGTCTAGCCTAAACACAGACTGATGAATTTTATGGTAACGAGTATCACAAATCAGTATATTTACAACAGTGACATATTGCACACACGCACACACACACACACACGCACACACACACAGCATCATTTCTCTACCACTCCTGCTCTCACTATCTAGCTACATTTGGCTGGCTCTGCTAGCTAACAATCTGACAAGTTAACTAGCTAATTTATATCCATCTAGAAGTAGAGTGAGCACCTGACGTAGAAAAATCTTGGACCCAAATCTCCCAATAGATTTAAAATGTTTTTGTGGAAGATAGAGAAATGAGCTGCTCGGTCATGTGGCTTTTGAAATGGCTAAACTGAAGTTGGTGCACAGTGGGGTCATGGTACATAAACCCCTGAAATGAGACTAGTCCTGGCTGGTTGAGCAGATAATAACTTGCATCACAGAGCCTCACAGAAAAGAGAGTTCAGATCTTTAGAGTGTGCAAGATAGAGATCTTGTGCTCTCTCACACATCACCTCCTTATGATTCTAAAGAACAGAGGAATGCTCATTTCCTCATTTTAGGCACAAACACACATACTCATTAACTAACAATTTCGCGTGTTGCAAACACAGACACATCTGTCTCTCTAGATAGCCATATAGGGACATGTACTAATTTCCTTGACTCAGCTTTTAGTGTTATAATGTGTTGCCAGGCAGATTAACGCCCATTGCAGCCTTTTTTACCTTTAAGGCGTTACCATCGACAGAAGGGTATATAAAGCCGCTACCCCTAGACCACAACAGACTCGTCTGATGTATGACCTGGTTTGCGTTGTATCAGAACTTGTCTCCGCTTTGCAAAGTGCTCCAATAAAGATATTGGTGTGATCTCCAGCCATCGTCTCAAGATCTCTCCTTCTATCCTCCGATCAACGGACCCGGGGAGGTAACTGCAGGTTGATCTCAACAATTTGGGGTCTCGTCCGGGATCGGAAGGAGGAGAAGGTAAATTCGACCCAAAAAGGTTTCTTCACGGGGAACAGCGTGAGACACAATCCAACACATTAGTAAAGGTATGCAGAACCTGTTTAATCGAAACTCTGTACATTGGGCATTCTAAAACATTGTGTCTTGCCTGCGCCACAGTGAGTAAACTATTTAAATTGAGATAATGGCAAAACTGAGAATGGTAAACTGAGAATGGTAAACTGAGAATGGTCCTGGGTCGTGGTTGACCCCACCGTTATTCTGACGAGGATACGGACAAAACCTAGGAGGTTACTGGGTTAGAGGCCCGGGGAACTGAGGTTACCCCGAATTCTATAAGTCGAGTCTGGGCCTCATATGTAGAGGCATCGCAATTTTGCTATAAGCCGAGTCTGGGACTTATATGTGTGTTTGCATTGCAATTTTGCTATAAGTCGAGTCTGGGACTCATATGTGTGTTTGCATCGCAATTTTGCTATAAGTCGAGTCTGGGACTCATATGTGTGTTTAAAGAAGTGTGGGAGGTACATGTGTATATCCACTTTGACATCAGACTCAGGTTCTGAGGAATACACATTTCTGTGGGACAACAGAGGGCGGTATAGTTCTGTAGCTGTTTTTATCTGAAATGGGAAAAGTGGTGCACGTTCTGGGGTAACCCCGAGAGTGAAGGCGCACAGACGTGAGTCTGTGTAGAAGCTTCCTTTACTAGAACCGCATTACCGGCATTAACCCCCGTTGACGAGAACAGAGAAGTGTTTTGGAAAATACATAAGCATTTAGGGAGAAAATGAATGATCAATCAATTCTTTAAAGGAGTAGAAATTTTTAAAATGCAAATATAATTTGCATGAGTGTAGGGATTCCCAACTACAATAAAATGGGCGTATGAATGTGGTAAGAAAAATAAACTTTGTGGTAACTCATTTCAGTGTCTAAATATCCAGTTTGGATATTAAAGGTGGTTGTCGTACAAACCACCTGGCTGAAAGATTATCCAAAGTTAGTGTATGTGTGATAAGATCTAACGATATTCGTATGGAAAGATCAGCATGTGTGAAATCTGTATGAGTGAACAATAAGCCCATTGAAAGTAAAAGCACATCCCAGTGAGTCAATAGAAAAATGGGAAAGTTAAAATTTTTACAGATCCTGCTAAATTTATAGCAGATAAAAGGGTTAATGTGGTTGAGAGCTTCCATTTTGGCATTACTAGACTAAGAGGTTTTTTTTTTCGTCTTTTATTACGCACATGTTTAGGTACAAATGTAGTGAAGAGGGTAAAGTGATGAGAGAGAAAGGGACAGCGAGTAGGGAAAGATAGGAGAAAAGCAAACTCAGTTATAGAAAGACAAGAAATTAAAGAAATAAGTATGTGTAACAGAAAGAGAAGTGAATGAATGATGAGGAGCAGAGATTAGGGATAAAAGACAGGGCCTCCTCCTAATGTCTCCATGCCATGCAGCCCCTCCATCAAGCCCATATGCATATTCCCAGAAGGACTCTGACAATGAGGGGGAGGGGAGACTGAACCTGCATCTGATGTGTCAGTTTTCACAACACCAGTGACTGAGGAAAACAGACTGAAACAAGGAAAAAGCTAGCATTGCTTCTCCAGAAAAGTTCTCTCTCCAAACAGCAACTTCTTTTTTGACCACTGGCCTGAAGAAAAGGAAACGGATGTCCACGGCACCAGATGTTCAGTTGAATTGAACACTGAAGAGCTTGTGTTCAGGACATGGCAGCCAGAGGAACTAAAAGATTGCAAGGAGGTACTGGAGAGGTGTGAACTCTGATGGGCCAACATTTGACCAGCCATTTGGTTCGCTATACCAGCAGAATGGGGCACAGAATCCTGGACAAAGATATCCTCATCAAGACAACAGCAGAAGGAGAGAAAGAAGGAGACTGGGACAAGATCCAGAGAAGTCCTGGTTGCGTGTTTCTGCTTGGGGTTTTTTCATGGTTCCCCCATGAACAGGCCATACAGACAGCGGAGGAAGGTCAGAGCATTTGAAAACCACAAATAAGAAATTAAAGATAAAAACATCCACACTAGATGACACCGTTAGATGAACTTAGAATGAACAGGATGTTAATGTTCAACACATACATACACTTGCATATACATATAGGAATATTTATTAAGAATAAGTATTGGTGTCAATAGGGAAAATTAGGGTTTTGCAGTGAGAGTTGATCATTAGACAAACAGAAAGTTAAGGTTTGTAAGTAAGGTTACTATGCTCAGACAAAATATTTTTTAGCTCACATAAGAAAAAAATCAAGTTATTGAAAGCAACACTGATTATTTCTTATTAAACAAACATGCCATTGTGGAATGTCTCAAATATAACTCCCATTTTACCTGAAGAGGCATCACAGATGTCACAGGTTTGAGTTTCTGGGGATTGATTTTAGAAAATGCAATATTGATGCATCACTGTAAATCCTGACTCATTATTCTGGGTTTTTTGCTTTCACTCTCAATGGTATTTCAATTTTTGGAATTTAATGGTATAGTTTTCTGGGAAAACCTGGTTTAAAAAAATGCCATAGTGATGGTGAAGTTTTCAGAAACATACGTCTTGTTTTTGCAAATTGAAGCATTAGATATAACAATAATAATGATAATAGGTGGGTCCTGACTGCATCCATAGGAACTGGATGGGTTTTTAAAAGAAAAAATAATTAAATAAATAGATTACATTCTATTGCCACTTATGGATTATTTTATGTTTTTGTGGAGATCTCCCAAACCCTGTATAAAGAAACTTGGACAATGACTGACTTTTTAGACTGTGACGGCTGAGGCAAACAGCCTCTACCGACTTAAAATGACCTACCTGATCGAGCTCTGATTGTTTCTTTTTAATTTTTGCATGATAGTTGTATGTCAGTAGTTTTATGTCAATTAACAAACACTAACAAATTAACAGCTGACACTATTGTATTTTCAAAGTGTGCATGTTCTGCATGATACTCATTGTCACACTAATGTTTAATGTCAGCTTGAAGCGCTGTACTGTCTTAATTTTTGAGCTTTTGATCCAACAGCTAAAGATGGAGAACCATTCTTGGATGGAAATGTTTAACAGTGGATCAAAACCATGGGATGCATTGTTTGATACATAGTGTCTAACGATAATTCAGTTTTTCTTCATAGATGGTCCTGCGAGGAATCCGTCTAACTTCTCTTTCTGTGTTTGCCTTTGAACTAAACTGCCAAATAGCTCGTCTGCTAAGGTGACAGAGTTATTTTTATTAATCTGTGGTTTTCTTTCTAGGCGCAACAGATGATACAGTGTCAGAGTCACAATATGCTTTAATATTGTCCCTAACTTTCACGCTCTGGGAACAACTGTGGCATTCTCACTCCTACAGGAAACCCTTGTCCTTAACCTTTTGTCTCTAACACTTTTACCTGTTTACAGTTAAAAGAGTTCACGCTGACTGTAACAACTTAGTTTTCACAGGGCAACGCCATTGCAGATGATGGTGCTACAGAAGAAAATAATGAGACAGTGGTAAAGACTGTTTCCGCTGTGTTAAGTGCTGGTAACCTCTGACACCAGGACATGGAAGAGCGAAGAAAATGGCATCCATGGCATCGAATGAGGCAAAATAAAGCAAAACCTATATAGTGGCTCAGATGAAGAAACGGTGTAAATAGAATTGTGTTTGTTTTAATGTTTTTCGTTGTTTTTATTTTTCTTTGCTATATTCGGAGAGTTAAAAGTTAACCTCTACTAATGTTTGCAGTGTGTTGTCAAAGAAAGAGGTAGTTGATGATATTGTGTTATTTCCAAAAAATTATTTGACACTTTGTGTCAAAAGGGGGGAATGACCTACCTTATTTATCTATGATGTAAATCCTTGATTAACATAACAGTCAAGCTTAGAATGAGTGCTGGGGGGATTGTGGATAGGAGTCACATGGGGGTTTGCAAAGGGTGACATTTGGGGTGGTCGTAAACACTGATAACATCCACTGGGGTCATAAACATTGGGTAGTGTGTTTTGGTTACTTTGATGTCATTGTGTCTGTAAGTAGCTTTGATGTTACTGTATAAATGTTGAAGTGACTTGAAGACAGGCAGAGATTGTTGAGACCCGGCTGTTGGTAGACCTCTCTCCTGTTGTGCATACAGTATTAAGTAAAGACATGATTTGAGAAACACTGAGGACTCCAGAGAATTTCTTTCACAACATATTAAAGTGTGAGTCTCTGGCCTTCTTATAAGATCAGTTTGTGGGTTTCTCAGAGTTGTAAAGAGTGTCACAGGTTTCTGTGAGGAATGTTTAATTACTAAACTTATCTCTTGAGAAAGACTTTTCTCCATTAGTTAACAGATACATTTTCACTTTTTGACAGTGTCATTTTGTCTAACATAAATTAGTCTAATTTTAAGACCTTGATGTCATTTTTTGTTCACTCGCCAGTGAGTTTTAGCTTCAAGAGGTCAAAGGATTCTGAGAATAGTGTCAATGTTCTGAACCCAGTTATTTTTTACCAAAATGCTCCAGCTGGTTCAATCTCTGGTGTGTGACCCGGAATGGAGCCTTTTCTCTCTTAGCCTCCCTAAGAGAGAGCCCTACTCACAAAGCATTTATACTGTAATAAAGTCATTGAGTTGTTGTGATTGGTTCAGAATGTTGCTAAGGCAGTTCCTGGTTCCTGGTTCCATCACTCCCAGACTGTCTCTCATTCATTCACAAGTTGAATCCTCCGCCCCCTGGTCACACAGTTCCTCCTGTAGAAAGAACACTCCCCACTGTAGCTTCACTTCCTGGTGGGCTGACCCTCTCTCGTCTGACTGCACCTACAATAGTTTTAAACTTGAGCTTATCTGCAACATCCTTTAATCATGCCATGTGTTTTAAGTTGAGTCAAGTCAAGTCAAATCTATTTATATAGCACATTTCATAAGGCAAGCTTGAACTCAATGTGCTTCAAGAAATTAAAACAAAGATTCATTGTATAACATAAAATAGCATATAGGATCAAAATAATTAAAATAAAAAATAAAAAAAATACATTCAGAAAAAACAGTTAGGACATTATACAATCATACAAGAATGTATTATTATTATCATTTAAAAAGGAGATAGTAATAATAATGATAATAAAAATTCTTAAAGCAAACAAACAGGACAGAAAAAAAACACATTCTTTAAACATAACTAAAAGCGTGCGAAAAAAGCTATGTTTTTAGTTTACTTTTAAAAGAAGACACCGTTGTAGCAGACGGTAGTTCATGTGGAAGAGAATTCCAGAGAGTAGGACCATAGTGGCTGAAAGCGCCATGAGCTGATTTGGAGTTGATTCTGGGTATAGTGAGGAGCTCTTTAGCTGATGATCTAAGGGATCCCACTGGTGTGTATTTAGTGAGCATGTCAAAAACGTAAGAAGGAGCCAAGCCATTTAAAAACAATAAGAAGTATTTTAAAATCAATTCTTTGTTTAACTAGGAGCCAATGAAGAGATGATAAAATAGGAGTGATGTGCTCAAACCTCTTTGTTTTCGTTAGGACTCTGGCTGCAGCATCTTGAATACGCCAGAGTTTATGTAAAGTCTGCTTATTCAGTCCAGCAAAAAGAGCATTTCAGTAGTCCAGTCTACTGGAAATAAAAGCATGAACCAGGTTTTCAGAGTCTGACTGAGACAGGAAACATCTAACTTTTGATATGTTTCTAAGATGATAAAAAGCAGTCTTAGAAACATTAGAGACATGCCTTAGAGACAAATCTAGTGTTTCTGGTTTCTGGTGTGGAGACTTTTGTGGTGTTTTGGACCTCAACGAGCAGAGGGTGCTGCTGTGAGCCCCTTCCCTGTCCCAAAGCACTAGCAGGCGGGCACTGTCCCACTAGATTTAGAGACTTTTCACACCTTCTTAGAACTTTATTTAGAAAAAGAGACTAGAGAGCAGTTTAGCTCCTTATTCAGAGCATCAGGGAAAAGGAGACATATGTGGTGGGCCTAATTCATTCCCATGCATGTGGCTTGGAGTCCAGTTCAGTAAACGGTCTATGGGTCCGTCTCTCTCCTCTCATGCAGCAGCACTGTTGTTGTCATGTGACCCTGAAATTATACCGTTTTCAGGCTCGGATAACGCCAGCTGCGTGTGGATGGTCGTCCAAAACGATACCAAAGCTGTGCGGTTACAGGAAAATGCGACTTTGTGTGGGCGGCACTTTGACTATAGTTGGCAGAACTTTTACTGAAGGGACATGCATGCGAATCGGCATTTGTATAACAGCCAATAGGAAATATCTCTCTCTCTCTATCTCTCTCTCTGCATCCCCGCATGGATGGGCCCTTAGACTCAGAGTTTACGGCGATTCCTGGCAGTTATCTGTAGCTGACTGAAACTTCCAGTTGACTGGCACTTACACAGCAATTTACAATTTACAAAAGTCCCACTTTTAATGCAGTGATGTTCAATTTAAGCATGCTCTATAATCTATGTTCAAAACTCACAACAGCTTACTCTTATTGTTAACACAAAGACAAGAGCTTCTGCAGTTGTACCCTCTTCTTGTTGATGCGTCATTGATTTTCCTGTAAGGTGAAGCACACAGCAGCAGCAGCAAACTAAATTATCCCCCTCTTTTCTCTACACTCTGATATTCCCCAGCTGACTTTTTTTATTAGCCACTAATGGAAGCTAGGCTCTTCAGGATTTATTCTACTCAGCTGGGTCGATGGGTTAATGGAAATTCCCTGTGTAGTAAGAGAGGAGATTTATACTCCACGAATAAGCGTTAACAAATTAATAAATCATCTTCTTATTTATTAATTAGGCTAATTAATTTTTCTTTGTTAAAAAGGGCACCACGCCTATATCTACAGGATTTTATTAAACTTTGGCAAGGGTTTAATTCCTGTTAAAGAAAGACACGCTAGTCTCTGTCATTTTAGAAGAATACATTATCAACTTCTCTCATCAATTTCTCAGTCTGAAACGTTTATTCTGATACCACATTGACCACAAGACTCTTTTGCAAAGACAGAACGAAACAGTCACAGACAGCTTGGTTTTTCGTTATTTCATTTCTAACTACAAAAATATAAATACATACATACATACACTGTGTCTGCCTTCTGTGATATGTTTGTCACAGTGTCGCTTCGCTGCTGTGTCCCCCTCCGCTACACACACACACACACACACACACGTTCTGCTTTGTTCACTCAGACACAAGCTCTCTCTCACTAAGGTTTGCGGGTCTTTTCCATTAACTTTTAACTTTCTTGGAGATTTGTTTTCTTTTTCATTTTTTAACTGAGAGTCTGACACTTTGTTGCTGTATTCTTTAAAAAAAATAAAGGTGGTAGTGGTATAAATATTACAAATTCATTAAGCTGCGTGCAGACACACACACACACACACACACTCCCTCTCCCTGCTGGTCGTCTGAGGTTTTTTTTTTTTCACATGTTAGCTGCGCACACAAACACACACACACACACACACACTGTCTCTCTCTCTCTCTTACTTACTCACACACCCAAAAAAGAAACAAACAAAAAAAATCACACTGATCAGAAAAAGATTTTAAGTTAAAAGAAGAAAGTTATGTTGAGTATGTAAACTCTTGTTCATTACATTCGAGTGTTGTATTCATTGTTGTAAACTTGTGTAAATAGTTTGTTTGCTGTCGTGATCAAAACCATTGATCTGAAGCTCAATGCTGATGCTGTCCTGTAAATAGTTTTCTAATCAGCAATAAATATAACTAGTTCTGATCAAACATATCAATTGCATGCTTAAAATAACATACTGGTTAAAGCCCCGACCATTTCAAGACAACTCGACCCACTTTCGGGTTAAATCCCATCAAATCATCAAACTTATGTCAATACCTTCATAAGAACCTTTATTGCACATTCAAATCTAAATTCATTTCAACAATTATATTATCCATGGAAACCATGTGAAGATAACACTGGAGAATGTCATACATAAGCATTGATCTAGTGTAACATTTACATTCAAGTGTAAATATGTAAAAATACATAAAGTAAATACAAAAAAATATGCAGTACCTCTCAATCATGATAAATGTGGACTGCCAAAAGGCAATTTTGCACAATGAAAGAGGTAGATGAATCGCCAGTGCAACATAGTGAGTAACAAGTTACAGTATGAGCAACAGTGGACATGGAAAACGCAAATATTAAATGTTGTCATTTCTATAAGTAACAGCATTTGGTGCAGCAGTCTGTACATACAATGATGACAGTCCAAAGCCTAGTGAAAAGAGTAAAAGCTGCCTTTACAATTACAGCGAGCACAGTGCAACCACTCTATATGTTGGTTGTAATGCATAGTTGAAAAAGGGATGGGTCCATAAGCAATAGAGGTAAGGTGCATTAAGTCCAGGGGCTATTACTCTTCTTGACTTCCAGCATGTGACACAGTTTGAGTGGCAGGCTCACAACCTGGGAAAGCAAACTGTTCTGAAGTCTGTTCATGTTGCCACTTTCTTTTGGTCACTGAGAAAGGCATAAAAAAGCTAAGTGACAGGCCATTTGAATGTAAACATGCCCCAGTAACAACTTGTCTCTAATTTAGTGATTCTGAACAACATTGATAGTAACTTATAATGAAAAACTGTTAACTACACAAACTCTAACATTTAAAACTATTTACAATTTGGTACAGCTACACCTGTCATAGGGGGAGCGAGGGTCAAAGACCATGGGGTGGTGAAAGTGGGAAGAGTGGATGTAGGGAAGGAGGATGAGCACACTGAACAGTGTTATGGCCTCAACTGTTTATATTTAAAAAATGCCTTAACAAATATAACATTCATCACATAAGGCATGGCACTACGGATTATGTTCAGGATCGCAATATAATCAATTAATACTCAACTTCAACAGCCAACAATCTGTCAGATATGGACATTTCACTGTTGAAGTAGAGCTTTATTGGACTTTGCAAAAACAAAAGGAGTGTCAAACCTTTTTTGAGGGTGATGTACAAAGCTGCCACTTAAACAATGAACATATGGTGCCATAACACTGGTCACAAACTTGCGAGCCCTGTCAGTCTTCCCAGGATTGGCACCAGCCTTGCACCTGCTTCTCTGGGTGATGCCAGAGACGATGATCTTGCAGGAGTCGGAAGTACTCACAAAGCCAGCATCTGATGCGTCCTTGAGCAAGGGAAACGCCTCTATCAGTAAGGTCGCCAAGGCCATCTTGGTGTCAGTTGTAAGCCTAATATACAAAAAGCAAATGTACAGTGTGCTGCTATATATGTACTTCTAGATAGATGCATATAATCATGACCAAAATATTTTAGTATCTATTTTGTGCCAAACATGATTGCAGTCTTTGGTCTTTATGTGCACTTGAGGACAGTTATTGTTTGTTATCATGCTGTATGTCTCATTCTGTACTTTTCTCCAGATCTCCAAACTTGTCGATGGTTGGGACACGAGATTTGTACTAAAGATCTACTTTGAGTCAGTGAGATGACACCTCTATTTTCCAGGGCTTGAAGAATTGGCCTCCCTTATATTGTGGCGCTCAATATTTGGCGTATTTCCTGGATAATATATAGAGAATGCAGAAAGGATATACTTTGATATCCAATGTGTTTCAATGCAGTGAAAGTACATTATAAGAATATGTACTATGACGTAAAGTTTACTTTTTTTTTAAAAGCACCTGGGTTAAACCACCTAAAGTTCCTAAACCATATATTTTCTGTTATGCCCTTTTAGATGTGATTTAACCTTTTAAGCAGTGACAGCGGTAGGCAACTAAAGGGACGCTGTGACGACGACAGGCAGGAAGCTCGACAAATCATTTTATTCACACCAAGGAAAATGATCAGTCAGACTTCTATCAGAAATATTTGAGAATTGATTATTGATGACACCTGGTGGATTTCTTTTACATTTTACTGTGCCATAGGCTTATTAGGAGCATTTTAAGATTACAATGGAAAAGTGTCAAAATGCCAGAAAGGGAGGAATTGCTTTATGTTTATTTCAATGCTCTTATTTTATGATATGCACCCTTTCACGCCTTTCTTTTACTTGTCATCATGCACTGTCCTTTTGCTTTTATTCATACGAAGAACACTGTATTGCAACTGTGTATCAAATGCGCTATATAAATACACTTGCCTTGCTTTGCCATGTAGCTATTTCTAGCTGTGATCTCTATGACAAAATAACATGAAATTATGAACAATCGCTCCTGTTTTTCTGATGAATAGGCACTTACGAACACTGGAAATACGTGTAGGACCATCGGCATCTCTGGAACAGGATCCGCTGTTGGTTGGTTGGCCATACTGGGGTCACGGGAAATGGTGTAGCATTTCCAGTCTAGAAAGTATAGTTATGTCAAACATATATGAACTGATAACATTAATTATGCAGACTTGGAAACCGCTTGGAAATGAATGAATGTTAATACTTACGGATAAGTACTTAAATAAAAAATATGCTCTGGCACAGGTGTTTTCAAAAAATGAAAAATAGTTAAATCAAAGGGAACTTCTATAAACTATATTACATGATTGGATAATAGGAACAGTTGAGTTCCTAAAAGAGTCTGTGTCTTAGGCTCCGTTCACACTGCAGGTCTTAATGCACTCTTCCGATTTATTGCTCAAATCTGATTTTTTGTTTGTCTGTTTACATTTCGTCATTAAATGTGGCCTGCCTGTGTGAACAGCTCACGCTCCTGAAGTGACCCGCATGTGCAGTTGATCATTGATGACATCACGCCACAACAGTGTTTACGGAAGCGAACATGGCAACGGCAACCGGTATTGTGGGACTTTATTGCTGCGTTCCAATAGTGGTTCAACATGCCCTCTCCTTCCACGTCGATCATGACTGATATCACCTCCGTTGCTGCACTGTACCTGCTGTGCAAGTCCCAGAAACTTCTCACTGACCTTCACCCACGCCTCCCCTTTTTTTATTTTGTCCCGCTAGAAGACGGCAGTGGTGTCGTAGATAGAGATTACTACCGCATTACTTGTGAATAGGGATGTCCGATAATATCGGCCCACCAATATTATCGGCCGATATTGAGTTAAAAATGTAATATCGGGAATTATCGGTATCGGGTTTTTACAACCGATGTTAGTTCTGTAGGCTTCAGCATTTCCGAGTGTACCTGAATGCAACACGGGCCGTTTACAGGCGCGTGCTTGATGACGTATAACAACAACACCACGCTTCACTCGTAGGTTGCTAACCGTTGCTAACAAGCTTCAGCTCTCCCATGCATGAGATGTCCGAGGTTTGGAAGTATTTCCAAGTGTCACCTACTAACAGTATATGTGCGCTTTGCAATGACTGCAAGGCGTCCGTTATGAGAGGAGGAAACAAGGCGTCTTCCTTTAATACATCAAATTTGATCACCCACCTCAAGAAGAATCATGCGGAGTTATACGCTACATCTGTGCAGCAGAGTGATGAGAAGAAGCAACAGCCGACACCGAGAAACAAACTTTTTCTATCGTTCAAGATGCCGGATTCACCAAACTGGTTGAGTTCCTCGAGCCACGTTATCTCATGCCCAGGCGCAAGTGTGATGGATTGATTTTATGTAAAAAAGAAAAAGTTGTTTAAAAAGCAATGAATACAGTCACATGCATGTTAAGAAGTTGAATTAAGAGTTAAAAACTAATGGCATAAGAATACTTACCTGTCAAAAGTTGAATTAACCTGTGATCATCCGTTGATCCTTTTGATTCCCTGTGCTCGATTAGTTATGCCTGCAGAGGTCCAAAGGGGGGGGCTCTCGGCCGCGATGCCTCATTCTGAATGAAGCTGCCAGAAGAGAAGTATCGTGTCCGAGAGTTTCATTCATTCACTCCCCTTTTCAGGTAGAGGATGTATAGAGTGGTTATGGAGTTGATGTTATTGGAATGGTAAAATAATATGTTTGAGATGTTGTTCTGCTGATCAGCCGACTGAGTTTGGTGTTTTTGGTATTAATGTTCGGGTTCTGGAGTGGCGCTAACCGCAGCTAGCTAAACTCTGTCGCGCCGTCCCAGGCACAGAGCGTCACGTGACCGCAGGCACAGCGCATATTGTGTGCATAACTGACTGTTTATAGTGTGAATTAACTGGCTAATTTGCTTACTATTGAATATTATTTGGTTCATTGCAATTATAGATAATATTAATATTTGAAATGTTGGTTATTGATTATCTGAACGTTTTATGTTTTTCTACCCTGATGCTATTTGTGAATATAATTGTGTAAACAATAGATTCTGAATGAAGCTGCCAGAAGAGAAGTATCGTGTCCGAGAGTTTCATTCATTCACTCCCCTTTTCAGGGCGTAACATCTTGGAGGCACCGCTGGGATGAATCTGACGAGGGCTAGCTGTCCCAGATAGAGGTCCCTGATCATCATTCAACCCTCCACATCTACATCCGAGGTGGACAAAGAGTGTGTGGTGGTTCATCAACTGCGGAGAGAGACTTGCATGCAATCTGAGGTCAACCACGGGTACCAGGAGAGCTGCTTTGTCTAATCTGTAAGGAGAGGATTCTTCATCACACAGAGGTCCACGGGTCAGAGACTGGAAATGGATTCTTCGGAGCTAGAAGACTTAAAACTAGAAATTGGTGGAGCTCTGTATACACTCACAAGAGACACGTTGATTGAACTTTGTGATTTTCTAACGATTGCTGGTCCCACCTTTGAAAGGGTGTCAGGTAAAAGTCGCTCCTCTCTCATCTCACATCTCACAAGTCATTTGGAGAGAGAAGAGCTAAAAGAACTTGAGGACCAGGGGATGGCAGAACTACTGCTACTGAGAGATAAAATTGTTTCAACAGGTTGCTCAAAATAGTGCAACAGAACATGCAGCCTCAAATGAAAAACCGACGGACCGGGTGGAAGAGCAGGTTGTTCAGCCTTCAGAAACCGAACAGTTAAAAAAAGAGATCGAGACACTACAAATGGCACTAGCATTGTCCCTACAAGAGAAACAAAGTCAAGTCAGTGGGGGAGCTAGCAGTGCTAAACAAGAACATGCCCCTGCCCAACTGACCCCTCCACCTCGTCTCTCACTCCAGTGGAACAAAGAATTCAAAATAGCAGGTCAGATTGGTGAGCCAGGACAAAGAGACAAGCTTACCTTCTCCAGTTTAGCACATCAAATTGAGCAAGGCATTAGCAAGGGATTTCCTGAAATGGAAATCGTTGATGCAGTGATCAGAGCAATAGCGCCAGGCTTACAACTACGCAGCTATCTTGAGGGAAAAAACAATCTTACCTTACCTACCTTGAGAAGAATTCTCAGATCTCATTACCAAGAAAAGGGGACAACAGAACTGTACAAGCAACTTACCTCAGAGGTCCAAAGTAATAAGGAAACCCCACAAAACTTTCTGCTACGTGCCCTGGACTTGAGGCAAAAAATCCTGTTTGCTTCACAGGAAGCAGAATCTGGTCTCAGATATGATCCTGTCCTTGTACAGAGCATGTTTCTCCATACCGTCCTGACAGGCCTGCAGAATGACAGCATCAGGAGCGACCTCCAGCCATACCTGCAACAAACACCAACAAGTGATGAGCTGCTCCTTGAGAAACTCAACATTGCTTGTGCAAATGAAGCAGAGAGACAAAATAAAAATAAATTACTTATCCAACACCGGCCAACCACTGTGCACTCAGCTCAGTCTAATGACACACCTGCAGATAAAAAAATTAAAAAATCCAAATTTGGAACACACCAGCAAACTTCAGCCAGATGTACTAAATGAACTGAAAGAAATGCGTACTGAAATGGCACAACTGAAAAATCTTGGCGCTGAAGTTGCACAAATCAGAGAGTCAATTCAACAGCCTAACCCAGCACAGAAACAGTATCTTGCCACAACTGTAGCACAGGAATACAGCCCGCCCCCACAGTTCCAGCACTCTCCACAAAACTGTTGGCCTCCCCCAGGGCCAGGGCGAAGAGGAGATACAGCTCAATACCAACAGAGATTTGCCCCACAGCGGCAGTACCCTGCCCCAAATCACGCACACCTGAGGAAATGCTTTGGCTGTCAGCGGAGTGGGAGTGAGTATTGCACCCATTGCTACAGATGTGGCAGCAGCGAGCACTTCCTCATAGGTTGCAGGATGAGAGGAGCCAGACAAGACAAAGATGGTCCTTTAAACGAAAGAGGGTTACCCCCACGGGACAGGGAGTAACCAGCAACAGTGCAAAGTCCCAACTGTATTGTTCTCACTGTGGTGTCTCCGGAAAGGAACAAAGATTGAAAAGATGTGCATCCTGTAAAAAAGACACTAGACAACATCTGTATCCCCTACTTGGATGACACCCTTGTGTACAGTCAGTCATTTGAGGACCATGTGAATCATGTCAGAAAGGTGCTCCAGCTGTTGAGAAAACATGGGATCAAGTTAAAACCCACTAAGTGTGAATTATTCAAACATGAAGTTCGATATTTGGGAAGGATTGTTTCAGCAGAAGGTAGCAAAATTGATCCAGCCGACACTATTGCTGTGAGAGCTTTGAAAGACAAGAGACCGAACAATGTAGGAGAGTTACGAGCCATAATGGGCTTGCTAAGCTATTACAGACAATACATACAGAATTTCTCTCGCATCGCAGGACCACTGTATTACTTGCTAAAAGGAACACCAGAAGACAACAATGTGCCACAACACAGAACTAGCATAAGACAAGTTACAGGCAAAAATAAAGGAGTGCCATCACACAAACCAATAATGTGGACTGAAGAACACCAGCGCATATTGGAGCAACTTATAGACTGTCTGGTCGAGCCACCTGTCCTTGGATTCCCAGATTTCTCAAAGCCATTTGTGCTCCACACAGATGCCTCAAATCAAGGCCTTGGAGCAGTCCTGTATCAGCTGCAGGATGAGAAACTTCGTGTGATAGCCTACAGTTCCCGGACACTAACTGCATCTGAACGAAACTATCATCTCCACTCAGGGAAATTGGAATTCCTTGCCTTGAAGTGGGGAGTTACAGAAAAATTTAGAGACTACCTGTACTATGCTCCCACTTTTACTGTGTTTAGTGATAATAATCCACTCACTTATGTCCTGTCAAGTGCAAAGCTCAATGCAACTGGATGCAGATGGGTAGCAGAGCTTGCAGACTTTCACTTCACTATCAGGTACCGTCCAGGTAAAGAAAATGTGGATGCCGACAGTCTGTCAAGAATGCCTGTAAATATTGAAGAAATGATGACACAGTGTACTGAAGAGTTGGCATCAGATTGTGTGGCAGCGACAACTCAAGCTGTTGAGTCGCAAGACACCGGGTCGCCAGGTGTCTGCCCAGTACAGTGTACAGCAGTAAATGAAGCGACACACAAAACATTCACAGCTGCTGAGATTCGACAAGTACAGCAGGATGACAAGAACATTGGTCCAGTGATGCAGTTTAAACTGACAAATAACAAGCCATCAGGACATGAACTTAGTGCCTTCAGTATGCAAAGTAAGTGTCTGCTGCGTGAATGGGAAAGACTTCATATTGATGAAGATGGCATTCTTCGAAGGAAGACCGCAAACAAGACACAGCTTGTATTACCTGAGAAGTATAAGACCATTGTACTGAAAGATTTGCATGATGAAATGGGCCATCAAGGCATTGATCGTACGACATCACTGATCAGAGACAGATTCTTCTGGCCGTACATGCAAAAGGAGATTGAACATTATGTGTCCAGAATGTGTACTTGCCTGAAACAAAAAACACCATGCAGAGAAACACGGGCTCCTCTCACCAGCATTGTTACCACACAGCCATTTGAACTAGTGTCAATAGATTTTCTCCACTTGGACAAGTGCAAAGGTGGATACGAGTATATCTTGATAATAGTTGACCACTTCACTCGTTTTGCACAGGCTTATGCTACAACCTCCAAGTCTGCCAAAACAGTTGCCGATCGCATATTCAACGACTATGCCCTGAAGTTTGGACTGCCAACACGGATTCACCATGATCAAGGTGGCGAATTTGAGAACCAGCTTTTTGCCCAGCTGAAAAAGAACTGTGGTGTGTTGGGGTCGCGGACGACACCATATCACCCACAAGGGAATGGCCAAGTCGAGCGTTTTAATCGAACACTGTTACAAATGCTAAAGACACTCACAGACGAACAGAAGACTAACTGGAAAGAATCCTTGAACAAGTTGATCTATGCATATAACTGCACACGATGTGAGGTAACAGGTTTCTCCCCTTTTTATCTTCTATTTGGAAGGTCCCCGAGGTTACCTATTGATCTCCTGTTCGGACTCACCTCAGAGACAGGAAAAACAGACCATCGAGCATACATGGAGAAACGGAAGCGAGAAATGCAGGAAGCATATGGAATAGTACAACAAAATGCAAATAAGTCAACCGAGAGAAGCAAAAGACATTATGATGTAAAAGTGAGAAGCTCAGTGTTGTGTCCAGGTGACCGCGTCCTTGTTAGAAATCTGACTCCTAGGGTAGGCACTGGAAAACTACGTAATCACTGGGAAGAGAACATTCATGTTGTAACACGCCAGGTTGGGGAAAACATCCCAGTCTATGAAGTTAAACCTGAGCAGGGAAGAGGAAGGTCAAGAGTCATACATCGCAATTTGTTGCTACCGTGTGATCACTTACCCTTCGAGATCCAGCCAAAAGAGTCATCAAAGCAAAAGAAGAGGTTGACAAAGACAGCCACAGAAAATGCAAATCTGGAAGAGGAAGAAGAAGATGATGAATGTGAGTACTATTACAAGCCAGTAATACAGTCTCAAGGGCCAAGCGCTGAAACAACCATGGAACATGACGTCACACAAGGGGATTACCAAGAAACACCAGTATTGAGCACTGCTGAGCCAGTGTTTGAAGAAAGACTCCAATCGAACACAAATGAGCCTAATATACAGCAGGAGAATGTGCTGCAAGAAGAAGATGATCGGAGTGAGGATCTACAACCAGTGGGACAGGATGAGATTCCAGAATCCCTGTGTCCAGATTTGGGTGAGAATGACAGAGAACAAAGACATGACTTGCAGAGGAGAGAAAGAAGAGCTCCGAAAATCTTCACCTACGACCGACTCGGGACTCCAGCGTGTTACAGTGCAGCACATGCAAATGAAATGCTTTACCAGTATCAGCCTGCATTATATAGAGGAGTTCAGCCAATGTGGACAAATCGATATCACTTTTACCAACCGGTACTGATGCAGAGTTACTAGGCATAAAACAGATGTGGACTGGTCAGTACTGAAAAAGACTGTTTGGCTGAAGAGAAAACATCACCAAATTGAGTAGGGTCATGTATAAGCAGTACATCAATACTTATCCTTTTGTTGAGAACTCTTGGTTCATGAATATTGAGATGTCGGGACGACATCTAATTTAGCAGGGGAGTGTGTGATGGATTGATTTTATGTAAAAAAGAAAAAGTTGTTTAAAAAGCAATGAATACAGTCACATGCATGTTAAGAAGTTGAATTAAGAGTTAAAAACTAATGGCATAAGAATACTTACCTGTCAAAAGTTGAATTAACCTGTGATCATCCGTTGATCCTTTTGATTCCCTGTGCTCGATTAGTTATGCCTGCAGAGGTCCAAAGGGGGGGGGCTCTCGGCCACGATGCCTCATTCTGAATGAAGCTGCCAGAAGAGAAGTATCGTGTCCGAGAGTTTCATTCATTCACTCCCCTTTTCAGGTAGAGGATGTATAGAGTGGTTATGGAGTTGATGTTATTGGAATGGTAAAATAATATGTTTGAGATGTTGTTCTGCTGATCAGCCGACTGAGTTTGGTGTTTTTGGTATTAATGTTCGGGTTCTGGAGTGGCGCTAACCGCAGCTAGCTAAACTCTGTCGCGCCGTCCCAGGCACAGAGCGTCACGTGACCGCAGGCACAGCGCATATTGTGTGCATAACTGACTGTTTATAATGTGAATTAACTGGCTAAAAGACTAAATTGCTTGCTATTGAATATTATTTGGTTCATTGCAATTATAGATAATATTAATATTTGAAATGTTGGTTATTGATTATCTGAACGTTTTATGTTTTTCTACCCTGATGCTATTTGTGAATATAATTGTGTAAACAATAGATTCTGAATGAAGCTGCCAGAAGAGAAGTATCGTGTCCGAGAGTTTCATTCATTCACTCCCCTTTTCAGGGCGTAACACAAGTATTTCTCAGACCAGTGCTTACCTGAATTGCACAGCATTGTTTACTCTCACGTCGAGAAGGTGGTGCTGTATCCATTAGATCCAATACAGGTTAGCATGTTGAGCTTAACTGCTAATTTATTGATTGTATTATTTGCCAAGTTACGGCTCAGTCGTTACTCAGTCTGGAAAAAGAAAACTAAGTTTGTTTACTACTCTGGACTGAAGCTATGCATCTTCCTTGTTATGATGTTGTCTGTAGTGTTGTTTGAGGCAAAATATTCTCTCTAAAAACACAAACAAATAAATGAATGGCACTTTTTTCAATAACTTATTTTGTACAGACTGTGTTTACATTTGAAAAGCCGTGTTGCATTTATGTATGCATCCAGTGGGGCATCACATAAAATTAGGCATAATGTGTTAATTCCATAATAGGTGATAGGTGATGAATTTTGGTGTAAAAAGGCTGCACATATCGGTATCGGGTGATATCGGTATCGGAAATTAAGGGTTGGACAATATCGGAATATCGGATATCGGCAGAAAAGCCAATATCGAGCATCCCTACTTGTGAATTACTTTGACTCTGCAAAAGTGCTTTATCCGTACCAGCCGAGTATCCGGCTCATCTTTAGTTCACACTGTCTAAAGCAAATCAGATATGGGTCACATTTGAGCGGAATAATCAGATTCAGGTCACTTGTAACTGCAGTGTGAACGGAGCCTAGAGGCTGTGGTCCTTTCTGTATGACCTTGTTGCATGAAGTGGATGATGGTCAAGAAGCTCTTTTATGTTAACAGAGGCTACACAGTGGCCCTCATTTATCAATCTTGCGTGAAAACGGGCGCAGATCTGAGCGCGGAATTGGTCGTACAACAGGACACACATGTGATTTATGAAACATTCGTATCTGACCAATCTCAGTGTACGAATGAGCGGGCCTTGATAAATGCGGCGGCTGAATTCGATCGTCATTAACATGTTACGCCCTTAAATATTCCTGGTTCGGAGGCCTCGCCCACTGAGGTCAAACATGGAGAGGAGAAACACTGGTAAGAAAAGAAACTTTTCCGACACAGAGATCGGCATCCTGACATCCGAGAAGGAGCAAAATAAAGATGTGCTTTTTGGCAGTCTTAAGAGTGGAATAAAAGGGGCCCATAAAAACGCTGTATGGAAAAGAATAACGGAGGCAGTCAACCCGAAGCAGCGCTCCACTGAGAACCGTGTGCGTGTGTGCACACTGCTGAACCTGCGCTCCTGCTCTGTAGCGGGGTTTGTCAGCGGGGTTATTAGGTATTCCGTTAGAGGATAACCGTTGTCACCTAGAAGAACCATACCAAAATGTTAATCATCTGATACCTTATTTGATTTAATGCCATTTATCGAGGGTAGCCACTTACCGAGGAGATGACTTTGGCTCTGCAGTGCGCCTTCCTGCAGCCGCGCGCCAACACATTCATTCATTCATTCATCTTCAACCGCTTGTCCCTGTCGGGGTCGCGGGGGGCTGGAGCCGAGCTGTTTTGAAATATAAAAGAATCGTGTATGTCCCCTGGTCACCTGGCCACCATGTTTAAAAGCGATAGCTTGGCATCACAAATCACCTGTACATTTATCGAGTGGTAGTTTTTGCGATTGATGAATGCGTAATCATTCATGGATGGTGCCTTCAGACGCACATGAGTACAATCACTACAATTTTTGTTTTTTTTATTCGTTTTAAGAATCCGTTTTGATCTGTTCTTAATATGTGACTGCTTATGCTTAATGACAGCTGAGGTTTGTTAATTATTTTCAGCCAGATTTTGCTGTGCTGCACCGCAAATACACAGGCTCAAATTTGCGTACACGATCTCAGACCTGACCTGAGATTTGATCGTAGCTCCCGCTCACGTCCAAATTGATAAATGCGGAAGTTTGCTTGGAAATGGTCGTACGCACGTTTTTCTGCCGTACGTTCGTTTGATAAATGAGGGCAAGTGTAAGTGCATCACACTGTATGCAAACAAATGTCTGTCAAAACCAACTGTATTCCACTCTGGTCAGTCCAAACTAGGGCTCACCCTCTGAATTACAAGACAAGAACACAGTCATCCTAGGTCTGTATTCTGATCCATTGAAAATGACCCCGGCTTCCCGTAGTACGCTACTTTTTTGGACCGACTTCAAAATTGTTTTTTAGAATGGTACCAGACAGAATTGCATAGCACTGCATCATTTGATGACGAAAGGCCATTGTCTTGCATATGTTTCTGAAGTTGCAGGTAACATGACTGATGCGCTTGAAAAACCCACACTTAGCCTCAAACCTCATTGCCCAGAACCGTACCAAAGGGCCCAGTTTTTTTTGGCACTTGGGTAGTGAACCATAAAGTGGTGCTTAGGCCACGGATGGAGGTGTGGGAACAGTTCAAGGAACAGAGTATGGCGCTCATTTTATTAGATATTGCCAGATTTTGGTTTGAATGTAGTGTTCTCTGTAATGTGCCACTTATATGTTTATTATTTGCTCTGTTATGTATACCACAGAACTGTGCACCTTACCCCCCCCCCTTTCAGAATCAGGCATTTTGATTCTGATCATGTTCATTGTTTATGTTCAATATATAAATGTTAATTTATTACAATATTCTGTTCCTTTTCATGTTGCAGTTTAGAGTAGTAAAATTGATTTACCTCAAAATCTGTCTGTGAGCTCACCGAGCTGCCATGACACACACACACACACGCACACACACACACACACACACACACACAGACACACACACACACACTCCCTCTCCCTGCCAGTAGTCTGAGTTTGTTTTTTTTAAACCGTCAGCTGTCAACACACACACACACATGCTCTCTGTCTCTCTTACTCACTCACACACACAGACTCGCACATAAAAAAGAAACAAAAAAAAACAATTCACAAAAAAAGTTAAAAAAAAAAGTTATGTTGAGTATGTAAACTCTTGTTCATTACATTCATGTGTTGTATTGATTGTTGTAAACTTGTGTAAATAGTTTGTTTGCTGTTGTGATCAAAACCATTGATCTGAAGCTCAATGCTGATGCTGTCTGTAATCAGCAATAAATATGACTAGTTCTGATCAACCATATCAATTGCATGCCTAAAATAACATACTGGTTAAAGCCCCGACCATTTCAAGACAACTCTAGCCACTTTCGGGTTAAATCCCGCCCACTTCTGGGTGAGGCCACGCCCATTCAGAGTATGGATACGGATAATTCATTTGGTAAACAGATACAGATAATACTGTACTCGCTCATCTCTATTTACCACTCTCACGCCCCTCCTCCTCAACCACCGAGCTCCTCCGCTCCCTCCCATCAAGTGCTCATCAGTTTGTGTGCACCAGATTCCTGTGAACGCGCCCGTGTCTTCTCTCATCAATAAACAGCATGGAGTACACGCTACTTAGAGGTGGGCTGGCTGACTTACTTATAGATAGCAACTGCTAACATCATTTAGCCTATGCCTAGCTTGAGGCTGTGATATTGTGTGACATGTGCGAGCGGGTAGAGGGGGATCTGTGCCGTGTGCACGAACTCTGCCTGAGAATCAGCTATGTGCTGAGTGGACAGGATGATAGGGGCACAGTGGATTTTTTTCAAAGCAAACAACAGGCACGTAGAGGCATGTTTTTTTTTCCTAAAACTGGATGATTTATGTTCTATCGGAGCATAGTGTCGGTTTCAGTGAGGATGAGCAAACAAATGTTGCTGACTGGGACTTTAACCCGTTACTCTAGACTGGTTTAACACACATCTGTGGTATTTTTCTATGTTTAATATTTATTATCACTCCTTTTTATAGTGGTGGGGGCGCCTCTATATTTTAAAGTTTCTCCTTGATATTGCATGTCATTATGACGGTTTACCTGATGTTCAAAGGCATGTACTCATCGGCCACTTTATTAGGTACTACTTGCTAGTACTGGGTGGGACCCCCTTTTGCCTTCAGAACTGCTTTAATCCTTCGTGGCATAGATTCAACAAGGTACTGGAAACTTTCCTCAGAGAGTTTGGTCCATATTGACATGATGCAGATTTGTCGGCTGCACATTCGTTGAACCATTGATACAAGGTAGGATGGACCCAAACTTCTGACCCTACCATCCGAATGTTGCAGCAGAAATCAAGACTCATCAGACCAGGCAAGTTTTTCCAATCTTTTATTGTCCAGTTTTGGTGAGCCTGTGCCAATTGTAGCCTCAGTTTCCTGTTCTTAGCTGACAGGAGTGGCACCCGGTGTGGTCTTCTGCTGCTGTAGCCCGTCCGCTTCAAGGTGTTGTGGGTTCACAGATGCAGTGGAGTAAAAAGTAGAATATTTCCACTGATTTGTTGTGGAGTAGAAGTATAAAGCAGCATGTAAATAAAATACTCAAGTAAAGGACAAGAGCCTCAAACTTGTACTTTAGTCCAATAATTGAGAGTAAACCTCTGGTTAACAGGTTTGTTCATTTAACAAGGATTGTTTTTTGACAAGCTTGTTGCACTTTGAGGCCTATGACTAATATTTACATTGATAAAATAAGGACAATATACAGTATGTACTCCTATGTCACTGCATTGTTTTACAACATCCATTATTGTGATGTAAATATATAAACGCATAAATGTAGCAATGTGTCTCCTACTGTTTACTTCACTTTAATTTAAGATTGATACAGTGATCCCTTAACAAGCTCCCTTATTATTATTATTTATGTCCTTAAAAATATCTGATTAAAAAATAATCTAAGTATTAGGCTACAGATCTGATACATGGTATTTTTAGAATCGAAAAGAAATTAGAAAAAAAACACCGAACCGAACCGAAAAACCGTGATATGGAGGAAGGTCTCTCGATGCATTTTAAAGTTGTCTGAAAAGTACAATTTGGTCTCAATCCAACCCACAGTCTGGACAATGAGAAATGCACTACAATGCAAACTTTTGGTTGGAGTACGACTTTTAGTAATAACCTTTGAAAAAAGATTTAAGTGCAGAAAATCAATAGCAGTGTTTTAGAAAATATAATTTCCCCCCAAAGATATTCCCAGGAAGAATACATTCATTCGACAAGGTAAGCGTCCTTTTCTACTACATTATTGAATCAGATAAACTTAAATCTGTATTTAAAAAGTACATATATGTATTTACAACAAACTATGCTTTCCTTCTTACAGAAAATGACTGCTTTCTGTAAGAAATCTCTCCTTGATTTATTCTGAAATACTGTTATTTTGTTATTGTCCATAATTTGATAGAATAGCAGCTGTGTCTATACCACTGCTGTACTAGCATGTTTTTTTTTTTTAATAACCCAGGCACTAAACCTTTAGTTTTGTGAAAACAGAGAACAGTAACCACTGTGTCAGAAGAGGAGATTTCAACAATGTTTTCTTCTCTAGGAAAATAAAAAATGAACAGGAAGTGTAGAGGCCACAGCTTTGAATGACTTCAGCACATCTGCACCCACAGGACATCACTAGTTTCTCACACTGCTCTGGTTTGATCTTGGTCCATTCTGACTCAGTCTCTTCCATAGCTCACTAACTGTAGTGGGTTTCTTACACATTATTTTGTCACAGACGATTTACCAGAGATTCTCTATGGGGTTTAGATCTGGACTCTGTCGTGGCCATTTCATCTTTTCAATATTCTTAGCTTCAACGAACTGCTTCACCTGTTTTGCAGTGTGACAGGGGACATTGTCTTAAATGAAAATTGCAGCTGATTGGGAGACAAATGCAGTGGTGGTTTTGCATGTTGCTGAAGGAGGTTCACATAAACATTTGCATTCACCTCAGGCCAGTATTAGAAGTTGGTGACAGTGAATTTGGGGGGAAAAGAGACCTGGGCATTTCCGATTGTGAGTGAGTGAGTGAGTGAGTGAGAATGAGAGTGAGTTTGTAAGAATGAGTGAGTGAGAATTAGGGTGAGTTTGTAAAAAATGAGGGAGAGAGAATGAGAGTGAGAAAGAAAAGTTCCATGAAGACAATCTCAGGCCTTTTCCACCATGATTACTTTTGATGTGCATTTCTCTCTGGAATCCGCTTCAGTTCAATTACATTTTATTTACAGTGCCAATTCATAACAAAGGTTATCTCAGGACACTTAACATATGGAGTAGGTAAAGACCACACTCTATGACTTATTTATGGTTTACATAGACCCAACAATTCCTCCATACGCAGCAACAGCAATCTTGTACACAGTGGGAATGAAAACCTTCCCTTTAATAGGGAAAATGATAAAGATGGGTAGTAGCTGTTTCAGGGCGAGGCACGCTTTTCTGACCGCTCTGCATACAGTTGCCTTACTCAAGTGCTCTGCATCTCCGACGTTTCTCCCATTTGCAAAAAAACGCAGCGCAACACATAATATCTGCTGGGATATGAGAGCATGACTTTGGTTGTTAATGTTGGAAATGTAAGGACGGATGAGGTTGTGTATTTAATGATGGACTGTGACGTGAAACGGTACCGCTCAAAAAGATAATTGTCTGGAAATGCAAGAACATCTGATAATCATCTCCCAAATAATATTTTAATTCTCTGTGCAGTAATGCTGCACCTTCATCCATGGGATCATTACCAAAAGGAAATGCCATTGTAGTGAAAACTGACCGAGAGTTTAAGTTACCTCTCTCTGTGAAACAGGCTAGAGTTACCCCTCTTTCTCTGGTTTGAGTGACCTCCCTTTATGAAAGGGAAAACTCACTCTGAGTTTCCCTCATTTCAGGGTTAACAGACTTAGAGTTTTCACTAAACTTGCTTTGTGAAACGGACCTCAGATGTAGGGCATTATATAGACTAAAGATTATGATCTCTGACATTTATCCAGCTAACAGTGCTGCCAAGACAACCGTAAAAATTGGAAATACTAAAGCAACTTCACAGACTACAGGGACCACAGCTCAAACCACAGAGAAGAAGACCAGTGTCTTTAGCGCCCCTAGTGGTTGTGACCACAGAATCGGCTACAACCCCCTCTCATCAGAATTGGGAGGAGGCAGTCAGGGCTAAAGCTAACTGTTTAACTGTCCGAAAAGTTCACACTGGAGACATGAACTTTACCAGAACATGAGCTGGCACATGTATGCTGATCAACAACACTACTTATGAATGATCTACGGTACTTTAAGGCAATCTGTTCTGGTAATATAATCATTGCATGTATAGTTGTCAATAATTTATAATATATAATATAATTTATATTAGTAGAAAATGGTCTGATGAGAGCACACACCTCAAGATCTGGGTCATTTGTGTTGTGCTGTAGTCACTACTGTAGTTTACAGGATTTGAACTTCATCAACAAGTGCAAATAATACATTTCCCCTTTGTGGGACGAACAAAGGATTATCTTGTTTTATGGACATGAACATTTTATGTTGCTATAAAGCTCGGCAGCTTTTACAAAAAAATATTTTTATTTTGACTATTTAAGTATTTTAATTAATACAAATAAATAATTTTAAGTTTTAAATTGTCATCTAATATTTTATTCCATTACAATACTTGATTATGTTTTAGTTTTCGCCATCAGTATTGGTATGGAGATATTTTAGGCAGGTCTCGTACCAAAGTCATAATTTTGGTGTCATGACAAAACTTGTTGAAGCCATTACACCGACCTGTGTTTCACCTATATCATATTTATCATATTTATGCAAGTAACTAATCATGCCTATATATCAAATTATGCTGATCATACTGAAATCCTGTTGATCATGTTGATGTGATATTCCTGAAATGATTATGATGATGATGATGATGATGCAATGATGAGGTCAGGGGGTGGTAACTCTATATGTAGATGTCACCTGAGCACAGGTAAGGGGGTGTGTTTGGCCAGAGAGCGGAAGGGCAAACAATTTTCAACCGCATTTCGAGACAAAGCGGGTTTTTCTCTGTTTAATATGAGTTTAATTTATATTGCTGTTACTGTTAAGCAATAAAAGAACATTATTGTGACACTACGAAAGAATGCACGTTGATTTACTGACCGCTCCTACAATTAAGTTGAAAATTGCCCATCTGAACGCCTGAAAGGACGCCAGTCAACGTGGAAATGAATGGATGAGACCGGAGTCAATGTCTTCCTGGACTGATCTGGACTGCTGCCAGAATCTGATTGCACCGGTACCGTGAGTAAACGAGCGGATGCGCTGTTTTCTGAACCTGGTTACGATCAAACATTAAAAGTGACAAATGAAAAGAAGGAAGTTTTTTGACAAGCAGACGAATAAATCCATGAACTGCCTATAAACTACGAAATCACTGAAACTATAGACAGCAGGACACCGCGGATCAATATCGCTGCACGGAAAGCGGAAAACTTTAAAAGTGACGCGAAGACATGAATGAAAATATCACGAGCAGATGGAAATAAAATGTCATATACGAAATAAAGTGCTGAAAGAGGTCTGAAATAAAATTATACGCTCACAGAATTAAATAAAGGCTTAAATAACCTATAAAGGACTGAAACGGAAACAAAGCACGGCTGTGCGCATGAAAGAGTATAAATAAATAAATAACCGAAATACTAACCAATATTCAGACAAAGCTGTCGGATAAACTTGGAAAAAACCTGTACAAACGAATATTAAAGGCTGAGAACAAAAACTGAAACAATGGCAGAAGGAAGTGATTGTGGAGTCACTGAAGCTGGTGTTACTGAGATGGACGCTGCGCAGCAAAGGAAAGCGTTCAAGTCACTCAGCGCAACACGCAGAGGGAAACTCTCACACTGTACACGGAAAACGAATGAAATAAAAACAATGATGAAAGAGGGTGCTGATGTTGACAATATTACTGAAGGTGCAAATGAATTTCTAAGACTGCTGGATGAATTTAAAAGGTGTCATGAATCTGTTCAGAAACTGCTGCCTGAGGATGTGAAAATGAATGAAACTTTGGACTGGTACGAGCCAAAAATGGCTGATTATGATGCTTTTCTAACTGAGGTGGGTCAATGGATCTCTTGTCTCTTGTGGATGTTGGAGACAGTGTCTCACAGACTGGTTCAAAGGGTTCAAAAGGTTCTAAAAGTTCTAAAGGTTCCAAAAGTTCAAAATCTTCATCCGTTGCTTCAGCACGCATGAAGGCCACTGCAGACAAGGCTGCGCTGCAGGCCAGAGCTGAAGCTCTCGAAAGGAAACATGAACTGGAAATGGAGAAGTATCGGCTGGGTTTAAAAATGGAATCCCTGGACTTGGAAGCAGATATTGCTGCAGCTGATGCGAGGCTAAAGGCTCTGGAGGAATTTGAAAGTGACAAAGCATCAGAATCTGGAAAAGAAATGGAGGAACAAATAAATGCATCTGAGAAAATAGAAGGAAGCCTAGCAGAACTGGAGTTTGCACGGATAGGAACCATACCTAAAACACCCCTACAAAAGATGATACACACTCAGTGCCCACCACTAACTGGAATCACAAAAGGGTCTGAGCAACCACCAAGGGCTACAACAAACCCTCACATACCTAGAGTCGTTGTATCTGATAGACCACACAGAGGTGAATCCACTCCCAGAAGTGAAATAGCTCAGAGCAGCGATCTCACAAACATTATACAAAGACAGACAGACCTGGCGGATCTACTAGTGACACAGCAGAAAGAGTCTAAACTCCCAAGAAGGGAGGTGTTGGTGTTTGGCGGCGATCCTCTCACTTTCAGACCATTTATGAAGGCTTTTAAGCACAACATCGAGGACAAAACCAACAGCAGCGAGGATCGACTGTACTTCCTGGAACAGTATACTGTAGGTCAGCCAAAAGAATTAGTTCAAAGCTGCTTTCACATGAACGCCACAACTGGTTACGAGGAAGCAAAGCGCCTACTTAAATATCATTTTGGCGATGATTTCAAGGTCACATCTGCATACGTTGAAAAGGCCTTAAACTGGAACCAAATACGTACAGATGATGGAAAGGCACTTCAAAGCTACGCCCTCTATCTAAGAGGCTGTGGTAATGCAGTTCAGGACCTTCCATACATGTCAGAGCTGGACTTACCATCAAGCATGAAAAGACTTGTTTCCAAACTCCCATTTAAACTTCGAGAGAAATGGCGGTCTACTGTATGTGACATCACTGAAAGAACACAGCAGAGACCTAAATTCCATGATCTCGTTCTGTTTATGGAAAAACAGGCCAGAATAATTCAAGATCCCATCTTCGGGGATATCCAGGACCCTGCTGGAAGCACAAATGGGAGAAAATTCAAAAGAGACTTACCGTATATGAGATCTAGCAGCAAGAAAAGCTTTGCTGTGACTGTCGTTCCCAAGACGGAAACCAACAAGAACATCGATACATGGAAAAAGGCAGACAGGCCAGAGAGCATCCGTGCGGCCATGGACGCGTTCGTCAAGCCTTGTGCCTTCTGTAAAGGAGATCATGTGATGGAAACATGTGAAGCAATAGCAAAGATTCCCCACAAGGACAAAATTGAGCTGCTAAAGAAAAATGGACTCTGCTTTGCCTGCTTGGTCAGAGGTCATATGAGTAAAGAATGTAAGAAACGTCTCACGTGTCATTCCTGTGAGAAGAAACACCCCACTGTCTTACATATAGAGAACTTTACACCAGCAACAAGCAGGATTCAGACACCAGGAGCAATTGCATTGCTAAAGTTTCAGCGGCAGCACAAATTGCTATGGTGTCATCAGCAGCACAAACAGGGGACAGAACTACAAGCTACAAGTTAGCAGTGGTACCTGTAAAAATGAAGGCACATAAAGGCAGCTGTTTGATAGAAACCTATGCGTTTTTAGACCCTGGAAGCAATGCTACTTTTGTCACGGAAAAACTGATGGAACAGTTGTCTGTCAGAGGAAAGAAAACAGAGATCCTACTCCGAACGATGGGTCATGAAAAGCCTGTGAAAACCCATGTTATGAGAGGATTGGAAGTATGCAGCCTGGATGGCAACAGCTTCATAGAGCTTCCTGAGGTCTTCACACAAAATGCCATTCCTGTCAGTCAAGAGAACATTCCGACAGAGATGGACATAAAAGGATGGCCTTACCTAAAGGATGTCCACTTAAGACCCATCGAGGCAGAAGTAGGCCTATTGATCGGTGCAAATGTCCCAAAGGCTATGGAACCACTGAAAGTGATCAATAGTCAAGGTGAGGGGCCCTACGCAGTCCTAACAAGCCTGGGTTGGACTATAAATGGACCTCTTGGCAGTACTGCACCTACCAACGAGCATGGTCGACCACGGATAAGTTCCAATAAGATATCAGTGGTTAGGTTGGAAGAGCTTCTTGTACGCCAATACAACCAGGACTTCTCAGAGCTGGCCTACGATGAAAAACAAGAAAACTCATTTGAAGACAAGAAATTCTTGCATGTGATGAACAGCTCAGTCAAAAGGAAAGACGGCCACTATGAAATACGACTTCCGTTCCGTCAGGATAACATCAGCCTGCCTAACAACAGGAAGGTGGCGGAACAAAGAGCACTAAGTCTTGCCCGCAGATTCCAGAAAGATGAAGCCTTTCGGAAAGACTATAATGGCTTTATGAGGGATGTTTTGAGGAAAGGGCATGCAGAAAGAGTGCCAGAGGAACAACTCCCCCGGAAAGATGGAAGACTGTGGTACATTACTCACCATGGTGTCTACCACAAAAGAAAAAAGACAATCCGGGTGGTGTTCGACTGTACCTCTTCATTCCAAGGATCTTCCCTGAACTCTGAGCTGCTGCAGGGTCCTGACCTTACGAACACCTTGTTGGGTGTACTCCTCAGATTCCGACAGGAACCAGTAGCAGTGATGGGGGACATCGAAGGAATGTTCCATCAAGTGAGAATACCTAAACATGATGTGGACTTCCTCAGATTCCTATGGTGGCCAGATGGCGACACCAACCAACCGCTAGCAGAGTACCGGATGACGGTGCATCTCTTTGGTGCAGTCTCATCTCCGAGCTGTGCCAATTTCGCACTGAAGCGGACAGCTGATGATAATGAAGGAAACTGTAGCATTGAAATTCTCAACACCATTCGTCGCAACTTTTATGTAGACGACTGTCTCAAATCTGTCCCAAGTGAGAGCCAAGCAATCTGTCTGGTAAAAGAGCTCAGATCAGTATGCGCCACAGGTGGATTCAAGCTCACCAAATGGACCAGTAACAGTCGTGCAGTCCTTGCCTCTGTTCCAGCTGAGGAGAGGGCAAAAGAGGTCAGAGATCTAGACCTCGACAAAGACAAACTGCCTATGGAAAGAGCTCTTGGCATGCGATGGGACACTGAGTCAGACATGTTTTTCTTCTTGATCACCCCTAAACAACCAGCAATCACCCGTAGAAGTATTCTGTCCGTGTTGAACTCAGTATACAGTATACGATCCTCTTGGGTTCCTAGCACCAGTCATGCTGAAAGGGAAAGGAATACTGCAGGACCTGTACAGGCTAAATTATGAATGGGATGAATCGATACCAACTGCTTACATAGATAAATGGAAGGAGTGGCTGAAAGATCTTAACCTGATTTCCAGCCTAAGAATCAGGAGATGCCTTAAGCCACCAGATTTTGAAGTTACTGTAGCACAGATACACCACTTCTGCGATGCAAGTGAGCGAGGTCATGGGACAGTCAGCTATCTGAAGCTGACTAAAGACGATGGACTACCTCACATTGCGTTTGTGATTGGGAAGGCAAGAGTTGCACCTTTAAAGGTGGTGACAATCCCAAGGCTGGAGCTTGCCAGCGCAGTCCTTGCTGCTAGGATAGACAGGATGCTGAAAAGAGAGCTTGAGTTAATCCTCGGAGACTCAGTGTTTTGGACCGACAGCACCGCCGTCTTAAAATACATCCAAAATGACTCCAGAAGGTTTCAAACCTACGTGGCTAACAGAGTGTCCACTATTCGGGATCTGACACACAAATCCCAGGGCCACATAAAGACTGGACTCAACCCCGCAGACAGTGCATCAAGAGGCATGAAAGCTGAGAGCTTCCTTCATGAAGGACAATGGTTGAGAGGGCCAGATTTCCTGATGCAACCTGAAACAGACTGGCCAGTGATTCAAGTACCACCCACACTGTCCGACAGTGACCCAGAGGTCAAGAAGGTGGCTGTGGCTTTCACTACAAGTGTGCTGCAGAATCAAAGTCCGCTGACTCGTTTCATTGAGCACTTCTCATCATGGGACAAATTGATTCGATCGGCAGCCTGGCTCTTAAAAATCAAAGAAAACCTGAGACAATTGAACTTAAAAAAGAAACTCAGACCCAACTGGGTCACAGCTGTCTGTGGAGGATCTAACCAAGGCTGAGAAATCACTCGTGTCCTATGTCCAACAACAATCTTTCCGAGATGAGATGACCTCTCTACAAAAGGGCTTGCCCATAAAGAAAAGTAGTAGGATGTATAAACTAGATCCCATCCTCCAACATGGAATCCTGAGAGTTGGAGGCAGACTAAGTAAGCTGGCTATGCCAGAGGAAACCAAACATCCTGCCATTCTGCCCAAGGACAACCACCTGTCAAAGATACTCCTTCACCACACCCATGCCTTGGTGGGTCATTGTGGAAGAAATCAAATGATCGCAAAACTCAGGACAAAATACTGGATCATTAGAGCAAACTCCGCTGCGAGAAGGATAACACGGGATTGTATACTCTGCAGGAGATGGCATGGCACAGCAATGACGCAAAAAATGTCTGACCTACCTCTACACAGGATAACACCTGACTTGCCACCCTTTACCCATACTGGACTGGACTACTTTGGTCCCATAGAGGTCAAGCGTGGCCGCAGCAAAGTAAAAAGATATGGAGCCTTGTTTACGTGCCTCGCAAGCAGAGCCGTACACCTAGAGATGGCCTACTCAATGGATACAGACTCCTGCATTTCTGCACTCCGACGATTTATCTGTAGGCGAGGCCAAGTGAAGGAAATTGTTTCTGACAACGGTACAAATTTTGTTGGGACAGAACGGGAGCTTCAAGAAGCACTTACTCACCTTAACCTCAGTAAAATCCAGCATTTGATTCACGCTGAAGGTATCAAATGGACATTCAATCCACCCTATGGTCCTCATCATGGAGGCGTATGGGAGCGGCTCATCCGGATAATCAAAAAGATCCTCTACTCCATCACAAGAGAACAGACCCTGGATGACGAGAGTCTCCAAACAGCTCTATGTGAAGTAGAGGCGATAATGAATGACCGGCCCATCACAGTCTTATCTCAGGACGTAAAAGATCCAGAACCTCTGACACCCAACCACTTGCTTCAAATGAAGCGAAGGCCTACTCTTCCACCTGGAATCTTTGACAAAAGTGATACCTATTCCAGAAGAAGATGGAAACAGACCCTATACATGGCCGATCTCTTCTGGAAACGCTGGACACGAGAGTATCTCCCATTGCTACAAGAAAGACAGAAATGGAATAAGGTTAAAAAGAATCTAAAGAATGGAGACATAGTGCTGATCATTGACGAAAGCTCACCACGGAACTCCTGGCCCATGGGCAGAATCACGGAAATCTTCCCCGACAAAAAAGGACATATACGTCGGGTCAAGATTAAGACACAAAATGGCACCTTGGAAAGGCCCATCACAAAGCTGTGCCTTCTACAGGACATGACCTGAGGAGACAGGCCTGACCGATGCCCTTTTTTCTTATTTGACCCCTGAAACCTTAGTTGAACATTTTTTCTCTCTCTTTTCTCTTTTTCTCAAACAAAGATCTGCATTGAACTCTTTTTGTTGAATTTTTATGAACTTGTTTCGACAAATGGACTATTGGAACTAACTGGATTATTTTTTGGCATATTTTTTGAAATTCTATGGACAATCTTGAATATTATCATAAAGGACTCTTGAGTGTATGCTTCCTATGTAAATGTATGAATTGCCCTATACCGGTCAATTAGGGGCCGGAGTGTTGAAGCCATTACACCGACCTGTGTTTCACCTATATCATATTTATCATATTTATGCGAGTAACTAATCATGCCTATATATCAAATAATGCTGATCATAATGAAATCCTGTTGATCATGTTGATGTGATATTCCTGAAACGATTATGATGATGATGATGATGATGCAATGATGAGGTCAGGGGGTGGTAACTCTATATGTAGATGTCACCTGAGCACAGGTAAGGGGGTGTGTTTGGCCAGAGAGCGGAAGGGCAAACAATTTTCAACCGCATTCGAGACAAAGCGGGTTTTTCTCTGTTTAATATGAGTTTAATTTATATTGCTGTTACTGTTAAGCAATAAAAGAACGTATTATTGTGACACTACGAAAGAATGCGCGTTGATTTACTGACCGCTCCTACAACACTAGTATTCACATTTCTTTCACAACGAATAGCTATAAAATAGGAATTTAATTGAATTAATTTTATTTCAAAACAAACTTTTAGTTGTTTATAGCATAATACCATCTCTTGTATGTATTTGTAGAAATATGTAATCTACCACAGCTGTAATGTGCTGGAAAAGTTTGAAAATGGACCTTGAAAGTGCTTGAACTTGATCTTGGTAAAGGTAAACCCTGAAAAAATCTCAGTGACAATATTTCAGGTCACTGCTTTGTATAAAAGCCCCATATTTTTGCCGTTGGAGAGCATTGACTGAAAACACTTCTTCAGTAGGCTGTTGAAAATGCTTGTCAGAAAACAGCTGTAATAGGAACCAAGAAAAACTATGATTAAAACTAGAGCTACAAAAATATGAAATGCATGTGATACAAATCATAGCTAAGATGGCTACAAAACATTTGTGTTTCTTTGGTTTTCAGTATGCTGAAGGGACTGTGAAGAAGAATTAAATAAATAAATATAATATGAAAATATATATATGTCCATCCCAGACACCCCTCTATTTATACTTGATATGGTTTATTGCTTTGTATGTGTATGTGACATGTGTGTCTGAAATTCTTTGCCTTTGTGTATGACTGTTATTAATGCATCAGACCAGCCCTGAGGGGGAAGACTGGAGCAACCCAAGCAAAGAATTGCATGATGCCATCAAGTCCAAATACAAAGCCAACAGCTAACTCTGCCTGACCCCGCTACCCCAGCTCCTGCTGGGAGCCCAGATGCCCAGAGCATGTACGATGAAATGTTGCCCTTGTATCAATGCTTGGTTTAAGATCAAACTTGGTTTAAGATCGTTTCGGTGGTAAAAGCTTTGGAAAGATGGATGACCTTGACTTATATATGTACCCAGCAGCAATGACAATTATCAGCGTAGCTTCTATTGTTGTGGAAATACCAATTGCTGTCCCTTGATGAAGCTGAAAATGGACCTCTTCCAAAAATATATAACCCCACTGTAATTTAGTCAGCTTACTTTTGTATTGATACGTATGGTTTATGTGTGGTTTTGAATAAAACATTTAATAGATCAAGCACTCAGTCACTGACTTTGTGTTACTCACTTAACTGACTAACCAGGGAACTGGTATCACAACCTAAACATTCCAAACAGACAGAGCTTTAGTCAGGCATGAAAATCACTCACCTTTCAGCGAAATACGCCGTTTTGAAACCAAAATGGGTGACCTACGTGAATCCCTGGCGCGCTGGGAGACTTGCTCCGCTGTATGGGGCGCAGCCACAACGTTCCGCATGCTCCCGCTACACTCTTCTTCGCGGGTTTCTTAATCCTCTTGGCAACAGCTCGCTAAGCTCCGCTCTGTTGTTGTTCTCAATCGTTTCAGTCTGCGCGAACGCAATAAATGAGGCCCCTGGTGTCACGTATTCTCTTCTTCAGCATGTTGAACAGGTTCAAAGATGTTCCTCTCATGTTCAAAGATGTTTCTCTAATGTTCAAAGATGTTCCTCTGATGTTCAAAGATTTTCCTCTCATGTTCAAAGATGTTCCTCTCATGTTCAAAGATGTTCCTCTCATGTTCAAAGATGTTCCTCTACTGTTCAAAGATGTTCCTCTACTGTTCAAAGATGTTCCTCTCATGTTCAAAGATGTTCCTCTCATGTTCAAAGATGTTCCTTTAATGTTCAAAGATGTTCCTCTCATGTTCAAAGATGTTCCTCTCATGTTAAAAGATGTTCTTCTCATGTTCTAAGATGTTTCTCTCATGTTCAAAGATGTTCCTCTGATGTTCAAAAATGTTTCTCTCATGTTCAAAGATGTTTCTCTCATGTTCAAAGATGTTCCTCTCATGTTTTAAAGATGTTCGTCTACTGTTTAAAGATGTTCCTCTCATGTTCAAAGATGTTTCTCTAATGTTCAAAGATGATCCTCTAATGTTCAAAGATGTTCCTCTCATGTTAAAAGATGTTCCTCTCATGTTCAAAGATGTTCCTCTCATGTTCAAAGACGTTCATCTCATGTTCAAAGATGTTCCTCTAATGTTTAAAGATGTTCCTCTCATGTTCAAATATGTTCCTCTAATGTTCAAAGGTTCCTCTAATGTTCAAAGATGTTTCTCTAATGTTCAAAGATGTTCCTAATGTTCAAAGATGTTCCTCTCGTGTTCAAAGATGTTCCTCTAATGTTCAAAGATGTTCCTCTCATGTATTAAAAGTTATTCCTAATGTTCAAAGATGTTCTTCTCATGTTCAATGATGTTCCTCTCATGTTCAAAGATGTTCCTGTAATGTTCAAAGATGTTCCTAATGTTCAAAGATGTTCCTCTCATGTTCAAATCTGTTCCTCTCATGTTCAAAGATGTTCCTCATATGTACAAAGATATTCCTAATGTTCAAAGATGTTCTTCTCATGTTAAAAGATGTTCCTCTCACGTTCAAACAGTGAGGAACCTTCAGGGCCTTCTACGCCTTCAGAGAAGGCCTAAATAAATAAGAAATAATAATAAATTCAATAATAATAATAATGAAGTATTCAATAAAAAAAAAATATACATTTTTTTTCATTTCTATCGCATTCAATTTAATACAATATATTAATACATTTTCTCTCATCTTTGTTCTAAAATTAAGCTTTCTGTCAAGTTCATGTCCTGAAAACCTGTTATCCAATCATAATCGTCTGTCTCTGTTAAGGCCAGGTTAGCTGGCTCATTCATTGGTTAGGACTTCACGAATCCCGGGGAAGGCCAAGCTATATGTTTTGGTGTGGTGAGTGACGGGCAAATCGACCAATCACGGTTTGATTTCAAGAGGGCGGGAATTAAACAAAAGATCGAAGGCCTTCATGAAGTCCAAGCAGCGAATCTATGCAGAGTGGTGAGAGCGGTTGATTTAAATGGCGGAAGACGAGAGTGACGTTGTGGCTAGCTTGATAGCATCGCCTTTTTCAAGGCGGGCCTTCACAGAAAAACTTGAAATAATAAAAAACGGAAGACCAACTCCAGAGCTGGAATTAAAAGAAAAGGTTAGGAAAGTGGAAAGGCATTTCAAGACCGGAAATTATCAGCGGTATCCATGGATGACTGGCTGTAAGGAAACAAACAGGCTGTACTGCTGGAGTTGTTTACTTTTTACAACGGACAAGTCATCCACCTGGGTCAGCGGCGGATTTGTCAGCCTTACAAATCTGACAAAGTCAGCCCATCGACATCAAGATTCTGCGGCACACCTGCAAGCGATGGTCAATTTGAAAACTTTTGGGGACACAAGAATTGATCTTCAGCTAGATGAGCAGCGCTGGAATCATACAACGGCCCACAACAACAAGGTCAGGCAGAACAGAGAAATCCTGAAACGTCTCATCAATGTCGTCACATTTCTTGGAAAGCAAGAGCTGGCATTTCGAGGACATGATGAGAGTAAAGATTCTGAATTTGACTCCATCTATGAGGACACTGTGCGCGAAGTCGGGGTTCCCAGCGGGCGCAGGGCACGGAGAGTCGGAGATGTGCGCGCAGCGTACCAGCGGCTGCACAGTGAAATCCTGGACAACATCCTCACTCAGCTGAGGAACAGGTTCAAGGATCATGAAAAACTCATGTTCCTTGCCCTTCTGGACCCCAAGACGTTTACCTCACACAGAGAAAACTTCCCCATCTCTGAGTTCCAGAGCCTCACGGAAAGCTACGGGCTGCATTTTGACCTCCCCAGGCTCAAGACTGAACTGACGGTCATGTACAACATGGCAAACTTTGAGGCAAGGAGCCCAGCAGACCTGCTGCACTTTCTGACTCTTAAAGAGCTGACTGAGAGCATGCCGCAGCTGTATCACCTCACCTGCCTGGTGCTGACCATCCCCGCGTCCACCTCCTCCGCGGAGCGGTCTTTCTCGGCTCTGAAGCGCATCAAGACGCACGTTAGGAACAGTACTGGACAGGACCGCCTGGGAGCTTTGGCACTGATGTCCATAGAGAAATGACTTCTTTTGGAGCTCAAATCAAAGGACAAACTTTATGACGCCGCCATCGCCCACTTCACAAAGAGAGACAGACGAATGGACTTCGTGTTTATTTAAGGTAGGCCTCTGTTATAATACACCTTGATTATTATTTCAAGGGATTAAGATTACTGGCCAAGTGGACATTTGGGACTTTGTATTTATTGCGGAGGTTGTCCCAGCGCAAATTGCCTTGAATTCAGTATGTGATCAATCAATCAATCAATGTATCAAACGTATCATAAGTGTGTGGTTGGATTTTTCAGAGGGTTTTTATTCTCTTCATGTTCACTTGTCTGTCCCTTTCCCTGTGGAGAATTAAGGAGGTATAGTAGTAAAAATTGTGACTTCAATTTATTTGACATTGGTATTCATTGCGCTATGCGTAATTGCGCATGGAGAGGCATTTGCACTTCATTGCAACTTTAAAAAATAGTCTTTGTATTACAAGCTTTGTGTAACTTTTGAAATTGCATTGTAGATTGATAATGCTAATGAATTTATGTGTGAATGATTTGTCATGCGCCGTGATTTCATAGCGCTGTCCAAGGTGATGAAATGAGCCTCTGTGTCCGCAGCGTCACGGGGTGACATTCTGGGTGACCTTTTATATTTCCAGATTTTCCGAAGTTAATGTTGGGAATGTTTCTTGTTGCGGAGAATGTTATTGACGTTATGGTCTATTTGTTTACATCCTTGTCATCGTTAATTAAATTTGCACTTGTTAAACCCTTTTAATTCGTTGTACTGTTGCTTTTTTCCGCGATGATTTTTTTTCTTCTCGGCGGTGAGGTGAAGGCCCAGCTGTAGTGCTCACGGTTCGCCACTGCGTTCAAATATGTCCCTTTTAACGTTCAAAGATGTTCCTCTAATGTTCAAAGATGTTCCTCTCATGTACAAAGATATTCCTAATGTTCAAAGATATTCTTCTCATGTTAAAAGATGTTCCTCTCATGTTCAAAGATTTTCCTCAACTGTTCAAAGATGTTCCTCTCATGAACAAAGATGTTCCTCTCATGTTCAAAGATGTTCCTCTCACGTTCAAATATGTTCCTCTATTGTTAAAAGATGTTCCTCTCATGTTCAAAGATGTTTCTCTAATGTTCAAAGATGTTCCTCTAATGTTCAAAGATGTTCCTCTGATGTTCAAAGATTATCCTCTCATGTTAAAAGATGTTCCTCTCATGTTCAAAGAGGTTCCTCTCATGTTCAAAGAGGTTCCTCTCATGTTCAAAGATGTTCCTCTAACGTTCAAAGATGTTCCTCTCATGTTCAAATATGTTCCTCTAATGTTCAAAGATGTTCCTCTAATGTTCAAAGATGTTTCTCTAATGTTCAAAGATGTTCCATCCTGTTCAAAGATGTTTCTAATGTTCAAAGATGTTCCTCTCATGTTAAAAGATGTTCCTCTCACGTTCAAATATGTTCCTCTCACGTTCAAAGATGTTCCTCTCATGTTCAAAGATGTTCCTCTAATGTTCAAAGCTGTTCCTCTCATGTACAAAGATATTCCTAAATTTCAAAGATGTTCTTCTCATGTTCAAAGATGTTCCTCTAATGTTCAAAGATGTTCCTCTGATGTTCAAAGATGTTCCTCTAATGTTCAAGGATATTCCTCTACTGTTCAAAGATGTTCCTCTCATGAACAAAGATATTCCTAATGTTCAAAGATGTTCCTCTCATGTTCAAAGATGTTCCTCTCATGTTCAAAGATGTTCCTCTCACGTTTAAATATGTTCCTCTAATATTTAAAGATGTTCCTCTCATGTTCAAAGATGTTCCTCTCATGTTCAAAGATGTTCCTCCAATGTTCAAAGATATTCCTCTCATTTAGAAAGATGTTCCTGTAATGTTCAAAGATGTTCCTCTAATGTTCAAAGATGTTCCTCTCATGTTCAAAGATGGTCCTCTCACGTTCAAATATGTTCCTCTATTGTTTAAAGATGTTCCTCTCATGTTCAAGGATTTTTTTCTAATGTTCAAAGATGTTCCTCTAATGTTCAAAGATGTTCCTCTCATGTTCAAAGATTATCCTCTCATGTTCAAAGATGTTCCTCTCATGTTCAAAGATGTTCCTCTCATGTTCAAAGAGGTTCCTCTCATGTTCAAAGATGTTCCTCTAAGGTTCAAAGATGTTCCTCTCATGTTCAAATATGTTCCTCTAATGTTCAAAGATGTTCCTCTAATGTTCAAAGATTTTTCTCTAATGTTCAAAGATGTTCCTCTCCTGTTCAAAGATGTTTCTAATGTTCAAAGATGTTCCTCTCATGTTAAAAGATGTTCCTCTCACGTTCAAATATGTTCCTCTCACGTTCAAAGATGTTCCTCTCATGTTCAAAGATGTTCCTCTAATGTTCAAAGCTGTTCCGCTCATGTACAAAGATATTCCTAATTTTCAAAGATGTTTCTCTGATGTTCAAAGATGTTCCTCTAATGTTCAAAGATGTTCCTCTCATGAACAAAGATGTTCCTCTCATGTTCAAAGATGTTCCTCTGATGTTCAAAGATGTTCCTCTCATGTTCAAAGATGTTCCTCTAATGTTCAAAGATGTTCCTCTGATGTTCAAAGATGTTCCTCTAATGTTCAAGGATATTCCTCTACTGTTCAAAGATGTTCCTCTCATGAACAAAGATATTCCTCATGTTCAAATATGTTCCTCTCATGTTCAAAGGTGTTCCTCTCATGTTCAAAGATGTTCCTCTGATGTTCAGAGATGTTCCTCTAATATTTAAAGATGTTCCTTCCTCTCATGTTCAAAGATGTTCCTCTCATGTTCAAAGATGTTCCTCTAATGTTCAAAGATGTTCCTCTAATGTTCAAAGATGTTCCTCTCATGTTCAAAGATGTTCCTAATGTTCAAAGATGTTCCTCTCATGTTCAAAGATGTTCCTCTAATGTTCAAAGATGTTCCTCTCATGTACAAAGATATTCCTAATGTTCAAAGATGTTCCTCTGATGTTCAAAGATGTTCCTCTGATGTTCAAAGATTTTCCTCTCATGTTCAAAGATGGTCCTCTGATGTTCAAAGATTTTTCTCTCATGTTCAAAGATGTTCCTCTAATGTTCAAAGATGTTCCTCTAATGTTCAAAGATGTTCCTGATGTTCAAAGATGTTCCTCTACTGTTCAAAGATGTTCCTCTCATGAACAAATATATTCCAAATGTTCAAAGATGTTTCCCTCATGTTCAAAGATGTTCGTCTCATGTTCAAAGATGTTCCTCTCCTGTTCAAAGATGTTCCTCTCAAGTTAAAATATGTTCCTCTAATGTTTAAAGATGTCCCTCTCATGTTCAAAGATGTTCCTCTAATGTTCAAAGATGTTCCTCTAATGTTCAAAGATGTTCCTCTCATGTTCAAATATGTTCCTCTAATGTTTAAAGATGTCCCTCTCATGTTCAAAGATGTCCCTCTCATGTTCAAAGATGTTCCTCTAATGTTCAAAGATGTTCCTCTAATGTTCAAAGATGTTCCTCTCATGTTCAAATATGTTCCTCTAATGTTTAAAGATGTCCCTCTCATGTTCAAATATGTTCCTCTAATGTTCAAAGATGTTCCTCTAATGTTCAAAGATGTTCCTCTCATTTACAAAGATGTTCCTCTAATGTTCAAAGATGTTCCTCTAATGTTCAAAGATGTTCCTCTCATGTTCAAAGATTTCCCTAATGTTCAAAGATGTTCCTCTTATGTTCAAAGATGTTCCTCTGATGTTCAAAGATGTCCCTAATGTTCAAAGATGTTCGTCTCATGTTCAAAGATGATCCTCTCACGTTAAAATATGTTCCTCTAATGTTTAAAGATGTTCCTCTCATGTTCAAAGATGTTCCTCTCATGTTCAAAGATGTTCCTCTCATGTTCAAAAATGTTCTTCTAATGTTCAAAGATGTTCCTCTCACGTTCAAATATGTTCCTCTATTGTTAAAAGATGTTCTTCTCATGTTCAAAGATGTTCATATAATGGTCAAAGATGTTCAAAGATGTTCCTCTCATGTTCAAAGATGTTCCTCTGATGTTCAAAGATGTTCCTCTAATGTTCAAAGATGTTCCTTTAATGTTCAAAAATGTTCCTCTCATGTTCAAAGATGTCCCTCTACTGTTGAAAGAGGTTCCTCTCATGTTCAAATATTTTCCTCTACTGTTCAAAGATGTTCCTCTCATGTTCAAAGATGTTCCTCTCATGTTCAAAGAATTTCCTCTATTGTTCAAAGATGATCCTCTAATGTTCAAAGAAGTTCCTCTCATGTTCAAAGATGTTCCTAATGTTCAAAGATGTTTCATCTCATGTTCAATGATGTTCCTATTGTAGGTGCAACCGGCATCCAAAGATGATTGTTCATTTTCTGGATTAACTTGAACTGTCAGTTTGATTAAAAGTAGGCCCACAGCCTGCTGAAACAAAGACCTCAAATACTAGGCCGAAAAGCCTGGCTGCCATGCCTTCTGCCCCACAACAGGTCACACCTAGGTGTGAATTCTCCAAGGCACCCAAACTGTTCATTGGCTGAATTGACCCCCAGGTGATGACATCATCCGGGCCTATATAAAGTGAAGCACACAATCTCTCGCTCTCTTTCTACTGGATCTTGCTCCCGGATCTTCCTCCCGCTCTCTCTCCCGGATCAATCAACGCAACATCTCCCCTCGGCCCTGGACCTGGCCTATGGCGTGGGATCACCACGAAGGTTAACCAACCGGTTATCCTCAACTGAGCACAGCACAGAACGATCCGAGTCCTCTTTTGCCTAAGAGCCACAAATAAGACAAGAACCTCTTCACCACGTAGCTTCCTTTCTTCACCCAGCCGCTGGCATCAAGCAACGCAAAACATCTCCCATCTCATGGACTGGTAACTAATCACCAACTGGGCGTTACTACATGTTATAGGACTTTATGAACGGCTAGAAACAATTGTAACTTTGTCATAAGAATGAGAACAGAGATTTTAAGCTGCTGGTGCTTTGTGTAACTTAAAGGTTCACACCTTCTCTGCAGGGGTCCCGAGCCCCCCCCCCCCCCCCCCCCTCTTCTCTTTGTCTCTCACACACACACACACACGCACCCACACACACATACACACAAACACATACATTTGCTGTTAGCTTTAGTTAGTTTATTGTGTCTTGTTTGTTGCATTTATTAATCTGTTAATAAATGTTTGTGTTTACCATGTCTGATTATTTAATGTTACACAAAGATGAATGAGCCAGCTTCTACTAAGAAAAGAACTTTTAAATCCTTCAACTAATGAAACTATTATATTTACCCTTAATTAGTAGTTTAATATATTTTACGAGACTTTAATATTAGTTATCACTCCGTCTATGACGGTGGTGCCCCGAGGAACTCTGGTTTGACTAGAGTCATTTTTATTATTATCTTTGATAATTATTGGTGATAACTAATATTTCCTTGATTAACGATAAGTTTATCGTGAATACTCAATCTCATAATCTGAACGTGAGTCAAGGCCCTATATTTGATTGGTTCTCCGTGTGACGTTTTTAATAAATTGAAGTTATTCATTTTTAGTAATTTTTCTTTATTAATTTTCCTTATCAAATATTTCATTTGATAGTCACACTATTGATCCAATTAAACCCAAAGTACCTACACTATGATGTTCAAAGATGTTCCTCTCATGTTCATAGATGTCCCTCTACTGTTCAAAGATGTTCCTCTAATGTTCAAAGATGTTCCTCTAATGTTCAAAGATGTTCCTCTCATTTTCAAAGATGTCCCTCTAATGTTCAAAGATGTTCCTCTCATGTACAAAGATTTTCCTAATGTTCAAAGATGTTCCTCTCACGTTCAAATATGTTCCTCTATTGTTTAAAGGTGTTCCTCTCATGTTCAAATATGTTCCTCTAATGTTCAAAGATGTTCCTCTACTGTTCAAAGATGTTCCTCTCATGTTGAAAGATGTTCCTCTGATGTTCAAAGATGTTCCTCTAATGTTCAAAGATGTTCCTCTCATGTTCAAAGATGTTTCTCTAATGTTCAAAAATGTTCCTCTCATGTTCAAAGATGTTCCTCTCATGTTCAAAGATGTTCCTCTCATGTTCAAAGATGTTCCTCTCATGTTCAAAGATTCAATTCAATTCAATTCAATTTTATTTATAGTGTCGAATCATAACAAAAGTTATCTCAGGACACTTTACAGAGTAGGTAAAGACCACACTTAATGACTTATTTATGATTTACATAGACCCAACAATTCCTCTTTAGAGTACGGTGGCAACGAAAACCTTCCCTTTAACAGGCAGGAACGTCAGACAGACCCAGCTCTGTGGAGGACGGCCATCTGTCTTGACCGGTTGGGGAGGAAGAAAAGGAGAGAGAAAGAGAGAAAAGACACACAGATGGACAGAGAGAGACAGACAGACACACTTCCAGAGATGCAAGCAAAGCCTAACAGTAACTATAATAATATTTATAGTAATGTGAATATAACGTATATGTTAAGACAGTTAATACAACAGAATAGTAGAAACAAGCACAGCTAAAGTGACAGAATATGAAAATGATAATAATTATGGTGGCAAACATGATCAATGATGAGTAGTGGCAATAGCAGCTACGATACAGCTACAAACTTTATAGTTTATTAAACTAGTGATAGTATATATGAGTAACAGTGATAATAGCAGCAGGAAGATTCATGTAGGACCACGGCAGCAGGCACCACCACGATCAGCAGAGACCTGCGAGACGACACAGCTCCGGGGAAGAAGCTGAATTAGTAACATGCATTGATGGGACATGAATGATTCAGACAGAGAGGAGAGAAGCTCAGAGGATCAGGAAAAGTATTATCCCCCGGCAGACTAGGCCTATAGCAGCATAATTAAGCAGAATAAAGTCTTATCGTAAGCCCTAGCTGTAAGCTTTATCAAAAAGAAAAGTTTTAAGTTTACTTTTAAATAAGGGGACAGTGTCTGCCTCCCGAATAACATTTGGGAGTTTGTTCCACAGGAGAGGAGCTTGGTAGCTGAAGGCTCTGCCTCCACTTCTACTTTTGGAGACTCTAGGAACGACGAGTAGCCCTGCATTCTCAGAGCGCAGAGATCTAGTTGGGTGATGCGGTACTATGAGCTCTTTAAGATACGACGGGGCCTGACCAATAAGAGCTTTGTACGTAAGGAGAAGGATTTTAAATTCTATTCTAGATTTTACAGGTAGACAGTGCAGAGAAGCTAATACGGGAGAAATATGTTCTCTTTGGTTTGTTTTAGTTAGTACACGAGCTGCAGCATTTTGGACCAACTGGAGACTCTTAACAGACTTATTGGAGCAGCCTGATAATAAGGAGTTGCAATAGTCCAGCCTAGAAGTAACAAATGCATGGACAAGTTTCTCTGCATCTTTCTGAGACACAATGTTCCTAATTTTCGCAATATTACGCAGGTGAAAATATGCAGTCCTTGTTGTTAGTTTTATGTGAGAATCGAAGGACATATCCTGATCAAAAATAACACCCAGATTCCTTACTGTGGTGCTGGAGGACAACACAACATCATCCAGAGTAACAATGTCTTTAGCTATTGAGTTTCGGAGCCCTTTGGGGCCAAGTACAATAACTTCAGTTTTGTCTGAGTTTAAAATCAGAAAATTGCAGGTCATCCAGCTTTTTATTTCCTTAATGCACATTTGAAGTTTATCTAACTGATGGGTTTCTTCTGGTTTGATCGACAAATATATTTGTGTATCATCAGCATAACAATGAAAATTTATGGAGTGCTTCCTTATAATATTTCCTAAGGGAAGCATATATAAGGTGAAAAGAATCGGTCCAAGGACAGAACCCTGTGGGACTCCACACACACTTTAGTGTGCATGGAGGATTTGTCATTAACATGTACAAACTGAGATCTATCTGATAAATATGACTTAAACCAGCTCAGTGCGGTTCCTTTAATGCCAATTAGATGCTCCAGTCTCTGTAGCAGGATGTGATGGTCAATAGTGTCGAAGGCAGCACTAAGATCTAGTAAAACAAGTACAGAGACGAGTCCTTTGTCTCTGTACTCTCTGTAAGGTGGTTAGTAATTTTCACCAGTGCTGTCTCAGTGCTATGATTCGCTCTAAATCCCGACTGGAAATTCCTAAATATCTCATTATTATGTAAAAAGTCACACAACTGATTGGCAACTAATTTCTCGAGGATCTTAGAGAGAAAAGGAAGGTTAGATATAGGTCTATAGTTGGCTAGTACCTCAGGATCAAGACTGGGCTTTTTAAGAAGAGGTTTAATTACAGCTACTTTAAAAGACTGTGGTACATGACCTGCTGATAAAGACATGTTAATCATATCTAATACAGGAGTGCTAATTAAAGGTAACACTTTTTTAAGTAACCTAGTTGGAATAGAGTCTAGGAGACAAGTAGAAGGTTTTGATGCTGAAATAGTAGAGGTTAATTTGTTAAGGTCGACTGTAGAAAAGCAGTCCAAGAATATATCAGGTCGTACAGTTTGTAAGGTTCCTGGGTTTGATGAAAAATTGGTGCCAAGCGAGTTGATTTTGTCTCATATAGTTATAATTCTGTCATTAAAGAAGGTCATGAAGTCATTACTACTGAGGGTTATAGGAATACATGGCTCAATAGAGCTGTGGCTCTCTGTCAGCCTGGCTACAGTGCTGAAAAGAAATCTAGGATTGTTCTTATTCTCCTCTATTAAAGATGAGTAATAGGCAGCTCTGGCATTACGGAGGGCCTTTCTATAGGTTTTAAGACTTTCTTGCCAAACTAAGTGAGATTCCTCCAGTTTAGTGGAGCGCCATTTACTTTCCAACTTTCGCGATATTTGTTTTAATTCACGGGTTGTGAGTTATACCACGGAGCTAACTTCCTCTGTTTTATTATCTTCTTTTTTAAAGGAGCAACAGAGTCGAGTGTTGTTCTTAGAGAGCCTGCAACACTGTCAATAATGTGATCAATTTCAGAGAAACTAACGTTAGTGCAGGAGTCTTGAATATTAGGATAAGGCATTAAAGTAAATGCAGATGGAATCGCTTCCTTAAATTTAGTTATAGCACTATCAGATAAACATCTAGTGTAGACACTTTTACCCAGAGGTGAGTAGTCCTGTAATATGAATTCAAAAGTTATTAAATAATGGTCTGATAAAATAGGATTCTGTGGAAAGACTATTAAGTCATTAATTTCCACACCATAAACCAAAACAAGGTCGAGGGTGTGATTAAAACAGTGAGTAGGTTTATGTACACTCTGACTAAAACCAATCGAATCTAATAGAGAGATAAATGCGATACTGAGACTATTATTATCGCTGTCCACATGAATATTAAAATCACCTACAATGATTACTTTGTCAGATTTAAGGACTAAATTTGACAGAAACTCTGAGAATTCAGACAGAAATTCAGAGTATGGACCAGGAGCACGGTACACTATAACAAATATAATTGGCTGCACAGTTTTCCAGGTTGAATGTGAAAGACTAAGAACAAGACTTTCAAATGAATTATAATTTTGTTTAGGTTTAGGGTTTATTAATAGGCCTGAGTCATAAATAGCTGCAACGCCTCCTCCTCGACCACTGCCTCGAGGAATATGAGTATTAATATGACTGGGAGGAGTGGATTCATTTAGGCTAACATATTCTTCGGGACGCAGCCATGTTTCGGTCAGACAGAGTAAATCAATATGGTTATCTGATATCAGATCATTTATTAATACAGCTTTAGATGACAGAGATCTGATGTCTAAAAGTCCACATTTTATTTTCTGATATTATTACATAGTCGCAGATTTTGCGTTGATTTGTATCAAGTTTTTCTTTATAGCTCCTCTTCTGTTCATTTTTGATCTGTTTAATTTAAATGATCGTGGGGCAGACAGTGTTTGTATACTAAACTGAGCTGGAAAATGCTCCACAGGGAGCGCAGAGAGGTGTGTAAGACTGCCACTATGCTTCCTGGGCACCTGCGATAAGGGCAGCGCAGAGAGGTGTATTAAACTGCAACTCTGCTTCCTGATCCCAACACTGGGTTGTCATGGTTTTAGACCGCTAACAACTGCGTCCAGGTTCTTAGATATGAGAGCGGCACCCTCCAAAGTAGGATGAATACCATCTCTCCTAATAAGACCAGGTTTTCCCCAGAAAGACTGCCAATTATCTACGAAGCCCACGCCAGCGACGGAATGATGACATGCGGCTATACATGTCATCGCAAGTCAAGTTGGGCAGGGGACCAGAGAAAATTACGGAGTCCGACATAGTTTTTGCATAAGCACACACCAGCTCCACATTAATTTTAGTGACCTCTGATTGACGTAATCGGGTGTCATTACCGCCGACGTGAATAACAATCCTACCATATTTACGTTTATACTTAGCCAGAAGTTTCAAATGGGATTCAATGTTGCCCGCTTTGGCCCCTGGGATGCATTTTACTATGGTCCCTGGTGTCACTAAGTTCACGTTTCTCAGAATGGAGCTGCCAATAACCAGTGTTGTTTCCTCAGCATGTGTGTCACTGAGTGGAGAAAACTTGTTTGAACTATGCTTTCCTCTCACAGTCACCCAGGAGGACCCTGGCTGCTCAGGGATTGCCGGGGGAGGGCTAGCAGGAGCTAACGCTACACTATGTGGCTTCGCTCCGGCTAAAGTTGTAGGTGGCTGGCTAGCTACTCTAGCGTAAGACTGAGCTTCCAAGGTGCGGAGCCGTGCCTCTAACTCACTGAGCCTCGCCTCCAGCGCTACAAATACACTACACCTATTACACTTACCATTATCACTAAAGGAGGCAGAGGAGTAGCTAAACATACGACACTTTGAGCAAGAGAGAGCAGGAGAGAGAGCGGGGGAAGCCATCACCAGCCGTGAAGCTAACTGCTAAGCTAAAGTGGCTAACAGCGTGTAACGATTAATTAGCAAGAAAGCGGCTGAAAGAAGGAGAGCTGTGAGTGCTTGAGTAGAACTAGTAGATGTTTAAATGTTAAGCGGTAGTTAGCCGCTGTGGTGAATATTATAGCAAAAACAGTTGAATTTAGTGAGAGCAGCTAACAGTGAAACAACAACGAGTGACCAACACACAAGCACCGGAAATAACGTAATACGTCACCGTAACACGTCAGCACGTACCCGGTGAAAGATATTCCTCTCATGTTCAAAGAATTTCCTCTACTGTTCAAAGATGTTCCTCTAATGTTCAAAGATGTTTGTCTCATGTTCAAAGATGTTCCTCTGATGTTCAAAGATGTTCCTAATGTTCAAAGATGTTCGTCTCATGTTCAAAGATGTTCCTCTGATGTTCAAAGATGTTTCTAATGTTCAAAGATGTTCGTCTCATATTCAAAGATGTTCCTCTGACTTTCAAAGATGTTCCTCTGATGTTCAAAAATGTTCGTCTGATGTTCAAAGATGTTCCTCTGATGTTCAATGGTGTTCCTAATGTTCAAAGATGTTCCTCCGATGTTCGGAGATGTTCCTCTAATGTTCAAAGATGTTCCTCTAATGTTCAAGGATGTTCCTCTCATGTTCAAAGATGTTCCTCTCATGTTCAAAGATGTTCCTCTCATGTTAAAAGATGTTCCTCTCATGTTCAAAGATGTTGCTCTAATGTTCAAAGATGTTCCTCTAATGTTCAAAGATGTTCATCTAATGTTCAAAGATGTTCCTCTAATGTTCAAAGATGTTCCTCTGATGTTCAAAGATGTTCCTAATGTTCAAAGATGTTCCTCTCATGTTCAAAGATGTTCCTCTCATGTTAAAAGATGTTCCTCTCATGTTCAAAGATGTTCCTCTATTGTTCAAAGATGTTCCTCTGAACATGAGAGGAACATCTTTGAACATTAGGAACATCTTAGAACGTCAAAGATGTTCCTCTAATGTTCAAAGATGTTCCTCTCATGTTCAAAGATGTTCCTCTCATGTTAAAAGATGTTCCTCTCATGTTCAAAGATGTTGCTCTAATGTTCAAAGATGTTCCTCTAATGTTCATAGATGTTCATCTAATGTTCAAAGATGTTCCTCTAATGTTCAAAGATGTTCCTCTGACGTTCAAAAATGTTCCTAATGTTCAAAGATGTTCCTCTGATGTTCAAAGATGTTCCTAATGTTCAAAGATGTTCCTCTCATGTTCAAAGATGTTCCTCTCATGTTCAAAGATGTTCCTCTATTGTTCAAAGATGTTCCTCTGAACATGAGAGGAACATCTTTGAACATTAGAGGAACATCTTTGACGTTCTAAGATGTTCCTAATGTTCAGGATTCTGTAAAATTTATATCATCATTTATGTCAGAAAGTGATGAACTGAATTTTGCTGACTGATAAACATGTACAGTAACTGGTGCAGCAGGCCGCAAATGTTAAGCAATGAACACAAACTTTTTTCAGCTATTCTGATAATGAGTAACGATATGAAACACTTTCAATGACAGTTTAATGTGGTGAACACTGCAGTTAGAGAACCCTGTGTTAGTGACCATACTGATGAATGAACCACACAGTAGATAAACCTCAGTTCTGCCATGAGTGCAGGGAGTCTGAATGTAAAGTTTGAAGACAGGGACCTCTAGTGGTAAGAAGGTGATCTGTCAGAGGCAAGAGCTCAAAGGCAGCTGTGCAGTGAAGCCCATTCACAAAATCCATCAATCAGCTCAAGAGCCTGTCAGCTGGGCTTGCTGTCTGAACATGACTTCAACTCTGCAACTGACATCATGATACCACACAACCACCATTTAGAGATAGTGTTTTATTGAGGACGTTTCTTCTGTGACAGACTGAGCTCACTATTATGGCATATACATGGCCAGAGCTATGTGGACATCTGAACATTGCCTCCATGTGTGATGGCATCGCATGTCATCCCAACACCATGGGTATTAATGTGCAGCTATAGCTCCTGCGTCCTCTCCTGTGCTTTCAGTCTTTCCACCAAATATTGAACCCGAGCATGAGTGAGGAGGTCCAGCATCAGGAAATGGTCTCCTCTAAGTTGGAACAACACCATCATCTAAATATGATGCTTTGCTTGATTATTATCCTTTTCCTTCCCTGGAATAAAGAGACCTTATCCAAACCAGAAGAAAACTTCTCCAGACCAAAAGAAAACTTGAGTATGTGGAAAATTACATCCACATACTTTTGGCCATATAGCATATATAATACACTGCAGTATGTCAGTAAACTGGACTTATGTTGCGTTCACACCAAACACGAATGACGCAAATACAATCGCTTCGTGTATTTCAGCTTGTATTGCGCAGCTTGATCACATTTGTCACATTTTTGATCAGCGCTTTAATCGCAGGTAGCAGTCGAGTACCTCTGCAGCCGCATGAGAAGAGTCCTTACACATAAAACAAAGCATCAATGGGCTCCTTCCTTTTGGATTGTATTTGGTAATCCACTTGAATGGACTTTACTATTAGAGGAGCTGGTACAGGGGCCAGTAGGTAAGTCTTTAAAACACTCTTAATAAACTCTGGGTTCACTAACTACGTTGTTGGTGCTTTGTTTTCTGTGTAGGGACTCTTCTCATGCTGCTGCAGAGGTTTGCTGTTATTTTGAGCAGCATTAGTGGTTAAAAGACCTTTTAATACCTTCACCGTGCTGCTCTGAGCTAATTGGTGTTAGCTGCATTTGGCTGTCAGCGACTCTCCGTTAATAGATGTTAAATGAAGAAAAATTTGATGAGTGTATTTGCTGAAAAAGACCCTGGTATGATTTTACGCCGTAATTTCACTTTAACATTATACAGTTGCAAATCTTTGCTCATTCAGATGTCAGTTAAGCACCGAATGTCAAACAAAGACACTTCACACAGCCCCATCACATTTTCCAAGTTTAATAGTTAAAGAATGAAAAAACATCGAAATGTTTTTGTTGTCACATACAGACCATGATTTGGCACAAACCCCCCACAATCCACTCCAATAAGCAAAGTCACAGAGGCACTTTCATCATGAGCAGGCCTACTGTGAGCCAGTGAGCCGGTGAAGATACTGAGGAGTCTGGAGATCAGAAACATCCAGACACAGTGGGGACTTCAGCAACCATCTCAGCCTCCCAGAAACCTTGACTAAAGCTAGGAAAAGCAACTCAAACCAGAAAGGAGCACATCTCTCCTGACCTAGGGGAGTGTCTCAAGTGCAGGTGGGGGTCAGTCCAGAGAATCAGCTGAGATGAACAGTATTAACTTTACTCTGTGGGACTCAGCATGGACAGTCCACAATCATGTTTTATCGTTTTCTTTTATTTAGACAAACCCAAATAAAAGGCACATAAAACACTGCGCATATGTTTACATAATTATTCTCAATGGACATACATTTAAAAAAAATGTAGGAATGTTTTACCTTTCTGCTAATCAGAAAGCCTAGCCTTCGTATATACAAAAATTACCATTGTTAATGTTCTAATACAAAAAGATTTATAAAAGGTTATTTTTTTCTCGCATGTGTCTGTCATAGCTAACATGTCCTCTGAACTAAATGGTTTGTACAAAGATATACATTCATTTGCCTTCACATCTGCCAAATTCATCATACAAACTTCACAGAAAATAAAAAATAAAAATGAATCTTTCAAATCATTATTTGGCCAAATAATGCTTTTCACATTGGAGTCAAATTAAAAAAATTAAAAACACATGGTTAACTGTCACCGATGCATTTCCATGACCATGACCCAAATGAAGAATTCATGTTTAGAGATTGTTCCTGAAGTAGAATAACTTCACAATCGTTAGGTTTAAAAAAAAGAAATTAAAAAAAAGCTAATCACAACAGTTTGGTTGCCAGACCTGCGGGGCTCTCGGCCGTCTGAACTGATGAAGGCTTCCCTCACAAAACTCTTCCGTCACACAGCACATCAGGAGGAAGCATGGACGTGTGGAAAAGTCTTGCAAAGTATTTCAGGCACACTTGTTTACGGCCACTGGAGAAGGACAAATGACACCACACACTACCTTTCATCTTACATTTTTTTTTCTTTTTTAGTGTTTTGTTTTCATAAAAAGTCACTAGCCTCCTAATAATGGTTGTTGAACTCAAATCTACACTGGACACGCTCAGTCATCCACATGCAACATTGAAAAAATATATCTAATCAAATAAAGATGGGAAATGAATCAGATTCCAAGAGCATAATGCCATTCCACATTGGAGCATTTCCCTTGGTGGACAGTGTTGACATGCACACAATGAAGTGAAGCGGCCGAACATCTGGGCTGCCCCAGTGCAGATGATGGGCCAGGTGAAGTGTAGAGCAAACACCAATCATTGTCTCATTCCACCGAAAAGAAATACCCCCTAAGTACCACTCTTCTGTAGTGTGCACATCCTACAGTTTGCTGCAAGTGCTTCAGAGTTCTTGTGCTGAACAAAAGGCCCTGAACTACTCACAGGCTTCAAATCTACAAACTACTTCACTTGTGTTCCTCGACTCATTATGTGAGCCTGCTGAAGAAACCGCTGAGGCCGAGATCACAAAAGAGACTTCATACGTTTGCGCCTTTGCTCATTCACTGTCCACGGGTTCAGGTGGAAATCTGGACCCAGTGTTTCCTTTAAAGCCGTTCTGACTCTGTGCAGGTTCAACAGGTCTCAGCTTCAGCCACGTCGTCCTTACACGCAGACTCTCGGTGGAGCTTTTGGAAGATATGACTCACTTTGTGCTGCATCTTTTTCTTCCTTTCCTCCATTGATGGAAACTGTGGTTACGTGCAGTTTACAACACTGCTATCCCGCAATGAAAGCCTCTGTGTTAGATCAGATCGTATAACGGCATCAGAAACCCTGTCTGATGTCAGAATCTGAGAATTTGTGTCAACTTTCCAAAACAATCAAAAGATAATCACACCCACTTCCATCCATCGTCAGGAACCTACTTATTTCAGCTCAATACACAGTGAATACGTGCACTTATGTGTGGTCTAACCTGAATAAGGATTCATTAGAGCTTTCAAGTCCTGATCCAGAGCCATGATTCATTGGACCAGATAGCTTTCTTATAGTCAACAGGACTGACAAGAATGCAACACATACTGTGTACGGATATTCTTTTTGTGCCACAGCAGTCTAGTAGTATTAGCTGTCCTACTATGACAGGACTGGGGACTTTGCAATGACTTGACCCCCCCAAAATCTCCCAAGTTTAAGTGCTGCCTCCCATCTTTGAATGACGAGGCTTGTGTACTGGCCCACTCAAAGAGTTCAGTTGTTTCAGTCTTGAGGACACTCAAACCAAAAACACCAGTTCTCAGTAATGACTTCACATGGAAAGAATAGGAATTACAAATACTTGAATTTTATGCTGTTTCTCTGACGTCTTGCTCTTTCAGCCACATCTGAGCTTTCAGCTTGAAATAAAGCCTCCTTTGTGATCACAGCCTCAATTTTCCAGTAAAGATGACATGATAAAAAACACAAAAAACAATAAAATAACTAAAAACCAACAATGAGCTATGCAAGTGAGATCTACAGAGAAATGTTTCTTAAAAAGGATAAAGCTGCAGTTTTGTTTCTTTATAATTGATCAAGAATCCTCGAGAAACCCCAACCAACAATGACGTTATCCTGCTGACAGCTTTGATCTGTGCAGCTACAGTCTGATACTGCCGACTCCGTGCCACAGAATTTTGTTTTTCAAAAACTAATAAAGATACCATGTGGGCCAGATAACACGCACTGGCAAGCAGCTACTTTTACAATCTGAGGGGAATAAACTGCACTCGTTCATGTTAATGAGGAAGCATTGTTACCAACTCAGTGCTATGGCTTCTTAATGTGTTTGCAATCGTTTTTAGACAATGGAGTTCTGGAGGCACAAAGTTCTATCATGCTGTAGCTACACACAATTTGTTGATAAGGAAAAGAAACTGACAGCAGCTGTATCCTTTAGTCTCTGCTCATTTCTCTCTCCTCTGGAGAAATGATGGACGGCCACATCAGTGGTGATAGAGTTCTTGCATTGCTAGCCTATGGTAAGTAGAGGGATGTCCCCTCTCCCACAGGTAAAAGGCAATAAAATAGTGTTTTATATTTACAAAGAAACGGTCAGTGTGTATATTGTTGAACTATTCTCAGTAACCTTCCTGAGTTTGACTGACAGTGATGGGATCCTATACCTGCTAAAGTAAACAATCTAACCAACGGAACATACCACAAGTGAACTTTGGGACTGCTTCTGTTGTGCAGTCTAATGAGCCCCTGGGTAGCTCTCCTGACCTCTACAGTTACGTCCTTAGTAATCAAACATTTTAAATTATTTGACCTTTGATAATACTGCCATTTTAAGGGCAAATCGTAGGGGACACCGTTTCAGTACGAGACATTTCCTCTTTGCTGTACCTTCAACTGCCACGTCCTGATATAAATACATACAAAAATTCCCCCAAACAGATAAACTTGTGTAGAGTACCCAGCAGTGACCACTGACTGGTTTCCAGCAACTTTTGAACACATGCATGGGGGTGGGGGTGGGTTGAGGGTTCTGAACAGACTCTGAACCAACCGCGATACCCCTAACCCTCCCCCAAAATGGAAGCTTTGTTTGTTTTGTAATTAAACTTTAAAATACATAAAACCATCAAATACTGATAAATTCACTAAAACAGAAAAAAATTTGCCATTACGAGGAAGCATTTAAGAACAACTCCGACAATACACTTCCATTTAAGGAGCTGTTTAACAAAGCCTAAGGTATAGTAAGGTGTCATGTATCAACCATGTTTAAAGTCAGATGCCCAGTTGAAGAAATCATTGAAGTTGTCACTTTTACAAGACCGACACTGTCCTTCAGCGGCTAAACAGAAAAGGAAACATTCTGAAAAGGGCTTCAAAAGGGTTTGCCTCTCTACAGCATATGTTTAATAACAACACTGCTGCAATGAGCTGCCTCACCCTCAACTAACAGACTACCCAAGTTTGAAAAAGGGGATGGGCACGGGATAAATAAAAAGAAAATATAGATAAAACTATCGCAGCTGATATTGTAATAACTGCCCAATAAATGTAAACCAAAGTGGAAGCAAATCCTCTTTTGGTTGGAGTGTAATAAAACCTGTTCATGTGATGATCTGCCAGTAACACAACAATTAGACATAACTATACATACAAATAACCTCAAAGTAAAATGATGCATAACGGAAAATTATTATTGCAATTGGCTTCTAATGAATTAGTCAGACAGACGGGGGGTCAGACAGCCCCACGAGGCGCCGATTTTCTAACTGGGTTTCAAAACTGAGAATTTAGTGGCCTGTGAAAGTTTAAATACTGTTAAATGTTTTTCCCCTTGTCTTTTAAAATATAGCATTTAAGGGGAAACGCTATACTTAGAAAATCTTTGGCATAAAATGATCATTATTTACACAGACGAGGTTATCTGAAGTGTTCTGTGGCCTGTGAAATCCTTTGGGTCAATCAGGCAGTAGAGGTAAAAAAAAAATATCGATTATCTGGGCGTGAAAGTTCATTCTTCACCTCTGACCAAAAAACTTCAGAATTTGCTATCTTCTTCAGAGCTTTCAACTATTTATCATGGTCTTGATCAGCAGATGGCGATGGGAGGCCAATCACATCTGGCACCAAAGACCATCTTTGAATAGACCCATACTTGGGTCACGCAGTGACAGCTCTACTGATAGTATGTGAACTGTGGTTGATAGCTATGAGAAAAAAATAGGTTTTTTTTTTTAATGCCAAACCAGTTGAGTAGGTACACCAGTACACCTAGTAGGTATGATAAAGACTAGTCAAAGGCTGTGACCAATACAACAGTTAATCTGTAACACCACAAAACAAGGTCGAGCTATACAACTTGAGATAAAAAGATAATTAGATACTTTTGACCGGTGTAAGCAATGTTGCAAATCCACGAGCAGGACTGATTTATGTTAATATTTGATTTACAGACTTTTTGCATCAATGTGATGAAGTACCTTGATTTGTCAGGTAATTAATTCACTGGGTTAGCCAAAAACATTAAAATCTATCTGGTATCAATAAAACTTTTTCCTATTTCATTTCTAGAAAGGTCCTATATTACAATATCTAAAATAATAAAAAAAATATCTGATAGATGAGTTTTAAATGTTGCCCATCCCTAAAATAGACCACTCATTTGACCGAGTATCCTGTCAAGGGCAGCAAACTTGAACTCATATGCTATGTTAGCTAATACTCTGGAATGAGTGACTAAGCAAAGACATTTTTTTAAGGATATTTGAAAGATTTGTTCTTTTGTAAATACAAACAAAATGAAAAAATGACCAAAGGATGCAGTAATAATCACTCATGTAAGGAACTATCTTTGTTCTCTACCTGTGTGATTGAATGAATTAGTTATGACCTTTTCATGTTCAATACACCATCAACCCATCCAAAGAGATGGTCACAGATCTGACAGGCTCGTCCATTATTAGGCAGTTAAAACATTATCGGCTCTTACATGAGCTAAAAGATAAAAGCTCTACCAAGGAGGGGAGGAGGGCAGAACTTGGGATAGAAAAGGCATGCTATCCATGGGCCTCATGGCAATGTTGAGTGGCCCGGTGATATTCATGGGCATGGGAGTGGTGATAGCCACTGGGTGGGCGATATTCATGTGGGCTGTTGTAGGGATGTTGACGGAGGCCAGGTTCACAGGGCCAGTGATGGTGACAGGGTGCTGCAGGTTGACCGATGAAGCGATGTTGACCGTGCTGGTGGCGATGTTCATTTGAGCAGCGATGGTGACGGGATTGCTAGAAATGCCGCCGCGGTTCATGGCCGAGGTGATGGCCGCAGAGTTGGTGACCGGCGTCGTAGAGTTGGTGTGCACGTTGTTGGCGTCTGTTTTAAAAAAAGATAGACGAGAGTAGATTTAGGGCTAGTCAACCTTGCAGAAATATACTACCCCTCCAAAACAGGGAAAGTCAACAGCCCTCTCAGCTCCTTGGCTGTTTAGTTGGGTCACTGAAAATGTCAATACATCATTAATACATTGTCAACTGTGGTAATATTGTTGAAAAAAACCTACCTTTGTGAGAGTTGTCAATTAGGACTTGGAAGGAGTTATTTAAAATCTCTCCTACCGTCAACTCACCTGAGGGGTAAATTCAAAAAGCAGGATCAATAGACTAACCAGCTAACTGTCCATTTTTTTTTAATTCAAAACTTTCATTTTAAACAGTAACACATTATGAAGGACATCTTAAGCTTTGTGTATGCCTAAGGCTGGACACACACTACAATTAGACTATCCCCGATGAGCTCAGGGCCAGCACATTACAGGGCCATTATCAACTTGTCTTAGCCATGCTGCGAGGTGGCTGGCTCGCTGCTGGGTCTTTTTCTGATCGGATCTCCCAATGTGGAGCATTCCAATTTCTGTCAAACAAGTTTATTATTATAATTGTGAGATTTGAAGAAGAGTGAGAGGATGGACAAGCCAATTTATCAATCTGGTCAAAGTCAGGACAGAAATGACAGTTGGGTAATGCAAGATGACCCTTGGTGTTAGGGTCCAGTTTGTGGTTCATTTAAATGACCTACTGATCCTGCTTCATGAAATTTAACCTTATATTAGCAAAACTTTATATCTTCAAAACAGAAGAACCTTAATTACACCAGTCCTCAGAGAAAATAAAGCATTGTGTGCTTGAGCAACATGGCACGTAAAGAAAAAACTGGCCACTTATGTTTTGCAGATTTGCAGAGGTTAATTCAGTGTTTCAGGGTTTCTGCTACTAGCTACTGGATTACCTTTTCGTGGCCCTGAGTGGTTCCACTGCCAGTCACTTATGCCTATTCAGAAATACAGACACATATGGGGTTACACAAGCACAGGGGAGCAGTGCCACCATCTGGGAGTCAGCTTTAACAGTTGACACTTAAGTTGGGTGTATGTGGCATGGGGTGTTAAATATTAAACATTTTTTTAACACGGGCTTCGTGGTTTCTACTGGGGTGAGGAAAACAAAAACAGTGCATCTTTATTTTGATCACTGGAAACAATGTCCGAATACAAAACCAATATTCAAATCACTTTTAAACATCTTTGGAACATATCAATGTTTTAATTTAGTGAAGAATGTTTGACTAAACTCTATAATGCAGCAGCAATCGTCATGTAGACTCTTTGTTTCTGAATGAAGCTATGCATCATTCCAAGTAGGGAAGTGTTTTTAGTCACTTCAAAAGGATGCTATATACCACAAACAAAACACGGAATTCAGGCACCAATATTCATTTGTTTACCTTAGCATAATTTATTACATCTAATGTATCTTCTTTTAAAGGGTATGTTAATGATTTAGTATTGCACTTGCATAACGGTGAGGAATACACAAAAGACATATTTAAGAAGGTAGAATCGGAGCAGCAGACTGCAATATCCTGACATGTCCTTAGTATGGTTCATGATGCAACTTAATAACGTCTTAAGCACCTAAACCTTTCACTCTTACAGTTGTCATAGCTTCCACCTGAATAACTTAGCCCTTGTGTCTGGATTGTACTCGCCAGTCCGGCACAGCAGGGATTTTCTCTGCCATTACAGCGATACCTGCTTAAAGGTGTGTCTTCAGTGGTGTGGCTTTTCACGGTGTATCTTGGCCGTCTTTGTATTTTAGTGTTTTGTATCTTTAGTTTCATAAGATGATACGGCTGAACACGAACATGAAAGTAAAATAAAACATATCTGAAAGCGTAAACAGAGAAACTAAACTTCAAACCACAGAGATTCAGTTATAAGCAAACCAAAAGAACAGCATTTCAAAAGTAAGCTGATCGCACCAGAGGAGCAAACACATGAGTAAATTGAACAAATAACTCATGTAGAAATTCAAATATTTAGCAAGACAAAGACGGCCAGATACTGGCCGAGTACAACAGGCCTTCGCCTCTTAATGATCCAACTGACACATTTACATGACCAACATCCTTCAACCAGTTAAGGGTTTGTTATGAAAAAGTGACAGTACACCATGATTTAAAAAAACAAAATGATTCAAAGTGCTGATGAGCTGGCAGTTTGCAGCATGAATCGTGTATCAGTTAAAGAACAGTTACTTAAAACAGCATTCAGACGGACTTCAGCCTAGCGTGAAAAGGCAGTAATTGGAGTTATTAAATTAAAAATAAATGTTGTGCCATTAAATTCTTAGTATCATCATTGATAGTCTTAATTTGTTCTACTGTAGGATATACTACCTAAATATATAGGGGAGATCATATTAAGAGAACAAATGATTAATAATTCATTTGTTCTGAAATACTGTTATTTTTTACTGTTCAGAATTTGATAGCTGTGACTATACCACTGCTGTAGTAGCATGTTTTTTTTTTTTTTTTTTAAATAACCAAGGCACCAGAAACCTTTATTTTGTGGAAAAAATAAATAAATAAAAAAGACACTTTCAGATCCCTCCCAGTCATTGGTGTTAATCAGCACCTGGTGACAATTGAGTTCATTGTTGGACACACCCTATTTATCTGCAGCTCTCCTGGTTACTTTGCAAGATGGCAGCTGCTTTAAGGTGACTGAAGCCCTGAGACGGCAGGTTGTCCAGATGAAGAACAAAGGGATGACCCTCTCAGCCATCAGAGAGAGGTTGGGCGTTCACAGTCTGTGATTTCAAGAAGATTGAAACTTTACAAGGACACAGATTCATTTAAGTCCCTCAGAAAGGCCGGTCGTCCACGTAGAACAAGTGCACGAGAGGACAGGATTATGACTCTTAATGGGGAATCAGTTCAACTCTGCAGCTGGAGTTGGTCTCCAGTTCAGTGCTGAACAGGACAAGGATCTCTGCACACAATGTCTCGTCATATAAGACTTTTCAGACTGAAAGCCCACTCTGCAGTGACCAAACCTCTCATCAGCAGAAAGAATAAAAAGGCTAGACTTGCCTTTGCTGAGGAGCATGTTGTGCGAACAGAGGAGAACTGATCCAGCGTGACTTCAGTGATGAGAGTACGTTCAGTTTATTTGTGTCTGATGGAAACATTATGTTCAGCGTAGGAATGAGGAAAGGCTAAATCCAAAGTGTGTAAAGAAGTCAGTTACATTTGGAGGAGGAAGTGTCATGGTTTGGGGATGTTTTCTGCAGCAGGAGTTGGGCCTCTTGTACAGCCACATGGCAGGGTGAATGCAAATGTTCATGTGAACCTCCTTCAGCAACATGCAATACCTTCACTGCAACTGTCTCCCAATCAGCTGCAATTTTCATGCAAGACAATGTCCCCTGTCACACTGCAAAACAGGTGAAGCAGTCCCTTGAAGCTAAGAATATTGAAACAATGAAATGGCTGTCCAGTTCTAAACCCCATAGAGCATGGGTGTCAAACTGATCCAGTAAAGGGCCATGTTGCTGCAGGTTTTCATTCCAACCAATCAAAAACCTTTACTGGATCAGTTTGACACCCCTGCCATAGAGAATCTCTGGAAAATCCTTAGAGACAAAGTAATGTCTAAGAAACCCACTCAAGTTAGTGAACTGTGGAAGAGAGTGAGTCATAATGGACGCAGATCAAACCAGAGCAGAGTGAGAAACTAGTGATGTCATTCAAAGCTGTGGCTTCTACACTTCCTGTTCATTTTTGAATCCTAGAGAAGAAAACATTGTAGAAATATTCTCTTCTGATAAATAGGGCGTGTCCAACAATTAGGTCAATTGTCACCAGGTGCTAGATTAACACCATTAACTGGGAGGGATCTGAAAGTGTTCTCTGATTCTGATCATTGGTCATTTATAAAAACATGCTAGTACAGCAGTGGTATAGACACAGCTGATATTCTATCAAATTCTGAACAGTAAAAAAAAAAACAGTATTTCAGAATAAATCAAGAATCAATACTTTGTTCTCTGATTTTAAGCTCCACTGTATATCTTTGTCTCAATTAGTAAATAAAACAATTAAGTGTGTGCCAGAAATACGTATGTTAATTGAGTGAAGAAGGAATATATGCCAGTGGTAGAAACAAACAAAACCTTTAAAAAACGTATGAAGTCATAACTAGTATGTAATTGCAAAGATCATCGTACCCTTAACAGTTTTTGAAGAAGCCTATCGTACCCAAGACTAAAATTCTGTTTTCCACAGAACATCGAATAACAAAAGTGTTCTGTGTTTTGCAAAGATTTGATTTCGCAGATGCTTTTTTTCATTGTTTCACTCAATGAGTAACTGCCAACACACACATTCCTGTTCCCAGATTAAAGCATCAAAACCACATTAGAGCTCATGATGGCAAATCAGTTAGGGCACTGACTGGAGGAGTGGTAGTTCGGCTGTACCAGACACACCTGAGTCTAACAATAATCAAACTGTGACAAGCATCAGCTGCTTGATAACGAGCAAATTGTTAGCATCAGGTGTGTAAGGGCAGAGAGAAACCTAAAACATGCAGGACAGGGGCTCTCCAGGACTGGACTTGCCTACCCCTGAGCTGTAAAAATACTAATTATCTTATATGTTATTAGCATTTGGGAATTTTACATGGTTGTGGCTGGGGTGGTGTCACAGTTTCAAATTTCCCATTGATTAGTTCAACTAAAACAGTGGACCATGTAGTGAGGAGGTTTAAGAGAAGTAAACAGACTATGGCCTACCTTTATTGTTACATGGGCTGCTGAAGCTGGCCTGGCCGTGGGTCTTGAGGTGACTTGTGATGTAGGCAGCGCTTAGCATTTTGCCACAGATGTTGCAGGTCACTTTGCCTTCATGTCTGATCATGTGGGAGCGCAGACGGTCTTTGGTAGCGAAGGCAGAGGTACAGGCCTGGGACAGAAAACCAGTGAATATTGTTGGTTTTTCTCTCTTAACACATGAGGAACCCAACCATGCAACTGGAATGCTCACATCAACAAGAAGACAAATATAAGCTCCTTGCTTGCAAAAGATATTCATTTATGCTTTCTGATACACACAAAAGCACACACAGAAAAAAACTAGAGTAGCTGTAACAAAATGTGCAGATAGTTCATGGCATGACGATACATCCATCTGGATTGACACTCCAATATCATTGATGCAAAGTGATATCGGTATACTGTATATATCATACTTAAGATGGAACGTTATTTTGAGATCACCACTTTATATTTGTTTTTTTTTATTTTATTTAAATGTCTGACAGAGCTTGTCGAAACTAAAGCAGACTTTATCTCAGACAAATATAACCTGTTCTGGCAAGAAACAGTGAGAAGACTGGGTCACTATAATATACACAAACACTGTTCATATTGTCCCTATTTGGTTCCAATCAATCTTTGAAGATAATGACTGACACATTGCTGTATGCATACTGAAATTAACATATCTAAACATACTTTGTTTTCTTTCAGATGTTTCCATATTTCATTGTGCAAATCATTTTACTGCATTTTCAATGAGAGATATGGAGAAGGAGGAAAGGAAGGCAGGATAGTTCCTGAGCATCACAACAGGCATATTGCTGTGAAGTTTTTACAAACCTCTTGTAAAACTATCAATCGTATTCTTTTTCCCCCTCACTGGTTGTCTGGTCTGTAACATTGCACTGACCAAGTTGTTTAACAACAAGTTTATCTGACAGTGATCTTTTCTTAAACAGACTTAGTTTGAGAAATGTGACAGTTAACACCGGTCTGCTCCATGTTGTGGTCCCATCATCTACAAACCATTGTAAGTTTCTGGTCACGCGTAGGCTGACAGTCTAGGGCTGTAGGATTTTATCGATTCTGCGATATAAATTGATATTTTTTTTCCACAGAAAGTATCGATTTTTTGGCCGCAAGTATCCATAGATTAAGTCCCATCCAAATCCCCCTGGCACTCTGCCCGCTGCCCATTAACTCCCTGACTTTGCAGGAAGAGCTATTAGGTCCTCCAGCCGCTAGTGTCGCTGTAGAGCATTTCTAGCTGTGTGTCTAGCAGAGAAGGGGACTCCAGACTCGTGCACAATCTTTTTATCTATGTACTTTTTGGAGAATTAACATCGGGAGCAGAAAGTCATTCTCTTTCCGCAAAGATGAGTGGCCACACTCAGCAGATGACATGGAGAACACGTCACCTGCTGCTGCTGAGGTTAGTTTTAAGTTGGATATGCAACAGACCCACTCTATCCAAACATCCAACTTCAAACTAACTTCACCCTGGTCTGCTGCTGCAGTTTCATTACTGTTTCTCATATTGTTTGGCTTTAATAACTTCAGGCAAAGCCAAAACAAAATAATCACAGAATGCAAAATCTGTGTTAACCTCAACTACATAAACTGGATACGAATGTTAGCTTTGTGAGATTAATTTTGAGATTGGCGTTCATTAAATTACATATTTTTGAAAAGTGTTTTCTTATTGGTGCTGCCTCCATCTGCTGCTAAAGCCGTTCAACCGGGAGAAATATGTTAATTATTAATGTCAGCTAAAGGCAAGTTCATGATACAGGTACGCAACCTTTTTACGAGTGTGTCTGTCGAGCCTATGGGCGCTCTACATAGCCTTCTCCATCTCGTCCGAGATCTGTAAATTTGCAAGACCAGTTTTCCTAGCCTCCGAAGCAGAGGGAAAATCAATGCAGTTGTTTTTAGATTACTTTAATGCAGAAAAGGCATTATAAGCTACTCATTGATCACACAACTGTAATCATAGGATGACATGGCATAGCGATAATAATGAATAAATAATTTCGACGTAGAGCAGGAGGGGTGGCGCCCTAGTGTTCTCTATGGGCCAACCACCACTGGATTTAATGCATGGAGAACTCATTAATTTGCACTGTTACAGATCAGTACTGTGACACTGGAGGAGTGTCACCTGAACTACACTGCAAATTCAAGATCTGGACCACTGGTGACCAAGCTGTCCAAGTAGAAGCTTCTGGATGGCAGCTGATGTTGTCTGATCTGGCCTTTAGAACTCTCAATTATGTTGATCATCATGTATCAATAATGACGAGTCTAAACTCAGGGCAATCATGAAAGCAATATGCAGAGGAGACTGAGTCATGACTTACCGTTACTTGGCACTTAAATGGCCTCTCTGAGGAATGGACATGCTTGACATGACAGCTTAGGTGATCAGGTCTGTAGAGTGAGATGAAGACAAGAAAGAAAAGTGGTAATCCTTCAGCTTTGGCTTTACTTTGGAAGCAGAATTTATTCCACTGACATTACAGATTTGGCCCAGTGTAAAACAACACTTTGCATTTCAGCCCTTTGTTTATTTTTACTTAACTGGAAAAATTAAGAAACCCCCTTTCCATAAAACTGTTAATTTATTATTTATACATACAATAGTTTCCCCTACATGCATCCAGCAGTGAAGGTTCACTGCTCCAGGAATTCGATCGCCGCTGATGAATTCTTTTAATTATAAATATATAAATAGTAAATAAACCAGTTTTTATTTATAATCAAAATAATTAATCAGCAGCGATATATCTCATCTCATCTCATCTTCATCCGCTTATCCGTCGGGTCGCGGGGGCAGCAGCTTTAGCAGGGGACCCCAAACTTTATATATATATGTATATATATATATATATATATATATATATATATATATATATATATATATATATATATATATATATACACAAATGTTATCCACATACCTGGAGAAGCCCTTTCCACAGACAGAGCAGATGTAAGGCTTGTGAACGCCACCGTCATGGGAGCGGACATGGTATGTCATGCGATCCTTCCTCTTGAACCTCTGCTGGCAGATGGGACACTCAAACGGTTTTTCATCGGAGTGTGACAGCTTGTGGCGGTTGAGGTGGTATACATCTCTGAAGGCCTTACCACACATGTCGCAACCGTGATTCTTTTTCACTGGTTTGGGGGGCTTCTTAGGGATGTTCTGGTGCTGTTGGTGTTGCATTGGGGTCATGATGCTGGTGCCTGTGGATGTTGATGTGGTAGCTGTAGTCAGGATACCAGCTACAGTAGTAATGTATGAAGGGTTTGCGCTATTTTCTCGTGGTACAGTGGATATGAGTGGCACCATGGTGGGGGCTGTTTGTGTCTTCTTAGGCCGGGAAACCATCTTAATGCCAGTGTGGCAAGACTCGTGCCGTCGGAGATGGTAGCTGTCCCGGAAAGCCTTGTTGCAGTAGCCACAGATGAAGGGCGTCTTTGATTTGGGCTCCTTTTTGACCACAGCAAGAGGAGGCCCTCCGCCGACTCCTCCCCCAGTCCCACTTGCCACATTGTCTTTAAGAAGTTCTGCAGCACTGACAGGGGGTTTCTGGTCCAAAGGAATGGGCAGCACCGGTTTTTGATCAGGCGGCTCTGTTCCAGAACTTAGCAAAGGCAAGAGGCTGTTCCCGGCTACTTGGTGCTGGTGATGCAAAGCCTCATTGGCCTGCTGTAATGAGAAAGACAGAGCCATGTAAAATGTTAATACACATCCTCAAACCATATAAGCAAAGGACCAAGAAAGCGGGGGGAACTAGAGCTGGGCGATATGACAAAAATCATAGTCATTTCCTATCCCGATAATAATATAGCATATTTTTTGGTGTAAATCACATTAATGAGTAGTTTATGTAAAATCACCACATACTAGAATGGCTTATTTATTATTACATTGTGATTCATATACTTGAAAAAGGATACTTATGTTAGATTTAGGACCTGAATTTTCGAATATTCGTTCATTGGTTAGGTATTCACTTTTCATTTTCAGTATTTGGATAGGCATATTTGTAAATCTAAAAAAAAAAAAATATATATATATATATATATATATATATATATATATATATATATATTCACACCGTAGAATCAGACTGATTACCACACTACACTTTTGTTTACACTGTACCACTATGTCACATATGCATTTTCCCAATAAGCCGCCAGGGGGAGGCTGAGATATTATTATTTCATATTTCCATATTATCGTGCTCTCATCGTTTATCATTATGTAATATTTAGTGTCTGATAAATAACTGTTCACTGTAGCACATAGTCTGTAGTTTATATCGCACAAACAAGACCACTAAACGGGGGGCATCCCTCAGTCAGATGGCAAACCATACCTCACCACTTTAACTGAAAAAAATTCTGCAGGAAACCCTGACCTCCAAACTGCAAATTGCTTTGGGGAAAGGATGGTGGAGCAGGTGTTCTGCAGATGGATAAATAAAATTAGAAAAGTCTACCTTTGTTTGAAAAGCCAACATAAGAAAAACCAAGTAGACAAAGAACTGAAAAATGTGCTGCTTAAATAAATAAAGCAATGACAGCACAGAGTAACCAAACAGAGGTAAAAAAAAATGTTTATGTGGGACATCTTAAGTCTGCAGCTGCTGGCAGGCATTGTCCAATTGGTCATGGCTGATCCCCAAAGGGATAGGCTGAACAGAAGGTGGGGGCTTGTATGAATAATTCAGCCAGGGAGAAGCGGAGATTCACATTGTAACCACCAACTTTACAACAGGTCAACCCAGAGATATGGCCATTGAGACGGCCTTGTTTTTTTCTGTAATCACCACTGAGCAGGGTTAAAGACCTGACCCATGGCTTTTCAGGTTCAGCCAAGCATCCCAACCCGGTCAGCCAGGAGGGGGGGGTTACGGTTTGAGGGGGCCAAGATTCCAAGTGCTGCTTTTTCCCCACTGTGTTCTTTTATGAACGACACAAATCCAAGCACTTATGGCCCTCGGGGGGAGGGGTTCAGCTGCCGGCCCCATCCCTACTTAGTGAGGGCGGCCACGCTATGTTTGTGTTTTAGCGTGGTGGAGAGAGCTGGGGTCGTCACAGGTTGTCGACTCGCTTTTATATCTGCCACACTGTAGCAGTACGCAGGCTAGAATCATTACTGCAATTACCATTTCTCCGAGCATATGTGTATGCAATTCAGCCAAATGCTCTCTCGCTCTTTCTCAGCAAAAACAAGGACAGCAGCCTGCTGTTCTATCACGCTGCTCTGAAGATTTTGACACAAATCTGTTGTGGCGGGCAAGGTCCCGTTTGAGATAAATAGTACTGAAAAAGAGTTAGGTGCGTGGAAATGAACAAGATAGGATACAAATAAAACTAAACAAGTCATTGTTGGGGTTTTTACTGAAAGACGGGGGTATGGAGTCACCATTTGACAGAATGCTAACATGTCTACAAATCTGTCTCTGGGTAATGAATTGCCTATACAAACCTAATGACAACCGTTTTGAAAACCATATTTGATTTATTAAGATTTCCTTGATTTCATGTTTTATTCATTTCAGATCATTGCTTAGCTATCAATCATGGTGCCAAAGAAGTGGGCATAAAAGAAAAATAAGCAACTCTACAATATGGCAGGAGTTTAGTTGGTTTTACATAAAAAGCAACATTTGTGGAGCAGTCTTAAGAGTACCATAGCTTGACAGAAACTCCAACCCCTTCAAACCCCATCATAACAACGCCTTGAGAACAATAACAAGTGAAGGTCATTACAATGCTGCCTCATTAGAAGCTTCATCACATGAAGCGACCAAGTGGACCCTAAATAATAAGCCTCCTAAAATTCTTGGCTCCTACAAACCAACTCAAGGTATTCTGGTATGTCTGTTATTAAACCAAACTGTCTCAACCACCAACAGCAGCCCTCTATAGCAGTGGAGCTAAGTAGCAGCCTGCTCATATGGTGAGTGTTGCTAGAGGCTGACAAATACCATGGCGACTGAAGCTTCAGGAAATCAACCACTGTGAAATCAACCACTGTGAGTGTCTAGGTGCTGTGAACCTGTGTCTTGCAGTTTAAAGTAGGGATCAGCAGTTATTCCCACCAGTATATTACAAGCCTAGCGTCCCGCCGGGCCTACCTTGACTCCAAAACAGGCTATTTCAATGAAAACATTTTTTTAAACTACGATGTGTTTAGGGAGTGGCAAAACTCCTTTAAAAAAGGAATAAGATGTGTGTATTTGTGTGCGAAATGTGAGACAAAAAGCAGTGCGAGCGAGCGTGTGTGTGACAGTGTATGAAGTGACTTAGTTAGCTGTAAATGCAGTGTACAGTGTATTGTCCGTGAAAAAAATGCTTCATCTCCTAAAGAGCCAAGCTGCACCAACCTTTAAGGTGGACCGGCTTTTCTCAATTTAGTGACGATCCACTCAGCACCATCTTAGTCCAAGTTTGTTTTGTTTTTTAGTCCACTCGAGTGGTTAAGTTGTGCCGTGGGACCAGCATATTGTAATGACAAGCTGCCCCTCTCAGTTTCAGTGTTTCTTAATGACAAAAAGGTTTTTGTTGGTCTGCATGTCAGAATCAGATACGATACTTTTAAAACAGTGCCAATATCGATACTTTTAAAATAAAATAAAGAAACGACAGTCAACAACATTAAAGAAAGGCTTTTTTATTGAGGCAAACTTAAGGGCGAAATTGATAACTCTTGAGCTTTTTAATTTATATAATGGTGTTAGTTTCTTCTTCTGATACTTCATCTTTTTGTTATTAACCTATTATTATTGATACAAGGTAGAGCTGCTGCTATCCCTTGTCATACGACTATGAAGGATTGGGTAACCATAGACTGTATAAAAAATGGACGTAGCCTCTACGCTGGGTCCGTTCGATCAACTTGTATTGAATTTATTTATTTTTTTCATGTCAAAAAAAGAATACAAAAGTACACAAAATTAAATTAGTTTAACAAATAAGAGGAAAAAATCCCTGTAACTTTAACCTCTAATAAAATTAAAACTGGTACAAATTCACCCCTATCAGTGTTGTCAAAGAGATATAACCCAAGCATACAGATGAGAACGTTTTTTTTTGTACCAGGCCTTAAATAGGTTTAATTATGCTGTGAAAACGGCCTGCTTAACATGGGGGTCAATGAGAAATTTTTGTCACTTCCTTATTGGATCAACCAGAAAGTCGCTGGGGTTGGGGCTTGTGTGTTTTAAAGCTTTTACTGTGAAGCGGCAAAGTCAGGAAATGTTGGGTTTCCATCAGTAGTAACTTAATGTGAGTTCTATTCAGCAAAAAGAAGACAAAATGGTAAAAATAAAGAGAACAGAGAAACTAACAGAAGCTAAACTTCAGAACACAGATTTTAAGTTAGGAGCTTCAAAGGTCCTCAGAGCTGAAGACAGAGACCTTAAGGGTTGCAGCCGGCCAGGGCCGCCACTCAGCTCCCCAGGAGCTGCTACTAACAGACGGACAGAGACGAACACAAGTCGTTATTTTGAATCAACGCATCATTTTTAACTTTTTCTAAAAAGCTTTAATACATTCCTATTAGTGTGTCTCCTATCTTCATTCTGCAGCAGCTGTGCTGAGCAGTGTTGCTGTTGAAATCCATCATTAATATCCTCCACAGCACAGTTGTCTGCTACTGAACAGGGACTGGTGAAGTTAACGTTGTTGGTACCATTTAGATTACACAAACACTGATGGATCGTTTTGCAAGAAGTTAATAACAGGAGTAAAAAGCGAACCAGCTTTAAAAGTAACAAATTTTACTCTATATCAGTGCTGTGCAGTGGATCTAATTCATGCCGATATGAAAAGTGGTTCATGTAGTTTTTTTATTATGTTGCGTTTAACCTAGAGTTTTGCATGTTCAGGTATGTGCAGGAATCCTGAAGTTAATTTCACTACCTTTAAGACTTTTTAAAGAGCTTCTCAAAAACCTCATGGCCACGTCATACTGGACTCAGCAACACATCTAACTTGCTAAACAGTTGTAGTTTGCTATTAAAGCTATAAAGCACAACCATATAAAATAAGTGCTTAGCTGGAAAGGAAAAAAGAATAAATTAAACCAAAAGCAAAGTTTATTAAAAGATAACTTAGGTCACAACTAATGTTGGAGAGTAACTAAGTACATTTACACAATTTTGAGGTACTTTACTTGAGTAATTCCATTTTATACTTTATACTTCTACTCCACTACATTTATTTGATAACTTCAGTTACAAGTTACTTCACAGATTCAGATTATTAATACAAAATATGATCAACAGATGATATCACATAGTTATAGATTAAGCTACAGAACAGTATATAGAGTCAAATTATCCCCACGTTTATTAGCTGAAAAATTAAAGTGATATTTTCATTAATCTATCAATAATTCTGACGGAGAGTAAGACTTTTTAAGAGAGCCTTCATTTTTTATCAACTTTTAATACTTTACGGATGATATTTTCATAATAAAGACAGCTAATATTTCTGTGTTTCTGCTGAGAGCACAGTGAATGTCCCAGCATTGCTGACAAATGGAACCCTACAGTTGAATTGTCACATCCCTTCTATTTGTTTTTATTAATAAAATATATTGCAAGTAAATTCATTATGGATCATTACTAATACTTTGTTAAAAACTTACCAGGTAGTCAGTGTGAAAAAGAAATTGTGTATGGGAAAAAAAAAGATGAATCAAGATGCATCGATAATTGTTTTGTAATCGCAGCCATTTCCAGCGTAATTGCATTGTGGGGTGCCTAGAGATTCCCAGCCCTACTGATTATCCTATGATAGGCTTTATCATTAAGCTATTATTTAGGCTAAACTGTTGATTGTTAAATACAGAACACAGACAGAAGGTCAATGGGGCAATAAGAATGCAACAGTGCTACAAGTTTGTTCATAGGAGTCAGAAAATAAAGTTTCCAGATGTAAATTGTGACCGTGGCAGTTCAGCCACGGCCAGTTCAACTTATTCACTGCTGCCTTCAGCCGAGAGCTACCGAAATATAGTTGGACGTGTTGTTCTCCGGCATAAACACTGTTTCATGTCAATGTGGTTCAAGAGCCGAGTCTGTGGTCAGGTAATGCACTGTTAGACTCATACTGGGGGTTATATTTACACTTGACCACATATCAGTTGTTGCAGAGAAGCAGTAGACCGATGTTTGTACTGTATTGTACATTTTTGGGACAACAGTCTCTGAAAACCGTGCTAAATGGAACCATCGCCTAAACCAGAAATTGATTAACAGCATCATTTATGCCTGTATTTGGCAACTTGTGCAAAGGCTTCAGTCACTCCTTACTAGGACTGTATGGTCTCAAATTTATATCACAACATAACAAGAAGCATAGACTGTATGGTATTATATCACAGTATATTAATTTAGCTTAAAATTTCTATATTAATGCTTCTGAATTACTGTTAAATTTAGGGCTCAAACAATTAATAGAGTAATTTGAGTCACTCGGTTACAAAAATCTCTGCCTCCCTGGTTTGTTTACTTCCCATCTCGCGCGTTATACGGCCTGTTCAGCGCAGGGATCATTGTTCCACACGGGGCGTTTTTTTGCGGATGCCAGGGCTCCAAGCCGCATCTTGCAACCAAAATTTGAGAGTGGGCGACTGAATTTTACGTCTAGTAGCACATGCGCAACCAGATGTCTCCCATATTAATATGTAAGAGGCTAAACAGCAAAAGAGTGACAGATAAGACAGGAACAATATGGAAACACATGTAAGAGGATAGTGCCGTCAGCACAGTAACAAAAACACGTAACACGTAAGCCCCGCAGCTATTCACAGTCTCTGTATGTGACGAGCTGACAGACTGCAGCTCCCGAGCCGAGTGACCACAGAAATTTACTTAACCAAAAGAGTTTTCATGTGGGCTCTATGGGAAGAAATCAACAGTGTTTAACTGATCTGATCAGTCAGTGTAGATACGGTTCATATGTTTAAACACATATACAGACTGATCTGATCAGTGAATGTAGATACGGTTCATTGATTAAAACACATATACAGTCTGACCTGATCAGTCAGTGCAGATACAGTTCATATGTTTAAATACATATACAGTCTGATCTGATCAGTCAATGTAGATACAGTTCATATGTTTAAATACATATACAGTCTGATCTGATCAGTCAATGTAGATACAGTTCATATGTTTAAAACACATACAGTGGGAGAAAAACCAGGTGTGAGTCGATCTACTCAATAAATTGAGATGAGCGAGTAACAGTTGTCACTCCGCTCTGTGGAGCAGTGCATGAACTTCTTTATCAGCAAATTTGCAAAAAAATAAAATGCCATTTCTATAACAGACATACAGAATATATCAAAATTAAGATTCCTACACAGAGAACACGCACACTCACCACACCAAATAGGCCTACCCCAAGTGGCGGATTAAGGTGGTCATGGGCCCCTAGGCTGCTGTTTGTTCCCCACCCCACATCATAAATCATGCTTTACCAGGAAAAAACGCTAGAATAGAAGAGTCTGCAACCTTGAAAAAACCTGTCAATTTAGGAATTTTTGCTGTTCTTTCAGGCATTGTGCTTCTCTTTTTCATGCTCTGCTATTACATTTCCTTTCTGACATTTTGCCTCTATACTGTCTAGTAAGAGTGAGTGACATATCTGACAACAAAACTGACCTGACTGAACCTGGTCACATGATTGGGTAAATGTGTCCCATATGTTTCCCCAGGTGTAGGGGAAAAATAATAGTCTGGACAATCCAGAGCCCCATGCACAGCCTGTGCATTAATCGACCTCTGCCTAACCAAGACACAATATATTTATTTGCAAAATAACGCAAACTATAATCAATTTTCACGCAAAATTATATATTTTTTTAATCCAATTACTCGATTAATCGATGGAATAGTCGCTAGAATGCTAGTACAAAAAGATTGGATAGCTGCAGCCCTGGTAAAATTTTCTTTTCATGCTACTTTATACTTCTACTTCACTACAATTCAGAGGGAAATATTCTGCTTTTTACTCCGCAACATTTATCTGATAACTTCAGTTACTAGTTACTTTTCAATATCAAGAATTTAGATTTTTGCTTCAAACCGATATACACGCGGTGCAGAGTAAACTCACACGAAAAAGAACGTAGCAAGAGGGCCGGTGTGGCTGGGCGCCAAGAGGAAGCACATGGAGCAAGTAAACACTGCACACATTGGCCCTCATTTATCAAACGAACGTACGGCAGAAAAAGGTGCGTACGACCATTTCCTGGCAAACTTCGGCATCTATCAATTTGGACGTGAGCGGGAGCTACGATCAAATCTGAGGTCGTGTACGCAAATTTGAGCCTGTGGATTTGCGGCGCAGCACAGCAAAATATGGCTGAAAATAATTAACAAACCTCAGCTGTCATTGTGCATAAGCAGTCACATTTTAAAATACAGATCAAAACGGATTCTTTAAACGAATTAAAAAAATAAAAATTGTGGTTGGAGCAATTGATTGTACTCATGTGCGTCTGAAGGCACCATCCATGAATGATTACGCATTCATCAATCACAAAAACTACCACTCGATAAATGTACAGGTGATGTGTGATGCCAAGCTATCGCTTTTAAACATGGTGGCCAGATGGCCGGGGGCACACGATTCTTTTATATTTCAAAACAGCTCGGCTCCAGCCCCCCGCGACCCTGACAGGGACAAGCTATTGAAGATGAATTAATGAATTAATGTGTTGGCACACGGCTGCAGCAAGACGCACTGCAGAGCCAAAGTCATCTCCTTGGTTAGTGGCTACCCTCGATAAATTGCATTAAATCAAACAAGGTATCAGATGATTAACATCTTGGTATGGTTCTTCTAGGTGACAAAGGTTATCCTATAACGGAATACCTAATAACCCCGCTGGCAAACCCCGCTACAGAGCAAGAGCGCCGGTGTTGTGCCGTATTCAGCACCCCTGCCGTGAAATGCACCCCCTCGGATTATAGGTGATACTCTGAATCAGAAGGCTGTTGTTTGACCTATAGGAGTAGTTTATATACAGCTAACCCACAACGGTCAGAACATTGGTTACTTGCAGTCTTTAAACTATTTTAAAGAGTTTAAAATCCCAAACTTGGATAATAGCCAACACAAAACATCTTTTGTATGTTCTGTGGAAATATACAGCAGCCATAATTACAAAATGAAATAAATGGATCTTTTGAGCAAGTTGAATGTATTTGACTTAGCGTTTCCTAAATATAATCCCAGTTTTTCTTGCAATTAATAGGTTCAAAAGTGTGTGCTTTTAATGTGGTTACCTGTATATAAACTACACCTAAAGGTGGAGACAACAGCCTTCTGATCCAGAATATCACCTATAACGCGAGGGGGTGCTTTTCACGGCAGGGGTGCTGAATACGGCACAACACCTGTCCAACAGTGCGTAGTCTCAGTGGAGTGCTGCTTCGGGTTGACTGCCTCCGTTATCCTTTTCCATACAGCGTTTTTATGGGCCCCTTTTATTCTACTCTTAAAACTGCCAAAAAAGCACATCTTTATTTTGCTCCATGTCGGATGTCAGGATGCCGATCTCTGTGTCGGAAAAGTGTTTCTTGTCTCCATGTTTGACCTCAGTGGGCGAGACCTCCGAACCAGGAATATTTAAGGGCGTAACATGTTAATAACGATCAAATTCAGCCGCCGCATTTATCAAGGCCCGCTCATTCGTACGCTGAGATTGGTCAGATATGAATGTTTCATAAATCACACGTGGGTCCTGTCATACGACCAATTCTGCGCTCAGATCTGCGCCCGTTTTCACGCAAGATTGATAAATGAGGCCCATTGTGTTGTTACCTCAAAGCTGCTCTGCCAGTAACACAGTACAATCAAAATCTATACATTTGGACAAATTCCTACCGTCTATACCGTTTACCGTACACCCCTACTCCTGCGGGTGCCACGACTCTGCGACTTCGTGCTGCTGGCATGGGCAGTTACACTTCAATGGCTGGGTAAAAGGCAGCCAGTTTCACAGACTTTTCTGGCGCAGATTCTGCATATTGCCTTGTTTGCTGGCTCTGCCTTTTCATTTGTTTGAAAGTTAAAATGATCCCAAGATGGCAAAGTTACATTTGGTTTTGCGACTAAAGCAGCTGCCATTTTTCAGTAATTCACACTTAAAGGGTAGCAGCAGTTTATGTGATGTAAACATAAGTAGCAGGGGAAATTAAACTCTTAACTCTTGTTTTCAACATTTATTTAACATTAGCTTGTTAATGTTGCGGTATTGCGGTTACCATGACAGCGCTACAGACAATTGGATTTATTTCTGGGAACATTTATCGGTTAGATCAATTGTCTAATCTATAGTCAATAGATTAATTGATGGAAAAATAGTTATTAGTGGCAGCCCTAAGCCTAATAATCATAATGTACCTGCCCATACCATAACTCTACTACCACAGGCCACTATTCACAACGTTGAAACCAGCAACTGCTCACCCACATGACACTTCCTGGGCTGACGTGGTTACATGTGGTCTGCGGTTGTGAGACCAGTTGTATGTACTACCAAATTTTCAGAAAAGACTTTGGAGAGTTATGGTAAGGATGCGAATTCAATTCATGGGCAACAGCTCTGGTGGAATAACTCCTGCAGTCTTCATGCCAATTCCATGGGTTATTTTCCATAAAACTTGCAACATTGGTGGCATTGTGCCTTTGAAATACATTTGCTCCTTTTAGAGTGGCCTTTTATTGTGACTAGCCTAAGGGCGGGGAAAATGGTGAGGTCTGGACAGGGGCTGCGAGTCACCTTACCCCTGAGCCTTTCCAAGCCAAGCGATTTGTGAAGCACCGCCACAGAGGAAATGTACCCAACGAGGCAAGGGAGACAAGGGGATCCTTCCACACGAAGAGGGCATGAGTCAAGAGGATCCCCTGGGCAGCCTGTGCGGACCCCAGCCTTTTTTTCGGTTCATTATGAAACTGGCCTAACATTGCACAGATTGTAGGTAGTAACGTAAAATGAGAACCGTACAGGTTTACCTTTTGTATGAAGCAGCAAAAACATGACTATTTCAGATACTGCGCACCCTGCAATGATTCTTGTTGGTGCTGCCTTCATCTGCTGGTTAACGCCGTTAATCCGGGAGAAATATGTTAAATATTAATGTGTGCTAGAGGATAGTTTACGATACGGGTTTATTGTTGACCACATTACATTAATGTTTCTGCGTTATAAGCTTTAACCATCACACTGAGTTTGAGAGGCTGGAGGATTTTTATTTATTTAACAGGAAGAGCTGCTGACAATAAACATCTCTTTTTTTCAAAGCGTCCTGAGACAGACAGCAGCACGAATGACAATGTTTCTGACAAACAGAATGAGCAGCCAATACAAAATACATGACTATAATGCAATAAAAATGTATCAAATAAGTGAAAACAACAAATATATATATCAAAATCCACCATAATCAGGAAAATATAAGCCAGATGTGTCTGTTTCTTTAAAATCCTCCAATGAGAGCAGGACCTGGAGTTTCAGGTTTGTCTGTAATTAGTTCAGGTAATCTTTCTTTATTTACACTAGATTATAAACTCTCATTAGCTGGGTCTTTGTGTAATTATACAATGCGGTTGCACTTCAACTATATTTTATTATTTATTAAAACCACAAGAGACTTAATTCGGACTTGCTGCTTCCCCCAGAGGCTTGAGACTTGCAAAAAGTGACTTGTGACCATCTCTGCTGTCCAGTCAGAGCCATATATTGTGTAATTGATTCTTTTAGTTTTTATGAATGACCTAGTTTGTAAAGTGTCCTGAGATAACTTTTGTTATGATTTGGCACTATAAATAAAATTGAATTGAATTGAATTAATTCAATCCCAGTCAATGGAACACTCAAAATGTCACCAAAATAACACTGTCCCTTTAAAATCTTTCAGAAAATGTATCATATCGAAGCTATTGTTGGATGAATATATATATATATATATATATATATATATATATATATATATATATATATATATACATATACAGTGGGTACGGAAAGTATTCAGACCCCCTTAAATTTTTTACTCTTTGTTAAATTGCAGCCATGTGCCAAAATCATTTAAGTTCATTTTTTTCCTCATTAATGTACACACAGCACCCCATATTGACAGAAAAACACAGAATTGTAGACATTTTTACAGATTTATTAAAAAAGAAAAACTGAAATATCACATGGACATAAGTATTCAGACCCTTTGCTCAGTATTGAGTGGAAGCACCCTTTTGAGCTAATACAGCCGTGAGTCTTCTTGGGAATGATGCAACTAGTTTTTCACACCTGGATTTGGGGATCCTCCTTGCAGATCCTCTCCAGTTCTGTCAGGTTGGATGGTGAACGTTGGTGGACAGCCATTTTGAGGTCTCTCCAGAGATGCTCAATTGGGTTCAAGTCAGGGCTCTGGCTGGGCCATTCAAGAACAGTCACAGAGTTGTTCCGAAGCCACTCCTTCGACATTTTAGCTGTGTGCTTAGGTTCATTGTCTTGTTGGAAGGTGAACCGTCGGCCCAGTCTGAGGTCCATAGCACTCTGGAAAAGGTTTTCGTCCAGGATATCTCTGTACTTGGCCGCATTCATCTTTCCTTCAATTGCAACCAGTCGTCCTGTCCCTGCAGCTGCAAAACACCCCCACAGCATGATGCTCCCACCACCACACTTGACTGTAGGGATGGTGTTGGGCAGGTGATGAGCGGTGCCTGGTTTTCTCCACACATACCGCTTAGAATTAAGGCCAAAAAGTTCTATCTTTGTCTCATCAGACCAGAGAATCTTATTTATCATAGTCTGGGAGTCCTTCATGTGTTTTTTGGCAAATTCTATGCGGGCTTTCATGTGTCTTACTCTGAGGAGAGGCTTCCGTCGGGCCACTCTGCCATAAAGCCCTGACTGGTGGAGGGCTGCAGTGATGGTTGACTTTCTTGAACTTTCTCCCATCTCCTCACTGCATCTCTGGAGTTCAGCCACTGTGATCTTTGGGTTCTTCTTTACCTCTCTCACCAAGGCTCTTCTCCCCCGATTGCTCAGTTTGGTTGGACGGCCAGCTCTTGGAAGAGTTCTTGTCATCCCATACGTCTTCCGTTTAAGGATTATGGAGGCCACTGTGCTCTTGGGAACTTTAAGTGCAGCAGAAATTTTTTTGTATCCATGGCCAGATCTGTGCCTTGCCACAATTCTGTCTCTGAGCTCTTCAGGCAGTTCCTTCGACCTCATGATTCTCATCTGCTCTGACATGCACTGTGAGCTGTAAGGTCTTATATAGACAGGTGTGTGGCTTCCTTAATCAAGTCCAATCATTAGAATTAAACACAGCTGGACTCCAATGAAGGTGTAGAACCATCTCATGGATGATCAGAAGAAATGGACAGTACCTGAGGTAAATATACAAGTGTCACAGCAAAGGGTCTGAATACTTATGTCCATTTGATATTTCAGTTTTTCTTTTTTAATAAATCTGTAAAAATGTCTACAATTCTGTGTTTTTCTGTCAATATGGGGTGCTGTGTGTACATTAAAAGGAAAAAAAATGAACTTAAATGATTTTAGCACATGGCTGCAATTTAACAAAGAGTAAAAAATTTAAGGGGGTCTGAATACTTTCCGTACCCACTGTATATATATATATATATATATATATATATATATATATATATATATATATATATATATATATATATATAAATAAATAAATAAATGGGACATACTATGACCCAAGAAGGACCTCAGGTGTCTGTGTTAATACCAATAAAATAAAAGCTCACGATGACAATGTATTTAAGAAAGGTTCAGTGTGTAGGATTCACAGTGATCTATTGTCAGAATGCAATATCAATGAGGATGTTTTCTTTTGTGTATAACCACCTGATCTGATTACACACAGAGCAGGTCCTCTTCCGGAGTCCACCATGATGCACCGCCATGACTCTGCAGAAGTTTCCATTGTTTGCAAACTGCGCCTCACTGCTTGGGTTGCAGTGGTAAGCACGTTTCAAGGCATATTGGCGGTTATCATATCTTATACATTTGTCTATGGTATTGATCCGTATTGGTTACCGCCCACTGCAGAGTCAAGCTCATCTGCATGTTTTTTTTGGGTCAAGTAGCCTCTGAGGCCACTCAATATTACTCAGGGCTCCACTCTAATAAATCACTCACCGCAAAGGGTAAAAGAGCTGTGATGTCTTTCTTAGTGTAACAACTTCTACTCTCGCTTCATGCCAGGTAGTGCCCCCAGGAAAAAGTTAGCTGGACATTTTACAACATCTGAGGTTTAAATTAGAAGGTGGTTACGGCAGTTTGAACGGCTTCAATCATGAGGAATAAATAAATCCCACATTAGCTGTAGTTGTTCAATTAAAAAAAACTGTAACTGATAATAACCGTGCAATACCATAGAGCTCAACATTTTCTGAAACAGTTGTCATACCATGAAAATGTGACACCTTTCAACCCTAGATGCCACCAAATCCTACACACTGGTACTCTACGTCATTAAGAAGATTAGGCTACATTTCTCAAAAGACGACTTTCAGGGAGCAGCGGAAACTATTCCATTAATGTGGTTTTGGCCTCAGGGGGACTGCAACCTAATTGTTATATAAGGCAATCAAAATATTAAATTCTGTGGTTGTAAAACTGTGTTGAAATGTGACATTATTACCAAAGAAAAATCGAAAGGCAGTACATCTCTCAGTCAGATGGGGAGGGATACACTTGGATTGCCAAAAAGCCACTGATGTGCAACAAATGTAAGAAGTTTTCCTCAATTATTAATAAGCATAAAGAGTATTGTACATCAGAAGCAGGACTATAACCCAGACTATATTAACAGGAATGACAATTAAAGACTAAATTACTGAACAAATCGGAATCATTTGTAGTAGTGTTACTCCAATAAACCTCTCATATGGTTTCGTAGACTGACTACTTGGCACTCCTGTATTTTCATCAAGTCTGCGCTCCTTAAATACACGCCTTACTTGAATATCCATCGCAATCAAGGCCACAAATGTAACATGTAACTTAACTTACTTGTATAGTTACAGAATGCGTCTTACTAATGAGTGCCTTCTCACGAGTTAGAAAAGTTATATTACCTTGTGTTTAATACAAACAAAAAAGGTCACATTACGTTCACATACCGGCTGACGAACAGAATCGTCGGTCAGTGGTGACTGAAGTTTAACGTAATGTTCTTTCTTGTTTGTAAAAAAAAAAAAAAGTTCGACGTCTTCAATTTGGTTTAGTTGCTGCTGTCCGCGTGTATAGTGCAGCGTTAGCCAACTTGTGGTGAACACACGGGTGCCTGCTATAACGTTATCGCTGGAGCCCCGGCGGTTACCTTCAAACACCAATAGCGTTAGGTTAATACCCACAATAAATCACATACAAATCACTCGTTATCTGTATTGTGGCGAGGATAGCCGTGGTGCAGACGAGAAAAGTACCCGGGTTAGCTCAGCCACTAGCTTAGCCTACCGAAATGCAAAAGCAATAGCACAACCAGCTAAAGCTAGTTAGCTTGCTAACGCGCGCGCAACAACAGCAATAGCACAAGACACTAGCTTCACGGTGCGAGCTGAGACAAACCGCTCACTTTGATATTACGCAGCGGTTCGGCTTGGGAACATTTAAGCGGAACATATGAGTCGGCCTTATGGACTATCCTTAGACCAGACACAGCCGGAGGTCTCGGGTTCGATGGTGCTTAGCAATGTGCTACAGCAACCCACACAGCGAAGCTAGCTAGCAGGCTAACGCTAACACCTTTGTTTTGCTTGGCTAACTCTACTTCATTCCAGAAAGTGCTGTAAAAAATATCCGACTACGAACATTAACGCCAGCCCAAAAACGTGTATGCAGTTTGTCAGGCTGCTGTTGTACTGTGTCACTTACTTGGAATAAAAACGTACTCCAGCTCGGTTCCATTGCAACACTTGGGCTAAAATCTGCAGGAACCCTACAAGGAATCTACAACAAAGCAGCTAAACATGGCAGCTACAACTTCCTGTAACCCCCGGGGCTGAACCAAGTCACTGGACTGTTTTACAAGAAATCCAAATACCGCTACAAACCTCTTCCAAGGCACTGTCAGACAAAAAACACTATTTCATCATATAAAAACGCATTGCTTCTTCCGATAATATAATGAATGACGTAATCATGTTTTCATTTTATATTATACAAATAACAATTAATCATATAAACCGCAATACATACAGTATATACTCAAATATAGTAGTACTTGTAGCAGTAACCTACATAAATAGAAGGAACATACTGTGTTATAGGCCTGTAGTTAGTTTATGAAAACAATTGTGAAGTTAAGTTAAATATTTAAGAAAACACATTTAGATATTTAGTGACTTGATAAATTGTTTAACTGAATTTTAATGTGCATTTATCCTTGCAACACTCAGTTTTGCAACAACTATTCACATTGATGACTCGTTGATTATATTCTTGATTAATCATTTCAGAAAATAATGAGAGATTTCCTAGAATCCAGGGTGACATCTTTAAATGCCTTGTTTTGTACAAGCAACAGTACAAAATGAAAATATACCTTAACTGTCATGCATGCCAAATAAAAACATCTACTTTACCATTCACATCACTCTCACATCTCTCCACAAAAAAATGAATGTCTACGTCTTTTGTGTGTATTTTGGGCATGCTGAATGTGAGTGTAAAGAAAAAAAGACAAGACAATGGGAAAAACATAAATAATAATTCCCCAAAGGAAATAAATATGGTATTGCTGAGCATAAAATGTTTTGTCATTTTTGCTTATAATAACAGAAATAATGCATCGAATTGTTGGCAATTAATTTTCTGTCGATCGTCTAATTGATTCTTTAACTAACTGTTGCAGCGCTGCGATTTTAATTTGAAAGAAAACTTGCGCCTTCTCTGTCTTTAATTGTGTCACTGTCTACAAAGTTAATTGTGACATTTTACATTTTCTATTATATTGTTACCTTAAGGACAAACATGTTTGCTAATTCAGTGTAAATAAATGCAGAGATACAAGTCTATTCGTGGAAATCTGTCAGTGGTCGATGGTGATGCACTTGCTTTCCAAGAAATGAGAAGATGGCTAGCATTTGCATGTCTGTGCATTAAGTACAGAGCTGAAGTCAGGATAAGGCATGGAGAAACACACAACTTTACTCATACGGCAGCACAAAACTAGGTTACAAAGAGCTTCACTAGTTGAACCAGGATTCAAACATTTCAGGACTGCATTTCAGACAATTCAAATAATACAAAAATCAAATGGAATAAAAGGGAGCGACCTATGTTCCCTGGGTCCTATGTTCCCCACTTTGTATGTGAGGGGGGAGCATACCAAACCTGACTCCGCCAGATGGATTCCATCCTTCTTCAACCGCTTGTCCCTATCAGGGTCGCAGGGGGCCAGCTCCCAGCTGACATTGGGCGTGAGGCAGGGTACACCCTGGACAGGACGCCAGTATATCACAGAGAGACAAACAGAGACAGACAACCATTCACACTCACATTCACACCTATTGGTAATTTAGAGTCATCAATGAACCTAACACCTGCATGTCTTTGGATTGTGGGAGGAAGCCGGAGAAAACCCACGCAGACACAGGGAGAACATGCAAGTCCGGATGAGGCGATGGACGCTTCATTGCCCCGGATTCAAACCAGGAACCCTCTTGCTGCGAGGCGACAGTGCTAACCACCACACCACCGTTGGATTGATTCGCATAATTCTCATTTGCTCAGCATGTGGGAATTTTGTTTGGAGATCTTTTGGGAAGGGGCGTAAATACTGGTTGCTGATTGGATAGATCATCTGTCTATCACCAACATACGGGCCAAATCAACCAATCAGATCGACAAAGCGTATGATCTACTAACAGTGTGAAGGAAAAGCTCAGAAAGTAACCAACATGTGGGTAAAGGATATTTTCCGTTTGTGTAACGTGAATTTACTGATAAAAGACCCAATTTCAGGTGCTCAGTCTATATCCAACAGAAGGATCCAGAGAAAAAAACTTTAGTGAGCGGCTTGCTCCATAGCTGCTCTCATCTCATCCGAGGAAGCCTCCATGATGTTTACACTGAACAGTTGCATCACACTTCAACCAGCCTCAAAATCAAAGCTGATCGGTTTGGTCGCTTGGAAAACTTCTCAATATTTACTCTGCCGCACGTTACCAAACTGATCAGTGAGTAAAATACAATGGAGACCATCCTGATATCGCGAGGCTAGAACATTGGACCCCTTTTTTAAAAAAAGGTCAGATGTTCCCCGCTTTTCCCCAAAAAGGTCCTATGTTCCCCGCTCTGTTTGTGACCGGGGAACATCAGACCTTTTTTTTTTTACAAAAAGGGTCTGATGTTCCCTGCTTTTCACAGAAAGGATCCTATGTTCCCTGTCTGTTATTTTTTCCACAATCGGTGCCGAATTCCCCGGCAAATAGGCCTATGTAGACCCTAACACTACCCCCTAACCCTGACCCTAACCATAACAAAATGCTGAATTAAATCAGAGAAGGTAGAGGCTTATGCAACTGGGGAACATAGGACCCTTTTCGGGGAAAAGGGATTGGATGTTCCCCAACCTGGAAGGGATGGCCCCAAATAAAACACTCAACATTAAAAACAGAACAGCTGTCTTTTGCATCAGCCGGATGCATGCGTTGTTTTAGGGCTTAGGGCTGGGTGATAGGGCCAAAATCTTCTTTCCTGATATAGGTAATTTCCCTTTCAGAATGAATCGGCGTGACATCAGCTGATTTGCTTCATCATTTTGAGGTTGCTGTTTGTGCTGCTGCTGCCACGCTGTTTTAATGCAGGCACATAGCACAGATAGTAGCCAGTACATGCAGATTAACTGATCTCCCCCTGCTTAACAAAGTCACACTAATTACACAAAAAACACTTTAGATGAGTCATATATATCCCTTATGAAGCTGTGCTGCGACAGCCAGTCAGCGCTGACATTGCGGTAAGCGCCATCGAAGTTCTCCATGAGACATCCAGGGGATCACCAAAGCTGCCGTTGTGGCAGTCCTTGGGGGAAAACAGACACAGTTCCTGTGGATATAATATAATGGATATAACTATGAACTCGTTGAGGGGGGGGGGGGGGGGGGGGGGGGTACTGTTGTGATTCTGGACAGTGTCTGCCTCTCCTCTTTAATCGTTGTTTTTGTTTCCCTCTGTCTGTGTTTTTCTGTATGTGCTTTCTTTCTGTTTTCTGGTGTTGAGTTTGTTTTCCTGGCAGGTGATCCTTGTTAGCATTGATTACCTGCCACTCTGTATATAATCCGGTACTGAGCCTCACTCAGTGCCGGATCATACCCTCATCATACCCTGATGTCTCCCTGTGTACCTGTTCCTCTTGTGTCCATTCATCGTGTGAGTTTGTATCAAGTTCTTCGTGTTTTTCCTTTGAGTTAGTGCACCTTTTTGTAAAATAAGTTTTATTAAATTTGTTAATACCGTCTCCTGAGTTCCGTGTCTGCATTTGGGTCCCCTCCTCCGTGTATCCTCCCTCGTCAATCATGACAATGATGCAGGTGTCGTTCACATCTGGCTGACATGTGTCGTTTAGTTTTGTCCCAATCTAATCTGTCCTGTCACTTAATCTGCATACATTGACAAATGAATTCCAGCCCAGAGCAAACTGCACCATTTGTAACTAATGTGTTGTTTCTAGACCAGTGTCCTCAGCGCTAGCTCATGAATCGAGGGACGGCGGATGATTCAGTGGATCAGGTGCTGTAGACATCCTGGAGAAGTTCCACTAGGATTATTTTTTCCCGAAGTGGACTGGATTCCCGGATTTTTACAACCAACAAGGACTGTGTCCAGAGGGCATTCTTTTTCGACTGACTATGTTATGATCTAAAGTAAAGTGGGGCTGATACTCATTTTTTCATCCACTGAGCCACTGTACTGTATGTTGAGTGAAGGGAGAACTACACTGGCTTCAGCTGAAACCTGCTGGAATTGCCCTGTGCTCTGATTTGAAAATGTTTGAGGCATCATCTGGAAAACAAAGGGAATGTAGAATGATTTATTCCTCTATAACTTGTGCTTTTCGAGCTGTTTAAAAACACCTTTACCTTTGCGTAAGCCTGTATTGTGCCCCCTTTCTAGCTGGTTCCATACGCTTTTTGTTTGACTGTTCCCGGCTGTTCAGCCCCTCCCCATTTTGTTTTGAAATCTTTGTTGCACTGTACATTGCCAGCTTTGCAGCCACATAGCACAATGCCAGTTTCAGAACGACTGGCTCAATATGTGTGGTCAGCCTATTCTCCTTTACTACACTCAACAGGATTAATTTCATCAACACTTTAAGATTAAATACAGCCATGCAAACTGCATGGCAAAGGCCACTTTGTAGGAATTTTTCTGGAAAGCAGGGTTACATTAAGGTGAGTTCAAATTGCATTCAGTTACTCCTTATTTCTATATACTTTCTCCTCAAGGTCTATACTGTAATACAATGTAGTTTGTCGATCTGTGTCTGAGAAACAATAAGATTGGAAATTAGTTACGAATTCACACTCATTTATACATATGCACTGGTGTCTGTGCTTTAGCTACACATACCTGTAACATTGGGGAAACAGGATTTCCTCAGTAATCTGGCTGCTGGGAAATTCAGTTTACACTTCATGATTTAAAGTTTTTACATACCAATACATTTGCCTTGTGTACAAGGCAAATAACAATACATTTTAGATCAATTACCTCTGAATTGAGAACTTTTTAGGTTGTGGAAAATAAAGAAATACATAAATAGATGTATAGAGTCTCCCAACAGGATTTAGTTCCTGGCATGGCACTGAAAAGTGTATAATGTTATGTGTAACAACAGTGCACTGAAACTTTGAAAACTCTTATGAAACGAATTCCAACAAAATCCCTAAAAGTTTGAGAAAAGAAAGACCCAGTTTAGTTTGTAGTTGTGGTTTTGAGTTAACTGGCTTCTAATCAGTAATGGAAGATTAAAGCAACACTACAATGAATCACATAACCAGAGTCAGACCTTCAATTTCATCCCGCCCATAACAGCCCAGTACGGTTTCATTGGTGACTTGGGTTTTTCTGACATTGTTATTGAGCGCCAACGGTGCAGAGGCAGCGGCAGAGCAAACTGAAATAACCTGACGTGTGTCTGGATTTCCAGGGTACAGCAGTGCAGTTTCTGTCAGAGTATGCCAGCTAGCTTCTCAAAACTTCCATAAGAGTTTATCCAGCACAGGGTTGCATATGTATAAGTTCAAATTAACCTAGTATGAACATAATTTCTAGTAACATTTTAAGCATAGCCCGCTGAAATAGTTCCAATGTAGGCAGAAGTTACAACTTAAACCGTTAACCTCGCCCTTAGTAGGTGTCATAGCACAATATTTTGACAGGTGGATCGGGCGTGACTGTGAACATGCAAAATGAAGTATGTACATATAAACTCACACAAATAAGTAAGTGGGCAATTAAGTATTAATGTTCTCTGTGCCACATTGGCAAGTAAATACAGTACATAACTTTCTGATTAACATCTTAAATTACTAATTTATAACACATTGCCAGTGTAGGCTATCCTTACGTGTTTGTTACAGTTGTTTCACCGTTATATATTCCTATGTTGTAGTTGAGAATGCCTCTTTAACAAGCCTCTTCGCTATTGCGGAACAAAGGCAATCGTGTATGAGAGACAACACGGTAATATGACCGTGTCAAGACTAGTGCTTTTCACTGATTGGCCACGGGAAGAGAAAACATAATATTCTCAGACAATATTATGGTTAGAGTGGAGTTTGTTTATTATATTACATTATACATTTATTTTACTACACTTTGTGTCTGTAGATTTCTCTTTTTCGCTAACAGCATAAGATAATGCTTCACTTGCATATTTAAACATAACATTTGACAAAACTCGTGATGCAAAAAAATAATAGTCTTAATGTAAAAAATCAACTGGGAAAGTTCAGTGGTCTCAAAATGGATGATTTTTTTTCAATCCATATCTTTAAAGGCAGTTTTCTCACTCTGAGCCATAAATCTGTAACCTGATTCTCGCCTGATGACTTTTGTTTCGAACAAAATTCATCTGGCGAGAGTCAGATTAATAAATCTCCACTTAAACAGCACTTTACAGACACCAAACTTTCCAGACTAATCCCTATCTATATTCTGAAGGTTTTTACAGAGGGCTATGTTCAGATATCATTCATAGACTGATTTATACAACATTTGATTCATAAAAAACACTGAGAAAATAGATTTTTGTAGGACTGCTAGTATTTTCTGATTTATGAAGTGATAAAAAGAGATTTTTGTAAAAACCTTTGACTCTAATATGCAAACACAATGAATCAAGAATTTTGAACCTGCCTTTATCCAATGTTCACATTTATGGAAATAAGCACATATTTAATAAGATAATGCTTCATTTGTACATTTTAACATTCAATTTCAGAAAACTTGTAATACAAAAAAATAATTGTCTTAATATCAGTAACAACCATGGGAAGATCACGGGGATGTCTGTTAGTTCAAATGTTTACCCTATTCTCCTGTAGTGTCTCCCCTTACAACAGGCTGTAGGTTTCTGAAACCTTTTTTCTAATCCTAACCAAGTCGTTTTCATATCTAACCCTAAACCGTCACCTTTTGTTTCCTAATCGTAAGAGTTCTTTTGGTCAGCGTTTAGTGTCAAATAGAATATCATCTTTCATACTGTATATCATACAAAGTGTTATGCAATGTGCATAACTTTTCATGAGATATCATAAGAACCTGGTGGTAAAATAAAAAGCTCAGCTGCATCTCACGGCCTTCATCAGCAAATCCAACCTGCTCAGTTGCCATCATGAGCAAAATTATCACCAGACTAGCTTGTCAATACCCCACATAATATTCAGTGAAAACTTTTTAAAATTATTGCTTTCTACAATATCTGTCTATGGCAGCTACAGTTTGGTTTAAGTCACCTTGTGTTGCCTAAACTTAACCGTCATGGCCACAAACGGGTCGTTTCCCAGTGTTAAATAGCACGTCATGTTTTGTGAGATATATGAATTGTTGTGAATCAGTTTTCATCAGATATCACACAAACCTGTGGATGAGAAAATGATGAATGGGTGGAAAGACGTTCTTTCTACTTCCAAAGAGGGGCAAAGAGGGAAAGTTTGCGAACCACTGATGTGCACTGACATGTCCTTTGATTAATCACACTCGGGTATTCGGGTTAAGGGTATACCCCAGTTTCTTAAACACCATGTAAACACCGTACCCCGGGTAAAATCAAGGTTTTCATGCCCCGGTTAACAGACCTAGAGAACTCCTTCAGTTCCCAGATAATTCATGCATGTAAACAGTGTTCTCAGGTCAGATCGGGTTTCTCGTCTGCGCATGCTCCCCAATCCGCAGTGGTGGATTTTGACCCGGAAATAGAATAAACCAGGAAGCAGCTGTGCCAAAAACAATCTGAAAAAACTAACAATAATAGAGCGTTACCTTTAAACCGAGGGAGGACGGCAAGTAACATCACTACCAAGAAGACCTGTTTCTGTTGTAATTCTGTTCAAAAGTTGGCTGTTTGTGATTTTGACAAAGGTGACACGGAAAAAAAGCTGTATTCAATCCAGCTGTATGTTGGACAGCCTCCTATTGTACCGGAGGAAGAGTTACTCCGTCATTTTCCCATTCAACCCCTGCTCATGTACACAAGGGGAACTTCAATAATCTGATTATTCCCTTAACCAGGGTAAGGACATTTTCGGGTTACGAGAGTTTTGACATGATCTTTTACTTTCTCTCTAAGGTTAAGCCATGGGTGACTGGTCCATACTTGGTCGCTTCCTGTCTGAGGTCCAAAACCACTCTACAGTGATAGGCAAGATATGGCTCACAATGCTGCTCATTTTCCGTATCCTGCTGGTGGCTTTGGTGGGTGACGCTGTCTACAGCGATGAGCAGTCCAAGTTCACCTGTAACACCCAGCAGCCTGGATGCAACAACGTCTGTTACGACACCTTTGCTCCTGTTTCACATCTACGGTTCTGGGTCTTTCAAATTGTGCTGGTCTCCACCCCATCCATATTCTACATAGTTTTTGTTCTGCATAAGATTGCCAAGGATGAGAAGCTGAATGGCCAAAGAGCACAGGTGATTACCCAGAGGCCTCCCAGACAGAGATGTGGGCACATGGGAAAGGACGGCATGGAGGCCCTGAGAGTCGACATGCCCACCTACTGTCCTCATTACTCAGAGGAATGGGATGTGAGGGAGAGGGGAGGAATAGAACAAAGCTCTCTGGAGGAGGATTTTGGCGAGGTAGGAGAGGACCCCACCCAGCAGTCCAACCAGGTTCTGCTCATCTACATTCTTCATGTGTTACTAAGATCTGTCATGGAGATCACCTTCCTGGTGGGCCAGTACTTCTTGTTTGGGTTTGAGGTTCCTCACCTGTATCGCTGTGAGACCTACCCTTGCCCTACTCGTACAGACTGCTTTGTGTCACGTGCCACTGAGAAAACCATCTTCTTAAACTTCATGTTTAGCATCAGCCTGGGCTGCTTCGTGCTCAACATCGCAGAGCTCCACTACCTGGGCTGGGTTTACATTTTCCGCATCCTCTGCTCAGCCTGCTCCACCTGCTGCAGTCAGGAGAGGGACACCGTCAGACTGTACTCAAACCACAACCCCCTCCTGCTGCAGCTCAGGCATTCTCTGAGGGGCCAGCTGGTTCTGCAGACCCCAGCAGCCATGGTCCCAGAGAAGACTGGGGGTCTGCTCACACACGCCCCAGCTATCTCCTTTGAGACGGACTCAACAGTGGAATGCACCTCCAAGAGAAGTCCAGAGAGCAGAGACAAAGTTAAGGTCAAGCTGGCCAACATGGCCAGGCTGGGACGGACTAAGAAGTCTTATCTATGAGAGTGTCTGAAAGGTTTGAGACATACCCTCCATGAACATGTTAATGAAGACACTTTGAGCTATACAAAGTCAGTTTCATTCATTGTTGTGGCGGTAAAAAAAGTGTTACCTGAAGTTCTTAATTTGAAGCAGGGCAGTGAGGGCTGCTGTAGCAGGAGACGGCCGAGTACAGATGTGTCGCAGATCCACCATATATAGCCATTGTATTTATTCAGTTAGTATACAAGAAATTAATGTAACATTTTGTCCTCCTTCAGGGAGAAGGAGAGGAAACCCCAGAGCTTACGGTCTTCAGTGGTGGATGAAGTTTGTTCTGTTGTAATGCGTCCTTATTTATTTTCATCTTGTCTTTCCATTTTTGTCTAACAATTTATATTTGAAACATTCAAACCTACTTCATGTGAAAGTTTCCAGGTAAAGCTAGTCTGGGCTTGAACTTATCTCTCAGCTCCTTTTAATTTTTTTTTACATAACTATGTCAGTCACTGTCCATGTGTACAACTCTATTAAGTTCTTTCCAGTATGAATACCTGAAAATGTCTGCCGTTATATTGAAATCATTACTGGGTTTCCCGTCTCTCTATGCCGGCTGTCCTCATTCACTGTTCATACATAAATAAATGCACTGTAATCCATATGTAATCCACATCCACTAACCCTAACCCATTTATTACAGTAGAAATTACATTCAGAGCAAAGAAGGAAATCCGTTGACGTAGTACACAAACGCTAAAATCTGTTTAGGGAGGAGGGTCGGGGTGGTGGAAGGGTCCCAACAATTAATGGTCCCGGTCACGTACTGGTTGACGTTTCACAGCATCAAATAGAACGTCATATTTCTTCACGTCAAATGAATCGTTTTGCATATGTTTTTGTAAGACAACAAACCCACTGATGAGAAGACGTTGCTCTATGACACACAACTTCCCACCTTCAAGTGTGGCTGTTCAGTACAGCTCTAAACATGTTTGCCTTCCAATGTGTTTTTTTTTCTTAAACCAAACTGTAGCTGCCATAGACAGATATTGTAGAAAGCAATAATTTAATAAGGTTTTCATTGAATTTAATGTTTGGTATTGACAGACTAATGATAGTGATAATTTTGCAGGTTGGATTTGCTGATGAAGGCCTTGAGATGCTGAAAAAGGTACTGAGCAGACATTGACTTAAGAATTTCTTTTAAAATCACAATTACCACCAAATTACTCAGAAAGTGAAATGTTTTTTATTTTACCACCATCCACAATGTTTATATTTTGCAGTTGTGAGCACCATGGGACAATAGTATGGAAAAACGTGTGTTTGTATATCTGTTCAGTGTGGCACAGCTTGTGCAGTCTGTATAAGGATGCAGGTATTTTACATCCACACAAACGTAAAAATGCATGTTGAGTTTGTACTGTAGTGCCAGGCATTGTTTTTTTTTGAAAACTTGAGAAGAGTGGCTTTTGGGATAGAAATATCATATTTTTTTTCCAATTTTCTTGTCACAGGAATCATGTATTAACTTTTGAATCATTTTATTTACCAGTATTATCTTTAACATTTATTAATTGTTTCTTGGTATTATGTCATTTTAAATTTTAGAAATTGTTTTGGTTTGTTTGTTTTTTTTCAGAGGGATTTAGAGTACGTCAACGCACACGAAAACAACCCTTTCTTTCTCCGTCGTTCTTAAAAAGTTTTCCGTCCACACGGACTCGGCTCAATAAATATCTGCGTCCACACAAAACCAGTGAAACTGACTCCAAACGCTGTAGTACACAAGCCGGGCCTGGATGTGGCGCTGTAACTGCCACAGAAATACACCAACAACGGAGAAGAAGAGACGGGGAGACGCTGTGTAGAATACAAGCACTGGAGACATCCCAAATCAACAAATGTGTCCACTGTTTCTGGTGTTAGTGGAGACTTTTGTGCTGTTTTGGACTCTGATGCACCGATCACTCTGCAGTTAGTGTCCTCAACGAGCAGAGGGTGCTGCTGGGAGCCCCTTTCCCGTCCCAAAGCACTCACAGGTGGGCACTGTCTCACTAGCCCTAAGGGCGCACTCACACTGTACTTCCGTGTATATATATATGTATATATATATATACACAGAGAGAGAGAGGAGAGAGAGAGAGACAGAGAGAGAGAGAAAGAGGGGTCACTCAAGAGGCCGTGCCACTAATTATTCATTAACTTTGCCCTCCAATAAAATAAAAACTAGTGTTGTCATGGAGATATGACCTCAACATACAGTATGGAATGTTTTTTTTGTCCCAGGCCTCAAGATAGGGACAAGAGGTTGAAGATGAATGAATAAAGGCTGTCTACAGTTTTCAAAAAAAACAAAGCAGGCCAAAATCAATGGATAAGTGATGCGTTTACTTGAAGTCAGACACCGTACCATTCAAAAAAAATGAAAGGCCAGCGAAATACCTGCGGAGAAGAAAGATTGAAGAAGCTGTAAGCAATGGTGTCCGCAATTACTATTACAGTATGTTAAAAAACACACCTGTCGAAGAGATCCTGGTTGGTAATGTCACCAGTTAAAAAGACTGCAAGGCTCCATGATGACGTCATGTTTAAACTCATGCTAACAGCAGTCAAAAGGCTATCTTCAGGGCCTACAAATCGATCCTTTTGCTGTACATTTACACACCGACACTGGAATCAAAGTTTTAGCTGAGCATTTAAGACAAACACCCATCACCCTGATGCTACAGGTGGTGTGGTGCAGAAAATCCCTTACCAAAGTAAAAGAGTGGTATATAATGCTCTCGTTTAGCCAGGCATGGGTAAGGATACTCTGCCTTTTATTTGATGCAGCCACATCTTTTACTCAAGAGGCTAATAAGTGATTTTAATTTGCCCCACCGGGTTGTTTTATGGTTGTCAGATTTTTTAACTGACAGAAAGCAGAGGGTTTCTGTAAATGGCTGTGTTTCAGACGCCTTAGTTCTGTCCACCAGTTCACCACAAGGGTGTGTCCTTTCCCCACTTACTTTTTGTTTTATATACTGATGATGCAGAAGCCGTAGACACGGCAGCTCCCTAGTCAAATTCTGTGAGGACAGCGCTCTGCTGTCCCTTCTTCAGGGATCTGAAGCCGGTCACAGGGAGGCTCTTGTTGATTGATTGTTTCATGGTGTGACAAAAACTGCTTAGACCTAAATGTGTCTAAAACATTTAGTAAGGAGACAGGTAATGAATGACATTTTATTCAAGCCATTGATTTGCATTGTTGTATTAAGCTGCTTTGGAGTGAAAAGTTATAATCTATAATATTAATATTATAATAGTAATCTTTCCTTACCTTCTTGAGACCACTTTGGAAATTAGAGTTATCATGTTAACACATTTAAGTTTAATGTATTGTCATATGTCACAACGAAATGCAGTTGTAGTGTCGTTATGCAACAAAAGAAAAACTAAAGAATTTGTGTTTTATTTTATTGATCAATAAACAACTAAAATATAACTGAAGAACGTTTTTTTTTCTTCCAGTGTAGATAAGTCAATGCTAAATGAACAGCTGATCATACCTCTGCATGTCAGTCTGACCCAGTGGGCGTGTGGCCTATTGAGGGTCTTTTAATGATGTGCAATAATGAAAAGCATTGATTCAGTCACTGTTGTGATAGTGGTGTGGGGACACATCCAGCAGATGGCAGTACAAGTCAGCAGGAGAAAGGCTGCAGCTGCAACAGGATTTGTCTTTGTGAACCTGCAGCACGTACAAATACAACTAGTGACTCAAAGGAACAGATGTTTGTTTTTTGGGGATGGTTTTCTGATGACTGTTGAATCATATGGCAAACTTAATTTCTTAAGAAAGGGGTCTGGAAAAAAAAATCTTATTAACATTACCTGCAGATCTAAAAACATTCTTTCAAATCTGTCTTGAAGAAATGTACAATATCACAATTAATACCACCACTTCTGCTACAGTTAACATTACCACAATTGTAACTCGTCATTTTTAAATTATAATGCAAATAAAAATACTAAACATGTTTCAATATCTCCTATCAAATGGGCTTTATAAAATGTCAGATGATTGATCTCCTTTTTTCTGTTTTGATACGTATTTCTGAGTAACTTTTCATTATAGTAATAACGTATTGATTGGGCCACAGGAGGTCTCATGAGAGTCTGTGTGATGTGTATTTCATCATCTGCTAATACCCTCTGTATGTCCCATACTGTAGGAGACAACAAAATGAAAATGTATACGAAACATGACTATGACAAAGTTGAAAGTCAGTATGTATGTGTGCTTTATTGTGGCCAAACTGTTACAGGGATAGTCAGCGGTGGTGTCGTTTATGTGAATTGCTTGATATTAAATGTTTGTACACAGTAATATTTATTTATTGTGTAGTGAAGTAGAAAATCACATGACATGGTTAAGATATGTTTGAGACATAGACCTTCTCCGTCAAGGTCCGTTCTCTCAACTTGATCCAATCGTACTCACCTAGCATCAGACTTTCCTCTTACCAAAAAAGGGCATGCATGTGACTTTGGGGGGAGGGAGGTACGTCCATCTGGCTGACGTTTACTGAATTAGCCACATTAGCATCACTGCCATGGAGCGAGGCTAACAGAACGCACTGCTAGATAAACGCGGGGGAACAGGAGTCATTTTTTACAAATTGTGTAATGGGAACAGGATTTTTACCAGAGTCAAGTGCAGGCTTGTGTTTTCACAATGCCAAAATTATGACTTTGTTACGATACCTGCCCAAAATGTCTCGATACCGATACTGAAACAATACCACAGTGGAAAAATGAAACATCATCAAAGCAATGGAATAAAAGATTAGATTACAGCATGTGTAACTTAAAATTATTTATTTATTTTTATTAATTAAAACACTTAAACTTAAAAAAGTCAAAATAAAATATATTTGTGTAAAAACTGTTGAGCTTTATAGCAACTTAACATAACAAGTAACTTGCCCGGCACTGCTCCCCTGAGTTTCTTAATCCTTTTGTCCGGAAATTACACATTGTGATTTCTGCACAGTCAAGGTGTTTTAAGATTAAAAAGAACATGCAGATGTTATATTCTGAGCTCAGCTACTTAATTCTGTGTAATATGTGCATTTCCAAACAATAACTCACAGCACATGAGAAACAGCAACTTTGAAAACGATATCCAGTTTTAATCAGGCTGTTAAAACCAACGGCTAACTGAAGAACGCAGCACAAACTAACAGCTTATATAACGTTAGCCTACCAACGGATGATCAAAGGCATTTATCCTCAAATTATAAATAAATAAAATTGGGGTTATCTGTAATTATGAAAATTAAATGTGTACTATTTAAAGACTACTCAGCGAATATGCGTAGATATACGGTTGTTTCTGGAAATAAACTATATTGTATAAAGAAAAACAGCTGAGCAAATGCATTTAAAGATATTCTGTGCCACATTAACACTAGCTAAAGAGCCCACGGTTTCTGTTTTGCAGGTTGATAGAGTGGAACCAGCAGGTTATAGAAACAGTCACAGTCTGTCTTCTCTTCATCTCATTCTCCTCACCTCCCAGTACTTTCCAATGGCCCCTCCATCACCTGCCTGCCACTCCCTCCTCATTAGCCCGACTCTCCTTTCACCTGTCCCTCATTGTTAAATATAGTTCATTACCAACTGATCTGTGCTGCTATTGGGTCCTCTAAACCTGTTACAGTACATCTGGCCAACGTTGGACTCACCGCACACAAGTCTCCGTCGAACCGCACATGCTCTAGCAGCACAAGGCTATGCTCACCGCCTCCAACTCCAAGGTTCGATATGCTGTAGCTAACCACGAGCAATGGTTTCCACCCAGGTCCAGCAGCTGATGACCACCCTCACCCAGGCTTTACCCCATGCTTCCCCTCTAGTTCCGACTGCTCCAGCTGCCGGTCCCTCTGTACGGACGATCCAGGGGGCTGCAACCCTTTCATCACAAACCTTTGCCCAGAAAGCGGCGAAAGTTGCATTTGGTAAAAATCACCTGACTGGCAGAGCTTGGCTGTGGGGAATGGCTGAATGGGAGGGATGCACGCCGGCTTGCTCCTCGATTTCAGATCTTCGCAGGTTTCGAAGCTGTTCATCAAGGTTTCGATGGGTCTTGATGCTTTGGGAGGTCTGCTGGGGTTGAGCCAGGGGAACCAGAGCAACTGCAGTCAGTCTTCCCTCTCTTCATCTCATTAACCTCACCTCCCAGTACTTTTCTACTGGCCCCTCCCTCTACTTGCCTGCCTGCCACTCCCTGCTCTTAGCTCTCATGCAAAACTCTCCAGCGATTTCCGAACTACCTACACAAATTTGCCTGTACCTCATTGTTAAATAAAGTTCATTACCAACGGAACCTGCCTGATTCTGCACTGCTATTGGGTCCTCACCTATATCTGTTACATATTGTTACTGAAATAATACTTCATTAGGACTAAATGGTCCGTGCTGTCTTTAAATGTGTTCCACATTATTACCCTTTCATTTGGCTGCCTATTACACTGTTAAGCTCAGATCCAAGCTTCATGAATACAAACCACAATTCTCCATCCACTATTGGTTTGTGTTATAGTAATAATATTTCCATGAACGGTGCGGGAAAATAACACTGGGAAACTGGACCAAAATGCAGACATGGACACGGGGTAAAAGTACAAACAAAACGTTTAATATAAACGACAAACAAACGTGAAATAACTACAGGGGATAAAGATACACTGAAGACTAGACGATCGTGGAAAACAGGAACGAGGGAATGACGGAGGATCAGGGAACAGGACGAGGAAACAGGAACTCGGGAAACTACGGAGAAACAAAGAAAACAACGATTAATATTACAAACAACGAGAAGCGCAAAACCAACAAACGAGTAACAGGAGCCAATCCGACAAAGAGTTTACCAGGGGAAGGATAACGGTCGGGCACTGCATGCCTGTCAGCTCAGGGTCTTTATACTCTTCAGGTGATCAGCGAAACAGGCTGCAGCTGGGTAAGGCCACGTCTACAAACCAAAACACCAAGATGGAACACGTGCAGGGAAAAAACAGACAGACAAATTCAAACAAAAGGGAGAGAGGAGGGTACTGACAGAACCAACTCTTGACAAATATTGTATTTGTTAGTTAAACTGTTTTTAACAGGCTAAATAGCACGGCTATATTTAATGCACATTTATTTCCACCACTTCAACCTTACTCGTGGCTCTTGTCAATCCCATCTGCGTCTTTCCTTGCAAAACTGTCAGTAAGCCACGTCCTGCTGACACTTGCACACTAGACTGTGACACTAACTTGATGCATCAGTTGGATAAATACAATCGCCAAGTCTATATACTCCCACCTAATATCACTGTCATATGTTTTTGATAAGAAAATAACTATTGTTTTTTCCATGTATCTATAAAGAAACACACAGCATTAGATGGGTGTTGAACAGTGGTGTGGGCTGCTAACTCTACTTTAGTGAAATGACAGACATACACAGGTCCATTTAAGTCAAATCAAACTGTATCCTGTTTTTCTGTCATGGAGCAGGCACATCAAGGAGGCCCTTAAACAAAAGCTGTTAGTTCTCATTGTAATGAACTTCCATCAAAGAGTTGTGGCTCTGCACTTCAAAGCACAGTTTCATCTAACAGCTGGCAGGGACAGCCCTGTACTTGGGCTACTCTGCCGGAGCACATAACAAATAGTGAAGTATGGCTGGGAAAAGCTCCAGAGCTCTTACTGAGACATGAGACAGTGAGTGCCGTTACATGGACATGAATATCGTGTTTATGATCAGGTTATTGGAGGATCTTGTTTGTGAGAAACCTGAATATAGTACCTGAAGTACTTTTAAAAAAGTGCGGTACTGCTGGATGTATTTACCTTATCCCGGTTGTTGAGCACCGCCAACTTTCTGCACAGGCACAGCTTCAGCCAAGTGATGTAACGTAACAGAAATACAAACAATGGTGGCAGCCAAAGCGTCTCACTTTCTGGAGTAATTTATAAAACAGAGTTTAGTCTTCTGTAAATGAAAGAGGCTGCACATCTTCATCCACCTGTACTATGGAGTGGTAGTGACCGTGAAAGGCTGGCACCGGCCCAGAGGATGTTATAGAATAGCTCCTTTCAGGAATGGCTTAGTATGTTGTTTGTGTGTGTGTGTGTGTGTCGGTGAAGAGAGAGATGGTGAAACAAAAATAAATTTTAAGAAGGCGACGGACCAGAAGTTGACCACAAAGTTAGCCAAAAGATGGCAGCGGACCATTAGTGGGCCGCCACACCAAGGCACCGAAGCACCAAAACTACCATTATGTTACTGGTGTTAGCCTACAAAAGGTGAGGGTTAGGGTTAGGCATGTTTATTATTAAGAAGGTTGCGGTTTGGTGTAGTACGTTAGAGATATAAAAGAAATAAAGTCTGCTTCCCCGGGTGAAAATCCTATGGTTTGCTTTCTATCAATGCCCCCGAGGAACTTTGGGAAATTCAAGACCCTCCAAAACTCCTTGGAGGTGTTGAGCCCCTGGGGAAACACAAATTCTTCCTGCAGTGCACATGGTACATTTCAGAGACTATGCCCTAAACACTGGAGCAGCCAAATTTGTAGGTTGTTGCTGTGCTTTGTTGGTCATGTCCAGAGGCCAGGATGTGTAAAGGGACAGCCATCATCTCACCAACAGCTACTGGGGAACAATGTGTTTGAACATGTTTGATGATGGATGTGATGCCTAGAAGTAACAAATGCATGTGCTAGTTTTTCTGCATCTTTCTGAGACACAATGTTCCCTTATTTTCGCAATGTTTTGCAAGTAAAAAATACAAACAATCCTTGTTGTTAGTTTTATGTGGGAGTAAAAGGACATATTCAATTCAATTTTATTTACAGTGCCAAATCATAACCAAAGTTATCTCAGGACACTTTACAGAGTAGGTATAGACTACACTATGACTTATTTATGATTTACACAGACCCAACAATTCCCCCAAAGAGTACACAGTGGCAACGAAAACCTTCCCTATAACAGGCAGGAACGTTGGACAGACCCAGCTCTATGGAGGACGGACATCTGTCTGCACCGGTTGGGGAGGAAGAAAAAGAGAGAAAGAGAGAAAAGACGGACGGACTGACAGAGAAAGGCAAAGACAGACACAAAGAGAGACAGAGAGACAGTCACAGAGATGCAAGAAACCACAAAAGTAACAGTATCTATAATAATATCTATAGTAATGTGAATATGACTTATATGTTATGGCAGTTAATACAGTAGAATAGTAGAAACAAGCACAGGTGACAGAATATGACAATAATAATAATAATGGTGGTAATATGGTCAATGATGAGTATTGGTAATCACAGCTGTGATACAATGAGATATATTACTGATTATGTTTTTATGGCTACACATTTTATAATTTATAAAACTAATTATAGTATATATGAGTAATAGTAATAATAGCAGCAGGAAGCGTCATGCAGGACCACGGCAGCAGGCACCACCACGATTATTAGTTAGTAACATGGATTGATGAGACATGAATGATACAGACAGAGAGGAGGAAAGCTCAGAGTATCAGGAACAGGATTATCCCCCGGCAGACCAGGCCTATAGCAGCAGAATTAAGCAGAACAAAATCAGCTTAGTACATGCAGGCTCCAAGAGAAATTGAATGCCAATAACAACATGGCTAAGGGCTTGTAAGCCCTAGCAGTAAGCTTTATCAAAGAAGAAAGTTTTAAGTGTCGGGACGGTGTCTGCCTCCTGAACAAGACTTGTTGAGTTGGTTCCACAAGAGAGGAGCTTGGTAACTGAAGGCTCTGCCTCCACTTCTACTTTTGGAGACTCTAGGAACGACGAGTAGCCCTGCCTTCTCAGAGCGCAGAGATCTAGTTGGGTGATGCGGTACTATGAGCTCTTTAAGATACAACGGAGCCTGACCAATAAGAGCTTTGTACGTAAGGAGAAGGATTTTAAATTCTATTCTAGCTTTTACAGGTAGCCAGTGCAGAGAAGCTAATACAGGAGAAATATGTTCTCTTCTATTTGTTTTAGTTAGTACACGAGCTGCAGCATTTTGGACCAACTGGAGACTCTTAACAGACTTATTGGAGCAGCCTGATAATAAGGAGTTGCAATAGTCCAGCCTAGAAGTAACAAATGCATGGACAAGTTTTTCTGCATCTTTCTGAGACACAATGTTCCTAATTTTCACAATATTACGCAGGTGAAAATAAGCAGTCCTTGTCGTAAGTTTTATGTGAGAATCGAAGGACATATCCTGATCAGAAATAACACCCAGATTCCTTACTGTGGTGCTGGAGGACAACACAAAATCATCCAGGGTAACAATATCTTTAGCTATTGAGTTTCGGAGGCCTTCGGGGCCAAGTACAATAACTTCAGTTTCATCTGAGTTTAACAACAGAAAATTGCAGGTCTTCCAGATTTTTATTTCCTTAATGCACATTTGAAGTGTAGCAAACTGATTGGTTTCTTATCTTTCTGGTTTGATCGATAAATATAATTGGGTATCATCAGCATAACAATTTATGGAGTGCTTCCCAAGCCTTCACCACAGCGACTTCCTGTTTGATCCAATAAGGAAGTGCCAAAAACTGCAGTTCTCGAGTGTCCACTAGTTTATGAATAATTAGGGGGGGGGCGCCTCTTGAGTGACAGCTAGCCTCTGGCCGTCACTTCTCCTCGGAGGCTAGTTGTCAGGGTTAGCATGCTAACTCCGTCATCTCGACCTGGACTGCGGTCATTAGTGTGGTGGTGTTACTATAAGTGACAGGATGGTTTGCTCTTCGATCAACTGTACAAAAAGATGGTTTAGGAACACACCGTGTTAACGTTAGCTCTGTTATGCTAATTAAATAGCCACACTTGCACCATGACTTGCAGTACAGCCTGCTATCTATGGCACATAAACTAGATGCTAATCTTGAGCACCGGGAGGATTCGGGCCGTGGGGTTCGGTGTTTTACAGTCTATGAGCATGGTACTTTGTTAAATATCAGTTTAAATCATAGATCATAAATGCTGCCTGCACTTTATTACCGGAGCCGGCGTGTTTTCCGCTAGAGACACAGGACTCCGACTCCCGTTTATATAGTAAAGTGTTCGGTTAGCCTAGCTTGCGGGCGCTGGAGCTAATGTGGCTAATTCTGTAAACGTCGTCCAGACTGACTAACTTTAGTGTGCATGGAAGGTTTGTCATTAACATGTACAAACTGAGATCGAGCTGATAAATACGACTTAAACCAGCTTAATGCGGTTCCTTTAATGCCAATTAGATGCTCCAGTCTCTGTAGCTAGATGCGATGGTCAATAGTGTCAAAAGCAGCACTAAGCTCTCATAAAACAAGTACAGAGACAAGTCCTTTGTCTGAAGCTATAAGAAGGTCGTTAGTAATTTTTACCAGTGCTGTCTCAGTGCTTTGATTCGCTCTAAATCCTGACTGGAAGTCCTCAAATAACTCATTATTATTTAAAAAGTTACACAGCTGATTGGCGACTAATTTCTCGAGGATTTTAGAGAGAAAAGGAAGGTTAGATATAGGTTTATAGTTGGCTAGTATCTCTGGATCAAGACTGGGCTTTTTAAGAAGACGCTTAATTACAGCTACTTTAAAAGACTGTGGTACATAACCTGCTGATAAAGACATGTTAATTATATTTTAACTGAAGGTAGCACTTCTTTAAGTAACCTAGTTGGAATAGAGTCTAGGAGACAAGTAGAAGGCTTTGTTGCGTAAATAGTAGAGGTTAATTTGTTAAGGTCAACTGTAGAAAAGCAGTCCAAGAATATATCAGGTTGTACAGTTGTTTCTAAGGTTCCTGGGTTTGAAGAAAAATTGGTGCCAAGCGAGTTGATTTTGTCTCTAATCGTTATAATTTTGTCATTAAAGAAGGTCATGAAGTCGTTACTACTGAGGGTTATAGGAATACATGGTTCAATAGAGCTGTGGCTCTCTGTCAGCCTGGCTACAGTGCTGAAAAGAAATCTAGAATTGTTCTTATTCTCCTCTATTAAAGATGAGTAATAGGCTGCTCTGGCATTACGGAGGGCCTTCCTATATGTTTTTAGACTTGCATGCCAAACTAAGCAAGATTTCTCCAATTTAGTAGAGCGCCATTTACTTTCCATTTTTGCGCTACTTGTTTTAATTCACAGGTTTGTGAGTTATACTATGGAGCTAACTTCCTCTGTTTCATTATCTTCTTTTTTAAAGGAGCAACAGAGTCGAGTTAGTACAGGAATCTTGACTATTAGGATAAGGCATTAAATTAAATGCAGATGGAATCGCTTCCCTAAATTTAGTTATAGCACTATCAGATAAACATCTAGTGTAGAAAGTTTTGCCCAGAGGTGAGTAGTCCTGTAATATGAATTCAAAAGTTATTAAATAATGGTCTGATAAAATAGGATTCTGTGGAAAGACTATTAAGTCATTGATATCAACACCATAAGCCAAAACAAGGTCGAGGGTGTGATTAAAACAGTGAGTAGGTAGAAACGCATTAATAAGGCTATTATGATCAACGTCCATGTGAACATTAAAATCTCCTACAATGATTACTTGATCAGATTTAAGGACTAAATTTGACAGAAACTCTGAGAATTCAGATTGAAATTCAGAGTACGGACCAGGAGCATGGTACACTATAACAAGTATAATTGGCTGCACGGTTTTCCAGGTTGAATGTGAAAGACTAAGAACAACATTTAGTTTAGGTTTAGGGTTTATTAATAGGCCTGAGTCATAAATAGCTGCAATGCCTCCTTCTCGACCACTGCCTCGAGGAATATGAGTATTAATATGACTGGGAGGAGTAGATTCATTTAGGCTAACATATTCTTCATGACCCAACCAGGTTTCAGTCAGTCAGAGAACATCAGTATGGTTATGATATCAAATAATTTATTAATACAGCTTTAGATGACAGTACACGGCTGACCAGGGGAGGGCAGCAGAGAACTGGATCCAGGCGAGTGTTTGGGCTCGGGAGCAGGTAACAGTCCAAAAGTTCTTAACAGTCTCAGCAAGTGTGGTGGAGGGGAAGTAATGTAAACTCACTGCTGATGAAGGTCCGACTGGAGAGTGGTTCAGGATGAGGGCCGGGAGTGGATCCAGAGCTTGAGATGATTTCACCAGAGAATGTGAGCTGGTGAGGTGAAGCTGAGGCCAGGTGGGTCTCTTGGTGGAGCAGAAACAGGCCAGCTGCAATCCAGCCACAAATTAGACGGGGAACAGAAAACAGGCAGGCAATACTCATGGTCAGGGACATAAGGCTGAGAGGCAAAGGTCAGAGGCACGTCGGGTCGATACCAGGTAAGCAATCCGGGAACAAGTGCTGGAGAATCAGGCATGAGAGCGAAGACAATCTGGCAAAGAGTGAGTGGAGTAAGGCTGCATATATATTGGCTTGATTGGAGATGGTGGGCAGGTGAGAGCAGCAGGTGAAAGCTGCTCAGGGGTGTGGCTGAGCAGCAGAGCAGGGGAGGAGCCGAGCAAACTGTGACAATAACAATCTTACCATTTTTACATTTATCCGAGCAAGACACTCCGAGCAAGAGAGAGTAGGAGAGAGAGTGGGGGAAGCCATCACCAGCTGTGAAGCTTAGTGCTAAGCTAAAGTGGCTAATGGATAGAGTGTATGTAGCTGAAAGGAGAGCTGTGAGTGCTTGACTAGAACTAGTGGAAGTTCAAATGTTAGGCGGTAGTTAGCCGCCGTGGTGAATGTTAAGGCAAAAACGGCTGAGTTTAGTGAGAGCAGCAAACACTGAAACAATGAGTGACCAACACACAAAAGCAACGGAAATTATGCAATACACTTACTGTAGCACGGCAGCACGTCCGCAGACACAGCCAAGTTAGCCTGTTCAGGGACCTGGCAGCTATAGTTGAAGGACTTATTAATTGAACGTGTAAAAGTAAGATGTGAGTCAGCAGGACCCTTTCTATCAACACTGGGTGTAAGACTGTTGGTTTAGAGTCAAAGTTTGGTTGTAGAGTCACCCTGGGATGTGGGTCAGGAAGAGTTAAATGCTATATAGTTAATACAAATTTGATTCCTGGTCCCTTTCCAGTTCATGCTCACACTAGAAATTTTTTTTTCTCAAGACTCCTGCACTATCGTTAGTTTCTCTGAAATTGATCACATTGTTGACAGTGTTGCAGGCTCTCTAAGAACAACACTCGACTCTGTTGCTCCTTTAAAAAAGAAGATAATAAAACAGAGGAAGTTAGCTCCGTGGTATAACTCACAAACCCGTGAATTAAAACAAATATCGCGAAAGTTGGAAAGTAAATGGCGCTCCACTAAACTGGAGGAATCTCACTTAGTTTGGCGAGAAAGTCTTAAAACCTATAGGAAGGACCTCCGTAATGCCAGAGCAGCATATTACTCATCTTTAATAGAGGAGAATAAGAACAATCCTAGATTTCTTTTCAGCACTGTAGCCAGGCTGACAGAGAGCCACAGCTCTATTGAGCCATGTATTCCTATAACCCTCAGTAGTAACGACTTCATGACCTTCTTTAATGACACAATTATAACTATTAGAGACAAAATCAACTCGCTTGGCACCAATTTTTCATCAAACCCAGAAACCTTACAAACTGTACAACCTGATATATTCTTGGACTGCTTTTCTACAGTCAACCTTAACAAATTAACCTCTACTATTTCAGCATCAAAACCTTCTACTTGTCTCCTAGACTCTATTCCAACTAGTTGACTTAAAGAAGTGTTACCTTTAATTAGCACTCCTGTATTAGATATGATTAACATGTCTTTATCAGCAGGTCATGTACCGCAGTCTTTTAAAGTAGCTGTAATTAAACCTCTTCTTAAAAAGCCCAGTCTTGATCCTGAGGTACTAGCCAACTATAGACCTATATCTAACCTTCCTTTTCTCTCTAAGATCCTCGAGAAATTAGTTGCCAATCAGTTGTGTGACTTTTTACATAATAATGAGATATTTGAGGATTTCCAGTCAGGATTTAGAGAAAATCATAGCACTGAGACAGCACTGGTGAAAATTACTAACGACCTTCTAATAGCTTCAGACAAAGGACTCGTCTCTGTACTTGTTTTACTAGATCTTAGTGCTGCCTTCGACACTATTGACCATCACATCCTGCTACAGAGACTGGAGCATCTAATTGGCATTAAAGGAATCGCACTGAGCTGGATTAAGTCATATTTATCAGATAGATCTCAGTTTGTACATGTTAATGACAAATCCTCCATGCACACTAAAGTTAGTCACGGAGTCCCACAGGGTTCTGTCCTTGGACCGATTCTATTCACCTTATATATGCTTCCCTTAGGAAATATTATAAGGAAGCACTCCATAAATTTTCATTGTTATGCTGATGATACACAATTATATTTGTCGATCAAACCAGAAGAAACCCATCAGTTAGATAAACTTCAAATGTGCATTAAGCAAATAAAAAGCTGGATGACCTGCAATTTTCTGATGTTAAACTCAGACAAAACTGAAGTTATTGTACTTGGCCCCAAAGGCCTCCGAAACTCAACAGCTAAAGACATTGTTACTCTGGATGATGTTTAGTTGTCCTCCAGCACCACAGTAAGGAATCTGGGTGTTATTTTTGATCAGGATATGTCCTTCGATTCTCACATAAAACTAACAACCAGGACTGCATATTTTCACCTGCGTAATATTGCAAAAATTAGGAACATTGTGTCTCAGAAAGATGCAGAGAAACTTGTCCATGCATTTGTTACTTCTAGGCTGGACTATTGCAACTCCTTATTATCAGGCTGCTCCAATAAGTCTGTTAAGAGTCTCCAGTTGGTCCAAAATGCTGCAGCTCGTGTACTAACTAAAACAAATAGAAGAGAACATATTTCTCCTGTATTAGCTTCTCTGCACTGGCTACCTGTAAAATCTAGAATAGAATTTAAAATCCTTCTCCTTACGTACAAAGCTCTTATTGGTCAGGCTCCGTCGTATCTTAAAGAGCTCATAGTACCGCATCACCCAACTAGATCTCTGCGCTCTGAGAATGCAGGGCTACTCGTCGTTCCTAGAGTCTCCAAAAGTAGAAGTGGAGGCAGAGCCTTCAGCTACCAAGCTCCTCTCCTGTGGAACAAACTCCCAAATGTTATTCGGGAGGCAGACACTGTCCCCTTATTTAAAAGTAAACTTAAAACTTTCCTTTTTGATAAAGCTTACAGCTAGGGCTTACGATAAGACTTTATTCTGCTTAATTATGCTGCTATAGGCCTAGTCTGCCGGGGGATAATACTTTTCCTGATACTCTGAGCTTCTCTCCTCTCTGTCTGTACCATTCATGTCTCATCAATGCATGTTACTAATTCAGCTTCTTCCCCGGAGCTGTTTGTGCTTTGTCGTCTCGCAGGTCTCTGCTGATCGTGGTGGTGCCTGCTGCCATGGTCCTACATGATGCTTCCTGCTGCAAATATCACTGTTACTCATATATACTATCACTAGTTTAATAAACTATAAAATTTGTAGCTGTATCGTAGCTGCTATTGCCACTACTCATCATTGATCATGTTTGCCACCATAATTATTATTATTTTCATATTCTATCACCTTAGCTGTGCTTGTTTTTACTATTCTGTTGTATTAACTGTCTTAACATATACGTTATATTCACATTACTATAAATATTATTATAGTTACTGTTAGGCGTTGCTTGCATCTCTGGAAGTGTGTCTGTCTCTCTCTGTCCATCTGTGTGTCTTTTCTCTCTTTCTCTCTCCTTTTCTTCCTCCCCAACCGGTCAAGACAGATGGCCGTCCTCTACAGAGCTGGGTCTGTCTGACGTTCCTGCCTGTTATAGGGAAGGTTTTCGTTGCCACCGTACTCTACAGAGGAATTGTTGGGTCTATGTAAATCATAAATAAGTCATTGAGTGTGGTCTTTACCTACTCTGTAAAGTGTCCTGAGATAACTTTTGTTATGATTCGACACTATAACTAAAATTGAATTGAATAGAAAAAAATCGAAATGGCCGCTAAAACCATAACCTGTTGCGATACAGACGTTTTGCATACACTGACAGCTTGACATAGTGGGAATAGAGTTTTCCCAGGCTTTCAACAGTTAATGCCAATGACTTGATGTCATCAAACAGCATGGCTGAGAGTTCAATCAAGTCTGCCAACAAAAACACAGTAGGTTATGGTACCCTCATAGGGGTTCTCTTATGCTTTTCCTTATCTTCTGTCATATACTATATCTTGTTATAATGTCAGATGCTAAACATGACCAAAGTTTCCAATAATGAGGTAAACATGTTTCTGGGTAACCAGTCTAACTTCCCCACGAGCAGATCTGCTCAGGATACAGACTGCTACCAACGCCTCCTTTCAGACAGTTTTTCTACTTTCTCCGTGGTCTGACATCAAGCCTTCACAGGTTTTCAAACACACCTGGGCTGCAACACTTCCTTTCCAACAAATGTTATTTTCACTTCATTTGTTTAACTTATTTTGGCGGTTTATATAACAGACACTTGACTACCCTACTGTTACTACAGACATGTGAACTAACCACTGACACTTGCCTTATTCCTGCACTGTAGAAGGTGCGCTGCTGCAGACTGGGACACTGATGTATGAAACTGCCCACCAGGGGCAGTTCCTCCAGCGATGTCTGAATGGATAGATATTGTGAATAGTACAATACAGAATATGGAGAGAATGGCCTCACAAACAATCAGGGATTAGGGGAGACACCAGACCGGTGACACAAGAGGAAGGGCAAGTGACCTGAAACGAGAGGAGAGTTACTTTTCAAAATAAAAACATGAAATTCACAAGACAAAAAACCCAAGACTGCGGTGTGACAGATTGTCTCTTTTTTATTAATTACATTCTCATCTAATACAGTTTTAAACATAGGAAGTCATTTTTCAAATTTAAAAATATATGCATTCAGTATTGTTCCATTTGTTTGCACAACTACAGTTCACCTCGGTGTATTCCTGCAGTATCACGCTGAAGACATTTGTCATTGTTATATGTTATGTTATATTAGCCGGATATTTAATCATGTACTACTACGGCCTGTTTTACTACTACTACTACTAGCCACCTTCTGCTTTTACTACTTTTTACCTTATATTAGCATTGGGATGTACACCAAGGATCAAAACGGGTAAAAGTCAAGCCCACAGTTAAGAGTTCTTGCAGAATTTTCTAGTGTTATCATTATTAGTGTTTTTTGTTATTAATTCAACTGTGTCCATGTCCTCTCCCTTCCTCTAAATTCCATTTCATGCTGCTTTACCACTTACTTGTACTCCCGTACATTTGTCTGACAGTTCATGTCCAGTGGAACCATGTATCTCAACATGTGGTAACTTTGACCATTTCTAATAAACTGAATCAACCTATTTAAGTTACAAACAAATTGAAAAGCCTTTTGGTTCTGCCGTAAATGCATCCTCCCAAAGCTGAAAAAATGAAAAGCTGACTTTTTGGTTCACAGGACATACAAACATATGCTGATCTTATAGAATATGCTACACTGTTGTAGATTAAACTATCCGACTGGATATAAAGGAGTTCAAATGAGCTCAACCTTAAACATATTCAACAGGAAAACACAACATAAAACATTAACGCAGCAGGAATATCCATCCACAAACATCAGCAATCATAGCAAACACTGACAAAGGACATTTTTCTCTGTGTACTTTAACTTCGGTGAGGTTTTAAACGCAGGACTTTTACTATGATGTACTCTCAGTGTGGAATTAATACTTTACTTTAATTAAATTAATAATCTGCACTGGTTTTGAACACCCCTTTGTTTCCTGCTAGAAATGAGCATGTCACTGGTTACCTTAGCCATTCACTTCAGTAAAGAAAAGCAATGTATCCCTCCGCTCTCTGTCCATGGTGCTGAAATAAGTGCCGCAAGTCGCGCTGTGTATGCAACATCATCATATAACAGAGATTCTGTACGACATGAGGTGCTGTAGCCTGTTATGATTTATTGGGTTCTATTTACACACCTGCTGCAGCCCACACCGCAAAGGTCCCACAGCTGATGTGGACCCGAACAAGGCAAGTGTCACGGTGTAGATCCATTTTTAGAATCTGAAAGTTGTTCGGCTCCCGCGAAGATGCTCCACGTCACTCGAAAGCACAGGAGCGGTTAATGTGGGCGTGTTAGGGGAAACTGACGTCAGCGTGGTTGGTCGGTGACGGCGGAGGAGGGACCGCAGACCGAACCGACCCCACGTGTGACGGGGCGCTGAATTCCCGGCTCGCTGACACCGAAGCTCCGCTCCGTCTGCCCAACCTACCGTCCGTGTGTATCCGTTAGTCACTGCCTGCAGCTGGGTCAGACATGGAAGGAGACGGGAGCCAAGCCACGCCTGGAAGCCCGACCGACCCACAGCATGACCCGGGGTAAGGTGACTCTCTGTCATTAGAAACACATCATTTGTTGTTTTTAATGCGGCATGTTTGCACCTTGGTTTCTCGCTGCCAGCTCCTCCGCCTCCCGGGTCCCGTCACCTCCACCTTTCTTTGGTTGTTTTACCGAACGGGCCTGCCCCCTTTAGCGGGGTATTCGCTTGGCTGGCCCCTGAACGTGCCATTAGTGAGAGCGTGCAAAGAACACATGCCAAACTTCATGTAGAAATATTGGAGTTAAATGGCGCCGTACTTGTTGGCAAAAGTGCACGGGTTTAAGAAGAGAAATTCATAATTTAGATACATTCAAAGCTAGCTCTGGTTAAATCGGCATAAAGTTCCCCCCGCTTAAGCGCACGTTAGTTCAGTAAAACATAAAACTTGTATTTAGTTTACACTGCTCCTTGCCGCCCACTAAGGCGTGTTTTGATACAGGAAGGTTAATATTCTCTAACAGCCGAGCTAAATTTAAAGGTTGAACTAAGATGTTATTATTTGGCGTATCACATATATGCCGAATTGAAGACTGTGTTCTCATCAACAGTCAACAACCTAAAGTCTTGTTTTACAAGGTGTGTAGCTCCGCTAAAAAAGCCGTCAAGTTTTAAGTAGCATATGTTTTGAATGGTACTTCGGCGTAAGCTTCGGTCCACGGCGGAGAGAGGGGGACTAGCCCGGCTTCGAGAGCGGCTGTCAGGCTGCCTCGCCGTGGCGAGTGGTGGTTTTGTCCACCGCTTTTTAATTCCCTTAAACCGCGCAAGTAGTTAGCTAAAGATCAAAATGGCCTTTTTGAAATGTAGATTGACTTCCGCTGCCTTTTTCTTCGGCAGGAAAATGTTTATCGGTGGCCTCAGCTGGCAAACTTCACCAGGTAAGAACTGCGTCTCTCTCTCTCTCTCTCTCTCTCCTTCATACCTGTCTCTGTTTTCCCCACTAGATTATTTTAGTAAATTCAGTAAAATCCGAGAATGTATGGTGATGTGTCTGTAATAACAGTAGGACATTCCAGTGTCTGTGGTTAGTTCACGTCTGTAATAACAGCAGGACAGTCCAGTGTCTGTGGTTAGTTCACATGTCTGTAATAACAGCAGGACAGTCCAGTGTCTGTGGTTAGTTCACATGTCTGTAATAACAGCAGGACAGTCCAGTGTCTGTGGTTAGTTCACATGTCTGTAATAACAGCAGGACAGTCCAGTGTCTGTGGTTAGTTCACATGTCTGTAATAACAGCAGGACAGTCCAGTGTCTGTGGTTAGTTCACATGTTAACATGAAGAGAAACTGTAACCCCCTGTGTCTCTGTTTTCCCCACAGACAGCCTTAGAGACTATTTTAGTAAATTCGGGGACATCAGAGAATGTATGGTGATGAGGGACCCGACGACAAAACGTTCCAGGTAAAGAAGCCTGTAGCCATTGAGCTGGGTTTGCTATTGAATACAAGGGCAATGCAGTTTGACATCGATCATGGATCAGTGGAGAATTATACCTCATTTATAATGTTGTAATGTGTGTAATAAGGTCATGGTGTTTAAAATCAGAGTGCAAAGCTAAATGTCATTCCAAAGCCATACATTGTAATGGGATGAACAGTATAAAAAGAACACCCATTTACACATTACTCTTTAGATAATATGAATAATATGAGTTTTAGAACTTGTCAAATATACACACCAAAAATAGAGCGGGGGAGTAAAAAATATATAAGAAGTAGACGTGAATAGACATTTGTTTTTAAAGTGAGATATACGGTTACAGATTTACCTTACAGTTCAGATGTTATTTTGTTCACAACTTCCATAACTACATTAGTAGACAGGCTGAAAATCTTCATCTCCCTCTGTGTAAATCTTCCTGCATTCAGTGTTTTATTAACTATCATGTAGTTCTATTATGGAGTTAAAACATTAATTTATTCGACTCTTCTGTCTCATTGTTTGTGTACAAAATGAGACTACAAAATGCTCTTGTTTCTATGTTCAGGGTGACTCTTTGCTATTTCACTTGAACCCCACATTCACTTGGATTATTTTGCAGATTCCTGTTTCTATTCAACATTTTTTTAAATTGAGAGAAAGGGCAATTTAGAGTCATCATGAACCTAACACCTGCATGTCTTTGGACTGTGGGAGAACCCGGAGAGAACCCACGCAGACAGAGGGAACATGCGAACTCAGCCCCAGCCGGGATTCAAACCAGGAACCCTCTTGCTGTGAGGTGCTAACCACCACCCCACAGTGCCGACCTGTAGATGGGATTTCTTTTTATGGCTGTCGATTGTTTTCAGATTCTCATATTTGGAAGCAAGAAATCATTCTAGTCCATGGGGGACGGAGACTTTTCTTCCCGTTTTCCAGTTTCAATTTGTTCCATTGTTTTCTTGGAATTGCAATTTTGAAAAACTTCTGGCCCTGCTTTGCACCTTCTGTAGCCACACCACCGTGCCGCCAAATTTTTATCATGAGAATTTTAATTTTTTTTTAACGGCAATAAAACTATTCATTCATTCATTCGTTAATTAATTCATAAAACATATGTTTTTGATTGTTTTGTATTTTTTTCATTATTTTGATTAGTTTTGTATCGTTTAGACTTTTTGTCCAGTATTCTCTTATTCAGTGTTTTTTGGGTGTGGTTTTCATATAAGCCCCTACAGGCTTCTGCTGCACATGTACCTTTATGTGTTACCATGATGTGTTTTATATTGTTTATACGTAATATATAACGCAACTACACTAAACATGGGGCAGCAGGTATAAACCAGAGTTCTCAGATGTGCAGTAAAGTAGCTCACTGTGATGTAAAAAAAAAAAAGAAAACTTTGAAGAATGACTAATATGATGTTATAAATCTCCTATGCTGTTGTGTTGTGTCTCAACAGGGGCTTTGGCTTCATCACTTTTGCAGATGCTGCCAGCGTAGATAAAGTCTTAGCACAGCCACACCACGAGTTGGACTCTAAAATGGTATGTTCACCTTTTTGTTTCGACTGCATGAGAAACACTGGCATGTTTTATTCTATATGTGAACCCTGTGTGTTCAACCCTGTGTATTATATTATATTATATTATATTCATAAATACCTGATGTTAACAGAGCTTGTTCACTGCGGTTCCACAAAGAGCGCTCACTTTATAATGCTGTTCAGTTTGCTGAATAGTTTCCAATCTTTTATAGCCTATAGTAGTCAAAGTCTAATTAGGTTCTCCTTAGGTTTTTTTTGTACATTATGTTAAGTCCGAGCTGTGATGCTTGATTTTGGTCTTGGAGATATTTTTTTAACTACGTCAGGTTGGACTTGCTCATCCCTGTTTTGATCTTTGGTCTCAAGTGAGTCCAGCTGTTGTTTTCGTTTGTCTTGCCTTTTGTGCCCAGTGTGGTTGCTTTTATAACAGGCTGGTACCAGGTGCTTTTCTCTATTTCATTTCCACTGCGGAGAGTACTCCCTCAGGCTAAGCAGGACTCTCAGCTGATCGCCATAGCGATGGCGAATGATACTGCCATGGGTGGTGACGCCATACAACGCTAATCACACTGCAGCGTTGCCAATGGTTAGTTTACATGTCTGTAATAACAGTAGGACAGTCCAGTGTCTGTGGTTAGTTCACATGTCTGTAATAACAGTAGGACAGTCCAGTGTCTGTGGTTAGTTCACATGTCTGTAATAACAGTAGGACAGTCCAGTGTCTGGGGTTAGTTCACCGTCTGTAATAACAGTAGGACAGTCCAGTGTCTGTGGTTAGTTCACATGTCTGTAATAACAGTAGGACAGTCCAGGGTCTGTGGTTAGTTTACATTCCTGTAATAACAGTAGGACAGTCCAGTGTCTGTGGTTAGTTCGCATGTCTGTAATAACAGTAGGACAGTCCAGTGTCTGTGGTTAGTTCACCGTCTGTAATAACAGTAGGACAGTCCAGTGTCTGTGGTTAGTTCACTGTCTGTAATAACAGCGGGACAGTCCAGTGTCTGTGGTTAGTTCACGTCTGTTATAACAGTAGGACAGTCCAGTGCCTGTGGTTAGTTCACATGTCTGTAATTACAGTAGGACATTCCAGTGTCTGTGGTTAGTTCACTGTCTGTAATAACAGCAGGGCAGTCCAGTGTCTGTGGTTAGTTTACATGTCTGTAATAACAGTAGGAAAGTCCAGTGTCTGTGGTTAGTTCATGTCTGTAATAACAGCAGGACAGTCTAGTGTCTGTGGTTAGTTCACTGTCTAATAACAGTCGGACAGTCCAGTGTCTGTGGTTAGTTCACTGTCTGTAATAACAGTCGGACAGTCCAGTGTCTGTGGTTAGTTCACTGTCTGTAATAACAGTAGGACAGTCCAGTGTCTGTGGTTAGTTCACTGTCTAATAACAGTCGGACAGTCCAGTGTCTTTGGTTAGTTCACTGTCTGTAATAACAGTAGGACAGTCCAGTGTCTGTGGTTAGTTCACTGTCTGTAATAACAGCAGGACAGTCCAGTGTCTGTGGTTAGTTCACTGTCTAATAACAGTCGGACAGTCCAGTGTCTGTGGTTAGTTCACTGTCTGTAATAACAGCAGGACAGTCCAGTGTCTGTGGTTAGTTCACTGTCTGTAATAACAGTAGGACAGTCCAGTGTCTGTGGTTAGTTCACATATCTGTTATAACAGTAGGACAGTCCAGTGTCTGTGGTTAGTTCACTGTCTGTAATAACAGTAGGACAGTCCAGTGTCTGTGGTTAGTTCACTGTCTGTAATAACAGTAGGACAGTCCAGTGTCTGTGGTTAGTTCACATATCTGTAATAACAGCAGGACAGTCCAGTGTCTGTGGTTAGTTCACTGTCTGTAATAACAGTAGGACAGTCCAGTGTCTGTGGTTAGTTCACATATCTGTAATAACAGTAGGACAGTAGAGTGTCAGATTCTGCATATTGTCTAAAAATCACTGTGCCAAGTGGAGAATTGTAAATAGAGAGATGATGTTTTAAAAATGCAAAATCAACATAGTATTCACTTCAAGGGGGTAGTGGCGGTGGCATAGTGGATTACTATAGGACTGGAGTGCAAGCGGCTAGGGTTCATATCCCATCTGTCCATCATTTTGTCTTTTTCTTCCATCTAGATGTGGTGACCACTATGAAGCACTATTACAATGTTTTTCTAGGCTACCAGCATGCACTTTTTTACTTTCCACGTGGTCTAGGTAATCCCAGGTAATACTTTACCTGCACGCTGATGCTATGTGTTGACATTCTATTCACAAAGTGTATATGTGTCTATCACACCTATGAGTTTTGGTAATCCTATAAATTGATTAGAGAACTGTAGAATGTTACAAATGCAAAGGTGTAATACATCACACTGGCTATAATTCCATTACCTTTAGTGAATACATTTTCCATGTGACATAAGAATTGGAACTTCTCACATGGGAGACGAACCCTGCAGAATGTCAAGACTGACGCGCAACCTCCACTCCACCACTGTCTCACAGAGCACAAGGTTTTCTTTTACCTGAAACACTATAAAATCCTTCCTTGACAGTTTGAGTGGGCAAAAGCTCTGAAACTTCACAAACATGTGGAGCAATGAGTTGAGCGCAGATACAATCTTATTGATAGCACGGCTCAGATTTTCGGCATCACCAATTGCATGATAGATGTACCTGTGGTACAGAATCACAGTGAAACAGACACACTGAGCAACACTAAGTGCATGGCTTCTTTGTGTAACATTGCCAACATAAGGTCCAACAAGGATGATCAAATAGTGAAGAGCTTCTGATGAGAATCTGTGTCTCTGATAAAGGAAGTCTAGGAAGCTGCTCTGAGCTTTAAGGAGCCGATCTAACCTAAAAGTCTAGGTCTCAGCTCTAAGTCTGAGCTGAAAACATCCTACAGAATAAGGCAAGTGTCTGTGGTGAGTTTACATGTCTGTAATAACAGTAGGACAGTCCAGTGTCTGTGGTTAGTTCACATGTCTGTAATAACAGTAGGACAGTCCAGTGTCTGTGGTTAGTTCACATGTCTGTAATAACAGTAGGACAGTCCAGTGTCTGGGGTTAGTTCACCGTCTGTAATAACAGTAGGACAGTCCAGTGTCTGTGGTTAGTTCACATGTCTGTAATAACAGTAGGACAGTCCAGGGTCTGTGGTTAGTTTACATTCCTGTAATAACAGTAGGACAGTCCAGTGTCTGTGGTTAGTTCGCATGTCTGTAATAACAGTAGGACAGTCCAGTGTCTGTGGTTAGTTCAACGTCTGTAATAACAGTAGGACAGTCCAGTGTCTGTGGTTAGTTCACTGTCTGTAATAACAGCGGGACAGTCCAGTGTCTGTGGTTAGTTCACGTCTGTTATAACAGTAGGACAGTCCAGTGCCTGTGGTTAGTTCACATGTCTGTAATTACAGTAGGACATTCCAGTGTCTGTGGTTAGTTCATGTCTGTAATAACAGCAGGACAGTCTAGTGTCTGTGGTTAGTTCACTGTCTAATAACAGTCGGACAGTCCAGTGTCTGTGGTTAGTTCACTGTCTGTAATAACAGTCGGACAGTCCAGTGTCTGTGGTTAGTTCACTGTCTGTAATAACAGTAGGACAGTCCAGTGTCTGTGGTTAGTTCACTGTCTAATAACAGTCGGACAGTCCAGTGTCTTTGGTTAGTTCACTGTCTGTAATAACAGTAGGACAGTCCAGTGTCTGTGGTTAGTTCACTGTCTGTAATAACAGCAGGACAGTCCAGTGTCTGTGGTTAGTTCACTGTCTAATAACAGTCGGACAGTCCAGTGTCTGTGGTTAGTTCACTGTCTAATAACAGCAGGACAGTCCAGTGTCTGTGGTTAGTTCACTGTCTGTAATAACAGTAGGACAGTCCAGTGTCTGTGGTTAGTTCACATATCTGTTATAACAGTAGGACAGTCCAGTGTCTGTGGTTAGTTCACTGTCTGTAATAACAGTAGGACAGTCCAGTGTCTGTGGTTAGTTCACTGTCTGTAATAACAGTAGGACAGTCCAGTGTCTGTGGTTAGTTCACATATCTGTAATAACAGCAGGACAGTCCAGTGTCTGTGGTTAGTTCACTGTCTGTAATAACAGTAGGACAGTCCAGTGTCTGTGGTTAGTTCACATATCTGTAATAACAGTAGGACAGTAGAGTGTCAGATTCTGCATATTGTCTAAAAATCACTGTGCCAAGTGGAGAATTGTAAATAGAGAGATGATGTTTTAAAAATGCAAAATCAACATAGTATTCACTTCAAGGGGGTAGTGGCGGTGGCATAGTGGATTACTATAGGACTGGAGTGCAAGCGGCTAGGGTTCATATCCCATCTGTCCATCATTTTGTCTTTTTCTTCCATCTAGATGTGGTGACCACTATGAAGCACTATTACAATGTTTTTCTAGGCTACCAGCATGCACTTTTTTACTTTCCACGTGGTCTAGGTAATCCCAGGTAATACTTTACCTGCACGCTGATGCTATGTGTTGACATTCTATTCACAAAGTGTATATGTGTCTATCACACCTATGAGTTTTGGTAATCCTATAAATTGATTAGAGAACTGTAGAATGTTACAAATGCAAAGGTGTAATACATCACACTGGCTATAATTCCATTACCTTTAGTGAATACATTTTCCATGTGACATAAGAATTGGAACTTCTCACATGGGAGACGAACCCTGCAGAATGTCAAGACTGACGCGCAACCTCCACTCCACCACTGTCTCACAGAGCACAAGGTTTTCTTTTACCTGAAACACTATAAAATCCTTCCTTGACAGTTTGAGTGGGCAAAAGCTCTGAAACTTCACAAACATGTGGAGCAATGAGTTGAGCGCAGATACAATCTTATTGATAGCACGGCTCAGATTTTCGGCATCACCAACTGCATGATAGATGTACCTGTGGTACAGAATCACAGTGAAACAGACACACTGAGCAACACTAAGTGCATGGCTTCTTTGTGTAACATTGCCAACATAAGGTCCAACAAGGATGATCAAATAGTGAAGAACTTCTGGTGAGAATCTGTGTCTCTGATAAAGGAAGTCTAGGAAGCTGCTCTGAGCTTTAAGGAGCCGATCTAACCTAAAAGTCTAGGTCTCAGCTCTAAGTCTGAGCTGAAAACCTCCTACAGTCCAGGTTTGGTTGCAAGCATAAGTTACCATGGTGATACAGCGATGCTAAAAGAGAGTGACTTTCGTGTCACAGCTGACCCAGGGCTTTGAGTTCAACATACCTCGCTAACCCAGCTTCATAGTACACCCCACTGAACGTTCATTTTACAGCACCCGGCATACACAAAAACAACAACAACAACAACAACAACAACAACAACAACATATCTGCCCTCTTAGAATCCACCTGCCTGTCAGCGACAAGCCTATTAAGCTTACCAAAAAGTAAAAGGAGGAAACTAAACAGAGACAGACCCAACAACAGGTGCATTGAGAAGAGAATAGTCTTTGTCAGTTAAAGAGTGGTCTTCATTTGAAAAAATTCCATGCAGTCCATGGCAGTGAGCCATGGACTGCACATGACTATTCACAACTTGAAAAAAACAGCTTGATTATGTTGATTGGTGGGCACTAATGGACAAAGGAAAATAAATGGGATAATCAAAAAATGGACACATATTCGGACTTTATGATGCCTCAAAGGTCAGGAGTCACTACTTTCCTGTCTCTCTTGTTTCATGAATCTGAATGACTTATACTTTGGTGCTCATGGTTAAAAGGGGGGTAAAATGAAGTTTTAATTCACTTTTGAACTCTCCTCCAGCTACTCTGCTGCTGGAGCAGTTGTAATCTAGTTGAGCCAAAAACAGACAGACTGGGAGCTTTGATTAATCAATGTAGATGCTGGTAATGAGTTCAAAACATATGCTACAGTGAGATATTTGTGTGATTTAAGCAGCTGCCTGTGCAGAAAAAAACACTTCACAAATGCGTCAAAAATAGACTTGAAGCGTAAATGAACGCTGGTGCGGACTGATGCATTGATTAATGTGGAATTCTATTTGTTTCATGAGAGCGGTGTGAGACAGCCGTCAAAAACACTTCTAAAAACGTGTCTGGTGCGGATTGGACTAAAGAAAATCCAAAAATTCAATATCTCAAATAGTTGGGAGTGAAACCGGCAGTGGAAATGAGGCTTTAGCACTATGTGAAGCTTTCAAAATCAAAAACTTATCTCTGAAGGCTTAACAACTTTCCATTCTGAACAACATCCAACACAGCTTATCCTTAGACCGTTGATTTAGATAAGGAACAACTCTACAAATAAAAGGGATGAGGATGACAGCATTGGAGCAACCCCAGAAAGGAGGGAACCTGCCCTGTCAGGCCAGAGGGAGCAACAGTTGTCGTATGCACCAATCAGGCATGCAACATGATGTTAATATTTCTTATTTGTTTACATGCAATTATTATATGTGTCTAATATGGTTTTTAGTCATTTTTAATCCCATGAGAGCTATATTTGGATTCAAGGGTTTTAATAAGAGGTGAAAGGGTAAACACTTCTTTACTAGACCTGAGTTTACCAAAAAGGCATGTTAAGCCACATCTTATCTTGGATCAATTTTGTGGCGTTGTGATGTAATATAGGAATACAGAACTGAGGGGTGTTCTCCCCCATATGGATCATGTCTAGTGGAACAAAGGGGATGGAGGTAATTTGTGTGTGTGTAGGGCTAGTTGAACAAAGTAGGTCAGCCTGGGTGACTCTACAGAAAAAAGAAAGCCTTTGACAGCTGATTTACTGAGGCTTTAACAGGTGTTGAAATGAGCACTGCGACATGGGCTGCAGCCGTATTGGGCTGTAATGGGTTGTGTCATGTTTAAGTTGGAGAAATGAAGGGCAGTGTGTGAGCAGGACTCTGCACTCACTGGGCCACAAAGACAATGAGTTCACTGGAAATCACAGTCTGATATGCAATGACTTTGAGTTGTCTGTGTTACTTGTAATACAGTTGTTTAGCCTGACATTAATTCTGTGCATATTCTGGAGCTGGTCCGTGCTCATCTGTAATTAAAACCATTTTAAATGTCTGATTACTTTTGTTATGAAGTCTTCCCTCAATTGTAAAATGCCTCACTCAGGAGATGTTATATCCCCTTAAATGTGTTAAATAGAGAATAGGAACCCCCATATGCAGTGTTAAAGACAGTTTACAGTGTAAAAACAACAACTTGTCAGTGCTCTCTGGTGGACAAAATCTGTAATGAAGACACTGTTTCTAAATGACATCTAACATATCTGTGATATTTCTATAAAGTCTTGTTATTTATTATCTGACATTGCAGGCCGCGCAGATGTGTCTGTGATAAACCAATATTGGTTAACAATAGTAATGATAAATGTTATAAAATAATAACTACAATCTCTTACCCATAGATGTCAGAATTTGGAGCTGAAGTAGAACTCAGGTTCATTACTACATGTAAAATATCTCACAGTATATAAGAAAATGTATGAATTTTAACCTAACATCTATTGATGACAATATTTGAAATAATACTTTTTCCTCAGCATCAGTGTTTGATCAGTTATGACGATCATCCATGTACCATATTTTTCTCTTTGCTTTTATTATGATGGATTATTGCTGGTGGAGACTTGCATATCGGCCAATACCAAGTACTGATCTGAAACCTGTGCATTAAAAGAACATATATAATTATTTTGTATACGACTGATCCTGTACGGATGTGGTATGATTGCTGTGTATGACCTGGCTTGAGTCATACAGAGAATCAATATCATAGAACATTATTTTATTATCTAGTTAAACAGTCAGTAATAATGTCATAAAATACTTAACAGTAGGTTTTTGTGGCTAAATTACGTGGTATCTGATCAATGCATAAACTCGCTTGCTTGCTGATACCAATACCAGCCTTTTAGGCGGTATTTCTGGCATTTCTGATTCAGTAAACGACTACCATCCTGTGGCACTCACCCTCACTGTGATGAAGTGCTCTGAGAAGCTGGTTCTCTAGCACATCAAAGACAACATCCAGCCAGCCTGTACCCTCATTAGTTTGCATACAAAACCAAAAGATCCACAGAGGATGCCATCTTCACTGCAGTCCACTTAGCCCTTACGCATCTGGACAATAACAACACCTCCATCATATTGCTCTTTGTTGATTTCAGCTCAGTACTCAACACATTCTCCCCCCATCAAACTAAGCACACTGGCAAACTTTGCACTCTGCAACTGGATATTGGCCACACTTCAACTGTACTGCTGAACACCGGAGCCCCCAAGGGCTGTGTGATCCCCACCTGTTATAAAATGTCCACCATAGTGACTGTCCCCAAAACACCCAAACCCAGCTGTTTAAATGACTACCGCCCCATAGCGCTGACCTCCACAGCAAAGAAGGGTTTTAAGAAACTCATCAAAACTTTCATTCCCTCCTCCCTCCCCACCACCCTGGGTCCACTAAAGTTTGCATACTACCCCAATAGATCCAGGTTGTAACAGATCCACTGACGACGCCATAGCTCAACATCTCCACATGGGGTCCTCCCTATGTCCCCAGGTCCTATGTTACCCGGTCCCATAAGCCTATGCCTCTGTCATGAAGGGTGCGTGGAATAACTCTGAGGAGCAGGACCCAAATGCAGACACGGACAACGAGTAAGATTTAAACAGATATTTAATTAACGAAAACCAGAAACAAACAAAAACCAGGGAATGGGAAAACAGGTACGGTGAAGACGAGGGGAAAACCAAACGCGGGGATCAGGAGACGAAACACGAACAGGTGGTGGAAAACAGGAACTCTGGAAACTATCACAAAAGAAACAAAGAAACGATTAACATTAAACAAAGCAACATGGAAAGGTAACACAATCAAGTAGGTAGCCAACCAAACGAGAGACACGAACCACGAAATAGCAATACGGTCTGGCACCAGACGTGGGTCACATCCGGCTCTTTATCCACTTGCCTTAACGAGGAGATGAGCCACAGCTGGGGGAACCATGCCGACCAGCTCCAACAGACAAACACAAAGGGAAAGACACAAGCAGGGAGAACCAGACAGAGGGAAACAAACTCACACAAAAGGAAGAGGGAAGAGACTGACAAGACCGGAGTCCTGACAGCCTCCGCTGATTTAATTTAGCATTTTGTTAGGGTCAGGGTTAGGGAGTAGTGTTAGGGTCTACATAGGCCTATTTGCTGTGGAATTCGGCACTGATTGTGAAAAAAAAAAAAACAGACGGGGAACATAGAACCCGTTCTGTGACAAGCAGGGAACATCAGACCCTTTTCTTAAAAAAGGGTCCAATGTTCTCCTGTCACATACAAAGCAGGGAACATAGGACCAGGGAACATAGGTACGCACACCTCCACATCAATCTTACCCACCTGGACACCAGGAACCCTTCCTGGCTTATGTTAGACTGCTGTTCATAGATGACAGCTCAGCCTTTAACACCTTAGACCCCTCAAAGCTGGCCTTCAAATTGTACACACTGACCTGTGCCAGACCACAGGTGCTGCGTGTGGGCCATCACATGTCATCCTCCCTCACCCTCAACACTGGGCCCCCCCCAGGAGTTCCTTTCCCCAGGCCATGAGAATGCTGAACAAAGACTAAGTATCTCTGCACCCGGCCCCCCCAACTCCAGCTGTAAACTCCCTGACATGCAGAGCACTGTGTTGTAAATTATACAGGTGACATCACCATCATCAGCCGGATTACAAACAATGATGAGATTTCATATTGTGAGGAAATCAACAATCTGGGGTGGTGCTACCTACTTCTCAGCAAAAACAAACTCATCGTTGATTTTAGGCAAAAGACAGTACACACACACACACACACACACACACACACACACACACACACACACACACACACACACACACACACACACACACACACACACACACACACACACACACACACACACACACACACACACACACACACACACACCTGTCTACATCAGTGAAGGTGAGGTGGAGAGAGGTAACAGATATAGGTTCCTGGGAATCGGCACCACAGAAAGTGGTTTCAGAAGTGGTTGCATGTGTCCATGACAATGCACCCAACATTTTGGCTACAGCTGTCCATGGAGCGCATTTCCAAGCCTGTCTCCACCACCTGTCTCCAGAGTATGTTTGAGCCATTCTCCCAGATGGGCAGTGTTGGGCACGTTACTTTAAAAAAGTAATTAGTTACAGTTACTAGTAACGTCTCGCAAAAAGTAACTGAATTAGTTACTGAGTTACAAAGTATAAAAGTAACTAGTTACTATGGAAAGTAACTATTGCATTGCTTTCAAGTACATTTTTAAATGCTCAAATGTGTCAAAGAATTTGGACCCCACCTCCACCCCTCTTTAACGGTTCTTAAAATACATGTGCATGTTGAATCATTCATGATAAATTTGAACTTTAATACAATCAATTATTAACAGAAACAGTTTACACAAATCTAAACTATGTTGCTATGTTGCTGTGGGACAAAGTGAGACTAGTCTCCAATCAGACTTCATGTATTATTGTAGATATTATAATTAATATGTTTATATCCAGTTAAGAAGCAATGGGAGAAATCAGATGAAACACACACTTTTTGGAATGAATCATAGCACTCACTTTTACATTATACTTAAATATATATTACAGAGTCTTAATTTCATAGTGGACATTGTGTTATGACCATAGACGGTATAAAAAAATAAGCGGACAAATGGCTTCCGGGTCTGAGTGTGTGGCTAAACCTTCAATCATAGTTTAGGTTCTCAAGCTCTAGTTTCAAGTCTTCTTCAGTATAGAATGCTGTTCATTTAGTAGATTATGATCCAATTTGTGGTAAAATTAGATAAAGCAGTGGATGAGTTCACGGCGGGGCTACACGGCCGACTGTCAATCAGGAAATGTGTAAACATAGTTGTATCCACGGCACTGTGGACATTAAAATAGCTATGACTTGTTTTGGGGGGTCTACATGTAACTAGAATAGTTTTGTTTTGTTTTAGTGTTAGGTGTAGTGTCAGACATGCCTCAATAGTGCAGCGCACCAGAACATCGTAGCTTTACTCAACACCATGCCTGCTTCCACACGTGACATGGGTCAGAATACCACTCATCACACACACATATGCCCCTTTCACATATGCACTGCAAACCTGAAATCATCTAGACAATAACCGGCGGGGCTGTATGTGTGAACACAAATATTAATTTCATTGTGACCGGTCTTTAAAACAGCTCTCTAGTACACTCTCATGACCAACTAAGGAAATGTTGTGAGCGCCATTTTTTTTTAACGCTGGCAACATCAACTCATCGATATTATCTGACAAATGTGGACAACAAAGCTAAACAGTGGTAGGTAGAGGAGACAAACTGCCTCCTTGGGGTATGGTCCTCGGCTGAGGTGTGCTGAAAAATCTGCTGACTAATGCAAATCGATGCAAGACTCCCTTCCCACTAAACCATTCAAGTTCAAAGCCTAACCAAAAAAAAAAAGACTTAAGCAAATATTGGGTTACCATTTAATATATCAAACATCTTTCGTTTACGCTGGATGGCTCAAAATGGAGACTACATAATTGTGCAGCAGGATCTTATGGCGGCGGACTTTTTCCACAAGTTCAACAAGCAGGCTGAACACCATGTTAATTAGCCCTTTGTCAGTGTAATTTGTAAATCATTACAGCTTAATTGACCCCCCCCACACACAAGAAGATTGGGCAGAGCTAAATTGCTAGTAGCGCTAAATGTTATTAGCAATCTTTAATGGAAACAGTGATTAACTAAACAGAGATGTGGAGAAATCTGACTGACTGACTGACACACACACACACACACACACACACACACACACACACACACACACACACACACACACACACACACACACACACACACACACACACACACACACACACACACACACACACACACACACACACACACACACACACACACACACACACACACACACACAGTTTGGAAAATGGCATTCATAAATACACTGAATCTTATTGTCTGAGTGAAGGCAATATTTTAGAAGTAAGTGACTTGGTTACAGTTGTTTTCTCCATTAAGTTCCTTGCTTAACCCTTGTTTGGTTTACAGGTCTAATTGACCCGTTTCAAGTCTTGATGATGATAAATGATACAAGGATATTTGTTTTTTTACCTGAAACTCAATGGCCTTAGATTATTTTATGTGATAAACTGTAACGGGTGATGTATGGACCCAATTGGAGCACAAATGACACAGAACAAATGGAAATAGCTAAACAGTTTACTGAAGCTCAGGCAGACAGTACAACAACGCAGTGGCAGGGGGCTTGGCTGAGGCAGACAGGACTTTGGAACCAGGGAGAAGACCGCACAGGCACACAATCTGATGACGAACAGGCAGCAGAACCATATAACCAGTCAGAAACAGGCAAACAGGAACCAGGAGGGCAGAGGCTGAAATCTTGGTCAGGGACCAAAGGCTGAGGCTGAGGAACCCGCTGGAGAGTCTCGCATGGCAAAGAACAATCTGGCAGAGGAGTGAGTGTTGAGCTGGTGAATAAATACTGGGTTGATTGCACGTGATGAGGGGCAGCTGTGTGCACAGGTGAGTAGAGTAAGACTGATGAGGTGGGTGTGACTGGCAGGCTGAGTGGGGATCACTGGAAAAGCAATGGGAGCAGATGGCTGAACTGTGACATAAACATGTACAATAAAAAAAAAAAATAGAGCACACATGCCACTATTCCCCACACATTTACATCCTTCATATGGTCTTCGGGTCACACACATACATAAACACACACAGACCTGCTCGAACACACACACAAACGCACAGATAATTTTACATTATTATAATCTAAGCACAAAGAAACTGTTTGCTCTCACTGTCCCCCACTCTTTTACCCTCATCATGTGTCCACCACCACGCAAGACAAATCACCCTTCCATTGTTAATCGTGTTCTAGTAGAGACTGACTGCAATCATTAGACATATATGTATATTGATGGTTATATTAAAGTAAAATTTTATTTCAGATTTTTTTTTAAAACCCCAAATATGTCCTGGGTAAATCTGACCCAAGGGAGAACAGAGGGTCACAAAAGTAAAGACCATACAAGGGTTGACCGTATATTATCGGAGTAGGGGATTAGAAAAACCTGATTTACTAGCTAGATTTTTCCTGTAGAATGTCCATTTCTCTGCCATGTAATATTGTGAGTGAAAATATTGGCACCTGTGCACATTGTCATGACCTGGCTCTTGGGCCAGAACAAATATTGGAAACGGACCAGTTTCAAAAGGATGTGTGCATGTGTGTTTAAAGTAGAGTGTGTGAATGTTGTATTGTGTACAAAATAAGCAACAGGAACAAATTGTAAATACCCATTTTACTGAGAGGGGTCCTGACAGTGAGAGAGCGAGACAGAGGCTCCGTTCACGCTGCAGGTCTTAATGCACAATTCCGATTTATTGCTCAAATCTGATTTTTTGTTTGTCTGTTCACATTACGTCCTTAAATGTGGCCTGTCTAAGGATTGCTATGTAAACAGCTCACGCTCCTGATGTGACCCACATGTGCAGTTGATCATTGATGACATCAAGCTACAACGGTGTTTACGGAAACGAAAATGGCAATGGCTACTGGTACTGTAGTACTTCATGATTTAATGCTAAAAACAGTGTGTGGCATTGAAGTGTCACCCAAAATACTAATGAGGTCTTAAATTTCCCTCTCCCTCTACTGGCCGCCTGCTGCACTGCTGTCCTCCATGTTTGTTTTGATTCTGTTCATGGCTCCTGCCTGTGGCACACTTTTGTTTTCAATCAACTTTATTTGTCATTAATTTACAAAAGAGTGCAGCGCGGATCAGAATGACAACAAAAGTGCATTAATTGCGACCTGTCTGTTCAGATTACGGGTGCGTTCAAAAGATACGTATCCGATTCTGTAGCACATTTAAAAGTGGCCTGATTCTGATTGGAAAATGTCAGATTCAGTGCAACTTGTGCTGTTCACACTGTCAAAAGCAAATCAGCTTTGAGTCATATGAGCAAAAAAATAGGATTAAGTTCACTTGTAACTACAGTGTGAACGGAGCCAGAGATACAGAGAGATAGAGAATAAGTTCTATTTAATCTTATTTCAAGTTCCGGTGTCATCACCAAGATCATTTCCTATCATCTTCTCACTGGCACAGGTCAACTTGAGTTAACTTACTGTGGTAGCATTAGCTATGGCTAAATGATATACCACCAGAGGCTGCAGCTGGTAGCTTTCTGGCCTTATCAATCGGAGATGCGGATTACTTGCTCTCCAGAAAAAGAAGGGTCTGTTTGCCGACCAGCTGAAATAACATTACATATTATTGAATGATCCACCGGTTTCCACACACATCCTGTTCTCACTCTCACGGTTAGCAGGGTGTGCCCGATCAGGCTAACTTGGTGGGAAGAGTATACTACTGTGCTGAAGAGGGTCCTCACTCTTGTCAGGCCCAGGCAGGAATGAGGACTCAGATGCGGAGGTTCGTGGATCAAAACTGAATTTATTCCTTGACGACAAGAACAGAGACTGGCACAGAGCAAAAAGGCCACAAACAAAAAATCACGCCGCAAAGGAGGATCAAACATATCTATGGTCAAAAAACAAAGTACAAAAAAAGTCACTCCGTCCAGGAGGAAAAAACAAAAGGGCAAAGTTAACAAATTAATCTCTAAACTATGACGCTCCGTACAGGAGGAATAAAAAAAAACAAAGTGAACAAATTAAGTTATTAAACAAGGAATACAAACACCTGAACGTGGAAACAATGAACCCAATGGCACGAACAAGACTGTGGAAAAGCACTGGATACATTCAACATAAGGTGCGAAATAATCTGGCAACGGGACAGGGGAAAAGACACGAACTTTATACACATTAAGGGAGGGGAACCACAGGTGAAAACAATCAAGGAATCAGGGAATGACGTCAGACCGGTGACACAAGAGGAAGGGCAAGTGACCTGGAACGATAGGAGGGTTATCTTTCAAAATAAAACAGGAAATGCACAAGACAAAAACCCAAAGACATGACAGACCTCAAAATAAAACAGGAAATGCACAAGACAAAAACCCAAAGACATGACAGACCTCACCGCAGCATGACAGCTCTCCCCTTACTCTACTTCTGCTGCGGGGCAGAAAAGCGGTTCCACCCAGTCTACCTATGGCTGAGTTGGTTCCAGAAGGAAGCTGGAACACTTCAGGAGAGAGTATCAAGTCCCTCATGACCTGTGACATGAGCAGTCGGGCCAGCCAGCTGAGCTAGTGCACAGTACAAAGTTTAACAAGAAAGGGACATAAAAAACAGCATTCCAAACTACTACTGTTGTTCTTAAGAGACAGCTAAGTAAACATGAAAGCTTACCTTGGTTTTCTATTAATAAATTGTATATACAGTGTTTTCCATACATAGGCTAATGCATGGCACTGCGCCACAGAATCAACACAGAGCACCACAAATAGCTTACATTTTTTCCCCCGCAATATTAATGTAAATATTGTTCCGTCTATTCACACACACACACACACACACACACACACACACACACACACACACACACACACACACACACACACACACACACACACACACACACACACACACACACACACAGAATGGTATTCATCATGTGTTCGGGGAATATGAATAACCTCAGTTCTATGTGGTCATGTAAACACCATATCCTGAATATGATCATAAACCTCATAAACTGGATATTCATGTCCATGTAAACACACTGTAGGTGCAACCGGCGCCAAAAGATGATTGTTCATTTTCTGGATTAACTCGAACTGTCAGTTTGATTAAACGTAGAACCCACAGCATGCTGGAACAAAGACCTCGAAAGCCTTGGCTTCCATGCCGTCTCCCCCCACAACAGCTCACACCCAGGTGTGAATCCTCCAAGGCACCCAAACTGTTCATTGGCTGAATTGACCCCCGGACTATGACATCACCTGAGCCTATATGAAGTGGAGCCCCCCATCTCTCGCTCTCTTTCTACTGGCCTCTTTCTACTTGATCTTTTCTACCGGATCATCCTCCTACTCTTCTACATCTCTACGCGATCACTCAACTCCAGGAGACCAGCTTCCAGCTGTCCCCTCAGCCCTGGACCTGGCCTATGGCGTGGGATCACCACGAAGGTTAACCAACCGGTTATCCTCAACTGAGCACAGCATAGAGCGATCTGTTTCCTCTTTTGCCTAAGAGCCACAATCAGACAAGAACTACCACGGAGCTTCCTTTCTTCACCCAACCACTGGCATCAAGCAATGCGCAACATCTCCTATCTCATGGACTGGTAACTAATCACCAACTGGGCATTACTACATGTTATAGGACTTTATGAACGACTAGATACCATTGTAACTTTGTCATAAGAACTGAGAGATCAGGCTTCCGGCCTTTGTGTAACAAAGAGAATGTTCACACCTTCTTCGAGCCCCCACCTCTTCTCTTTGTCTCTCTCTCTCTCTCACACACACACACACACGCACACACACACATACACACAAACATACGTTTGCTGTTAGCTTTAGTTAGTTTATTGTGTTTTGTTTGTTGCATTCATTAATTTGTTAATAAATGTTTGTGTTTACCATATGTCTGATTATTTAATATTACACAAAGATGAATGAGCCAGCTTCTACTAAGAAAAGAACTTCTTAAATCCTTCAACTAATTAAACTATTATATTTATCGGTGTTTAACCCTTAATTAGTAGTTTAATATATTTTTATGAGACTTTAATATTAGTTATCACTCCGTCTATGACGGTGGTGCCCCGAGGAACTCTGGTTTGACTAGAGTCATTTTTATTATTGTCTTTGATAATTATTGGTGATAACTAATATTTCCTTGATTAACGGTAAGTTTATTGAGAATACTCAATCTCATAATCTGAACGTGAGTCAAGGCACTATATTTGATTGGTTCTCCGTGTGACGTTTTTAATAAATTGAAGTTATTAATTTTTAGTAATTTTTCTTTATTAATTTTCCTTATCAAATATTTCATTTGATAGTCACTATTGATCCAATTAAACCCAAAGTACCTACATTGGTGCCCCGTGTGAGGCTTAGTTATGTTGGCTTGGCAATAATTCATAATTGTGTGATATTAATATTCGTCATATTGTTGGACATTTTACAATTTTTGGATTTTTCATCCAAAATTTTCCAAAAGTCGTTCCATTTAACCCCACTTGTCTTCCACAGGAGTAGACATCCAGCTGTACTTACAAACCAGTACAAAGTGGTGTTATTTGATTAATTCCAAATTTAGCTAAAGTGATTTGAGAATATTGATAACCTCTGTAAGCCTGATAGTTACCCTTAAGATTTTGCTATTGCTGCTAGCTATTGAAGTTTGGTTTTGCATTTGAATATCACATATTCAATGCAATTTAATGAGTCTTGTCATAAGTGTTGCTAAATTAAGTGCTCCTTCCCCTAAACTCATAGCGTGCCCACGGCCCTATGAACCCGAGAGTTTTAACTGTTGGAACTGCCTTGCATTTCAACCTGAGTGGAGATAGATAGAGCCACAGTGTGCTACCAGCCCCTGTGAAATAAAGTTACATGCCCAGCTGTTTCTTCCACGTGTCTCAGCTTGAGTAGTACTTTATAGATATTATTCCCTGACTGACTGCCCTGCATCTCAGTTAGTGTAAATTCTGGTCCCAGAACCACATGGTGCTGTAGTTGCCCCTCCCCGCGCAGGAAGCAAGCTACCCACAAAGTGTAGATCAGAGGAACTGTTGTTTTAGGCTAGTGTACTACCCAATTTACATCACAAGGTGTCTGCCAAGCAACACCAGAGCCAAAACAATTGCATTGTTGTACTAGACAACAAGTTTAATCTCACCTTCCATTTTAACACAATGGAGAACCCATGTGTAGAGAATTTCATTTCTTCCCTAGCACAGAGCCTTAAACCTGGCTACCCTGAGTTCATTAACACATTGGACTTAAGTGAGTGCAGTAAAGAAATAGACTCCCTTCTCAGCGACACATCTAAAGGGTCAGTGTTGAAATGTTTGCTCCTGAACTTCCACCGGCAAATTAACATTGTCTGTCAGAGCAAAACAGCATTAGAAAAGGAGATAGAATCCCTTAAAGCTCAAAATGCTAATCTCATCAGTGAAGTTCAGATAGCAAATCACAAAGTCCTGCGTTATTTGGAAGATTTGCACTCAGCAGAGTCACAACTCTTCTCCCACAAAAAGGAATTGTTAGGTCTTAGATCAGAAACTCTTGCCCCACCAAAGTCATTCAGCCTTGCTGATTCTGGCTTTTCAAATTCAAATTCCTCCCTCAATGAGAGATTAACGCCCTCTCCAGAGCAGACCAAGGAAGTTCAGTCCTGCTCTACCTCCTCACTGCATCATTTTGAGAGTGATGACAGAGCTAGCATAGTCTTGCCTTCACAAACGGTGAGTTCACAATGTCCCCGCCTTGAAGAGCTTGAGCTTCTAGCTAAAGATATGGACGTGTTTGATCCAGACAACTGCGATCATAACATTGAGGACCATTTTAGGGAATTAGATCAAAATCTAATTGACCTGCCCAATGCAACACAGAGAGAGAAAGTTAAACTTGTGTGGAAAACCAGCTCAAAAGCTGTCCGCAAAGTTATACAGTCTCAACCTGTCAGAGTCAGAAATGACTACAATGAGCTCTGTCATGCACTGACAGAAGAATTCTCTTCTACTGCAGACGAAATCGCTTCTTTGGTTGCAGCTAGTCAAATAAAACATTCCCGTCAAGAGAGTCCCAGAGACTATTACAGACGTTTGAGACACGTATACTTCCAAGGAAGGAATGCACCAGGCTTAGAAGAGAACCCAACTTTTAAGTCCCTGTACTTGCAGAATCTTCATCCTTGTATACGTACACACGTTATTCTTGAGACAAGAAAAGATAACCTCTCTCTTAACGAGGTTAGGAAAATAGCACAGGTGGCTTGGGAAACTGTTGTCAATTGCAAAGCAAGGGAAACAACATCTGCTTCCAGCAGCTCAAACACCGTGAGGTCACACAGACCTTCTGTCTCAGAACCCCATCCTCAGAACAGATCGAAAGGGGGGGACAAAACACAGCATAGGGACGCAGAGCGTAAACGCCATGTCCGCCAGCTGCCACGGGATAGTCATGCCCAGAGCAGGAGCTGTAGAAGGCCATACTCTGAGATCCTGGCCCAGCATAATGACCTGCCAAACCACTGCTCAGATGATGACCACAGCATCTCTGACCGCAGTTCAGAACCCGACAGTGACAGCACTTCTGAGTGTCTTTCTGTACACGGCTACAGGCAGCGTTACAGCCCTGAGCCACGAGTTAAGAAGAACTTCAAACAACAGAGCTCCAGAGTCCGCTCTTCTCGGTTCTGTAGGTAACAGTCCGTCTGCACTGATAGTAAGATTAATGCAATCTCAGCAGCCTTACTTTTCTTACAATTAAATTGGTAAACTTTGATTTGTTAGCAGCCGCAGCAAACTCAATAAGACCCAAATTGTAATTGGACTTAACACCTTGTACAAACTTTGCAAATACTTTTGGATCAACTCCTTGTATTTTGTAATAAGCTCACTGGTAAACACTAGTTTAGGACACATCTCATGATTGAAGCACCAGTCATACACCTGTCCTCATGCAACTGACAGCTGCATCTCATCTGTATCTCACCCCAAGTCATTTACATAACTAACACTTCTGTTCTCACTAACCTGAAGAGTAGCTGAGAAACAATGTTTATTATGTATTTCGTATAGTGCCATTGTCATGTTTAGATTTTGTTTTGTAGCTTTTGTTCTTGCCTAGTCGAGATATTAGTAGTGTTTAGCCAATTCCCAGTTGGTGAAATAACTGCCCAAAACGTTGCAAACACTAAATGAACTGACAAATGAACTCTGTACATCTATGGACTGTGAAAGATGCCCTTAAAACCGCACATCGGGTGCAGTCTCAAGGACATCGGGGGGATATGTAGGGGCAACCGGCGCCAAAAGATGATTGTTCATTTTCTGGATTAACTCGAACTGTCAGTTTGATTAAACGTAGAACCCACAGCATGCTGGAACAAAGACCTCGAAAGCCTTGGCTTCCATGCCGTCTCCCCCCACAACAGCTCACACCCAGGTGTGAATCCTCCAAGGCACCCAAACTGTTCATTGGCTGAATTGACCCCCGGACTATGACATCACCTGAGCCTATATGAAGTGGAGCCCCCCATCTCTCGCTCTCTTTCTACTGGCCTCTTTCTACTTGATCTTTTCTACCGGATCATCCTCCTACTCTTCTACATCTCTACGCGATCACTCAACTCCAGGAGACCAGCTTCCAGCTGTCCCCTCAGCCCTGGACCTGGCCTATGGCGTGGGATCACCACGAAGGTTAACCAACCGGTTATCCTCAACTGAGCACAGCATAGAGCGATCTGTTTCCTCTTTTGCCTAAGAGCCACAATCAGACAAGAACTACCACGGAGCTTCCTTTCTTCACCCAACCACTGGCATCAAGCAATGCGCAACATCTCCTATCTCATGGACTGGTAACTAATCACCAACTGGGCATTACTACATGTTATAGGACTTTATGAACGACTAGATACCATTGTAACTTTGTCATAAGAACTGAGAGATCAGGCTTCCGGCCTTTGTGTAACAAAGAGAATGTTCACACCTTCTTCGAGCCCCCACCTCTTCTCTTTGTCTCTCTCTCTCTCTCACACACACACACACACGCACACACACACATACACACAAACATACGTTTGCTGTTAGCTTTAGTTAGTTTATTGTGTTTTGTTTGTTGCATTCATTAATTTGTTAATAAATGTTTGTGTTTACCATATGTCTGATTATTTAATATTACACAAAGATGAATGAGCCAGCTTCTACTAAGAAAAGAACTTCTTAAATCCTTCAACTAATTAAACTATTATATTTATCGGTGTTTAACCCTTAATTAGTAGTTTAATATATTTTTATGAGACTTTAATATTAGTTATCACTCCGTCTATGACGGTGGTGCCCCGAGGAACTCTGGTTTGACTAGAGTCATTTTTATTATTGTCTTTGATAATTATTGGTGATAACTAATATTTCCTTGATTAACGGTAAGTTTATTGAGAATACTCAATCTCATAATCTGAACGTGAGTCAAGGCACTATATTTGATTGGTTCTCCGTGTGACGTTTTTAATAAATTGAAGTTATTAATTTTTAGTAATTTTTCTTTATTAATTTTCCTTATCAAATATTTCATTTGATAGTCACTATTGATCCAATTAAACCCAAAGTACCTACAACACTCATGTGTGAATGTGCAGTGATATAGAAATGCTGATATTCCTTATGTAGGTACTTTAGGTTTAATTGGATCAAAGGTGTGACTATCAAATAAAATATTTGAAAAAGAAAATTAATAAAGAAAAATTACTAAGAATTAAGAACATTAATTTATTAAAAACTTCACACGAAGAACCAATTAAATGTAGTGCCTTGACTCATGTTCAGATTATGAGATTGAGTATTCTCAATAAACTTAGCGTTAAGTAAATATTAGGTATCACCAATAATTATCAAAGATAACAATAAAAATGACTCTAGTTAAACCAGAGTTTCTCGGGGCACCACCGTCATAGACGGAGTGATAACTAATATTAAAGTCTCATAAAATATATCAAACTACTAATTAAGAGTTGAACACCGATAAATGTAATAGTTTAATCAGTTGAAGGATTTAAAAGTTCTTTCATTAGTAGAGGCTGGCTCATTCATCTGTGTGTAATATTAAATAAACAGACATATGGTGAATACAAACATTTATTAACAAATTAATAAATGCAACAAATAAAACACAATAAACTAACTAAAGCTAAAAGCAAATGTGTTTGTGTGTGCGTGTGTGCGTGTGTGCGTGTGTGCGTGCGTGTATGTGTGTGTGTGTGTGTATGTGTGTGTGTGTGTGTTTGAAACAAAGAGGAGAGGTGGGGGCTTGGACACCTACTGGGATGGTGTGAACATTTAAGTTACACAAAGACCTGCAGCCTGGAGATCTCAGGAGTTCTTATTCAGGTTATAACAAAGTTACAGTTCTATCTTGCCGTTCTTATAGTCCTATAACATGTAGTAATGCCCAGTTGGTGATTAGTTACCAGTCCATGAGATGGGAGATGAGTTGCGTTGCTTGATGCCAGTGGCTGGTCCCTTGTGAAGGAAGCTGGTTGAAGAAAGGTTCTTGTTCTGGTTGTTGCTCTTAGACAAAAGAGGACTCAGATCGCTCTTTGTTCTGCTCAGTTGAGTTGGTAACCGGTTGATGATCCTACTCAATACAGGCCATGTTCAAGGCCTAGGGACAGCGGCAGCTGGTCCCTGGATCGAGCAGGAGAGCGTCGAGTTGTGTGCAAGAGGAGAGTCCGAGAGAGAGGGGAAGGAGTGTCCGTCACTTTTATAGACACTGATGATGTCATCACCAGAGGTCAGGTTAGCCAATGAACTGACAGTTTGGGGGTAACTTGGAAAATCACACCTGGGTGTGACCTGTGGGGGAGAGTGCATGGCAGGGCTTTGTTTGTGACCATGCCCTCAGAGACAAAGGCTGCCAGGCTTTGGGCCTAGTCATTTCCCCTTAGTCTGAGCAAGGCTGAGACCTTCTCATAATCAAACTGAAAGTTCACGTTCACGGTGAACTTCCATGGGTGCAGCATAAAGCAGAAGATGGTGTTTACCTGTGTAAAGTATGTATGTACATGTTGGTTTGATGTGCTCAGGATATGACTAGTAGGTCATGTGTTTGCATGAAAGAGACATTCTTGATAAAAGGTATCATTAAATTATACTCATTATTGTTTAACAGGTTTTGTTTTTATTCGGGCAAATGAACATGAAATTTGTGCAAGTAGAATAAGACCTGTATTTGCCCTATGGAACCTTAGTGTCAACCCCTGCTTTAAAGAATTAAGATTTAGCTGAATAATTATAAACCAGTCTCCCTTCCCTGCAGAACTGTGAATAGCACAACGTTTTGGCTGAATGTCACATTACCATCTATCATCATCTGTTGTCAGAGTCTGTGTTGGGGAGAGGTCAGAGCCCCTGCCCCTCAAAAGGTCTCCATACGGCCCTGCACCACACATTGCTACCTGGTCTGTAGGAAACAGTGACATATGCTTAGGCCAGAAAGTGTCTCTCATCCCTCCTTCCTTCAAACTTAACATCAATGGTTACTCCCGTTTTAGTATCAGTACATAACTGCTGTGGTCGTTGAGATGTCACTGTGGCTCATTTAGTGGAAGGGTCGACGCGCTTTTGCCCTAGTCTGGAAAAGGTCCATGTCATGCATGGCTTGGTATGCTAAAACTCTTAATGGGAACATAACTCAGCACAGCATGGTGCGTCTCAGAACGATAAAAATTGCCAATGAAAGGCCAACAGCAGGCATTGATTAGACTTATTAGCCCACCACACAATCATTCATATAGCCATGCTGTCTGACGCAGGGGCATCCAAACATTTTAAAAACAACTCCCAACTGTCTCTAAATAAGTTGAACTTGACAAAAGTACATGGTCTCCATAATTCTTTCATTCAATGTTAGTTGTACAGTTACTACAGTAACTCATATGTTGTGAGTCATGTGTGCCTCCAACACATCATCAAGGCGGATGTTTCCTTTTACTGTGTCATCCTGTCGAAGGTAAAACTACTTGTAACGTGCAGAGCATGAGCTCCGATCTTAGTTACTCACATTATGATGGGAAATTTCCATTTATTGACCTCCTCTTCATTATAAACCAATGAGAGGCGATGAATCCTCTCAGTTTGTTTGGCACCACTGTAAACAGTTTATCTTCTTTGATTGCGATGCAAAGCCTCTGCGTGCTTTCATCTTCCAGTAGTTGATACTTGTGGTTTCAAACAGAACTCCAGAACCTGTAAAACATCTGGTTACCTCCAGGTGTCACCAAATCAACCATGACTAAAATCTCAAGGATTAAAGTTGTAATCCTTACGATATTTGTTTAGAAATACAACAGAACAACTGGTGAATTTACAGCTCAGCCAAACATTTTCACTCATTAATACAATGTCCATGTCGGGGGCAAAGCACACATGAATACAGATATAACGTTCAAAAGCTGTTTTTCTTCTCAAAAATATGCTCCTTGGTTTTGCCCAATTTGATACAATAACCCTTGCTTGGACCACACCCATCTTTGGACTCTACCTTGATTTTGATCTCAACTGCACAACTGTAAAGTTTCAGGACTATCTTGCACAGTTGTGATGCTATTATAGCAACAAAAACAGGCAGATAGACTCATAGGTGAAACCGTTACTAGTGTTGTTATTGCGGCTAGGGATGAAGGGATATTTAGCTGATTTTAATCCAGCTCTGTGTCATGGCAGCGTGTGTAGATGAACGGTGTTTGGCTTCCCTCTGTGCCAAATCTCACAGCGGATCGGAGCAGCCAAAGTTTTTTCTCTGCCAACTATTGCTTTCCTCCCCCAGTTATTATTTTTTTGTATGTATTTGTTTGCTGACTTATAGTTTTGTGCTTTGCCTCCTTCAGATTGATCCTAAAGTTGCCTTTCCTAGACGTGCTCAGCCCAAGGTAAGAGGACTCTCTTCCTTTATGCTATGAAGAGCTGTATTTTATTTGTCCTAGCTTTGAGAATGATACCCTTTGGTTGTATCCATTTCCAGACATTTAGAATAATTGATAGATCAGAGACAGTGTATAAAAAATAATAATAATAGTTTTGGTCAGTTTTTTGGTCAAAACGTGCCAACTATTTTCTTTGAGTTGAAACACAGGGGGCTGTAAAGATGAGACAGTTTTATCGGAAACTGTGTGTGTGTGTGTGTGTGTGTGTGTGTTTGTGTGTGTGTGAGAAAGACAAGAGGATACTGTAGACTTCACTGCCAACGAGAGGCATGTTTCTACACCCTTTTTTTTGTCTGCTTGAAATACATACAATAATCGAAGCTGGCAGTTTGAGCAGCATTGTTAGTGATTGTGGAAACAGTGTGAAAGCCTGGAAATACCAAAGGTTTCATTTTCCATACATCATGCACATTCACCGCTATTTTGTTGATGTTTGATATTTCTCACCTTTGTGAGCAGTTTGAGGTGGTGAGGGAGGGAAACCTTTGCATTTATTATTTTAATAAACATGCAATTGAATAAAAGGACATTCACAAGAAAAAAATAGTGCTGCAGACAGCTGGGCTGTGCAGCCAGAAGCCGTGAAGGAGATGAGAGCTGCAGAACAGTGCACAGCGGAGGAGGGCTGAAGGTTAAACAGGACCTGCAGTTGTCTTCTGGAACTGCTACTTAAGGGCAATCTCATTAGTGCAGGAAACAAGTCTGATTTTCCTCTGCCTTGAGTGAGAGAGTTCGTCTTGTTGCAGCAGCAGGACTAAAGTCAGTAAGGGGATAGGCTGATAAAATCATTTTTGATCAGTTTGCATGAGAGCTGGAGGTCATGTCCCCTGCAATAGGCTCTGACTACTGTGTTCTGTGCTTCATATTCACTTTACAGCTCATGTTGAATTTCTATGTCAAATCGAGTACCTGACACACCATGGAGCTGTGTGTTTGTGTTTGTGTGTGTGTGTGTGTGTGTGTGTGTGTGTGTGTGTGTGTGTGTGTGTGTGTGTGTGTGTGTGTGTGTGTGATGATATAACAACACTATTCAATTCAATTATATTTTATACATAGTGCCAAATCAGATTTTGCACAGACCCTCAGTGTGGAATGGGAAAGTTTAGAATTATATAAGTTTTGTGTTTAACACTTCCTGTTTTGATTACAATGTACAGGAAGCCTTTGGTCTGTACCTTCCACATTGCTTGGATTATGAAAGGGGTAGAAAAGTAGGTTTGGAATATTTCTCGCATGGTTTGTGTTTTTTTCCATTTTTGCATAACATCTAATGGCCGATTACCCTAACATTTTGCACAGATCCTCAGGTAACGATGGAGAAGTTTAATGTTAATCTGACTAATAAATGCAAAGATATACAACACTTACTGTTTTAACTACAACACACATGAAGTTGTTCCTTTGTAACCTGCATATTTTGAGCTTTTGCAATTCTTTTGATAACTTTTGATCAAGATGATCGAAGGATAATTCCTGCAATGTTTTGTGGTGATCAGACATTCAGCCTAGGAGGACTTTGAAAAGATAGGTTTAGCATTTTTGGGGAAATTGCAGAAACAGTACTAGGCAGAAATGTCCATGGCCTGTATCACGAGATTCAGCACCTTTCAGAGAACCCGTTGATGTAAGACATGTTCATTTGCGATTTATTGTGTGGGGGTTGGAGGCCAGGAAGCCTTGTCCTTGATTACAGTAGCACCTTGTGGATGTGTTATTTTTGGTGTGTTCTGTGGGTGCCCCAGTCTTCACCTCCCCTGAAAGTTTTGTTTGAATTACTAAGATGGTTAATGCACCAGTATGAGTGCTATTCAATACAGCGCCACCTACTTGCTTACCGATTTTTCTCAGTGCCTTAGGGGAGCAAGTTTTTTGTCTTGATTTATAATGAATTCTGCACAACAGCAACATCTAGTGGTTGGTTGGTGTCAAATTTTGTAGCAGGCCTCAGTAAATCATGGAAAACTGGATTACCAAGTTCTGTGTTGATCCGACACATTTTGGAGAAGATATACAGCACTTCCTGTTATGTATGTTATCTGCAAGATTATCTGTAAGATTACTACAATTCTTTTGATAACTTTTGACCATGGCCATCCACACATTACGTTTGCCAAGTTTAATCTTAATTGGACACTCGGCCTAGGAGGAGTTTGAAAAAGTAAGTTTTGCATATATCGCGATCCTGCAAGAAAGACTTGGATATGGCGGATATGGCATATGCCTATATCATGAGATTCGCATAGGTTACGGGAACGTGTAGAATGAATCTGTTAGCTATGATGTGCCGTCTGTCGGCAGCTCCGGAGCTGATTGACCGCAGAAATGCACTAAACCAAAATAGATTTCATGTTGGCTCTATGAGAAGAAATCAACAGTGTTTAACTGATTTATTGATTTTATTTCTCCGCCCAGCGAGTGAGGCAGCAGGTGACTCAGAGACTGATCTGATCAGTCAGTGTAGATACGGTTCATATGTTTAAACACATATACAGTCTGATAGGATCAGTCAGTGTAGATACGGTTCATATGTTTAAAACACATATACAGACTGATCTGATCAGTCGGTGTAGATACGGTTCGTATGTTTAAACACATAAACAAACTGATCTGATCAGTCAGTGTAGAAACAGTTCATATTTTAAACACATATTCAGACTGATCTGATCAGTCAGTGTAGATATGGTTCATATAAAACAGCAGGAGAAAACTCGGGTGTGAGTCGATCAACTTAATAAAATGGAAACATATCTATTCAGTGAGATGAGCAAGTGACGGTCGTCACACTGCTTCTTATCTCGCTCTGCTTAAATTTCAATATACAGATAATTAAAATGTATTATATGGACATTATCAGATACCTCGACGAGGAGAAGGCCTTCTGCCAATTTCTGGACCTAATTTACCTGACTGACAGCAAAGCAGATTCTATAGTGGCAGCACTAAAGAACATTATTCACACACTTAATCTTTGGCCTTAGAACTGATGGTGCTGCTATAATGACAGGTACCATAACTTTAGGTTATTTACATAACCCCGGTTCTCTGAGTAATATGAGTGAGATGTCTCACTATGGGATGCACGCCTCGCTGCAGCCCTCAGAAGCATTTATCTCATTACGCCAATCCTGATTGGCTGGTGAAAGGTGTCCGTCCGCCACAGGTAGTCCCAGCTTGTAGAAATGGACAAAAGTGAGAGGCGAGGACCAGCTCGCTGCAGCACAAATGTCCTTAACAGAAACTCCCCTGAATAAGGCCCAGGATGCGGCCAAGCCCCGAGTTGAGTGCGCCCGCAGGCCCGCAGGTGGCTGCAGACCCCGACTCGTATAGGCCAAAGCAATCGCCTCCACGACCCAGTGGGACAGGCGCTGCTTTGTGATAGGTTTCCCTTTATGAGGATTAGCCCAGGAGACAAACAGCTGATCGCTCCTCCTGAAACCCTTAGTCCTGTCCATGTAAGTGCGCACTGCACGGTCCGGACATAACGCATGCGACCGCTGCCCTCCTGGTGAGGCAGCAAAAGCCACAAGGTCAATAGGAGAACATGAGCCCACCACCTTAGGTACAAAAGCCGGGTTGGGCTTCAAAATTATCCTCACATCCCCGGGAAAAGCTGAGTGCATGACGGATGCACCGAAAGCGCATGGATGTCACTAACCCGTTTAGCCGAAGCCAGAGCCAGTAACAACACCGTCTTGAGAGACATGTGTTTCAAGTCTGCACCCTCCATTGGTTCAAACGGGGGGCCCTTAAGCCCCTCCAGAACCACAGCCAGATCCCATGGTGGCACCAATGGTCTGGACACGGGGAGAAGCCTGCGCGCTCCCTTCATAAAACGGCAAACCAGCGGGTGCTGGCTCGCTGTTTGCCCGCCAAACCCCACATGACAGGCGGCGATAGCCGCCAGGTACACTTTAACCGTGGAGAAGGCTTTCCGTTTGTCAATCAGGTCCTGCATGAATGACAATATCACTCCCACTGGACACTGAAAAGGTATGTGACCGTTCCTGTGACACCACCCCTCAAACACCCTCCACTTGCAGCCATACAGAGACCGAGTGGAGGAGGCTCGAGCACTTTGTATAGTGGAAATCACACGCTGTGGGAGTCCCACAGCTGACAGATTGAGCCACTCAGGGGCCAAGCCAACAGCACCAGGCGTTCCGGATGCGGGTGGAAGACCGTCCCTCCCCCCTGTGATAGCAGGTCCCTGCGCAGCGGGAGCTGCCAGGGCTGCGCGGACAGCAACCGATAAATCTCCGCCAGCCAATGCATCGCAGGCCAATGCGGAGCCACCAGAATCAGCGTGTGGCCGTGGTCCCTTACTCTGGATAGAGTGGGGGGTATCAAGGCCATGGGAGGGAACGCGTAAAGAAGCTCGCGCGGCCAGGCGTGCGCTAGTGCGTCTACACCGAGGGGAGTGTCCATGCTGCGCAGAGAGTAAAACAGCGCGCACTGCGCTGTAGGTACTTTGGGTTTAATTGGATCAATAGTGTGACTATCAAATGAAATATTTGATAAGGAAAATGAATAAAGAAAAATTACTAAAAATTAATAACTTCAATTTATTAAAAACGTCACACGGAAAACCAATCGAATGTAGGGCCTTGACTCACGTTCAGATTATGAGATTGAGTATTCTCAATAAACTTAGCGTTAATCAAGTAAATATTAGTTATCACCAATAATTATCAAAGATAATAATAAAAAAGACTCTAGTCAAACCAGAGTTCCTCGGGGCACCACCGTCATAGACGGAGTGATAACTAATATTAAAGTCTCATGTAATAGTTTAATTAGTTGAAGGATTTAAAAGTTCTTTTCTTAGTAGAAGCTGGCTCATTCATCTTTGTGTAATATTAAATAAACAGACATATGGTAAACACAAACATTTATTAACAGATTAATAAATGCAACAAACAAAACACAATAAACTAACTAAAGCTAACAGCAAGTGTGTGTGTTTGTGTGTGTGTGTGTGTGTGTGTGTGTGTGTGTGTGTGTGTGTGTGTGTGTGTGTGTGTGTGTGTGTGTGTGTGTGTGTGTGTGTGTGTGTGTGTGAGAGAGAGAGACAAAGAGGAGAGGTGGGGGGCTCGGACCCCTGCAGAGAAGGTGTGAACACTTAAGTTACATGAAGCACCAAAAGCCTGATCTCTCGGTTCTTATGACAAAGTTACAATGGTATCTAGCCGTTCATAAAGTCCTATAACATGTAGTAATGCCCAGTTGGTGATTAGTTACCAGTCCATGAGATGGGAGATGTTTTGCGTTGCTTGATGCCAGTGGCTGGGTGAAGAAAGGAGGCTTCATGGTGAGATGTTCTTGTCCTATTTGTGGCAAAAGAGGACTCGGATCGCTCTGTGCTGTGCTCAGTTGAGGATAACCAGTTGGTTAAACTCTTGCTGGTGATCCCACGCCATAGGCCAGGTCCAGGGCCGAGGGGACAGCGGGCAGCTGGTCTCCTGGATCCGCTGGAGCGCGTCGAGTTGAGTGAAGAGCAGGAGAAAGAGACCGGGAGAAAGAGAGAGCGAGAGATGGGGGGCTTCACTTTATATAGGCCCGGTTTGGGTGCCTTGGAGAATTCACACCTGGGTGTGACCTGTTGTGGGGGAGAAGGCATGGCAGCCAGGCTTTTGGGCCTAGTCTTTGAGGTCTTTGTTTCAGCAGGCTTTGGGCCTACTTTTAATCAAACTGACAGTTCGAGTTAATCCAGAAAATGAACAATCATCTTTGGGTGCCGGTTGCACCTACAGCGCTTTTCCTCTCAACGCGAATAGGTCCACCGCGGCCCGCCCATAACGGGCCCAGATCTGTTCCACAATCTCCGGGTGCAGAGTCCACTCCCCGTATACTGGCGCTCCCCTGGACAATAGGTCCGCTCCCGTGTTCAGAGCTCCCGGGACGTGTGTCGCTCTCAGGGAGAGGAGACGACCACAGCTCCACAGGATCAGTCTGTGTGCCAGCATGTGCAACTGACGAGAGCGTAACCCCCCTGACGGTTGATATACGACACCGTCATTGTATTGTCCATCCTCACCAGGACATGATGACCAATAAGAGACCGAAGGAAGCGTTTCAGAGACAGAAACACTGCTGAAAGTTCCAGTAAATTTATGTGAGACCGCTGGAGGCCCACACTCCAGCGGTCTCACATAAATTTTCTGGAACTTTCAGCAGTGATTCTGTTCCTCACCGATTGGCCCTCGTGGATTCCGCCCCACCCTGTCAGGCTGGCGTCCGTAGTGACCACCTTTCTGGACAGGACGGGGCCCATGGGTACCCCACGGGTCAGAAAGGACGGGGCTCGCCAGTGGTGCAGCGCTCTGACGCACCCCGTGTGACCAACTCCAGCCCGCATGAAGCCACCCAGAGCTGGGATTCTCTCATGTGGAGGAGACCGAGACGGACTACGAGAATGGCGGACGCCATCAGTCCGAGTAACCAAAGACATAATCTGAATTGAACAGATTTTCCCGGAAGAAAACGCGAGACATGCCCTGAAAGCTTTCACTCGTTCTGCCGAGAGGCGCGCTGTGAAAGTCACCGAGTCCAGGGATAATCCCAGAAAGATTATTTCCTGTGTCAGGGACAGCATGCTCTTTTCCGCGTTTATCACAAAACCCAGATCGAATAGGTGTTGTGTGAGAACACGCGTGTGCGCTGTGGCCTCCTGCTTCGATTGTGCCAAAAGCAGCCAATCGTCCAGATATGTGGCCAAGCGGATGCCCTGCCGTCTGCTTCCGTGCACCGTACGAACACCCTCGGGCTTAAAGACAGACCGAACGGGAGCACGCGGTACTTGTAGCAAGTCCCCCGGAAAGCGAACCTCAGATACTTTCTGTGGGGAGGATAGATCGGAATGTGGAAATACGCGTCTTTCAGATCGACAGAAGTGAACCAATCATTCTGTCGCACCAGGCGCAGCAGGGATGCGTGTGTAAGCATCCTGAACTTGTATTTCCTGAGATATTTGTTCAGAGCACGTAGATCCAGGATAGGGCTCTCCCTGAGCCTGGGAGTGTATTATGCCTGCGAATCGTGGGGGAACAGCGGCAAACTGCAGCCTGTACCCCCTTGAAATCGTCCTCAGCACCCAGGGTGGAGCTGCGTGCGTGGCCCATCTCTCCCACCTGCGGCAGAGAGGTGACACACGCTGCAGCTCTTCTACCATGAGAGCCGGTGGCGTTGGCGCCCTCTCCTGGTGGAATACTGACATGACATGACAGCACAGTGGCGGGGACCTTGCCGTCCCGCCCCGGGGAAAGCCGTGGCAATTCTCCGGGGGGAGACAGCGGGTGCCGCCACAACGCTGTTTATTTTGACAGCTTTTGTTTTTATTAGCTGCGCTCTCGGCCTGGATGCGACAGCGGGACACATTTTATTTTCTTTGAAAACTTTGTGTGTGTGTGTGTGCGTGCTTGTGGACATTGAAGAGGGGCAACCGCTAAACCCTCTGCCGTCATATGTCCGTCTCTCCCGGTCTGCTCTGGCATGGTCCGTGGCAGCTGGGAGATAGGGGCGTGGGGGGCCCCTAGATGCACGCTCAGAAGCCAAACAGGTGGAGCTGGAGAACGGGGAACTTCCAGCTGGGGTCGAGGGCTTCTTAAACCAGCCGGACCGACCAGACGCGATGGGTGGGACGGGCTGGGGCTTCGATAGTTTCGGTCTCATTTTGAACTGCGAAACCTGGGAAGCAGCCTGCGCAAAGGTTTTACGCTGCGCAGGCGGGGAAGGAGTCGGGGGCTTTCGAGGGAGGCAGAGCTTGAGGGCTTCATCCTCCTTCTTTTTGGCTTCACACCGTCGTTGCATCGATGCTAACGAGGAACCAAAAATCCCCACCGGGACAATGGGCATGTCCAGGACGTTGTCCTTCTCCCTGTCTGACAGGTTGGCGAGGCTGAGCCACCGTCCTCTTTCCTGCAGAACCATGGTCCCCAGCGCTCTCCCGGTGGCCTGGACCGCGCAGCGTTGGACACGGAGACACAGATCGGTGATGACCGGTATCTCCTCCCACGCGTTTGGGTCCTGAGTTAGCATAACATCTTCGCATAACTCAGCCTGGTAAGCCGTGAGCAGCGAGAGGACGTTGAGCGCTCTGGCCGAGAGCGCCGCCGCCTTGTACGCCTTCTCAGTCAGGGCTGACTGAAAACGGTCAGACTTGGACGGCAGGCTGGGGCTCCGGGAGGACACTGCTGACAGCTGGGGGTGAAGGTGCGCTGCAACGAGTGGCTCCATCGGAGGCATACGGAGCAGACCCAGGCTCTCCATCGCCTCACAGTCAAGGGACGAGGCCCCGGGAATCGGGCTCCGGCTGCTGTAGGGGCGATCTCTCCATGAGCGCGCCACCTCCTCCAGCAGCTCCGGGAAGACGGGGAGAAGTTGCTTCGTCGCGCTCTTGGCCAAGGGCAATTTCTTCCCCTCGTAGCGTGACCGGGTGGTCTCAGCTACGACAGCAGGCCAGGGGATGCCCAGCCGGGCAGCAGCGCGTTTGCACACGTCAAGCATGTCCAAGCTGGGAGAGGGAGAAGCTGGTGTGCTACTCTCGTCTCCATCCCGAGAGGCGATGGAGGCCGCGGGCTTTACAGCCTGGGCCGGAGTGATGAAGATGTCATCCTCTTCTTCATCCTCTGATATGAGGAATTCCAAGGCGCCATCATCATCTTCCCCATAGTCCAATCCAGGACGTCTTCCTCCAGCGGGGGACCCGCAGCTAGCTCCAGCTGGGAACCCCAGCTGCCACTAGCCTCCGGTGCCACCACCGCAGCGGCCCCCACCTCCGCCACACCGTCGACGGCGGCGCCGTCGGAAGGGAGATAGGGGTCATGTCCAGACAGGCTAGCTTGGCGGGCTAGTCGTCTGCGGAGACTCTTTTCTTCGTGAACACAGCACAGTGTGGACACGAGCCGGGGACATTGATAGCCGCCCGGGTGTGTTCCAGCCCCAGACAGCATGAGCAGACCTGGTGTGGATCCATGCTCAATATCTTATTCCCGCAGCGACAGAGTCTTGCTCAGGAGTCTCCGTGCCCTCTGGTGTGAGGGGATTTAGCCTCCATTCCGTGCGAGCTGGTGTGCAGGCAGGGAGCCGAGGCAGTTAGCTGGTGTGCTAACCGTGAAAAACCGAGAGATTTAGCTGGTGTGCTAATGCTTGGCGCTCGAACAGCCGGGGTGGGGCGTCGATAGCAGTGCTGACCAAGCCGTGGAGGGGCAGGAAAGCACCGAGTTCAATCTGGTGTGACCGACGAAGCAAAATAAAATATCCAAAACTAGCCGCGCCCGGCGACAGAAGCTAAATAAGATCTGTCTGTGGACAGTTAAGCTAGCTAGCCTTGGACGCGAGATATGCTCCGAGTGAGAAGAGGTGTTTGAATGAGGTGGTGCCATCCGCATGAGCTATTTAAGGTAGCTGGGACTACCTGTGGCGGACGGACACCTTTCACCAGCCAATCAGGATTGGCGTAATGAGATAAATGCTTCTGAGGGCTGCAGCGAGGCGTGCATCCCATAGTGAGACATCGAATGAAATATTATGAAAGAGAACTATTTTTTGTACATAATTTAACTGTTTTGAATGGTTTGTTTCTTGTTAAATGAATGAACAAATGTTTTCTTTAGGCAGGGGTGACAGTAAGTTGGTACTGGCCGGTACGGCGTACCACTAAAAGGTTTTTGAGGGGGTGCGCCATACCAGAAAGAAAAATGAATTGTCTCTGAAAAAAATGTTCATTCAGCATGACTACACACATTTATTGATCTCAATGACAAAGTTCACCTATGTATACAGCAATGTTTAGAATGCATTTTCGGCTGTTTTCCTCTTTATCTGTAATGTTGAATCGAACCACGGGGGCAGCCATCTTGCCATTCTGTTGACAAAAAGCAGCTACCTTATTGGTGTAGCACGATCATGTGTCAAACTGTGCCACCACCTGCGGCCAAAAGATTATTACTCTCTGAAGAAACTAGTTCTGCATAAAACATACACACATAATCGACTGGAATTTCAACGAAAAACTTTTTTTTGGTGGCTTAGCATGACTCGTTCTTTTATGAACTAGGGATTGTTTAGATAGAAGACTGCAGGGCAGAAATCCTTTTCTAAAATACTTTTCGTGGTTCACCTTGCAGCCTAAGAGGGATATTCAAATCATGATTCAAATAGATCTATTTGATAAGATAAGGAAGAGGAAAATATAAAAAATAATAAACAATATTAATGATATGTTTCAGAGAATAGACCGCAGCAATGATGAAACAGAAAACGTACCCGGTAGAGTTCGCAGAACAATACCCATGGAAGATGAAAAGTCAAGATCGTTTCAGCGGTTCAGTCAAAATGATGTGTTTGCAATATATTTGTAATCAAAAACTGAAATGGGGGATTATAGAGAGATACTAGTTTGATAAAAGGTACTAGAGTGATAAGCAGTGGTGGATTAAGGTGGTCATAGGCCCCTAAGCTACTGTTTATTAATCATGCTTTATCAGAAAAAAAAACCCAGCTAGAACAGAAGAAGAGTCTGTAACCTTGAAAAATCCTGTCAATTTAGGATTTTTTTTCCATAGATCTTGGTCCCACTGTTCTTTCAGTCGTTGTGCTTCTCTTCTTCGTGCACTGACATTTTGCCTCTTTACCCTCTAGAAACAGTGAGTGACGTATCATTTGACAACAAAACTGACCTGACTGAACCCGGTCACATGATGGCAGCTGATTGGATAAATGTGTCACATATCTATCCAATCAGTGACTTTATTTTTCTTTTAATGTTTCTTAGGGTCCTAATTGGAGGCAACTATTTTTTCCCAGTGTAGTGATTTAAAAAAAAAAATTAAAATAGTCTGGCCAATCCGAGGCCCTTGCACACCTGAAGTGTATTTTTCTGTGCACTGCGCGTGAACTAAGGGTCAATATGATAGTACCAGCACGAAATAAAAACTACTTTCACCCCTGTCTATAGGAGGAGGGAATGGAAGTTGCACCTGTACTTCAGAAACAGTGCAAACCGCTCTGCTTCTCTGAAAGCCGCTGCAGACGTTTTCGGAGTGTGAACGGAAAGTGAAGTCATGACTCTAATAAATATGTGAATGCTTGCTTTTATATAATTTTTTTGAAATCAGCTATTTTTTCTGTCATTGACTAGCAAGTGAAGGACACACGATGGCTCTCACAACATGGAACCGTAAAAAACCTCCTAAGAAACAGAACTACTTTACTCTGTGCCTTGGCAGACAAGGTAGAGACCCGCAAATGTCCTACTGCTAAGGGACTGTATTCATTCCTTTCCACCTATCGCTTCACCTGCAAGCTGATGTGCTCCCTCACCTGTCATGCCTCCCTAAGCTCTTCCAAAAGGAGGATGTTATCAAAGAGGAGGTAACTTAAATAACTCACTACCAGGGCATGAAATTCGCACCTGCCCACACGCCAAATGCGGGTAACTTTTGTGATTGGCGGGTGAAACTGTCAATCCACGTTGGAGTGTAGCCAATAAGGTTGCCTATTGTTGCAAAGCAAGCCCCACCGTTTTCTTGGCCTTTCAAAATAAAAAAAGAGAAGAAGGAGAAAAATAAGAGATGTGGCGGAATATTGCTGGCGTAAAGAGGCCGCTGGCTGCAACAGAACAAAAAGAGGATGAGGAGGACGATTACATTTTTTTTTAAAAAGACGTTTTAATACAAAGTGGAAAGTGGAAAGGGACGGCAAGGTTCACGACTGGCTTGTGTACGACGCCACAACAGAGGAGATGCACTGTGGGGATTACCTTGTGTTTGGAGAGTGGAAGAAGCAGAGGGGAGGGTCTGCTGCTCCTCCTCTTTAAGGCCTGTGTGTGTGTGTAAAATGAAAAAGAAAATAGAGTGAAAATTGAATTTCCTCATTTGCGGGACAAATAAAGGAATTCTTCTTCTTCTAAGACTATCAGTGAGATGATTGGCTGTTTTTATTTCTGTTACTTTTTATTCTAAATGCTGCTACACCATCTCAGACACAGCTGGAAGTCATTATTTAGGTGTAGTCATTAATGAGATTAAGTTGGTTAATAACTCAGCTGCACTTTCATGAGGATTCTGTACAAGTTCAAGAACCATTCTTATGCATTTTCTGAGTCGTTTACCCTTATTGAGGCAAAACAAAAATTCGGCTGGTAAAAAACCACAGTGGCTGGTGGCCAAAAAAGTAAACTTCAGGCCCTGCTCACTACTCACTATGTATAATCTTCATATTTATTTTGCACAAACATAGGGTACCACAATAAATCTTTTCATGTGAGTCAAAATGCTTATTTTCCCATGTCCCTGTCATCCCGGCCTTAATAAAGGGCATAAAAAAATTCTGGTGGTCATCAACCTGGCTTGGACTCGAGTAAGTTGACCCAAAAATTGTATGATCCTTCAGGACTGGGGGCATTCTGCATCTCTGCTGAACAGGAGAGAGGAAGAAGAGGGACTGATGCAGGAGACAGACAGCAGTAATGGCAAATATTTAAATCACAGGTATGATTATGTTGTTTTAGGCTGACTTTATAGATATAACTTCAGTTTATGATCAGGTGATGGATCCATATTTGAATGGCCTAATAGCCCATCAAAGACTATTGGAGTCGGGCTGCATTTGGGATCCTCGGTCCACAAGCAGCTACACTCCCTGACGACACTGCACACACAAAACTGAGGATACTGGGGGAAAAGTTTTGTCCCTGTGTCACTTTTGGCACAGTCATTGAAGAATGGGCCTTATCCATATGTCTATGTTTTATGCCTCTTTTCAGAACAAGGCACAGCTGGCCATACTGTCTGAACTGTCCTCAATGTGAGGAGTTTGGTGTCCTGTACCCAACTATGAGCCTGCTGGCTTCAATTGCCCCAATTGTCCCGGTCAGCAGTGTAAACTGTGGGAGGGACTTCCCAGCCCCTGCTTTAAACTTTCACTTTAATTTAATTTAATTTCAGTTAATATATTTGGAGGTCAAGACAAACATCCGCATGCAGGCTGCAAGGAGACCATCTTGCATCCCGTGCGGATCTAGATAAATGGGCCAGATGTTTCTGACTTTCCATATCAAGAGGCTCTGGAAATGTTCTTCCACAAGCCCGGAAAGATCCACTGCAGTGATAAAAGCTGCACACTTTGTGGATAATTATTGTTCAGTTGTTGTACTGTTAACTTACTTAATAGGAACACACACACCATGATTCCTTGAAACCCCATAGAGAATCTCTGGAAAATCCTTGGCAACAAAGTAATGTCTAAGAAACCTACTACAGTTACCTAACTGTGGAATAGACTGATGCATAATGGAAGCAGATCAAACCAGAGCAGTGTGAGAAACTAGTGATGTCCTGTGGGTGCATTATTATGAATTAATTAAACATTGATCAAGAAACTGCATTTACGGTGGATCAGTCACATCTGGCTGATACCTGATCTGCTAAATAAGGTCAATATTGGCCATGTTACCGATCCAGCATCCTCTATAAACTTCCTCTGGCAAGTTTCTAACTACAGTTTATTTCTGTTTTGCTCACCATGGTAGGAAGTCCGGCTGCTCTGTGAATAGAAATGGTGGCAGACTTGCATATTATGCTGGGTGGTATGATAGAAGCAGGGATTTGTGTCGCGTTTCTGTCTTTGTCCCGTCTTGTTTATCGTTCAGCTTACAAACCTCTTCATTGACTTTCTCTGAAGAAAGAGGTATTTACATTATATTTGCTAACAAGGAGTTAGGGCTCCATGGATAATTACATACAGCACCAGGGATATGCTTTGGCTGATATCAGGCAGAATAATCAATTAGTTGCACTCAAATTCCATCTTTAGTCTGATATTGCCTAGTTCTAACTGATATCCATAGGGGAGGGGGAGTCAATTTGCCCTAACCAAACAAAAGAAACATCTAGTCTGAGCCGGGTTACTTCAGGTTTTAGCTCTCTGCTAACTAAAAACCAGGCTGAAGCTCAGAGGTGATCGAGCTCCTAAACTGTGGAATGAGTTACCTTTGAACATCAGGCAGAACATCACCTGTTTTTAAATATTATCTTAGAACGCACCTCTTTTCTTTGACTTTTGACACTGCATGAGAGTTTTATTGTTTTTTGTATTGCTTTTATTGCACAATGCGAATAGGCGGCCGCGATAACAAATTTTGCTGGGCGAATAATTTCCCCTTTCAAAGATCAATATATGTTTATTTCTAAAGAATATTTAACATAAAAACTGGAATACATTTTAAATATCCAAATAAAACTGACTCTCAATGTATTTTAATATGCACTTGAATAAAGACAAACACGACCGAAACAATAAATAAGTTTGATGTTAACTAAATTGCACTTAAAAAATATAAACATTAGGCTCAGACATAAAGAGTGATACATTCCTTAACAGGCAAAACTGCCAGGTAGGACCTTTGTAAACAGCTCACTGTCAGAGTATTAGAGTGTTGAAGTAGCAACCTAAGTTGTGTCTGGACATTCCGTGTTTTATTACATTTACAAACCTGCAGAACCAACTGTGTTAAAGCACAACGTGCACCCAGTGAAGCTGGTGTGTGTATGTAGCAGCTAAAACACCTGCTGCACCCTGCCTACGTACACTGAGCATCCGTTCTTGTTTAACTGTTAGAAGATGTCATGCAGGGTCAAAGTCAATAAAATTGAAATAAAAAATCACACAACTGGAACAATAAATAAAATAGATGTAAGGTGGGGATCCAGGTTTGTTGTATTGGCGTGTTTAGTTGCTATTGTTTGCGAACAAATGCAACATACCAGCGCATTCAGGTGAAGTGGTTCACCGCAGTCATTCTGTTTGAAATCAAAGTGTTCCCACACGACAGCCGTTGCCTTTGGCTTTGAAACCAATTCCAGCTTTTTAAAACTCCAAATCTCAACTATCGTGTTTGCTTCTCATGGGGCTCTGATGCTGCCCTCTGATTGTAACGCCAGGGGTCCGCCTCCCCACACAGAGACCGTGTGGCTGACAGGTGACTGACACGACATGTGACCAGGGTTAAGAGGGGTCAGGAGAAACTGATGCACCGGAGTGAAAACTCTTGTCATCCCGTCTCTCTGATGGAGAAACACGAGGAACAATGGAAACTATCCCGGCTGGCAAAGTTACCGAGCTCATTAAAGGTTATCGTGCGATTAATCTATTTATTGCTTATCGCGACAGGCCTAAGTGTGAGTGTTTTTTTATCGGTGTTTTATCTTGATATTGTTCTAATTTTACTCTTTCTTGTACAGTACTTTTGTCAACTGTGTGTTGTTCTTAAAGTGCTTTATAAATAAAGCTGGACTGGATTGGATCAGACTTAAATAGGGGTAAAATAATTCAATCATATTGCTCTTTTAGACTTTCCAAAGGTTATTTGACTTAATTGATCAGTACTTCTTTCCTTGGAGCATGTGGAGACAGTTTTCAAAGAGGCCTAGTGCAAGTGTTCATCCTTAGTCCTGTAAAGCCTTCCATACACATGTCCTACTTCATTGCTCCATTGATCCCAGTACTGCTGTGGTTACCAGTGTTGGAGCAGCCCCCAGCAGGACAGCAGAAGAGCCAATAAAAAGGAGCGCTGCCGTTATCCAACCAGAACCCTGTCATTGAGTGACATTAATGAGGAGAGCAGTTGGACAAATGGGCTCAAACGAAGACAGAAGCTCATTTTTTCTCATGTGGAAACCTCTGCTACTGGTTTCCTTTTTCTTTCTGCATGGGAGAAGATGTAGCCTCTGCCCCCGGTACCTTGTTTCACCCACACACATTCTCATCTGCTGCTCCAAACAGAGCGAACAGGCAGGCCTGTATAAACCTTCCTTTCATGAGTGGGATATAGGAGCCAGGAGGCTGCAGGTATGGATCAATTGAAAGGAAGCTTCTAGACTCTTATTAGCAGCTGGAAAGGAAACCATGTGAAAGAATAGCATACAATTCATGTTCAAACATGATTTTCATCTTTGTACCCATCAGACATGAAATACATTGTATTACACAGCGTAAATACTCCATATGTGAATACACTATGTGAATAAATACATTTCTAACCTTAAAGGGGAATATTAGTATATTCCACCTGGACCCTATCTCCTCATGTAATTATGTGTAAGTGACTAATGGCAACAACTTTTTTTGAAACTGGTCCAGTATTGAGCCAGAGTGCTGCAGCCAGCTCAGAAGCAACTGGATCATGGAAAGATGGAGAAGTTGCTGTGCCGGTCAACACAGTACATAAGCTAATAGCATTAGTCTACCTCCGTTCTGCAGAAAGTGTCTCCACTCTTGGAACAGGGTTTTTTGTAGTAAAATGGCCTTTGGTGGGATTTCCTCTTTGGCTGGCCGTAGTGTCCCAGTCAAACTGCAAATCCGTTGGTGTGAAGGTGCAGTGTATCTGGAGTGATTAGGATCCCTTTGTAGCACAACTAGTTACAACTTCTGCCTGTCTGCATCCAAAGGGAACAAGTCGGAAATGTCTAAACACAAATCATTGTTTTGGTTAAAATGTTTTAGAAAACCCAAAGCTACAGTAGAGATATACCACTGCTGTACTAGCAGGTTTTTCTTTTTTAAATAACCAAGGCACTTTAACAAAAACCTTTATTTTGTGAAAAATCAGTGATCAAAATGAGAGAACAGTAACCACTGTGTCAGAAGAGAAGATTACAACAATGTTTTCTTCTATAAGATTAAAAAAATGAACAGAAACTGTAGAGGCCACAGCTTTGAATGACTTCAGCACATCTGCACCCACAGGACATCACTAGTTTCTCACACTGCTCTGGTTTGATCTGCGTCCATTATGACCCAGTCTCTTCCACAGTTCACTAACTGTAGTAGGTTTCTTAGACATTACTTTGTTACCAAGGATTTTCCAGAGATTCTTTATGGGGTTTAGATCTGGACTCTGGACATTTCATTGTTTCAATATTCTTAGGTTTATGGAACTGCTTCACCTGTTTTACAGTGTGACAGGGGACATTGTCTTGCATGAAAATTGCAGCTGATTGGGAGACGATTGCAGTGAAGGTATTGCATGTTGCTGAAGGAGGTTCACATAAACATTTGCATTCACCCTGCCATGTAGCTGTACAAGAGGTCCAACTCCTGCTGCAGAAAACATCCCCCAAACCATGACACTTCCTCCTCCAAATGGAACTGACTCCTTTACACACTCTGGTTCAGTCTTTCCCCAGTCCTATGCCCAACATAATATTTCCAACTTACTCTCATCACCGAAGTCATTCTAGACCAGTTCTCCTCTGTCCACACAACATGCTCCTCAACAAAGGCAAGTCTAGCGTTTTTATTCTTTCTGCTGATGAGAGGTTTGGTCACTGCAGAGTGGGCTTTCAGTCTGAAAACTCTCAAAACGATGAAACACTGTGCGCAGAGACAGATCCTTGCTCTGTTAAGCACTGAACTTGAGACCAACTCCAGCTGTAGAGTTGAACTGATTCCCCATTGAGAGTCTTCTCATAATCCTGTCCTGTCGTGCACTTGCGTGGACGACCGGCCTTTTTGAGGGCGCACTCACACTGTCCTTCCGCACCGCGACCCGGGCTTTAGGGTACTTTTCCCCCGTCCCTCTCCCCCCGTGCCCCAGCCCCGTTTGTACTCACACTGCCTGGGCCTCGGCCAATGCTTCTTGCTGTCCATACATCATCACGCCGTAACACGTCACACGCATTGATCGCGTGTGTGTGGCTTTGTTTACAAATCTTTCCGTAGACCTCTGAGTTTTTGTGCGTCTTGTCGACTGCTTTTGAATATTTTCATCCGACCAAAATCTGCAGTAAACACTCCACCTCCGCATCACACCAACGTGAACCTTTCACCGCCATTGTTGTTGTTGTTAAATGTCTGCGCATAGTCCGTCGTTCTATTTTCTATGTCCGAACATGCGCAAATACTGCTACCGCCGTAGGGCTCGTGCTCGTGCTTGTACACGGGCGCACGCCGTGGACGGCCCACTGTCCGCAGTTATGCGCGGAGCGGGTGCACTCACACTGCTTAAAGGTACTAGGCTTTAGCTGAAAAAACGGTTTTGGCCCGGGACAGAAGGACAGTGTGAGTGCGCCCTGAGGGACTTAAATTGTCCTTGTTAAGTTTCACTATTCTTGAAATCACAGAGTGTGAATGCCCAACCTCTCTCTGATGGCTGAGAGGGTCATCCCTTTGGCCTTCATCTGGACAACCTGCTGTCTCAGGGTTTCAGTCTCCTTAGAGCACCTTCCATCTTGTAAAGTAACCAGGAGAGCTGCAGGTAAATAGGGTGTGTCTTTATTGTTCACAAAATAAAGGTTTTTGTTGAAGTCCCTTGGTTATTTAAAAACAACATGCTAGTACAGCAGGGCTATAGCCACAGCTGATAGTCTATCAAACTATGGACAATAAAAAAAAATAGTATTTTATAACAAACCAAGTATTTATTAGTTGTCTAATTTAGATTTCCATTGTATGCCTCCTAAATATATATATCACACGGGACTCTATTAGCTCCAAAAGCCTTTTACACACATCACAAAGATGTGCTTGAGTCAAGTTTCGGCACAAAACCGACAACCAAAAATTCTAATGCTGAAATGAAGATCTACAATGGTTTATTTGCCCTGACTAAGTTCATGTAACATTTTAACAACAATCCTTGTCGAAGTAGACGGTAGTTGTCGCTCAGACGTCTTTTAATCATAGAAAGGTGTTTATCCTTGGATGGTGTTAGTATATGTTTTTGGTGTGGGGGTAATAGGTCGTCACCTTTTTCACACCCTTAAGGAGTTTGTATCCCTGAAAATAAGTTATGGTTATTGCCGCACTGTTTTTTTGGTCAATTTCCTATATTTGGTCCCATGAACCCACGTTTGTAAGGCAGACCAGAGTTTGCTTGTTTGGACCGCACCAGAGTTTGATGGAGCTATCACACATCTGCGGAAACAAAGCAGGCTTTGCTTAAAGGGGACCGAACAGCTCAGGTGTGAAAGCGACCTCAATAACAACCTGACCCAGTCAGTGGCAAAATCAAATACTATTAATGGATTTACAGTCATTTTTGCCCAGCTTGATTACATTGCAGCCCAATTCACTTTGGCCAAACGGCAGCTCTCTTGCGCAATACTGGACATATTAAAAAAAATGTTGTTGCTCAGCACAAAAAATGGGTCCAGTTTTAACACTGTGTTGAACAGAAGGTCTAGGTTGAAAAATACCAAAATGTAACTTTAACAAGGTGATTGATCATATGGCCTAATGAAAACACTTGTTCCCTCTTTGCTGAGTATTCATCTGTGTGTCTGTTGAGACATTCCGTCTCTAGATGGAAACAAGCTGCCATGTTAGTGACACTGCTGACAGAGGTTGGTCGGCCAGTGGAGCTCGTCACTGCCGGTTATACTTGTTTGGATGTATTGGAAATTGGGAACTTCCAACTTCTGAGACAGGGTTGTAGTAAGGGCAGAAGTGTAATAGGAACAAAGTCAACACACATAGTGACCATGAACATGACAACTAGAAACATCTTATCTCAATTCTTTAAGAAGAACTACGTAAATTATAAAAAAAAATGCTCTTTCTCCAACATGCAATATAATGTTTTTTGTAAAAACTAATTTTCTGCTTAAACTTAGTTGTCACATACTATGCAGCCACAAAGCCACACCTCCAACAGTTGCAGGTCCCTTGCTCCTCTGTTGCATTTTTTAAATATGCTGGAGAGAGTTCTAGCAGAATTTAAGGGAACAAGCTCTTTAGTTATTGTTGGTATTTTTTGTTTTCTTTTTGTTTTGTTTTTATTCTGTGAAGCAGTTTGTGTTCCCTTTAAAGTGAAATTCTAAGCTATCACATTGAGTTGAATCTATTAAGACGTCTTTTTTATCCACTACTACTGCTCCAAATAACACCAAACCTCTGCAATAGCGGGATAAGTCCCTACACATTAACCGAAGCACCACCAACGTAGTTAGTGACCCCAGAGTGTATTAAAAGAGTGTTTTGAAAGTCTTATCTTCTGGTCCCGGTACCAGCTGCTTCATTCAAGTCAATTACAAATACAATCCAAAAGCAAGGAGCCCATTGATGATTTATTCCAGCAAAACACGTAAATGTTGTGGTTTGTGGCAGTTTGGTGAAATATAAATTAATAATAGATGGTAAAAGGTTTAGAAAAGTCCCGTACAGATTTTCCTGCAGCACTGAAACGCAGGGGTCAGGGGGCTTTTGTGTGTTGTTGGTTTTGAAAGACTTCCCTACCTACGTACCAGTTCCTCTCATAGTCAAGTCCTTTAAAGTCGATTACCAAATGTAATCCAAAAGGAAGGAGGTCATTGATGCTTCGTTTAATGTGTAGGGATAACTGCCTACAGTTTCCAGTTACAGCACCCATCTGTCACTCAAAGCTGAACACCCTTCACTATGCATAACTTTAAGCCTTAATACAATTCTAATTATCATTGGTAAAACGTCACCCTACAGTTCCCATGATTAGTGAAATAACCTATGGAGACCAAAACGTTTTGTCACTACCAGGTGGTAAACATGTTTATTTCTGCTGTGAAGTTTGCCATTTTAATATTGGATTCATCCTCAAGTGGCTATTTAAAAAAATGACAGTTTTTTTTTACATTGGTGCATTGGCTTTATTTTTCAAACCCAGAGGTTCCCTCTTGGAGAGAACACAGCAAAATTGACACAGAATACAGGAAGTAGGTCTGTATATTATATTGTTTTTAGGACCAACATTTGTTAACTTGTGATAAATAAGATGATTACGTTGTGATCATTTGAAAATGGTTTGACGTGAAATATGACTTTGTTATTATGGGCTAATGTTTATTGCAATCACTGGTCTGAAACCAATAAGAAGCACCATTAAACCAGTTTTATATCTATAAGGCAGCCAATTGAGTGATTTAGGGGGCTGTCCATTTTTCATGACTGGGTTTGCTCAAGGATTGCTTAGTGTCTGCCTACCATGTACTTTTGGAAGACAGATCAGCTGCCACCTCTGTGTGAATCAGTGGCGGCTGCTGGTCTTTCAAGGAGGGGAAGCTCATTTTTCCAGCCTACATCATAAATGTGTGTTGTTGTGTGTGTATTTATATGTAAAATCTAACCTTCGTTCCTTTTCAAGAAAATGATCTGTGACTTGAGGACTAGAGAAGACCAGTGTCCTCTCAATGGCTAGCAGAGCGAGGCTACTGTGAAGTGTGACCGCCTGTGAGTGTGAGTGTGAGTGACGGGGGGAGAAGCTCCGCAGCTGCTGCTGCTCGTTGGGGAAAGAAACCGCAGAGTGACAGAACAGAGTTGCCAAACACAACGCTAGTCGTTTTTAACAAAGACAAAGTATCTGGGGATCGGTAAAGTCTCCGGATCGGTTTAGAACAACCGAATGAAAAACTTGGAAAATTATCCGGTGGATGTTTATTCTTCAAGATCGCTGATTCGCTTTTAATCAAAAAAGGATTCCGCCTCAGAGAGCTCATCCAATCATCATGCAGAAGCCGAGCGTCCGGGCCAGCCCACTGTCCCATAGACCCCCAGAGACGCTGAGCGTCCGATGGGCGGGACAAAGCCCAGCATTTATCCAATGAGCGTCTAGTTTGGCTGCAGTGGAACAACCCACTCTACGCTTCCCCTTTGAAGTCAGTAGAAGCTGAGCGTCCGACTGTGGCAAAATTAACAATTTGTACTGCATGAGCAAAAAAAGCATGTTTTTATCCCCAAACTCTCTGGATTATCATAAAGTGAGCATGTCTCTAAAGGGGATACTTGTGGGTACCCATAGAACCCATTTTGATTCAGATATCCTGGGTCAGAGGTCGAGGGCCCTCAATACTTTTAAGCATTTAAGCCTTAGAACAACTGACTATAAAACAAGAAGAATCAACTCCACTTAATCTTGTTACTTTGGACCAATGCTGGTCTGCCAATGCGTTCCCTGTTGCCCTCCCTGAATGCAGCTGAATCCCGATCAACTAGCAGCGTTACCATGTGGTACTGAAGAGGGCCAGGAGCTCCTGGGAGCTCCAGAAGAGAGGCGGGGGCCCAATCCCTCCAGCGCAACTCTCCCCTGACCATCAGAACTACCAAATGAAAAAATCCATTTTCATGTGTTATTGGGGTTTATGCCACAGGTAAGTAAGAATTAGATCACGAGCAGGATCTCCAAGACAATAGAATTATAATGGAATTGCTTAAAAAATCTTCCTTTTACAAGCTGAATGGTGCGTTTCAATCAAGTGAATTGCACAATGTCAATGCTATCCTCTGCTGATTATACCTGCTCGATACGGTGGTTCGCCTTTATTCATCAATTGTTCATACCATAGATGTATCACTCTGATCATTCCTTCATCTTGTAATCACTTAATTTGCATGTGAGTAGTTATTAGTTATTTTGTGTATATTTAGTTAAGAGTTCAATAAACAAATGTATAAATATGATTCATTCTATTTAATTGGATGGTGTGTGTATTACAGTCACTGTCCATGAGTCAAGAACTAGAGAAGCAACCTTCAGAATTGAGATTAAATTAAATTAATTTATTCTGATAACCAAAGTTGAGCGCAAATAACCTCTATTTTGTACCAGTTTCTGAATTATTGTTACATTATTTGGTATTGCATTTAGACCTACACATCCGTCTTTAAACTGTTCTTCCATTGGCTGGGAAACCAGAAGTAAAGGTGGAAATCAAACACTTTGGAAAGGTTTGCTCCTGAAGCTCTTCCCTAACCCTCCACCTCTCACTCCCTCCTCCTCTGTTCCTCTCACTGTCTGGCTCTTTGTCTTCTGACACCTTTACTGCTGCTCTCTGGCTGTGCATTGGATTGCACTCTAGACTGCCACTCAGAGCCGAGCCATCTGATTGGTCCTGTGATAGACAGCCTGTCTCTCCCTCTCTCTCTCTCTCTCTCTCTCTCTCTCTCTCTCTCTCTCTCTCTCTCTGTATGTATCTACATCTCTCTTGCAGACTCACTTTCTCTCTGGCTGGCTGTCTAGTTTGCTGCTGCTTTTCCTGCTGCATGATAAATCTGATGCTAAATTTAGAGGCCGTTTTTCTCAAGCAGTGAGGGATTACTGGCAGAGCAGGAGGGAGAATGACAAGGGAAGAGAGCTGGCTCTCTTATTCTCCCAGACACACTAAGAGCTTTCAGGCCATTTTTCGCTCTGCCTCTGCTTCTGTGTCTCATTTAGATCAGCAATCTGCTGGCAAACAAACAGCAGCCCATGCACTGGCTGAAGGTTGTTTCAGTGTGGACTGATAGAGGAGCTCTGTTAGAGGCTCTTATTTACGTTATGGATCAATCTGTTGCAGGGCTGTAAACTAGCGTTCGCCTCTCGCCTAATGCGACTAAAATATTCCCCTGACAACTTAATTTTTGAGGGCTCCATGTGACGGGGTGGGTAAATGTTTGTCCCGATGGTTGTGCTTGTGCAATAAATTATGCATGATAAAGCAAAACATTGTAGTATCTATAAAATGCTAACATTTTAATGTTAGCGCTAAACTGGTGATTTGTTGTGTGTCGCACTGAAGTAGCTCCCCTGACATTGATGCTGTAGAAAATAGTTCCCCTCAGAAGCAACGTAATGTACGCGTCACACTCTTTAAAAGTTTGGTGCTGTGACTTTGATGTGAGCACAGCTATGATGCTGTGGACCAAGAGCTTAGTTAGAAGCAGGGCGCCCGACTATCCGGCTGTTAATATGCTATGCAACGCCCTTTCAAAATATGATTTCCGGTCCAAGCCTCGTTTTTCTACAACGCAGCAGTGCCGTGGTCTCCGTTGTTGATTTTTACCTCTTTCTTATGGATGAAAAAGATGTCTAACTGACCAAAGAGGTGATTGTAATAGTCCACATTTTTGACCGTTGTTATCTGTTTTGTTTCAACGGAGCGTTTGGACCCGAAAATTCTATTTGAAAAGGGTGTTACATCAGACTGAACAGCCGGTATGGTGGAGCAAAGCGGGTGTCAGAGAGGGTGTCCTCTGAAGACTGGGGTGAGTAGTTCTGATTAGAGATGCAGACTGGATCGGATTGGCCCCATCTGTAGTTCGGTTGTCAAAGTTTTGCACTGGTAAAGTTTTTCAATTTGCAATGTTTTGAAATTCAAGTTCAAATTCAATAATTAAACTTGAATTTCAAAACATTGCAAATGTTTCTAAATAATACTTTGGCCTCTTTTCTAAGCATGTATTGTTATATAATACTGTTATCTCAATGAAAAGGACTGAAACAGATGAGAGGCAAAAAGAGGCAATTTATTATTTGGCCAGTAAAAAATGTAGTTGGCCGGTATATTCTTTCATCTACTGGTCCCCTTGGAAGGTGAGCCAAAAAGTTAGTTTACAGCCCTGATCTGTTGACTACTTTTGGATTCATCATTTAGTCTATAAAATGTCTCTTCATGACCTCTTCATTATTCTCATTCTGTCAAATTAACCGTCCTGAAACTTAAGAGAAGCTGCATTCATATTTAATTTTACCTATCTGGTACAGGTCTGCTGACATAGCTAGAAAATGAGGAGCTGTTATTCTTATTCTTTATTCATTTATCTATCAGGGACAGGGCACAATAATCACTACACATATGGCAGTGTTAGCCAAAGGGCTCAATAAAAAAAAACATTTAGCGTTTAATACAGTGAACAGCTGAACAGGATAAAAAGCTTAAAGGACTAAGGTAGCATCATGCATGTGTGAAAGGCATGCAGTTAATTAACACAAAGCAATGTTAAACTGACAATGGGCACAATTGCCACAAGCAGTTAAAACATGACAATATAAAAACTCATTACATCACAGATGGGCCAAGCAATCGGCAGCAGACAGGTCAAGCAGACAGAGACTAGGTATTTTGGCAGGTCTGGTTAGTTTCAAGGTTATGTGCAAATTAATGATAAGTGCCGTAGATTTGTTTACTGCTATATTAATGTTGTCAATATCAATAAAAAATATATTCACTTGGAATGGGTTTATGATTGGTCAGCTGATCTGGGTAAAAAGAGCAGCCAGGTTTTTGTGGAAACAGCACAACGCTATATTAATAATACACTGCCTGTTGGAACAGGAGGAATAGCACCAATGGCAGCTATAGTGATTTATTTAAAATAGAAAATATTAGATTTGTGTTTAGTCTGAATCCTGGGTGGATTGTAAATGGCTCAAGCCCTCACCGCAGCAGTTCTCTGAGTGGCCACTAACGGCAATTTCTCATTGACCCCCATGTTAAACAGGCCGTTTTCACAACATAATTAAACCTGTTTAAGACCTGGTACAAAAAAACATTCTAGTCTGTTTAGGTCATTAGACTTAGACTTAGACTTCTCTTTATTGATCCTTTGGAATGACTCCCGCAAGGAAATTGAGTTTCCAGCAGCTTACAAAAAAGGGAGGTATAAAAAAAAAGTACAGTATAAGATAATCAATAAACTTTTAGCTAAATAAATACAGAAAGTATTAAAAAACAGTAAACAATAAACTCTTTGTCAAATATATATGAGGTAGAATACAGATCAAATAAATTCACAGAAAATTAAATCAGATAAGTTAAATGTAGAGAAAATGTATATGTATATTAGATAAAATATGTATGACTGTATATGACAGAAATGAGCAGCAAGATTCAATTATTGCACTTAAGTGGTGGATAAAGTTATTGCACAAAGAAAAGAAGATAAGTGTCCAGGTCTGTAAGAGTAGATTATTAATGTTACAGTGAGTGGCTCCCACTCCTTCCCTTCTGTCCTCTTTATTTCCTTGTTGTTGTAGAGTGTGATGGCCTGAGGGACAAAAGAGTTCTTGAACCTGTTGGTCCCACACTTGGGCAGGAGCAGCCTTCCACTGAACAGGCTCCTCTGGTTGCTGATGACGGTGTGCAGGGGGTGGCTGCCATTGTCCATAATGTCCAGCAGTTTGTCCAGTGTCCTCTCTTCCACCGTCACCAGTGAGTCCAGTTCCATGCCGACCACAGAGCCGGCCCGCCTGATGAGTTTATCCAGTCTGGAAGTGTCCTTCTTGGATATACTGCCCCCCCATCACACCACAGTGTAGAAGAGGACGCTGGTGACTACAGAGTGGTAAAACATCCACATCAGTTTGCTGCAGATGTTGAAGGACCGCAGTCTCCTCAGGAAGTACAACATGCTTTGTGTCGTCCTGTACAGGTGGCTGGTTTGTGGTGTCCAGTCCAGTTTATTGTCTAGCCACAGCCCGATATCTCCATGACAACACTGAGGGGGGTGAATTTTCTTGTACCAGGCTAGTTTTTATTCTATTGGAGGTTAAAGTTTATGAATAATTAGGGGCGTGGCCTCTTCTGTGACAGCTAGCCTCTGGCCCTCACTTCTCCTTGGAGGCTGGTTGTCAGGATTAGCATCATTAGCATCCTAACTCCGTCACCTCGACCTGGACTGTGGTCATTTGTGGGGTGGTGTTTCCATAAGTGACAAGATGGTTTGCTCTTCAATCTGTACAAACAGATGGTTTAGTAACACAACATGTTAGCTCTGTTGTGCTAATTAAATAGTCGTGTTTGCACCATGACTTGCAGTGCAGCCTGCTATCTATGGCACATACACTAGATGCTAATCTGGAGCGGCGGGCGGATTTGGGCCGTGAGGGTCGGTGTTTTACAGTCTATTAGCATGTTACTGTGTTGAATATCAGTTTAAATCATAGATCAGAAATGCTGGCTGCCCTTTACTCCTGTGTTTTCCGCTAGAGACTGACCTCCCATGTCAATCTCTACCCTCTAAAAACTCCTGCTCCTGTCTGTTCCTGTTACAAAATGAAAAAAATGACTCCCTTTCCTCTCCTGGAAAAAATCTCAATATTGACTCACTCCTGTTTGTCTAGTAGCGTGTGCTGTTAGCCTAGCTCCCGAGCGATGATGCTAATGTGGCTAATCCAGTATTTGTCAGCCAGATGGACGTATCTCCCTCCCCCTAATGTCACATGCATGCCCTTTTTTGGTAAGAGGAAATAAGGAAGAGTCTGAAAAGATGGCGACTCCCAGAGGCGAGTGCGATTGGATCAAGTTGAAAGAACGGACCTGGACGGAGACGCTAAGTCTATTTTTTATACAGTCTATGAAATGAACTCATGCATACCCTGTAATATCATACTGAGCCTAAAAGGGATGGCAGGTTATTGTACCTGTGCTCTTCAGAAACTAGATAGGGTCTAGTTTTTATTTGACAACATCAATAGCTGTCTTTAATGCCCTCTCACGTCCGTATATTTATGGCCAAGCTGGCGACAGCCTTGGCCAGAGGCATAATGTTTTTAAGTTGTCCGTCCTCTGTCCCATTCTCAAGAACGTGATATGTCATGAACGCCTGTCACAGCTCAGCCATCTGCTCCCAGTACTTTTCCAGTGATCCCACCTCCGCCCCACTCAGCCTGCCAGCCACGCCCACCTCATCAATCTCACTCTATTCACCTGTGCACACAGCTGCCCTTCATCACATGCAACCAGCCCAGTGTATATTCACCAGCTCCACACTTACTCTTCTGCCAGATTGTTCTTTGCCATGCGAGACTCTCGAGCGGATTCCTGCCTGACTTCCCGGTACCAACCTGGCCTGTCACAGATTCCTCTGCTTCGTCTGCCTCCTGATAATTGCCTCAGCCTTCGGCCCCTGACCAAGATTTCAGCCTCTGCCCTCCTGGTTCCTGTTGGCCTGTTTCTGACTGGTTTTATGGTTCTGCTGCCTGCTCCTCATTGGATTGTCTGCCTGTGCTGTCTTATCCCTGGTACTGAACCCCTGTCTGCCTTGACCAAGCCCCCTGCCCATGCATTGTTTTACTGTTTGCCTGTCTGCCTGAGCTTCAGTAAACTGTTTTCCATTTGTTCTGTGTCATTTGTGCTCCAATTGGGTCCATATATCACCGGTTACAGCCTGGAGAGACTTTATCCAAATGAGGCACAAATGTCCACATGGAATCAAGGATGAAATGATTGATTTTGGAGGTCATAGGTCACGGTCACTGTGACCTCACAACAGTGTTAATTTCATCAATGATTACTATGATGAAATATATTCGTCAATGACCCTTTTTTTCCACGACTTAGACAAGACAATGATGAGACAGCATAGACGTCATTAACACTAACTGTAACGATTATCAACATCACGTTATCTGAAAGAACTCAAGTGTGGAGCCTAGATCCACAGGATAGTGGATATTCAGACAGTAATACTGTAGCTTCCAAACATCAAACAGATGGCAGAGATGATGTTGAGGTTTTGTCATTCACAATCATGTGGTCGACACTCAACATGAACTGCTTTGAAGTATATAAGAAAGGTTCCCGCAAAGAAGATGTAGGTAGAAAATAATTAACAGCATTAACATCCCAAAGTGTTATTAAAAGTGCTATTTCTGGTTGCCCATCCAGTGGTATTTTCTCCTCCGTAGAAGTGTAATAAATCATCCAAGTCCGACCTGTCAGTTCCTTCCCTGCAGTGAGAACGAGTGCTTCACTAGGTCTGTTTTTTTCCCCAAAATCAATGGAGTTGTTCTCAGCCTGCAAACAACTATATTTTGAGCTGATGAAAGGGTTTAAAGGATGCACAACAGAAACAGAATGCACAATAAATGTATGGTTTACTGGTCCACATCCACTTAACTTTTTATTAGAGAACAGTCCAAGGGACGCAAGCTTATGAGGAAGATCTATTATAAAGATCTATACATAAAATACAACAGGATGGGTTAGATGCTCAATTCTAACTTTCAAACATTAGTGTTCATGTTATGTTTTCCTAACATTAGTTAAGGCGCCTTCAGTGAAACTAAATATCAACTTACCACATACAATGATGCATGGTGTCACAGGCAAGCTTTCCACTTGTACTTCTTTTGAAGTACTTCTCCATAGTGTAACAGGTTCTCCTCCTCATCAAAATAGGAGAGAAGAAGGAGCACCATGACCATGTCATTGATCTGAGCAGCCCTGTAACTGTCCTCTCAAAATCTTCAGCTTTGTCACAGTCTGATGTTATTTTGTTCTAGTGTTGTTTAACGTGCTTCCTGTTTGTCTATTTCTTATATGTAGAGCTTCTTTGAGTACTGAGAAAAGCGCTATATAAAATTGATCTATTATTATTATTAATACTCATTTGCTCTTGTCTATGCAAATGTTTCTTATGAAGTCCAGAAGCCACTTTCCCTTTTTTCCTACACTGGCAAGGAAAGTCTTTTTTAATGAAATCCGAGTAAGCTCTTGGAAGTGGACAGTCATGCCAGCCTCCGGGAACAAAAATGGCCACTCCTCCATGAGGGATTGCAGTTATGCTCCATTGTTCATCACTTTATGTTGTGTGTAATAGGTGCACTTCATCAAAGTTCTGACCTCATCCGGGTTACGGTTGGTCTGATCATGGAGCACTTTTATTTTGACTTTTCTTCTCCTCTTGGCTTTCAGGTGTCCCACTCACTGGCCTGGATTTCACATCCCACTCAATGCAGCCATATGTGTCCTGAACAGCTGCCCTTTGTGTGGCTGGGACTTCCTCTGTGTCATAATTATATAACTCTTGTTTGCACTTCTTTATCCTTGGTGCTGAAGACTGCTTCACATTTTCAATTCAGGATTGTGACTGTGGATACTTGGTAACATGTTTTTTGCCAACTTCAGTGGAGGCTTGTTTACTCGAAGGAGCACATCATCTCAGAAACAACGATACAGAACATTTCAATCTGTAACTGTGGCTTTGGCCTTTTCCCCTTATCCACAAACTCCATCAAGGCTTCAGGAAAATTCTTCCATGAAATCTCAAAGCTGTCAACCCAATCTGCAGCAGTTATCGGGCGGCTAGACAAGTGTGAGAATAAGGAGCATGTTGAGGAAGATGGAGACATTGAAGCTGACTGGCTGCAGAATGTTGAGGAAGATGGAGAGGTAAATGGTGACAGGCCTTGGATTTCAGTGGGCTGTGCTGTAAAACAAAAATAATGAAATGAACAAAATGGGTTTAATAATGTTTCATCCTTTGTTATACTATACTGTTCTTAGTGGTTTGTGTTAAGGCTGCCACCCATTGTCTTGTTTGAATTGGTCTTAGAACTGAAAACATCCACTTCCTGGATGAAGTGAAAATCTGTACTGGTCTCGACTCCCAGAGGTTGCAATGTCTCCTCTAAAATATCTACATTTGATGGTGGGAGTTCTGGCAACACCTTAGCGATGGAACTTCTGATGTCGCTTTGCTGTGCAGCATCCACGTCTGAGTATAAAATAGTGAATAAGGCTCAATTAATGTCAGAATGGCAGCCGCAGACATTCAATAATGAGATAACACACTGAGTTTCAATTGAACTATTTGGTAGCCATCCTTCATGTAAGATGGCAGTGGATAGTAATCAGTCACGTCACTGATGTTCAGACACAGCATCTTTTCCCTGTCTTTCCCAACTGCATACAGATGGTACTGAGGAAGGAATTCTGCAGTGTACATTGACACCAGAAAATGAACCGTGGCATTTAAAAAAAATCAAATTTAAGTTCACTAAACTCTATGGAGTCAATATTCCCTGTGACAAGGAATTGCTCTTTCTTGTATGATGTTCCCTTATACAGCATTTCTACTGTAACATTTGTGTCGGTCTCAGTGAAGCCAAATCGTCTGAAAGCATCTTGACTGGCTCTACTGTACAGTGCTGAGGGAAATGAAGAACCATCTTTAATTTGCAAGACAGCTTGAACCATAGATTCTGCTGACACATAAGCCTGCAACATCTGATATATTTCAGAGAGTCAGGCAGATATTTTCATAGTTTTTTAGATTCCTTACACATCTCTTTAAATAATTATGCTTACTTTCAAAGTGCATTCCCCATACACTAATCAAGGGGCCACATTTCAGAATTCATTCATTCATTTCTGGGAGAGATTTTCTTAGCACATATCATATCCTCAATGTCTTTCAGCTGCAATGTCAACTGCCACACATCATCTGCTGTGTCTGTCACTCTGTCACCAACAGTGAGAGGTAGCAGCCATAGCAGATTCCAGTTTTGTATGGTCTATCCTGAGAGTTTAGCTGCTTGAAGGCTGACTTCACATGGTTTTGCTGAAGCATCAGAGCCACCAGTATTTTAATTGTTTGATGCACCGATTCAGAAGTGAAACATGCCTTTTTCTTTATGAATTACTTCAGATACAGTGCAACATCATGAGACAAACCCTCAAAGATGTCATGTCCTAAGCTGGCAGACCTGGCTGACAGACATGGAAGTATTGCAAAGAACTGAATACTGACTTGAACTTTACAGCTTCCACTTCTGTTGTGTCTTCAGTCTTGAGGCGATCAACGGACGTATTGTAGCTTTCAATCGTGCACTCTGGTCTACTCAGATTTGGATCATCGCTCTGAAATTCAGATCAGGTTATTAAGGAGTATTTACAGAAATATCGTGTGCAACTGAAGTTTTCAGTGAAGCCACCATTGCAATGCCAGGCCAAATTATCTCCAGCAATGCAATGCAAGTTATTTTGACTACTGTTTCATCTGATAATACAATATCATTCTCCTCCAATTTCTTCAGGTCTACTAGTAGTTCAGAGAACACCTCAGCATGCCCAAAATGTTTGAAATCCTTCTCTCGGCGCAGTTAAACGAGTGACATGGTGACAGGACGGATTTGTACCAAAAAATCACTGGATTTAAATATCTGTCTTTAGGGTGTCCAGCTTCTCGCCCACAACATCACCGGCCCTCCTGACCAGTTTGTTCAGTCTGTTGGTGTCTGGGACCTTCAGCCTACTGCCCCAGCATGTGACAATGAAGAAGATTGCACTGGCTATAGGCGTACATACTGTGGTCTGCCCATCACGTAATCCACAATCCAGGACACGATGCATCGCAGACATCTTCTCACCCAGTTGAGCCGGACGGATGATGTTGGAGAAGTCAAAGAACATGACTCTATATTAAAACGGTGTGGCCAATGCATTCCATAGCCTACAGTATAACCATGGGCTCGAACCTCTTTTATGGTTAGAACTATTTATCTTTTTTTTATTTCTATGGTTAGAAGTATTTATCTCACTTTTTAAAACTAGTTAAGCTTAATTGTCAAACTACTATTTCCACAGTCAGTAATACATAACTGTGCTTATTTACAGCTTCTGTACATTCAAAGCAGGATCGCTGCTGCCCCTTTAATAGTCCTTTGTGTTTACTTTCCCATCATCTGTGAGGCTCCTAACATGTAACTGTTCAGAGCAGCTCTGCCACACTGTTAGCATTTTTTTCTAACACCTGAGTGCACACTGTAAGGTTTCAGTTGTAATAGTGTGTTGCATAGCACTGGGAGTCTGTGCTCTCTAATCCTGCTGCACATACACCAGGTTGTAATTCTGACACACATTTAGCTGAATCTGCAGTGGCTAGGCCTGCTGCCCAGTCTTTTCATATTTTTTTGCTGTGCCTGAGGAACACATGATATTGTTTGCTTATGTCTCTCTACCAGCTAGATATTAATGTGATTAAAGGTAATCAGCTTCTTGTATGTGATATTGTGTTTCCCATTTACCCCCCCTGTGTATGCTTGTAAATCTCACTGATGGTTAACATTTCCCCAAGATCCTTTTATGACCTGAGTGGTGATGGTGCGCTTTCAATGTCACAGTCAAGCCATCAAGAATCATCGGAGAATCTGAAGACATGGCAAATCATTAATATAAAAACAAATATCTTGTAAGAGATGGGTCGCGGGTTTTGGCCAAACTGATAATTAATGTGCCCAGTCACAAGAAGAGTTATCTAATTAATATAACAATCACTTGTAACCAGAAATCTGACTTGCAAACATTATTGTTAAAGGTTGAATATGTAGAATGAGCAGAACACTGCCATCTAGGGTCTCAAGATCATAGTTAGTAACAACAAAAAACAAGTCCAGCAGTCGGGTTGCCAGGTTGGTCAGACCCGGCCCAGTAGCTTCAGGAGACCAGAATCTGTTTGAGACTGTTTGAACCCATCCCCTCCAGCAAATCACACCATTAAAACAAGGTTTAGAGGAGTTTGACTGACAGTTAGCATTAGCTGTTAGCATTAGTTACAGCTAAGTAAAGATGAAAGTGATGTTAGCGATCAAGGAGAAACGTAGCCATTTGGGCATGCATTTTAATGGCGTTTCTCACCTTTCTCTCAGTCCATGGATTGAATGCTTGGCCTATATTGACTAGTTTTTGCCCGTCTGCGCTCACTCAACTGCTGAGACAAATAACGCCCCCTTCACTGAGGCTCCATTTCACCCAGTGCCAACCTACAGTAGTTGCACCCAACAACAGACAACCCTGGCAACCAGCAACGCCCAGCGCTATTGGCTGCTACAATGGAAACAGAACGGGACAGAAAGTCATTGTCAAACCTGTCAAAAAAATTAAATAAACATTAATTCAGACTAATTATATTTTCTTATAGAAAAGCCATACTTTCATTCTGTATCCCTCAAAGCGCCCTGTGGTTGTATTATTATTTTCTAAAAATAGAGCTTTGAATAAAGATTGTACATATTTAATAGGGATGCACCGAATATTCAGACACCAAAAATTTTAAATACTTTTAGCAACAAAACAACACGGACGAAACAGAAAGTTGTGATGATGCAAACAAAAACCGCAGTTAGCACAGGCTTGTCTCGATAAGCGCCAATATGTCTGCGGTGTGGACGTATTTCAATATATCTGAGAAAGACCCACGGATATTTGCTAAACATGTAATGCTGTAATTTCAAGAGGGGGTGCATCTGCAAAGAGTTTCTCCACGTCGGGTTTAATTTATCTGAGCCGCGTTATTAAGATCATTACTTGGATGTGGGATTAAAGCAGCATGCACAGGAAATTATCCAGGCCGTGATGGATGCAGAGAACCTGCCTGGAGACAGAGAAGCGCACAGCACAGGAGAAAGAGAGCAGAGCACAGAAAAACAAAAATGTTTATTTATGCACTGGCCCTATTTATCTTTCTCAAATGTCAGGCAGTGGACAAGCTCAACCGCTCAACAGTTAGATGGTAATCTGTCTGAAGTCCCCATCTCCACAAGTGATAACCCTCTTGCCTACTGGAGAAATAACAAAAGCCGCTTTCCTGATCTGGCAAAGATGGCACACAAGTACTTGTCTGGTCCATGCACAAGCACTGACACAAGAGACTGACAGTGCTGCAGCTTATATTCTCGATGAGAAGAGGAACAGACTTCACTGTAATAAAGCAGAGAAGCTGCTCTTCATCAAGAAAAACCATGCCACTTTACCTGAAGAAGTAGAATAGGCTTGTGTCTAGTCTTTAAATATTTGTTTTCCACTTTGCACATCTGCAATTCTTGGTGCATTTGTTGATGTTAAAGGCCTACAGTTAACAAACTTTGTTTTGAAAAACTGTTATGTTATAGGTCTACGGAGACAATATTGTTATGTCTTCCAGCAGTTGCAGTCTTGTTCTAAATGCACTTTGTTGAGAGAACAGAGAAAATTTTAAAATGCACTTGACTTAAATGCACTTTGTGTTTTTATGAGAGAACATATTTAATTTTACAATCTTTCAGCAGGCCAGTCACTTATTATAGGCCTGTACATTATTATTTATCTAATGTACACGAGTGGGGTCAAGTTAAACATTTTATTTAGAATTTCATTTTATATTGTGCATTGTTGTAGTGTCGGTGCTAAATAAATATTTTCATACTTTTGTAGTCGATTTATTCTTTGAATCGCAATGCCTTGATTTTAGTGGTTAGTACACAGTCATAGCCATAAATGCAATGATACTTAATTGGCATAATTTCTTTCAGTGTTTCGGTTTTGGGCCTTGGTTTCCTCATTGTCGGTTTCCGGTTTCGGCCAAGAATTTTAATTTCGGTGCATCCCTAATATTTAACCTTTAATGCAACAGAAATATGTGAAATATATCAAAGTTTGCAAAGAAACATTAAAAGAAAAATTCAAAGAAACGCAAAAAAATTCTCCTGAACCTGTGTGTTCAGACTGCAGCTGCTCGACCAGTGAACAGCTGGATCAGTGCCTCCATCTTGTCTCCCAAGTGGAGCCACAGTGCTGTTTTGTTGAATGTGTACGGCTTTAGTTCAATAATATGGTGGTTTGCTGCTTCTATGTATGAATCTTTCTTTAATATTTCATTATTTGTTATGGACAACTTATTGACTTTTATAATTGAGGTCAATATGTTTAGTGTTTTTGTTGTTGTTATAGCAAGTGTGGTCTCTAACAACAGGTTGTATGAAATGTGAAAGTTTGTAATGTGTGAGATACTTTCCAGTGTAGAGTAGCTAGCTGCCAATCTGTGGAGTTTGTACGTTGTTAAACATGGGCCGTTTTGAGGGGTACAGAATGAAAGCATTGCTTTTCCATAAAAAAATATATATATTTAGTCTGAATTTATTTTTATTTCATTTATTTTTTTGACTGGTTTGACAATGACTTTCTGTCATGTTCTGTTTCCATTGTAGCAGCCAATAGTGCCGGGCATTGCGGGTCTGTTGTTGGGTGCAGCTACTGTAGGCTGGCACTGGGTGAAATGAAGTTTGCCAATCCTGCAGCTGCTTCGGAGCCTCAGTGAAGGGGGTGTTATTTGTCCCAGCGGCTGAGTGAACGGAGACGGGCAAAAACCAGAGTCAGTATAGACCGAGCATTCACTCCATGGACTGAGAGAAAGGAGAGAAACGGCATTAAAACGCACGCCCAAATGGCTACGCTTCTCCTTGATCGCTAAGATTACTTTCATCTTTACTTAGCTGGAACGGCTAATGCTAACAGCTAACGCTAACTGTCAGTCAAACTCCTCTGCAATACTTGTTTTTATGGTTGATTTGCCAGAGAGGATGGGTTTAAATGGCTCAAACAGACTCTGGTCTCCTTTAGGTTACTGGGCTGGGCCTGACCAACCTGGCAACCAGGCTTATGACTCTGGGTTACTATGGCACTCCCTCCCAGTTGCTGGCTCTGTCCTCAGTGTTTTGCTGACCCTGTCTCTTCACGTTTGTCTTACTCTGGAAACAGGTACCTGCATTGTAATTAGAAAAAAGGCCTTTCTCTGCTTGCATGAGTGTTTTCGAGAACAAGTCCAGAAGCTTTCCAAACCACTCCGCTGTTAGTACAGAACATGCAGCCGCTTTGCATATTTACATTGCCAGGATCAGAAATCTAATCTTTGCAGCGTGTTTTGTTTACCTCCCTAGTGGGGAGTGTCCCTCCTTATCACACTTTACTGATTGGAAGGATTCTGGTTGTGGTCTGTTGAGGGTCTCTCATCTATCTGTGGATTTATGTCAGTTACTCTGCCTTTGGTTTCTGCAGAGTTTGCATATTCAGCTACGTGACCAACTGGCCATTCCAAGGGATTGGACAGAGGTAGAGCCACAGACGTTATACTGGATTGAAAGGAATTTTCTTTTCAAATCAATGTAGCAGAATGGTCAGAGAAGCGGCCATTTTCATGTGTACCGTTGCCAAGCAACGGACCATCTTCCATCTGAACAGACTTGCGAAAAGTCACAGAGGTGAGGTTTTGCTGTATAGGCCAAACGTGAATAAAAGTAAAAGAAAAAGTGGAGTCATGACGTGCGGAGAGACAACCGCTAAAGGAGAGAGTCACTTTTAACAACTCATGCTTCATCCACACACTCCACACACTATGTCACCACGTAGGAAAGCACATTACTGTCATGAGATGAGTAATAACCTTGTCCGGCTCGTTTTCTGTGACCGTTATGGTGCGGGGGCATGGAGGAGTTAGCAGGTTGCTTGCTTGCTGGTTCCATGTTTTTTCGTGCTGTATTGAACAGCAGCCTGGGTCTAACAGTCCACTGACCCACTGCAGCTAGATCTAACCGTCTCTCCCCCTCCTGCCACTCTAGAGAACAACTCCTGAGGTGTGCCTGTTCACTCTTTCCTGCCAGCGAGCTGCCACACACTTTACAACCCCCCTGATATGTGTTGTCATCATGACAACTAACAACAATTGGCATTTTGTTTTGTACTCGTCAAATTCCCATTTTCTATCTGATTAAATTTCTATGGGTAGAGCTGTTACCCTATGGGTATTAGGGTTAATTAAATCAGATCCCAAATATTGCCTGTGTCAGTTAACACAGCTGATGATTGTTTAAATAAATTGTTTGAAGGTCTTTCTTCTTGGTTTTCTTTGTTTGTTTTTTTACAAAAAGTCAGAAGTATCCGTTTCTCTCCACACGAGCGTGCACAGCTATCTGAACCCATCAGGACGCAAACAAACTCACGTCAGACGTGCACACCCCAGTGTCTGCTGTAGTTGTCTCTCAGAGAGCTGAGGAGAGGAGGATGCTGCTGTGTGCATGTTTGACTGAACAGTTTCCACAGCTGACATACACAGGTGGCTACCTTGGTGGGGAGCAGAAGCAACACCCTCCCCTTCACTCGGGCATGTCTTCAGGCCATTGGCCTTGAATCTGGGCGCTCTGCTCCCACTGTCAGGTTTTCTTTTAAACGTATATAAATATATACAGTATATATCCACAGCAATTCCTAGTAGTAGACTAGTCAAGATAAAGGGATATTTTGCTGATTGTAAACCAGCTCTGTGGCATGGCAGTGTGTGCAGATGAACAGTGTGGCCTATGGCTAATGAAAATAGGCCATTTATTGAAAGTTAATGCAAAAAGAATGTTGGATTTCTGATTCAAAGGCCTCAACACAATCAGACTGTCTGATGTCCAAAGGAAGAAAATTCCAGCCCTGTGGCCTTCTCACTTCTTTTTAACTGTGGGGACAGACAGCCCTATATTCTGACAGAGAGTCCTGTTGGGAGTATAAGGTTTAAGGAGATCAGAGTAGTAAGGATGGGTCTCCTTAAGATCTTAACGATACTACTACTTTTACTGGTACTGCTTATCAATCTGGTACTTCAGCTGTACTAGTTATCGGTTCTTTTTCATAGAAAAAAAATTAAAGAAATTGAGAACAGAATGAACAACTGCCTTTTTTTCTTGTACCTTATAATGTACTAAACAAACTGTTCTCTAATAAACATTTTTGAAATCAAAATCAGCAGCACAGTTTTTATAATTGAATTAACTCTGCATGGACTCTGGCTGGCATAATACTGTATATTACTAGCATAACTGAACATACCTGGATGGGGAAACGAGAGAGTTGCGAGCTAGGCTGTCGAAAACAGTGCATTTATCCGTCTGAATATGATACACTTTTACATGTATGAGAGGTCGTGTCCCTTTACATGTTAAAATGTTGTTGCTCTCTCTAACAGCAAAAATACATCATTTAAATTATTCAATACTAATAAGCCGAACGAAAACGTCAGAGCCTATCGATTTTATGGTTTTTAAATCTTGCCCCAGGGCAAATTTAGAACCGGGTTTGGTACCTATCCTTAAGTCACCTAAAGTCAGAGCTGACATGGACAGGGAGCCAGTGAAGGAAAGCTTCATTAGGTAAAATATGTATAAAGTAAAAAAACACAATTATGAATGAGAATCCAAGACTGGTGAACAGTAGTGATAAAATGAAGGGGTAATATGGATAGAATGAAATACCAGTGTGGTGCATGGGAAGTCACAGAGTGCATTTACATGCAATTTAAAAACCTGATTATATCCGGGTTAAGGGAATAATCCGGTTTCTTAAACACCATGTAAACACCATACCCCGGTACCCAAGAATTACTCCCTCATTTTCCCCATTCAACCCCTGCTCACTAATTATTAATCTAATTATTCTCTTGACCAGGGAAAGACCATTTTCAGGTTACTGACATATAGTGATGAGCTGAAGGAGTCAAAAGTTCAGCAGTCTAATAGCCTGTAAACAAACATTATGAAAAATCATACAAACCACCACATCTACTGCACACTGTTTGTTAAAACAATTTCACTGAAACTTCAGTGCATAAATGTAATACGTGGTGGATACAAAACATAAACATAACTTGAAAACAACAGTAGCTCAGTGGCTAATGAATTAATTTATTATTATTAGTTGATCAAAATTAATAAATGCTTCTAGTTAAGGGGCACCACCGTCGATTTAACAGAACATGTTTTCTGGGGCATAGCTTATCAATTGCTCTAACTTTTCAATAAGGAGAAAAATATCAGATTTTACATAATTGTACATTAACAAATTAACCCACAAATAAACCTATAATAAGGCCCAGTCATGCAAGACCTGCGATATTATATGGAACCATCAGAATCTTAAAGAATATGGTGATTCAACCCTTTGGCCATACTGCCCAGCACTATCTGTAACTGCTCATTGTGTAAATAAGCAACTGTTTGCTGCCAAGTTCACTATATGAACTTAAGAGGTTAATATGTCAGTGTTGTTCTAACTTTCAGCACCAAATGGCTCAAAAATCAATTATTTAAGGTTTAAGTAAAACATCTAAAAATACAAGAGCTTCCAGTAAAATGCAGTCTTTACAAAGCTTTGAATGATGCTGTATAGCTGCATGATTGCTAGTAGACGATAAATGCTAACTAATTTATAGCTGACACAGCATGCCCAGACAGTAGGGTTGCTTAGCATGGTATTGTTGTATCTTTATTTTGACTTAAACATTACAATGTAATTGTCTCCATTTGGCTATAAGATGTGAATTAACAAAGAAAACCACTGTTGTGGGTAGACAGCAACATTTAATAATAGTTGTAAGGATAATTTTCTGTGTCTCGTCCTTTTCTGAATTTTGTTAACTTCAGTTTTTTTTTTTAATATAGCTGTGTCTGTCAGGAATCTAAACTTCAGCCAGTGATTAACTGTGCCAGGACACAGCTTTATGAACAGTACTCTCCCTCTGTGAGCCTGAAATCACTTTAAAAAAAGGGTGGAAGTGAGTAGGAGGAGAGAACTGTGTGGATTAAGAGAGGAAGGAGAACATGTATATATACTTAATGTTTATTAAAGGAAGGAAAGATGGTGTTCCACATTTCTATCCTGCTCTTCCTCGTCTCTACAAAGCAGCAAGTGTTTGCAATGAGCCCGGAGCTCCAGTCTGTTTTGAAGCTGGGCTCAGAGATCACCCCAGGACTCAACACTGTAGCTCTAAATCAGGCCAAGTCTGTGTGGTTTTTGGGTAATTGTTTATGGAATGGGGTCCAGGATCCATCATATTTCTTAAGGCCTAAAATCGCAGAAACAAACAAACAAAATAACACACATTGGCTAGGCTCACCACTGAAGTCAGTAACAGGATTTTTCAAAATCTGCATGAATACAGGCGTTTAACTATTTGAGTTACAAAGAACTCATTCTGGATCATTTCCATTTTCCTGTTATCTCGAGCCAGGTCATGGTGGCAGCAAGCTAAGCAAAGTATTCCAACTGTCGATTTCTCAGGAACATTTTCCAGCTACTCCTTGGGGATCCCGAAGCATTCACTCCCATACTGGAGGGAGCAATCAACCGTTTTCCTGCAGAGAGCCATGGGCTCAGAGTTGATGTTCATACTCACAAACCACGGCTGGGTGCTGCGGTGTTGGAGTTCAACCCGGTGGACGAGAGGGTCGCCTCCTTACGCCTGTGGGTGGTAGGGGGGAAAACTCTGACTGTTTTTTGTGCATATGCACCGAACAGCAGTTCAGAGTATTTGGCCGTCTTGGAGACCCTGAATGGAGTCCTGCATGGGGCTCCAGTAGGGGACTCCATAGTTCTGCTGGGAGACTTCAACGCCCACGTGGGCAACGATGGAGACACCTGGAGAGGCGTGATTGGGAGGAATGGCCTCCCTGATCTAAATCCGAGCGGTGGTCTGTTATTAAACTGAAGAAGGAGGCCTTCCGGGATATGTTATCCCAGAAGACTCCTGAGGCAGTTGCAAGGTACCGACAGGCCAGAAGGGCTGCAGCCTCTGATGTGTCAGAGGCAAAGCAGCGGGTGTGGGAGGAGTTCGGAGAAGTCATGGAGAAGGACTTTCGGGCGGCACCAAGGTGTTTCTGGAAAACCATTCGACATCTCAGGAGGGGGAAACTCGGAACCGTCCAAGCTGTTTACAGTAAGGACGGGACGCTGGTGACCTCAGCCAATGAGGTAATCGGGCGGTGGAAGGAGCACTTTGAGGAACCCCTTAATCAGACTAACACACCCTCTTTTGTAGAGGCAAAGCTGGAGGCTGATGGGGAATCATTGTCAGTATCTCTGGCGGAGGTCACTGAGGTAGTCAAACAACTCCACAATGGCAAAGCCCCAGGGATTGATGAGATTCGTCCAGAAATGCTGAAAGCTTTGGGTTTGGAGGGGCTGTCTTGGTTGACACGTCTCTTCAACATTGCGTGGAAGTCTGGGACAGTGCCAAGGGAGTGGCAGACAGGGGTGGTGGTTCCCCTATTTAAAAAGGGGGACCAGAGGGTGTGTGGCAATTACAGGGGTATCACACTACTCAGCCTCCCTGGTAAAGTCTAATACAAGGTGCTGGAAAGGAGGGTTCAACCTATAGTCGAATCTCAGATTGAAGAGGAACAATGCGGATTCTGTCCTGGACGTGGATCAACGGACCAGCTCTTCACTCTCGCAAGGATCCTGGAAGGGGCCTGGGAGTATGCCCATCCAGTCTACATGTGTTTTGTGGATCTGGAGAGGGCATATGACAGAGTCCCTCGGGAGATACTGTGGGAGGTGCTGCGGGAGTATGGGGTAAGGGGGTCACTTCTGCGGACCATCCAATCTCTGTATACCCAAAGCGAGAGCTGTGTCCGGATCCTCGGCAGTAAGTCGGATTCGTTCCCAGTGGGGGTTGGCCTCCACCAGGGATGCTCTTAGTCACCAATCCTGTTCGTGATTTTCATGGACAGGATATCGAGGCGTAGTCATGGTGGGGAGGGGTTGCAGTTCGGTGGGCTGAGGATCTTGTCTCTGCTTTTTGCAGATGATGTGGTTCTGATGGCATCGTCGGTCAGTGACCTTCAGCACTCACTGGATCGGTTCGCAGCCGAGTGTGAAACGACTGTGTTAATGTGGCCCGGGAAAAGGGAAATTTGGGGTCCCCTGCTAAAGCTGCTGCCCTCGCGACCCGACCCTGGATAAGCAGTTGAAGATGAGGTGAGATAAGATGAAATGGGTTATGATTGTACGTTACCTCAAAAATCTACTATTTACCGCATGATTGATTGCAGTCAATAATGTATTGAGATCTATAACACAACGGTGTTTTCCCTTGGATGGAGTTGTAGCTGTAGAGGAGTTGCATAACTTTGCTCATGCTCATCCAAAAAATGTTTGTGCCCTGTAGGAGATAAATTCATTATCTTGTTTTTGGCAACATGATGCTGCTCCACTTTAAAACACTTCTGCCAGACATCAGAGAGACCCAACCCCCCTCTAACTCTACCTAAGTAACCTCTTCCCCTTTTTCTTTTGATGAGCTAGTGTTTAGAATTAATCTGAAAATTCAAACACGTGATTTGAAAGATAAGCTATTAGTTTATGTATGACCCACATAAGGCTTGACAGTAACAATTACCAGTAGCATCCATTTTGAGAAACTGGCAACTCATTCTTGGCTTTTGGTTGCCATCAGTGGCACAAATACAACACAAATAGGGAAAGGAAAGAGCAAAAGTGCACCCCAAAATAATAATAATAATACAATCTTGCATTAGTGATATTTCAATGTTGCTGTTACAGTCATAACCAGAACAAGACAACTGCATGTGGCAACACACATGCTTTGACGTGTTCGCAAAAAAACACTTTACTTATATTGATTTCTCTTGGAATGGCCTAACCAGCGATTGGAGCTGAACTTTTGTTGGACACCCCGTTTCTATATCTTCCTCTTGTGCCTTTTGAAAGCGCTGCGGTGGATGAAGAACAGCTGATCATAAAGTTGAAATGATCAATTATTCATTTCACTACACCACATAAATAAATGTTTTAAATAGTCTGACACTAGCATGCTGTTTGAAATGTTTAAGTAAATGAAGTTGGCCTAAACAAAGGTTCAAATCGATTCGACTGACAAAGAACCAGATGAACCTGGACCAAAAAAAAATTGAAACTTGACAACTTCACATTTTCATTATTATGCTGACATATAACTGCAACAACTACTTTTGTTGCAGTGACCCAATTGACCCCTGGAAAAAAGTTGCCTGCAAAGCTGAGTACAGGCACCCTATCCAGGTCTAATAATGCATCCATGCCCTGGAACCATATAACCCACAAAACTCTTGTTATTTTTCTCCTTCAATGTCTTCTTCTGTTATGTCAGAGATTATGGTACTTTGGTTTTCATAAAAATAAGGGCTGGAAACACAAGTGAAACACACATATAGACATATTTACAGGCATATTGGAGGTATTAATAGGCATTACATGGATTTAATTGGTGGCGGTATATTTTGATGCTCGGGGCATCCTCAGCTCTATATAGCCCTGAAGCCCCTGGTGGAAGAGGTGGAAGAAGTATTTCTGGGTGAGAGTAAGCAAAGCAAAATAGTAGAGGTATTAGTTTCCAAATATGCATACATTTTACCAAATTCAATATGACACATGCACTTGGGTCTCAAGCAATACATCCCAGCAATTCCCCCACCAAATGTAAAGTAGATGGGATGATTAGTTTTTGAGATATGTGAAGAGACACAAACAGACACACATATATATATTTGTCAATCAATATTTGATGAAGACAGAGCTGTGAAATAACTTCCAATCAACCAGTCAATCAGTGATGGGGTTTATTAATGTAAGGGAGTTATTTCATTTGATTTCATGTAACTTTTTTCTTTTAGTCTATAGGAATTACAGCCATGAATAAAGCCTTACAATTCTCCTGGTTAATGTGTGAAACCTTTTGTTTGTGAACAGCATTCGGGTCAATAAACTATGCAATAGCTAGGGACATGTCGTACAGTTGTACTAACCCCCTTTAAACTCCTGTCGGCTTCACTACCTCACAGTTCAGCTGGGTCTGTTTAATATTGTCTTCTCCTTTCTGTAATCACCATACATCTTTACGCAACCACAGAACTACTGCATGCGATATTGCAAGTACAGTAAAGTATGCTTGATGCATTTGTGTGTTCTGTGTGTGCAAGAGAGAGAGAGAGAGAGAGAGAGAGAGAGAGAGCGAGATAGAGAGACAGAGAGACAGAGGGAGAGAGTGTCCTGGCAATGTGAATGGCAGTGTTTGAGCAGGCAGGCCCACAGTGCGCTCTGTGATCAGGCTGACTTTATCGCCCATCATGTGAAGCTTAGACAAACAGCTCAGCGTCCCACAGCTCTTAAACCAACACACTGCAGCCTTGTAGGAGCAGTCAGGAAAAGCCCCTGTTCCCCAGCTTCAGCTAGCTGCCAGTAACACTGAGCTGCTGCTCAACACAGCCACAAATCACTTGGCGTATGCGCCTGGCATGCCTCATCTTGGTTTGAGCTCTCGCCCTAAAAAAGAGTAAAGTATTGAATGTTCAGGCTACTGTCATGAATAGTGTTGTCTCTAGAAGGAAATGCTGCCTGCATTTTTATGTTACTTTTGATGGAAACGTGACACGCGATACACCTGAGAGCAGAGCTCGTTGCATATTTGAGGGAATCTGTCTGTCATCTGAAGCTCATTGAGTGTTCACCGCGGCTGCAACCCTTTTCACTTCACCTTCCTCCATTTATCTGGGTCTGGGTCGCAGCGGCAGCAGGCTGAGCAAGGTAGACATCCTTCTCCCCAGTCATGTTCTCCAACTCTTCCTAATAAACATAGACATAGAGATGTGATTGCACCAGCTGTAAAAAATGTACTTGTATGTACTTTTTATAAAAATGCCCTTTATTTATGTTGATTCATTTTGGTTGGATAACAATAAAACATTCTAGTTGTGCTGTCATACATGGAAGAGAAGGCAGGATATTTTGTTAAAACGGCTGTAAATAACTTTTGGTGTCTTGTAAAACTATGAGGGTTGGGCACTTTATCAATCAGAATTGATTGATAGTTGACAGAATTGACCCTGTGTAGCAGCCCTGCCGCATGTCTTCCTTGTGCCTGGGACAAGATGTTCTTTTCTTCATAGTACCCCAAGCTGAGGTGCGCACGAATGGACCTAACCAAGAGGGTGTTATTAGAGATCCAATACAAACCTTATCGTATACTTAACAGAGGTGCACCAATCAGATACCTGGATCGGATATCGGCTCCGATATTGCTTTAGATTGATATATATAAAATATATATAAATATTATATATACCGTATTTTTCGGATTATAAGTCGCAGGTTTTTCCATAGTTTGGCCGGGGGTGCGACTTATACTCTGGAGCGACTTATGTGTGAAATTATTAACACATTATCGTAAAACATCAAATAATAGCACGGGCTATTATTTATCTCAGTCACATAAGAGACTAGGTGTTTATCAGGAATCGTCACACACACACGTCAACCAATCAAAATTCGGTGGGGGCGGGTCATGGCAGAAGTGCATTGTGAAAAAAAAGATGTTACCTGCTACTTCGGTACCTATGAAAATTGATCATTTCAACATTAGCGGTAACTTATAAAAACAACTGAGAAGGGCTGAACAAAAATGCCACCGAAAAGAAAATCATATACTGCAGGTTACAAGCTCGAAGTAGTGAAATATGCAGCAGAAAATCGAGCAGCAGAAAGAAGGTTTGGAGTTAGTGAGAAACTTGTAAGGGACTGGCGAAAAGCGTAGGTTACTCTTACTGAAATGAAGAAAACTAAAAAAAGCTAATCACGGGCTAAAAGCTAGGTGGCCACAGCTAGAGGAACGAGTTCACACATGGGTGCTTGAACAACGTGCTGCCGGGAGAGGCCAAAAATGCAATCCCCCTCAGTTGCAGTCTCCGTGAATGAGAAAGGGTGGATGGATCAAGAAATGATGAACTTATGGCTTACAAAGTGCTACATTAAGCGTCCGGATGGCTTCTTTAGAGCATGCAAAGCTCTGCTTGTGATGGATAGCATGCGAGCGCACATCACGCCACAGTTAAAAAATAAATTAAAAGTTTTCAAGTCCATACCTGCCATCATCCCCCGAGGCTTAACCAAAATACTCCAGCCACTTGAGGCAGTCTTGCGCAACCTGTGGGAGCAATGGATGATGGATGGAGAGCACAGCTTCACGGCAACCGGGAGAATGCGCCATGCAACTTTTCTGGATGTCATTGGATGGATCAACAAAGCATGGGCTTCAGTGACAACCGAAACCATCCTGTCGGGATTCAGAAAGGCTGGAAAAATTGGAACATCAACTGACGATGACTCTGACATAAGCGACGTACAGATAGAAGAGGAAGCGACGCATTGTCCACCTTTGGAGTTGGCAGAGTTGTTCAGAAGTGACACGAGGAAGAAGAGTTCATTGGATTTAGTGATTAGGAGTGACAGATTGTTTGGTAAACGTATAGTATGTTCTATATGTTATAGTTATTTGAATGACTCTTACCGTAATGTTACGTAAACATACCAGGCACGTTCTCAGTTCGTTGTTTATGCGTCATATAGCGTACACTTATTCAGCCTGTTGTTCTCTATTCTATTTTTATTTTAAATTGCCTTTCAAGATAAAATGTCTATTATTGGTGTTGGATTTTATCAAATAAATTTCCCCAAAAAATGCGACTTATACTCTCGTGCGACTTATATATGTTTTTTTCCTTCTTTATTATGCATTTTCGGCTGGTGAGACTTATACTCAGGAGCGACTTTGAATCCGAAAAATACGGTATATATAATATATATATAAATATATATATATATATATATATATATATATATATTGACTGATATTAGCTGGATCAGATATCGGATGATTGAGTCCGATCCAGCATTCTGATCCAGTCATTTTTTTTTTTTATTATTATCATACACAGCTGCTATATTTTACATTAGATTCGATTTTGAATGTCTGTTTGCACTAAATGTTTACATGTTATTTCTGTTTAATTTGTATTTTTGAACAAGTTAATTAAGCCATTATTTGTTGGGTTTCAGGCAGTTATGGCAGTTATGTTTGCAGTGCATAGTTGGTTGTTTCATATGCCAATTAGAAGATCTTGTCAGAAAGTGAGTAAGGAGGCCCTTTGAACTGAGAAGGATTAGGCTACTCAGTGTTCTCACTGCCTCAAATGGAAGAAGTTAAAGGTTGTATATGTAGAATCTTTATTAAAAGCTATATTTTAAAAAAAAGAAATACACCCACGGGGCGTTTTGAAGGGTACAGAATGAAAGTATTGCTTTTACGTTATATAAAAATATAATTGGTCTGAATTAATATTTAAAACATTTTTTTTTTACGTAGTGTTTCTGTCCCATTGTGTTTCCATGGTAGCAGCCAATAGCGTTGGGCGTTGCTGGTTGCCAGGGTTGTCTGTTGTTGGGTGCAGCTACTATAGGCTTGCACTGGGTGAAATGGAGTTTGCCAATCCTGCAGCTGCTTCGGAGCCTCAGTGAAGGGGGCGTTATTTGTGAGCGGAGACGGGCAAAAACCAGTCAATATAGGCCAAGCATTCACTCCATGGACTGAGAGAAAGGAGAGAAACAGCATTAAAACGCACGCCCAAATGGCTATGGTTCTCCTTGATCGCTAAGATCACTTTCATCTTTACTTAGCTGGAACGGCTAATGCTAACGGCTAACGTGCTGGAGGGAATGGGTTCAAACAGGCTCAAACAGACTCCGGTCTCCTGTAGGCCAACCTGGCAACCCGACTGCTGGAATTATTTGTTGTTGTTGCGAGTACGATGTTGAGACACTAGACGGTCGTGTTCTGCTCATTCTCCATATTCAACCTTTAAAGTATCTTACTGTATTTTTCATATATCACCATCAAAAATATGTGGAAATGTACTTGGTCATGTATTATTTGCTCTGACAGATGTCTTTGGTCCTCCTCACCTTTGGACAGATTTCCAGCAACTTGAGATCTGATGAGCCAAACAAAACCATTTATCTCATATGGGGCAGATTTAAGATGATGACTGTGAAAAGTTTCTGGGTTGTTATCTTTCATTTTTGTTTTGCAGCCGGAAAAGATACAAACACGAACCATTCCGGTAAATGGACTTGTACTTGTACTTATATAACGCCTTTCTAGTCTTCTGACGAAAAGGTGCTTTCACACTACTTGTCACATTCACCCAGATGGCAGTGGACATCTACAAACCATCTAATCTAACCATTCACACCACATTCACACACCTCCGATCTTTCGAATGGAGGAGGACCCACTCTATCACTGAGCCACAGCCGCCTTAAAGTCGCAGGCTAGTCGTCTCCTTCATTTTGGATTGCATTTGGTAATTGACTTGAATGGAGCAGCTGGTAAAGGGGCCAGTAGGTGAGTCTTTCAAAACACTCTTTTAATAAACTCTGGGTTCTTTAACTACGTTGTTAGTGCTTTGTTTTATGTTTAAGGATTCTCATCATGCTACGGAAGAGGTTTGGTGTTATTTGGAGCAGTATTAGTGGTTACAAAAGCCGTTTTAATGCTTTCAACTTGCCGCCCCGAGCTAATCAGTGTTCGATGGCTTATTTGATGAGTGTATTTGCCTAAAAAGAGCCTGGGAGGATTTTACACCAGAATTTAACTTTAAGACCAAACTTAAAAACACACTGGACTTCATGTCCCGTTCATGTCCCGTGCATCACTGTAGTTACATTATAAACGCAACTATAATATCTCCACCCACATCTTTTTCAAACCCATACCAAGTGCTTTTGTTCCTTAAACCACATCACATAGTTCACAATGTTAACAATGTGTTCTCCATGTGTGAAACAACGACCCAGAGCACTGTCATACGTTCTATGTGCAGGGCTAACCAGGTCAAGTGACGCCAAAGGGTCCTGGCAGTATGTGAAGAATTTAGATGAGAATGTGTTGCAAGGACAGGGGTTGAAAAGAAATTAAATAAATGATCATGGTAGAAGTGATCAGTGGCTGGCAGTAGTGCACCACCTGCAAAGACTGAGGTAATGTCTTTAAGCAGGGCATTTATTCTTGGGAATATATATGTTTAAAATATGGTTGAATGCCCCCAAAAAAACACAAAATGTAAACCTCCCCTTGAAAGCATTCCAGAGTTGCAATCAGTTCTATGTCAGCTCTAATGACGAAAAGGAGAGAGAGGTGAAATGTTTACACCTGCACACACCTGGCCAATCACTGCTTAAAGTGGGTGTGTCAATTTGTCTGTTTTGGAAAGTTACAAATATTTAAAAAATGCTGTAAAATGCTGCCCCCTCATTCCACCCTTTCAGATGCTGTTAGATGATCTGACAAGCATTCCATTTGAAGCACAGTGAGGCCTTAAATTCCCTTTCTAGCCAAGGCAGGAGAGAAATGGATGGGGCTGGTCCCTTTCTTCAGTTTGGATTGCTCAGTGGGAATCATTAGTCCATACCCCACACTGTGAAAACATGAGAAATTGTGTGCTGTCATCTGTTGCAGCTCTATTTTGATTAAACTCAAATGCATTCCGATTGCCTCTTACAGCTCCTATTGCTCTGACTCATTATAAATAGATGGGCATCCCTGTTTTTTCCTCCACCCTCCGTTAGTCATGATCATCCCAGCAGTGTATTAAGACTTTCTCTCTGTGTTTACTGGGGATTTTCTGCTTTTGCTCTCTGCCTGTTTCCCTGTCAGGATTTATGGATAAAACAAGAAGCAGATTTTTCAAATGTGCAGGCGGTCTGCTGACAGGAGGCAGGGAGCAGTGTGGGTGACAGCCTCATGACTTATTCAGTAAGTCTTCCTTCTATATTTGTTTTGTCAGAGCATTACCTTTGCTCTGGAAGGATGTCAGCAGGGGAAAACGTGCACACTGGAGTGAATCTATCAATAGCAGGCGTTTAATATATGTTTGTGTTATTCTCTATCCAATTACAGCACTCTTACAGACACGATCTGTTCTTGCTTCAGTTTCAAGTCACTTGCCTCTGCTTAAGTTAAATACTACATCGTCAAGTTTGATTGACAGGACTGTCCTTTAATGACCATCTGTGCTGAAGTTAGCCACCAGTCGGCCATTGTTCAGGAAATAACTGAGCTTGGACCCTTTTCTATCGGCACATTTGGTCTGTGTATTTGAAAATAAATTAATGTTTCTGTTCCTCAACCGGCAGGGATTTCTGCAGGCAGTCCCTCTGTGGATCCACTACTTTTATCACTGAAGAGAAGAGTGCAACACTGAATTAATGTGACTCAACGTCTTTGTTGTAATTCAATGAATGACGAAACAATTATTGTAAAGTAACTCTTGCACCATAGTGCTGAAAAAATGCCTGTACACCGCTAATCTGATAATCACACTGAATTTGCATTTTGTTTCATTTCATTCATTCAGCCTGACTACATGTTCAAGTTGGCTAATTTCTGTTAAGTAGTTGTTGTTGTTATTTTGCCCTAACCAATCAGCAGCAGTATCCGTCCTGCAGGGTCATTGTCAGCAGACACATAACCTGTGGTGGCTGTTAGGAACAAACATTTTCTTGAACTTATTTGATTTTTTACTCTTTACTGGATTTTGCTAGCAAAAAGTCACAAGTGATCCAAATTTACAGAGGCGCATGCAGACATTTTAATTTGTTCTTTTTTCAGAACAGACCCCTCGATATCAGTGAAATCAGTCCCTTTGTGTTTTTCTACACCTGAGATGGGATACCAATTGTCACCAGTTTGTCCCTGGTCCTTTAACACCTTCCATGTGAACTGTAGAAGAGAGTATAGATGCCCAGGTTGTGTGTGAGCTGATGCAGTGAAGTTGCCATGCTTGTCAGCTGCTACATCACTTTATGCGGTCCAGCACAAATCTCCTGAGATGGAGCAGTCACTCAGTGCATTAACATGCAGTTTAAAAACAGATTAAATTCGGGTTAAGGGCATACTCCGGTTTCTTCCCCCAGGTTTCATACCCCGGGTAAAATCGGAGTTCTCATACCCTCCTTAACAGACTTAGAAAACTCATTTGGTAACCGGGGTATTCATGCATATGGACTGGGCTGGGCTCAGTTGGAAAAATGTGATGACATGTACTTTTGTGCCCCGATCAGAGATGATCCACATTTTAATCAGAATCTGATGATTTTCCTTCCTAATGCTCCGACTTGCAAAGGATCTGTTGCTCCCAAACTCTAAGGAGGGAAAAGGAGAAAAAAACATCTTGTACACAGTCCTAATTCCTATTTTATGGATGTCAAATGTCCAGGTTGTTACAAGATCACAGTGTTCAGTCATGCACAGACTGTAGTGTTGGCTGTCAGCTGACAGAAGGATGTTCATTCAGGAGGATATGGCACTAGTATTACCAGATGGGGTTGGACACAGTCGAGGGGAATGAACACCACTTGACTGACATTAAGTAACACTGCCATGGTGCTGATGCAGCGATGAGGAGTGATGAGTGAGAAAACAAACTATGAAATATAAGAAGCATACAGCATATGCAAGGAAAAAATATGCTTGATGTTGTTGCGACCCTTCAATACATCATATCGTATGATAAACTTAGGTTGCTTTTTCGGTCAAATAATCTAAAAAAGAAAGCTGATGATTGCTGGTGATTCCCTTTGTCACTGTCAAGAATCTGATGTCGCCCCCAATTTCTGAAAAACATGAACCCCCCTCCCCCCATAAAAATACCCTAAATTATTCAAAATTGAAGACAAATGATACATTTCAGACTTCACATTCTTCACATTATAGATTCACATCTAAACAGAAATAATTGAAATGAGGATGGTGAGAAGAGCTGGGGCTGAGTAGACATTATATACCCGAGATCCTTCAAATGTTAAGTAAGCAGTGAAACTATGTTGGCTGTTTAGGACAAATAAACAAGAAAGGTAAGAACAGTAAATGATTGATTCTATGTGCAGTACTTTCTGAATGATATGGCAAGCCTCTACGGACTTGTGATTTATGGCGGCATGGTATGAGCTGCATACTGGCAAAAAAAAAAAAAATCACTTCTGTGCCCCCCCCCCCCCCAATCCTGATATCGGATCTGCAGTGAACTGTGTTTTTGTGTTTGCTTGATTTTGTTCTGGCTGCTGTTTTCAAACCCATTTCAACTACAGGTCACTCTGCCAACTTTGTCAGAGATTGCTGTACACGATAACCGATAAAATCCACTTTCATCAGCCGGACAAATTCCCTGTGTTTTATGTCTGGTTTGCTGGCTCCCTCGCCTCCTCCAGGCTGCCCTCTTCCACCCTAGGACTTCTGTTGTTCAACTATGAAGCTCACCGGGTCACTCACATGGATTGCATTCACCTGGATCATCATATGCTCCATATTCCACCCAGTGACACAATACTCCAGTACACAGTGGTGGAAGTTTTCCACCTGCGACTCCGCCTCACTGCATCTCCATCTGGTGACAAGGGTGAAGCTAAGAGGTGGACTTATGCAGAAACAACATAGGCAGGAGATTAAAACTCAAATTATTAACATATTTATTTGATTCAAACAGGCACGATGAACAAACAGAGCTTCTCACCAGAAAACTGCCAATAAACTGACAGGGAACAAAAGGGGACCAGGGTAGGAACAAGTTGAATAAATTACGGCAGGGCAGAGAAGTGAAACAAGACAGAGGAGCGAATTTAAAAATAAAACAGGAAACAAACCCAGAAACATCACAACCAAAACTAGAATCCTAACATCTCGATAGAACTCGTCAACCTGGCTTTAAATACATCCAATGTGGGTCCTGAACCAACCTCATCTTGATGATACCAAACCTATTTGAACATTCTGGTCTTCCATTCCGTGCTGAAGGAAATCTGGACAATATGCGAACAGAGGGCCAGCTTAATCTGTTAGGTCTGCTAATTTCAAGCCTGCTAACAATCTCAGCTTCGGGCTTTATAACACCCTCTTGCTCACAGAGGTCCACTGCTCTACGATCTAATCAATGATCATCAGTACGATTTCTTTTGTCTAACTGAGATGTGGCAGCACTCTAATGACTTTTCTCAACTCAATCAAACTACTCCACCGTGGTTTGTTTATATTTGTCAACCCCGTACAGCTGGCCGTGGTGGTGGTCTCGTGATACTTTACAATGAGAAGTGGAAAGTATCAATGGCTACTGTACCTCCCCATGTCTCGTTTGAGTCACCCTACTAATCAACGTGCCATCTCCCACTATTTTAACCACCATCTACTGCCCACACAAGGTTAACACTGACTTCTTCAAGGAATTGTTTTTGCCTGTTTAACTGTTTTATGCTCCATATCCCCTAATGTAATCCTGCTCAGTGATTTTAATGTGCATATGGACAATTCCACAAGCATTCTGTCAAGGGATTTCACATCCTGCCTCGACAGCTTTGGACTACAACAATTCATTATTTTTTCTACTAACCAAGGGCGACATTCTTGATCTCATCTGCTGCTCTAGTGTGACCCCTCTTCACACTACGGCTTCTTATTTGTCCATTTCTGAGCATAAGCTGGTGTCTTTCAATGCCTTTTGGTATCCAAAATAACCCTGCCTCGTTTCATCTGCTTCTGCATTCTGCTTCATGAACATTGATGTATCTGCTCTTACAGTACTAATGCACATTACCTCCCCAGTAAAGATAATTTAACCATTCCTGATGAACTTCTTTCTCACTATAATGATGGACTGCATAGTAACCTGGATGATCTTGCACTCTTAAAGACTCAGACTGTTTCCTTTCCCACCATGCTCCCTGGTTCACCCCTGAATTAGGACCCCTTCCAACTAGCCTCAATGTTCATCAAAATATGTATGATGATCACAATTGTGACTACAAAGATGCTCTCTCCACTGCCAAATTTGCATATTTTGCCAACCCACTGTTTCCCACTGTAAACACCATCTTGCGACCACCTGTAATAACCTCTTGTCCTTTTTTAATGCTAAAATTGAAAATATTCACCAACAATTGACGTCCATAAAACATACACCAGCCAGTGCACTCTATCCTCCCTCCTGATGTCACATCTTCTCTCCATCTCTTGTTTTCAAGTCCCTGGTATCATTCAAAAATCAAAACTTTCGGCCTGTCAGCTAGATCCCCTCCTATCCACCTGGTTAAAGCCTGTAAACCTTCTTTGTCCTTTTTTATAACCCACATTATCCAGTCATCTCTCACTTCTGGTCTTGTGATCATTTTTCGAAACTGCTGCAATAACTCCTGCACTCAAAAAGCAAGGTGGTGATCCCATTGACCTTGATAGCTGCTGACCACTTTCCAACCTACTGTTTTTTATTTTAAAAATTCTTAAACGAATTGCAATTTGAGTTGCAGCTCAAGTTTACTCACACCTTTCTGACAATAATTAGTTTGAAACATTCCAATCTAGTTTCCATCCTCTTCAAAGCACAGAGACAGCCCTGGTCAAACTCATAAACAACCTTCTGATGGCAGCGGATTCTGGACTCTCCTCCTTGACTTAAGTGCAACCTTCAACACCATCTTTCATACACCCCTCAGAGACAAACTTCACTCGGTTTTACTGGCACCTTCCGAATCTCGTTCAAGTCATATCTCTCCAGTCAAACTGGGTTTGTCCAACTAAAAAAACTTCAGATACCAGCTCTCCCCAGTCACTACCAGTGTTCCCCAGGGTTCTGTTTCAGGTCCTCTCCTTTTCATCATTTGATTTCAGTATTCACTTGGACTGTTGTGCGGATTACACCAAGCTCTATCTGTCTCAGCCCAACTCTGCCCTCCCACCATCATCCCTCTCTAACTGTCTCCTTGTTAAATCCTGGTTCGCCAACCATTTTTCTTACTCCCACGACTATACTCCCACCTGTGCACCATCTGTCTCTTACTGGCTCTCACACCTATCAATACCACCATCCTTATCAATGTCCTGGTCATCTCCTGTATAGAATACTGTAATTCTCTCCTCTTTGGTCTACCTCTCAAGCTTCTCCAGAAACCCCAACTGGCCCAGAACTATGCTGCCTGGGTCATCAACAGAACCCCCTCCATAGATCACATCCTTGTCCTTAAACAACTCCACTGGCTTCCTATCAATTACTGCATCAACTATAAGATTCTCCCTCTTCCTTTCAAGGCTCTTCACAACCTCGCACCTCAGTACCTTTCTGACCTCCTTCACACCTACACACCCTCTTGGACCCACTATTCTTCCTCCTCCATGCTCCTAACCACATCCCCTGCTGCCCACTGAGCAACCATGGGGTTTAAAGCCCTCAGCCATAAAGCCCACAGGATTTCTCAACCTGCTTAAGAGGTGTACATGATGCTCCTTTATTGTAAGAGTGGCCTTTGGTATCTAAAAAACTATTTGAAGGAGTTTCAGTAGTGCTAAAATAAAACTGTGGTTGATATACAGTAGGTTACAGTGTAACTAAACACATATAGTTGTCTTTTTTTTACCACCAAATCCAAAAATCCCAAAGTGTTAGGAATGGATTAAACAATGTTTGTCTGCTACTTTGTAGTTGGGACAACCCAATTAATTTTCCCAGTGACCTTTGTGTCTCAGTATCAGCTGATAGGTATGTTTTCTACATTCCAATCAAATATTCTTGGGCATAGTCATTGCCATTCATTTGTGTTCTGTTTGACATTCTCCACTGAACAGGGAGTGCATGTACATCTGAAGTTTATCTCCATGCCTCTGAGTGAAGTGAAGAAGAAACAAGGGTGCACAGTGAGGGAGAGCCTCTTTCTCAGCAGCAGAGCAGCTGTGGAACAAAGGGCTGTAGTTTATCTCAAAGTGTACAGAGACTTCAGATGAAGAGATGGATAGATACATAAGGAGAATCCTTGCTGGGGACACTCCACAAATAACTTTTTGGGTTGGCAGAATCCAACTGTTTGTTGGTAAGAGCTGGTGGCTGAGTGGTTACAGCAGTAGCCCCATGTAAACAGGCTGGAGGTCTTTGAGGCAGCGGCCGCAGGTTCAACTCCGACCTGCAGCCCTCTGCTGCATGCCCCCCCCCCTCTCTCTCACCCCATTTCTACCTGTCCTGTATAATAAAAGGCTTGAAAAACTGCCAAAAAAGAATCTTTCAAAAAAACAATACATAGTAGCCCTTGCTTTAACCCCACCTTTATTGTGTTCTCCTCTATCACAGCATCCACAGGTCTTAGTCCTGGATATGGCATAGATAAAAACAATCTCCAATTGGTAAATCTTGTGTTTTTGGACCCATCCACCACCCCTACCTGCTTCCTTAAGCATAGATTTGTTGTCTTATACTTCTTTCTATGTGTTTGATGTGTGGAATACACACAAGACAAATGCATAGATTACTGTGCAGTATTTTTCGTTGTAATATGTAAAAAAAAATACATGGGAACAGCCTGAACAGAAATATATGGGAATTCACAGGAATAAACTGGAAATTTAGCGGTAATTTATACCATACTATACTATACTCATCTTGTCATATACACACATAAATATAACATGTATAACATTTTATATTTTCATAAGCAGATATGCTTGCAAATACTTGGAATACAAATTTTTTTGAGTAGAACTTTAATAGATTCTTTCATTGAACAACAACTACATGAACACATTTTCATTTAGTCGTTGCTAGTTAACTTAATTATCATTGATTTAATGTTCTTAGCCCTGTAATATCATACATCTTTGCAACCCTAGGTAAATCTAACAAACATTGAGAGCTAAGGCTTTCGGCCTTCATAGCTTATGTGTTGTGACACTGAATGGATCATCTTCTGCATCACACAGACACTGCATGTTTATGTGCACACAAGAAACCAGGTTACTCTGATTAATCAGGTTATGCAGCAAATGGGACACAATCCCATATGTACTATGGTATCACAGTGTAGATTCATCCCCCCAAACTGTTTTTTAAGATTATTTTGGATTTTTTATTTATTCCTGCTCTATTTGATAGTAAGAGAGAAAGACTAGAAAGGCAGGAGAGATAGAGAGAGAGAGAGAGAGAGAGAGAGAGAGAGAGAGAGAAAGAGAGAGAGGAAGACATATGGCAAAAGGCCCAAGCCCCAGTTGTACACACTCTGCCCAGGTGGGCTACCAAGTTGTCCCATTAATCCTGTTTATGCCACAATGCATTCTCCTTCAACAACAAGCCATGTGCAAGTGGTTGAAATAAGCGGTGAGACAGCAAAATCAGTGTGTAGCCTACAAGGCAGTGGAGCTTGAAAAGAGTGAACTCTCTGACATGCTCAGTGCCAGGAAGCATAGTGAAACTGTGAACTGGAAGATTTACCACAGGAATCAGTACTCTGCACTAGGGCTGTGTGATATGACCGTATGTATCGTATGACGATAGAAAAACTTTGGTCGTTTCATATTTTGCTCTATCGTTTATCTCGCGGTGTCGTGACCCATGCAGGGGTGTGTTAAGATGAAGTGAGCCGAAACCTGAATCTGAAAGGAGTTGCTCCGTGCGTTCTTATGCACGGCCATAGACTTTCTGGCCAGAAAACAACTGTAACGCAAACTAACAGACCTCTACACACACCAAATGCATGACACACGCACGCTTAGACTTAGACCTAGACTTCGCTTTATTGATCCTTTGGGATGACTCTGAAATTGAGATCCCAGCAGCTTACAAAAACACAAGGGAGGTATAAAAAAAATACAGTATAAGATGAACTCTTAGCTAAACATATACAGAAAGTTCCTCGCACCAGTGGACTCAGCCACCACAGGTCTTAGAGAGACAGGCTTACTGATTGATATTATATTTGTTTGAGTTCAAATCGGATAATAACTACAAAGCCTTCATTTTTAGTATTTCCTTGACACTCTGACTTACTGCACTGCTGAATCTCCTTGAAGTAAAAGTGAGATAGCCTGATCAATCAGTTGCTGTCCACTGCTGAGCTGTTAAGCTGAGTGTGACTGATCCCCATCACAGCTCAGCCTCAGTGATCAATTTGGTTACGAGGTGACGGTCTAAAATAGCCCTCCTTCCTCCAGCCTCATCTTCTTTTTCCCTGCTGATTAAAAAGAGTCTTTTAAGTGAAGCATGATGTGTACATTTTTTAGCTAAAGCAGAAATATCGATACCAACCGTCACTGGACTACTTTTAAAGAGAAAGTGTACCCAGGATCATCTTTTTGCTGCCAACTGGTTGTGGCTACATGCTCCGTCCACATCCTGTGCAGCACAGCAACACACACATACTGTACATTATTTCTGACCACTCACTTTTACACAAGCTTTCACTTGTCACATTCAACCATTAGCACACTGATAGCTGCCCATCATCTAATCTAATAAATTAAATCACATTCACACACGTGTGCTACACGTGGACTGGAGGAGATAGAGATGGAACTGCCAATCTTCTGAATGGAGGAGGACCCACACCCACCCCAGAAGTACAGTAGCAAATTGGAGGAAATAGCTTTCCAATCAGACCTGAACATGTAAACTAGGTAGTCAGCATGAGCATTCCCCCAATTTTAATGCTCATGAGAAACAAGAAGGAGGTAGTCACTTTGAGTCTGTGTGTGAACACACAGTGAAGTCAACCCTGTCTCCTAACAATGACATTCAGTGTGTTTACATGCACAGCAGTAACTTACAGTCACTTAACTGGTTTAAGACCATACCCTGGTTAAGTTTATAACCGGGTTATTGGAGTTCTCCCTGTATACATAAGCTGGGAAGAATGGGAAGGATGACAGGAGTAACTCTACCTCTGGCACAGTACATCTCTCTCTCTCACTCACACACACACACACACACACACACACACACACACACACACACACACACACACACAATCACACACACGGCCTTTCCTTGCACAGTGAGATGAGCCATGTCCTAAAAGAAGCCTGTGAAGAAAAAAGTTTGCTGATGTTAGTGAGACATGCAAAGGATATTTGAGGGCAGAGCTGGAATGATGGAGGTGAAGGAGATGTACTGTGTGAGGCTGCTTCTGATTGTTGTTGGCCAGACTGACACACTTCCACTCAGGAATGCTGCTCAAGTAGTACCTAAAGAGGCCTTATCAGATGCAGACAGAGCCACTGCTGCTCTGTTAACTGTGTTCCTGCTCTGCTGCTATATACTGTATACCTTCAAGTAGTAGAGGTATGTCAGGGTATTTATGGGACAAAACTAGGGCTGTAACAAAACACGTATTCGTACCGAACCGTCACGTTACAGGCACCTCTGGGTGGGCCGTGGTCTGTAAATGTGGCATACATTGCAGTAATATGGCCAAAGTACAGTCTTGATTTGCGGTGTGGAACTTAAAACTTGAAGAGTTCCCCCTGAACCGTTTAGCCTCGACTTGACTCGCATAGGTGTGCAGTAGCAGCCAGTAGCTGTGTTCGGAATCGTTCCCTCATTCACTCACTCACTATTCCCTATATAGTGTTTATTAAATAGTGCACTATATAAGGAATGATCACACGAGATTTCGGACACTACACTGGAATTTTCTAACAAATCGTTGCGTCTGTACATGCGCCGGATATATGTGTGACGGTAGCAGGTGCGTCCAGCATCATGTAAACAAACCGAGCTGTAAACTCATTTTCAGTCTGTTTATGATACAAACCTGCACTCAGGAGGATGGTAAAATGTTCTATTTATGTTGCTTGTTTGATTCAATGTTAAATCCCGAATAAATTGTTGAAATTAGGATGGTGCTAACGTGTGGTTTAGATAACAACGGTTGTGCGTCCTGATTGCCAGCTGTAATAGACAATGGTTCATTTATTTCACAATTTATTTAAGTAAGCTTGTGAGGAACTAGTCAGCTCGTGAGTAACAGTTGTTTGTAACGGTTCGTAACTGCAGTTAGCTCTCTGGCCACCGTTAGCACCTCTTCTGCTTCTTCTTCTCCTCCGGTAATACACGGCCGCATTGCATTGTAGTATGCGGGAGTACAATGTAGTGTACATCATATGTACACTCAAATTACTTGTGCATTGTGGTTATTCTATAGTGGACTATAGTGAATGAAATTAACCACAGAGAATTGGAACACCACTACAACCCCCATTTTATATCCAATATCTCGATTCCATTGAAAGACAGTAAATATAAGAAATGTCTTGACTCAACACATTGATGGTTTCCTACTGCCCGCCGCTAGCTGCCTATGGACTCAGAGACCAACAGTAGTAGTAGTTAGTTGTGGTAGTTTGTTTTTAAACAGTGTATAAAACCTTTTGTCATCAACTCACCATATATTCTGTCGGAGCGCCTCGGCTTTGGAACGACCTGCCCGCGGAGATAAGGCTTGCTGAATCAGTGTCTCTTTTAAATCACTTCTTAAAACTCATCTTTATAGACTTGCCTTCCTGTGATGTCATCTTTTTATCATTTTATCTCATTGTTCTTTCTTTCTTTTACAATGATGTGTAATTCATGGTTATGTTCTACCTCATTTGTTTTGTTTGTATTGTATTTGTGTGTGTATTTTCATTTTTGCTGTCAAGGCACAACTGCTGTTTTTAAAGATGCTATACAAATAAAGTTATTATTTTTATTATATACAGGCGTTTTTCAGGACTCTTGGCATCACTTGTTAATGCTCTGAGTAGCCCTGAGTGCCACTACAGTTGCTGTTTGAAACACAGGGAACACGTTGGTAACGTTGTGAATTCAAGTGAAAGTATGTGGTAAGGTTCATACAACAAATCATGAGTGTGGTTAAACAAGTGTGTTTTAGCCAAATATTTTTTTGTACATTTTTCCGTGGATGTTTTTAACAATGATCCATATTTTGACAGGTGAGAACACTGAGGCAACCCTCTGTAACTTAAAGCTATGCAGTGGAAGCTCGGCTGGAGATCAACAGCTATTGATATCATGGCAGCACAGTGTCCAAAGTTTCTTTGAAAAGCCCAATAATTGCTATGGCACAGTTACCAGGGTTATTAAATATGAAAATAAATGAATGACAAATATGCATTATCATTCAAAAATTGAAATGATGGGTAACAATAGATTATGCAAAAACTTTTACGACCATGTCCATGATAATGATGAACAACAAGGATGTCCCAATGAGGAGAGTGTATGTGGCCACGTGCAGCTGCCTTGAGAAAAGGCTTCTCACAGAGCTCACTTTTGTGCGGCCACTTGAAGCACTTCCAGTTAAAAAATCTTTGAACTTTTCAGAAAAGCACTGGTGTCCTTGCATCCAATAGTGTGACAGTGTGTGTAGCCGTGTGCTTTTATCATTATACATGTTGATAGCTGTGTAGCCACATGTGGGGAGCGTACCTACTGTACGTCCCCTGCTTTGTTTGTGACCGGGGAACATAGGACCTTTCTCTTAAAAAAGGATCCTATAGGTGTGTTCCATTAGCCCTATAGAGTGGCCCCTCGGAAAGTTTCAAGCCACTCCCTCTCAAATGGCCGTTCACTCACCATGTTTCGATGACAAAAAAAGGCCCCAGAGGGATTTAGGAGACTCTGGAGGCGACGTATCACTCTAAATGGGTTTAGATTGCCGGTGATCAGCTGATCAGTGATACAGCGGCACTACATTCTTTCTCAAAGTGAGAAATACAGAATAGCTGTAGTTTGATTTAAGGTGGCCCGTATTATTCACAACATCAACTTACGCAGAAGTAACATGAAAGAAAACACTCCACCTTACTCACCTTACTTACCCCACGGCCTCCTGAGCGACTCACATGCAAATAAGGGTTTTTTGGGTCAGTGGGTTAAGAATTGGACTTTCACCCAGAAGACCATGGTTTGAATCCAGCCTAGGATGTAACTTGACTTATTATTTCTGCAGTTTGGTTAGGTGTAGGCAACAAAACTACTTGGTTCGGTTTAGGCCCGAGTGAAAACAGCATTGTTGTCTACAGACACCCAGGTACAATAGCATAAATTGAAATTTGTACCAGGGTGTAAATATCCTTTGCCTAAAAATAGTCTTAACTCATCATCGTCATACTAGTTTTCAAGGAAGAGGTGCAGTTATCATGTAACCTTGGCATGAAAGTCATGGAAGGGACAATTGTGAATAAAGGGGCGTTATAGAAAATACAGTGAATTAAATTCAGTTGCATAAATGTCCAATGGCCCAATGCAGTTCTAATAGAGCCTTACTGAAATCAGGGAAAGAAGGAACACCACAGCAGACCTACATCCTGGGATTTATGATCAAATCCTGAGAATTCACACTAAGCTCTACAAATCTGTGAAAGTAGCACTGAGCCCTTAGAGGGACTAGACACTGCAGGGAAAAGAGCAACAATCAACCATGTTGCTCTCTTTGGATCTGTGTGTGTGTGTGTGTGTGTGTGTGTGTGTGTGTGTGTGTGTGTGTGTGTGTGTGTGTGTGTGTGTGTGTGTGTGTGTGTGTGTGTGTGTGTGTGTGTGTGTGTGTGTGTGTGTGTGTGTGTGTGTGTGTGTGGTCTTTGCCCTTTTCCCCCATCCCAGCCTGTTGACCTGTAGGTGCCAAAGGGAGTGTGGCAGCTGGTTGGCCTCCGGGCTCTGCAGCTGTGTGAGTGCTCTCCTTTTTTTTTCCTGTCTTTGCCCTCTCTGACAGACTTGGCTCATCTTCTCTTTCAAAAACTTTTACTCTCTGCCCTTATACTTGCCCTTCTTTGTCATTTTATCACTCTATGTAGTTCTGTGTCAGTTTATGCTGCACCACTTTTAAGATTCAACAACTTGCCATCATGTCCTCCTCAAATGATGCCTATTTTCTCACTTATTTACAATAAATAAAATAAAAAAGGGACATGTATATTAAAATAATATAAAATAAGGCATGCATTACAAGAATGAAATAAGACAAATTATACAATGTAAGTAATGTGAGGTATAATGGTAACTTCGTGCAAATTGGGCAGCGTGATAACAAAATTCAAAGTCAATTCAAAGATGCAGATGTGAATGAGACGTGAATAACGTGAATGGCATGAATGGCGCAAATAACACAGCATGAAGTGAATTTACATGGTCGGTGTGAACACGACATAGAATAGAATCTTTATTTGTCAGGGTTGGTGGTATTTTGGTTTGGTGCATGATGGTACTCTGCTTAAGTTCACAGTTATAAAGTGTATCCATACCACACCAACAGAACATAGTGTAAAAGAAAGAAGACCATAGACAAGACACTATATACAGTGGGATTACCACGGTAAAACCACATCAAAAGTCCTTAGTGTTGACTTTTTAATGGAGGGAATTCAGTAAGGGTTAAATCCTGAGGAGGTGTGCAATTATTAGGTATTAATGGACAACGCAGAGGCGAGAACTGTCCGACGTGCAGTGAATTAAAACCTGATAATTGGACACCTCAAAGCGCACTAACCTGCTTATAGTCACTTACTCGTTTCCCTTTGCTTCTACTGGCAACCTGTACAAAAAGTAATGTGACCCTATGACCCTATGTAACAGCATAGCAACAGAAAGCACCAGTACTACTACTACTACCACCACCACCACCACCACTACTTCTACTACAACTACTTCTACCACCATTTTTACTACTACCACCACCACTATTTCTACTACTACTACTACTACTACTACTACTACTACTACTACTACTACCACCACCACTAACAAACAGCGAGTGACAGTCCGGTCTTGCTGCCAGGCTAAACGCTGTCAAGCGCTACTACTACTACTACTACCACCACCACCACCACTACTTCTACTACGACTACTACTACCACCACCACCACTACTTCTACTACAACTACTTCTACCACCATTTTTACTACTACCACCACCACTATTTCTACTACTACTACTACTACTACTACTACTACTACTACTACTATTACTACCACCACCACTAACAAACAGCGAGTGACGGTCCGGTCTTGCTGCCAGGCTAAACATTGTCAAGCGCTACTACTACTACCACCACCACCAATACTTCTACTACGACTACTACTACCACCACTACTACTACTACCACCACAACCACTACTTCTACTACAACTACTACTACCACCATTACTACTACTACCACCACCACCACCACTATTTATACTACTACTACCACCACTACTACTACTTATACTACTATTACCACAACCACTAACAAACAGCGAGTGACGGTCCGGTCTTGCTGCCGGGCTAAACGCTGTCAAACCCTACTAATACCACTACTACTTCTACTACTTCCACCACTACTAGTACTACTACTACTACTACCGCTACTACTTCTACTACTAAGAAGGCGGAGATCCCTGTGTGTAACAAGCATAATGCTGTGATCTGTAATCACCCGCCTGCCAACCACCTCAATTAATGATTTTCACTTCCATTCGACCAGTCCCTGTTGTTATTGCTTTTTAAATTATGTATTGCATTGATGTATTTTAAAGGTGCTCTACTTGAAATACTGAACAAATTGGTCTGGGATTGAGTGAAATAACAATTTACAGCCCCTTTAATGATCAGAGAGCCTGCTTTCAGTAATTGTAAATGTTTCAATACTGGTTATATATAAATAAATTTAACAGAAGTATGATAGAAGTAAATAAGTCAACTGATTTTGAAATTATAAAGCCATTGAATTTCTAGCACTGAATATTTATGCAATGAAATTATGTAGTGTTTTGACTTCAGTGTTAACATCAGGGAACCAAGGAAAAGCAAACGATTCCAGATACTAGATCCGTTGTATGTGGTCGAGGAAGGACAGCTGTGATAAGAGTGGCTGGCTAGTTGGCTAGCTATTTTTGCTAATTCCACCAAATGCTATGGCTTTATAAACAACAATCTATGGTCCACCATGCTTCCATGCTGTACTGGTTAGTTTCTGACTCAAAGTGAAGTTTTTAAGTCAGAGTCTGTAGAACTCAGTCTTGAACAGCAGTTTGTTGGTGTTGGCTTCGACTCATCGGTGGGACTGAGGGTCTCGCCAGTCGAGTTGCAGCTCAAGTGGACCATCGTAGTGGCTAAGTGCTCCAGAGAGGAGCAGATCTGCTTCTCCTGTCCCACTGAACTGGTTTATTTGGATATGGAGGGAACCTATGGCTTTCTTTAAGAATGGTCTATGGGAAGAAGGCATAGGTCATCAATGTCTAATAGTGAAATTGGTGTACAGTGTTAAGTAAATCAATGGGTGACTGCCCTTCACTCTAAAGGAAGCGATAGTAAAAGTCACTTCACTATCATTCTTCAGGAATAATTAAGCTTCCTGGTTAAATTTAATTCAAAAGGACTGTTTAATGACTCTGCTTTGAGAGTGCTCCATCTTTACGTCTACAGACATATAATTTTTGAGGCGTATTATCACCCGACCTGCTGAGGAACACCGATAAATCACACCCTCATTGCTAAAAAAATTCAATATCGCAAGAAAGGATGCTTCAAGCTCAGATCATGCTCTCTCATTTCCCAGACTTTAACTTCAGTCGGCTAAGTGGAATGCAGCAGGAAACGCAGCAGAAATAAGAAAATAGTCACTTTAAAAATGTACATGGCCTCAAGCATAATAGTGTAAGTAATTTGTTAAGTGCTTATAATTTCCTTGCAAAAGTTTTTGTAGATCCTCGAAGCAGGCGCTTCATTAGCATATTATTTTTTCAAGAATGGCTTTCAGGATCAGTTTCTCAATTTTTCTTTTAGTTTTGTTCTCAAACACATTATTTTAATGTTAAAATAGTATTTATTTTCTTATTGCTAGAGGCAGGACCTGACTGAGCTCGGTTTCTCTGGGCTGGAAGCTGCAGATGAAGTGTATTGTCATTTATAATCTCAAAGCTTCTATAATGTGTGCCTCTTATCAATCCTCATCACTGTACAATGAGCTTTGAGGAGAGGAGGTGGCACATAAAGACCAGCCAGTCAGTATTAGCTCATTTGATCACACCTCTCCGTGTTGAGATCAAAGAGAATCCATGTTGTAGTTGTACGAGGAGAACGCAGCAGTGCAGAACTCTGCATCAGTCATTTGATATGTCACCAGGGTTTAATTTATTAAGGACAGGAAAAACAGCTCAGGCATTGATGGAAGGTCCTCTGAGTCATGTGCTCAAAGCAGTCAGTGATTATATAACACTTTACTCAGCATTACAAAGGTGCCCAGGGTATGCTTAAATCAACTAAACGAGCTATATCCAAAGGCAAACATCTTTGAACTGTTGCAAATGGCTGCCTGCACTCAGGGCAGCGTGAGAAGCCTGCTGTCACACAGAGGAAGAAGATGCAATAATTGACACATTATCTGACAGCCCATCAGAACCCAGCGTCAAATTTAATGGGAGAGGGGATTTCACGCACTTTGGTTTAAGCATACTTTATGTTTAAATTCATATATAATGGATTGGATTTACACAGCGCCTTTCCCAGTACGCAAGGCGCTTTACAGAGACCAGGTTTCATTCATTCACACATACATACATGTGAAACATACAACAGTCAAACACATTCACACAACGCAAGGGGTGAAGTGTCTTGCCCAAGGACACAACAACCACAAGTAGGTAGGCCAGGGCGGGTTGGGGATCGAACCACAACCAACCACCATTGGCTGACTCGTTCTAAAAACTGAGCCACAGCCGCCCCATATAGGGTTAGGGTTAGGTTAGGTTATGTCTTACAATAATATTTTTTCTGAGAAAATCATAATAAAAAAAACCTCAACATCAAGAGTATGGCTGTCAATTGATTAAAATTATTAATAGCGATTAATCCCATGGTTTTCCACAGTTAACTCACGATTAATCGTATGTTTATTATTATTATTATTATTATTATTATTATTGTTGTTGTTATTATGTTTATTTATTATTATTATTATAAATAGTGTTACAATATTGTCGCATCTCGTGGACTCAATATTGTGTATTGTCTCGTCACACTCCTTATTCTAAATGTATGGTCATTCATTCATTCATTCATCTTCAAGTGCTTGTCCCTGTCAGGGTCGCGGGGGGGCTGGAGCCGATCCCAGCTGACATTAGGCGTGAGGCGGGGTACACCCTGGACAGGACGCCAGTCTATCACAGGGCACATAGAGACAAACAGAGACAGACAACCATTCACACCTACGGGCAACTTAGAGTCATCAATGAACCTAACACCTGCATGTCTTTGGACTGTGGGAGGAAGCTGGAGAACCCGGAGAAAACCCACTCAGACACGGGGAGAACGTACAAACTCCACACAGAAGGGCCCCTGAATCTATATTTTTTTATATTGTACTTTCATGACAGCGATGATGCTGTCAGTTTAACTTCTATGTTGCATCTTTAAAAGAGCACAATGAAAATGTGACCCTGAATTTCAAACAGCACATTGTAATTTCTGCATCTATTACTGATTTACCGTATGTGCTCCTAAAATTTCTAGTTGTGCCCCTAAAATTTTCAGTTGGGGGCCACAGTGCTCCTAGTGAAAAAAAGCCCTGCAGGTGTGAAACTACAAAGCTACTGAATGGGATATGTATCAGATTTTTTGACCGCAATGTGAACAGCCAGGTGTGATTCAATGTGACTTTGACGTCATTCTGACCCACACTGCACTGTTTTATAAACTAATGACAAATAAAGTTGTTTGAAAAACAAAAGTGTGCCACAAGCGGGAGCCAGGAACGGAATCAAAATAAAAAATATCAAACATAAAAACATGGAGGATGGCGGTGAAGCGGCGGCCAGTGGAGGGAGAGGGAAGTTTAAGACCTCATTAGTATTTTGGGTGACACTTCGGTGCAAGCTACTGTTTTTATCAATAAGTCATAACTTCCTACAATACCAGTTGCAGTTGCCATGTTTGCTTCCGTAAACACTGTTGTAGCTTGATGTCATCAATGATCAACTGCACATGCGGGTCACTTCAGGAGCGTGAGCTGTTTACACAGCAATCCTTAGACAGGCCACATTTAAGGACGTAATGTGAACTGACAAACAGAAAAGCAGATTTGAGCAATAAATCAGAATTGTGCATTAAGACCTGAAGTTTGAACGTAGCCTTAGCGTAGCCAGGTGCTTCTCAATTATTTTCTGTTATGCTGGTGACCACAGACTGGTAAAACATCCCCAGCAGTTTGCTGCAGATGTTAAAGGACCGCAGTCTCCTCAAGAAGAACAACCTGCTTTGTGTCTTCCTGACCTGGGGCCTGTTTCACAAAGCAGGTTCAAAAAACTCTGAGTTTAACCCTGAACTCTGAGTTGATCTACTCTGAGATAGGAAACTCTGAGTTTTCGGTTCCAGAACAGCAGATTTGCGTTAGGTTGATCAACTCAGAGTAGTTTGACCTGGAGTTAAGCGCGTGTACCACAAGTAAAAAAAGACAGCATCAATGGAGCCCTGATTCGACGAGTCACCATGGCAACGGGGAAGCGAAGGGCTACGTTACAACTGGAATTGGAAATATTAATGCGTTCATACGGTGAGTTTGAGCAGGTTTACACCGCTGCAGCAGCAAAAGAGAGGGAGACGGTGCGGGAGAACATTGCGGCTCGGGTCAGTGCGTAAGTTTAAATGTAGTCCTGTTGCAATCACAGTAATATCACAGGGGGAACTGCTTGAGTGGTAGTCTATTAGATTATTTCATTTAAGTTCAACCCCGCGGGGGAGAAGCGCACTTGGCACTAGTTTAAGATGAAACATAAAAACATACAGGTATTCAAACAGGTAAAACATCGGCAAAATCTCATGGTGACGCTTCATTTTGTGCATGTTTTACATGGTAAAGTAAATATTACCGTAAGTGGCTGTTTTTTATTCAACATATAAATGTTGTATAAAAAACTCCCATTTGCAAAAAAACGCAGCGCAACACACAATATCTGCTGTGATATGAGAGCATTTCTGGTTGTTAATGTTGGAAATGTAAGGAGGGATGAGATGGACTGTGACATGAAAGGGTGTTGTGCGTATTCAGCCCCCTCGCATTATAGGTGATATTCTGGATCAGAAGGCTGTTGTTTCCACCTATAGGAGTAGTTTATATAGCGGTAACCCAACTAAAAGCACACACTTTTGAACCTATGAATTGCAAGAAAAGCTGGGATTATACTTAGGAAACGCTAAGTCAAATACATTCAACTTGCTCAAAAGATCCATTTCATTCATTTTGTAATTATGGCTGCAGTATATTAAGGACGTCTATGCGCGGTCTGATAATCATCTCCCGACGAATATTTAATTCTCTTTGCGGTAATGCGTCAGCTTCATCCACGGGATCGTTATCAAAAGGACATGCCATGGTAGTGTAAATATTCAACACCTAATATAACTTCTAATGTAGGCCTACTGAATGACTTTTATACGTTGTATACAAAAACTCCCGTTTGCAAAAAAACGCAGCGCAACACACAATATCTGCTGGGATATGAAACGGTACCGCTCAAAAAGAGAATTGCCTGGAAATGCAAGAACATCTATAATCAATAGTTTGATAATCATCTCCCGACCAGGTTAGTTTCAGAGAGCATGTTACCATGGTAACTGACCGAGAGGTTAAGTTACCTCTCTTTGTGAAACAGGCTAGAGTTACCCCTCTGTCTCTGGTTTGAGTTACCTCCCTTTGTGAAACGGAAAACTCAGTTTCCCTCATTTCAGGGTTAACAGACTCAGAGTTTTCACTAAAACTGCTTTGTGAAACAGGCCCCAGGTGGCTGGTGTGTGTTGTCCAGTCCAGTTTATTGTCCAGCCATAGCCCATAACCCATAGAGTCCACCACCTCCACCTCAGCTCCCTCTAGCAGGGCATTAGCGCTGTCTGGTCCCACATGCTAATTCAGAACCACAAAGCCACTATGGGAGAAGACAACATGGGCCAGATGATTCATGACTGTGTGTACACACAAAGACAGAAATACAGTATGTGTACTCTTTCTTTTTGCATATTTATAAAGCCGCACTTACGGCTAATGCTGTTTTATAAATCTCAGTTATTGTGGAGCTGCACAAGCCTCATTTCTACTCCCACAATTCACCATAAAAGGATAAACTTTAAAGTACTCCTCCACCCCCAAAAGTGCTTTTCTTCTGTTGCTGTCCTCTCAAATGTCTCACATTGACTATAGTGACTTATATCTGAGCAAAGTTTGTCACTAGGGAGCTGTTTTCACATTCTTCTAATAAAGGGGCAGATGTCTGTGCACTTCTCTGAGCTTCAAACGTAGCAGCTTTAGTTGGAACGTCACTAATTCATAAACCAATCACTGTCTACAGTAATATGTGAAACTCTTTTCGATGGGGGAAAAACTTCAATACAACACTGGCAAATAAATCTGAAACTTCCAGCTCAGAGCGGACACACACATTGTTTCAAGCTAACAAGCTAACAAACAACAGAAACTAAGAAAAGATTTATCATTCTGACACGTCTGCTAGTCCACCACTTTAACGACAACAGACTCCTCATCTGAATCTGGGTCTGAGTCTTAGTTGCAGATTGTTAACGTCAGCTCCATATGTCTGCCACCCAGGCGACATGTTCTTCCATCCGCCCAAGGGGCTTCGCTGCCCCGCCGCCTCCTGTCTGAATCTGGCTCAAACATGGCTGAGACAGTACATGTTCTTCCATCCCTGTGCTGAGTATTTTTTTCTTTCACTTTCTATGTGGGAAAACTATGTTAAACAAAATATGAATCATAGCATAGAAATACTGTTGCCACTCATCAGACCTGTCAATGATAAATATGTCAAAGAAAGAAGAGTGCAGTTTCACAGACTGTGTCACATCAGCAAAGTTCTCTAAAGTCCAGTTCAGACCAAAGATTCGCAACGCAACAAAATTGTTTTAGAACGTCACAGGTGAAAGTTGCAGCAGTGAGAACCGACCCGTCTCGTCTGGACTAGAACCGGCTGATTCAGTCGCCTGCGATTCAGTTGCCAGCAATTGCGGCTGTGGCTCGGTGTTAGAGTGGGTCGTCCTCCATTCGAGAAATTGGCAGTTCCATCCCCAGATCCCCCGGTCCGCATGTCGAAGTGTCCTCAAGCAAGACACTGAACCTCTAATTGCTCCACGTGCTGCACATGGGTGTGTGAATGGTTGGAATCTAGATTAGATGGTATGTAGATGTCCACTGTGTGAATTGGTGAATGTGACAATTAGTGTGAATGCTCCATGAGTAGTCAGAAGACTAGAAAGGTGCTATATTAGTACAAGTCCATTTACCAGCAGCTGGTTTTGGAACGTAACACACGTCATCGGTTTCAACAACCAATCAAGTCTTAGCAAAGTCAAGTCACAAACAAACTGTCAGCTGGTTGAAAAGGCCGTTCTTTGACAGAGGCTCAACAAGCTTGTGTGTGAGAGAAAGAAAAAGACAGCGAGAGAGAGAACAAAGCAGTGAATCAGGGAAGTCAAAGTTATTTTTGCCATTTCATCACAATTAGAAATGCAGATGTAGCAAGTATCTCACTATCTCTGTCCTCATTTATATTTTATAATGCTACAAATTATGTCTAGTTATGAAAAAAAGCTTGAAAAGTCAGAGGTTAGAACAGAAGTACAGAGAGGTGTTGCTATGGAGATGATAAACTGTCTCACCTCGTCTCCTTGGTCTGAACTGGCAGGTTTTAGAACGTTGCAGACCTGCACGTTGCAAGTAGTTGCAAGTTGCAACTGGTCTCGTTGTGAATCTTTGATCTAAACTGGGCTTTACAGAACAGCTGGCAGTACGCACAACTGTGGCCGTTTATTGCATCATTACCAATAATTCATCACGTTTGTGCAAACCATCATCATCATGATTATGAAACGTCAGACAGATTATTAATGATTAATTCAAAGCACTCATTTTGAAACAGACTTTACAAATTGCTTTATTCAGGAGATGGGGCCTCAGATGTCAATAAAAACAATGATATAATTCATCACTCACAAATTATTTTAACTTCAGTTCGTAAATGCGCCTTGGATTGAAATTTTACAGAAGGCTTTGTAGACTGCAAAAATGAAGTGGAATTGGCAAACAGCCTAAACAAATAATCTTTAACTGTAAGCTTTATTATATGTATGCCTTGTGTTTGGTTTATGTAAAGCACTTTGCATTGCCTTGTTGTTGAAGATTGATATGATGATCATGGTCATTCCTCAGCAGTTTCCCTCTGGCTGCCAGTAAAAGAAACTGTGTGCTGGAGAGATTCAGCCCTGCCCTCTGGGAGAGTTGGGGTTGTTTTGCTGCTGGATGAAGCACATATTGATAAGCAGCCTTGTATTGAGGAGTCTCATCTAATGAACAATCTTAATTAGATCTCCCTCATTGCTTGCATGCAGAAGGATATGAAAAAGAGCTGCCGATCCTTTCACTTATTACAAACTGTCCCTCCCCAGGCTGCTGCTCACACCAGACACATCTTCTGTTTGTGCTAGCTGACAATCAAACTTTCAAACCAAGAGTAGTCTAACTGTTTACTAATACTAGTACTTTTAAAAAGCCTGGATTAATTGAGAATTAAAGTGAAATTCCGATGTAAAATCATTCCAGGGTCTTTTTTGGCAAATACACTCATCAAATAAGCCATCAAGACCATTTTTTTCATGTAACAACTATTAACGGAGAAATCCTGGAGAGTTGCTGACAGTTGCTAACAGCCAGGCGTGGCTAACACTGATTAGCTCGGGGCAGTGTGGTAAATACATTATAGTGACTTTTTTTTAACCACTAATACTGCTCAAAATAACACCAACACCAAACCTCTGCAGTAGCATGATAAGAGTTCTTACACATAAAACGAAGCACCAACAACGTCCTTAGTGAACCTGGAGTTTTTATTAAAAGAGTGTTTTGAAGGACTACTTTGAAAGACTACTACACCAAAAAATGCCTGTCTGACCTACCTCTACCAAGGAATTTCGCTATTATTAACTTATATTTCACCAAACTGCCACAAACCACAAAGTTTACGTGTTTTGCTGGAATAAATCGTCAATGGGCTCCTAACTTTTGGATTGACTTTGGTAATTGACTTGAATGAGAGGAGCTGGTACCTGGGCCAGTGGCCAGCAAGTTAGGTAAGTCTTTCGAAACACTCTTTTAATAAACTCCCGGTTCATTAACTATGTTGTTGGTGTTTCATTTTATTTATTCTCATGCTACTGCAGAGGTTTGGTGTTATTTTAGCAGTATTAGTGGTTACAAAAGACGTTTTAATATGTTCACCTTAATGCCCCAAGCTTATCAGTGTTAGCGACTCTCCGATATGTCTTTGTTAATAGTTGTTACAGGAAGAAAATGGTCTCGATGGCTTATTTGATGAGTTTATTTGCCAAAAAAGACCCTGGGATCATTTTACGCCACAATTTCACTTAAGTCACACCTCGCTTCTCTTCATTACTCTTTTGTTGCTTCAGAGTCACACCCTTCATAACTGACACACTGACAGCATATGTTTTATATATACAGTACAGACCAAAAGTTTTGACACACCTTCTCATTCAAAGAGTTTTCTTTATTTTCATGACTATGAAAATTGTAGATTCACACATATGAATTAACACATGTGGAATTATATACTTAAAGTGTGAAACATCTTAAAATATGTCTCATATTCAAGGTTCTTCAAAGTAGCTATCTTTTGCTTTGATTACTGCTTCGCACACTCTTGGCATTCTCTTGATGAGCTTTGAGAGGTAATCACCTTAAATGGTCTTCCAACAGTCTTGAAGGAGTTCCCAGAGATGCTTAGCACTTGTTGACCCTTTTGCCTTCACTCTGCGGTCCAGCTCACCCCAAACCACCTCGATTGGGTTCAGGTCCGGTGACTGTCGAGGCCAGGTCATCTGGCGCAGCACCCCATCACTCTCCTTCTTGGTCAAATAGCCATTACACAGCCTGGAAGTGTGTTTGGGGTCATTGCCCTGTTAAAAAATAAATTATGGTCCAACTAAACGCAAACCGGATGGAATAGCATGTCGCTGCAAGATGCTGTGGTAACCATACTGGTTCAGTATGCCTTCAATTTTGAATAAATCCCCAACAGTGTCACCAACAAATCACCACCAAACCATCACACCTCCTCCTCCATGCTTCACTGTGGGAACCAGTCATGTAGAGTCCATCCGTTCACCTTTTCTGCGTCGCACAAAGACGCGGTGGTTGGAACCAAAGTTCTCAAATTTGGACTCATCAGCCCAAAGCACAGATTTCCACTGGTCTAATGTCCATTCCTTGCGTTCTTTAGCCCAAACAAGTCTCTTCTGCTTGTTGCCTGTCCTTAGCAGTGGTTTCCTAGCAGCTATTTTACCATGAAGGCCTGATTCACACAGTCTCCTCTTAACAGTTGTTCTAGAGATGTGTCTGCTGCTAGAACTCTGTGTGGCATTGACCTGGGGTCCGTTTCACAAAGCAGGTTAAAAAAACTCTGAGTCTAACCCTGAACTCTGAGTTGATCTACTCTGAGATAGGAAACTCTGAGTTTTCAGTTCCAGAACAGCAGATTTGCGTTAGGTTGATCAACTCAGAGTAGTTTGACCTGGAGTTAAGCACGTGCACCACAAGTAAAAAAAGACAGCATCAATGGAGCCCTGATTCGACGAGTCACCATGACAACGGGGAAGCGAAGTGCTACACTACCACTGGAATTGGAAATATTAATGCGCTCATACGGTGAGTTTGAGCAGGTTTACACCGCTGCAGCAGCTAAAGAGAGGGAGACGGTGCGGGAGAACATTGCGGCTCGGGTCAGTGCATAAGTTTAAATGTAGTCCTGTTGCAATCACATTAATATCACAGGGGAAACTGCTTGAGTGGGAGCCTATTAGTTTATTTCATTTAAGTGCAACCCCGCGGGGGAGAAGCGCACTTGGCAGCAGCTTAAGATGAAAAATAAAACATTGTTCAAACAGGTAAAACATCGGCACAATCTCATGGTGACGCCTCATTTTGAGCATGTTTTACATGGTAAAGTAAATATTACCGTAAGTGGCTGTTTCATATGTTGTATAAAAAACTCCCATTTGCAAAAAAACGCAGCGCAACACACAACATCTGCTGTGATATAAGAGCATTACTGGTTGTTAATGTTGGAAATGTAAGGAGGGATGAGATGGACTGTGACATGAAACGGTGTTGTGCGTATTCAGCTCCCCTGCCGTGAAATGGACCCCCTCGCATTATAGGTGATACTCTGGATCAGAAGGCTGTTGTTTCCACCTATAGGAGTAGTTTATATACCGGTAACCCACCTAAAAGCACACACTTTTGAACCTATGAATTGCAAGAAAAGCTGGGATTATATTTAGGAAACGCTAAGTCAAATACATTCAACTTGCTTAAAAGATCCATTTCATTCATTTTGTAATTATGGCTGCAGTATATTAAGGACGTCTATGCAGGTTTAGTGAAAACTCTGAGTCTGTTAACCCTGAAATGAGGGAAACTCTGAGTTTTCCGTTTCAAAAAGGGAGGTAACTCAAACCAGAGAGAGAGGGGTAACTCTAGCCTGTTTCTCAAAGAGAGGTAACTTAACCTCTCGGATAGTTACCATGGTAACATGCTCTCTGAAACTAACCTGGTCGGGACCAGGTTTTTCTCAGAAAACCTTGAGTTTCTCTCTGTCTCCGCCCTCTTTCAGCCACACACAGTGTTTGATTTCCTCATTCATTCAGTCAGCGGGCGAGTTTTGGCGTAGTATAGTTCCGTCTGTTTTTTCAGAAAATCATTGCAAAAATCAGACATTAGAAGTTATATTAGGTGGTGACTATTTCACTACCATGCCATGTCATTTTGATAATGATCCCGTGGATCAAGGTGCAGCATTACTGCACAGAGAATTAAATATTCGTCAGGAGATGATTATCAAACTATTGATTATAGATGGTCTTGCATTTCCAGGCATTTCCCTTTTTGAGCGGTACCGTTTCATATCCCAGCAGATATTCTGTGTTTCGCTGCGTTTTTGCAAAAGGGAGTTTTTTTTATACAACGTCTAAAAATCATTCAGTAGGCCAACATTAGAAGCTATATTAGGTGGTGAATATTTCCACTACCATTGCATGTCCTTTTGATAACGATCCCGTGGATGAAGGTGACGCATTACCGCAAAGAGAATTAAATATTCGTCGGGAGATGATCATCAGACCGCGCATAGACGTTCTTAATATAGTGCAGGTTAGTTTCAGAGAGCATGTTACCATGGTAACTAACCGAGAGGTTAAGTTACCTCTCTTTGAGAAACAGGCTAGAGTTACCCCTCTCTCTCTGGTTTGAGTTACCTCCCTTTTTGAAACGGAAAACTCAGAGTTTCCCTCATTTCAGGGTTAACAGACTCAGAGTTTTCACTAAACCTGCATAGACGTCCTTAATATACTGCAGCCATAATTACAAAATGAATGAAATGGATCTTTTAAGCAAGTTGAATGTATTTGACTTAGCGTTTCCTAAATATAATCCCAGCTTTTCTTGCAATTCATAGGTTCAAAAGTGTGTGCTTTTAGGTGGGTTACCGGTATATAAACTACTCCTATAGGTGGAAACAACAGCCTTCTGATCCAGAGTATCACCTATAATGCGAGGGGGTCCATTTCACGGCAGGGGAGCTGAATACGCACAACACCGTTTCATGTCACAGTCCATCTCATCCATCCTTACATTTCCAACATTAACAACCAATAATGCTCTCATATCCCAGCACATATTGTGTGTTGCGCTGCGTTTTTTTGCAAATGGGAGTTTTTTATACAACATATAAAACAGCCACTTATAGTAATATTTACTTTACCATGTAAAACATGCTCAAAATGAGGCGTCACCATGAGATTGTGCTGATGTTTTACCTGTTTGAACAATGTTTTTATGTTTCATCTTAAGCTGCTGCCAAGTGCGCTTCTCCCCCGCGGGGTTGCACCTAAATGAAATAAACTAATAGGCTCCCACTCAAGCAGTTCCCCCTGTGATATTACTGTGATTGCAACAGGACTACAGTTAAACTTATGCACTGACCCGAGCCGCAATGTTCTCCCGCACCGTCTCCCTCTCTTTAGCTGCTGCAGCGGTGTATACCTGCTCAAACTCACCGTATGAGCGCATTAATATTTAAAGTTAAGGTCAAACTACTCTGAGTTGATCAACCTAACGCAAATCTGCTGTTCTGGAACTGAAAACTCAGAGTTTCCTATCTCTGAGTAGATCAACTCAGAGTTCAGGGTTAGACTCAGAGTTTTTTGAACCTGCTTTGTGAAACGGACCCCAGGTGTACAGTAGAACCCTGGTGATGGTGGGCTGACTTTGTTCAGTTAGTTCTGTTAGTAAATCCACATTTAGCCCCAAACAACAATTTATTATTTTTTATCTGCTTGAAGAGGTAGGGCCAAAGAATCTCGCTGGTAGAGCAATGTTTTTTTTTTTGTCCTGCCACCTAATAGCAACATTTGATTGGCTGATTTACACTTACTACAACAACACACACACACACACACACACACACACACACACACACACACACACACACACACACACACACACACACACACACACACACACACACACACACACGCACACAGCTATGGACCTAATAAAGTGTGTTGTCAAAACCATTGAGCAGAGAGCTGGATGTCTTTTCTGCCTGGAGACGACAACAACTAAATCTGATTGGATAACTTTATTTTCAAGGTTTAGGAAACTTACACTGTCATTTCTGAAGCAAACTTAAATTAGAATTCAAAGAGATAATTGCTATTACTACTAATTGAAATAAATTTAATATTGCAGAAAATTAATAGTAGCAATAATAGTAAGTAATGATGTTATTAATGTGACTAATGATGATTATGGCAATGAATAAACAAAATTGCTTGAAACGGAAATTAGCATTGCAATGCCGATATCATCCTAACTATAAATAACTCCTATAGCGGACATAACTCCTAAAACCGAGGCAAACAAGTAGTGCTTAGTCCACTGGATGTTACTGTTCATTTGTATCATTGCAGTGTTTACGGATTTAAAATAAAAAATGTAATTAAAAAGTCTGTTAGTTCAATGCTAGGGAAAATTAGCATAGCGATGGCAGCGGCATGCTAAGATAAGATCCATGTCACCTGCTTATAAAACGACACGTGTGCTGATACTTCCTGTCAAAATGCTTTAGTGTTACTTAGAGGCTTTCATGACCGAAAGAACGAGGTGGCGGGTACAAGCGGCCGATATGTGTTTTCTCAGGAGGGTGGCTGGAGTCTCCCTTAGAAATAGGGTGAGAAGTTCATGACTTCCTGTCCCGTCCTGTTTCCATTGTAGCAGCCAATAGCGTTGGGCGTTGCTGGTTGCCAGGGTTGTCTGTTGTTGGGTGCAGCTACTGTAGACTGGCACTGGGTGAAATGGAGTTTGCCAATCATGCAGCTGCTTCGGAGCCTCAGTGAAGGGGGCGTTATTTGTCCCAGCAGCTGAGTGACCGGAGACGGGCAAAAACCAGAGTCAATATAGGCCAAGCATTCACTCCATGGACTGAGATAAAGGAGTTCAACGGCATTAAAACGCACGGCAAAATGGCTAAGTTTCTCCTTGATCGCTAAGATCACTTTCATCTTTACTTAGCTGTGATGGCTAACGGCTAACAGTAACTGTCAGTCAAAACAGGGGATGGGTTCAAACAGACTCAAACAGGCTCCGGGCTGTAGGCTACTGGGCCGGGTCTGACCAACCTAGCACCAAGACTGGTGGTGTTATATTTTGTGTTTGTGACTGCGATCTTGAGACACTAGATGGCGGTATTATGCTCATTCTCCATATTCAACCTTTAATTTTGTTAGACTAGTTAGTTTATTTTCTTCCGTCTATAGTGTGTGCTACAGTCAGCCCGAAAAGTCGGTTTAACCAAGAAGTTTTATTATGAAACAATAATAATTGGAGATAAATGCACCATTGGAAAATGGAATGTGGCACAGAAATCGTTATGTTTTGCCTTTGTTATAAATTCAGCACCCTTTCCTTTAATGTGGTACACTGACTTAATGACCGGAGTATGTTGAATATAGTTTACCAAAATATTGAAAATAGGTTTGAGGGTTTTCAGCAGGTTGTGAATAATAATATATGTTGCAGCCAGAATACACAAACATACTCCGTAACGTTAACGTAATGTAACGTTACTTAAAGAAACAGTTTTTCATTAAGGTCTACGCTAGACAGTATCACATATATCCCTTAATAATGTGCAGAGACCAGTGATCAATGAGAAGAAGCAGATAATTGCTGTTCACTCAAGTTCCTGTTCTGTTGCTTTAGCTGAGTGTTACTGTAGCACAGACACCCTGAAGCTCAAAGATTATTTGTCCCCCATGATACACATATATTTATTATTAGGGCTATCAACAGAACTTGTTTATTTAGATGAATTAATGAAAATAACACATCAAAAGAGATTACGCAGATTAATCGCTCTGTATGATGCTCATTGAGCCCATACGTCACTAAACATACAGCCGTTCACAGTAGATTTGTTATCAGAATCTGAAATACTTTAGTGATCCCTGGGGGAAATTATTTTTGCTACAAAACTCAAGATGTACAAACAACAAATATTATACAGACTAAACAGAAATAAGAAAAACTTTTAAGAAATATATAGAAGATCAAAAATACCAGACTAATGTGAAAAGAAGATTGTTTATGACTGAGTCCGTATTACAGAGAGGAGGTGACAGACTCTCCTAGGGATGCATTGTATAGTTAACATAATGGAAGCAGATGACAAAATGTTGCCCAGTGAATGAAGCGCCATATTCCTGCATTGACCATCTCCATAGTGTTGTCAGCCGGGAGAAGCTACAGGACTCAGGAGGGACCTCCAGCCACTTCCACGCCAGAGTGCAGTGGCATTACGCACTACAGTCACTGGCCCTCATTTATCAAACGAACATATGGCAGAAAAACGTGCATTAGACCATTTCCTGGCAAACTTCGGCATTTATCAATTTGGACGTGAGCGGGAGCTACGATCAAATCTCACGTCTGGTCTGAGGTCGTGTACGCAAATTTGAGCCTGTGTATTTGCGGTGCAGCACAGCAAAACCTGGCTGAAAATAATTAACAAACCTCAGCTGTCATTAAGCATAAGCAGTCACATATTAAGAACAGATCAAAACGGATTCTTAAATGAATAAAAAAAAAAAAATTGTGGTTGGAGCATTTGATTGTATTCATGTGCGTCTGAAGGCACCATCCATGAATGATAACGCATTCATCAATTGCAAAAACTACCACTCGATAAATGTGCAGGTGATTTGTGATGCCAAGCTATCGCTTTTTAACGTGGTGGCCAGGTGGCCAGGGGGGGACACACAATTCTTTTATATTTTAAAACAGCTCGGCTCCAGCCCCCCGCGACCCCGACAGGGACAAGAGGTTGAAGATGAATGAATGAAAAGGAAAGCGCACTGCAGAGCCAAAGTCATCTCCTCGTTTAGTGGCTACCCTCGATAAATTGCATTAAATCAAACAAGGTATCAGATGATTAACATCTTGGTATGGTTCTTTTAGACGACAAAGGTTATCCTCTAACGGAATACCTAATAACCCCGCTGGCAAACCCCGCTACAGAGCAGGAGCGCAGGTTCACACACATGGCCCCCTTTAATCCACTCTTAAGACTGCCAAAAAAACCATCTTTATTTTGCTCCATCTCGGATGTCAGGATGCCGATCTGTGTGTCGGAAAAGTGTCTTTTCTTCCCAGCGTTTCTCCTCTGCATGTTTGACCTTAGTGGGCGAGGCCTCCGAACCAGGAATATTTAAGGGCGTAACATGTTAATGACGATTAAATTCAGCCGCCGCATTTATCAAGGCCCGCTCATTCGTACGCTGAGATTGGTCCGATACGAATGTTTCATAAATCACACGTGGGTCCTGTCATACGACCAATTCTGCGCTCAGAACTGCGCCCGTTTTCACGCAAGATTGATAAATGAGGCCCACTGTGTTTACCTTCATCAAAGTGGCTGCACTATCACCATACAGATGTCTACACACATCAGACTGCTCAGTTATAACGCCATTTTCTCTGTTATCGGCTGAGATGGAGGGCGCAGCTTTTCAGTGTTTACACTGTATAAATTAGCCTAGCAGCTAGCACACTTAATAAATGAATAAAACAAAACACCACAGTGAATTCCAGCCTGCACTCACATTTTATATCCTAACATTGTTGAAACAAGGCAGCTAATATTGCTTCTTTTCTCTTCGCTGACTTTCAGGCTTTACTCAAGAACTGGAGCCAGTTGCCCTCCTCTGCACATGCTACACAGTGCTTTCCAGAGCCTTAGCAAACAGACTCAAGGACTTCTTGGAAATAATTGTTATGCAGATCAATCGTACTGTTTACATGGTAGAACAACCATGGACAACATTTTCATAAGATAAGAAGTTATTGATGTGTTTTTTTTTATTATAATGTTGCATTTGGTTTTGTCTCTGTGGACAAGGAGAAAGCTTTTGATTCCTACCCGGACCTTTTAGTTTTGGTGATGTTTTTTTGGCTTGGGTTAGTTAGTGTATGGTGGAGATGGGGGCAGGGCTGGGTTTGCCAGTCCCTGTACAGAAAGTGATAAGACAGGGTCCTCTCTTGGGTCAGCTTTATTGTCTAGCTGTTGATCAGCACACTGGTCTTTCACTGCCGGGGTCCTCCAACCTTGATTGTCCTCCTACTGTCTCTATTTATTATTAGAACTTTTACTTATGTTGAGGGAGATATTGAGATTATCCTCATTTTCAATGCTGTAGTAGTTAAAATATTGACAGTGGTTACAGTCATTTGAAAGTGATTACACAACAATATACTATACATTAAACAAGAAACAGACTTTTATCTGAAACATTTACAATTAGAAACAGTGCATTCAATCTCAGGATGTGCTGTAGCGCATTCCCAGAGCTAGGGATATCATAAAAAAAGCAGCTCGCCAACATCAGAATCAGAATCAGGTTTATTGCTAAGTATGTTGGACATACAGAGAATTTGACTCCGGCTTATGCTTTGCTCACAGTTTCCAAACATTTAACAGGACAAACCTAAACATAACAATAACAATAACATTTACAGAACAATAACAGAACAATAACAGAACAACACAGAACAATAATTTAAGATAAAAAATAGAGGTAATATTAAAAATAGGTTAACAAGTAAATATGAGAAATTTAAAATAGAAAGATAAAATAATTGTGCAAAGTAAAGTGACCAGGCTGTTATAAATATCTTTGTTATGTTATTTACAATGATATACATAAGGTGCATAAGGTGCATTTGTCTTTGGCATGTGTGTGTGATGTGTCGGGTGGGGTCAATTGTTCAGCAGTGTGACGGCCTGGGGGTAGAAACTGTTTTTATGTCGTATAGACTCGAGGAAGTGAAGGGAAGGATATCTATATTTTGTTCTCCAGCCAGGGGGATGTTCAATGTTAGCAGGACACTCTGTCCCTGTATGAAAAGGCCACATCTGCACAGGTGAATTGGGCAAAGGGTTGTCCCCTGTTGTTGGATCAGACAGAGCCCAGGCTGCCCGGAGGGCTCAAGTGGGAGAAGGAGGGACTGAAAGTGTTGGAGTTTTTTTGGGCACTGAAGGTTTTAAAACAAAACATCTGAGGGACCTTTGGAGAAATTGTGTGCTCTGTTGTAGAAATGGAAATCATTGCCACCCCAGTTGTCATATAGTGGAAGAGTCCAGGTTGCCAATAACTTGTTTGACTCAACCCTTATCAACTCGCATAGACTCATTGCTGTGACACCACTGAGGAGCCTGATAGAGGAAGTTCAGAGAACCATCCTGGACTTCTTCTGGCTGATGCACATCCAGTCCAAAATCATGTCATTTAAACTGAACAAAGACTGCTGTATGATATTGGCCCAAGCTTGTTTGGTATAGCCCTAAAGCTGTCGAGGAGAGCTGGGCGGTTGGGCTACAATAAACAGCTTTTCCATAAAGGCTCAAAATTAGGGATGCTCGATATTGGCTTTTCTGTCGATATCCGATATTCCGATATTGTCCAACCCTTAATTTCCGATACCGATATCACCCGATACCGATATATGTAGTCTTTTTACACCAAAATTGTTAAGATAACAAAATCACATATCACCTAATATGGAATTAACACATTATGCCTAATTTATTGTGATGACCCACTGGATGCATACATAAATGCAACACGGCTTTTCAAATGTAAACACAGTCTGTACAAAATAAGTTATTGAAGAAAGTGCTATTCATTTATTTGTTTGTGTTTTTAGAGAGAATATTTTGCCTCAAACAACACTACAGACAACATCACAACAAGGAAGATGCATAGCTTCAGTCCAGAGTAGTAAACAAACTTAGTTTTATTTTTCCAGACTGAGTAACGACTGAGCCGTAACTTGGCAAATAATACAATCAATAAATTAGCAGTCAAGCTCAACATGCTAACCTGTATTGGATCTAATGGATACAGCACCAGAAATTAGCTTCTCGACGTGACTGTAAACAATGCTGTGCAATTCGGGTCAGCACTGGTCTGAGAAATACTTGCGACTGGGCATGGCATAACGGGGCTCGAGGAACTCCACACGTTTGGTGAATCCGGCATCTTGAACGATAGAAAAAGTTTGTTTCTCGGTGTCGGCTGTTGCTTCTTTTCATCACTTTGCTGCACAGATGTAGCGTATAACTCTGCATGATTCTTCTTGAGGTGGGTGATCAAACTTGATGTATTAAAGGAAGACGCCGTGCAGTCATTGCAAAGCGCAAATATACTGTTAGTAGGTGACACTTGGAAATACTTCCAAACCACGGACATCTCCTGCACCGGGAGAGCTGAAGCTTGTTAGCCACGGTTAGCAACCTACGAGTGAAGCGTGTTGTTGTTGTTATACGTCATCAAGCACGCGCCTGTAAACGGCCCGTGTTGCATTCAGGTACACTCGGAAATGCTGAAGCCTACAGAACTAACATCGGTTGTAAAAACCCGATACCGATAATTCCCGATATTACATTTTTAACTCAATTTCGGCCGATAATATCGGTGGGCCGATATTATCGGACATCCCTACTCTAAATGTTGCAGTCTGCCAGTCTGCACCAAAACGGCCCTCTCATAAGGAAGACACCTTATAACAACAACAACAGCAACAACAACAACAACAACAAAACCTTTATACAGAGCAGCAATGTGGAGGTGGTGCTGGTTCTGTAGGGACTGCTGATGATGGACAAGATACAGGCCTTCAGGTAGTGATGTCCAAATGAAGCTTCATGAAACATTTTCATTATCCCCTTGATTTTACACTAGATGGAGCTCTTTGTTCAACAAAGGGTTGAAATCACACTGAATCACCATTCATTGAGCGCTTTTCTTTAAACCAAGAGCTCCATCTAGTGGACTCAACAAATACAACTAATGCTTCACGAAGCTTCATTTGGACGTCACTACCTTCAGTCACTTATGGACTTCAGAGGAAGGGTGTTTGTTTAAGGGATTAAGGGATGATGTAAACGCTGTCACCCTACAATGGATTTATAAAACACCTTCCATTCTCTGCTCATCTCTCTTTGTCTCATCTCTTCTCTCCTCATCTCTTTTTGTGTCATCTCTTCTCTGCTCATCCCTTTTTGTCTCTTTCACTGTTTGTCTTGTCTCGTCGCTTCTTTACCCTTCTTGTCTCTTTTCATCTCTCTTTTTCATCTCTTCTTTTCTCTTTTTGCCTATTCTTTGCTTCTCTCCTCATCCCTTTTTGTCTTGTCTCCTTTTGTCTTGTCTCATCTCGTCTCTTCTCTACCCTTCTTGTCTCTTTTCATCTTGTCTCTTCTCTTCTTTTCACTTCTCTTTTTGTCTTTTCTCTTCTTGTCTCGTTTGTCTCAACTCTTCAGGTCTTGTATTTTTTGTCTCTTCTCATCACATCTGTTCTCTTCTCTGCTTGTCTCTTTTTGCCTCGTCACGTCATTTCTCGTCTCGTCTTATCTGATCTTTTCTCGTCTCTTCTGCTTTCATCTCTTTTTATCTCATCTTTTTTTTTTTTGACTTAACTCTTCTCGTTTTGTCATTTCATCTCTTCCTATCTAATCTGTTCGATTCTTTGCTCTTCTAATCTCGTTTCTCGTGCCTCTATTCGTCTCTTCACGTCTCATCACTTCCCGTCTCTTTTCATCTCTTCTCTGCCATCCAAAGCTGTAAAGATGTAACAGCCCTGAGTTCAGCTGCCTTAAGGCCTTTGATTTGGGCTCTGGGTAGTTAATTTTCCACAATCCAGTCTAACCCATGGAATCACTACATTTTCTGCTTCATTGGCCTGTTTGTTTTGCAAGTGGATTTTAAATCCTGAGCCTGCAGATAAACAATGATCTGCAGAAAAAAAGTGTCCAAGTGTCTCCTGAGGGAATCACAACTAGCTGTCAGCTTTTTCAGTCCAGAAGCTGCTGCAGCTCTTCGGTGCCGCCTGTGAGTCTGCTCTCTCTGGAGATTTTCCCTTCTCGTGTTAATGGAAATGTCAGTTAACGTTTCATCCCCTGTGGTTGTTTCCTCTTCATTCATTAGTATTCCATCTTCAGACTGTCCTCCTCTGCTCTCCACACTGAGAGGCTGCCTTTATGTGCTCCGGCTCAGCTGTATGCCATACATGTGCAACGTCTCCGGAGACTTGTGCATTATCACTGGGGGACAGATAACCATAATGTGGTGTGGAGGTCGCTAGGTTCAGCCCACTTCGCTGCTCAATGACAAACCACCGCCTGATGCTCTGTGGAAAGGTTCACCTGTTCCCCTCCCCCTATTGTAGTCTGCCTTTTATCAGCACCTCACAGCTTGAGCAGCCAGCGTTTGAGGTGTGCATGTTTGTGGGTGGGTGTGTGGGTGGGGGAGTGTCTTTATGGACAGCCATGACAGCTGACATTCTCAGAGAAGCACAGGAAGACGTTAGCACAGGAGACACTGGGATGGAGTCACAGAAGGAAGAATGATGGAGTTTGGCCATAATGGAAGTTGACGGCCAAACGGCAGCATCTGCAGGAGGAGGACTAACCCCTCCCCCTCTTCCTCTCCTCTCTCACCTAATCTCCTGTCTTCCATACAGAGCCCCTCATCTCAGCAGAAATAAAAACACCATGTCTCCCTTACTGTGCATTTCCTATTTCTCCCCCTCCCTCCTGGCAACACCTTTATTCATGGTCCCACTGTGGGGATTAAACTAAGATTGCAAAAACATGCACTGATGTCTGCTTGTGCCAACCATATTTTATTTTGTTATTTTGAGTGACAAATTCTGACAAGTAGTAGATTGGAAAGTTTAATGCATGTTTAAGCCTTATTTAACCCTTTAACATTACAATATTGTTTTAGCTGTAGGGGTATTAAAGCTATAGTGAATATGTTGATTTATTTATTTAGTAAATGTTGAAAGAACAACAAGAAGATTACAATTGAGAGACATTAGGTCAAAAAAAGTACATGCAAAGGAAACACAGAAAACCCACAAGGGGCTTGGCATGCTGGGTTCCCTACAGTTATTCAACAATATTTATCATTATGGGGAGAAAAAAAAAGAGAAAGTTAAAATAAATGAGAAAGTAGGCGAGAAGGGAAAGAGTTCCATATCTTGGAGCCTCTGTAATTGATGCTTAATTGGGATGAGGTGGCTACAATTGGGGGGCACGAAGATGAGCTGCTTTTCTAGTGGGATAATTGTGAAAATAAGTGTTAGGGGTGAAGAGATTACAAAAAAAGAGACAGTATTTTGTTAAGGGATCCATGGACAAATTGAGCAACTTCAAGGTCGTTGATTTGATGAATGTTCTTCAAATTATTCCAATGTTTTTTCATTTTTTTACGTGACAAGTGAAACATGAGGTATCCAAGATATGTTTTCATCAATAAGAACTGAACTGAAGAACTGTTCATTTTACATTAACTATGTAAACATTATCAATCATCACAGTTATATAATCGTGGTTGATTTGTTGATGGTAAAAGGCAGATTGGAAGATGATCTGATATGTCCATACAGAGGATCCATGAGTTCATTTTATTAAATATACATTGGTGAAAATATTTTCAATCAGAGTGGCTGAGGTTTCAGGAAAAAAAAGTTTAACAGGAGGTTCACAGCCTTTTTCTGAAAGTGTACCTGAGACCAAATACAAATAAACCAAAAAGAAAATTCCTCCCCATAACCCTCAAACCAACTTTATAAAAGCTGAAACAAGGCTGACAGATGAGGACATTCAACAAACAAATGTTCCAATGTCTCAGGTTGAGAGCAGAAAACAAGTCCTCCCCTAGCTCCGGATCAAGGTGCGCCCTGTATCTGTTTGTAGCTATCACCCTGTGTACAACCCTCGACTGAAGGTCAGCTGTCCGCTTCTCAATGGACACCTTCTACAGGCAACGTCAACTGCCTTTCGGGGAAGAGTCTTGACCAAAGTCCATCTTGACCCCTTTACTCCTTCCAAGGACTCCTTCCAACTTCACAAAAAGTTGATACATTTCTGTCTTTTCTGCATCCTGAAACTTACTGAGGTGAGTGATTTTAAAAGAAAGCAGCAGGCCTCCTCCTTCCTGCCAGTCCCCCATAGCTGGTGCGATGGACAACGCAGGGAAACTGCATTTCCTGCCCTCAGTCCAAGGTGGCCCCCAAAAACCCACATTCCTGGAATTTCATCCAAAGAACTTGCAGTCTTTACCACCTGCCAAGCCTGCAAGACTGAGGAGTAAAACAGGTGTCAGTGTGGTAAGGTCCACCTCACTGAGGTGTAAAAGGAAAAGCTGTTTGTAGTAGACCAACCTGCCAGCTCGCCTTAGCTGTGTCCAGGCCAAAATAAGTGTTTTTGCTGTTTGCACTCTAAAAGCAGCAATCTTTGCCTAGATATTTACCTGTCCCCCTTCAGCTACAGGCAAGTAAGGGACTGCTGCCCTGACCCAATGTCGACCCGACCAGAAAAAATCCTAAATATGCCTTTAGATGTCCTCGATCAGACCTCTAGGTGGCGTCAAAGTAAAAAGTCTGTGCCAAATGGTTGAGGCAACCAAGTTATTAGTAACCAGAACTATTCCTCTACAGGACAGCTGGGGTAGCAACCATTTCCACTTAGTTAACCCAGCACACACCTTTTCCTTCACTCCCTCACAGTCACACAGCACAACCCCTCAGAGTGCACAATGGCCAGGCTATATAGTTCTTCTGATAGACAACCCTGTCTTATTCCTCTCTGCACTACAATTGGCTGACTCAGCCTAGCTCCCATTTTACATACATTGTGCACCACTATACAACAAACTAACCCAAGACAAAAACCATTTGCCAATACCAAATGCCCTGTGTGCAGAAAAAAAAAAGTGATCCACCCTGTTGAGTGCTTTCTCCTGATCCAAGATTCAAGATTCAAGACAGCTTTATGTATCCACGAGGGGAAGTTCATTTCACAAAAAAGGGGGTAGGAAAGGGGGACATGACAGGAGGATGGGAGGAGGAGAGGATTCAAAATAACAGCCCCCACACTGTGTTCCTGTGGGGAGTAATGGGGGGGGGGGGGGGGGGGGGGACAGCACAAAAGCACATATAAGCACACTTTACAACAAAAAACAATTCGCATCAGGGAACAGGGAAAAGGTGCGGGAGGTTTTCCACCAACCAGCTATCCAGTCAGTGTTGCAAAGTTGCCATGGAGATGTCCTTGATTGGGTCCCAGACAGAGTCAACAATCAACAGGTGTCTGTGAGAGGAAGGGAGGGTGGAAGTAATGAGTAATATCCCAGCATCAACATTATGCAATCTACATATGTCAATGACATCACGCATAAAAAATACATTATCCATAATTGATCTTTCAGGAACACAGTAAGTCTGTTCCGGCTGCACAATAAACTCCAGTATGTTATTAAACCTGGTGGCCAAGGCTCTGGAAAGCACCTTTTAATCCATGCAAAGGAGAGCAACTGGCCTCAAGTTCTTTAACAGGGCCAGGTCTCCTTTTTTTGGTAACTGCGAAAGCACAGCTCACTGACAGGACACCGGGAGAGAGCCTGTTCTAAAACAATCTAAAAACACTGCATGCCGCAAGAAATCTGCAGAAAGACCGTTGATTCCAGGCGCCTTCCCTGATGTCACCTGGTTCATGGCATTTGTGAGCTCCTCCAGTGACAGCTCACGATCCAAGATGGATTTCTCCCTGGGCTAACCTCCCAGATTCTCCACATGACACCATAAAACTGACTGCAGTCCTCTGCAGCAAAAAGATCGGTGTAGAAGCTGACCGCATGACTCCTCATCTCATCAGGGTTGCTAGTTGTTCTCCCTCCCGGAAGCTTGAGACAGGTCATCTGTTTTTTCTGCACAGTCGATCTCTCCAAGTTGAAAAAGAAGGAGGTTGGAGCGTCCATATCTCGAGTTGGAGGAAGTGACACCTTCACCCTTACCTGCAAAAAATTAACTTAAATACAACCCCTTCTCTTGCAGTTGTTGGGCCACAACTGCATCAGGGGTTCTCTGAAGGCCCTGCTGCATACCATGAATGCTGGCTTCAAGTGCTTCCACTGCAGTTTTAACTCTAGTGGTGGAATGAGATGTATATTGCTGACAAAACAAGCTTATTTGAGTTTTGCCAACATCCCACCACTGACTCAAAGAGTTGAAATTGTTTTTCTTTAGCCTCCACTGCTGCCAAAACATGTTAAAGCTTTGGAAAAACTGTTTGTCCTGAAGAAGTTTATCATTTAAAGACCAGAGGCACTTCACTCTTTCAGCTGGTGTGATGATTAATGTGGTAAGAACCAAATGGTGATTGGTGAAACCAACTGTGATGATGTTAATGTGGATTAATCTGTTAATCTGAGTTGAGGCTATGTGATATATATATATATATATATATATATTCTATCCAGTCTTGTTGCGCTCTATTGTTATTACATCTAACCCAAGTGTATTGTCTTGAAAGTGGATGTTTGATTCTCCATGTATCCAGCAGATCTAAACGAGTGATGACAGATTGTAGACTTATAGAAGAGTGTGGGTGCGACTCCTCACTGGTCCTTTCTATTGTAAAAACCCAGCGTGCAGTCGAAATCCCCACCAATGATTATTTGGTTCTGGCTGTTATTCCTCAGTTCATTGTCCAGCTGGTTAAAAAGTGCTCCCGGATTAGGGGCATAGATGTTAATTAAACAAAACACAGAGCCCTCAATTCCAGCTCTAAGAATCAGAAGCCAATCCTTCACCACTTCAGTGGAGGCTAAAATAGTTACGTTAGCTGCAGTTTTAAAAACAACAGCTACTCCAGCACTATTATTGGAGCCGTGGCTGAGAGCAAAAGGGCCCTTCCAGAATAAGCCCCAGTCAACTTCATCGGCAGGAGTGGTGTGTGTTTCCTGCAAAAATAACACATCCAGGTTCTTCTGAAGTGCAACTTCAGATATCAGCGCTGTTTTCTGTCTGTCTCTTCCACCATTGATGTTTAAGGACCCTATATTAAGGCTCTTCATGGTTAAGTCAGAGAATAAAGACGGATAGGATAAGATAATAGAACAGTAATAAAAAGAAAACACCTTGGTATAAATGATCAGGATTATCCTTTGTATCCTTTCCACATTTAAAACACTTCTGTCCTGAACTCCCGTACACAATATAGGAGCCATCCTCGTGCTTCACTCTGAATGACAGCTCCATGGTTTGAGTGGGCGAGTCCAGGAACATAAACACTTGTCTCCACAGAGACTGAACGTGCTTCAGTTTGGGATCTTTACATCCTAGTAAACAGTTTTTAAACTGCTTGCAAATTTGCCGAACTTCCGCAATTTGTTCTCTAACAGTTCGTTCGGTATAAACTGTGGGACTCTGGACACGGTAATCCTTGTCAAAGGTACTGAAAGCGGGGAAACCTGCAAAAACAAGTCCTTGATAAAAAACACATTGGTGAACACATGGCTCGTCCTTGAGGAACAAAACCACAGCTTTGTTCATTCTGGACGCATAGAGCAGATTGTCATGTCCTACCTGTTCCCCCGCAGCCAGCAGAACCTCCTTCACACTTACGGTGCTATTCTGTGGGACAATGCGCACTCCCTGCTGCCAGAGAACACCCCCTACAGCCGCTGAGAAAGTCAGGACACACTTTAAAAAACGTATTAAAGCCTTACCTGATCATGCACAAAGGAAATTTGGGTATTTGTTTTTATATAATCTGTTTTTTCATTACCGTAGAATAACAATCTTTATAAATTCATACAATTTAATTGAAGTGAAAGCAAGAGACTTAATGTCAACAGTGTAAGAGTTCTTACTACGTTATATGCTGTCATTTACTATCACATTTTGCAAGTAATATTAGCCGCTCTTTTTCACCAATGTTAGGCTGAAAAATTGCTGAAAAGACTGAAATTCACCACATTGTTCTGTTGGGATTGAGCTATGAGAAGAGGAAGTCCACTACGAAAGTGTGAACACTGAGTCACTGTAGCACTATGCCGTCCATCGCAGTTGAGGACAGAGACATGTGTTTGTAGAGCTCTCTGATACTGCAGCAGTCTGCTGTCGTTTTTAGGTGAATGGGTAAGCGTAATAACAAGCGTAATGCCCGGCGTGGCACTGGTTGGCGTTATACATTTTTTTCGTATTTAGTAGAATTAGTACTTTAATCTTTTTCAATCTTTGTAAGACTAATTCAGAGCAGACACCATCATGGATGCAGGAACTAGGGCTGCTGAGGGGCCTACAACACACAGGCTTACTAGGATCTAGGATATATTTGTATGTGGCATTATGTGTTTGAGAGAAAAAGAGAGAGTGCAGGACAAAACAAATACTTGCTCTGATTATCTAGCCAATATACAGTTCTCCTGTCCATCAAGTGTATGAGCTCCGCTGCAACTATGCTATGCTATGATATGTTAGTTTGTTGTATAGTGGTGCACAATGTATGTACCGCTGCTCTGTACCGCTGCTACGATGACCTAATTTCCCCTCCGGGATAAATAAAGTTATCTTTCTATCTATCTATCTATCTATCTATCTATCTATCTATGGTGAAATTTGGAGCTAGGCTTAGTCGGCCAATTCCAGTGCAGAAAGGAATCAGACAGGGTTATCCTCTATCAGGAGAACTATATAGCCTGGCCATTGAGCCCTTACTTTGAACTCTGAGGGGTTGAACTATGATAACTTGGTCATGGCCATGACCTCACCACTGGTGGTGCCCACACTGGATAGTGTCCAGTGTCATTTACATGATATGATGCATGTGATTCAATTTGATTGATGGCATATTCAAGGGGAACTGCTGTATATTGGAGTGGGGAGCAAATCAACCAATTATTTACATTCTAATGAGATACCACAAAAATGCACATGTGCTATTATAAATGCTATTATCTTGGTTTTGGGTGAACACTGAAGTAAAGTCACCATGCTGTTTTTGGTCGAGGCATGACACTGACACACATTGCTGCAGTCACAATGGTGGCAGTGGCTAACCTCATCGTTACGATGAATGGTGTCTGGCTCTAGCACTTATATTAGCCACCAAATGAGCTAATGGTGTTTTTCAGCAGTGCAATATGACACCCCTTATGCCAGGGCTACTCAATTGGCAGCCCCTGGGTCGAATCCTGTCCCGGATATTTATTCTACTTTATTTAATTTATATCCATTAATGTGATGCTCACATTTTTTCAATCCTTATTTTGTATCATTTTCGTCAACCGGCCCAAATTACACGTTAATTGAATAGCCCTGCCTTACACCCTGAAGAAGCCAAGGCAGACAGTGAAATAGAGCAGGTGTGATATCATTTCCACACTTCCCTGACCAATTGTCCTCTAGCAATGGATGGTTTACTCTGCTGCAAAATAGTTCACCGCTTTTGACTTATTGTGTTGCTTTCTTGGCTGGACCCCAGAAGGGCTCTATGCAAACCAATGTCTGTCACTGAGTGAATGACCAAGTGATGCAGTTACACCATTGGTTGGAGTGAGTGATGATGTGAGTTGGAGCTATCCCATTGGCTGTTGCTTTTTAGAAAATGAATAGCCCTGTCAGATGGTAATGACTTTGCCTAAGCTATTGCCACCAATCAGATCATCCACTTTGCTGTTGCTGTTGTTGTTGCCACCACCGTTTTGATGCCCATAGTGTGTGTGTGTGTGTGTGTGTGTGTGTGTGTGTGTGTGTGTGTGTGTGTGTGTGTGTGTGTGTGTGTGTGTGTGTGTGTGTGTGTGTGTGTGTGTGCACCTTCGTAACAGTGGACTAAGGCGTTGTGACACATTCACCAACAGTGGACCTACGGCAAACAGGGAAATTTTTTTTAGTCCCCTGTTGGTCATGCTTTATATCAAGCTAAAATCCTGTCTAATAACCTCTGGTGAATTTTTTCCAACTATTGCCAAGTGGGGACTTTAAGGTGTGTGAGAGTGTAAATCCATAATCTGCACTACATTTACTGGCTCGAGCAGGGATTTTAACAACCCACTCATACACGTCAAGACATGATTTGTCATTATATTTTTATAACCAAAATATAAAGGCTCAGCTCTAGAGGATGTCTTAAGTTTTGATCTCAACAAAAAAAACGGCTTTCCTGAAAGCAGGGGAGCAATAGGTATTTTAGACTCTAAGAAAGGAAGGAAACAAAGAAAGGACTACGATAAAATTAGAAAATAAATTTTCAGCAGTAAGATACTTTCTTTTCAGTGTGAATTAATTGCTAAAAACATTAGATTTGATTTGACCTTAGACCTTGTTCAGTCCCAAAATAGTCACCTGACTGTAACAGAATGCACATTTTCAGATTTAGTGGATGGCTTAACCATTTTCAAGCTTGATACTTTATTGAAATCAAGGGCTACTCAAAATGCAGCACTTTAAAATAAAAAAGGGGAAAAAAGAAAAAAATCCACAAGGATAATCTATTTCTCTATAGCCTCTCTATTACTATGAAAGTAAATGAAAAGCCATGAGGACCCCTGACAGGTCTTTGCAAAGTTTTGTCTGTGATCTGATGGAGAATTGGGAATAGGTGCACTCCCAGTAACAGGAGCAGGTATGGTTCAGTGGCTCTTGCAGGGAAGTACTTTAATAGTTTAAAAGTACCAGGTTGCTTATTTACTTGTGAATGTGAGAGAATAATTGATTACTTGAATTGCAAACCAAATGCTTTACATTACTCATCACAACTAAAAACTATACTAAGGATGTGTTTCTGACCTGCAGCCATTGCTGGGATTATTTAAGGGATCATACTTTCCAGATTTGTCCTATCAAAGTATCATCTCATGTTCTTCTCTTTACAACACACCCACACACACACACGCAATCATTTTGTTATGTGAAATGTTACTAACCTCTTTCATTCATTCTCTCTCTCTCTCTCTCTCCCTCTCATCCTCCTCCAGATGGTCACAAGAACAAAGAAAATATTTGTAGGAGGATTATCAGCCAACACAGTAATTGAAGATGTGAAGCAATATTTTGAGCAGTTTGGCAAGGTAAGATCATTTGGAGTGTGTTCTCCTGGCATGCTCTGTGTTTGTATGTGAGGGCTTGTGAGGTGCGCTTTTAAAGGTTCACTGCAGGTTGTTGCGTTAAGTGCTGCTGTGTGAGTTCTTTGGCAGACTGCTGATGGTCCTCTCTTGAGTTTGATTTACTACTGCTGCTGTCGCACACTGTGTAAGCTCAACTGTAACTAGTCTGCTGAGATGGGTGGAGTTAAGTCATCCTGCTGTCCAGAGTCAGCTGTGAAGAAGCATATCACTTTCATCTCCAAGACATGTTCACTTTAGTCTAGCACACAGCTGTTCTGTTGCTGTTCCGGGCTGACATTTATACTAGTATTCTGAGGCTACTGTGTGTGTGTGTGTGTGTGTGCGTGTGTGTGTGTGTGTGTGTGTGTGTGTGTCATTAACATAAATGCATATTCTAACCGAAAAGATTTAGGACACCCTACTCCCTCATACCTAGTGTTACCCCCTTGGGCTAAAATAACTTCAGTGAGACGCTTCTACCCTCTACCAGTCTCTGACATTTGTCTGAGGAAAGTTTGGTCCACTCCTCAATGCAAAGTTCTTTAACCTGTAAAGGGACCTTCACATGATTAGCTTTTTGCGCTGAGCTCACCGCGAGGTTCGGCGCAGAGACCCAGTAAACGGCTAAATCAACGTTAGTATTAAAACAACGAGCTCATAAACTGCCTATTCACAAACCTGGTGTGATGCTTATAAACCGTTTACGGTTTCATTACGTTTTCTTCCCAGATCGTGAAACGTCTTGAATGTAACGTTAAATAAATCGGGAAACTCGGAAAAACAATAAGTGTTTCCTCCATCTTTCTAGTCACTCTCTGGTTGCCTAGGAAACATAAATGTCACACTCATTGATTTCTCACTTGAAAGGTCAGTGGAAACTAATCAACTGATTTGAACTTTGAGCGCAGCTGCAGAGAGGCAATTCTGAGCGGTGCTACATTGGGCAATGCCACTACAGAGATATTGAATGGAACGGCTGGTGCAAAGCATTTTTACCACGTATCATATGGAGGGGCCTTTAGATGTTTGAGGGTTTTTTTGCATGCACAGCCTGTTACAAATCACCCCACAGCATCTCAGTGGGCTTTGAACGGGCCATTCCAGGACTCTCCACCTTAGTTTTCAGTCAGTCCTTGGTGGATTTGCTGGTATGTTTTGGGTTATTGTTATGTTGGAGGGTCCAGTTCAGATTCAGCTTTAATTTTCTCACATGTTCCTCAAGCTCCCTTTGATACACCGTAGAATTCATGATAGATTCTATGATGGTGAGCTGGCCAGGTCCTGCTGCAGCAAAGCATCCCTGAACCATGACACCAGAGGTTTGGTGTTATTGGGAGCAGCATTAGTGGTTAAAAAAGACGTTTTAATGCCTTCAACTCACCGCCCCAAGCTCATCAAGATTAGCCGCGGCAGGCTGTTAGCGTCACTCCGGAAAATCTCTGTTAATAGTTCATACACAAAAACAATTGTCTCGATGGCTTATTTGATGCCCAATTTGCCAAAAAAGACCCGAGGATGATTTTACACCGGAATTTCACTTCAAACCGAAAGACATGTTACATTACAGTGTTTCCATTTCAGCTCATTGTGAGAGTCTTTACTGAGTTTAGCTGACATTTAGAGGCGCGTTTCTTTTCTCTCCTCATTCTGGGGCCGGAGGCACGGCAGGGAGCTGCAGGAGCGACTCAGCAGTTTGCCAACCTGTTGCTCTGTTTCAACAATGTTAAGCTTTAAATTTGTGCATTCAGGCTGAAAATCAACACGGTGTCCTGAGCAGAGGGAGTCCACTAGCCGCTAGGCTTGTTTATACAGTGTGGACACTAAAAGACTGCAGCGCTGTGTGTAAAACCCCAAATGATCTGCCAGACTGTTGTGGCAGTCCTTGTGTTAACAGGTTAGTATCAGCCATATATATCAGTGTGTGTGTGTGTGTGTGCGCACGCACATGTGTGTAGCTCATCCAGATCTCCATGGCGACCCCTGAGTCCATCTGTATAGCTCTATTCTCTCTTCTTTCTTGTTCTCTCAGACCTACCCAAGTCATCCATTAACGTGACATAGCTATCGCCTGTGTGTGTTTGTGTGTGTGTGTGTGTGTGTGTGTGTGTGTGTGTGTGTGTGTGTGTGTGTGTGTGTGTATGTGTGTGTGGGTGTGGGTGTGGGTGTGGGTGGGTGGATGTGTGTGTGTGTGTTCGATAAGCCTTTAATACACTGATGTGGTAAATGGCGAAATCAGAACAGTTGAGAGGAGGAGAGGACAGGAATGAAACTGCACAGTGAAGGAATAAAAGAGCAGAGGACACAGTATTTGCAGGGATGAAGGGGTGGTGTTTTATATGTTATGTTATGTGGGGATTAAATCATCTTTGTAGTAAATCACTACACTACTGCTTTGTGTATTTGTAGTACCATTTTTCTTTTGGGGGGGCACTGTTGAGAGCAAGTAAATGCTTAAAGGGTCCAGGTGTTCTAAATAGACCTTGATGAAGATGGTTGGTTAGTGTCTTTAATGTAGGGCTACACAATGCATTGAATATTAATCTTGGCTTCCAATAAATAAATGAACATTATCGACTGCAAATTTAGATTCAAACATGCCTCATAGAACAGAGTATATGCAGGAATCCTGAAGTTAATTTCACTACCTTTAAGACTTTTCAAAGAGCTTCTCAAAATAACCTCATGGCCACGTCATACTGGACTCAGCAACACATCTTACTTGCTAAAAAGTTGTAGTTTGCTATTAAAGCTATAAAGCACAACCATATCAAATAAGTGATTAGCTGGAAAGGAAAAAAGAATAAATTAAACCAAAAGCAAAGTTTATTAAAACATATCTTAGGTCACAACTAATGTTGGAGAGTAACTAAGTACATTTACTCAAGTACTGTACAATTTTGAGGTACTTTACTTGAGTAATTCCATTTTACGCTACTTTATACTTCTACTCCACTACATTTATTTGATAACTTCAGTTACAAGTTACTTCACAGATTCAGATTATTAATACAAAATATGATCAACAAATGATATCACATAGTTATAGATTAAGCTACAGAACAGTATATAAACACTGGCACAAGACTGACCCCCCCCCCGTCATTTACCCCACTATGGTCCCATCTTCTCTTCCCTAAACGAAGTATCATCAGATGTCTGATGTGTACTGGGTCCAGACTACAATACCTCCATTTGTAGGAACAACCAGAAAAAGTCAGGGCCTTATGGAGTTAAATCATCTTTTTTAATTCCTGTGGTGATTGGTAACACAGGTAAAAAGGTTATATTGAAGAGAAACAAAATGCTTAATAGAAATAATAACTGTATTACAATAACATGTCATTCAAAGAGTCCACCAGTGTCTCCAGTAAATACTTTAAAAGTAGCTCTTCTTAATGTTAGATCTCTTGTTAACAAATCACTGTTAATTAATGATATTATTTTGACACATCACTTGGACTTCTTACTTCTGAATGAAACATGGATAAATGATGCTATCATTAATACTATTCTCAATGAAAGTTCACCACAAGATTTCATTTATTTCAATAAGTGTCGCACTGGCAGGAAAGGTGGAGGAGTTGCTGCCATCTTTAAATCAATATTTCAGTGCAAAGAAATAACATTTGGTGATTTTAACTCCTTTGAATATCTGTCATTCTTACTGAAAGCTGATACAAGAGTTTTGTATTTAATCATTTATAGACCCCCAAAATATTCTGGAGAATTCATGGATGAGTTTGCTGAGCTTCTGTCAGATGTATGCACGGAATACAACTGTTTATTTATAACAGGTGAATTTAATATCCATGTAGACCATAACACGGACAATACTGCCAAAGAACTCTATGTTTTAATGGACACTTTTGGTCTCACTCAACATGTGACTGCTCCGACACACACTCAAGGTCACACTTTGGATTTGATTATCTCTAAAGAAGTTGATATCTCTGCTGTTGATGTCAGAGACTTAGCGTGTTATAAAAAAAGGTACATTAATGACAACACATGCACGGTTTATGGAAACAATAGTGAAGACACCAACCTTGACTGCTGAAACAGTAGATAATCTCTTGGATGAGTTTAATACTAAAGTCTGTAATGTAATAGATGTGGTGGCTCCAATCAAAACTAAAAGAAAACCAAACGTACAGAAAACACCTTGGAGAAGGACTGAGATAGTTCAGAATTTGAAATCTAATTGCAGAAGAGCTGAGCGTAAATGGAGAACAACAAAACTCCATATTCATCTAGAATTGTACAAAATAAGTCTACGTAAATTCAATGATGGCTTATACAAAGCGAGGCAACAGTTATATTCTGAAATTATTGCTAAAAATGTCAACAACTCTCGCACATTGTTTTCTGTAATTGAAAAGCTCACGACCCCCCAAAATCAGATAGCCCCTGAATTACTGTCAACTGGAAAATGCAATGAATTTGCTATATATTTCAATGAAAAAATACATTTAATAAGATCAAACATCGGAACAAATCAGCAGAATAACAAAAAGCTTGAACAGCTCCAACCACTGAGGGATGAGTCAATCACCATATCAGAGTTTATCACAATTAACCCAAAAACACTGGAGAAAACTGTTCAGCAGCTAAATCCATCAACGAGTTGCCTTAACACAATACCATCAAACTTCTTTAAAACGGTTATAAAGTCAATTGTCACTGATCTGTGTCAGATAATTAACTGCTCATTCCAGTCAGGCACCGTACCAAAATCCCTGAAAAAAGAGTTAAAAAAGAGAACACTGGATGCCTCCATACTGGCTAACTATAGACTAATTAGTAACCTTCCGTTCATGGCCCAGATCATAGAGAAGGTGGTCTTCAACCAACTGAGCCAATTCTTAACCTTTAACAAAATATTTGATAAATTTCAGTCAGGCTTTCGTTCTCATCACAGCACAGAAACCGCTCTGATCAAGGTGATCAAAGACATAAGGTTGAACACCGATTCAGGAAAAGTATCTGTTCTAGTTCTGTTGGATCTCAGTGCTGCATTTGACACTGTGGACCATACCATTTTGTTACACAGACTGCAAACATGGGTTGGACTAAATGGAAAAGTAATGCAATGGTTTAAGTCCTATTTAGAGGAACAAAGCTATTTTGTAAGTATTGGAAACTTTGAATCTGATGGATTACCAATGTCCTGTGGGGTTCCTCAGGGCTCGGTTCTTGGGCCCCTTCTATTTAGCCTTTATATGCTTCCATTAAGACAGCTTTTACAGAGCTGTAAGATTGATTATCAGAGCTATGCAGATGACACACAACTATATCTAGCACTGAACCCAGAAGACTATGGTCCCATTGAGGGGTTGTGTGACTGTTTAGAAAAAGTAAACCACTGGATGAGTGAAAACTTCCTTCAACTAAATCATGACAAAATGGAGGTGATGGTCTTTGGTGACAAGGAAAATAGGTCTGCTGTCAGTGAGTATCTAGAGTATAGATCTTTAAAAGCTAAAGACAAAGTTAAAAACATTGGTGTTGTGATTGACTCAGATCTGACATTCAGCAGTCAGATCAAATCTATCACAAAAACAGCCTTTTACTACCTAAAGAACATCTCCAGAGTGAAAGGTTTAATGAGTCAGAAAGACCAGGAGAAACTGGTCCATGCATTTATCTCCAGCCGACTGGACTATTGTAATGGTCTTCTAACGGGAATCACTCAAAAGAGCATCAAACAGCTACAGCTGGTTCAGAATGCTGCAGCTCCGATCTTAACCAGAACAAAGAGATCAGAACACATTACTCCAGTTTTGTAAAATCTTTACACTGGCTACCAGTCAGCCTCAGAATAGATTTTAAAGTTCTGCTGCTGGTATATAAATCTGTGAATGGGTTTGTTCCAGAATACATCAGTGAGATGTTAGTAAGGTATGAACCCAGCAGGTCTCTCAGATCTATGGACACAGGTCAGATAGTAGAGCCCAGAGTTCACAGTAAACATAGTGATTCTGCATTTAGTTATTATGCTGCAAAGAAGTGGAACAAACTGCCAATAGAGCTGAAGTCAGCATCTAATGTAAACATTTTCAAATCAAAGTTAAAGGCACTATTTTTCTCTACCGCGTATGATTGACAGGTTGATTTTTGGTCATGTTGATGGAGTTTAATTCAAAGGTTTCTACGGATGAATTTAAATGTTTTTATTTTTATTTTCAAATGTTTTTATTTCTTAATTTAAATGTTTCTTTTTTTATTTTTGAATTTTAATGTTTTTATTTCTGAATTTTAATGTTTTTATTTCTGAATCTAAATGTCTCTATTTCTGAAATTGAATGTTTTTATTCCTGAATTTTAATGTTTTTTAATGTTCTGACAGATTGATCTTTGGTCATGTTGATGAAGTTTATTTCAAATGTTTCCATGGATGAATTTAAATGTTTTTATTTTTATTTTTGAATTTAAATGTTTTTATTTCTGAGTTGGAATGTTTTTATTTCTGAATAATTTGAGTGTTTTTATTCCTGAATTTTAATGTTTTTTAATGTTCTGCTGCACCTTTTGATCATGTAAAGCACATTGAGTTGCCCTGTGTATGAAATGCGCTATACAAATAAATTTGCCTTGCCTTGACTTGCCTATAAAGTCAAATTATCCCCACGTTTATTAGCTGAAAAATTAAAGTGATATTTTCATTAATCTATCAATAATTATAATCTGATTAAATAATATTCCGAAATGGACCATTATGCATAATGAGTACTTGTAAGTACATTCTGATGCTGATACTTTTCTGAATGTTGCACCTGCCGTTTAGAGCAGAAGAGTAAAACACAAGAAAACCGCAATAAAGTATCAGGAGCAGAAGGAGAAGAGCTTGTCCCTTATAGGTACAATTTTATTTATATTTTGCTTTGAGCAGATGCACTGAATTCAGGTGAAGAATTCTTAGTTTTATGCAAATATTTGTAAATTAGCAGGAATGGAGCACAGCATGGAAGTGAAAGCTCTGTTTATTTAAATGTGAAAGAGCTATAAAAATGTTTATTCATGTTTTGAACAATGATAAATAATAGTGATCTCAATATTGATCAAAATAATCGTGATCATCATTTTGTCACGTTAGCCTTAAAGGGCATTTTCCAAATTTTTCAACCTAGACCCTATTTCCCCATGTGTTTCTGTGTAAGTAACTAATGGCAGCAACTTTTTTGTAAATGTGTCCAGTATTGATTGGAACCCTGAAGCCTGGTTGCTGTGAACTAGGCTGCAGTCAAATCAAACGGAGCACCTGCACACCAACAATATACGTCCACTTAAGTATTATTTTTTACACTGACAGGCCCAGATTGTTGTCGATCTGTCACCGGACTTGAACTTCACGTGTAGTGAACTCCACTTCACGCAGCTTTCATTGACATAATACTAAAATTCTCCTTTAAGTAATTCCTTTCTTTAAAAAGTGAAGATGGTTTCATTGAGGACATCTGGTTTCTTACTTAAAATCCGTCCAGCTGCTGTTATGAAAATCACTTCTGAGTGAAGCTCTCATTTTTTTTCTGGGGGTTGTTTGTCTCTAAAGTCTAAACTTCATTCAGAAATCAGATTAGCTTTTATTCATGGAGGAAGGGTTAGTGTGTATGTGTGTGTGTGTGTATGTGTGTGTGTGTGTATGTTTGTGTGTGTGTGTGTGTGTACGTGTGTGCGTACATGCTTGCGTGTGTGTGTGTGTGTGTGTGTGTGTGTGTGTGTGTGTGTGTGTGCAGAGTGAGGAGCAGGTGGCTTAGGGGCACTCAGGTTATACAGTCTCCACACAGGCTGCTCTCTCTGAGACGTGCGTGTTCGTGTTTGTGTGTGTGTGTGTGTGTGTGTGTGTGTGTGTGTGTGTGTGTGTGTGTGTGTGTGTGTGTGTGTGTGTGTGTGTGTGTGTGTGTGTGTATGTGTGTGTTCCAGTGATGGTCTTCTTTTCCCATATAGCTATGAATATCTGTTAAATTTCATACTAAGACCCATCGTTCCCTGTGTGCCTGAAGTCAGATTTATGTGAGTGTGTAAGCGAGGAGTGAATAAATCCTCCTTGGAGATCAGACACAACACCATCACCTCCTCCTGGGCCAAACGCTGAGTCACTTTAATTAAGATGACAGCCGCTAAGGCTTTTTAATTTATTTATTTATTAAGCTAATTTATTCCTAGATGCTGAGCTAATCAGTTCTGGGTGAAACTAGAGCCAGGCACTATGGCTGAATATTCAAAGTACAGTAGCTAGAAGGTCAGTTCTGTGCTGCTGCTTGCCAGCACTTCAGTGATTCAACCTACAGAGTTACAGACAACCTTTACATTCTCTATTATAGATTAACTATTTTAAAATGTGTCATTTCAACGTGCTGGAATTTTTTAGCACCTTTAAAGTGTAATTCTGGCGCAAAATCATCCCATGGTCTTTTTCGACACTGGTTCTTCATGTATGAACTATTAACGAAGAAATCTGGGAGAGTGGCTAACAGCTGGACGTGGCTAACACTGATTAGCTCGGGGCAGTACAGTGAAGGCATTTAAATGTCTTTTTTAACCACTAATACTGCTGAAAATAACAGCAAACCTCTGCAGCAGCATGAGAAGAGTCCCTACACAGAAAACAAAGCACCAATGGGCTCCTTCCTTTTCGATTGACTTTGGTAATTGACTTGAATGGACTTTACTATAAGAGGAGCTGGTACAGGGGCCAGTTGGTAGGTCTTTAAAACACTCTTTTTATAAACTCCAGGTTCACTAACTACGTTGTTGGTGCTTAATGCTTCATTTGTCTGCCTGTTGTTCAATCGCCTCTGGTACATTTCAGCACCAAGGACAGCGCAGCCATCACATATGCCTCTGCAAATGAAGTCATACAGACTAATATTCCACACACCAAACCAGCAGCATTCTTACAAAAGAAACAAAGTAAAATCGTTCTTACCTTTCCTTAGTACAGTTGCAGTCTCCTGTTTTGCTTGTTGTGACCCTTCCAGTCTTTTCCCCAAAATCCTTTTGTAAGATCCGTTTCAAACGGCAGCAGGATTAAGCAGGCTTTTCTCGGATGCAGTTTGCCTCACTGTGCTGACTGAAGACATTGGTTAGTGTTGAAAACTCAGATTCCACCAAAGCAGTGTTGGTGAGCACCACAAGCCAGTTTGGGTGAAGGCTATGTCAGCATTAGCACCACATCCCATACTAAATTTCAGACATGGAAAGCAAAGGGCCGCATCAGCAACTACTGAATATTCCGGCCACTTTCTTCCATTATACAAACTTCTGTTAAGCAAGACTATTTGTCCATTAATTAACTGGGATTGTAGATGTAGGATCAGGGGCGGCCCGTGGTATACAGCAGATGATATAGGCGGTCGCCTAGGGCACCAAAGGAGCTGACATTTTTCTTTCCTTTTTTAAAAATATATAGCCCCATATTATAAACATCAGTCCCCTGGAGCCCATCGCTACCATGGCAAAAGCAGAGTAGATATTTTTGTAAAATACATAGATTTTTTGTGTCATCAGCGGATTGAAGTAAGAATCAGAATCAGAACCAGGTTTATTGCCAAGTAATTTCCAAGGACTTTGACTTGATTTTTACATGCTTACATGGAAACAGACATAAACATAAGCATATATGTATTTACACAAGTAGTGCAGCAGGTAGTGTGCAGTTAAAGTGTCCAGTGATGAGGGGGGGGGGGGGGGGGGGGGTGCAACGCATATGTGGAATTGTGGAGGGATTTTTGAACATTTTGTCAGTCTGGTTAAATTTTGTACCAAATCTGTATATTTGCCAGCGTAAAATGTCTTGGGAAATCTTGTGTCCCAGAAAATTATTTCAACAGTCTCCTATTTTCCTTTAGCTCAAAATGAACTACTAGCCTATCTATCGTAGCAGAAAACAAATCATTTTTCAATTAGAAATGGCTGCGTTTTGTTCAGGATCATATTAGGTTTATGGATGAGAGTAGACCCCTTTCTCTGGAGAAACGAGTCGGGATCGACCCAAAAATTGCTTCACAACTTATGAGACATTATACGACAACTGGCCATCATATAAGTCATCATGATGTTCTACGCCCTTATACACGCTGAACTTTCAACATTGAATAGGCAAAACATAATGTTTAGTACAGAATTATGAGTGGAAAACATTCAAAGGTTCATGTTCCCAGCTTTCAGATGATGAATCCTTTTCTATATGGTAACTACTGTTGACCTTTTATCTCCCCTTAAAGGTCCCTTGGGTTTTGTCTCCAGAGGGACAGATACAGACAGTTCCATGCATGATGTTGCCATGTGGAACAATGTAGTCTTAAGAATAGGCTAATTGCACAGATAATTGTAATGTGGAAGCTAACTGCTTAGTGCATCTTCTCTCCCGATATCACCGGTGGCAAGTCCCCTGCAGGATCCTCCAGGCCAAACCACAACAGCTTGCTCTCAGTTTATGCTCATGCATAGCCAAATCCCTCACACCAGCAATCCCAATACCATTGTGGATCTCTAATGCAAGGTATTACAAGGTTAACATGTCTTGTTTGACTCGCTTAGAGCACTAGGAGATGTCTCCCTCTCAGTTGCTGGCTAAATAATGTTTTTGGCTGGTTTGTAGTGCCTACAGACAGCCCCCCAGCTACTGGATGTGCTTATGAGCTCTGATCCCTGCCACAAAACTACTGCTGAGGAGGCTCTTATGTACAATGTGCACACACAAAAGCTAACAGAATAATTTGCCAGTGTGAATGGCGGCAGAGTAGAACGGCATAGAACAAGACAGCTTAATATTCAGTCTGAGCTCTGTTTGCCTGGCTCTGTTTGGTGGTGGAGTGTGAGGTAGCATTTCCAGGGGTGCAGATCTGACGTTGGGAGGGGGGTGGGGCACCAAAGTGTTTTGGTTTTTTTGCCAGTATGCAGCTCATACCATGCCACCATAAATCATAACTTAATAGAGTCTCACCATATCATTCAGAAAGTACTGCACATGGAATAATTTACTGTTCTTACCTTTCTTGTTTATTTGTCCTAAATAGCCAACAGTGTATCACTGCTTACTGAACTGTTACATTAGTCAATCATCATTTCAAGGGTCTCAGATATGTAAGGTCTTCTCAGCCCCAGTTCTTCCTTTTCTCCCAGTGTATGGGACGGCGTTATGCATGATTCATTGATATTGATGAATATGAAAATATGAAGCCGTTTTTCTAAAGCCTGCTGATCATCAGCCTCTGTGTAAGAAACTCTCCGTTAATTTGTGTTGTAGTGGAACAGAGCAGAGATGGATGTGGAGTCAGAAATATATTTGTCAAACATATGTTTCCACCATTTCAATTATTTCTGTTTAGATGGGAATCTAAAATGTGAAGAATGTGAAGTCTAAAATACATTGGGGTGGGGGGGGGGGGCTCCCAGGATCTGCACCCATGAGCATTTCCCCTCGAGAAGAAGGTCAGCCGTTTTGAGGTTTAGTCATCCTTTGTTACTGAGTGAAGTTATTCTCCCTTGTATTAAAAAGAAACTTCTGGGATTATAATGGGCTTTGCTTCATTCAGCGTGGTATTCACCTGACCTTCCTCATGCCACATTTCTTCAGGGCACAATCCACTTTAATTCTCTGCAAATTAGCATGACTCATGTGGAACCAAAATGTTTGTCCTCTACCTGCTCTGTGATTTTTTCATTTTAATCAGGTCCTTTGCTGCTTGATTAAATGGTAGCTTCTCACTCTGTATTTTGTAAAGATAATCCGTCCCACTGATGGCAATTCTTTCTAATTGCCTGGAGTCCCGGAGTGAGCACTGAGATGACTGAGGGCCCGTCCACATGAAGGCGCGTTTTCCCGTAACCGCACAACTTTACATCGTTTTGGCCGACCATCCACACGCAGCCGGCGTTATCGGAATCTGAAAATGGTATCTTTTGAAAACCAGGTCCCAGAGTGGGAAAATCTGAAAATACCCCCTGTGGCATTGTCGCCTGGATGGCGAAATCACATACTTTGTTAAATGATGCCGTCATCTGTATGGGAATAAATTATGCCGACCATATTTTTCTCCCTTTTCTCTGATGGTCTGAATACGTCTAAACTAAACTGGTCGCTGGTAGTTTTTTATAAATAAAGTTGCCAAGAAGGTGTGAAAAGTCTCTAAATCTAGTGAGAGAGTGCCTGTCTGTGAGTGCTTTGGGACGGGGAAGGGGCTCACAGCAGCACCCTCTGCTCGTTGAGGACACTAACTGCAGAGTGATTGGTGCATCAGAGTCCAAAACAGCACAAAAGTCTCCACTAACACCAGAAACAGTGGACACATTTCTCTCTAGGATGAAAGAGGATTTGGGAAGTCTCCAGGGGCCTGTTTCACAAAGCAGGTTTAGTGAAAACTCTGAGTCTGTTAACCCTGAAATGAGGGAAACTCTGAGTTTTCCGTTTCACAAAGGGAGGTAACTCAAACCAGAGAGAGAGGGGTAACTCTAGCCTGTTTCACAAAGAGAGGTAACTTAACCTCTCGGTCAGTTACCATGGTAACATGCTCTCTGAAACTAACCTGGTCGGGACCAGGTTTTTCTCAGAAAACCTTGAGTTTCTCTCTGTCTCCGCCCTCTTTCAGCCACACACGGTGTTTGATTTCCTCATTCATTCAGTCAGCACGCGAGTTTTGGCGTAGTATAGTTCCCACTGTTTTTTCCGAAAATCATTGCAAAAATCAGACATTAGAAGTTATATTAGGTGGCGACTATTTCACTACCATGGCATGTCCTTTTGATAACGATCCCGTGGATGAAGGTGCAGAATTACTGCGCAGAGAATTAAATATTCGTCGGGAGATGATTATCAAACTATTGATTATAGATGTTCTTGCATTTCCAGGCAATTCTCTTTTTGAGCGGTACCGTTTCATATCACAGCAGATATTGTGTGTTGAGCTGCGTCTTTTTGCAAATGGGAGTTTTTTATACAACATATAAAACAGCCACTTACGGTAATTTTTACTTTACAACGTAAAACATGCTCAAAATGAGGCGTCACCATGAGATTGTGCCGATGTTTTACCTGTTTGAACAATGTTTTTATTTTTCATCTTAAGCTGCTGCCAAGTGCGCTTCTCCCCCGTAGAAATGCACTTAAATGAAATAAACTAATAGACTACCACTCAAGCAGTTTCCCCTGTGATATTACTGTGATTGCAACAGGACTACATTTAAACTTATGCACTGACCCGAGCAGCAATGTTCTCCCGCACCGTCTCCCTCTCGTTTGCTGCTGCAGCGGTGTAAACATGCTCAAACTCTCCGTATGAGCTCATTAATATTTCCATTTCCAGTTGTAGTGTAGCGCTCCGCTTCCCTGTTGCCATGGTGACTCGTCGAATCAGGGCTCCATTGATGCTGTCTTTTTTCACTTGTGGTGCACGCGCTTAACTCCAGGTCAAACTACTCTGAGTTGATCAACCTAACGCAAATCTGCTGTTCTGGAACTGAAAACTCAGAGTTTCCTATCTCAGAGTAGATCAACTCAGAGTTCAGGGTTAGACTCAGAGTTTTTTGAACCTGCTTTGTGAAACGGACCCCAGATTTGGAGAGAAACTCTCCGGTGTTTGTATTCTCCACAGAGTCTCTCCGTCTCTTCTTCTCCTTGTTGGTGTATTTCTGTGGCAGTTACAGCGCCACATCCAGGTCTGGCATGTGTATGTGTTGGTCTGTGTGGACAGAAAACTTTTTAAGAACGAAAGAGAAAGAAAAGGTTGTTTTCGATCGTGTGGACTTACCCTGAGTCTGAGGGAGAGGGGGGATCTTTTGAATCAGACTTGTAATCCGTTGTTACGGATGGGACACTTGTTCACACGTCTAGATCAACTACAAAAGGCTGCTTCATTTGGCAACCAATGGAAGATTCAGGAGGGTTTATATATATATATATATATATATATATATATATATATATATATATATATATATATATAAAAGACAGAAAGCTACACCAAAGCACCAATAATCAAAGCAAACAGTATCTTCTCAGATGTCCAGCTTGTGATGGTTACTGGTAATTTTTGATTATTTGATCAATGAAAGCTGCATACTAAAATGTGCGCTGTGCATTGTGTCGATTTGCAGACCTAGATTTTAGGGGGAAAATTTAACCGATTACTGGAGGCCAATATCCTGAATTTTTGAGCTGGATAAAAATGGACCTTTTGCTATATGGATTGTGCAAATATGACTCTGTAATGACACCATTTCTAAATCCACAAGCACAGTTTTGCACTATGTTCTTTTAAAAATGAATTTTCACATCAGTGCATATCAGTCCACATATTGGCTAATACGGATCTGTCTGTGTGATCGATATATCAGTCTGGCTTTACTGTGCATCACTCTCTGGGAATCTCTTGGGTTAAAGTCAATATAATCAAGGTGATCTGTGAAATTATAAAACTTTAATTTTGTTTTTTCACCCTTGACTAGCTTCTGTTTAGTGCCTGGCTATATCCTTTAAGAACAGACAGATTACCACTGAATCGGTCATGAAGAGCACAAATATGTGAACGAGGCTCTGATGATTTGAGTCCTACAGGACTGAAAACCATCCTTAGCCAAACCTGTCCATTTAGGATCTTCAGGTAACACTGAAGATTGGTAATATTTAAGGAGAGCTCTCCCCTTGATGTACCTGAAACACTCACCATCATCTCTCTGTTGGCCACATGTCTGTTCAGTCTCTTTAAACCAAAGATTGTCAATAGATAGTCAACAGTGAAGATTTTCGTTTCCCTGTTCAGTAGTTGGTACAGTAAGGGATAGCAGTAAAGCTGCTGCTTATCCGAGGCCAGGTTGAGGTGGCAGCAGGCTGAGTATCCTCAAAGCAATTTCAGTCAAAAGCAACTGGACTGGTTGTTTGTCTAGGAAGACGTTTCACCTCTCATCCAAGAGGCTTCATCAGTTCATGTACGCATGTGACCAGGCTGGGACTGGTCAGACACACGGACCAGTCCCAGTCCCAAACAACCAGTCCAGTTGCTTTTGACTGAAATTGCTTTGAGGATAACGATGACCTGGACGAATGAGAACATTCACAGGCAGCAGGCTGAGTAATGTAGTCCAGACATCCGTCTCCTCAGTAACGTCTTCCTGCTCCTCGAGGGGGATTCCCACAGAAGAATCAATGTTTGGATACTCAGTGTGAAGGTAAAAATAAAGCAACGAAGAAGAAAGAAAAATGCAACTCACTCTTTCCTCTAATGCTTCATATAGAACCATGTGTCAGTCATGTATGTAATTTAATGCTCCTCAAATTCTAATGATCTAATTATCTATCTTTTAGTTATTAGAGTTTTATATGACTTATATATATATATATATATATATATATATATATATATATATATATATATATATATACTGTATATAGCCAAATGTGTAAAATACGCACACTGATGTAAAGTAAACAGTAAAGATATGCTCTATTCTTTATAAAATTAGGATCCCGATCTAACACCTCATCTAATTTCATGTCCTCACTTATTTCAGTTGAAATCTGTCATCCTCACAGATTTCTGAGCATGGATTTAGCTGAGGTCATACCTAAATTCGGAGTCGTCTATCTGATTTGGAAATAAGATGGACCACTGGCCACTGACACAGGAGTCTCTCGTCAGAATGGTCAGTAACTGGCCCTGCTGCCTCATCATATGTCTCTGCTGCACTGCAAGCTTGGGTCCGCCTACTGCACGGATGGCAAAAATCTTTCAGTCTTGGATTTAGCTAAAACACTGGGGTGCATTCCCAAAGAATGGATTGTGGCTGCTAATAGCACCATGTTTTGTACATCACTCGCAACTTTTTCAAATACACTCATTCAGACTGTAAAAGACAACGGCATGATTTGAAGCAGAGGACACTGCTTATGAATGCACTTTATTACTGCCAAATCTCTTAAAACTGTAGCTGTGTATGGCTATTTGTCAGGATTAACAGATTTTGCCATAACTGCTTTTAAGGTTATGGTTTCATAAATGTAAGAATTGTAGAAGCAACAATATCTATGGTGTCCTGATTCCAGCGTTGTTGTCCCGTGAAAGCCAATCTTGCAAGTCACGATATCTGTGGATGCACCAGTTTGTTTTGTGCATGAGTCGTCGTGCCACGCACCTGAAGCACTGAGAAGAAGATCTGTAAAAGTGTCGGAGAGAACTGGCAAATCCTAAGGAAACATTGTTTAAATCTTCTCTTCAGACACAATGGTTATTGTTCTCTAAATTTGCTCACTGCTTTTTTCACTTTCTTGTTGAAGTGCCTTGGTTATTTAAAAAAAACATGCTAGTACAGTAGTGGTGTAGCCACAGTGGATATTCTATCAAATCATGAACAATGCGTAATAACATTATTTCAGAATAAATCAAGAATGAATACTTTGTTCTGTAGATTTAGCAGCCGCATAAGCTGCAAAATCCTGTGGTAAATTTGCATCACTGGGTATTATCATAATATCAAATTGAAGATCAAATTCACAATGAATGTTACAACATATATGTGTTGAAACTTTTAATACTAACTATTAAAGGAGTGCCAAAGATGTTTGGGAGGGGGGGTTTAAAAGTCAAGAGAAAATAATTGCCGAACTGAAAGTTGCTTCTTTTTGGGGTCACTGCTCCCACGTTGCATGTAAATGACATTGGTGTGAGCCAGAACTTGATGCACGAGGCAAAGAGCTGAAGGACTCTGGCTATTGTGCTAATTAAGTGAAATCCACTCACACTACCTGGATTTAAATGAAGTTTTAAGACATCCCAGGTTGGGGGTCACTGACACAATGCAGGTCCAGCATACACAATGGAGGAGGAGCTGTTAGAAGCATTCAGTGGATGGGTGGCAGAGAACAAAGTTTAGTGGTTTAGAGGAGCTTCTTCAGCTATCGTAACACTGTCACCATTATGTATGTGCATATACTCTAGAGTCTAGACCCATCTTTGAAAGTGACAAGTTGAAATGCCACAAGCCTACATACCCAGAAAATCTTATTACCTGAGCAGCGGAACACTATCACAAGGCAGGTGGCTAAAATCATGCATTTTACTAAATGGGCTACCACACATTGCTTTGAATAGATTATAATCTGACATTCCAGGACATTACAACATAGTTCACCAATAGTGAACGGTGGTGTCTAGCACTGGGCCTTATATCGCAAAGTAGTAGTGCATAGTGCCAAATCATAATAAAAGTCATCTCAATACACTTTATATTTAGTGTAGGTAAAGACCAAACTGCAACAATCTTTCATAATAATACTTGCGCGCAGAAATCTTGTGCGCATAGTGGCAACGAAAACCTACCCTATAACAGGCAGGAACGTTGGACAGACCCAGCTCTATGGAGGACGGACATCTGTCTGCACCGGTTGGGGAGGAAGAAAAGGAGAGAGAAAGAGAGAAAAGACGGACGGACTGACAGAGAGAGATAAAGACAGACACAAAGAAAGACAGAGAGACACTTCCAGAGACGCAAGCAACCACAAAAGTAACAGTAACTATAATAATATCTAAAGTAATGTGAATATGACTTGTATGTTATGGCAGTTAATATTGTTGAATAGTAGAAACAAGCACAGCTAAGGTGACAGAATATGAAAATGATAATAATTATGGTGGTAAATATGATCAATGATGAGTAGTGGTAATCACAGCTGTGATACAATGAGATATATTACTGATGGTGTTTTTATGGCTACAAATTTTATAATTTATAAAACTAATGATAGTATATATAAGTAATAGTAATAATAGCAGCAGGAAGCGTCATGCAGGACCACCTGAGAGATAACAAAACACAAACAACTCCGGGGAAGAATTTGAATTAGTAACAGGCATTGATGAGACATGAATGATACAGACAGAGAGGAGAGAAGCTAAGAGTATCAGGAACAGGATTATCCCCCGGCAGACTAGGTCTATAGCAGCAGAATTAAGCAGAACCAAATCAGCTTAGGCCCCGTACATGCAGGCTCTAAGAGAAATTGAATGCCAATAACAACATAGTTAAGGGTTCGTAAGCCCTAGCTGTAAACTTTATCAAAGAGGAAAGTTTCGAGTGTATTCTTAAATATGGGGACAGTGTCTGCCTCCTGAATAACACTTGGGAGTTGGTTCCACAGGAGAGGAGCTTGGTAGCTGAAGGCTCTGCCAGGTAGCCAGTGCACTTTAAGTACAGTAGCTTAAGGGGTGTAGAAAACAATTTCAGTGGTAGGTAATTCTGTCTGGGGGAATGTTTAAGCATTAAAATAACTGAGTTTTCCTACTAAGATGCAGCTCCTGTAACTGATATGTGTCATGACACAAATTTTGGTAGGCACAGCATGGTGTCAGTTTACAGAGACAATCAGAACTTAAATATTAGCAACATGAAGAGGTTGTGAAACAAGTTATTGCTGTGGTATTGCAAAAAATGCTTCCATTTTTTAATTAAGACAAAGTTTCACTTTAAATGGAAATTCATCCTGAGACGTGGTAAAAGCCGTAAATTGGCTCTGTGGATCAACCCCCTCCTGCCACAAGCACTAATGAAAGGAGAACGATAGGATGTAGAATTCTGCTTCCCTTTAGGCAATCAGTGTGTGTTGTGAAGCAAAGAGTGTGGAGAGAATCTACGGTGAAGGCCTGGCTGTGCCCTGATCGGAGAACTGAACCTCCGCCATTAATCCAACCATTATTTCTACAAGTTCTCTTTTCCTCTGGCTTTCTCTGATTCACATGTTGTGCTTCCATTCATCCAGAAGCTATACATTTTTTTCTTAGAGAGATTATTGTAAACTAAAGAGGTAACGACTGAGTATTTCTGATATTCTATCAACCAGATTTTCCCCTGATATTTTACCTTTGCTTTTGTTGCCATATCTTTTGCTTCTTAAAGCTAAAGAGCAAATGAGTTCCCTTTGTGATATTTAACATAAAATCTGCCATATCAGAGAAATGAACACATGAATTAAAGACAAAAGAACACAACAAAAAAATTTTTACTTTTGTAATTCCACAGAATTAGACAGAAGTGCTGGTTTGTCTCAGCCAGCAGCTACGTTTACAAGAATTTGCCAAATTTTAAAATACATGGCAAACTATAATAACAGTGAAACTACATACAGGCAGCTTTGTTTTAGCTTATATCTGACAATTAGCTTTAAGCCGAGCCTCTGTACTGTAAGGTTGAACGCAGAAGTCAAATCGCATGGTCCACTTGCTGCTTCTGGACAACAAACATAGCAAACACTATGGCCCTCTAGTATCTTCCCTTCTCACAAAGCAGGTACTTTGCCAACATTGTCGTATTAACAAGGCACAAGTGTTTAGTCTGCAACACCAAGGTGTTTGCGCTTGTTATTTCACTTAGTACTTTAGTGTGTGGTCAAATCCATGTTTAGCTTTTGTGCAGTCTCACAAAACCTGTGAACATAAGTATCACACACTTCGGAGCCTCTGTTATTTTACAATGACAACTAAATAAGTATCTGCCATCCTTTTCAGTTGGACGGAAAAACACTTGTTCTTTTATTAACAATCAAAAATAGAAAACAAAGTATTATTATTGATTTATTCTGAAATACTGTTACTCTTTATTGTTCAGAATTTTATATATTATCAGCTTTGGCTATACCACTGCTGTACTAGCATGTTTTTTTTTAAATAACCAAGACACTTCAACAAAATCCTTTCTATTGTAAAAAAAAAAAAAAAACACTGAGCAAAATTATGAACACTTTCAAATCCCTCCCAGTTATTGGTGTTAATCTGGCACCTCGTGACAATTGACTTCATTGTTGGACACACCCTATGTATCTGCAGCTCTCCTGGTTACTTTGCAAGATGGCAGCTGCTCTAAGGTGACTGAAATCCTGAGACAGCAGGTTGTCCAGATGAAGGCCAAAGGGATGACCCTCTCCGCCATCAGAGAGACGTATGTGATTTCAAGAAGGACACAGATTCATTTAAGTCCCTCAGAAAGGCCGGTCGTCCACATAAAACAAGTGCATGAGAGGACATGATTATGAGAAGATTCTCAATGGGGAATCGGTTCAACTCTGCAGCTGGAGTTGGTCTCCAGTTCAGTGCTGAACAGGACAAGGATCTGTCTCTGCACACAGTGACTCATCTTTTAAGACTTTTTGGACTGAAAGCCCACTCTGCAGTGACCAAACCTCTCATCAGCAGAAATAATAAAAAGGCTAGACTGGTCTTTGCTGAGGAGCATATTGTGTGGACAGAGGAGAACTGGTCCAGAGTGACATCAGTGATGAGAGGACGGTAATTTTATTTGTGTCTGATGGAAACATTATGTTGGGCGTAGGACTGAGGAAAGACTGAACCCAAAGTGTGTAAAGAAGTCAGTTACATTTGGAGGAGGAAGTGTCATGGTTTGGGGGATGTTTTCTGCAGCAGGAGTTGGGCCTCTTGTATAGCTACATGGCAGGGTGAATGCAAATGTTTATGTGAACCTCCTTCAGCAACATGTAATACCTTCACTGCAACTGTCTCCCAATCAGCTGCAATTTGCATGCAAGACAATGTCTCCTGTCACACTGCAAAACAGGTGAAGCAGTTCCTTGAAGCTAAGAATACTGAAACAATGAAATGTCCAGAGTCCAGATCTAAACCCCATAGAGAATCTCTGGAAAATCCTTGGAAACAAAGTAATGTCTAAGGAACCTACTACAGTTAGTGAACTGTGGTAGAGACTAAAGAAAAATGGACCAAGATCAAACCAGAGCAGTGTGAGAAACCAGTGATGTCCTGTATGGGCAGATGTGCTGAAGTCATTCAAAGCTGTGGCCTCTACACTTCCTGTTTATTTTCGAATCCTATAGAAGAAAACATTGTTGAAATCTTCTCTTCTGACACAATAGTTACTGTTCTCTAAGTTTGATCACTGTTTTTGTTTTAAGTGCCTTGGTTATTTAAAAAAAAAAACATGCTAGTACAGCAGTGGGATAGACACAGCTGATTTTCTATCAAATTCTAAGCAGTAAAAAATAAAAGTATTTCAGAATGAATCAAGAATTAATACTTTGTTCTCTAAATTTGATCTCCACTGTATATAAATCATGATAAAACTACAAACTATGATATACTTTAGCAGAGATGTTTGGACTGGGGCACCTTAAATTAGCAAAGGCATGAACTAAAATATCCCCCAACATTGTATTTTTTCTGGTGAAAGAACAAAGTGTATTTTAAAGGGTTGTTCAATTAGCTGTCCGTCTCTCTTGTGGACAGTCATTTTATCCTTTGAATAAGGCTTTAATTTAGGGGGAATATCTCTGCTTTTAGCAGTCTTTAGGTCAATTATCTTTTAGTGAGTGCATAGCAAATCTCATTTTAGGTAATGATAGCAAGCACTGTGCCAGTGAGCAGGGAAGGTAAGTCCATTATATCCTGTTCTCCCTGATCTGTAGAAGCCCACTGTGAGGATGGAGAAGTGTTCAGCCCTTTAGTGTCTATAGCATCATGTAAAGGCTGCTGCAAATTGTTCCCCTCTTAATTGCAAGACACTTGAAACTGCTCATTCCCTTACTACTCTGTAATAGCCCTTTATTTCAAGAAGGGCCAATTATGTTCAAGCCTCTTCATTGCTTCCCTTTATGTGACCAAGGTTTAAGACTGTGTGAGTAACCCCTTGTTGCCAGTCTTCAGTTGTTGTTTTTTACCAGGATAATAAGCAGAGAAGGCAGATCCAGGGTCTCAATTAGTATCTTCAGTTTAACAGTATGTAACGTTCAAACTGCAGCCTCCAGAAATGAGGCCAATGCAGAAATGCCAAAAACTGCAGGTCCTCAGGTGTCCACTTGAGGCCCATATTAAAATGCATAACTTTACAGCAGAAAAAAAATGTGATAACAGCCTGGTCTCTTAAGCTAATTTAAAGGCTGAATATGGAGAATGAGCAGAACACCACCATCTAGTGTCTCAAGATCGATCGTAGTTGCAACAACAAAAATAATTCCAGCAGTCTGGTTGCCAGGTTCGTTGCCGATTGTGTCAAGTGCCTGCTCCATGTCAGTGATGAATCATACAGGGTAACGACTAATTTGGACTAATCAATTCATTTTACAACTGTATTTAACGTTAGCCACTCTTCAACTGGAAGTCTTTCTTTGACTGCTGTGGAATCCATTAGCTAGCAACCTTTAAGAATTCCTTACAACTGTACAGGGCTACATTTAAAAAAAAATAAAAGTGTTAACATTGGCATGATTAGTTGAACTGCTTTCCTGTGTCACAGCTTTTTGCCATCTGCTCATGCATGTAAAAGTGGTAACTAATTTATGTTTATTTATTGTTTTCATACTGCATATTTAATCCTTTTCTTGTAACCTTAGTTGAATAAAATAACAAAATCTTAAGTGGTTATCTGTGATCTTCATTCATTCTTTGCAGATCTCTGGTTACAGTTCCTACAGAAAGTCATGATACCCTTTTGAAATAGTCACTTTTTTGTTTTACAGCCTGAAAAAAATATATTTTTTTCCAGCCTGATTTACACATTTTGCCTTACAACATTTTTTTTTTCTAAATTTCTGAAAATGAAAAACTGGAATAGCAGGGTTGCAAAAGTGATGTGTCCCCAAATGTAATACTTTGTGGAGGCACCTGTTTCTTTAATTACAGCCATCTGTCTGTTTGGATCTGTCTCTACCAGCTTTGTGCACCTAGATTGGAAATATTTCCTAATTCTTCCTGCAGAACTGTTGGAGTTCAGTCAGATTATGTGGGGAGCGGTGATGGACTGCTCTCTTTAAGTCCATCCATGTTCTGTAGGATTCAGGTCAGGGCTCTGACTGGGCCACTCTAGGACATCACCTTCCTGTCCTTTAGCCACTGTGTTGTTTTTATGGAGGTGTGTTTTGGGTCGTTGTCATGCTGAAGGTTAACCACCTGCCCCTTTTCAAGTGTCTAACAGAGGGACAAGGGTTTTCCTCAAGAATTTGGGTGAACTTGGCTGCATCCATTTCCCCTTCAATCCTGACCAACTGCACAGTCCCTGCTGAAGAGAAACAAGCCCACAACATAATGCTGCCAGCACCATGCTTCACTGTAGGGATGGTGTGTTTTGGGTGGATCTCATCTGACCATATAACCTTTTGCCACATGGCATCAGAATCTTCAATATGTTTTTTTATGCTACTCAGTATGACATTTTTTTCAGAAGAGGCATCTTTCTGCCACCCTGCCATACATATGAAGATTGTGAAATTGTTATCACATGCACAGATGTTCTAACATCTGATATGTAACATCTACCACAATAAAACAAAAAAGACCTGTTCAACAAAGAGTCTGCTGTCTCAGCATTTGTTTTCAGTCCCAAATCCTGGCGTAGCCTTCTCCTTCGCTCAGAGGAATCCCCAATGTTGACTCGTCTCTGGTTTCTATGTAGGTCACATTTCCTCTTGGTTTCTGCCTTTTCCTCGGCCGATTTACATTTTCTTCCAACCTTTGCTGTTGGGGTGAGCAGAGGTCGCTTGCTGGTATCAGTCTTTTCCTAATCACTAGCCGCTCAGAGTTTACAGAGAGGGAGGGGGAGTGGGAGGGGACGAGCCACTCCACATCCACTGGCATCCCCTGCCATATCAAGAGCTCCCTGGCTTTGATGTGGTCGAGGTTTTTGAAGTGACATACAAACCCTCACATGTTCATATATTGATATTATCTGGTTTTAATTTGAATGCTATAAAGACTGTCTCTGTGTTCCCAACATGTTTTGTTTTTGACATGTGGGCTTTAGTCCTTTTGTATGATATTTAGCATCTATAATGCGACAATGCTCCTTAAAGCACACAGAATACTATTCTATCAGTTTTTAATGAATGCAAACTTATGTCATTGATGTCATGTCAACACTCACCAAGCAGCTGCTCTTAAAACACATTTCCATTTATAGCTCAGAAAGTTTGATTGGAGCATGGCAGAGCCTGAATGTGACCTTTTAAAGCATAAATGTCATGCATATACATGCTGCCATTTTATAGAGATTAGATTTCATACATTTTCAAAGCCTTCATTATATTTGAATGTATTAACAATGTATGGGTCTGGGAGAGATTGGAGGATAGAATGAGTCGGGCACTCTTCAGGGAGGGTTTGTGTGTGTTTCTGCCTCTTTCTCCCCAGTTGTTTAGGTGCACACAGGACGCTTTGGCAGAAGTGTATACTGTGTATAAGAGCACACTCTTTGTCCCCATCAAACCTTATTCTCTATGACAAAAAGCCCTTATTGCTCAATATTTTAATGTCTGCTCAGAGCAAGTGAAGACGAAATCCTGCTCGCCATCTGCTACAGCTGCAGATGCTCCTCTCGCAGTGAGCTCAATGGATTCACTGGTGAGTGTTTTAATTTCACGCCGGTGTCGGGAGACCTTCTCCGGAACAAATTATTCCAAATTATGACAGAGAGCCTCTCAAGAGCCTTCTCTGTTCCCACTGGGGAATACAGCGTCTAGATTAACCTTTGTGTAGAGTCAGTCTTGTGTGTGGGTGTGTGTCTGTGTGTGTGTGTGTGTGTGTGTGTGTGGTGGTGGTGGTGGAGGGGGGGGGGGGGTTTGTGTATTTCCTGCCCTAATCCAGGTCAGATGTGAAGAGTCTGCTGTGACCATCCTGTAGGGAAAATCTTTTTATGGTACCAGAGGATTCATTTTAATGTACACCATGATGTAATGTCAACAATATACATTACATAAAACATTTAACAAAATGCTTCACTGGGCAGCGTTTTGGTAACTCACCACGGGAGTGCTAACCTGAATTCTAATGTAATCAGTACATCCATTACACCGTATCCAAAGCCTTATTCAACTAAATATATCGCTACTCAACACTGCTGTAAATTTGGGCAGTTAAAGAGGTTCAACTTCACATTAGTCAAATGACTGTGATTTTTATTTCTACAGGAGTGAAATTGAGTGCATACTTTAACAAATACAGTCGGAACTTGTTTGTACAGAATACCAAAAGGACCAAATCGATCAAAACACCTGTGCAACATACATCATGTGCCTAGTGTTATTCCATATTTTCCTTAAAGCCGCAGTCGGCAAGTCAGGTAGATCCAGTCCTCCCCCTCTACCACCGAGCTCCTCCATTCCCTTCAATGGAGTGCTCGTCAATGTGTGTGCACCAGATTACCGTGACTGGCCTGTGTCTTCTCACATCAATAAACATCAGAGTACATGCTACATGGAGGTAGGCTGCTAACTCATAGATAGCAACTGCTAACATAATTTAGCGTATGCCTAGCTTGAGACGTGTGCCTGTGATATTGTAACATGCGCTAATACCTGTCAGGCCTGGGCAGGAATGAGGACTCAGATGCGGAAGTACATAGGTTAAGCTGGCGTTTAATCTTAAATCCAAAATGAGCTGCACTGAGCTAATAAAACATAAAACAAAGTCGCTCCGAACAGGAGGAAAACAAATATCAAAATTGAGCTGCACTGAGCGAATAGAACTTAAAACAAAGTCGTTCCGAACGGGAGGAAAACACTGCTGACAAAAAGGGTATTCAAAAATCAAAAATTACTCTTCTTCAAAGGAAAATGGAAAACACAAAAACATGAGCGTGACAATACTCAGACTTAAAGACAGGAACAAAGCTGTGGAACGTGCTGGAACTTTTCGACATCACGGACGAAATACTCTGGCAACGAAACAGGGGAAGACACAGACTATATACACATGGAGGGAGGGGGGCCACAGGTGGAAACAATCAAGGATCGGGGGAGGACATCAGACCGATGACACAAGAGGAAGGGCAAGTGACCTGAAACGAGAGGAGAGTTACTTTTCAAAATAAAACATGAAATTCACAAGACAGAAAACCCAAAGACAGGACAGTCCTCACTGCAGTGTGACAATACCGAATGATTTATGTTGTTCTATCGGAGCATAGTGTCGGTTTCAGTGAATATTATCAAACAAATTCCGCACTTCCGGACTGTCAACCAGTCCCACGAGAGGAACAGAACCAACAATGTGTTCTGCCTCTCAATACTTTCCCACTTCCCTGTCCTGACTGTGGACCTACATCTTTTAAAATGTCTCACAAATATATACTTTCAGTTGTAAAAAAAAAGAAAAGAAAAAAAGGTATAGTCAATTTATGGAAGAAACAGAAGGAAATAGTGCATTTTTGGGGGACTATTTACTGTGGCAGATTAATCCACTTTTCATGCTCTACTGAGTATTTGTGCCATCGATTAGGCCAGTGAGTGTAATGTCTATCTTACTTTACACATATCATAATGCTTCATTACACACCTTGACCTTATTGGCATATTCACCAGCAGCAAAATATTACACCAGTACTGCCCAAGTGCTTTTGAGAATCCTGCAGGGAGACCTGGTAAATGAGGCAGAGGTGGAAATGAGAAAGGGGGGGTGTGAAGGAGAGATGTGGTGGGCCTGGAGAGTTCTACTCATCATAGCTCTGCTATATGGGTCAACTGCAAGAACTGATGGGGGCAGGGAGGTGCCAGCACTCTGTTTCATTGCAGAAATATAAAAGATGGCACCCATATTTCTATTGTTACATTTTTTTTCATTTACTGGATTCTTAAATTATATATTTTTTTTCAAAACAATGCATTAAATCTTTGAACAATACGTGTGTTGTTCACAATAGATTAGAATGTATCATTCATTCCAGAAAATAGCACATATTTAGGCTCATGCACAAGGGTCAGTACAGTTATTAGTTATACAGTACATTATTTTATTGTTTGAGCAAAAAAGTCAGCTAGGTATATTCTAGAAATATCTATGACATGGAATGTTTGTGATGTGTGTGTGTGTGTTTTCTGTGTTTTCTTGATTGTCGCCGGGTGTGTACCTGTGCGGTGGTGTTGCTCCCACAGGTGAAGCTGCATTGAGGGGGAAAGGTTGAGTGCAGCGCTGGGCTCCAGAGCAGACTGTCTCTGGCTCCTTTCACACTGCAGGCCTTAATGCAAAATTCCGATTCTGATTTTTTGTTTGTCTGTGCACACTACATCCCTAAATGTGGCCTGTCTACTGATTTCTGTGTGAACAGCTCATGCTCCTGAAGTGACCCGCATGCGCAGTTGATCATTCAAGACATCACGCAACAACGGCAACCGGCCTTTAGTTCGATAAATTGTTTGGTCTCAACTGTGTGTCATGATTCACTAACAGTTAGTGAGTCAGTTAACAGCAAAGCTGCTGTGTCATGTTTAAAAAAGGGTAATCACAACTAAATACCTTCACTTCTGCTCTGGCCCTGATAACTTAACAGAATGAAGCTCTGCACTGTGGTTGTTTAATTGTGTTCCATGCAGATACAACACAACTCACATCAATGTTCTTCCAATGTGTGCCCTGTTTCTGTCATTGTGAATGTTAGTCACACGTTTTCAAAGTTACACCACTCTACAGAAAAGTGCTGATAGCCGCAGTTTCACAGACATTGGGCCTCATTTATCAATCTTGCGTGAAAACGGGTGCGGATCTGAGCGCATAATTGGTCGTATGACAGGACCCACGTGTGATTTATGAAACATTCGTATCTGACCAATCTCAGCGTACGAATGAGCGGGCCTTGATAAATGCGGTGGCTGAATTCGATCGTCATTAACATGTTACGCCCTTAAATATTCCTGGTTCGAAGGCCTCGCCCACTGAGGTCAAACATGGAGAGGAAGAATGCTGGTACAAAAACTTTTTTTTAAACTTTTCTGACACACAGATCGGGATCCTGACATCCGAGATGGAGCAAAATAAAGATGTGATTTTTGGCAGTCTTAAGAGTGGAATAAAAGGGGCCCATAAAAATGCTGTATGGAAAAGAATAACGGAGGCAGTCAACCCGAAGCAGCGCTCCACTGTGACCCGTGTGCATGTGTGCGCAGTGTTGAACCTGCGCTCCTGCTCTGTAGCGGGGTTTGCCAGCGGGGTTATTAGGTATTCCTAAGGATAACCTTTGGCACCCATAAGAACCATACCAAGATGTTAATCATCTGATACCTTGTTTGATGTAATGCAATTTATCGAGGGTAGCCACGAACCGAGGAGATGACTTTGGCTCTGCAGTGCGCATTCCTGCAGCCGCACGCCAACACATTCATTAATTAATTCATCTTCAACCGCTTGTCCCTGTCGGGGTCGCGGGGGGCTGGAGCTGAGCTGTTTTGATATATAAAAGAATCGTGTGTGTCCCCCCCTGGCCGCCACGTTTAAAAGCGATAGCTTGGCATCACAAATCACCTGTACATTTATCGAGTGGTAGTTTTTGCGATTGATGAATGCGTAATCATTCATGGATGGTGCCTTCAGACGCACATGAATACAATCAATTGCTCCAACCACAATTTTTTTTTTTAACCGTTTAAAGAATCCGTTTTGATCTGTTTTTAATATGTGACTGCTTATGCTTAATGACAGCCGAGGTTTGTTAATTATTTTCAGCCAGATTTTGCTGTGCTGCAACGCAAATACACAGGCTGAAATTTGCGTAAACATTCAAATCTCAGACCACACGTGAGATTTGATCGTAGCTCCCGCTCACGTCCAAATTGATAAATGCGAAGTTTGCCAGGAAATGGTCGTACGCACGTTTTTCTGCTGTACGTTCGTTTGATAAATGAGGGCCATTGTGTTTGGCTCTGCAGTCTTTATTCATCTCCAGAGAACAGGAACCTTTTGAGGATTTTAGTCCCCAAAAAGTGATCCAAAGTGTTACTTTCTGAGGGGTTGTCCATAGGAATGTGGATATTTTTAAAACTGTGTCTTTCTCTGCACGGCTTGGCCCTTCATCCACACGTAGCCGCAGTGTGGGCTCCCGAAACTGGTGTTTCTTGTAACCGGAGGCCAGGGTGAACTTTTTGGAAAAGTCCGGATTCAGCAGTCATGTGTGGACAGGAAAACAGAGGAAAACCGCAATTTCTTGTCGACATTTTGTGCGTTTACATGCACATAAGTAACCCGAAAATGGCCTTACCTGGGTTAGGGAATAATCAGATTATTCAGATTAGGTTCCCCTTGTATAGATGAGTGGGAATTGAATGGGGAAATGACAGATTAACAGTTCTTCCGGTACAGTAGGTGGCGCTCCACCAACATACAGCTGGACTGAATGCGGCATTTTTTCCGGTTTACCTTTGTCAGAATCACAAATGGACGACTTTTAGACAGAATTACGACAGAAACGGGTTTTCTTGGTAGTGATGTTACTTGCCGTTGCAAAGTCCTCCCTCGGTTAAAAAACTGGGGTATGCCCTTAACCCGAATATAATCGGGTGTCTGACATCACACTGTGCGATGGTAAACAGTAAGTTGTATCCATGGAGACATGTGGAGCACTCTAGAAGTGACCAGCTGAGGGAGTTGATTTTATGGAAGACCTAGCCAAAATACTGGTGCTATTTAACAACTTATCAATACTTTGTGTGTGTGTCTCACTGTCAGTCCACATGAAGGAATCTAAAAAACACAAAAAAAACACAGCTAGAGCTACAACGATGAATCAGTTAGTTGTCAACTACGAGATAAATTGGGGGCAATTTTATAATCGATTAATCAGTTTGAGTCATTATTCAATATTTAATATAGTCATTATTTCCATCTTATTCAATGTGTGGGCTTCATTCATAAAACAACTTGAGGTACTCTGGTATTGATTTATGACTATTTTGATAGTGGATAATATTTCTATTTGTTTTGATATCAAAATTTAAAAAAGGCAGCGTTGAACTACAGGGTATAGTATGTCCAGCTGGGAGCAGATGGGGAAGAGCGAGACAGCGGTACGGCATGGTGCATTGAATGAAAGAAATAAATGTTATTTTCTGATCGTTGCACAGTGGTTACTTTCTAAAGCACAAATAAATATAATCACTCAAGTGATTTACTGTGGAGACAGACGCTCTTAGTTTCCTTTTCCTCCTCTGCGTTTCATTCAGTAGATCCAACGTGCAGCAGTCATCTATACAGCAGTAAATATAGTTGTTTTGTTTTTCTTTTTCTTCAATGTGTTTTTAAGATGTTACAGGCACACACAATGAGCGGCAGACTGCAGAGTGTCTTGGCGATAATTACTGCCAGCCCCTAGATGGACTTGAGTCAGTTATGCAATTAGATCAGTTTCAAAAACTGACACCTAGTCGCTGTTGAAGGCAAATTCAACCCAGTGCTCACAGAAACAGGAAGTGCTTGGTGTAATGGGTTCCTGCTGCTGGGTTTGCCCTTTGAGCTTTGAAATGACAGCGGTCCAGCCATCTCCCTATAAATAAACAAACACATCCATCCAAATCCCCCTATGCAGCAATTAGCACACTGGAGGTGGCCTTGACGTGGCAAGGAAAATCCTGAAGCCCGAGGGCACAACAGACTGACAAGGCCCTGCTTTTCCCTCCACACAGCACAGAGCTGAGGTGAAACATTACACCAATCAGTTAACTAAATATCTATATGGAACATCTAAAGTATTTATTGGCTCATTTTAAATGGTCATTTATTTGTCCACAGCTACGCATACTCAATGGGAACACGCAGCACCACAAAACTGCATCAAGAGGCAGTTTTTTTAAACAGTTAATCTGCACCATTAAAAAAACAGAAGAATTAACTGGAGAAGCATTTCTTTAATTGTTGAGCTTGTGTCGTCATGTCACAGTTTGAGAACAGCAATGTGAATGGATAAGAGCAGCTTTATTTATCACCACAACCTCTGATCTATATTACTGAGAAGTACTCAGCAGAGTGTACCCTTGGCCTAAAGTTTTATGCTTTAGAATAACAAAACTATACCCAATAGAATCAGCTAAAGTACAATGCGTGCTCTTTATCACATATTGTATTTTACTGCATCATGTTTTCAGTGAGGGCTAGGCAATGTGGTCAGAAATGAGTACATGCATAACTAAGTAACTATGTTACAAGATTAACTGATGTTTTTGCAATCACAAACAAAAAAGAAACATAGAGTTGTATTCAACACATGGTTTCTAAAAGTTACTAAAACCAAATACTTTTTTTAAGTTCCTAGAACTGAACAACAATTTGCTCATGTAACCATTATCTCATCTCATCTCATCTTTAACCGCTTATCCGGGGTCGGGTCGCGGGGGCAGCAGCTTTAGCAGGGGACCCCAAACTTCCCTTTCCCGGGCCACATTAACCAGCTCTAACTGGGGGATCCCTAGGCATTCCCAGGCCAGTGTGGGGATAACCTCTCCACCTAGTCCTGGGTCTTCCCCGAGGCCACCTCCCAGCTGGACGTGCCTGGAACACCTCCCTAGGGAGGCGCCCAGGGGCATCCTTACTAGATGCCCGGACCACCTCAACTGGCTCCTTTCAACGCAAAGGAGCAGCGGCTCTACTCCAAGTTCCTCACGGATGGCTGAATGTCTCACCCTTGTAACCATTATGTACAGTTTAAATGTGTTGAGAGATGATGAACAACTTTGAGTGTTAAATAGTTGGATTCATATTCAGCACCTCCACGTATAAGTTATTGGCAGTGTGCCAGAAAACAGCGGAATGTTCCCTCTGGGTTGGGGGTGAGTTGCTGGCCTTAATGGAGGCAGTGCGTTTTCATTTGCAGGATGTGAAATCCTGAATATGTCACAAACCACCTAAGTTGGATACTGACGCACAAGGCGCTCTTGAACATCTGTATGAGAGGAACCAGGCTTTCCACCCCGAAAACCCATCCATGGCAACATTAGACCCTCAGAGCAAGTGCTCTAAAAGGAAGAGTGAAAAATTCTGTGTAGGTGGTGGTGGATGAGTCAAACAAACAAGTGACTTCCACCACGGTAAATGTACCATTTGTGTCCTGCGTGTCATACTTGTATTAACCACACTCATGCTCTTTTCCAATCCAAGTAATTTAGTCTGATTTCATAATGTTAATCAAATGATTCCCCTGTTTAAGGGTTTTCCAGCTTTCTCTACCACAAATGTGTAGCGTCATATAGTCTACCGGAGCTGCTGTACTTTGTGGGAGGGCTTTTCCTGAAGCAGATGAACTTATTTGAAAATCTGTGAAGGCTTGATGTCAGACCAGAGAGAAAGTAGAAAAACTGTCTGAAAGGAGGCGTTGACAGCAGTCTGTATCCTGAGCAGTTCTGTTGACTGGTTACTGATACATACTGTATGTTTACCTCATTAATTGAGACTTTGGTCACGTGTAGCATGAACATCAGACATTATAACAAGACATTTATGACAAAAAATAAGGAAAAGCGTTATTGGACCCCTAGAAAGCAAGACTGTATTGGAGCGTTCCAGGGCTTCCTAGTTTATATACTTTGTATTTAAAAATCTTATTATTCAGTTCGGTAACTGGGTTTCTTAGCCATTACTTTATTGCTAAGGATTCCCAGATATTCTTGGGAAGACATCCAGACATCTGGACCCTGGGCTGGCCATTTTATTGTTTCAATATTCTTAGCTTCTTAGCAGTGAAGGTATTGCATGTTGCTGAAGGAGGTTCACATAAACATTTGCATTCACTCTGCCATGTAGCTGTACAAGAGGCCCAACTCCTGCTGCAGAAAACATCTCCCAAACCATGACACTTCCTCCTCCAAATGTAACTGACTTCTTTACACACTTTGGGTTCAGTATTTCCCCAGTCCTACGCTGAACATAATGTTTCCCATCAGACACAAATAAACTGAACGTACTCTGATCATTGAAGTCACTCTGGATCAGTTCTCCTCTGTCCACACAACTTGCTCCTCAGCAAGGGCAAGTCTAGCCTTTTTATTCTTTCTGCTGATGAGAGGTTTGGTTACTGCAGATTGGGCTTTCAGTCCAAAAAGTCTTCAATGATGAGACACTGTGCAGAGACAGATCCTAGTCCTGTTCAGAACTGAACTGGAGACCAACTCCAGCTGCAGTGTTGAACTGATTCCCCATTAAGAGTCTTTTCATAATCCTGTCCTCTTGTGCACACAGGGACGACCGGCCTTTTTGAGGGACTTAAATGAATCTCTTTGTAAAGTTTCAATCTTCTTGAAATCACAGACTGTCAACGTCCAACCTCTCTCTGATGGCTGAGAGGGTCATCCCTTTGGCCTTCATCTGGACAACCTGCTGTCTCAGGGTTTCAGTCATCTTAGAGCAGCTGACATCTTGCAAAGTAACCAGGAGAGCTGCCAGATAAATAGGGTGTGTTCAACAATGACTTTAATTGTCACCAGGTGCCAGATTATCACCAATAACTGGTAGGAATCTGTAAGTGTTCTCTAATTTTGCTCACTCTGACGAAACTCTAATGAATGGATGCCTGTTGGACTGGAAGTGGTTGTGGTCTTGGGGTTACCATTTTTGCTTTGGCTAAAGCTAGCTTTTTAACTTGTACAATTCGTTGTAGTCGTGTTCCCCCTAGAAATAGCCACAAGTGTTTACCATGACCTGCATAGTACTTGTAAGAAAATTGAAGATGCACGCACATCCAAAAAGATAAGTACTGGGTGCCAGACAAAAAAGCAGTACAAGAACAAACAGTGAGTCCACACACCATAATCAGCTCCAAATATTCAATTCAATTCAATTCAATTCAATTTTATTTATAGTGTCAAATCATAACAAAAGTTATCTCAGGACACTTTACAGAGTAGGTAAAGACCACACTCAATGACTTATTTATGATTTACATAGACCCAACAATTCCTCTGTAGAGTACAGTGGCAACGAAAACCTTCCCTATAACAGGCAGGAACGTCAGACAGACCCAGCTCTGTGGAGGACGGCCATCTGTCTTGACCGGTTGGGGAGGAAGAAAAGGAGAGAGAAAGAGAGAAAAGACACACAGATGGACAGAGAGAGACAGACAGACACACTTCCAGAGATGCAAGCAAAGCCTAACAGTAACTATAATATTTATAGTAATGTGAATATGACGTATATGTTAAGGCAGTTAATACAACAGAATAGTAGAAACAAGCACAGCTAAGGTGACAGAATATGAAAATGATAATAATTATGGTGGCAAACATGATCAATGATGAGTAGTGGCAATAGCAGCTACGATACAGCTACAAATTTTATAGTTTATTAAACTAGTGATAGTATATATGAGTAACAGTGACAATAGCAGCAGGAAGCGTCATGTAGGACCACGGCAGCAGGCACCACCACGATCAGCAGAGACCTGCGAGACGACAAAGCACAAACAGCTCCGGGGAAGAAGCTGAATCAGTAACATGCATTGATGGGACATGAATGATTCAGACAGAGAGGAGAGAAGCTCAGAGTATCAGGAAAAGTATTATCCCCCGGCAGACTAGGCCTATAGCAGCATAATTAAGCAGAATAAAGTCTCATCGTAAGCCCTAGCTGTAAGCTTTATCAAAAAGGAAAGTTTTAAGTTTACTTTTAAATAAGGGGACAGTGTCTGCCTCCCTAATAACATTTGGGAGTTTGTTCCACAGGAGAGGAGCTTGGTAGCTGAAGGCTCTGCCTCCCATTCTACTTTTGGAGACTCTAGGAATGACGAGTAGCCCTGCATTCTCAGAGCGCAGAGATCTAATTGGGTGATACGGTACTATGAGCTCTTTAAGATACGACGGAGCCTGACCAATAAGAGCTTTGTACGTAAGGAGAAGGATTTTAAATTCTATTCTAGATTTTACAGGTAGCCAGTGCAGAGAAGCTAATACAGGAGAAATATGTTCTCTTCTATTTGTTTTAGTTAGTACACGAGCTGCAGCATTTTGGACCAACTGGAGACTCTTAACAGACTTATTGGAGCAGCCTGATAATAAGGAATTGCAATAGTCCAGCCTAGAAGTAACAAATGCATGAACAAGTTTCTCTGCATCTTTCTGAGACACAATGTTCCTAATTTTTGCAATATTACGCAGGTGAAAATATGCAGTCCTTGTTGTTAGTTTTATGTGAGAATCGAAGGACATATCCTGATCAAAAATAACACCCAGATTCCTTACTGTGGTGCTGGAGGACAACACAACATCATCCAGAGTAACAATGTCTTTAGCTATTGAATTTCGGAGGCCTTTGGGGCCAAGTACATTAATTTCAGTTTTGTCTGAGTTTAACATCAGGAAATTGCAGGTCATCCAGCTTTTTATTTCCTTAATGCACATTTGAAGTTTATCTAACTGATGGGTTTCTTCTGGTTTGATCGACAAATATAATTGTGTATCATCAGCATAACAATGAAAATTTACGGAGTGCTTCCTTATAATATTTCCTAAGGGAAGCATATATAAGGTGAAAAGAATCGGTCCAAGGACAGAACCCTGTGGGACTCCGTGACTAACTTTAGTGTGCATGGAGGATTTGTCATTAACATGTACAAACTGAGATCTATCTGATAAATATGACTTAAACCAGCTCAGTGCGGTTCCTTTAATGCCGATCAGATGCTCTAGTCTGTGTAGCAGGATGTGATGGTCAATAGTGTCGAAGGCAGCACTAAGATCTAGTAAGACAAGTACAGAGACAAGTCCTTTGTCCGAAGCTATTAGAAGGTCGTTAGTAATTTTCACCAGTGCTGTCTCAGTGCTATGATTTGCTCTAAATCCTGACTGGAAATCCTCAAATAACTCATTATTATGTAAAAAGTCACAAAACTGATTGGCAACTAATTTCTCGAGGATCTTAGAGAGAAAAGGAAGGTTAGATATAGGTCTATAGTTGGCTAGTACCTCAGGATCAAGACTGGGCTTTTTAAGAAGAGGTTTAATTACAGCTACTTTAAAAGACATTGGTACATAACCTGCTGATAAAGACATGTTAATCATATCTAATACAGGAGTGCTAATTAAAGGTAACACTTCTTTAAGTAACCTAGTTGGAATAGAGTCTAGAAGACAAGTAGAAGGTTTTGATGCTGAAATAGTAGAGTTTAATTTGTTAAGGTCGACTGTAGAAAAGCAGTCCAAGAATATATCAGGTCGTACAGTTTGTAAGGTTCCTGGGTTTGATGAAAAAATAGTGCCAAGCGAGTTGATTTTGCCTCTAATAGTTATAATTTTGTCATTAAAGAAGGTCATGAAGTCGTTACAATTGAGGGTTATAGGAATACATGGCTCAATAGAGCTGTGGCTCTCTGTCAGCCTGGCTACAGTGCTAAAAAGAAATCTAGGATTGTTCTTATTCTCCTCTATTAGAGATGAGTAATAGGCTGCTCTGGCATTACGGAGGTCCTTCCTATAGGTTTTAAGACTTTCTTGCCAAACTAAGTGAGATTCCTCCAGTTTAGTGGAGCGCCATTTACTTTCCAACTTTCGCGATATTTGTTTTAATTCACGGGTTTGTGAGTTATACCACGGAGCTAACTTCCTCTGTTTTATTATCTTCTTTTTTAAAGGAGCAACAGAGTCAAGTGTTGTTCTTAGAGAGCCTGCAACACTTTCAACAAGGTGATCAATTTCAGAGAAACTAACGTTAGTGCAGGAGTCTTGAATATTAGGATGAGGCATTAAAGTAAATGCAGATGGAATCGCTTCCTTAAATTTAGTTATAGCACTATCAGATAAACATCTGGTGTAGACACTTTTACCCAGTGGTGAGTAGTCCTGTAATATGAATTCAAAAGTTATTAAATAATGGTCTGATAAAATAGGATTCTGTGGAAAGACTATTAAGTCATCAATTTCCACACCATAAACCAAAACAAGGTCGAGGGTGTGATTAAAACAGAGAGTAGGTTTATGTATACTCTGACTAAAACCAATCGAATCTAATAGAGAGATAAACGCGATACTGAGACTATTATTATCGCTGTCCACATGAATATTAAAATCACCTACAATTATTACTTTGTCGGATTTAAGGACTAAATTTGACAGAAACTCTGAGAATTCGGACAGAAATTCAGAGTACGGACCAGGAGCACGGTACACTATAACAAATATAATTGGCTGCACAGTTTTCCAGGTTGAATGTGAAAGACTAAGAACAAGACTTTCAAATGAATTATAATTTAGTTTAGGTTTAGGGTTTATTAATAGGCCTGAATTATAAATAGCTGCAACGCCTCCTCCTCGACCACTGCCTCGAGAAATATGAGTATTAATATGACTGGGAGGAGTGGATTCATTTAGGCTAACATATTCTTCGGGACGCAGCCAGGTTTCGGTCAGACAGAGTAAATCAATATGGTTGTCTGATATCAGATCGTTTACTAATACAGCTTTAGATGAGAGAGATCTAATGTTTAAAAGTCCACATTTTATTTTCTGATATTGTTGCATTGTCGCAGATTTTGCGTTGATTTGTATCAAGTTTTTCTTTATAGCTCCTCTTCTGTTCATTTTTGATCTGTTTAATTTAAATGATCATGGGGCAGACAGTGTTTGTATACTAAACTGAGCTGGAAAATGCTCCACAGGGAGCGCAGAGAGGTGTGTAAGACTGCCACTCTGCTTCCTGGGCACCTGCGATAAGGGCAGCGCAGAGAGGTGTATTAAACTGCGACTCTGCTTCCTGATCCCAACACTGGGTTGTCATGGTTTTATAAATAAATAAATAATAAATAAATAAATAGCGTTTTTAATGCACCGTGTAACGTTTCGGGCCCCAGCCCTTTATCAGACATGATCATATCTGATAAAGGGCTGGGGTTAAAAACGCTATTGGGAGCTGATTCTGGTGTGCGGACTCACTGTTTGTCCTTGTTCCTGCATAGTACTTGTAACACGTCACCTGTCCTACATCCAAAATACCCCCAAATAACAGACCAGCTGTGTTTTGCGATATGTATATCGCATATGTCAATATTAAGATGAAGGTTTATTTAATATTTATATTAAATTGTGCAGCCCCAGTCTCTAGTGGGTGGCTAGCAATTAGTTACATTGCTAATTCCGCCAGGCTTTTACCACTGTGGTTAACTTCACAGAAAATAAGCCAAACACAGTCATCTTGCATAGTGTGTGTGTGGTTAATTTTTACTCATTTAGCGGCCGGCTGGCACGTTAGCTGGCTAGCTTGTGCTTCGCGACGTGGTTACTGACGCCAACAACAAAATCAAAACAGCATGTAAATATTAGTGTGGAGAGGCTGTCTTAAATATCTGATTTGAGAAACAGATTGGCTTTGCCTTCACTCTGAACATTACTTTACCATTTTATTATCAGTGCATGGCTGTATCCTCAATGGAATTTATTTATCACATTTTAGTTGTAGTGGCCTTGTCTGTACTTGCCTTTTACATCAGCAAATAGTAAATAAAACAATATATGTATTGAGTCACCTAGCACTGAACAAGAAAACAAGGGATCCTGCTTTGGCATTATGAGTGACCAGTAATTGCGCAGAATAATCACACAGACCTCTACAAATTTCAGACAGCTTGGTTATATCATGACACAGCCAGACATTTCTCCATTCTCGGCTGAGATGGACAGCACAGCACTGCAGTCTTTCAGTCTTCAGGCTAGTGGACTTTCTCTGTTACGTCAAAATACTTTTCATCAGCCTCCATGCATGTTTTTTCAGCCGAACAATGTTGAAACAGCAGATAATGTTGGTATTCGAGCAACAAGTTAGCTGCTAAGTTGCTCTTGCAGCTCCCTGCTGCACCCAGACCAAGCACAAGGAGAAAAATCGTTGTGATTAAAACTGCTTCCCCGCTGCTGCCTTCCCTCAAAAAATTTACTGGAGGCTGCAATACCGTGCAGTGGCGTGAAAGCCTGCCTTCCCTCTCAAACATGAGCTGACTATATAAGCTGACAACTGACTTGGCTAAAGCCACCAGCAGTCATTCAGAGTCACAGCCCTACCTCAAACTGCCCTTTCAGGTCTAGAACATGACACAACTGCAGTGATGTATGCATGTCAGCACTGTTGAAGGCATTTAACTGATCTATGCACGCAAGTACACAAACATCATTATTGTATTTCATATAGTTAACAGCTCAGCAACCACATTGCCAGTCATCAAAATGTAATATCCAGTGCGAGGACACTGTTAGTCTGTTAGTTCCTTCTGGTTGTAGATGCTTTCTGCCAAGATGCAGGACTAACAAAAAAGTATTGGTTCCTGTTGCTATTGGTCTGTTGAAAACCATTTTTGAATCAGTAGAAATTGTTTGTGTAGTGTTTCGTGTGATGATTGTTTGACTGTATTCCAGCTGGCTGCCCAAAAAATTCCCCCTCTGGGATATTAAAGATTACCTCAACTGTAACCTTATTTACCCTAAGTTTGTCTTCTCAGGCAAAACTTCCTCCCATGCTGCATTTGGCTTCCAACAAGCACCACCACTTTTGAAATAAAACCTTTTGACCTAAAATTATACCTAAAAATGAGTCATCTTGTAATACCTCAAAGTAAACTAAATTATTTGATCTATGGAGCATGATGGGAGCACTCCCTATACTTTCTAGCCTGGAAACCAAACAAATCTGCCAAGCTCATGTTCAATTTGATCTGGCAGATAGCTCTGCCCCCCTTCTCACATTCAGACAAACTTCTGGCCGGCCAGATTGTTAGTTGCGTGTTATTATTTTTTGTAAAAATTTGCAATTCAATTCAATTTCAATTCAATTGTATTTATAGTGCCAAATCATAACAAAAGTTATCTCAGGACACTTTACAGAGTAGGTAAAGACCACACTCTATGACTTATTTATGATTTACATAGACCCAACAATTCCTCCATAGAGTACGGTGGCAACGAAAAACCTTCTCCGATTATTCCCTAAACCAGGGTAAGGCCATTTTCGGGTTACTGATGTGCATGGAAACGCACTGATAGAGAACACGTCTCCTTTCACATGATCATGTCATTTATTGGTCACGCCCCCAAAGAAGAATGCTGCGTTGCTCTATCTATCGCACACCCACTGATGTTGTCATGGTTGAACTGGTTCACACTGAAAAAACAGCTATTTTCAGGTTCCAGTTCAGGGGCAACTTTCCAGGTTCTGAACCCAGTTATTTTTTATCAAAATGCTCCAGCCGGTTCAAACTCTGGTGTGTGACCCGGAACGGAAGACGTTTCCTTCAATCAAAAAAGGCCATGTTTGGACAGCAGGTATTTTTTTAGACTTGACGTACATAATCATCATTCACCTGCAAATATCCACAATGTGTGTATGTGCAGAGAGCTGCTCCCATGAGTGTCATTTGTAAAGCAGAGTGGACTTTAAAGATGTGTGTGTGTGTGTGTGTGTGTGTGTGTGTGTGTGTGTGTTTGCTGCAGGCACAGCTTTTATTAGCCCAGTAATGACATTAGAATTCTGCTCTGAATGATTCATTTTATAGAGTTTACCTGCAGGCCAACCTATATATGCGTGTGTTTACATGGGCTTCTATCCTTGTGTGGACCTGGCTCAGGATTAGAACATTGGTGTGAGGGGCCTTTAGATAGTTGAGGATTCGCTGAAAGGACCCCAGAACTATACTAAGCCTGCACTGCACTGTACAAAACCAGGTGTTATAAAATGCCATTATCTAGGTCCACTGGCATCAGTGAGGTTTACGCACAGATTACATAAATATGTTTCATCTTTTGGAAAAATGTTGCATCCTGGACATTGATGACAAAACACAAGAGGAGTGTTGATAACTTAAAGGTTTTTACGTACAGTAGGTCAGCATGATTGTGTGTGTGAGTCCAGTGACTGCCACCGATAGTCTTCCTCTCTCTCTCTTACTTAAGGGGCCTTCACATGATCAGCTTTTTGCACTGGGCTCACTGCGAGGTTCGTCGCAGAGACCCAGTTAACGGGAACCTAGGTGGCTTGATGTCGCTCTCTGGTTGCCTAGGAAACGTAGACGTCACACTCAAAGCTTCTATCTCATTGATTTCGCTTTTGAAAGCTCAGGAGAAACTAGGTCAAAGTTCAACTGATTTAAACGCTTGCCGCTACATTGAGCTCTACCCCCGTATTCCATAGGAAATTAATTTAAAGGCCGGCGCAAAACGTTTTTACTGTGGATCATGTGTAGGGACCTTTACACCATGTTTATTCACAAAAGTGTTGTTTAATTCCTAAACTGCTCCATGCCTTGCCCTTTTACAGCTGTTTGGTAGAGCACATTTTGAGTAAATGGAAATGGGCAAATGGATTTGTACTTCTTTACCACCTTTCTAGTCTTCTGACACACACACACACCATACTGAACTATTCATAAATTAAGATACGCTATATAACGTCCTCCGCATCGACCAGCTCCTCAGTAAGGAAAGTAGCTATTGGCTGTCCTAAAGTCGCTAGATATCTCACCTAATTTGCATAATTGGTCAATAAATGTAATTGTATTGGACACTGCAGGCGTGAGGAATAACGTTGTGGGAGGGACAAAAGGTGAGTAAAAAACACCCTAAATGTGTTTTCAACTACAAATTAACTTTCTTCTGTTGATTCTTGGTTGTTGTTTTTTGTTGTTTTTTTGCCCTTGAAATAGGAAATCACTTGACACTTATAACTTTAATGCTCTGTCTCGAACAACATTACATAAATTACATAATCTGACTGCTGTGCGAGGCTGCTGTGAGACTGACCACCTGTGAGTGCTTTGGGATGGGGGAGGGGCTCACGGCAGCATCCGCTGTTCATTGAGGACAGTAACTGCAGAGCAATACGTGTTCACGCCAGAGTCTCCAAAACACCAGAAAAGTCTCCAATAGCACCAGAAAAAAAGTCACTAGTCCCTTGTCACTTTTAACAAATACAGTTGGATTTGTAAAGTTACCAGATTAAGCTAGGAAGTCGCCAAGTTGGCAACACTGCTCTGTACACACACTTTTACAGCCACCAGAATTTTTAAGGTGGAGTGTTTTCTTTCATGTTTCTTGTAGATGAGTTGACACTGTGAATCAAACGAGCCACCTTAAATGTCAAAATGATAACAAACTCTTTTATTTCATCGTCTTTCTTGAATTACATACATTTTAATAATGGTCCGATCTTGAAGTGCTCATAAAACATTCTGAATGTCAACCAGATTATTCAAACTGCAACTATTCTGATCACTTGGAGAAAGAAGTGCTGCACCACTGCTCCGGTTGACGATTACCCGACGATCGAAACCCATTCAGAGTGACATGTCATCTCCAGAATCTCATAAATCCCTCTGGGATCCTTTTTTGTAATGGAGACACGCTGAGTGAGAGGACTTTTAAGAGGGCGTTCCACGAAACATTCCTAGCTGTCACATTTTACGTCAATGAAAACACGTCGAATGATGCATGTAGGGCTCTCTGCGGTCTTGCTTACCGGCTGTACAGTGCTGGGATAAGGTATTCTTTCACTATCGCTAACAGTCAAAGAAATACAAACAAGCCACGTGTTTTTCTCCCTATCCCAGAATGAAAGGCCACTGTAGCCAGGGGCATGGTCTGGCAATGTGAGACTAGGCTCTCTTAGAACTGGCTTTCTCTTCCCTATTCTGATATACAGTAGAACTGTCATAGATCTGTTAATTAAAAATACATGTTCTCTCACTTAGCCCCAATATTTTCTAGCCATGGAGATATAGTTTCATGTGTCCAGGTTTTGAGTTATCTCAATACAATTAAGGTGAATAGAACTTATTTTGTGGTGATCATTGCATTTAAAACTTTCAGCAGCTGCGGTGCTTTCCAGAGTCAGTGGTCCCTTATGTCTCTATATCCACACAACAAACTGAAGACAGTCTTTTCTGCAACTACTCTAGAGAGAGAGAGAGAACAAAGCAAAGACATTGTTACTCTCTAGGCATACAGTATGCTTTGATCACAGACGAGCATCCAGTGAGGTGATGTTAACAAGCCCATAAGGGCACCACAAGATCTCCTTCCTACGAATATCACTGCTGTTTGTAATTGCTGGCTCAGACAGCCTGCCACCTCTTTCTCCCCTCTCTTGGGTAAAGCTGTCAGCTGTGGGTCTCTCACCACTAACCTGTAAATGCTGCCTCCGCTACCAAATATAAATACCAACAGCTGACAGTTATAGCTTTGAAGTACCTATATTTAGAGTATAAGACAGAGAGATGTCCTCTAGCGTGCAATAAAATGTATCTTTACAACACTTTTTCACATGTGGTGAATGTGCAGATGTTGATGAGTACACCGAAGGCTGAACAAGGTGGATGCTACTGGAATGGCTGTGTATTATTTTATATTATGGCCGGGGCGGTAATCACGTATCAGAAGGTACCATTTCGCCAATAGAATTTTAAAAATTACATGCTAGCTTGTTTTTTTTCCAGATCAAATTTAATGTAATGTGGTGTCCTATATGCTCATGATGTGTTGGGGAGAAAGAACCTCTTGGTATGTTTTCTCCACCTGGGCCTCAAGTGGGGAGCCCCCCAGGTCTTCTTCCTGAACAACACTTGGTAAGTACTTGGGACATACAGACTAAATAAAGAAACAATAGATAAAAACAATGAATGAATCAAAACCACACAGGACAATACCACACAATAGCTTACTTTTACAAGAAGCGACGTCAAATACAGTACACTGATAATAATGAGATGTCGGCCAATTCCATGCCACAGAAATAAATTTGGGAAAGAACATTGGAAATGTTCCAGAGGCTATGTATCCTTGAGTCTGTCCCCTCTTATGTTAGAGAGGAAGCTCCCCCATCTCTAAAGGTGGCATTCGACTTCTGTATGTTTATGTATGATAGACCTTCCAGCATGGCTAGTCTGCTTGATGATAATGCAAAAGATTTACAGCTCGGGCAGATGGGGCCTTCCATTCTGAAACAATGAGCCTACGCCATCAGTGTAGTCTGCCCCCATTCTGCATCACGGGATGGGAGGTACTCAAGGAATAACTGGTCCACCAAGATATACAGACTCCAGAAAAAGGCATGTTGCACCCTTCGATTTGTGTAACATTAAAGTCCCAGTCAGCAACATTTTTTAATCATATTCACTGAAGCTGACTATGCTCAGATAGTACAACATAAATCATCCGGTTGTGCATGTAGAGCCTGTTTTTTTTTTGCAAAAACCCACTGTCCAGTTCACAGTTCATTCACACGCTACAGATCCCCACTCCACGCTTGTGCATGTTACAATATCCCACGCCTCAACCTAGGCATAGGCTAAATGACGTTAGCAGTTGCTATCTATAAGTAAGTTAGCCAGCCCACCTCCATGTAGCATGTACTCAATGCTGTTTATTGATGAAAGAAGACACGGCCGTGTTCACAGGAATCTGGTGCACGCGCACTGACGAGAACTCTATGGGTGGGAGCAGAGGAGCTCAGTGGTAGAGGGGGAGGTGCGTGAGAGTTGTAAACATTCAAAATTTGGCCGAGTCGACTCGATCTGCCAGACTTGCCGACTGCAGCTCTCGGGGAAAAACTACAGGGAACTCAAACTGTGACAGTTTTGCCACTGTGCTTGTCACACGTTCAGATATGGTATGTTCCAGTCAACTAAGACTTTAATTGTGATTGCTTATGTTCATTTTAATTTCAGTAAGGTCGACTGATTAACTGTATTTCAGACTGCACAAACAGAAAATGATTTGATCTAAGGTCTGGTTCAGGCTGGATCTCTGTAGCTTGTGATTACTGTGACATAATGTCAGTCAGAGGTGTGTGTGTGTGTGTGTGTGTGTGTGTGTGTGTGTGTGTGTGTGTGTGTGTGTGTGTGTGTGTGTGTGTGTGTGTGTGTGTGTGTGTGTGTGTGTGTGTGTGTGTGCGTCAGGGCTGCTGTTGGTTCATGTGAACAGATCAGAGGGTGTTCTGTCACCACACATCATTTCCACATCTAATACATTGGCAAGCATAGCCAGCAGTGTCCTTCATTAATACATCAGTTCATCAAAGCACTTGTGTTTAGCCCGAATGGAAACTGTCATGCTTTTTTGTTAGTGTATTAACACCATCTCTCTATTGTTACTGTTCTAGCTCAGCCTGTCAGCAACAATTTATTCACTTGAATCTCCAGCTGTGATTACAGCTGCTGACAGGAGTGTGGGACCATTAATATATGTCATCGCCACAACAGCCTGCTAAAGGCTCTGAACACCCATACAGGTGTTTAGATTGGGCCTCCTCTCAGGACAGTGTGGTGGACGGAGATTTGTGACTTCATAAATTCCCATCAAAGCTCCACTCACCTTCAACCCAAGCTGAGTTCTAATCAGCCAGAACAACTGAAAACGTTAATCTGGTCTCTCTGTGTTAATTGTTGATTTATCTCTTAATGTATGCCAAATTTAGTATTTTTACAGTTAAATCCCTGTCTCTTCTCTGACATGACAACAGTCGTTGGCGGGTGGACCGGAAGTTCTGGGCCATCGGTGTCAGGCCGGGCATATCTGTTTGTCCTGCTCTTTCTGTGCAAGAGCAAGGAAAGACACTCAACTGTGAATGGAAGTTGCTCTGAATAAAAGTGTCAGCTAAATGAAATCTAATGTAATGTTATGTAATTCGATTTAAATCCCTTTTGTAACTATACACCAAATATTATGCGTTACTGGGCAGCATGTCACAGTGCAGAAGATAAACAAGCTCAAACTTGTGTTTAATGGGGACTTTAAGCAGAGGTGTCAAAATATTTCACATGCATTACTCAAGTAGAAGTATGGATAGTAGGGTTTAAAAAGACTTCTGTAGAAGTAGAAGTATCAACTCGAGCTTTTTACTCCAGTATAAATGTAAAAGTACTGGTTTCAAAACTACTTGAAGTGTAAAAGTAAAAGTAATGTAAGGGGAAAAAAATGACATTAATTTCTATTTGAGTAATGTAACAAAGTATTGGACTTTGTTACTAGACACATGACTTTAAGGGATGATTCACAGTTTAGTACAGCTGTGATTTATTTAGTTCTGTGAATCATTTCTGCCAGTTGTGATAATATTGTATTGACCAAGTTAATAGTTGAGATCTGGGAATTGTTGGCGACAGGTTGGAAACAAAGTTCATTCAGATTAAACCACTTCATTTGGAGTGAACACAGCTGAAATGTTGCTTATAATACCTCATTGCATAGGTAGTATTAATAATCTTACTGCTAGTCAGGCTTAATGGGTACAGTTATAGTGCTGTGATAAAAACAGTAACCTGCAGAGAAGCTGAATGGGAGCAAGGAGAGGGACAAAGTCTGGCATCCATCTATGCACAGGTTGTCCGTCCCCTTGCCAGCAGCCTTTTAAAAAAGTTTTAACGTAATACATTGGGTAAAAAATGCCTCCTATCAGGATCCTTAGAAGTATTTTTTAAAAATAGGTCGTTGATTGGATAGATATGGGACACATTTACCCAATCATTTGACCAGTTTCAGTCAGGTCAGTTTTGTTGTCAGATGATGTCACTCACTCTTACTAGACAGTATAGAGGCAAAATGTCAGAAAGGAAATGTAATAGCAGAGAACGAAAAAGAGAACAAGGACTGAAAGAACGGCAGAAATTCCTAAGTTGACAGGAATTTTCAAGGTTGCAGACTCTTCTTTTCTAGGTTTTTTTTCTGATAAAGCATGATTAATGATGTGGGGGGGGGGGGGGGGGGGGGGCAAACAAACAGTAGCCTAGGGGCCCATGACCACCTTAATCCACCACTGGCTATGGGAAACATTAAAAACATCCTCAGAGCTAGCAACCTAAATTTAGCTAGTCTGTATAGAATCTGAGTTTGAAGTTGCAGGACTACAACCACTTGTGAACGCACCTGGGGAAAGGCCAGACTGTCAACAGGACTCTCATGCTCACGGAGATCTATTTTCACAAAATCATCAGTCAGAGTTGATTTGACATATCTTTTAATTCTGGAGGCGACAATGTACTGATTTATTCCACTTCACACCAGCTTCTGGGATAACGGTTTTAAAATATAGCTGGTTACTTTCTGTAAAAAACATGTATAACTTGCGGTTCTGTTGTAGAGTTCTGCACGTGAGCTGCCTCCCAGCCTGTATGTTACCAGTGCATAATCTATTCCTGTCCAGTCTGTCCAGAATAAACTGTGTCATGAACTGCAACGCAAGCCTCCTGGCCATCATAGGACCTTATTTGGTGGTCCATAGACTTACGCCCTGACCTGACCTTGAACTGGGCTTGCCTGTCAGTGGCATTTTGGTGCACAGATGTGAGGAGAGGTGCCAAGAGTTTGGAGTTTTTTTTCCCGAGCAAAGACAGATGTTGGTACTTGTTGGAACAACACACAACATGTTCTTGTACTGAATTATTACACAGACTGACTGTTACGCTGTATTCTGCCTGTTTATGCAGAGATGTTAGATGAGTGGGCTCATTAGTCCTGAGCTCCACAGCCTCTTTTTTCTTTTACCAACCAAATGCCGCTGTGTCGTGTTTAAAAAATTGTGACAATTTAAAACGTGAAATACAGTAGAACTCCGATTAGAACTGTTTAACCAAACTATATTATTATTACTTGTTTCCATCATAATTGTACTAATTAACTGTCAATGGAAAACCTGCATCATCTGCCTGGCTGCAGATTTGTGGTGCATTCATGTACTGCTGCTGTGCACCATTCAGACAGAACAGGGTGATTTCATGGAGATGCCAATTCTTGATTTGAGCTTAGTCATCCTGTGTCACTGAGATTGGCTGTGAGACCAGTCAAGTGACTGACTTGGAACATTATTAATCACTACTCTTTCTAATTTATTACACTGCACAGTTGCAATAACTTGAACCTAAATAGCACTTGCACAATTAGCTTTTGGGAGCTGAGCTCACAGGACGAATGTAAATAAGTTGGTGTCAGTCATATGATTCATTATAATGATAATGTGCATAGTTGCATTGTTTACAGTGAAAGAAATTTTGAACTAACATTTTTTTTTTATTTCTCTGAATGAGTTAGAATACAAACCATATAGCATTATCACTGACCGTTATTATAATGAAATATATAATTAAATAAAGTCACTGACAGATCTGCTCTTTTAAGCCGTGTTCAGACGCGATTCAATCTCAAGAAACGCAAGTAACACGCTACTTTATCATATTGCATATGGAAGGTCGGAAAACCAAACGAGACAGAAAAGGCATTTAGGTATCCTCGCTTATCAGACCCGAGACACACTTCACTCCATAATGGTGGCTTTCTTCTGTGACACAGGGCATTTGATTTTCTGCTGGTGTAGAAAACACACACCACACTTAGCAAAAAGCACTAGTTGGAAGTAGCTAAAATGAATTACATCACTTGAATATGTTGATGTCAATTGTTGAATTCCTTTTTCAGTCATTTCCTCCAGATCCAACCGCCCCTGCAGTCACGATATATTAAACTGCCCTGAGTGTGTAAAAAAAAAATACTGCTGCAATTCTCCAATAAATAAAATGCTTGTTAAATAATTGCACTGCATCATTAACTTAGGTCATGGCATTTTGCCTAAATGCGAACAGATACACCCTTGGAGAACATGTCCACAGCATTTGTACAGATGTGATCTTTACAGGTAGATGTTCTCTTACCAGTGCTATTTGTATAGATTCTGACTTTCTGTGACTGCTAAAATGGATATTATTTGTATTTATCAATACATCCATAATTTCTGTTGTGTTTGTTTCTGAGACTGCAAATGATAACATAAGATAGTTTTAGTAATTTCCTAGGTAATTTGGTTTCCCTGAGGCACTAAGGGAAAAAATGATGTCCTACATTCCATTTATGCTTACTTTGATTTTCTACTAGTGACAATCTTGTTGTGTATTGGTAAATATGTAAGTATATTTATGATGTACTGTGTATATATATATATATATATATATATATATATATATATATATATATATATATATATATATATCTTTACAAATTATGTTAAAGGTTGAAATGTAGAATCTTTATTAAAAGCTATATTTAAAAAAAAATTTTAAAAGTACACCCACAGTGCGTTTTGAGGGGTACAGAATGAAAGTATTGCTTTTCCATAAAATTATATATTTAGTCGGAAGTAATATTTAACTATATATATATATATATATATTTTTTTTTTTGACAATGACTTTCTGTCCCGTTCTGTTTCCATTGTAGCAGCCAATAGTGTTGAGCGTTGCTGTTTGCCAAGGTTGTCTGTTGTTGGGTGCAGCTACTGTAGGCTGGCACTGGGTGAAATGGAGTTTGCCAATCCTGCAGCTGCTTCGGAGCCTCAGTGAAGGGGACGTTATTTGTCCCAGCAGCTGAATGACCGGAGACGGGCAAAAACCAGAGTCAATATAGGCCGAGCATTCACTCCATAGACTGAGAGAAAGAATAGAAACGCCATTAAAACGCACGCCCGAATGGCTACGTTTATCCTTGATCGCTAAGATCACTTTCATCTTTACTCAGCTGGAACGGCTAACGCTAATGGCTAACCGTAACAGTAACTGTCAAACTCCTATTCAATACTTGTTTTTATGGTGTGATTTGCTGGAGGGGATGGGTTCAAACAGGCTTCTGGAAAAATGTTTTGTTGTTGCAACTACGATCTTGAGACACTAGATGGCGGTGTTCTGCTCATTCTACATATTCAACCTTCAATGTCAGCATGTAACTGAATTCCCTGAATGTGTGACTGTGTGTGCTATGGGACTAACAGTGCCTGCAGTGTATTAACCCCCTGCAGATCAGCTTTTGTTGTTTCCTGCTGTGGAACTAAAATTCTCAACCCAAATTACTCACTCACCCTCCATATACCATTAAATACAACCATGCTCGAATGCACTTTTTTGGCAAAGTATGCCTTATTTCTTGTTGTAATTTAAATTGTCTTTGCGGTCTTGTGCTGCTGTATGCTTATAGAGTGTGTTATCAGCATCACAAATCCATTTAAGTATCCTCCAGGCTCCAGAGTATCAAAGCTTTGTGACTTTGTGTGACTGGAGAACTACGCAAGCCATTTTAATTGTTTTTCTGCTTTATGACGCTCCCTCCTCATGGGCTTGCAGATGCAGGATTGATATGTTTCTTTGCTGTAAAACGGTTTAAAATTGTAATTTAAAATTGAACATCTTGTGTCTGCTGAGGCTTTATATTAGTCTGAATGGCAAGCGAAGGAATAGCAGTTTACTGTCTTTCTTCTACACAATCACTCCTCTTGACAGCGCTACCCAACCATAATCACCATCACCATCTTCATCATCATTTCCTCTTCATTCATGACTCAATGATGCCAGCGACACTTTTATGAATCTGTCAGCTGAAATATGCCACATTTCGGCATGATTGTGTTTTATTGTGCGCTTGAATTGAATTTGCTGTTTCCGGGCTTTTCTGTGCATTGTAAATAAAATAAAAAAGAGGCGGCAGAAAGGAAGAAATTAGGTGGAAGTGGTATCACTTTAAACAGGCCAACCTGCTATTTTTCAGCATTGTTCTCAGCAGAGAAAGGCAGCCAGGGTAATTTAAATTTATAAAGCCCTTCCTTACACACTCTGAGTCTGGTGAAACCATTTTTTCCTTCCATTCAAATAATAGAAGCACAAATTGAGGGCTGTGGGCACGGAGGGATGATGGGAAATATATTAATTTGTCTCTTGTCATTTGCTAGGGATAATTTGAATGTTGTCATGGTAATTTGGTGCTGCAGGTCACTTTCACACAGACACCCGGCATGAGCTTGGCGCAATCCTCGTGAAGAACTGATAAGAGCCCCTGGGTGTGTGTGGGTGTGAGTACATGTGTGCACCCTTCACTGCAGTGATGAATTACCTGGTTATCTGGCTCAATGCAAAGAGGGGAGCACATGACGGCATGAGACTGTCAGGCAGAGAAAGAGGCGGTGAGATAGGCTGTTGGAAAAAGAGATGAAATTATGTCGGGAGCTGGGGGGAGGAGAGGGGGCATACATGTAATGATGCATTGTGGTCATTCAGCTACAAATTTGGTGGTGAACGCTTGAGCTAGCACACTGACAACACATACAAGATGCTGCTTTAAGAACAAGATGCACATTCATTTGCTCAGCTGCTGTAAAAAAAATAAAAAATCACCCCAAACCCTGCTATCTCTTTAAGCAGCCAGAGTTGGGGACGAGTGAAAACTGTGAATTGAACCAGACATTGCCACTGTCTACCAGTCTGTTATTCGTTATTGGTTGTTCAAAAGAGCAGTTGGTAGCAACAGAGGCTTTCTCTGCCTACATATTATAGCTGAGTCCAGCAAAGAAAAGAACCCTAGGGGATGTTCAGCTGAGATGGCGATTGAAATGAGTTAATGATAACCAACCTTTTCTCAGTTAACATATGATGGACAATTGTCCTCACAACATGCAGTGTTGTAGAGCCTGACGAGTATTCACTGTGCTTTTACTCCCATATGAGCCTCCTATCCAGGGATCAACCTGAGCAAGAAATATGATCATATTCCTGGAAAAACCTACCTGCTCTTCTTCTGTGCTGACTGGGAGAAATATCCAGTGATGCTCAAAGTAGTATTGGATATTTTGGTATGAATGCAGCAGAGGTGTTAAATCTGGTGCTTGACTTGGGGTGAATCCCACCAGCATTGTTAGCAGCTTTCTTGTCTTGATATCAGTGGCCTCTATCTCTTCCTTTGGCCAAGTTATTATACCAGGGGGTTATCTGATGACCGGCAGTGCGTATGTGTTGATGGCTCAGACCTTGTTCCTCCCATTCAGCTCACTCTTCAGAACCTGCCTTACTCTGTGTAGGTAGTTGGCTGTGGCTGCCTTACTTGCAGCCTCCTCATAATCTCCATTTACCTGTGAGCTGTCCTAAGAATCTGCTATGTTGCCTTCTGGTAGTACAACCTCTTCAGTCGTGATCATCTTACCTCTCTTTGATACCATTTGACCACAGCCATGTAGTCCAAATGACATTCCGATGTCGTTGTTGTAGGTCCTTGTGATGTTGATCAGTGAGTCGATGTCACACTCACTCCCGATGTCATCCATGTAATGTGGTGGCTGATGGTCACTCCACTTTGGAACCTGTCACCGTAGACACTCTTAGTGATGAATGATCTGACCAAGGGGGCTCAGCCCTATGCAGAACAGCACTAGGGACAGAGCATCCCTTTGGTACCACACTTGATGTTAACTTGTGCGAGTGGCTTTAAGTTGGCCTCTAGAGTCATCTTCTACAGCCCCGCTAAGTTTTTTTATGAAGGCTCATAGGCTCCTTTCACACTGCAGTTCCAAATGACCTGAATCAGATTTTTTCCCTCATATGTGACCCATATCTGATTTGCTTTGACAGTGTGAAAAGCACAAGTCGCATTGAATCTGACATTTTCCAATAAGAATAACGCCACTTTTATATGTGCTACTGAATCGGATACGTATCAGATTTTTTGGAATGTGACCGCAATGTGAACAGCCAGGTTGGATTTAATGCAACTTTGAAGTCACTCTGACCAACGCTGCACTTTTTTGTAAATGAATAACAAAGCAAAAAGTATACCACAGGCGGGAGCCAGGAACAGAATCAAAACCAACATGGAGGACGGCAGTGAAGCAGGAGGCCAGTGGAGAGAGAGGGAAGTTTTAGACCTCATTAGTATTTGGGGGGACTGTTTTTAGCATCAAGCCATAAAGTCCTACAATACCGATTGCCGTAGCCATGTTCACTCTCGTAAACATTGTTGTAGCGTGACATCAATGGTCAACTGTGCATGCGGGTCACTTCAGTAGTGTGAGCTGTTCACACAGACAGGCCATATTTAAAGACATAATGCGAACAGCCAAATGAAAAATTGGAATTGAGCAATAAATCCATAAATCAGAATTGTGCATTAAGACCTGCAGTGTGAACATAGCCTTAGTGTACACTTCCAAGCATTCCAGTTTCCATGAGTGCTGCATCATAGAGTCATAGGCTTTCTTGTAGTTGATCAAGGCAGTGGACAGGTTAGTCCGTCTGTTCTTACAGTCTCGAGTGACTGCTCTGTCTACCAGTAGCTGTTTTTCGGCTCCCCCTGCTGTTTTCTCTTTCCTGGATGTATGCCAATGTGATGGTTACTGTGTATTGTTATGGTCTGCTCTTAGATCCACTAGCCACTGGCCATTGGTGTTGTGTGTTGCCTCTTTTCCCCATTTGGCTTTCTTGTATTGCTCAGTCTCAGTAATTTCTCAGCAATGCTGTATTTCTCCTGCCGCTGCCTTGCCACATGGTCTCCTGGCTTTTACTCCTGTAGTGTACCTCGTCGGGCGGGTAGCCAGAGCCAGAGTCTTTGTTTGGCAGTCTCCAGTATGGTGGTGGTATGGATAGTTTGGTGTACTTCCTAGGTACCTCTTTCTTCATCACACCTTTCTGTAGCTCTGATAGCTGTCTGACTTCCCTCCATGCTGCCTCGATCTTAGCTTCTAGTCACTGTCTCCATGGAGGGTGGTTCACTTTATCGCCCATGCAGTTCATCTTGTAGCCAAGCATCTCTAATTAACAGTTTCTGTATTGTATATCACCTTGTTGGTCTCACTGATGGTCATAGTAGGAATAGTATGTTGGCTGCATTCACATCTTCTAGCAGATTTCACAGGGAACTTTGTCTTAACTGTGGTAACCGATAACGGGGGCTCCAGGTATTCAGCTTAGCTTCAGCAGTCTTTCTGTTGTAGGGGCTTTGTACCAAATGTCAGATCCCTGTTTAAATGACCTGTCGTCCTGGTTCTGCCTTGCCATAGCATCTATGCATATATATATGTGTGTGTGTGTGTGTGTGTGTGTGTGTGTGTGTGTGTGTGTGTGAGTGTGTGTGTGTGTGTGTGCCCCCACCACGGTGACTTCCTTGTTGATCCAATAAGGAAGTGCCAACAACTGCAGTTCTCTAAGTGTCCACTTGGAGTAGTTTGCACAATAGAGCAGTTACTCATTGACTCCCATGTTAAACAGGCTGTTTTCACAGTATCATTAAACCTGTTTAAGGCCTGGGATAAAATAACATTCTAGTCTGTATGTTTAGGTCATATCTCCATGACAACACTGAGGGGGGTGAATTTTCTTGTACTGGGCTAGTTTTTATTTTATTGGAAGTTAACGTTTGTGAATAATTAGGGGCGTGGCCTCTTGAGTGACAGCTAGCCTCTGGCCCTCACTTCTCATTGGAGGCTAGTTGTCAGGCTTAGCATGCTAACTCCGACATCTCCACCTTGACTTTGGTCATTAGTGTGAAGGTATTACCATAGTGATAAGATGGTTTGCTCTTTGATCAACTGTACCAACAGATGGTTTAGGAACACACTGTGTTAACCTTAGCTCTGTTTTGCTAATTAAATAGCCGCACTTGCACCATGACTCGCCTATTATCGACGGCACATACAATAGATGCTAATCTGGAGCACCGTGAGGATTGGGGCCGTGAGGGTCGGTGTTTTACAGTCTATGAGCATGGTACTGTGTTGAATATCAGTTTCAATCATAGATCATAAATGCTGTCTGCACTTCACTCCCAGAGCGGGTGTGTTTTCCACTAGACTGACACAGGAGTGTGACTCACATCCCCTCCTGGTCTTGGAAAAAAAGCTGAACATTGACTCCCACTCCCATTCATCTAGTAACGTTCTAATTCTGTAAACGTCAGCCAGATGGACGTATCTCCCTCCCCCCAACATCACATTAATGCCCTTTTTTGGTAAGAGGAAATGAGGAGGAGTCAAAGTCTGTAAAAATGGACGTAGCTTCTCCGTCGAGGTCCGTTCTCTCAACTTGATCCAATTGTACTCTCCTCTGGAAGTTGCAATCTTGTCAGTCTATGTTGTATATACACTGGAGATCAAAATTAGAGAACAAAGTATTCATTTTTGATTATTCTGAAGTACTGTTATTCTTAATTGTTCAGAATTTGATAGAATATCTGCTGTGGCTATACCACTGCTGTAGTAGCATGTTGTTGTTTTTTTTAAATAACCGAGGTATTTCAACAAAAACCTTTATTCTGTGAAAAAAAACAGTGATCAAAATCAGAGAACACTTTCAGATCCCTCCTAGTTATTGGTGTTAACCTGGCTCCCTAAAATAACCCTAGAATCATGGACCTTTAGTGACCATTCACTTGAGTCAATAGAGTCCTCCCAAATGTTCCACTAGTAAATGAGAAATTGCATCAAATAGAAATTACATCAAATACAAACATCTTGAAATGTTTACAACCCAACAACAACATAGAACTCTATGTAGGTTGCCAAATGTTATAAAACTTGCAGCAACGATATAATTTGTCAGTCACAAATTGAAGACATTTTGACCTTACACCTAAATTAGTACTTTAGAGGGTGCCAGACTGTCAACATGTCTTTGATTTGTGACAGGAGCTGTGTGGACAAAATAAGCATTCAGTTCACTGATCACACATCATGAAGGCTTGTCCCCTACCCCCCCCCCCCCCACACACACACACACACACACACACACACACACACACACACTCACACACTTTTCAATCTTTGGACTGGTACCGTAGATCTCGTGTTTATCTTCTCAAATCACTTGAAAACCACCTCAGTCTGCTACAGTTCAAACACACAGACCTCCTGTGAAACAGCAATGTCCAGACGCATCAGCTGTAATGTACAAATAATGTCCAGGTGTGAACTTAACCTGCTATTTGTTGTTACATTCATTTTACATATTGCATTTCTTGCATCCAGTTGCATCATATACTCATAAGTTAGGTTTACACTGCCTGCAGACATCATGATAACAGTCACCCATCAGACATGATTATGAATATTAAGAAGCCATGTGGAACACAAAGTCTCTTCACAATATTATTCAATCAGACCATATGTCTACACTGTTTAATCCAAGTCTGCACCTATGCACAGTCCCATTATGTTTTACAGACATTTGGAGTTCACTAATGAGGTAAAACCTGTTGTTTATGCTGTATTTTGCTGAACTTTCACTTCCCTTAGATCGTGTGTCAGTCATGGCTTTTAAAATAGACTAATTAAGCCTTAAAGTTATTTCCTACGTACGGGATAGTATCTAATACGCGGGAATTAACTAGTTAAATTCACTTTGCCTTTCAGGACTTCCGTAGTCTTCTCCCCATGAGGAGTAAAGAATTTTGTACAAGACAGGAAGGCTTGATTTATGAGCCCTAGCCTGCGGACCAGCTCCTCCCATTACACTGCCTAATGGCAGGGACACATCTTAAACCAGTAATTTTATGAAAAAAGATTGAACAAATTGCAACAGAAGCAAACTCAACTGACTTTGTAGCCTCAATTTGTCCAGAGAAAGGGGGAAAAAGCCCAGAAGAATCCCAATAGGGGAAGATTTTGCAAAATACCCAAATATACCCTATGGATTCACCTATTCATTATTTTTCTCACACGAACAGGGGGAAAAACTGAGTTGATTTTCTCAGACTCATCCCTCAGAAAGAGTCCCATGGGCCCAGCCCCAAACCCCATTTCTGCAATAATCATTCATAAAGGCAGCTTTAAAGGACTTCCTCCTGCCTTCATTTATTAATACTCTAATCATTGAGATGTTATAGTTTCCAAAAATGTATTACACCATAAATACTAACATAGGATTTAATAAAATTATAAATTATTAATGGACCCAACTCAGTTTTTATCAGCCTGTCAACACTAATTTGTACTAAGTTGCTTGTAATTTGGGGGTTGAAAAAGTTAACCACCTCAATATACTTAAGTTGGATTATTTTAGAAAATGTAAGTTTATGAAATAGCACTTTTTTTAAATTATTAATTGAGAGATCAGGCCCTAGCATCCGTCACAGTTGGTGTGCTGACTGTTCTCAGTGAAAATAGTCCTCACCAGGGTCACAGCTCAGTGCACCTCCAGCTCATCCGTATGGACATTTAGTTTCAAAATTCATATTCAATACGAGAAAGAATAGAGAACAGTCATTAGTTTATTGATTATTGTAAGGTCATTACATAAGAGTTTTAGACTACAAAACAAGCAAATGTAAGTTTTTAAAATGGATAACATTTACAATAGCATTGGAATTAACAGCTAAAATAATGGCAATATCATACTTGTTTTTTGTTCAGCCCAGATCTGTCCAATATTCACTGCTGTTGGACGGTTGAATTACTTTTTGGAAATTGAAAATAAATGTTGGAATGCAACTAATCAATCCAAAAAGTGTTCTCAATGAATTGGTTTTAGGGGACTATTATAGTTTACACAATGAGATAAATTATTAAGTGTTGTTAGTTTTTATAGTAGAATTCTCTTAGTTCAAGGAAATGAGTTTGTTTAATCTGATTAAGTGAACCTGGAAAACAATAAGTGAGTAGAACTAAAAGTGCTACATTGTGGTTAGTGACTGATTGAAGTAAGGTTCAATTTGTATCAGGCACTGCACACCAAATGAAAAAAGAGTAAGCTATCACAAAGCATGACTTTTAAGTTACATGAACGTAAAAAAATGTATGTTAGTTGTATTACTTAATTTATGTATTGCACACTCAGAATAAACAATAATGAGAGACACAGGTGGAGGATGAGTGGTAGATTGCGTGCAGCCAGGGGGTGAAGGAGGGAGCGTGTCGATGGGAGGTTGCCCTCTCCCAAGCAGGGGCTGGAGCAGGGAAGCTGGTTCCAAGGCATGGGGTAAACTGCACATAGCCGGGTTGTGAAGTGATGACGACAAGAGTGATGGGCAACATGTGTAAGAATTGTTATTCCGCAGAGTTTCTTCTTCTCTAAATCGCTCTGCTGCTGGTTGCAAATAATCTCACCTCAGATCTGCCATGCGTAATCATCTGGCCCAACGCGCTGTTTTGAGAAATGTGCTTTGACAAGGCGTTTTTGAAGCAGCTGCACTTGATGCAACGCATCAGAGTGTTGACATTACGTCCATTTAAAATAGATATTATTGCTGATCAACTTGCACCATTTCATTTATTTAGTCTGATGAGAAGGAGGGATTACACATTTCCCAACCAGGGATCAACAATGAATGACCACAGGGGGGATATCAAAAGCAGAGAGGGGGAAACCCCCCCCCCCCCCCATTCCACCGGCAATTCACACCCAGCATAATAATTGCCTATATTTTAGTACCTGTCAACATACACACATTTCAGGTTTAGTATTATACTGCAGTTGTTGTTTGCATGTTCTCAATAGTCAAATTACTTTACATGATGCATAAACCTTGAGTCTTGATTATTACAACAGCCTTTTCTCTTGTCTTAATCATCAAACTTTGAAATGACTCCAGATCAACATTCATGCTAAACATGACCACAGTTTCCAATAATGAGGTAAACATGTTTCTGGGTAACCAGTCTAACCCCCCATGAGCAGATGTGCTCAGGATACAGACTCCTGCCAACAACTCCTTTCAGACAGTTTTTCTACTTTCTCCGTGGTCTGACATCAAGCCTTCACAAGTTTTCGAATAAGTTCTTCTGCTCCAGGAAAAGCACGCCAACGAAGTACAGCTTCAAACAGCTCCGGTAGAACGTGCTGCTGTTTACTACATTAGCTAAAGAGAAGCTAAATAATAGATAGGTGCAGTAGCCATGAGCAGTATGATGACAATAAAGTGGGGTTTTTTTACATTAAAGCATGTAAACATGTTCTTGTAGAAACACAAAATACACCTATGTACCGGAAAAAGAGTATAAAAGGACCCCTTTAAGGCTCTTCATAACCTGGCTTGAGATTATATTTAAGATCTTTTATGTGCATGGCGTAGTTAGAGATCCTTGGGCAGAGTTTGTCTGCCTCTTACAGAGTCCAGACGGAAAACTAAAGGGGGCAGAGCTTTTGCAATCAAGGCCCTGAGGCTCTGGAACAACCGGCCCGAGGCTGTCTTGGTCTGTGTATTCTTTTATGGGGCACTATACTCGACATTCAGAACATTGATGTAGCAGCAAACAAATATTTTCTATGTGCAGATATGGTGGGGTAATGGCGTCCTGCAAAGAAAGTCTCTGTTTAATTTATTTAGATGGCGGGTATGACCATGCATGTGAGTGCGTTGTGTGTTTGCATCAGATGCCGAGGGCCATGACAAAACATTAGTATTTGAAGAGTTGGGTAATGGTTTGTGAGAGCCGTATGCAGGCAATCTCAGGCAACTTTTTTTTCTTCAGTATTTCGACCCTTTTGTTCCCTTCTAAAAACTTCTACCCTGATTCAGGCTGTCCTCATTCTCTGTTCGTACATATACCTATGAAAAGTATTGTCAGTAAGTCATTCACCTTTTCATGACTGTAGAAATTACATCTGGAGCGAATCAGGTGAGGAGGTGTAAAAGCAAAAAAAATCTGTTAAAGGAGGAGGGGTGGGATGTGGTATGAGTTCCAAAACACAGGTCTTTTACCCCAGGGACAGGTGTTTGTGCCCTGGTTCTTATCTTGATAAAGTCGTTTTGTTGTCTAAACTTAACGCCACCTTTTGTTGTCTAAAATTAATGTCACCTTGTCTTGTCTTAACTTAACGTCACCTTTTGTTGTATAAACTCATCAGTCACCATTCTTCTCTCAAATTAACGTCACCTTTTGTTGGCTAAACTCTAAGTCACCTTTTGTTGTCTTAACTTAATCGTCACCTTTTGTTGTCTAAACTCATCAGTCACCTTTAGTTGCCTAAACTTAATGTCACTTTTTGTTGCCTAAACTTAATGTCACCCTTTGTTGCCTAAACTTAATTTCACCTTTAATGCCTAAACTTAATGTCACTTTTCGTTGCCTAAACTTAATCGTCACCTTTTGTTGTCGAAACTCATCAGTCACCTTTTCTTCTCTCAAATTAACGTCACCTTTTGTTCCCTAATCTTAAAATAACCCTGTTTTAACTTAATCATCACCTTTTGTTGGCTAAACTCAAAGTCACCTTTTGTTGTCTTAACCTAATCGTCACCTTTTTGTTGCTTAAACTTAACGCCACCTTTTGTTGTCTAAAATTAACCATCACCTTTTGCTGCCTAAACTTAACTGTCACCTTTTGTTGTGTAAACTTAATGTCTCTTTTTCTTGGCTTAACTTAATCGTCACCTTTTGTTGTCTAAACTCATCAGTCACCTTTTCTTCTCTCAAATAAACCACCACCTTTTGTTCCCTAAACTTAACATAACCCTGTCTTAACTTAATTGTCACTTTTTGTTGCATAAACTTAATGGCGCCTTTTGTTGTCTAAACTTAACCATCACCTTTTGTTGTCTAAAATTAATGTCACCTTTTCATGGCTTAACTTAATCGTCCAACCCTGTCTGTTGACTAAACTCAAAGTCACCTTTTGTTGCCTAAACTTAATGTCACCCTTTGTTGCCTAAACTTAATTTCACCTTTTATTGCCTAAACTTAATGTCACTTTTCGTTGCCTAAACTTAATCGTCACCTTTTGTTGTCTAAACTCCTCAGTCACCTTTTCTTCTCTCAAATTAACGTCACCTTTTGTTCCCTTAACTTAAAATAACCCTGTCTTGACTTAATCATCACCTTTTGTTGGCTAAACTCAAAGTCACCTTTTGTTTTCTTAACTGAACCGTCACCTTTTTGTTGCTTAAACTTAACGGCACCTTTTGTTGTCTCAAATTAACCATCACCTTTTGTTGCCTAAACCAAACTGTCACCTTTTGTTGTCTATCATTAATGTCTCTTTTTCTTGGCTTAACTAAATCGTCACCTTTTGTTGTCTAAACTCATTAGTCACTTTTTCTTCTCTCAAATTAACGTCATCTTTTGTTGCCTAAACTTAATGTCACCTTTTGTTCCCTAAACTTAACGTCACCTTTGTTGCCCAAACTTAATGTCACCTTTTGTTGACTAAATTTACCCGTCACCTCTGGTGGTTTAAAATGAACCATCAACTTCTGTTGCCTAAACTTGATGTCACCTGTTTCTGTCTTAACTTAACTGTTACCTTTTTCTGTCTTAACCGTGTTGTTCACCAACTGCCATTGTTTCACTGCGTTAAATAGAATATCATATACAGTATATGTCAGATATCATAATACCTAACTCTTTGCACTGCGTTAATTAGAATATCATATACAGTATATGTCAGATACCATAATGCGTAACTCGTTTCACTGCGTTGCAGAGAACGTCACATTTAGACATTGTAGCAATTGTTGTGCAGAGGTTTTTGTAAGATATTATACAGACAGGCCTGCTTGTTTTAACGGTTTTCAGTTTCTTGTGATTATATTGATTTTTACCTTCACATATTTTAGGCTTTTTGTTAATTTTATTCTCTTTTGTTTATTTTCACATTGGTCTGTTTCAATTGTTAAGCACTTTGGCATTTATAACTATTACGTATATACTCACATGTGTGAGCGAGGATGTGGAGCTGAGAGAGCTTCTCCTCTGCACCTGCTGTTGCGCTCTCTATCACAGCCATAATGGTGGCTGACAGCTAGGATAAGCCTGGCTTCTCTGGACAATAGCTTCTTTTTCACAACAAGTCTCAAGGGGCTGGCAGCTGCACAGGGACAAAGTCAGGTGCAGCTCCTCTATAAAGACTGAAGAATGATAACACCTGCTTCCAACCATGCATTCACACCAAAAGAGATGGAGGCGATGAAAGCGCCAAGCTGCCATTCAAAATGAATGTAAATGACGTTATGATACGTGATGTCGCTTCGGGCGACGCGTTCTGAGCGCTAAAAGTGATGCTATGATGCATCCATTGCCTCATCGCGTGTCGCTTGAAGTTGAAAAAAATGTAACTTTTCAAGCGGCATCGCGTGAAGCTGTGCCGCGACAGCCAATCACTGTTGAGATTGCGGTAAGCGCCATCAAAGTTCTCCGTGAGACATCCAGGGGATCATCAAAGCCGCTGTTGTAGTCCTTGGGAGAAAACGGACTGTTCCTATGGATATAATATAATGTGTATTACTATGAACTGTGGACGGCAGCGACGTGCCTTTAGGCACCTAGTCTGCCTGAAATCCAGAAGAAGAACAAAAAGAAAGCCGTCACTGCAGAGTGAAGCTGAGGAGGAGACCGGGCAGCACCTGTAAGGCTTCAGAGGTTAAATCACTGACGGCCTGATCTCACTACAACACAACGGCTCTTTTAAGAGCCACACACTTCCTCTGAGAGCTCATTTATGTTCCTTTTAGAAGCATTCAGATCCCTGTTAGCACTAGCATCACTTCCATTTAGCACAACAGCAGAGTAGGCTGAGCCGGGGGTTAGCTTCAGTTACCTGCGACCTGAATCACCTACATTATGGAGGTGAATAGAATAGAACCTTATTGCCCACAGAAGGTGGACATTATCTCTGGTCCATTTTGCCTTTTAAATAAAATGTTAAAACATACACACTTTTCAATATGCAAAGATTCATCTGTCATTGTGTCACAGTAGATGATCCGTGGCACCTGGGATGTCCTTGTACCTGAACTACAAAATTGGTTTTCAGTGCCTTCCAAAACTACTGAAATTACCATCATGTGAATTCTGATGTGCCATATCAATGGGGAAGGTTTGGTTACATTCAGGCACTGAAACTACTTACAGTATTAAAAGTTTGTGGTTAGGATTAAAAGATGGTAATTTTCATGTGGGAAGGAGGCAGGATGTGATCAGAGGTCACAGAATTCAGACATCAGTCATCACCCTGTCAACACCACAACAGTCCATCTAAATATGGATGAAGAAAGAGAGGAAGAATGGCCAGCATGTCACATGATCTCCTAATCACCTGTGTCATTTTCTAAAACATCACAAGGACTCATGTAGTTTGCTGATTGGACATCTTTTTCTGATTCTAAAGGCAGATCGAATGGTCAATGGTTTAAACGAGGACTTTGAAATGAAGGCCTTCTTGTAGGCATATCCTATCATTATAGCTACATACAGTATTTCTGTTTAGGTATGTTATTATGATATTTAATCTACATGTAGAGCCCCCTAGCATCTAAATATACACATGGCATGGAAACAATCCCCCTCAAAAAAGTGCTTTTCTTCTGTTGCTGTCCTCTAAAATGTCTGGCACTGACTATAGTGACTTGTATCTGAGCAAAGTTTGTAACTAAGGCTACTGTGTACAGATTGCTGTTTGAACAGCTCACACTACTCAAGTGAACCCAATGCAAAGTTGACCATAGATGACATCACGCTACAACAGTGTTTACAGAAGCAAACATGGCAACTGCGCAGACTTTTTGGCTTAATGCTAAAAACAGTGTGTGGCGGCACAATATCCTATACTAAAACTTCTGTATCCCTCCACTGTCCGCCTGCTTCACTTCATCAACTTTATTTGTCATTCATTTATAAAACAGTGCAGTGTGGGTGAGAATGACGTCAAAGTCACATTAAATGCGACCTGGTTGTTCACATTGTGGTCGGATTAAAAAAAATGTGATACGTATTCCTTTCAGTAGCACATTTAAAAGTGGCCTTATTCTGATTGGAAAATGTCAGATTCAATACGCACTGTCAAAAGCAAATCAGATATGGGTCACATACATAGACTAATTTCTTCTTACCAAAAAAGGCCATGTATGTAACGTTGGGGGGAAGGGAGATACAGATGCTCCACCGCCCGGGAGCTAGGCTAAATGGTGGGAGTCAATGTTGAGATTATTTTCGGGACCGGGATACTTTTTTTTTAAAATTTGTAAAGAGAACAGGATTTTTTAGAGAGTAGAGACACACAGCACTGGAATGTAGAGGCATTCCAATGTCAATCTAGTGGAAAACACACCGGCTCCGGAAGTAAAGTGCAGCCAGCATTTCTGATCTCTCATTTAAACTGACCAACACAGTAACATGCTCAAAGACTGTAAAACACGGACCCTCATGGCCCGAATCCTCCCGCTACTCAATATTAGCATCTAGTGTATGTGTCATAGATAGCAGGCTGTACTACAAGTCATGGTGCAAGTGCAGCTATTTAATTAGCATAACAGAGCTAGCCTTAACACGGTGTGTTTCTAAACCATGTGTTTGTACAGTCGATCGAAGACACCACTACACGAATGACTGCAGTCCAAGTCGAGATGTTGGAGTTAGCATGCTAATCCTGACAACTAGCCTCCGAGGAGAAGTGAGGGCCAGAGGCTAGCTGTCACTCAAGAGGCCGCGAGCCTAATTATTCATAAACTTTAACCTCCAATAAAATAAAAACTAGCCTGGTACAAAGAAATCCCCCCCCCCCCCCCCCCCCCCAGTGTTGTCATGGAGATATGACCTGAACATAAAGACTAGAATGTTTTTTTGTACCAGGCCTTAAATAGGTTTAATTATGCTGTGAAAACGGCCTGTTTAAAATGGGGGTCAAGGAGAAACTGCTCTATTGTGCAAACTGCTCCTAGTGGAGTATTGAATCAACCAGGAAGTCGCTGTATTGAGGGCTTTGTCACATATGAGCGTAAAAATGGGATTCAGGTCACTTGTTAGTGCAGTGTGAATGGAGCCATAGAGCGTGGTTATGTGTCTGCTTGTGCATGCATATGTGTCTTTCAAAAGTAGCCGTTCCGATTCCTCCATCTTCCACCCCCGTGTGTCGGGGTATCATCTGTTCCACATGACTCTTCTTCTTTATCTGTGAAAAAAGCACATACTCTCATCCTCCCTGTCCCCTGCCTCCTTATATGGTTGTTCCTGCCTCCTTATATGGTTGTTGTTTGTGAACGGCAATTCTCTAATCTCAACTAGTTGCTAGGTGCGTTTGTGCAAGCTGGCTATTTCATTGTCTTTGTGACCTTGACTGACTGCCAGGTTCATGTGCTGATGTTTTGCGGAAAGTTTGAGCCTGGCAGAGGCACACACTATCACACTCTTAAATGATTATACTTATTGCGACTTATTATCACACTCTCATTAATCATTACTAATACACATACTAACACATGATTATGATACTTCACTCATTGATTATTAATTCTTCAGTACCTATGTTCCCCGCTTTGTATATGATCGGGGAACATTGGACCTTTTTTAAAAAAAGGGTCCGATGTTCCCTGGTCTGTTTTTTTTTTCTACAATCAGTGACAGATTCCCCGCCAAATAGGCCTATGTAACAAAATGTTACATAAAAAAAATTATATCAGCAGAGGCATAGGCTTATGCGGCTGGGGAACATAGACCTGGGCATTCGGGGCTATAGCCTCTGATCTCTTGGAAATAGCCCCAGACCTCTCTGCCATCATCAAAAAAACATAATGATGATGAAAATAGCCTAGTATAGTAGACTTTTATGTGGTTGCATTACCAGCAGCCACAGATGCAACATTGTAGCAGTGAAAACCGCAAAATTCTGACGCGTCCACACTGACAAGTGATAACTTCAGAATCAAACTTAAAGCAGACTGACTTGATAACTTCAGAATCAAACTTAAAGCAGGCTGACTTGCCGGTGTTTGGGTTTAACGAGTGATTCTGTTAACTGGAGACCTTTAGCTGAGTGTCTCTGCAGTTGCAGATGGTGAAAAAAGGATTATGTTTTTAAGAGAGATACTCATAGACTGTATACAAAGGAGACCTTTGGAAATTTACTCCACCAGGGTGACAGGTTTGTGACTGGTGGAGCACCAAGTTAATCTATTAACTTTCATTTATTTTCCTACAACGCCCTGACTATGAATCTCCTAAAAAAGTTTTGTTTTTTTAAGTGGTGAATAAAAATTCTATGCACAGGTGTTTACAAAGGCAGGTTTCAAAGACAAATAGATTTGTTTAAAAAAATTAATTAGACAGACATTATTAGGAGGAACAACTAGCTCTCCTCCTGATTAATGATACAACAAGCAACATATAACGCCACTGACACATTTACTCAAACAAAAGTATAAAGACTGATTAGGTAGGTGACATTATGTTTAAAAGGGTCATGAAAAAGAAACAGAGGACAGCTACGCATCTGCTGTCACTATGGCAACCACGGACGCTTTCACCTGAAAGTGTCCAGTTTACGGGTCACTGGTTAATCCCAAACACCGGTCAGGAGAGAAAACGTCCGTTGGAGCAGTGATGTCTTCTAGATTGCACAGTTTCAGGAGACCTGCAGTGGATTCAACCCGGTCCACTTGACATTGGGTCGGTGCATGTCAGTGTTTCGGGGGCTGTAGGCTGTTCTAATGTCTCATTCTGGCTGCTGGTGTCTGTGCTGACCTAAACATTAACTTCCTCATTAGACCTGCCCCAACGGTGGTCACACATGACCAGGGGCCTCATGTATCAATGTTGCGTACGCACAAAAACGTGGCGTACGCCATTTTCCACGCCAACGTTCGGATGTATCAAAAGTGAAATGACCGTGGAAATGTGCGGTGCGCCACGCAAACTTCATGGCTGGCGTACGCACGTTTCTACAGCTATTGTTTCGTTGGCGACACTTAGAGGTGATGCTGGGAAACTGTTAGTTATGTGAAAACAATTCATCCTCAGTGTAATGTGCGCATCAGCGACACATTAATGGACAATTAACACACACGTGTTTGCAATCGTAAGGATATAAAATAAGGAGAAGGATATAAAAGCATGCGCAATTTAATAAAAAATGGAATTAACAATGGCAGCCTTGGCCTTGTTAGAAGACATCGCAAATGGTTATGTCAGCCGTGAGAGGGTGTTTAGAGAGCGGGAAGATCTGTTTGCAAATGACGACAACTGGCTCATGAGTCGTTTCGGGTTGCCGAGGCCAGTGTTACTGGAGCTGTGCGCGGAGCCGCGGCCAGACTTAGAACGACACAAGCCCAGGAGCCAGGGGTTGTCCATTCCCACACAGGTGCTGACCACTCTGGGATTTCTGGCAACGCATGACTCGTTCAATCTAAACAATAGCATGGTAGGTAACAGGTTGGAGGCTGGCACGGTGCGCGATGGGTGGCTTCTCGGTGAGTAAATCATTTATCCGTTTAATGCGCCCCGAATTTAAACCAGCACAATGCCCGTTTGGACACGCACATTCAAATATGTGTATTTGTTTTTTTCCCTGGTGAAAAAAGAATGTCTCCTTGTGTTCATTATTCGTCTCAATAAACGCGTGCGTAAAGTTGGAACCTCTGCAGTCATTAATATAAGTGTGATCAGTCTTGTCAATCCTTGTAATGCAGTTATTTTGTCCTGTTTGTTTTCCCGCGAACAGTAGTGTGATTTATATATATATATATATATATATAGTTACCCCCTGAGAACGTGGCTGTTGACCCCTCTCACTAACCCCGGCACCGACCAAGAGGGGAGATACAACGACCGCCATTCCCGAACTCGGGCAGTGGTGGAGAGGGCAATTGGCCTATTGAAGGGGCGCTGGCGCTGTCTAGACAGGTCGGGCGGGGTGCTGCTGTACACACCTGAGAAGGTGTGCCGCATCGTGCTGGCCTATGGTGTCCTGCACAACTTGGCACACCGCCATGGCATACCCCCCCCCCCCCCCCCACCGGAGGAACCGGATGCCGGACCCGTCAACCTCGACCCACCCCGCAAAGCGATACGGGCCCGTCAGCGTCTGATTTCAATGATGTAAAGAGGCAAGGACACGATTTACTTTGTACGTGCATTTATTGCATGATAAATATCTCCCAGTGCATTGACAATTTGATCTAGAAGATCACTGACGCCACGGATGGCTCTCAATATTTCCTCCTGTGATTCCAGCACAGCTTGTGAAAGGACACGGCCAGTCGGGCGGACGTCAGCTGGCGTGGGGTCGCCGGGGCGCGTGGTGCTGGAGGTGCCGGTGGAGACGCCAGGGCGCACGGTGCAGAGGGAGGAGCCCTCTCCTGTCTCATCGTCTATTGAGAAATAATAATAAAAAAAAATGAAGTAATTAAACATGAGTCAATGTGTTTATATTCTGGCAACTTAACGCACGAGCATGTGTAATGTGAGCAGCCTAGTATAATGACATTTCTGAGTTTAACACATTTACCTTGAGGATGATCTGTGTCGCCTTCATGGCCCCCCACAACTCCGCTTAGAGCTGTTCCCTCCACAATAGCCGCCACTCTCTGGTCAAAGGGGGTCAGTTCCTCCCCTCCTGTCACCCCGCCCGTTGCGGTGATACTTCGGCGGTGGGCCGAAATCCTCCGCTTCACGTCGGACCATTTTTTTTTTTATTTCAGTGGTTGTGCGCTGCTCCGACCCAACAGCGTTCACTGCCTCACACACACACTCCCCAGAAATGTCTTTTTCTTTGTGTTTATCCCTGTAAAGAGGCTACCAAATAAAACCGCTCTTCGGTCTCCACTTCATTTAATAAAATTTCGAGCTTAGACTCGTTGAAGTTGCGCTTCTTACCTTTACTCATCGTTTAAATCTGATAGTGCAGAGAGGGAATCCCCGGTGCAGGCCCTATTTACATTGATTTGCATATTTAAATGGGGGCGTGGACAGGGAGGAGTTTAGCACTTCTGCATGTGCGCTCAATTCCACGTTGATTGGGATGTACAAAGGAAAAGTGCTTGGATCCATGCGTACGCACACATTGATACATCTGAATTTTTTTGTGCTTACGCCAGTTTCTGGATTCTAGCGTACGCCATGTTTTAGTAAGAAAGCCACGCAATTCTTAGTACATGAGGCCCCAGGTCTTTCCTTTAATTCCCAAACTACATCACAATTGCATGTTTATCTTTTTATTCCTCTTTTGACTTCACCTGCTTCCGGTTGACGTACGCTGGCGCAACTAGCTGCTGCTGTTCATCGGAGACGGCTGTTTGTTGTTATCTCTCTGGATTCCAGGCAATTCGCTACGTTAAGCCTGTAGAAGTCCTATCATTTTTTTCACTTAAGTGACTTTTTTTGACGTTTCTAACAAACAATCTGGACCTAACCTGCTTTGGATCTGGACTAAACCTGCTTTGGATTGACCTCACTCACCTGGACTCCCAGCGTTTCACCAGCCTCACTCGAGCCCTCTCTGCCGTGATCGTCATTTCTCTCCGGCGTGTCTGTGTGTAAGTCTCCCCTTCCTCACTGTTTACGCTCGGTTGCATCTCGCTAGGGTTGGTTGGCCTTGACCTGCCATCACTAGCGTAGGCTATCACCGTACGTTCGTAAGCAGTTGGCTAGCGAGTTTCAAACTTGGCTGTGTGTTTTTCTGGCTAGCCTTGTTGTCCATGGAGGATTGATTATGCGTCCCGTACTGTACATTCTAGTCCTTCTACGGTCACTGTGGATTATTTACTTCTACGGCGTCTTCACCCCGTCGCCTTCGATTATGGAGTTACCTGCATCTAAACTATTACAGTTGAACTCGCCGTCGCTGCGACTCCCTGATGGAATTTACAAACTTTGCTCTAGCCTTGGCATCGCTCGTCAGCGACCGCGCTACCTGCATCGTAGCTCACGCCGCAAAGTCCTCTCCACGACTCCATCCCCTGATGTCATTCCCACCATCATCTCGGCACAGCCCCCCCCCCCCCGCTCGTCGACTAGGCGTCGATGGCATGATAAGCCTGTGCCCCAGAATCTTCATCAACTGTTCCCGACCCCACTGCCTGCGTCTGCTACATCTACGCTCATCCCGGTGCTTTGGTCCCCTCGACCCCCGACTGCCAAGTCTCGTCCGACGCGTGGAGCGAACACAACCCTTCTCCGTCCACTGAAGTACGAGGGTCTTACGTCGTCTCCGTCGTCCGAGCTACTCGCACCTATTAAATTTGCCCTGTTTAATGCCCGGTCACTAGTCAATAAGACATCTATCCTAAATGACGTTTTTACCACAAGGTCACTGGATGTACTTTTCATAACAGAAAGATGGCTCAATGCTAATGATCTAACTCCACTTGGAGAGCTATGTCCTCCCCACTGTGGTTTCTTGAATACTCCCAGTCTCCCACTCCGGTCTCCCACTCCGGTCGTGGAGGTGGACTAGCCACAATATTCAATAATAACTCTTTTAAATGTCGTTTTCTGCCTTCAACTGCCTATTCCTCATTTGAAGTGCAATTACTACTGCTTAATGTTCACCTGCCTATATTATGTGCTCTGGTATACAGACCCCCTAAAACTACTAGTCTATTTATTAACAAGTTTACTGATCTTCTCTCCTCTATGGCCTCCCGATCAGAAAAACTGTTGATTGTTGGTGATTTTATCATCCACATATGTTGTCCAACTAAACCAATGGTCAATGAGTTCATCAATGTTTTAGAATCTTTTAATCTAACACAGTCAGTGTCTGGCCCTACCCATCAGAAGGGCCATACCTTAGACCTTGTTATCTCCTCCGGTTTTGATGTGGCCAATCTCTCCATCTCTGATATTGCTGTATCAGATCATCACCTGATTGAGTTTGAATGCACTCTTGCTCGCCCTGCCCCCTCCCCCACTCAGCGGCCCCCTCTCTCACGGATCTTAAACCCTGCTACTGCGTCAAAATTCTCTGACCATTTTAGGCTAGCCCACCAGTCAAATCTTTCTGTCTCGTTTCCCACCTGCTCAAACGCTGATGACTTGGCCTCTCTCTTTAACTCAGCCTGTATGGATACTTTGAATCAGGTTGCTCCTCTGAAACGGAGAAAAGCCAAGGTAGTTTCACCCTGGCTAAATGACACCACCCGTGCTCTCCCGCGTGTCTGCAGACAAGCTGAACGCAAATGGAAGAAGGACAAGCTCCAAATCTCCTACGATCTTCTGCGCGATAGCCTAAACCGCTATCAGCTTGCTGTTAAAAAGTCAAAAACTGATAACTATGCTGAGATAATTAATAAACAAGCTCATAGACCCAAAGTGCTTTTTAAAACTATTAACTTAATTTTAAACCCTGCTACCCACACTATTGACAGCTCCACTGAAGCTTGGGAAAACTTTTTAACTTTTTTTATTCAAAAAATTGACTCAATCAGAGCCAATATACTTAGTTCTCCTCTTGACCCTGCAGACCCTCAACCTCCCACCAGCTGCCATCTTCAGCACTTGAAACCCACTCACTGCCCCTCAGACGTCATTCCCTCTCAGCTCTTTCGAGATATCTTTTCCATTATCTGCCCTTTCATTGTGGCTATAGTAAACAGCTCACTAGTCACTGGTGTTGTCCCCTCCACTTTCAAGCATGCTACTGTGCAACCTCTCATAAAAAAACCTTCCCTTGACTCAAGCGATTAAAAAAATTACAGACCTATCTCAAAACTACCTTTTATCTCCAAAATTTTAGAGAAAGTGGTTTTCCAGCAACTTACAACATATTTAAACAGTTTTAATTTATTAGATAAATTCCAATCTGGTTTTAGAACTATCCACAGTACTGAATCTGCCTTATTAAAAGTATACAACGACATCTTGCTTTGCACTGACTCTGGTTCCTGCGCCATTCTAGTTGTATTAGATCTTAGTGCTGCATTTGACACTATTGATCATGGCATCCTTCTGCAGAGGCTGGAACATAGGGTTGGGCTGGAGGGCACTGTTTTAACCTGGTTCACCTCTTACCTAAATGACAGGACTTTTTCAGTTAAACTGGGTCATCACTCCTCTTCCTCTGCCACCATGAAATATGGGGTCCCCCAAGGTTCAATCCTCGGCCCCCTCCTCTTCTCTCTCTACATGCTGCCCCTCAGTTCCATCTTTCACAAATATGGCATCCAGTACCACTGCTCCCAATTGCCCCTCAGACCACATGCTCATTAAACAAACTCTATAGTTGCCTCAATGATATCAAATCTTGGATGGCATGCAATTTCTTACAACTCAACAATAGCAAAACAGAAGTCATTATAGTTGGTCCCCCTCCCTCTGTCACCAGCCTCAGCAGTGCTCTTGGTCCCCTCTCCAATAACGTGAACGCTGTGGTCAGGAATCTTGGTGTCATGCTCGATAGCTCTCTGAATTTTAATAAACAAATCAATAGTGTGGTTAGAAGTGGCTTTTATCAACTTAGAGTAATATCAAATCTTAAATCCCTTTTAACCCAGAATGATCTTGAAATTCTTATACATGCTTTTATTACATCTAGACTTGATTACTGCAATATTTTATACACAGGTCTTACTCAAACCAATATCCACAAACTACAGATGGTCCAGAATGCAGCTGCCAGATTGCTCACCGGCACTAAAAAGAGAGAGCACATCACACCAGTCCTGGCTCAGTTGCACTGGCTCCCTGTCAAATTCAGAATTGATTTTAAGATTTTATTCTTTGTTTTTAAAGCTCTTAATGGCTTAGCCCCCCCTTATATTGTAGAAATGCTCTCCCCACACTCCACCCCCAGGTCGACCCAGTCATCTACAAAACAGCTCTTATCTGTGCCCCGTACACGTCTCAAAACAAAAGTTGACCGGGCATTCTCTGTTGTTGGCCCAAACCTGTGGAATCCCCTTCCAATCCATATTAAGTCCTCTACCACCCTTGCCAGCTTTAAGTCTAATTTAAAGACATACCTTTTCACTCTTGCCTTTAACAACCCTTAACACCCTCCCTTATTCCCCACTGCCTTTTTATTTATTATTTATATTTTCTATTTTGATTTATTTTTATATATTTTATTTCTCTTAGTCTATTGCTATTAACCTTCTTCTTACTTTTTTACTTCTTTTATTTTCTTGCTTGATTCTATTTCACCTGTGTTTATTCTATGTTGATTGCTGATCGTAATATTGTTTTCTTTTTACTTATTTTATGCATTGTTTTGTCAAGACCTGTGTATTCTTGGGCTCCTTTTATCTACTGTCCTGCCCAAACCTGATTTCTTCTAATGTAAAGCGCTTTGGGTCAACTCCTGTTGTATTTAAATGTGCTATATAAATAAAAGTGACTTGACTTGACTTGACTTATCAGCCCAATTTCAAACATTTCTCGGGGGAGCTACGCCCGAACCCCATTTTGAAAGGACTCTGACTTCTGGGCTACAGCCCCGGATGTTTTTACAAGCTAGTGACACGCCTGATTAGCACCTTATACATTGTATGTGTGAAAACATTTGAGCTCAATCAAATATTTGGGACTTTAGGGAGTGGGTGAAAAAACCAACAACTGAGGGGTTTGCTGCTGATGGAGAAGCTTTGGACTATTTTTTTTCCACTAGGTGATACCCAGGACCTTTTTTGAAAGGGAAATCTTATCATCGCAGCCCATCTTGGTTGAAATAAAGGTGGCATTTAAAAAAGTTTCTGTGCAGCTCTGCAGAGTAGGCTTGGAATAAAGCGGTAAGCAGTAAAGGCATAGGAAGTTTAGATTGGCTGTTTGTCAATGGCTCAGTCAGTTTCTCCTTGTCTGCTTTGAACTCTTATCTCTTCATTTCATATTTACAGATATTGGCTAATAACCCCTGCTAGTGGCAGCCGGTTACCACTGAAATTCAGCAGCTTTTCAGAGAGGTAAATCCATGTACAGTAATACCTTATAGCTCACAGGAACTCTCTGACTTTACCGCTTTATGCATTTGGCTTTTTTCTTCTTTTTTTACCCAGAGAGATTGGCAACATGTAAGTGCAAAAGCACTTTCTGCCTCTCCCTCTTGAGAAAGGCCATCCATGAAATTTGAGCCTTTTGGTTATCAAATGAGATGAAACATCGCTCAAATAACGTAAACAAAAAGAGGCAGACAGGAGAGAAGCAAAGTCAATGCGATGTATCTGTGTGAATAAGTCATTCCTCGCCCTGCATCGCTCAACATCTTTATTTTATCCTCAAAGCAATTTCAGTCAAAAACAACTGGACTGGTTGTTTGTCTAGGAAGACGTTTCACCTCTCATCCAAGAGGCTTCATCAGTTCATGTACGCATCTGACCAGGCTGGGACTGGTCCAACTAACTGGTGTGGAGATCCAGGTATTTAACCTCTCACAAGGCCGATGATGTCACTGAAACCCTTTGTGCTCCAAGTGCCCACGCCCATCGTTAGAGTGACAGTCGGTGGTGGGCAGTTGGTTTCGACGTCGTTAGTGCTCTATTGAGTCTGAACGACAGTCGTTGGGGTCACCCGGGCCATGTGTGAACAGTTGTCCTTTGAGGTTAGATTGTTGAATCTCCTGGGGAGGGATGAAAGGGCGGCATTGTAAATTGGAGATAAGTGGTGTCTCAGACCCCCTCCTCTGTTTAGCGATGGTTTCTCCACTTTTACATAGATGGCTTCTTTTACTCCTCTTTCAAACCATCTGTCCTCTCTGTCCAAGATTTGGACATTGCTGTCATCAAAGGAGTGGGCTTTATCCTTGAGGTGTAAGTGGACAGCCGAGTCCAGGCCTGAGGAGTCAGCTCTCCTGTGTTGGGCCATGCGTTTATGCAGTGGTTGTTTTGTTTCTCCAATGTAAAGATCTTTGCATTCCTCGTTGCATTGGACAGCATAAACCAGGTTGCTTTTGTGGTGGTGTGGTGTTCTGTCCTTCGGATGTACTAGTCTCTGTCTGAGTGTGTTACCGGGTTTGAAATACACAGGGATGCAGTGTTTGTTGAAAATCCTCCTGAGTTTCTCCGATACCCCAGCCACATACGGGATGACTATGTTGTTTCTCCTGTTATCTTTTTCTTTCTCAACCACTTTGGTTTTCTTTCTGGAGGCAGCTGCCGTTTTAACAAAGGTCCAGCTGGGGTAGCCACAAGTTGTGAGGGCGCCTCTCAGGTGCTTGCGTTCTTCCCCTTGAGCCTGTGAGCTAGTGGGTACGTTATCAGCTCTGTGCTGCAGTGTTCTGATAACGCCGAGCTTGTGTTCCAAAGGGTGGTGAGAGTCGAAAAGTAGATATTGATCCGTGTGAGTGGGTTTTCTGTATACCCCTATGTGGAGGCTCCTGTCATTCTCCATATGGACGTCACAGTCCAAGAAGGGCAAGCTGTTGTCTTTAACTTCCTCTCTGGTGAACTTGATGTTTCTGTCCACTGAGTTGATATGTTCAGTAAAAGTTTGCACCTCTTTGGATTTGATCTTAACCCATGTGTCGTCCACATATCTGAACCAATGGCTTGGGGTTACTCCTTTAAAGGAGTTCAACGCCTTGCCCTCTACCTCCTCCATGTACAGATTTGCCACAATAGGGGATACTGGTGAACCCATGGCACAGCCGTGTTTCTGTCTGTAAAAAATGCCATTAAACTGGAAATATGTGGTATTCAGGCACAAATCCAGAAGTTGGCAAATGTGGTCTGGTTTGAGATTTGTTCGGTTTTGTAAGGAAATGTCCTGTGTGAGCCGCTCTCTTACCGTGGCCAAGGCCTCCATGGTTGGAATACAGGTGAACAAGGAAGTCACATCGTAGGACACCATGGTTTCATCTGGATCCATTTTTAGGTCTCGGACTTTGTTCACAAAGTCCATGGAGTTTTGGATGTGGCGTGGGGTGTTTCCCACCAGTGGTGCCAGAATATTGGCAACATGCTTGGCAATGTTATAAGTGACCGAGTTTATGCTGCTGACAATGGGCCTGAGCGGGGCCCCTTCTTTATGGATTTTTGGGAGTCCATATAAGCAGGGGGTTGAGTCCTGGGGGTAAAGCCTGTAATACTGTGGTTTGCTAATGACTCCTTCTTTTTGTAGTTGCTGTAGACATTCTATCACCTTCTTTTTGTAACCGCTGGTAGGGTCTCGTTTCAGAGTTTCATAAGTGTTAGAGTCACTGAGTAATGCAGAGTTCTTTGCCTGATAATCAGTTGTATTGAGAACAACTGTGCATCTACCCTTGTCTGCTGGAAGGATAGTGATGCTGTGGTCTTTGCTCAGTGCCGTTACTGCTTTTCTCTCCTCAATGGTGAGGTTGGATGGGGGGACCTTAGCCTGGGACAACGCTGCTGACACTTTCAACCTTAGCTGTTCAGCCTCAGTTCCATTAAGGTTGTTTTTCTTTATAGCTGATTCCGTAGCCGTAATCAACTCCACAACGGGTACCTCTTTTGGTGTCATGGCAAAGTTCAAGCCCTTGGCTAAGACCTCCTTCTCTGGGTGGGAAAGATCTCTGTCCGACAAATTCTTAACCCATCGGTTTTGTGTTTCTTCCTTTGCTGGAAAGTCATTTTTTTGCCTCCAAGTGAGTATTTCTGTGTTTTTGCCAGTGTCCCGGGATTGCAAATTGTGAAATTTCTTGGTTTGTCTCTCTTTGCTCTTGTTGTGCTGAGATAGTTGGGCTTTCTGGGTGAAATCCACAACTCTTTCCATGATAGAGACAGGTAGGATTGATGTGAGTTTCTGGAGTGAGAGGTCCGCTTTCTCTTTAAGCCCTTCAATGGTGAAATTGACCTGCCTTATTCGCTCACCGAGGAGTTGGTTTTGAGCCTTTTCTATGATTTTCTCCAGTCTATGCCCTCTCATAGTGGAATTCAAACATAGGCTAGTTGGTGTAAGCCTTTGTTGTTTGCATCTCAGACTGAACCGTAGGTGGTTTCTGTAATCTGCAATTTTCCGAGCCAACCTTTCATGTTCCCGCACCGTTTTCAGGGTTTCCGACCCAAATTCTTGTGCAATAAGCCTGTGAATGTTCTCATTCGTCCAGGTCATCGTTCACACATGGCCCGGGTGACCCCAACGACTGTCGTTCAGACTCAATAGAGCACTAACGACGTCGAAACCAACTGCCCACCACCGACTGTCACTCTAAAGATGGGCGTGGGCACTTGGAGCACAAAGGGTTTCAGTGACATCATCGGCCTTGTGAGAGGTTAAATACCTGGATCTCCACACCAGTTAGTTGGACCAGTCCCAGCCTGGTCAGATGCGTACATGAACTGATGAAGCCTCTTGGATGAGAGGTGAAACGTCTTCCTAGACAAACAACCAGTCCAGTTGTTTTTGACTGAAATTGCTGTGAAGATAACGATGACCTGGACGAATGAGAACATTCACAGGCTTATCTTTATTTTAATTTACTCTCCTCTGTCTGAGAGCTGGAACAGCACAACGTCTGTGGCCTCACGTCTCTCATCACTTTTCTACTTTTTTAATTCAGCCTCCAAGTAACAAAGCTCTGTTGTTCTACCTATGTACACAGACAAATTTGGCATCTGTCAGTGGGAATATGAGCTGTTTCTCAGCAAACATTTCCCAGGCCACAACCAACACATATCAGTGCTTCCATGCCTTCAGAAGCACAATACATGTTTGTCTATCACAAACTGGAACATTACATATACAGAAAATAGGTACTAAGCCCCTCACAGTCAGATTATGCAGCCTTAGACTAATTAAATCTAAGACAACGATAGAAGAGGAGCATGTGACTGTGGGGGCATCAAAACATCAAAGCATCAACCATTCTATAAATGTGTTTAAGGCTGAATTCAGTTATGTATGTAATCCAAGTCCCCACCACAGAGACTTGCCAAAAATTGCAGTTCTCCATGTGTCCAGTAGGAGTAGTTTGCATAATAGAGCAGTTTCTCATTGACCCCCATGTTAAACAGGCCATTTTCACAGCATAATTCAATTTATATAAGGCCTGTTTACAAAAAACATTCTAGTCTGTATGTTTAGGTCATATCTCCATGACAAAACTGAGGGGGGTGAATTATTTTGTACTAGGCTAGTTTTTATTTTATTGGAGATTAAAGTTTATGAATAATTCAGGGCGTGACCTACTGAGTGACAGCTAGCCTCTGACCCTCACTTCTCCTCGAAGGTATAAGTCAGGCAGATGGACATATCTCCCTCCCCCGAATGTCACATCAATGCCCTTTTTTGGTAAGAGGAAATGAGGCTGAGTCAAAGTCTGACAAGATGGCGACTCCCATAGGCGAGGACGACTGGATCAAGTTGAGAGAACGGACCCCGAACGAGTATGCTACATCCATTTTTTATACAGTATATGGATTAACCTCTTCTTCCCTGAGACCCCGTCGGCGGGGGCAATCAGATAGTATAACAACATCCCCCTCTGCAGCAACATGTAGCTTGCATACAGACACACATGCTGCATACCCACAGAAAGCTAAGAATCTCTTCTACACGCTCATATAAACCATTTGTATGACCAACAAACACAGTTACAACAGCGAGCAATCAAACAATATGAGGCGAAAAAACAGAAATAAGAGCAACACAGACAAATAAAGCTGGCACAGTGGCTGCTCTGATATCAGCAAGATTTCACTGCATCCACTCCAAAGCAGAGTCTCCACACGCTCCAAAAATACTATTTTTATCACTCTACGACCAAGTTTCACTGATCCAGCAGCCAAATATGACAGAAAACAACAAGCGCATTTGAAAACCAAAACCAGAAATGCTGTCTTACCTTTGTTGTATCACAGTGAAAAGTTTAATCCACAGAAAGAAAAACCGCTGAAATGGAAGGACAACATCTCCCAGCATGCTTTGGAGGTCTTTCCGCCTTCTTTGACCTGCTAAGCCCGCTTTTCAAAGGCTCTGATTGGGTCATAGCGCCTGTCCGTCATGTAGTGTAGCTCGTCCTTATCCCTTTGTGATTCGCTAGTCGTGTGGTTTAAGTGAAAAAAACGCCCACAACTTGATTCTATTGGTTCTTACGATTCCAACGAGGTGTCATGCTTCAAGATTGACCAATGTGGACGGAAGATATAGCCCCGCGTAAGGGCAAAGGGACTCTGTCGCGCTAACGGCGCTAGCGCGCTAGCGACGTTAGCGCTGTGACGCACGGTGACGGACTGAGGCTGGCGTTAATACACGGACTGACACTCGCTGTTCTGCTGCTTTTATGCACTTTATCTTCCTGTGGCTGTGCAAGCCAAGGATCTGTGTCTTGTAAATAGTTGTTTGCAGAATATTTTGGCCAGCACTTTGCTATTGCACTTTGTAGTGGCACATTGTTGTTGTTGCTGTTGCTGATTTCCATCATTATTGTTACTATTTTAATTACTATGTCCCTACTATTATTATATCATTACAGTTATTGTTGTATTATAGTGAATACAGTAATCTGACCCTTTTGGAGACAAATGTAGTTCTTTTGTAGGGTTTATGTGTGTGTGTGTAGGGGGGGGGGTCCTATTTATTATTTTTTATTTTTTTTTCAAAAACTGTTTTCTCTTAGATCCAAAATGACATTTAAATCAAATTAAATTAATTTTACAACGTGGTACCTAAGAAATCTCAAATGGCACTAATGGTGCCAAATTGTGCCAGATTGTGCCAAATATGCCAAACTTGAGGACGCCTATATATTTCTTCAATAAGACCTCTATAATTGTTCCTCTGCTTTATTTCAGCAGCATCAAACTTCTCACAGGTGATGTCCAGATGTTGTTCCATGGCTTTATTGAGTTTTTTGGCTACTGTGGCATTATTTTCAAAGGGATATTTATATAAAATGACAATTTTTTTTTGGCGAGGGAAGAAATTCTTCCATTTTTGCTTTGTTCCATCTGCATTTACTCTGACACACTTGCATTAATAGTGCTGCTTACACTTCTGATGCCATCTCACATGTGTAACCTTTATTGTAATACCAAGATAATGCACATAAAGCTTGTAATTACAGAGATATACCCTATTTATTCTGAGCATGTCATTTTCGAGCAGGAACCTCAAAAACGGACTCAGGGAAGAAGAGGCCATAGTCTTAAACTTGGTATTAGACATATATACATACACACAGACGATATGCAAGTATGTGCATATCTTCTGTACTCAGATTTCCTTTTTAATTCTTCCTTTAGTGCTACTTTTATATACTTTGTTGAGGAGGCTACAGATACATTTCATTGTGCAATGCTGTATTTTATAATAACAGCAATAAATCCTTGAAATGGTGGAGAGGAGAGTAGTGCAAGAAGAGGTGAAATGTGCAAAATCAGCACAACAATCTAGAAACTTCTACAACATGTAGAGATGGGTTTATGAGAGGAGTAACATATGTATGGTGAAGTATGGCTGATGAGTTGAGCAGTCAGTCTGGGGAAAGAAGGTCTCTATAGTTTGTAGACTCAGTAGCACACACAGGACAAAACAGATCTCATCAGGTTACATGATCTGGAGATTGAATATGGTAAAAATTCAGATTTTCTGGAGTGTTGATGTGCAGCTGTCAATGATAAAGGTATGCTGTCTTGCAAAGAAAAAATAGGTGAATGTGTTCAAACACCCCTCACAAGCTGCCTCTGTGTGCTGCAGTGTTTCTGTTTGGTCCTGTGTGTGCACATCGTCATATCACTTCTTTCCTGTCTTTCTTTCTTTCTTTCAGGTAGAGGATGCCATGCTAATGTTTGACAAAACCACCAACCGACATAGAGGTAAGGTATTCCACTACTACTGTGTATCCATTTGTGTGTGTTTGGATATGTGTGTTTGTCCGTTTAGAAGTATTCCAAACTTCTTTCAGTTCTTTCGATAGCCACTTACATTGAACTATTGCATTATATCATAAATTATTAGGGGTGGAGAAAAAAAATGGATTCATGTAAACATTTTGATTCCTATCTTCAAAAATTCATAATCGATTCATAACTTTTCGAAAAATCGATTTTTAAAAACTCTTTTTCATTCTGACTGTGCGCACATCGTGGCTTTTGTAACACTCTGTTGCAGGAAGCTACCGACTAGTCAGTCACCGAAGAAGATAAGTCTTTTGGCGCACCTAAGATTTCACAACCTCCAGGGAAGACAGAGCTGGATACGACTCATTCAATATGCAAGGTTTTCAAAATGAAAGTCAAGTATTACGGCAACACTATGAACGAGAGAGCCGTCATTCACTTCAACGTAGTCAAACCAGCCAGCCTTATATATTTAGTGTTCTGACATTTATGGTAAATGCATTGAAATGGCACAGAGCAGCTGACGGTCATTCTGTCTCACTCTGCAGTATAAAACTCTGACATGAAGGTAAACACTTTACTGTCATTCTGTCTCACTCTGCAGTATAAAACTCTGACATGAAGGTAAACACTTTACTGTCATTCTGTCTCACTCTGCTTTATAAAACTCTGACATGAAGGTAAACACTTTACTGTCATTCTGTCTCACTCTGCAGTATAAAACTCTGACATGAAGGTAAACACTTTACTGTCATTCTGTCTCACTCTGCAGTATAAAACTCTGACATGAAGGTAAACACTTTACTGTCATTCTGTCTCACTCTGCAGTATAAAACTCTGACATGAAGGTTAACACTTTACTGTCATTCTGTCTCACTCTGCAGTATAAAACTCTGACATGAAGGTAAACACTTTACTATCATTCTGTCTCACTCTGCAGTATAAAACTCTGACATGAAGATAAACACTTTACTGTCATTCTCTCTCACTCTGCAGTATAAAACTCTGACATGAAGGTAAACACTTTACTATCATTCTGTCTCACTCTGCAGTATAAAACTCTGACATGAAGATAAACACTTTACTGTCATCCTGTCTCACTCTGCAGTATAAAACTCTGACATGAAGGTAAACACTTTACTGTCATTCTCTCTCACTCTGCAGGATAACACTCTGACCTTCAGAGAGGAGATGAAGTATAAACTTTAGACGAATACACCACCTGAAAAACAACTAATCAAATTGCGTGGAAAATATTTTTGTTGTGTCCACGTGTGTTTTCAGTTTTTGGAATAAAGTGTTACACAATCAGGCCCAAATACCAAATAAATATGGAAATAAGATGAATTGCATGATATTCACAGAACTTTTCACTGTGGAATTTCAGGATTAAAGGACTTCCAAAATATGATTTACACTAAAATATTATAATTGTATTATGTTGTATAAAAATACAAACAAGCAAAATACCAGTTTTCTGAGACATAAGGCAGCTATTAGCCTACGTGTATGATTGTATACATGTCAATAGCACTTTTATTTTCGAAGTCACTGAGAATTGAGATATACTAAAGAACTGTGGAAGTTAAGGATGGATGAATTATATTTGGTCATAGATTTGCCTTTGTGTGTTTACATCATTGCAATCAGTTGATACCTTGTCAAAAAATAAAGTCAAATCTTAGGTTTTCATGCCATAATTAGGACTGGAGTAGATCCTAAAGCATGTACTAGTTCAAAAATCGATTTGGAATCGTGAATAGTTTTGATTTTCGATTCATGACACCAAAAATCGGAATTGAATCAAAAGATTCCCACCCCCATATATTATGCAATATATAAAATCCTGCTTCTCTGGCATTCACTTCTAGATGCGTGCATGCGTGCGTGCATGTACGTACACACACACACACAAAGTGTATTTCCTCAATGATTCCTGCTTTGCTTCCCTCAAGGTCAGATCCATTGTTGTTCATTACAGATAGCTTTCACTCTGCCCAGCAATCCATTCTAAATCTCTTCCCTTATCACCGTAATTCTCCACACACTGCCCACTGATACATATACACAAGTGCATACAATTGACAATCGCGCCTGCCAGCTAAACACACCACATAGACAGACATGTATTTCCCCTATCAATTTAATTAGACCCATTTCCCCTTCAGGCATTTTGTCCCTCTGATGAGTCGATCTGGATCTACACTGGCATTCTGGTGATTTCATGGTGGAAGGGAGAGACTTGGAGGTGAGAAAGAATAACAGGGTCAAATGAGGGAGTGAGAGGAAAGGCAAAAGAGAAAAGGTGCCCCACAGTTGAACAGAAGGACAGCGATTGAAGGAGGGAGGCCTGTGTGGTCCGATAAGGGTTCAGATAGCTGATGCTGCAGAGCAATACAGGCGGCAGGATGGTTATCTCCACCCCCTCCTTATCTGAAGGCCTTATCTGTGGCTTCAGCAGTGCAGCCCTCTGCCCCAAAACAGAGGACTTTACAAAGACACAGCAGAAGAGAGGACAAAGACTATCTGTAGTTGTCATTTTACAAAGCAATACAACTGGAAAAGCTAACATGTAGGAACAACCTTTCAACTTTTTTGTGCCAAAGTGTGTTCATATCACTCAGCCCAAATTCACAGCAGAAATAAGATATCAGTGGTACAACAGCACCATCCAATCAATCCATCAAAGTCCTTCATAAATGTCTCTTTCCTCAGAACTGTTAGCACTTGGCAAAATCAGGACTCAAATGCAGTCAGGGTATGATAAATGCAGGCTTTATTTTTGACACTCAAATACCCTCTTTAGACAGAGCGATAACTCAACAGGCTATTAAACTCTAAAGGCGTCTACACAGACGAGAACTTTACAAAGAAAACAATTGTGGCAAGAAACACCAAACAAATAAACTGAAAATCGCTCCAGAGGGAGGAAAGGACGAGAGGCCAAAGCTACACTGATCTGAATAATAATCTATTAAAAGTTCACGAAAGAAAGTCACTCACAAGAAGGAAAAAACAAAAGGTTACAAACATAAACTATGCTGCACAGAGCTAATTAAACTACAACTCAAAAATACTCAAAGAGGAGGAAAAACAAAGGCACTATGAAATTAAACTAGCTTCCCAAGCTGACCAAAAATCGCTCTTCTACAGAGGTGTTCGAGAAAACAGAAATACAAGCGAGGCAATACTTAGCGACCTGACAAGGCTGTGCTATTGGCTGGAGGTACGAGATGATATACTCTGACAACAAGACAGGAAGACGAGGACTATATACACATGAGAGAGGGCGACACAGGTGGACACAGTCAGGGTAATCAGGGAACACAGCAGACATGGTGACACAGGAAGAAGGGCAAGTGACCTGAAACGAGAGGAAGATTTCTTTTCAAAATAAAACATGAATTTCACAAGACAAAAAACCCAAGACAGGACACCTCTCACTGCGGTGTGACAAGAACCAGCTATTCACAACAATGTCTCCTGGAAATAAAGTTTGTATAGAACTACATTGTTGTCCCATGTTCAAATTATGTTCAGAGGCATGTTATGTACAAATGGACATGTAAAGACTTAAGTGAGGCCTATTAGCAGCAACACTATCTTTTAATAGGCTACAGTTTTTACAGTGTTTGTCTTTTACCCACAACCCTAAAACATAATGGTCCTTTTCAGAGTCTATTGTTTGATCTGGCTAAAACTTGACTATATTTTAGTGTTATGTTGTCATTGGAAAGGCATAAGGCAATACAATGGTGAAGTCTGTGTTTGTTCTGGCCTAAGATCCATCTTCTTCTGACAAATTTAAGAGATACTTTACCCATTTTAATCCACCTCTGTGTCATGGCAATTTTGCCATCGTGTTCAGAGGAATGGTCTTTGGCCTATCTCCATAGCAAAAGTCCCTGTGGAATGGAGCATTGGAGCTTTCCGCCACTGAGCGAAAGGGTTTTTGACAACGGTCAAACGCAGATAGCAGAAGAGGAGCAATGGGAGGGATAAAGCCTGACAATCTGCTCATGGCCGGATTTCAACACATCCGTTACACAACTACCCCATTTCTAATTCTTCAGCTGAGGTCCTGAAAAAAAGACAGCCAAGTAGACTGACAAGGAGATAAGGGCAACTAAGAGCAGCTTCCACTGACCAGCTGCTTCTGTAAACAGAGTTACACAGTTAAAAATTAAAACGTGTTGTGTTTGGGGTGGAGCCGCCTGGTATACAGCAAAAGGTTTAGAGTTTTATAGATTTCCTTCAGAAAAATAACCTGTGGGTGAGGAGGTTATAGTGTATGAGTGCTACAGAGAAGACCATAAGACTGCCTGGTGGAGGAGGAACCTCTTCTAACGGGGCAGACTGGGAACGAACCTCCATCATCGTGTCTGTGGAGACATTTTCTCACAGAGAACAGATCTGTGTCTCCAGTTGAACAGTTTTTGACTAAATTATACCAAACTTGTTTAATCTACAAATATACACTAAATGATGGTGTAATGTTTAGAGTTAATTTAATGGTGTTAAACTAAAGTCTAACTTCTTATCATTGTAACCAAATATCGTTTTAACGGCCTAATTTATCTTCGTGTTAACCAGAGTCGTCAAAAGGACGATAACATCGGTGAATTAGCCATGTGCTCCTCTCTAGTCGGACACCCCGATCTCCTCGCTGTAAACACTGGGAGCTGCTGATTGTCCACATTAACACCAATGCTGTCAAAACATCTGGGACCAAACTTCAGTCCTTCACAATAAGATGACATGCTTTAACAGCTCCAAAATATACCATAAAGTCTTCTTCATTTCCATTTTGAATGTAATCCACCACCTTAACCGCTCAGGCTGGGCATCATCCAAGCGTTCTGATTGCTCTCATCAAAGTAACTTTTATTTTCTGATTTGACATGTAGATGGCCATGTACAAGCATGAAATTTCACTTTTAGATTCTTAGAAGTGCGTATATTAATTATACTTCTACTTCGGTGCAGATCACCCAGTAATTCAAGCCATTTACTCTGGTTAAATGACACGGAAGGGCTTGTTTAGTGGTGGCTTTTGCCAGCCGGAAGAACGTATATTTTTGTTGTGACGTCATGATGAATTGTCGTTTACTCAAATTTGGACATATGTATCTCATACCAGCAATAAATCTGACAGTAGGTATCCCAAACCATATATTATTTTTTCCATTAAATTACATTTAACATTATACAGTATGCCTAGCTCACTGACAATAAAAGTTACACTGACATCAGTTAAAATGAGACTTCAGGCCTGGATCTGTGCAACTTTAGAGAGACAGTCTTGGAGTCACCTGGTTCAGAAGCTTTTGAAGCTGGGAAACTGATTTATCATCCGAAAACTGGTTTGTGTGATGTTGTCCTCCACTTTCTCACACACACAAACACAAACACACACACACACGGTCATCCTGTGGGTAACTCAGTGTATCAGTGGGAGGGGTGAAGATGTGTGAAGAGCTGGTTTAGGGGGAGCAGGGAGAAGCAGGCTGTGTCTTTAATTATTTTTTCCTATGGTTAATGAATTTTTAAAAAGCCCACACTGTCTGCTTCTGCAGATTTATGGTGATGTATATTCAACAGACCCACTCTATCCAAACATCCAACTTCAAACTAACTTTACCCTGGTCTGCTGCTGCAGTTTCATTACTGTTTCTCATATTGTTTGGCTTTAATAACTTCAGGCAAAGCCGAAACAAAAGAATCACAGAATGCAAAATCTGTGTTAAGCTCAACTACATAAACTATCAGCGTTAGCTTGATACTAATGTTAGCTTTGTGAGATTAATTTTTAGATTGGTGTTCCTTAAATTACATAATTTTGAAAAGTGTTTTCTTATTGGTGCTGCCTCCATCTGCTGCTAAAGCCGTTAAACTGGGAGAAATACACGTTAATTATTAATGTCAGCTAAAGGCAAGTTTATGTTACAGGTTTTAATGTTGACCACATTACGTTAATTTTTCTGCGTTATTAGCTCTAACCATCTCACTGAGTTTGAGAGGCTGGAGGATTTTTATTTATTTAACAGAAAGAGCTGCTGACATTAAACATCTCTTTTTTTTCAGAGTGTCCTGAGACAGACAGCAGCACGACTGACAATGTTTCTGACAAACATAATGAGCAGCCAATACAAAATACATGACTATAATGCAATAAAAATGTATCAAATAACAATATATATCAAAATCCACCATAATCATGAATATATAATGCAGAATATCTACAGCCAGATGTGTCTGCCTCCAGGTTATTATCAAACTTCTTTAAAATCCTCCAATGAGAGCAGGACCTGGAGATTCAGGTGTGTCTGTAATTAGTTCGGGTAAACTTTCTTTATTTACATTAGATTATAAAGTGTCATTAGTTGGGTCTTTGTTTTATTATACAATGCGGTTGTACTTCAACTCTATTTTTATTATTTATTAAAACCATAAGAGACTTGATTAGGACTTGCTGCTGTCCTCAGAGACTTGAGACTTGACTAGGACTTGCAAAAAGTGACTTGTGACCCTCTCTGGCATGATGTCCTTGGGAAGCCCTCTCTTTATGTGCGTATTGTCATGTTTAACTGTTACTGACTCTGTTGTTTCATAGTTATAGGATCACTGAGATCATTGAGACTCTAATTGCCATTGACCCTCTGATCTGTATTAAACTTCATGGCAGTCTTTTTCACTTTGCAGTGATGGAAACCCATTCGCTAGAAAAAAAATCAAAACAAAACATTGAAATTGTATGTTTCTGTAAATCACAGCTACGTTGAATGTCAACATTTCTGAACTGCTGCAACCCATGCCTCATTTTTTGACGCTCCACAGTTGTAATTTTAAACATGATTAACTTAATTTCAAACAAAAACTATTAGCATTACTTAGGTTAAGGCAACAAAGGTTGTCTGTGCCCGAGCTGTCAATCACCCTTTGGTCGCTTACACAGCGGCCGGAAGTCGTACTCAGGGGGAGTCCCAAGACAGAGGAAGACAGTAAATACGGTCTTATTCATGGAGTTGGTACGAGAAAGTCTCCTCTCTAAATGGGTGCAGTGAGGCAGGGTTTTTTTCTCCAAACTAAAGGACTCGAACAAGCATTGATTTAGAAGAAGCTGTATTTCCACTAATCTACAGTAGCCTATGTAGTGCTTTTATAAGACACTCAAGCAATGTAACAAAGCACAATCATTTGAACACAACCATATACAGTAGAGTTCAGTGGCGGCTGCTGGTCTTTCATGAAGGGGAATCAGTCCTTACATCATACAACGTCAATTAGATGATACACTATGAGATGCTGTCAAAGTGTTTTTTTGTTTTTTTTTAGTTCAGGCTGCTAAAAAATATGTGAAAAATAAAATCGACAACCAGATGGCCATTAGTTGTTACGTGAGGAAGTCTGCACACACGTAACAACGTTCTTCTACACCACTGGATAAAAGTGTCAACTTCCCTGTGTTGTTGTGGCGTCTGTACGACCACACACCAAATCCGGCTGAGAGCTACAAACAATCAACAACCGGCCTTATCTCAGGGAGAAAAACGACCCTGCTCTCCACATGCAAATTAGGGGCGTTTCGGTGAGATAGACCCACCTAATTCCAGATATTCAACACTAATGGAAATGCACCTAATGTCTTATATACATACATATAGAGTAATTTTCCATATCTATGGTGTATTTATTGACCTCACTGACCATCCCTGTCTACAACGCTGCCTCCACCTTTTCCCTCTTTAATCAGGCGCTTTATTTACGACCTTCTCCACTGTCGCCAAGCTTGTTGTTGTTAGAAACTTTGACTGTGCCCTCTGGTGAATTTATTGCTTAAGATCTTAATGTAAAGGAAGTATGTAGGAAGTCACAGTTATATTGTTCCAAATGAACATCTATTTTCATACGTGAAGGGAGCATAAATGAGCCTTCAAACTTCGGTGGCCACATTGTAATCGTCAGCAGTGGAGCATCAGTCTTTTATCAGCCTATACCTCAAAAGCGTTCAGCCTCAGTACTGCTGTTAGTGCTCACTGCATCACTCATAGCCCAATGTACAATCAATGTAGTATCTGTATAATAAAGTACTCTATGAGGACCTGATGGGTTGTCCATGTTACCCATGTCCATGCCTGATTTAAAACCATTCCTCTTTGTCTGTCCTATTGCCCATACTGACCATATACGTATACCATACATCACAGCTGCTGCTCTAACATATTGACTGTCATCTGTCATCTACTGTAGCTACCCTGACCTCGCCACACTAACCATGGCCCCTCACTCACTCAGTCACTCAATCACAGGGCTGTGGCTACACCATATTAGGAGTTAATGAATCATAAAAGCATCAATCATAAAAACAAACTTGTTTGCTTGTTGTTGAACCAACTTTGCTGTTTCACAGATACAGAAGCTAGTGTATTCCTGTTCATTCCATCTTTGCAATCATGTTGAAGATGATCATCATCTATGATGTTTGCGCATAGTCTATCATGAAACTTTTATATGTATTATGCTTATGCGCCAGCTGTGGCTGAAAGCATTATGTTTTGGGGCTGTCCGTCCATCCTCAATGCTTCCGTTTGTCCGTCTGTCCCATTCGTGAATTCGATATCTCAGGAACTCCTGGGGGGATTCTCTTGAAATGAGGCACAAATTCAATTAAATTTTATTTGGAGTTCCAAATCATCTCAAGACACTTTACATATAGAGAAGGTCAACACCACACTCTATGACGTATTTATGATTTACAGAGACCCAACAATTCCCCCGTGAGCAGCAACAAGTCGCACCATCTTTTATAATAATAATAATATTTATATACAGTATTTAGCCAGCAGAAAGACAGACAGAAGACAGACAGACAGACAGTCAGACAGACAGTCCCAGAGATGCAAGCAACCACAAAATTAACATTAACTATAATAATATCTACAGTATACCGGCGGTGTGGTGGTTAGCACTATGGCCTCACAGCAAAAGGGTTCCTGGTTTGAATCCCGGCTGGGGCCCTTCTGTGTGGAGTTTGCATGTTCTCTCCGTGTCTGCGTGGGTTTTCTCCGGGTTCTCCGGCTTCCTCCCAAATTCCAAAGACATGCAGGTGTTAGGTTCATTGATGACTTTAAATTGCCCATAGGTGTGAATGTGAGTGTGAATGGTTGTCTGTCTGTTTGTCTCTATGTGTCCTGTGATAGACTGGCGTCCTGTCCAGGGTGTATCCCGCCCCCAGCCCAGTTAGGGACAAGCGGTTGAAGACGATGGATGAATGATGGATTTATCAAATAATACAAGTAGTATATATATATATATATATATGTGTGTGTGTGTGTCGACTAGTCTAATTAGACTAATCACTCTAAATGACGACCACTAACCAAGAAAATCCTTGGTCGGAGGCAGCCCTTATTCTTATACAGTATATCTCATATATTATATGAGTTGGGACAGACATGGATGTAAACTGCAACTTGGCTAGTTGGCGGATCAAGCAATTGTAAAATGGTAAATCTAGTTTATTTTACCTCATTACAATCATGTCTGTCTGAACATTGTGGTCATCTGTTTAGTAGTTTGCTAATGTAGTCATGACCTGATCATTTCTTTGCACTTTTATCCAGTGCTCTCTGTGCAGATGACAAAGCCTGATCAGTTTGACCTCCCTGTCCTCTGCTAACAAGGTTTAGAAATGTGAACTTGATTCAGCTGAGACACAATATCCCTTTCCCTAACTTGTAAGGGAATGTCTCACAGTGAATGAAGCAGTAAGCTTGATAAATACAGAGCACAGTCATTGACATTGGATGAGCTGCTCAGCTAAGTGCCAGGAAGTTTCAAATGCAAGTGTTTGTGTTATGCACCGGAAGATGAATACTGAACTGGAGATGAGTTAGGAAAAACTTTGATCTTACTGGCACAGAAGCAGAGGATTCCATCAAATTCATTCTTCCTAATCTGCTCAGACAGTGAAAAAATGCTGACAAATCTAGTCGAACTAAGTCATAGTTTGTAGGATGAAAAACACATCCATGCTCGAATATGAGCAGTGGGACTTTCTTCCATTTTTTCGTACATCTTGGACTCCTGCATGATTGGAATATCCCACCATTACCACAGGGGGTATCTGAGGAGCGGATGGCATTCTCTCTTGGCCTGATCTCTGGTTAGTTTTGCAGCATGACAGGCAGACTCCCTGCATGACTGTGCTGATTGGCCCATTACCTCCCCTCCAGCTGTGTGGGAGGTCTGGGGGAGCAGCTGCAGCTCACGGAAGGCCACTTGATACGGAAATCACTCTTATAAATAATATAGCGGTGGTAATAACCAGCTGCTCTTGACCTTGCCCACTACCATGTCTGTGGCCAGTAATGATTTCACCACCGCCTGTGATTGGTGCATGCATTATTGAGCAACTTCCTTCTTCAGAATCTAGCCTGGCTGGGTGCCAATTTCAAGTCAGATAGCATATTCTCTTTCATTAGTATTTTATACTATCACTGTTCCATTTATCTTTCTTTACATCATAAAAGATTACAAGAATACCTGCACCACGAGGCTGACTGGGGTACTGTGATGAGTTCTTCACTGTGAGGACCATCTGTCTGTTTTCCAGTTAGGCAGAGCGGACCCTGTCTCTGCTCTGTACTGTGTGGGTGGGAGCAGTTTATCAACTCAGGACACTACAGCACTGCTACCTGATGGATTTGTTTTCCGGACCAGTTGGGTAAAAGTAATGCTGTGGTCTGAGACAGTGTTTTCTAATTTCATCTTTTGTATTTTGCAATTTACAAATATATTATATATTGAATTGTGTTATAATAATTAGTGATAGACCGATACATCGGCCGGCAAATTTTATTTTTTCCGGTCATTATTTACAGGTACAGGCAGGCAGCTCCATTTTGCTGGTGACGCCTTTTTTAAGTTCGAAAAATGTTCTTTTTTTAAAATGAGACTCATTTGTTATCATCATTGTGTAATTTTTATGTTGTAAATTGAGGGAGAAAAAGTAGTATATGCTTCAAATATCAACTCAAGAAAATCAGTAGTCCGTATCGGTCATCAGCTAAAGCTGGTGAAAAAAAATCGTCATTGGTCCTAAAAAATCCATATCGATCAATTCCTAATGATAATTGATTAAACAGATGAGCTCAAGTTGTTCTAAGCTGTGGGTGTGTTTAAATGATGTGTTTGACCATTTCTGGAGCTTTCCAAAACCATCAATCTTACATTTACAATCACCCATATTAAATCAAATCAAATCAATATTTATTTTTATGACACTGTTCATACTTTGGCAGTAGCACAAAGTACCTTAGAGAAAATAAAAGCAAAACAAAAAACTAAACAAAACATGAACAACAAAGAAACACCATGAAAACCCAAACCTCCCAACCCCAAAAATATACACACAGTGATACACAAAGACATACACACTCACGCACACACATAGCCGTACACACACCCACACACATACACTAGCTGTCCCTGAGGAGACATGGCTGGGCACCGAGATCAGAGGTGCCCAGCCTTTGGGGGCCACACACACTGAAAGGAATCACGGTCCATGACTGCATGAGGCGCTGCCACAGGGACCCCCCCAGCCCAGGAAGACAGGAGGCTCCACACCACGGTGTAGAGCTCTCAAGCCACCCGGGCCAGGGCCGTTCACGGGACAGCACCCCCATCGGTGGACCAGAGACAACTCCTGGTGTGGTCGGCCCCCTGGAGGAAACACTGGAAAACCGAGGGGCTGAAGCATTAAAATAAGATAAAAAGAATAGAAGCTTAAAACTGAGGGAATAAAAAACAGTCAAAACTGTAAAATAAGATCAAAAGAATAAAAACTGAGGGAATAAAAAACAGTCAAAACTGTAAAATAAGATCAAAAGAATAAAAACTGAGGGAATAAAAAACAGTCAAAACTGTAAAATAAGATAAAAAAACAATAAAAAACTATAAGGGAATAATAACAGTCAAAACTGTAAAATAAGTTAAAAGGAATGAAAACTATGAGGGAATAAAAACAATCAAAACAGTAAAAATGAGATAAAAGGAATAGAAGCTAAAAATAATTAAAAAAAAATATATATATAAGCATAAAGCATAAAAGGAATTAGAAATAAAATAAACAGGTCAGTTAAAACCTGTATTTAAACAAATATCTACCACCTCCCTTGTGGTTTCAGCAGTCAGTCACAGTCTGGAGCGGCCACGCACTGATCAGAGAAATGTAATGGCACAGTAAATGTTGAGTACAGACAGCACAGTCAAATACTGTCCATGTACACTGACACACAGTCACAGCAACAGGGTGTCTGTAAAAATAATCTAGCTTTACATGTAATAAATAATAGCTTTTAGTTTTTATTTCCTTGGCAAGATTAATTTAAGAATCAGGCAGAATATCAGATGAAGATCAAATGTTTGACCTCCAGTTTTAGGGAACTGCAACATCTTATTCTTTTAAATAATTGTTTAGAAAATAAGATGATTGGATGGATTCCTGGCAGGTCCAAAATTGTGGGTCAGGGCTCTCAAGTGTCACTCATTGAGCGTGACAGTCATTCTTTTCAGTCTTTGCTCACGCACTCCTACCACACATTGTTTTCCTCACGCAGAAAAACGATTTATAATAGGCTGCAGTGCAATAGCTCTGCTCTCACTATGGAACTGGGAGAAATCAGTTGAGCTGCAAGAGAATGTCACTCTATCCTGTCTTCAAAACTTGAGAGCCTTGGTGGATCCTGTAGTGGATTTCCCACATACTGCTGACAAAGAGCCATTGTAAACAGTAATAAGCCTGTTTTAAGTAGTGGAGTAAGATTAAACATGCTGTGGCTGATTGTAGTCTTAATTTAGACGATGTGATAAAATAATACTGTAGGAATTTTACACACAATACTTTAGTCAAATCAGAAGGACCTCACAGAGTATATATTGCGTAATTCAAATTCTACAGGAGGCTTCCTGGAGTCAGCAGAGTCGTTGGCAGTTTAGTGCGCCAGCAGGCATTTATTAGCAGAAGGACATCGGATGATACAGACGTCTGGAGAAATGTTCTATCCTCTATCTAGCGTACCTGTGTGCAACACAGTACCCAGGATCAGAGCCAAGAAGTTCTGATATCGATTCTAACTACTCCAGCATTTATGCTTGTTACAAAGGCGTGGTTTATGTGTCTGCTTGTGCATGCATATGTGTATTTCAAAAGTAGCCGCTGCTCCAGCCTCCATCTTTCTCCCCGCGCATCGGGGTATCCTCTGTTTCCGCAGGACTCTTCTTCTTTATCTGTGAAAAATGCACGTACTCTCATCCTCCCTGTCCCCTGCCTCCTTACATGGTGTTCCTGCCTCCTTATATGGTGTTCCTGCCTCCTTATATGGTTGTTGTTTGCGAACGGCAGTTCCCTCATCTCAACTAGTTGCCAGGTGCGTTTGTGCAAGCTGGCTATTTCATTGTCTTGTGACCTTGACTGACTGCCAAATGTTCGTGTGCTTTGCAGAAAGCAGAAAAGCTTGAGCCTGGACTAATAATCATACTATCACACTCTCTGAGCCTGGACAAATAATCATACTATCACACTCTTAAATGATTATACTTATTGCGTCTTATTATCACACTCTCATTAATCATTACTAATACACACGCTAACACATGATTATGATACTTCACTCATTGATTATTCATTCTTCAATACTGACCATAGTATCCATGTCTTCCAGTCCATTTTCTGTATTTCTTATTGCTTTCTGTAAATTTGCAAAAAGTTAAGCTGCCTTTTCATTTTAGTCTTGGTTGTCTTTTTAATTACAATTGCCATAATAATGGAGAGCAAATTGCCTGCTAACTGTAGCTGTCATGCTCTGTGTGTCTGTCCATCTGATTATAAGTGCTTTGAATGATTTATATCAAATGTATTTCTGCCCTCCTCTTTCAGAGACAGATGCTGCACAACTTTGACTTTGCTTTTCAACAAGTCTCTTTTTGTGCTCTCAATGCAAATCATCGCTCCATCGTTGAACCATAGCTCCACTTCAGCACACTCTGGCCCCTCCAGCAATAGAAACCTTGTCATTGGAAAATGACCTTGAAGTAGTCCTTTCAAACAAGGAGCTGTTGCCTCTTGATGCTGGCTCCACTGTATCCAGTGGGGAGACAAGTATTGATAACCTGCTTTCCAATGTAACTAATTACAGCTGCCAAAAGCAGAGGCTTGCTTAATGGATCTCCCCAAGGGCAAGGTGATGAACAATCTCTACATCCTCTTCATATCAATTCCCATCTCCTGTCCTCTGCACTTGCGTATGTGTGACTGCTAGGTAGAGGCTCGAAGGCGAATAATTATAGAACCGAGTTGTTCCCTGTGTGTCAGTAAATGTCTGTTTTGCAGACTGCAGTAGCCCCAGGGGTGACCTGTTTGTCATCTTATAAACTTGTCCAGAAAGAGAAAGTGGCAGATGGAGGGATGGAGGTCAAGAACACAGTGCCTCAAGAAGTATAACCTTAAAAGGTTGGGGAGGAGGTGAGGGGAGAGTGAACAGAGGGGCAGTAAGCATGTGGCTGCAGAGAGGGATGTGAGTAATGATTGGAAAAGTGAATTGAAGTGAATGAGCACATTCATGTGTCTGTACATATGTTTATGTTTGAGGAAATACAATGCTTAAGTTTACCAAGAAGGCCTTCAAAATACAGTCTAATCATAACAACGTATTGCCTTATTGTTCCGTAGCCTGCTTAACTGTGGATTTTCTTTTATTGCTGTAACCAATCCTGCCCATTTTACACAGTGATTGGCCAGATGTGCTGTGGTGTGAAAGTAGGCAGTTTGAGCTTCTGTCCTCACACACTTACCTCCATTATTTTACAACTGAGTGCAACACCATGAATGCCTTTAAGGAGAGACTGTCTGAGTCATTGAATCGAGCATGCCCTTCTTGTGTCATGTGTTGTGTTGTTATGGTAAGACACTTCACCCACCTTGCCTCATGGTAATGTGTATGACTGCTGTATGTTTGAGGAGGTGGTCGGAGGAGCCATAATAACCTAAAATTCTATCCAGTAGCATCGTATAGTTCTAAAACATAGTTTATAGTTTATAAGTGGTTATGCTAACAAAAAGGTAGCACTTGCATTATACTATGGAAACTAGAGGGCATAACCTGCCTATCTATTCGTAATAATAACACTGGAAGTTATTGAAGTTTAAGTAAAGTTTTCTATAAAGAGTAATAACATTACAAGGTAAATATTGGGAAGAACATCTCAGCAATAGCATGGCAATGATGGGTTAACTTAGACGACTCTGCTCACAGAGTGGTCTGGAAAGGTAGTAGTAATACCAATGGGAGTTTAGATGAGTCAAGTCAAATAAAGCTGCTTTTTGTACCTAAACCTAACCAGACCTTAACCACAGCATTGTTTTATTTCATAAAGCGTTAAATGACGTGACTTAACTTGGGGATAAAAACCCAATGTTATCCAAGGTTTGCAGAAACGTTATAATGGCAACATTTTATTCTGGTGTTTGGGTTGGTAAATGATATGACAGCGATATGATTAGAGAGAACAGACTGTATCTGGCTAACGTTTGCTAACATGAACCCTCACAGACACTTACCGATCCAAATGAATCTTCAAATGACAAACAAAGATTGATGTTGTAGCATGGCTGTCAGAAATGTTTCATTTGCATGCCAAATGTGATGACTCACAGGCAACATGATGATGATCTGATCTGATCCATAGACCATCAGGATTTTTTTCCACTTCAGAAATCTACTTGGCAGATGCCAATTTTTACTGCCCCCTATACAGTCTCAAGTGGCCCATAGGTACAGTGCATGTGCAACTCTCAACAGAGATGAAAAGGAACAAAATGGCTCACGCATGACTTTTTTTAACATTCTTCCGGAACCACTCCAAAGTAAGTGTCCTTTAACATATTTAAAACATAACCCACTGCGCAATGTGATGTTGGAGTGATGTATGTCATTTGTGGACAATTTCGGTTCAAGGGGTTGAAGGGGTTGTTTTGTAACGCTAGGCGAGGTCTGTGGGACCTCTGTGTAAGGGCTATTTAGAGTGGTCATTTGCCGCTTCAAACATACAGCATTCAGATGAAGCAAGACGGGGTTCGAAACACCAACCCTCTGAACATTGGCCAACCCGCGCTACGACCTGAGCCCTGCTCAGCAACAGCAGCTATGGCAAAAGGTTGTTTTCTGTTAGCAGAGGCGCTTACATTAGCTTGTTGCTCCTGACCTGCATTTTCTGTCTCAGTAGTTTTGACTGTCAGAGAGTTCTGTCATAATAAGGTGGATAGGCTACCATGAAATGATTTTCAACTTATTGCACTTACAATAAAAAATGATAAATGTGTGGACATTTGGCTGCAAGTTTTACTGGGATACACACACAAACAGGCCCAGGCCCAAAATACACACACATGCACAAAAGGGATCTATGTACATGCAGTTGGGGGTTCGGTGCCTTGCTCAACAGCAGCCGGGGAAATTAACTGGCAACTCTCCAGCTGACAGTGCACACTCCATTCATGGTCTACACAGGTCTCGAACTGGACATAGCATCTTCCTCTTGTGTAATATTGCGATTACACTTTAACAGTTAATTTCTAATTAAAAGATACAATTAAAATATACTCATATTACAGGGAGGAAGTTAGTTAATTAATATTTTATTTTTGTTGTTTTTTGCGGCTGTTACCTTCAATAGCTCTGTGTCAAAGCCTTGATTTCCCACAGTTTTGGGATATGTTAATTTAGGCAGATGTTTTACAGTTTTCAACTGCAGTTTAAAGTGCACAGAACTGAATGTCTTTCCAATGCGCCTGTCATCAAGTGCAATAGTGGTCAGCTTGCAGCATGCAAACAAGTACTCAGTATGCATCAAGTTGGGGAAATAAGAGAAAGAAAAGTTCATTACATGCTAACTTTGAATTTACTTTTAATAGGCCAAATCAGATTGAAACCAAAAACATATTGGAGACACCTGGAGCTAATGCTTGTGCGGTCCTTACTGTTTTAAGGTAAGAAGACAGAATACTTCTCGACCTCTAGGCTGTGTCTGCTACAACTGAAATGAAATAGACCCGCTGTGCATGAGGTGAAAAGGTCTAAAGCGTCACACAAGCGTGCACATATGCTGTTTGAGCATTTGCACATTTGTCAGGAGAGGAGAGTGTGCTGTGTGGATTCTGTTGAAGGGCATAGTTCTTGAGTCGTGTAGTTGTTTGTTGAGCTGTGTATGACACTGTGTAACTGGAGCTGCATTGTTGGTTTGTTACAGTAGACAGTGCCAGAGATGAAGGGGCAGTTTCTACTAGGCTGCCCTTTGATTGCACTGAGTCTGTTAGAGCGTTTTGGGAAGACTTGGGAAATGGATGGAGGCTATAAATATCTTTATTTTTCATATACCACATATTCTCTGATCTGAGGGCGATGTGGATGCCTCAGTAAACGAATCAATTACCTCCTTGTTTGATGACAGTACGCCAGCCATTGAGCCTTTAGACATCTGCAGACTATATTAAATGGCACATGTGTTGTAACCCATGATATGAAGCAATATGGTGCAGTGACTTTTCTGCTTTTTACCCTCCTTGGGGGGATTCTCCAATTGCCACTGGGTATTTAACACACTGGTTGAAGTCTCGGTGATGTCAACCATAGGTTTCTGAAGAACTAAAATGAAGCTCAAACTGGGTGGCTCCAGACGTTGCCATCTTGGTGGTGCCTACTGTGAAGTGTGACCGCCTGTGAGTGACAGAACAGAGTAGCCAAACACAACGCTAGTCGTTTTTAACAAAGACAAAGTCGCTGGGGATCGGTAAAGTCTCTAGAACAACGGAATGAAAAACCTCCGCTGGACGTTTATTCTTCAAGATTGCTGATGCGCTCATTTAGCTGTCAATCAAAAAGGAGTTCTGCCTCAGACAGCTCATTCAATCCTCATGCAGAAGCCGAGCTTCCAGGCCAGCCCACTGTCTCATAGACCATGAGAAACCACTGTGTGTGATTAGATATAGAGCAGGGGCTCAGTGTATTCTTCCTCCATTCAGCCCCTTTGCCACTTCCAATGACGCAAAACATGAAGAACAGCCTCTTGAATGTATGCACATTCTCAACCCTCTGTAATATCTACCACATAGGCCCTTGTAAAATCCCGCCGCTTAAGTTCCACTGTGGAGGAAGATTAATGGAGGGCCTGCTCATGTAAAGACAGCCAAATTAGGATGGCACCTAACCTTATATTGTCATTGTAAAGCTCATAGTGAAATACAAGGGCGAGATGATGAACTGTTCGTCATCATTACTGTGTCATCTTAGTAAAAGTTGTTGATGATTGTGTAAGAGGAATACAGACAACTATTTAAGCTCATACAGAAAGATGTTTGTGTGGAAGAAGATCATATCGCTTATGACACAAATCATTTTTGTTTGAAAATGAAAAAGGTATTAGTTTGGATGTAATCTCAGTCTTGGATAACCAATGTCCCCAGAGGATGATTGCTCCTTGGCAACCTCTTGACCTTTCCTCTTGCACTGATATCAACTGAAAGTCTCCTCTTAGTCAACTTTTTCTTTCTGATAGGAGAAAAGATATAAACGTGTATGTTCACAATGTTAGGTTAGTGGAGTTCAGGCATCAGCTGTAACTTTCCTCCTTCGGCTACAATCCTTGATTCCACTCCAATCAGTTGCTCAATCATCGCTTCTCTGTTCCTGTTGTTCTTTGATAGCTGGGGGTGACATTTGCTAGACAACTATATAACCTAAACAGGAGTGTGATTGGCTGTACCAAACTGTGAGAGAGAAAAATACGGGATACAGACCTATAGGACTGTAAACTAACTTTTTGGCTCACCTGCCAAGGGGGCCGGTAGATTCTTTCATCTACCGGCCAGGTACATTTTTTACCGGCCAAATAATAACTTGCCTCTTTTTGTTGCATATACATCTGTTTCAGTCCTTTTCATTGCGATAACAGTATTATATAACAATACATGCTTAGAAAAGAGGCCAAAGTGCACACTGATGCAGTTTGTCCGATCGTTCTGTTGGAATATGGACCGGGCACCTGAAATTGTGCCTTTAAACCGTATTTTCATCCCTCAGCATTGAGCATCCATTAGCCTCCTGACATTGCTATCAGATGGGTCATGAATAATTTCTGCTGCATAGTTTCAGAATAGGACTGAAAGAAGTCTGAAAGAACTAAAACCAAGGAATCTGTGCAAGGATATTTCCACTGTACTGATAATGTACAATAACTGTGTCCTGACAAAGCCCTCCCATGATCTTTGCCTCTGTCACTGTGGTCTTGCATGACCATCGTCGAGTTGACTGGAGACAGCAATCAGTTCGGATAAATTTTACAATAGATGATTCTCTTTGTTCTCTATTCAGTTTTATCATTCACTCAGAGATCAATTTGAACCCGTACTACACTTGGTCGGAAAAATGACCCACTTGCTGAGCTGTCCATGGTCTTTGCTTCCAATTATCAAAACTGTAAAGTCCTGACAGCTGTTAGATTCTTCCTAACATTCCACCGAAATTAGTTTGTGAGTAAATTCAAGAGGCTTTTTCTTTTCATTGTGATAAGTAGCAGACCTAGGTTACTAGGTTTAAAACATTTGTGTTGTTGTTTCTAGACTTGATCTTATAACAAAAAGTGAGCTTGTGATGTAGCCTGCATGCAGTAGACTGTTTGTCTGTGAGATAAGGAATGCAATTACCAGGGAAAAAATCTGACAAACCTTACTATCACCAATGGAGTGGAAAAAAAGTGAGCCCAGTGATCATAAATCATTCCAGAATCACTTTCATTTATTACATACGGAAAACATTGTTTTTTGTAACACTTGCAAAGCAGCTGAATTCTCACAATTACGCGAGAACTGTGGGTTCCCATGTTTAGTTTAATTTAGATTAGGTCATTAGTTCATTTAACAGGCTGTGCACAGCCTAACCATGGGCCAGAGTTAGCTATACAGCTAATTAACATCTGTGGTCCCATGGCAGGATAACATAAAAGACAATACAGTACAAACTATTAAAATGATACAATGCAATAGAATGGGTGATATTTACAGCACATCGCATAATCATGACATAAAAAATACAAAAATCCATCTTGTGAGACTCTATGCATATGTGTTCAGATCAAAAATCATCTGACCAATCAGCATCCTGTGAGGAGCTATTGGCAGTTGAATTCAATTCAATTCAATTCAATTTTATTTATAGTGTCGAATCATAACAAAAGTTATCTCAGGACACTTTACAGAGTAGGTAAAGACCACACTCAATGACTTATTTATGATTTACATAGACCCAACAATTCCCCCGTAGAGTATGGTGGCAACGAAAACCTTCCCTATAACAGGCAGGAACGTCAGACAGACCCAGCTCTGTGGAGGACGGCCATCTGTCTTGACCGGTTGGGGAGGAAGAAAAGGAGAGAGAAAGAGAGAAAAGACACACAGATGGACAGAGAGAGACAGACAGACACACTTCCAGAGATGCAAGCAAAGCCTAACAGTAACTATAATATTTATAGTAATGTGAATATAACGTATATGTTAAGACAGTTAATACAACAGAATAGTAGAAACAAGCACAGCTAAGGTGACAGAATATGAAAATGATAATAATTATGGTGGCAAACATAATCAATGATGAGTAGTGGCAATAGCAGCTACGATACAGCTACAAATTTTATAGTTTATTAAACTAGTGATAGTATATATGAGTAACAGTGATATATATATATATATATTACTGATGGTGTTTTTATGGCTACAAATTGTATAGTTTACAAGACTAGTGACAGTATATATGCGTAATAGTGATAATAGCAGCAGGAAGCGTCATGTAGGACCACGGCAGCAAGAACCACCACGATCAGCAGAGACCTGCGAGACGACAAAGCACAAACAGCTCCGGGGAAGAAGCTGAATTAGTAACATGCATTGATGAGACATGAATGATACAGACAGAGAGGAGAGAAGCTCAGAGTATCAGGAAAAGTATTATCCCCCGGCAGACTAGGCTTATAGCAGCATAATTAAGCAGAATAAAGTCTCATCGTAAGCCCTAGCTGTAAGCTTTATCAAAAAGGAAAGTTTTAAGTTTACTTTTAAATAAGGGGACAGTGTCTGCCTCCCGAATAACATTTGGGAGTTTGTTCCACAGGAGAGGAGCTTGGTAGCTGAAGGCTCTGCCTCCCATTCTACTTTTGGAGACTCTAGGAACGACAAGTTGAGTGGGGAGTGGGGGGTGACGACGACATGAGAGGAATCCGCAACAAAACAGGTTAGCGTAGACGCTGCAAACTCATTAGTTTTATCAGAACTGGAGAGTTTTTCGTCATTGAGAGAAGAGAATGGCACTGAAGGCTTTTCTCGATAGAAAACATGTTTTCCAAACATTTTCTAATGAGACCTTCTCAGATGGTTCTGTGAAACAAACGATCTGCAGTCTTTCCTCTAGGTTTACAGCTTTTTTGGAGGGGGGCATTTCACGATACAGAGAGCAGAGGAGAATTGTCAACGTGCAACATACCGTCATGTAAATAAGATAAATAACATACGGTTATGTAGTTTGTTTAATTAAAGGACAAGATATAGACCTGTTATATAGGAAAGGTATCCTTTATAGATATACTTTATCCTCCTTAAATGATTTTTGTTGTGATCTGGCACTGTTCTGCCCTCAAAACTGGTTAGTGAGATGTTATTTGGCCCCTAAAGGGCTCCAGTCTGAGGGTCATCAGCTGATTTAAAATATTTTACTTTTACGTTTTACTTCCAGTGTAATAGTAAATACAAGCAGTACAGACGATAAGCTTGTCAGTGCACGAACAGTTTCTGGAATAAAACACAAATAAAGAAATGCATGAATATATGAGTTATTTCTTATATCCAGCATTATATAAGCATTTAAGGTTATTAAATCTGCATCTTCTCTACATCAGTATTAAACACAAAAGGTAATAAATAATGTTGTAAAATCACATTGAACCACGTTGCCTGAACATTTACAGGAATACAATGCAGCTACAGGAGCCAGCCAGTTAGCTTATCACTCAGTGCAACTAGTTTGGAATTAGTCTAATTATTGAAACATGTGTCTCACAGCAACACAATGAACAGACTTAACCCAGTGCATACACTTAAGTAAAACAACATAACTTCATAAAATAATCACGTTATTGTACTGCTCTGAGGAATCAGCTTAGTGAAACCAGCCCTTGAAGCCTTACCATCGCCTCAAGTTGTGCAATGCACAATGCTCCCCAGACAACAACAGCTTGAGTGGCTTGATAGCACACTTTCCTACACAATAAATAAATCCTGATTTATATCTTCTAATCTGGTTAAAGACAGTTTATTTACCTAACAGTCTATTTACCTAACAGGTAGAAAGAACTTAGCCTTCGACAGACTTGAAGTTGTACTCCATAAGATTAGAAATCCCTTGTTTCTAGCGGCCTCTTAGACAGTAAGATGTAACTTTCGGTGAGCCTGTTCTTTCAGAGCCTTCATCTTGTCACCTTCATGGTCACTATGTGTTGACTTTATTTTTTGCTCTTTTGTAAACTTTATTGAAACACATTCACTTCTACTTCCAGTCCGTCCCCTGTATGTTACCCTCTTAAATCCACACACACACTTCTGCCCTTAGGGGCGGCAGTATCTCAGTCCGTAGGTGACTTGGCTGGGAACCGTAGGGTCGCTGGTTCAAGTCCCTGTGTGGACCATATATGGAGCGTGGACTGGTGGCTGGAGAGATGCCAGTTCATCTCCTGGGCACTGCCGAGGTGCTGTTGAGCAAGGCACCGAACCCCCAACTGCTCGGGGCGCTGGTCACTGGCAGCCCCCTCGCTCTAACATCTCTCCTCAATTGCATGTATAGGTCCTGGTTGTGCATGTGTGTATTTCGAGCCTGTGTGTGTAACATGTATGATAATAAGAGTGAAAATTGAATTTCCCCGTGTGGGATAAAAATAAAGTATTTATTCTTATTATTCTTATTCTTACTACAAGCCTGACTCAGAAGTTGGAAGTTCCCTATTACAAGGGAATGCAGCATTACTGTTTGTCTGTTTGTTCTCTGCCGACAGACCAACCACTGTCAGCAGCGTCACTAACATGGTGGCCTATTCACATCTAGCCCTGGAATGTCTCCACCGACACGGATGCTGTCAAGTGCTGACCCATTAGTGGGTCAAATGATTAATCACCATTGTTTTAATTCACTGTTTGATTGGCACTTACGTAAAAGACAATTAAATAGATGAAAATCTCACCAACCTTAACTCTAACCGGTTCTAGCTATCTCAAACCTCTGAGTGACACAACCCTAGGTCAGAAAAAAACAACAAAGCAAACAAGTTAACCTAAGACAGCAGATACAGTAACATTCAAGCAGAGAGGCCAGGTAAAGAAAGTTGTTTTAATTTCCTAAATTCAGCAATCCAGCAGTAAGATACCCAGGAAGTCCATGCACAATGAATAGTTAGAATATTTTTGCTTTGATGTTAAACATGTGTTGTACCAATGTTGTACCAGACTGTAAATAACTTTATTTCTGATGTAAAGTTTAACATAGGGGTCTATAAGTACTGACTCGCTTGGAGAACGCTTCAAGTTGCCATTCTAGGGACTGCAGGTTAGCGTCGTGGTTGCTACTTGAATAACATAGGCCTGCAGTGAAATAGCTGATAGACAAACATACTAGCTAAAATATTTCTAATAATTTAAATAAAAATACTCAGAGGGGAACCTTCAGGGCCTTAAAAAATTCTGAACCAAAAAAAATATTATATATTATATATATATATATAAATAAATAGTACTAAATAATATATGTATATATATATTTTTTAAAACTCTCATTTAATACCATACATTAATTACATTTTCTCTCAAAGTTATCTTAAAGTTAACTGTCAAGTTCACATCAGTAATGGAAGGGTTACTGTCCTGAAACATATTATCCAATCAGAATCAGAGCCCGGTTAGCTGGCTCATTATTTGGTTAGGACTTTACGAATGTCGGAGAAGGCCAAGCTTTGTATATACTTACTTTAAAACACAAACAAATATCCCTTGATCAATTTTTTTTTTTTTCTGTACATTTCCGAAGTCACATTATATGCATTCTGGATGTATGAGAAAGTGTTTCAGGTGCTGTGTTTAATTAAAAATGCCATTCAGGTAGTCAACAATATTGAGTACCTGACATTAAAAGTTGAGTTAGAACTTATGATGGATTATGATAATTTTCTGGATGTTTGAATTGCTGTCTGCCTGTTAGGCCTGGGCAAAATGAGGACTCAAATGCAGTTAGGGAATGATAAATGCAGGCTTTATTTCTGACACACTGGTTTACCTCTTTAGACAGAGTGATAAACAGTCTAAAAAACTCTATACTCGTCAGTTCGGACGAGGGATTTAACAAAGAAAACAGACGTGGCAAGAACACCGAACAAATAAACTGAAAATTGCTCCTGAGGGAGAAACTACGCAATAACTACGCTGATCTGAATAATAATCTACAAAAAGTTATACAAAAGAAAAAACCCACAAGGAGGAGAAAACAAACAAAACCCATGCTGCACAGAGCTAATGAAACTACAAATCAAAAACACTCCAAGAGGAGGAAAAACAAAGGCACTATGAAATTTAACTAGCTTCTCAGGCTGACCAAAAATCTTTAAGAAACAAAAAATCCCTCTTCTTCAGAGGTAAACAAGGAAACAGAAATATAAGCGAGAATATATATCAAGATTCTGTGATGCCCCAATAGAGACTGGACAGAATCATCATCTGGTTGCAGAACTTATTGGACTGTCAACAGCTTTGATAGCATAAAAACAGAAACAACTGTGACGAGTGTTAAAAACACAATAACAAAAAGCAGCGTATGAGAATCACTTGGATATGCATTTCATCCTCACTTGATCTTTACTGATCCAGTATGAGGAAATTACACATAATGTTTTATTTTTAACTAGGTAATGTTCCAGAATGAGTGAAAGGTTCTTCAGACCTCTGCTATGTATGGTGCATTTCACCTGAGCTGGCCAACTGCTGCACACTAAATAACATGAAGATAGTATGTTGATGTTTACATTGGCTCCAGTTGTGGTTGTAATTATAATTGAGTGTGAATGTCATTCATTATTTTAAACATGGTTCCCAAGGGCCCTTGAAATCCTTGAAATTTCTACATTTGGGAGGGGAAAGAACAAGGCCTTGGAAGTTTTTGAAAATACGACATGGGTCATTAAAAGTGCTTGAATTTATATATATTAAATAATAGAAATGGAAGTCCTTTCGATATTTCTTTTACTCAACACTAGTAAAATGGCAGTCCCCTGCAGTTGTGTCATACAGTGCGTTTACGTGCAGTTTAAAAACCCAGATTATATTAAGGTTAAGGGCATACCATGGTTTCTTAAACACCATGTAAACACCATACCCCGGGTGAAATCAGGGTTTTCATACCCCGGTTAACAGACCTAGAGAACTCCTTTAGTTACCAGATAATTCATGCATGTAAACAGCGTTCTGGGATTATTATCAGGTTTCTCATCTGCGCATGCTCCCCACTCCGCGGTGGTGGCTTTTGACCCAGAAATAGAATAAACCAGGAAGCAACGGCTTCAAAAACAACTTGAAAAAAAACAATAATAGAGTAATAACTTTAAACCGAGGAAGGATTTTGCAACGGGTCATGACTGGGCACCTCCCTAGGGAGGTGTTCCAGGCACGTCCAGCTGGGAGGAGGCCTTGGGGAAGACCCAGGACTAGGTGGAGAGATTATATCTCCACACTGGCCTGGGAACGCCTCAGGATCCCCCAGTTAGAGCTGGTTAATGTGGCCCGAGGAAAGGGAAGTTTGGGGTCCCCTGCTAAAGCTGCTGCCCCCGCGACCCGACCCTGTAAAAGCGGTTGAGGATGAGATGAGATGAGATTAGGATTTTGCAATGGCAAGTAACATTACAACCAAGAAGACCTGTTTCTGTCCTAATTCTGTACAAAAGTCGGCCGTTTGTGATTTTGACAAAGGTAAACCAGAGAAAAAGCTGTATTCAGTCCAGCTGTATGTTAGCAGAGCGCCACCTACTGTACTGTGAGTTACTCCGTTATTTTCCCATTCAACCCCCTGCTCATGTATGAGAGGGGGACTTCAATAATCTGATTATTCTCTAAATCAGGCCATTTTTGGTTTACTGATGTGCATGAAAACTCACTTTCCCAGAAAAACTTGATCCGTGTCTCAAACAGTGCTGTTTTGGGTCCTTGAATTTGAGGGAGTTGGACTTGGAAAGTACTTGAATTATGTGTTTGTGGGAACCCTGTTTGTTGGGATCAAACATGCTATACTGTACCTATTCCGCACCATGAAGCTGGAGAGCAGTGACTCTATTAGTAAATCACTAATAACATGAGTTCTGCACAGTTTTGGGCCTGAAAGGATGGATGTTATATTTGGATAAAAATGATACCATGACAAACCAGTAAACCACGATATAGCATAAATGTGCCAACTATTAATTTGTCAGGACAAACAGTAAACCAACCTTTAAAGTAATTTTTATTATTTAAATGTTTTCATAGTTCACTTGTGCACTTTGGCGGCAGTATTAGTCACTGCAGTTTTCTCCAGATGACATTATCACATTAAGAAAAGGCCACTGCTGTTTTTTGACATGGCTATGTGGTGATTATCTCCTATATGGACTTACTAGCGGTTGAAATGTTCAAGACCAAACAGAATGCCCAGATATTAGTATGAATATATTTCAGTAGTCACAGAGCAAATGTTGGCCATATGCATGTGGTCTGGTATTTTAGAGTAACCAGACTATGGATCACATGTAAACTGATTTAACCTGATGTTTCAGTTATAGAGTGGTATGACCATATACCGGCAAGTTATATTTCTTGATATAAATCACTATAATATGTGTCATCTATGCTTCCAGTGAATTTAAACAATTAATTATGATACATGATTAATTTCATGTAATTTATGCCATTGCAAGAATCGGAGAGACTTTGAAACAACACAGCACTATTCTAACTTTGCCTCAGCTGATTTAAACTGTGCATACCTAGCTGCCTGCAGTCCCAGGCTCAGCAGCAACTCACAGTATGGCCTAATTGCATTTAGACAGGACCATTCTGTACACCAGTCCTGCTGTTTTCATTTACCTGTACACATAATGGCAATGCTAATATATGAGGCACATCAAAACACCAACACCAGCTACATCATCCCTGGTTACGCTGGTGTTGTGTGAATGTGAATGTTCGGATGTTTGTTGTCAGTGGAATGTATGAGGAAGGAGCCAGCCAGTGGCATGGCAGAGCGCATTGACATTACTCATGACCGCAAACCGTGCATATCGTCATTAAATAACCCCAAAATGACACCAGGCTGCCACAGTATAACCACACAAACCTTTGCACATCAGACTGCTCAGTTATAACTCGACCCAACCAGACATTTGTGTGTTCCCGGCTGAGATGGATAAATGAAAAATGTATGATAGATGAATAGGGTAGAGTAGTGATGGGCAAAGAAAGCCTCATAAAGCATAAACTTTATTTTTACATATTTCACTTGGTTTAAATAAAAAGGCTCAATGAATGATAATTCACTGTGCTTTCAACTGTTTGTTGAACGCCATCTCGTGGGCTCAAACCATAAAATAAATTATGCTTCATACAGCTTAATGAAGCTTCATTACACCCTGGCTACACAACCCTATCACCAAATAACATTGATATTGAACCTGGATTACAGCTGGTTAACTTTCGTTAAGTCATCTGTTAAGGGTTGGGAAAGATTGTGGTTATGGTTTTAAAAATGATTGAACAAACCCTGGTCTCCTGTACAACGTTCCCATCTGCTAAAAATTTGTCGGTAATTATTAAGGCACGAATAGGTCACTTTTTCTGAAATTCAATGAATATTTAATGATTTGTTGGAATTAATTTTATTTATACAATTTAAAAAAAAAATGGTGTTCTAACTTTACATTACACCAGTCTAACGTCTCATTTTTACATGATATACCAACTGTATTAGCGCGTCACATATAACAATGAAACATGATGCCTGGTCTGTCTCACTTTGGTGTCAAGTTAGCAGTTCTGGGGTTTGTTGTCATGGAGTAGGACAGCTGCTTCGTACAAAGTGGTCCGCCTTATCTTTAATGGCTAATGGTCAGTTAAACTCCTCTGCAATACTTGTTTTTATGATGCGTTTTGCCGGAGGGGATGGGTTTAAACAGGCTCAAACAGACTCCAGTCTCCTGTAGGCTACTGGATCGGGTCAGACAAACCTGGCAACCCGACTGCTGGAATTATTTTTTGTTGTTGTGACTACGATCTTGAGACACTAGATGGGGGTGTTCTGCACATTGTCAATATTCAACCTTTAACTACGTTCAAACTAATGCTCAAATTCTGAATAAAAAGCACCAGCCCTATTTAGTATGTGTTGCCTTCAAGAGTTACTTCTAAGTCTGATGCAGTGTACAAGTAGAAAAAAATCATAAGGCAAGGCAAGTTTGTTTGTATAGCACAATTCAACAACAAGGTAATTAAAAGTGCTTCACATAAAACATCATAAGCATTGGGAAAAACAAACTCATAAAACATATCAAAGATTTAAAACACATAAAAGGTCATTTCAAACATATAAAAGATTGTTACAGTTACATAAAACAGTGGCAAATAGGAAATTCTTCAGTCTTGGATATAAAATAATTGGACAAGTTTTTCTAAGTCCTGCTGATATATGTCCTTTAATCCTTGATATATTCTTTAGGTGATAGTAGGCTGACTTTGTATTTGTTTTAATGTGGCTGTTGAAGTTTAGGTCTTAGTCCATAATTACACCTTAGTTTCTGGCTTGGTTTTTGTGATTTTTACCATTACCGTTTGAAGCTGGATGCTAACTTAGGATTGTTCTTCCTTGGCTCCAAAAATAATAATTTCAGTTTTTTCTTTGTTCAATTGGAGAAAATTATGCTCCATCCAGTTGTTGATTTGCTTGATGCATCTGCTGAGTGCTTGTATTGGACTAAAGTTGCCTGTGCTATATTGTTATGTAGATTTGTGTGTCTTCTGCATAGCTGTGGTTACATATGTTGTTGTTTTTCATGATCTGAGCCAGTGGAAGCATGTAGATATTAAACAGAAGAGGCCCTAGAATGGAGCCTTGGGGAACTCCACATGTATTTTTTGCCCACTCAGATGTGTATTTACCTATAGACACAAAGTAGTCCCTGTCCTTCAAGTAGGATTCAAACCATTTCAATGCTGTGCCAGAAAGTCCCACCCAGTTTTCCAGACGGTCTAGTAATATGTTGTGATCGACTGCGTCAAATGCAGCACTGAGATCCAATAATACTAAGACTGAAATTTTACCATAGTTTGAATGGATGTCATTGAAGACATTAACCAGAGCTGTCTCGGTGCTGTAGTTTGGTCTAAAACCTGACTGGAAGACATCAAAACAACTGTTCATTAACATGAAGTTGTACAGCTGCTTAAAAACAGCTTTTTCAATGATTTTGCTAAGGGATGGGAGGTTTGATATTGGTCTATAATTGTTCACTAGTGAAGTGTCTAAATCACCCAATGGAAGAGACAAGAATCAGATCGACCACCTGATGGTAAATGGTACCTGGAAACGCTCACTCCTAGATGTCCGAGTAAGGAGGGAAGCTGATGTCAACAGTGACCATCATCTGGTGACAGCAGTACTAAAACTCAAGCTCAGGAGAAATGGGCAAAGAGAAGTAGGACGCCAGCTTTTTGATGTAGGGAGACTGCGTACCCCCAAAGTCAAGATCGCCTTCGTCCTAAAGTTGAAGAACAGATTCCAAATACTGACAAGCACTGAGGATGTCCACACAACACCAGAGGAAAAGGACGTCAATAACATGTGGGAACATATCAAAACAACATACTCTGAAAGTAGTGAAGCCTGTTTCGGAACAAGAAAATAAAAAAAAGGACTGGATTACAGCTGACACCTGGCAGGCCATTGAACACAGGAGAGGCCTAAAGAAGAAGCTATTAGAAAGCAAGACTGAGAGGCTACAGGAGCGATACAAAGTGCAGTACAAAGAAACAGACAAGCAAGTAAAGAAGAGGGTAAGAGCTGACAAGAGGGTTTACGTGGAAGACCTTGTGAACCAGGCAGAAGATGCAGCCAGAAAAGGAGAACAGGGAACCTTATACAGGATTACCTCAATATATATTATTAACTCAATATGCGGAAAGTATTGTAGGAACACCAGTGTGCCAGTCACAGACAAACAGGGAAAACTCCTCACTTCACAAGCAGAAATAGAAATCCGTTGGACAGAACACTTCAATGAAATCCTCAACAGATCACCGCCATCAGTAGAGGCTGATATACAGGAAGCAGAAGCTGATCTTGATGGGAATATTGAACCTCCAAGGATGGAAGAAATCATGTCCTCCATCAAATCCCTCAAGAACTGTAAAGCTCCTTGGCTGGACTGGACTGTTAAATGCAGAGCTGTTCAAGGCAGATCCAGAGCTGGCAGCTAAAGCTCTCAAACCACTCTTTACAGCTATATGGGAGGGGAAGAAGGTACCAGATGACTGGACAAAGGGCATGATTTTGAAAGTCCCAAGGAAAGGTGCTCTCAGCAACTGCAACAACTGGCGTGGCATCACCCTTTTGTCCATCCCCAGCAAAATCCTGGCCAAGATCCTCGTACAAAGAATATCAGATGCGACGGACAAAGAACTCAGAGAAGCACAAGCAGGGTTCCGAAAGGGTCGAGGATGTATTGACCATATATTTACTCTACGCAACATCATAGAGCAGTGTACAGAGTGGCAGAGGCAACTGTATGTAAGCTTCGTGGATTTTTGAGAAGGCCGACAGTATCCATAGGGACAGCTTATGGAGAATACTACGGGCGTATGGGATCCCCAAACAAATTGTCCAGATCATAAAAGGGTTCTATACCAACTTCAAATGTCAAATTGGAAGCAGCAAGCATAGTTTTGCCGTTAAAACAGGAGTGAGGCAAGGTTGTGTCATGTCAGCACTACTCTTTAACCTAGTCATAGACTGGGTGATGAGAAGAACCACCGAAGACAAACCAAGGGGCATCAGATGGACTCTCTTCTCGCAATTGGAAGACCTTGACTTTGCCGATGACCTGACATTGCTCTCTCATACACACCAACAAAAGAAAAAACCTGTCGAAAATAAACCAGAAGAAAACAGAGCTGATGACCCTGAATGTCCCAACCCCCTCACCAATCCAATTAGACAGTATAAACCTACCCACAACCAATCTTTTCACCTACCTAGGTATTGGAGTTAGCCATGATGGCGGCGCAGAAAGTGAAATCACAAGCCGACTCAACAAGGCCAGAAACACCCTACATAGACTTAACAATGTCTGGAAGTCTGCCCAGTACAGCAAAAACACCAAGCTAAGACTGTACCAGAGCTGTGTCGTGTCCACCCTGCTATATGGTGCTGAGGAATGGCGGATGACGGAAACTGATGTCCACAGACTGTCAACCTTTTACACCAAAAGCCTTCGGAAAATACAGCAGATATTCTGGCCCAATACCATCTCTAATCAACACCTTCTTAGTATCTTCAAACAAGACAACATGGCGGACATCCTTATGAGAAGGCGGTGGAAGTGGATTGGGCATGTAATCCGTAGAGAGCAGGACAACATCACCCAAACTGCTCTTCACTGGACACCAGAAGGCAAGCGCAAAAGAGGTCGACCCAAGAACACCTGGCGGAGGACTGTGGAGGGAGAACTGAAGACCCTGCATCATACCTGGGGTTCCATAAAGACTCTGGCCCAGAACAGACAGTAGTGGAGATCCTTTGCTGCTGCCCTACATGCCAGCCGGCATACAAGGTAGTAAGTAAGTAAGTAAGTAAGAAGTGTCTAAATTGTTCTTTTTTAATAGAGGCTTGATAACAGCAGTTTTCAGGAAAGACACCTGAAAGAAGAGACGTGTTTACAATCTGTAGAAGATCTGAGGCAATGCAGTTTGATACATCTTTGAAAAGGCCTGTGGGGAGAATATGGAGTCAGCAGTAGGAGGAATTCAGATGTTGTATAATGTCCTCCAAGGTCATACGGTTAATCACATGAAAAAGTGCCATGGTATTCAATAAGAATAATAAGAAAGAACAATGTTGAACAATGTTGATTTATAGTCAAGCAAAATGATAACACTACAAGTGTATTTCATTCCCTGCAGGTTTGTAAAGAGAGCTATATGTTCCATTATCAACCAGAAATAATAATTCACCACCTCAGTTTCAAGGCTTTCAAATGTCTTATTCTGAGTGATTAGGCTTTTGTGCGTTCATATCTCTCCCTGGAGTAAGCTGTTATTTTGGGCTCCTCAGTACTTAAGCAACAGTCTATCTTCCACATACTGTATATTGGTTGTTCTATCGTTTTCAAAAATATAATAATGTAGTCCACCAAAGTGAGTTGTGTCAGCTCCACCACATGCTACCATTTGCATGACATGGCTTTGTGCTTAGCTGGTGAGTCTGGACCAAATTGCACAGTCCATTCCAGCCAACTTGAATTTTCAAGAACATGCAGTTCCTGCTTACTGCTCTAATTTATGTTTTCCCCTCCTCAGGGTTGTTTATTTCAGCTGAATGAGAGAGAGATGACGAGGGGAAAACACAGTGCAATGAACCACGCACCCAGTACACCAAACATCTAGCTAAGTAGGACAGTGAAATTGATGGGCCTTTGCGTGTAGGTGACCTACATAAATGAATGTGAGCAGAGATTCCTTCCACACCTGAACTGAGCTCCAGTGTGGGTGTGAAACTCAGCAGTAAGGACACAGTGCGCTAACACATACAGCAAGAAATGCTGATGCGATGTTCCACATGGACACCCTTCTAAGCCAATATTAATGTGCCCACATTATTTTAGGGGACATACTCTGGCTGCTGAGCAGGAGAGTTTTTTTTTCTAAAGATGAAGCTATGTTTAGGTTTAGGCACAAGAGTTGAGGTTTCGGTTATCAGAAACCAACATTAACGTTTAGTAGGAAATGGCAAACAAAGGGTAATCCACTTTAGCCTCCTCCCTAATAACATGGCACTTATTTTATTTTTATATTCAAAAACAACACTTGCTCCCGCACTCACTTGAAGCTCTTTTATGTAGTCTTTAGTCTTTAATTCACATGTGTGTGTGTGTGGTTGTCAGAGGAAGTGACATCATTAGAAACAGGGGGAGAAATTTGGAGAGAAACCTAGAGCTTGACACATTCAAACATAATACATTTTAGGCCGCAATAAAACACATCTAGTAATCTAGAAATTAATTGCAAACATTGCTATATGTCCACAGGAGACCTTTTTCAGATGCTGCCCCCCTTAAATACACCCTGATAAGTTGACAGTGCAGTACTTTCAAATTAATATGAACCTATTTGATTAATAAAACCAAATCAAGCCCCAACATGTAGACTTTTTAGTGATTGAAACATCTTTAGAATCATACTGATGTGTATTGCTTTCAGCTCATCGTAGCATCTCCAGATCTTCTTCAAGTCCTACAGAGTCAATGACATCTCCAAACAATATATGTATGATCTTCGATTACTTAGGAAATAATTATTGAGCTATCATCTGAAAAGTGTCTGAAATTGAGCATTCATCTTTGTAGACAACAGTGATAAACAATGAACATCCTTGCTACCTGCATGACAAGACATTAAGGAAAATACGTATATAGGCCCTATCAGAGATGCATCCTTTCGCATTATTCTGATGGCATGTTGGTCCCATGTCTGAATAAGCACTCCCTTTCTACTTTCAACACTGTATAAGTTTCTTGACTGCCATCAACAGCAGGAGGATACATGAAGTGAAAGAGATAAATGACCTGTTTTGTACCACCTTTTAAAATGACTGTGATACATTTACTGGCTCGGTCCTCATCTTCAATGAACAAAATCAGTTGAATCAACTGGGAAATGCTGTGGAAGAGTTGCTTTGAGGGCAAGAATCTTCTATCTGATGAGCCTATAAAAACAAAGCACCCAGGTGTTAGTAGCCAGTAGTGCTATTTGAATCCATTTTTTTTTGCCTAGCCCTAACCAGTTCTGTTAAACCAAACCATTTAGTTTTATTACCTCAACTTAACCATGTAGTTTAGTGTCTAAATCCAACAAAGTCGTTTTATAGTCTATACCTAACCATGTCGTTTTGTTGTTTAAACCTAACCAGTTAGATATGTTGTCTAAATCTAACCATGTAGTTTTATTACCTCAACCTAACCAAGTAGTTGTAGTACACATACATACTGTATGTGACATCCGCTGAACAAAAATATAAACACACCTTTGTATGTTCACAAAACACCAATCTCCCTCAAATTGTTTACAAATTTGGTAAAATCATAGAAGTACAAAAGTCTTTTTCAACTTGTGAAAAATTGGACCAAAATAAAAGTGTTTCATTTATATTTTTGTTCAGTGTACATCACCGAGTCACTGAAACAAAGGTTCTTTTTGACCAGAATAATGTTTACTTTTGTTTTCCACAGTTTCACCCCAGAGATTAAAATACATATATCTTGATAGTTATACAAACATATTTAGAATAAACTTTCCTCTCAAATTAAACCCACCCTCCCTGTCAAAGAACAGTTTTTGTATGTTACCTGGAAGTCAATATTTTCCGCCTTTTTACATTATTTATGCTGTGTATATTCCAGTAGATCCATTAACTTAATAAAAGCATTTGACTTTAAAAACAGAGTCGGTGTGCTGTCCCTCCAGTGCACCAGGTGCTAAATATCATGAAAGCATGCAGCTCATTTTGTGGATATCCTGTGATGTCTAAATGAAGCCATTATGATTATTAACACTAGAGACTGTGTGAGTGTCACAATACACAACTTTGACAAATTGGCCCCTCTGGATCCCATTTCTTTTAGCAGTGTGAATGGAATGTGTCCTGGGCCAAGGACTGCCTTCTGAGCTTTTAACAGAATTAAATACTCATTAACTGGCTTTGTTCATGTCTGACCTAGGTAGCTCTGTGTATTTTGGACAATTTCTTTATTTTTAAACATTAGTATTTGCAAAGTATTTCTCATTTCTCATAAACCACCATGAGCGACTTCTGGTTGAGAGTAATCTTAACTAAGTTAATAAAGTGCACCTGAATTCACAAATATGCAGAGTATATTACTACAGATTAGTGATGGATCGGTCAGCCGATATTATCGGCCGATATTTGCATTTTTTTAGGTGTATCATATTGGCTGATGTGGGCTGCTGCGTTCCCGACATTATTTATAGACAGGCATCTCACGGGCAGTGCCCCGTTGCTGGACAAACCTTTTTAAGTCAATAAACCTAACTCGGCTCCAATTAACGACTCAAGAAAAATTGGCAGTCCGTATCGGTCATCGGCTAAGGTTGATGGAAAAGAAAAAACGGTATCTGCATCGACCCTAAAATATCGGTCGATTCCTACTACAGATATTCCTGTTGTTTATTTGTAACGTCTGCTGTTGCTACTGAGAGGCCGGGGCTGCTGTGAAACAGACAGAACAAACACATTCATTCAGTTCTTCATAAAAAAAGTCCCCCAATATTTTGTTATTTAAAAGCTTTTATTAAGAAGCACCAAAATCATGAATTTTCTGGGCTTCATCAACAGTAACTTAACATGACTCCAATACTGAACGCTAACATGAATCAGTAAAATAAAGCAGAGTGTTTCTCCCTGCACAGATCACCACAGGGAGTCATACATACGAATGCAGCTGAAAATTAAACATATTATACACAAAATGCAGAGAGAGAAAAGTTACATCCTTTGGCAAACTGTAGGAAAGCGCTTTGAAATTCACACTGTCGTGTTCTTACTCAAGGAAAGGCAGAGTACTTCTTAAAGTTTAAAAAGTTCTCTGGGCTCAGAAGCTGCAGACATCCTGGCTTTCAGACAAGCTGTTGCTGTGACCACCAAGGCAGAAAGAGCACAGAGTCCTTCCTCCCCAACAAATTTATAGAGCAATAAAGTCATTGAGTTGTTGTGATTGGTTCAGAATGTTGCTGAGGCAGTTCCTGGTCCCATCACTCCCAGACTGGCTCTTATTCGTTCATGAGTTGAATCTTCTGCCCCCTGGTCATATGGTTCCTCCAGTGATACACCAGCTCCTGTAGAAAGAACACTCCCTACTCTGAAGAATCCAGCCTTCTGGGTGCTGACCCCCTCATTTTATTGCACTTAGTTGTAAACTGAAACTTATCTGCAACATCCTTTAAAGGGTTGATAATATTCTGAAAGCATGTTAAGTTATTTTTATTTAACTTCAATATGCACAAAGTTAGTAATAACTAAACTTAAATTATATTGTGACAAAAATCAATACTTCGTGTTTAAAAATCCCCACAACACCCAACACAACAATCAAGAAAAACACACTTGCATTACAATATGGTGGCTCTCTATGTGTAAATGGAAATAATGCATGTGTTTAATTACATATAGGGCAGGAGATCTGATCACGAGTGCTCACTTTAGTGGCATGTGGAGACACATTCTGCTGCAGGTGTGAACAGACTTAGAGCTGAAAACTTGTGAAGGAGGGAGAAATGAAAACAGGCCCACGGATGAAGTCGGTGGTGTTCTAGCACATGTATTTCTATTTGGTGTAGTCTTTTGTTACACTGTGTGGTAGAGCTAGTTTTCATTCATGTATTGATTGTTTCCTGGTCCTCTGCGATGTTTGGTATGCACCAGAGAGGGATGTATTTAAAGTGTGAGAACGATTACAAGCCCCCGCTCGATCATTCCAGGTAAGAAGAGTGTAATCAAATATACATTTGTTTATGTCTCCTGCAAGAGCTCCATTTACATCCAAATACAGCAGCTACGCAGTTGATATTCAGCACTGAGAATGTGGCAAGGGATAAATCCACAGAAGCTCTGAGATAACACCATCCAGACTCCAGCGTCTCATCTGTCACACGTAGATTGCTATTAAAGCTGTCTGAGAGCAATGCCATCATCTAATTAGAAAGGCTCTCGCTCTCTCTCTCTCCCCCTGTCTGTCTTGTGTGTTCAATCTCTCAGCCACTTCTATCTTTCTTTGTTTCCTCTCCGTTTACTTCTCTGTCTCTCTGCATGTCTGTCTCTCTCCGTCCTCTCCTTACTTCATCGGTCATGCCAATTGATTTGTTTGAGAAAAGCCTCTCATGGTTTTCGTCACGATGTGTCTTGTGTCATTAAAGGCCAAATTGTTTTGATGCCAGTGTAATCACATTAGTGTGTTATTGCCAGAGAGGAAAAGTAGAGAGATGGGAAGAGAGAAGGGTGAAATTGGACTTTTTTTAACCCTCTACCACTGTGTGAATGTGTTTGTTGTTGTGAGCATTGAACTGTCACTGTACATGGTGCTCAAAATCCAGGCCCGTATGGTGTTCCATTAGCATTTCTGTATTATGGTAAAGAAGGACCGTTCTGATGGACACTGTCAAACCCAGGCAGGAAAGAGGACTCAGATGCGGAGGATTGCGGATCAACACTGAATTTATTATCTTGACGACTGGAACGTGGCACAGGGAAAAAAGCCACAAACAAATAATCACTCCGCACAGGAGGAACAAAACCAAAGTCGTCAGAAAAAGCCAAAGTACAAAATAAAAGCGCTCCACACAGGAGGAAAAAACAAAAGGTAAAATTAACAAATAAATCTCAAAATAAGAACGCTCCGTACGGGAGGAATAAACAAATACAAAGTGAACAATTAAACAAAAACGCTCCAACCTGGAGGAAAAAACAAAGTCACAAGTGAATTCAAAAACGGAAAACTTACTTGGACAAAAATAAAGAGTACATAACCTGTACAATGAAACAAAGATATCAAGAGCATAAACAAGACTGTGTAACAAGACGCTGGATACACTCGACGCAGGGTACAAAATAATATGGGGACAGGGGAAAAGACACAGACTTTATACACATGAAGGGAGGGGAACCACAGGTGAAAACAATCAAGGAATCAGGGAATGACGTGAGACCGGTGACACAAGAGGAAGGGCAAGTGACCTGGAACGAGAGGAGAGTTATCTTTCAAAATAAAACAGGAAATTCACAAGACAAAAAACCCAAAGACAGGACAAACCTCACCGCGGCGTGACAGACACAGCTATTTGAGAGGATACTGTGGCTGTTAAAAAAGATCCACTTTGGTTGCTTAATATGTACAAATTTTATAAAGATCATTTCTCAGTTCGACCATGCTGATGTATTCAGAATATTAGAATGATGATGATGCAACAGCAAAATAATATGTTGTGATTGTTGATGATATGAAGAAAACATGTAGTTTGTGGCTTGTGGTCCTTGAAGTCCATGTTCAATGACTCATTAATATTGGCACATGAAAATAAAGGTGTTTCAACCTAAGAGGGCCTGTCCTACAGTGACCATACATATACCAGAAAGTATATATTAGTGCACACCGTTGCTGAAGATGCAGCTATAGCAGACCCTATTTTTTCTTGATGCATGGAATAATGTTTTAATCAATATTTTTTGTCAGTTGTGAAATAAGTGGGATAATGCAGGGCAAGCCGGTCATTGGAGGGAATGGAACTCTGACAGGGTGATCAGAACCCTGAGATCAAGCAATAAACAACAGAATGGATACTTTTTTGTGCAAATGTGAAAGGTCATGCATAATATTCACATTTAGCTTGACTACTTACCTTCTGTCAGCAGGTGTGATAACTTATTTTAGCAATCATAGTCACAGCCCAATATAAACACAGTATTTTTTACATGAATCAAGTGTTCATATATATATATATACACATATGTATAGTGGCCCTGAAGTGCAAACCATAACACGCAACGGCAAATAAGAAAACAAAACAGCAAATTGAAAAACATTTTAACAAATCATAAAACACAACATTAACTTTTACTGGAAAAGGTAGGCCTATGTAATCAGAGACAAATCAGGAGGGTCCATCCTCTGATTGATGAAGTACGCAACTCTGTAGTACGGCATAGTTTTTCCTTCTGTTCAACCCTGCATCTCTCAAATGTGACTTCAAAGTGCGTATGTACGTATGCCCTGCATCAGTCATATCTGGCTTTACATTATATAACTCGGCATTATGTTTATGGGCTGTAACGACAGTCTATATATGTGTTTTAAACATATGAACCGTATCTACACTGACTGATCAGATCAGTCTGTATATGTGTTTAAACATATGAACCGTATCTAGACTGACTGATCAGATCAGTTAAACACTGTTGATTTCTTCCCATAGAGCCCACATGAAAACTCTTTTGGTTTAGTAAATTTCTGTGGTCACTCGGCTCGGGAGCTGCCGTCTGTCAGCTCGTCACATACAGAGACTTTGACTAGCTGCGGGACTTACGTGTTACGTGTTTATGTTACTGTGCAGACGACACTATCCTCTTACAGTACTTACAAATTGTTCCTGTCTTATCTGTCACTCTGTTGCTATTTAGCCTCTTACATACTGATATAGGAGACATCTGGTTGCGCATGTGCGACTAGACGTAAAAATCAGTCGCCCACTCTCAAATTTTGGACCACTTCTCATTTGTTTTGTTGTCAGAGAACTGCTTCGCTTGTGTTCCCGCATGTGCTTCAAGTACGTCTGGCATCAAGCACGCCCTCACTCGAATTGGCGGGGAATTAGGGTTGATTAGGGGTTCAAAACGCAATTAATAGCAATTCATTGATTTTAATAAGTAATAAGTGATGAGTAATTCCTTATCGACGCATCCCTGGACGGTATGGTTCACAGTTAAGGAGGAAAATTAAAAAAACTGCTTGGTTGCCAGAATGAACATAAGTTATTAGTAAACAACACAGTTATGTCAGTATGAAACATTCAATGCTGCTAAACATTCATGCTGCTAAACTGCACAGCGTGTATTGTTGTATATTGTATATACCTACGCTTAACCACGACGTCTGTTGCACTCTGTCACACTTGGTTCATTGCTGTATTTATCTGACGTTAGCTTTATTTTGATTTGATTTATGTTTATGCTTATTGTTACTCTGATCCTTTTCCGCCTTTGTATCGAAACTGTTGCACAATAATTTCCCTCGTGATAAATAAAGCTTCTTGAATCTTGAATCTTGAATCTTGAATCTTGAATCAAATAAAATGTATAAGAAATGTGCACTGCAGCATTAACTTAGGTTATGGCATTTGCCCATTCTGAATTCCCAGGCAGGGGTTGTTAAAATAGTGTCTGGAGCTGGGTTTGCACAGCTTGTTTTTTTTTCACAGCAACGGTGACAGTAACACCTGGATGGTGCCTTTTTAAATGTGTGTGCATGTTCATAATTGACCTAGAATCTAAAGTTATCCCACACTTGGATTTGAATGGCAGGGGGACATCTGCAAGATCCAGTTTCATGTTGTCGTTCAGCACAAAGTTCGCTCTATGTCCGCTCGCCATCGATCCACTCATCCTGTGCCGCTTGCATGCCTTCTGCAGTCTGCTCTGCTACTCTCACCGACTCTCATTCGCTGGCTGATATTGCGAGCCGAGCCAGAGGCTAAACAGTCCGGGGGAACTACGACTTTAAGTTTTAAGTTCCGCAATGCAAAACAAGACTGTACATTGGCCATAATAACGCCATATTTACAGACCTCCGTACCCATCCAGAAGTGCCTGTACTGTTTGTTTGGTACAAATACGTCTATTGCTAAAGCCCTATTGTACAGTATTGACTTTTCCCATGAAAGCTACTGTTGATATGAGAATTAAAAAGCTCAGTGACACTCTAAAGCATTCAGCAGACAAAAGTGACATTCTTGTATAGTGAGCTGTGAGTTGTATCCTGAGCTGGAGCTTGATGCAGTAGCACCATGCACTGCCAACACTACTCCCACCACAGCTACAACACCGACACAGCTGGATGATCCGGACGCTGGCATGGGAACTATGCCCACAGCACTGGCCCACAGCTCCACACCGAAGCCACTAGGAAGGACCTGACTGGACTCTCCACAACCGCTTCAGGTCCCTATTGGATGATGCCTCGGTCCACCCTGGTGAGGCTGTAGCACCCCTGGTACCCCATCTCCCTGCTGCATCTCCTCCTTCAGAATCCTTCAGCCAAGCTCCTGGCTTCAGTCAGTGTGCAGGTCTCATGGCACGGCTTTTATTGACAATTTTAACTTGTTCTGGAACCAGGCTTCACTTTTTCAAAGGAACGGGGTTAACTCGAACCACTGAGGTAGCCACATGCTGGCGTCTAACATCCAGCATGTGGCGCAATCATCCCCACATGCGTGACTGTTAACACAGCCCACGTCAACGTCTGGGTCACCCCCCACGCCCTTCCTCAGCTCTCCTCTCCCTATGTATACTCTGCCATGCTCCAACAGATCCGATTCTCCATCTTCCATAACCACTGTCATATCCCACCATAGACCCTCCACAACACGCTCATCAACACATCCCTCTGCTGCACACAAAAATGTTACTGATGTGCATGTAAACGCACTCAGTGTGTTTCCCATTGGAAAATGAAAGAGTAACTCCTTCCTCCGGTACAGTAGGTGGCGCTCCTCCAACATACAACTGGTCGGCTTTTTTTCCCGTGTGTGGGAAATGGCCGATTTTTGGACAGAATTATGACAGAAACGAGTCTTCTTGGTAGTGATGTTACTTGCCATGGCGAAGTCCTCCCTAGGTTTAAAGTTAACGCTCTATTGTTGTTATTTTCGGCGACGTTGCTTCCTGGTTTATTCTATTTCTGGTTCAGAAACCACTGCTGCGTAGTGGGGAGGGGGGAGTTCTAACCCCGGCACATGCACAGACGAGAAACATGCATGAATACCCCAGTTACTAAAGGAGTATCTAGGTCTGTAAACCAGGGTATGAGAACTCCGATTTTACGCGGGGTATTGTGTTTATATGGTGTTTGAGATACCGGAGTATGCCCTTAACCCGAATAGTAATAGTAGAATGCAGTTTGGTGTATACAGATCAGCTCCTGGCTGCATTACTCAGCCAGTATGCCATATGTGCTTACTGAACTGACTGCTCCTTATTTGATGAATGTAATGAACAGAACCAGACGTCACTCTCATAAGTAATTTAGCTCTGTAATTATGTTTTACCAAGCAGTAAAGTTCCATTTACTGCTTGGTATTTTCTGCTTCCACTGTATTCCCTGCAAGGGTTTTTGGTGCTGAGGTTGATCTTGTGAGACATCCACTTATCAACAATGTTTTCTTTTCTATTTACTAGTTTTGTAAATGATAGCACTGGTGTAAAACTTTAGTCCTAAGGTACTAAACCCAGTGTGTTGACATGCAGTAAGAGTCTGCCTTGAGTTCTTCCCAGTAATGCAGACATGTAGCAGACATTGACTCTGTAATGTCCCGCCACTGCTTCTTTTCTTTCTAACAAGTCTAAGGCACTCCATCAGAACAGGCTTTTTTCTGTACTCTCCTCTTTTACTCTTCCTCTTCCTCCTCCTCTTCATTCACCTTGTGTTTTTCTCTCCTAGACCATCAGTCTGCTAAACGAATTTCACTCTGCTCATTATAATGGAGTGAGATGGCTTGCTGCCTCAATCGATCCCTCTGTCCACTCTCATTTACTTTAGGCATCCCTGTTTCGAAAGTGCTTAACTGTCTTTTCTCCAGACTCCTCTCTCTCCTCCTTTTTCCTGTTTTTGATTAAGAGAATGTGTAAATAAGGGTACAAGCTCCTATTGATGCATGCCAATCTATTAATTGACTCACCAGTGTTACCAGTTCTCCCATAAATCCTCCCAAGGTGACAAAAGCTTTGTAATTGTTTCTAAATGTTGTGTGTGTGCATTCCTTGCATATTTATGCATTCATGCTACACAACCCCCTCTCTCTTTGAATTTAAATTCAGTATGCCCTATTAGTTTGGAATCTGTAATAACAATTTAAAATAATATAATATAATAAAATAAATTTCTCTTCTAGTTCTAATGAAGATTTACACAAAGAAAGGAGTTATGGAAACTTCTCTCAAATATATGCAAATTTAATTACTGAATTAATGAACACAGAGAGAAAGGGTGATGAACAGTAGAATAAAGGATATTCACAAACATAACCATGTTAAATAATAATAAATAATAGTTAGATTTTATTCAATTCAATTCAATTTTATTTACAGTGCCTATTCATAAAAAAAGTTATCTCAGGACACTACATATGGAGGAGGTATAGACCACACTCTGTGACTTATTTAGGATTCACATAGACCAAACAATTCCCCCTTTGAGTACACTGTGGTAACGAAAACCTCCCCTATAACAGGCAGGAACGTCAGACAGACCCAGCTCTGTGGAGGACAACTTTCATGCATGCAGAGTAATAGGAGGCTAGTAAGCCCTAGCTGTAAGCTTTATCAAAGAGGAAAGTTTGAAGTTTACTTTTAAATATGGGAACATTGTCTGCCTCCTGAACAAGCCTTGTTGAGTTGGTTCCACAGGAGAGGAGCTTGGTAGCTGAAGGCTCTGCCTCCCATTCTACTTTTGGAGACTCTAGGAACGACAAGTAGTCCTGCATTCTCAGAGCGCAGCGATCTATTCGGGTAATACGGTACTATGAGCTCTTTAAGATATGACGGAGCCTGACCAATAAGAGCTTTGTAGGTAAGGAGAAGGATTTTAAATTCTATTCTAGATTTTACAGGTAGCCAGTGCAGCATTTTGGACCAACTGGAGACTCTTAACAGACTTATTGGAGCAGCCTGATAATAAGGAGTTGTAATAGTCCAGCCTAGAAGTAACAAATACATGTACTAGTTTGCATCTTTCTGAGACACAATGGGCCTCATTTATCAATCTTGTGTGAAAACGGGCGCAGATCTGAGCGCAGAATTGGTCGTAGGAAAGGACCCACGTGTGATTTATGAAACATTCATATCGGACCAATCTCAGCGTACGAATGAGTGGGCCTTGATAAATGCAGCGGCTGAATTTGATCGTCATTAACATGTTACGCCTTAAATATTCCTGGTTCGGAGGTCAAACATGGAGAGACGAAACACTGGTAAGAAAAGAAACTTTTCCGACACAGAGATCGGCATCCTGACATCCGAGATGGAGCAAAATAAAGATGTGCTTTTTGGCAGTCTTAAGAGTGGAATAAAAGGGGCCCATAAAAACGTTGTATGGAAAAGAATAACGGAGGCAGTCAACCCGAAGCAGCACTCCACTGTGACCCGTGTATATGTGTGCGCACTGCTGAACCTGCGCTCCTGCTCTGTAGCGGGGTTTGCCAACGGGGTTATTAGGTATTCCGTTAGAGGATAACCTTTGTCGTCTAGAAGAACCATACCAACATGTTAATCATCTGATACCTTGTTTGATTTATTGCAATTTATCGAGGGCCACTAACCGAGGAGATGACTTTGGCTCTGCAGTTTGCTTTCCTTTTCATTCATTCATCTTCAACCGCTTGTCCCTGTCGGGGTCGCGGGGGGCTGGAGCCGAGCTGTTTTGAAATATAAAGAATCGTGTGTCCCCCCTGGCCACCTGGCCACCACGTTTAAAAGCGATAGCTTGGCATCACAAATCACCTGTGCATTCATCGATTGGTAGTTTTGGCGATTGATGAATGCGTAATCACTCATCGTAGCTCCCGCTCACGTCCAAATTGATAAATGCCTAAGTTTGCCAGGAAATGGTTGTACGCACGTTTTTCTGCCGTACGTTCGTTTGATAAATGAGGGCCAATGTTCCTAATATTTACAATATTACTACGCAGGTGAAAATATGCAGTCCTTGTCTTTAATTTTATGTGGGAGTCATAGGACATATCCTGATCAAAAATAACACCCAGATTCCTTACTGCGGTGCTGGAGGATTTGAACCTTATGTGAGACAAAATCTTGTAGATCATAGAACACCTCTCTCTCTCTCTCTCTCTCTCTCTCTCTCTCTCTCTCTCTCTCTCTCTCTCTCTCTCTCTCTCTCTCTCTCTCTCTCTCTCTCTCTCACCCTAATATTATGCCTAGTCCATAGTAGAAAGTAGTAAAAATTAGTAGACTTGAAACCCCTCATTAAGTTTTGGTCATCGTTGGATCTCAAACACATTGCACACACATCCGCAAACAGGTCGGTGATGTCACGGCTGGTGTTTCATCCATAATACTTATGGTTGATTTAGGACTGGCATGAGTTTCTACTTATACAGTAAATATATACAAAATAGGTAATCAAGTGTACACACACACGCACACACCCCCACACACACACACACACACAATCACCAGTCGGCTCCCATTGGCTATTCCACATTGATGGCGTGTAGAAATAGAAAACCATTTGTGACAATGCTGTCATAGTGTGTGCCTGTATGTAAATTACTTCTCACACTTGGGAGTAAATTGTACGGGGGTGCAGAGAGAGATGGAAAAGGAACAGTACTATCGCAGAGAGAGAAAGAAACTCAAAGGAGCAGAAAGCACCCTGATGGAGAGAAACAAACACATGTGCAGCCAGTGATGCTCATAAACCTTGAGTGAATGAATTTTCTCATTTGTTCCTGGCTTTTATGAGCTGCACAGTCGGCAGTAACAGATCCACAGAATATTTACCAACACATCGTGCGGAAAAGCAACTGTTATAACCATGCTTACATATTGGACTCTCTGTAGGCTTTATTTTGTGTTTCTTTCCGTGCTACTCTTTTTATTGCCAGACAAATCAATACACCAAAACATTAATATAGTTAGAATATCTTGCTTCCTGCTGCTGCTGTGGAAAATTAATTTTTTTTATTTGGCACCTGGGAGATGTTAAAAGAAGGAAATCAAAAGATTAAATTCTGCCTCTGTTAGCTGACACACATCATTCTGCTACTGTGTGTGGGGAATGTACTGTGTCTCTCTATAGTCTTTGATGACTAGTAAATTAATCCAGGACACATCAGTATTATGGTAAAGTAATACTATTACAAAAACTGTGAAATAAGTGCCAGACTGTGCCAGGCAGACAACTGCAACAATAATGAAAACTGCAACACGTCATCCTACCTACAGACTGGTAAAAAGCCAGACAACCGTCACTGTTAAAATACAAACAGTAGTAATGTGTTGTTCAAGGGCCCTTAAAAAACCTCTTCTTGACTCATGAGGTTCTGGGCTAGAAGCAGCCAAAGACACTTGCGTTGCTAACGTCAGTTTGCAGTTGTCTCAACATGTCAATATTAATATTATTCCCATATAATTCATAAAGATATCAGACTATGGAATCTGTATCAGTTCGTGGATCTGTGATGTCAGTCTGATATCCAGTGGCGGAGGAAGTAGTAAAACATTGTTCTAAAGTAAAAGTAGAAATAAACAAACACAAATGTGTAAATTTTGAAGTGCCACATGAACCTTTCTTCTTAAGTAAAAGTTACAAAGTACTTGCTTTAAAATATAGTTTAAGTCTTAAAAGTAAAAGTACTGTGTATTGCCTAATGCGACGAGGAAAGTGTGACCACTGTATGTATATTTGGTAAATACAAAAATTGTACAGGTTGGGCCAGAATTCTGTAGATGATAATACTAATATCCCATCAGTTATTTGAAACGTTATTGTCCTTGTGTTTACCCTCTGGCAGCTCACACTGGACTTACCATTCTGTGCCTCAGAATTGTTTTTTTTTATTCAGGGGTGACCTGCAGAGTGAAATGCCATTCAAAGACTGATTATACCTTTAGAATTTCAAGTTCCGTGCTTTACGTCCTACGTATCCACCCTGACCTCCATCCGCGGCGCATGGCCGTCTTATACTAGGTCACATACTTTCACTGTGGGACACAAACTAAATATGTGGAATATGCAGGAATATCTGTGCATTACTTTTTGTTGTTATATGTACATAAAATGTACATATATTGCTCAGCCTCAGTCTCGATTGTAGCTGTTTCATTCAGGGGAAAAACAACAATTTGAAAGCAATGTGTAACTCAACCAATATGTAGAGGAATAAAAGTCAAAAGTACACACAACTAAATCTACTTAGGTAAAGTACAAATACATGAAAAATCTTCTTAAGTACAGTAACAAAGTACTTGTACTTAGTGAATTACATCACTATTGAAACCTTATACAAATACCGCAGTTAGGAGCTAATTGACTCAAAAATTTAGATAAAGACTACATTTGTTACCAAATATGAGACATTATTAAGGTTGCTAAAAAAAGTTTCACACACGCAAATTGCCACCACAAAAAAGTGAGTGTTGTGTTTGAAATACACATTTAATAATGCCAAATTTGTAAAACTTGAGAACTAAGTCTAGTTAGTCAAAACCCCAAACTTCTTTGATGGTTTCCCTCACCTCAAAGCCATTGGGTTTTTTAAATGGATGGTTGATTAGATGCCACAAATAAGATGTGTTCAAACAGATTTTAACAATTTGTTCTTTAACAAAATACATCCATATAAACACTACTTGTGAATTTTGAAGCATGTACGTGTCGTAAAAAAGGCGGTTGCTACCAAGTGGCTAAGTCAAACTACAAGCATCATCACGCTGTACATGAGAAATCAGTCAGACGTTGGCTTTTTACTTCTGAAGATTGCATTTAAGCTTCAAAAAAAGTTGGAGTTAGAGGAGTCCCCCCATGTAAAAAGGCTGAAGGTCCTCGGGGCAGTGGCCACGGGTTCGACTCCAACCTGCGGCTCTTTGCTGCATGTCTCTCTCTCACCCCATTTCCTATCTGTCCTATATAATAAAGGCTGGGAACACTGGAAAATAAAATCATCTTTTGAGAAAAAGTGGAGTTGAAGATTATCTTGCTGAACAAGTATTACATATTCTGTTCACTACATAGATTTTTTTCTGCAATAATCCAAAAGCCAATGGAAAAATGGCTTTTTGTCGAGAGAACCACGACAATGCTAACTTCCTGGTCAGCCTACAAAAATACATCAGCCCTGCAGCACTCTATAGTGGAAACAAATCAGTCAGGTACAATGTCATTTGAACTAAACAACTGGGATGACATGCACTGATATGTCCTCATACACTTAAAAGTGAAAAGCGGTTCAAATTAGAGACTGACACAGGAGTGGATTTTCACTTACAAAAATAACAAAATGTCTCCCGTTCCCTCCCGATCACAAAATCAATAGTGAAAAGTGAAGTTATTTTTTGTATTTTAGGTGCTCCTTAGTATAATATGTAACATAGTGACCACACTCCAACTGCACAACAAACAAGATGATTTGCTCACATAATTCCCTGGTATGAATTACAGGACTGACAGAGAGTGTGTGTGTGTGTGTGTGTGTGTGTGTGTGTGTGTGTGTGTGTGTGTGTGCATGCGTGCGTGCGTGTGTGTGTGTGCGTTTGCTTGTACCACATGAAGGTCAGCCAAGCTAGCATTTGTTTTATTGTGTGATCCGATGGGTTCTGGCATTAAAACCCTTGCTTGCATTATGTCCACTTTGTCTTACTCTGTGTTTATGTGTGTGTGTGTGTGTGTATTAATACATGAGTACCTTACAAATCTTTATAAGTGTGAGATGCCATTCCAATGCTGTGATAATTGCGTCTAGCACTTATTATGCACTGGAAATCACATGTTGTCCTTTAGGGGGCAGGTGAAAATTGAGAGCTGGCATCACAATAAGTATAAGTAGGATATAAAGATGTAAAAATTTATTTTGTCTATCTGACATTAGGAGACGGGAGTTTATGGTGGTGTACAAAACACAGAGCTGGAGATGGAATGGGCCTCTTGGTCTATGGTGAAAAGCTGCGTATACTGAGCACCCATTTCTTTTTAAAAACATAAAACATTTTTCTTTAATAAAAAGAAAATTAAAGTGCATTTGTCATGAATTTTGTGCACAGCATTCTGTACTCTACAGTGTCTGTTACCAAGTGGGTCTGCATCGTCCAGGGCCTCCTCTTCAAATGCTTGTGCGTTAAAAATGGTGCCCATTAATTCCTATGGAAAGCTGCTCAGTAGCGCAGGCTCCCTTAAGGACGCCGCCATTTTGGTTCTGGACCTACCGAATGTAGAAATCTTCAAGTTCCCGACGACCATGCCCAAGAGCAAGCACGAGTCTGTCTATCTGATAAGTATCGTATGGCTCGGTAGTTAGCAAATTGATTAAATCCCCAAAGCAATTTCAGTCAAAAGCAACAGCCTGGTCAGATGCGTACATGAACTGATGAAGCCTCTTGGATGAGAGGTGAAACGTCTTCCTAGACAAATAACCAAGTCCAGTTGCTTTTGACTGAAATTGCTTTGGGGATAATGGTGACCTGGACAAATGAGAATATTCACAGGCAAATTGATTGAATGTTTTAAACATATACAACATATTATATACATTTATATATACATGAAATAACAATAATATATACTGTATTAATGGATAGAATCAAGCAAAGTGATGTTTGTATTCTTTAGTGAGATTTTTTACTAAAAATGTGCCAAAATACCATCTAAAGAAAATAGTATTAGTTGTACTTCCCTCTCCTAAGCACTATCCTGAATATAATTCGAATTATTATATTTATATATTTTTATTTATATATTTATTAGCCTATATTGAGTTTTTTGTATAGGCCTACTACAAGTTATATTTTTAAAAACTCAGCAGACTATTATTGTTTAAAACACACCCCCATTTGCCCAATAGAAGTTTTACAACAACAAAAAAAACAATAGAAAAATCATCAGACACAATGTCTTAAAAGTTTGAGCAGAAGAGTTGAGCCTCCTCTTGAGACTTACATATAATTATGAGCCTTTTGTTTGGTTTGATTTCATTTTCTTTTATTTTATTTTTTTATTTTTTTCAGAGATTCTCTCCTTTTTCCAACATGTTTGGAATTGAATGGGCGAATGTGCTTCCAGACCATCGGACAGCCACTTAAATAGGCGAGTGCTGCAGTACCGCGCTTGGCTGCTAAGCCCATGGTGGCATACGACGAGAGCGCCTGACCTGGGGACCTGTCTGACCTGTCTGCTGTAATCAGCCAACAGTTTACGCTGCATGACGGGAAATGTTACGCCACTTACCATATACGGAATGAGATACCATAGCAGCTGAAAACACCGTCTATGTGGAAGCTTGCCACGTTAGCTGCGCAACACGCTAACGTTATTGTTTAACATGACTATAAAACATTATTAAACAACATTTATAGGTCACAAAAGATGTCCTATTTAATATTTTATCCACATAAACAGTATTTAATTTGAAACAGTAAAGACGGTTTTATTCATGCCAGTGACAGATTCTACATATACACATTGAAACTGCAGTGAAAGTGCTGATATGTCAATATGACTTTCGAAAGACCATTCAGTGTTGCAAACTACATGTCATGCAAAGAAAATAGGTGAGACCTTGAATCTCTAAATGCCGAGCCACGCTGCTCAGGCGGGCAGTGGGGCTGCTCCAACCTTTTTTTTGGCTGTTAAGTCATTTGCTCAAGTACTATACTTAAGTAGAATCAGCTGGTGACACCATGTGTATCAGTGACAGATTCTTTGTCTGGGTCTGATACTTTGTTCTTATTGAAATAACAAGAAGGGATTACTGATGCACTTGTGATATCAAGGCCATATCAGGATGTTTTCCTTCACTTATTCAAGCTGTTATATTGGCATTGCCTTTCACATGAGCTTTTTTGGGCCAGTGTTCTGAGGTACAAAAGCGGGTGAGGGGAGAACCAATATCGTGGCTCTGCTGGCAAATGGCTCCATGAGAACTAAAGAAACAGACATTGAGGCTGTGACTGATTGCATTTCATGGAAAATGGCAGATTGTTCCTCTGTATTCTGGTTTGCGGGACGTCATGCCCCTCTGCTATCTGTTTTGCAAGGGCATCGTTGGCATACCACAACCCAAGATGATTGTGATTGGTGTAAAGAAATATAAACAGCCCAGAATGTTTTTACTCTATACCTGATTATAAACCTGTAAAACAGTGTAGATTTGATTTATCAGCGTATTAATTATGAATTAATTTGACTATTCAAATTTAAGAATTTTAATTTTCCTCGTTAGAAGGGGCACCAGCCGAATTGCTTATCTTGTGGTCAAAGGTGTGAATGAGGCTTCAAAAACTTACTGTAGATTTAGATGAGCATAAGGGGAGAGGTACAGACAGTTAGAATCAACATCTCAGGACAGCTAAAGGTGATATGTCTTGTGGGCAGGAAGAGACTAGGCAATAAACTCTTGGTTTATCTAGACTGCTGGGGTTATTGAGAGTTTGTGATAATTCAAAGATGCAAAAGCAGGAAGCCAAATGGGAGTGAAAAGAGGGAAGAATGCAGAATCCTTCCTACACCAGATTAACTTGTGCAGCCAGACCATACTCCATTGCTGGTGTCTGATCTGTAAATGTTAAACTACTTCCTCTGTGACTGGTGAGTACACATCTCTTTAAATGGACTATTACAGTAGCTGTCAAGAAGAATAAAGGACCTTCATATTACTGTTTGGACAATTTGTGTATTGTGTCATTGTTAATATTTGTGCCAGCTCATGTTATATCTTTGACCATTGGTATAATAAGCCATGTTGGTTGTCCATGCAGTTTGACCTTGTCTAAAGCTATAATTCAGCATAGCCCAGTGTGCATACTGTCAGTATTGGTTCTGTTCCATTTAATGTGATGGTTGTCTAATGAGACTTGTCATGTGCTGGCTACAACAGACTCACAAAGTTAAAGGTTGAATTTATAAAATCTTTATTAAAGCTATATTTATAAAATACATTTTGAGGGGTACAGAATGAAAGTATAGCTTTCCTATAAAAAAAATATATTTTGTTTGATTTTATATTTTAAAACATTTTGACGGGTTTGACAATGACTTTCTGTCACATTCTGTTGGGTTGTCTGTTGTTGGGTGCAGCTACTGTAGGCTGGCACTGGGTGAAATGGAATTTGCCAATCCTGCAGCTGCTTCGGAGCCTCAGTGAAGGGGGCATGTTGTCACAGCAGCTGAGTGACCGGAGACGGGCAAAAACCAGAGTCAATATAGGCCAAGCATTCACTCCATGGACTGAGAGAAAGGAGTTCATCACCATAGAAACGCACGCCCAAATGGCTACGTTTCTCCTTGATCGCTAAGATCACTTCCATCTTTACTAAACTGTAACGGTATCTGCCAGAAATGAGTCCTTACCCTGTAAGATTCATCACTTGACATGGCACAGGCTGATCACTTGACACACTTTGCGACTACGATCTTGAGACACTAGATGGCGGTGTTCTGCTCATTTTTCATTAAAGCCCAGCTTATCGGGTTGTGTTCTTTGCTGCATTCGAAGATATTTTCAGTTTTCAGTTCACTGAAGCATGTACATGCATAGAAAGCTGGGTTTTTCAAATGTGCCTCAGCAGAGAAAAATACACGACCCAGTGGTACAAATCACATTATGGTAGAAACACACTTATCGTCATATATTTTTTTATCACTTGCAATGGCGAAATAAGTTCCCCCTTAGGTACCGCAGCTACAATTATCTGCTGTCGCTGCTGGTCACAGTGAGTGACATTCTATTTGTTAAAACTCTCTGCTCTGATGTGCGGATCCACTTGCATGATTGGCTGCCTGCATGGTGGCCTTTAATTGGCTGCTAGGTCCACACTTCAATCAACATCATAGTTGGATGTATTTTGTATCCTGCTTTTTCACTTGTTAGTGTACTCGTGTATTGTACTACGTACTTAATATCATGTATCAGTTACTTTTATAACGTAAAAAAAAATTGCAGTGATGTGCTCTGAAAGAAAGATAGTTGTAGAGTTTATGTTGCAGTGCTCAGTAAAAAATGTATGTCGACACTGGTCAAACGAGCTGTGAAGCGTGCTTGGGCACGGTACGAATGGACAGTGTGAGAGCGCCCTATAATGAGTTTTGTCTATGATAATGCTCTAAATAATAGAATGTTTAATTTAATTTCTTTATAAATGTAATTTGTATTTGTTTTCAGATCTCTAAATGTACTGCAGTCGAGCTACATATGTTGCTGTACTTGTATAGCGCCTCTATAACTACTCAAGGCGCTTCTTACACTACTTGTCACATTCATCCATTTACACAGAAATTCTTTCTTCGCCACTTGTGGTAAGATCCCCTGGGGTCAAGTGCACTGTCACAAGGTCAGGGGCCTCGATGGAACAGACCTGGGTGACAGAGGCTGGCTCTGGGCACGTGGAACATCACCTCTCCGTGGGGGAGTAGCCAGAGCTTGTGCAGTAGGTGGAGTGCTACCAGTTAGACCTTGTGGGGATTACCTTCATGTACAGTCTCCTGTGGATCCTCTGGAACCATAATCCTGGATAGGGGTTAGACCCTATTCTTCCTTGGAGATGCCCAGGGTGTGAGGTGCCAGGTGGGTGTGGGGATACTTACAAATCCCTGGTGCTTTGGAGTTTAACCCGGGGGTCGAGAGGGTCGCCCTCCTATAGATATGGGTGGTCAAACCCTGAAGTATTCTGCTTTTTTGGAGACCCTAACTGGAGTCATAAGGGGGTGGGGGAAGCCTCTGAACACACCTGGTAAGCCTAAATTGGACGTGCAAGTGAACTGGTAACTTCTGGAAGAGCCCCCCATCCACTGCAGCTTCTGCCGTGTCAGAGGTAAAGCAGCGGATGTGGGAGAAGTCTAGAGAAATCATGGAAAAAGGTGCTTCTGGAAAACCATCTGGCACCTCAGGAGGGGGAAACCATCCAAGCTGTGTACAGTAGGGATGGGACGCTGATGACCTCAACTGAGGAAGTACTTTGAGGACTCCTGAATCCCAGAGACCTGTAGGCCTTGTTGCAAGAACTAACTTTAGGTCAGTACCTACCAGGTCCTACCATATGTAGGACATCAGCAGGTAAACATTTATTCATGCAACTTAATTTACACATACATTTCCAATGTATTCAAAATATATCTATATATTTGTGTAAAAATGCCAAAATACAAAGACATGGAGAGCGGTGCTGAAAGAAACCCAGATATAAACAATGTGCACAATAGAGATATGTATGCTGGCAATTTGTTCTATTTGGATCAAGGCTAATTATGAAGTGATGTCATGTTCATAAGGAAAGATGAGAATGAGCTACAAATTTCTCCTAAGTGCAGAATGACCTATGACCTCTGCCCATCACTTGTGAACATTGATGGACAGAAGACTTTAGGGTGTGATTCAAAGTTTAGTCTTAACCTTTTCAGACTGCAAAAAAATTGGCACTCAAATCATGAATTTGTGCGAATTCAAATTCCTCTATTAAAACATGCAACATACAGTATGTATCCCTGGTGTACACAACAGAATCAGAGCAGCAAGTCCCTTAAATGAATGTGACGTTTTTTTCTTAACAGACCTGAAGAGTAATTAACTGCAGCACTTAAACTCAGACAAAGCCTTGAAGTAAACCATGTAACAGTCAGTGACTTAACAATTCCTACAGAACAACCACAATCTGTGAAACATTAACCACTACATTAGATAAAGCAGTTTTTTATGTATATTTCCAAATTGTCTTTTCAGAATGGCAGGAGCTTTGAGGCCTGCAGGCAGCGTAATAAAATATGATAAAAGACATTTCCTTTTTTGAGGCCAGCCAAATACACAGGAAACTTACTCAGTGTCAGATCAGTACAGCCTGTGCTCACGACTAACAGTGGCACAAAACAGAGGTAACTATCCAGCAGAGAAATGTCCGTCTCCATACTGGAGCTGTGAGGTGGTCTTGCAAAAACAACCAGAAGAATTATGAAAATCAATCATGAGTGTTTGATTTTGCCTCTGTGAAAGTGGACTGTGGCATCCATATATCCTAACCTAAAAAGAGGGTTAACACACTGGAAATGTTCCTTAAAATACCTTCTTCTCTTAAAAGCTGAACTAAGAGGACCACCTGCTCCTAGTGCTGTCCTAATGGGATGAAAGTTGCTTAATTGTTCTGCCAAGTCAGTAATGATGGCCTGGTCTACAGTGCATTCATTTAATATCAATGTTAAATCAAGGGGATTTCTAACAACGGCTACAGATGCTGATAATCAAATGAAGTGAAGATCTTCAACCAAAGCCCCAATGCACCTCACAGATGCATTACAAAGCCAATTATTTTCAGGACTAGGTATAATGCACTTTCAGGATCACAATATAAACCTGTTCCCTCATCAGCACCGGCCTCTGGTATATCAGAGAGGTGGGCTGTCTGATTATAGTGTCTCTCACACACATCTTGCATAAAATCACTCAAAGAATAGGGTTGATGTCTTCTGCTTTCATGTTTCAGAAATGTATTGTTAATATTTGAACTGAAATTGCACCCGTCAAACACAAAAGACATTTTCATGACCTTTCAGATGATTTCCAATATACTACAAAAAGTCCTTCTCAAAGGAACAACTTGCATCACAAACTAAACAGTTAAAAGTATAGAGGATATTTGGCTCTAGACTTTCCTTAGCTGCATGGTACCTGGACAAATGTGTGCGAAGCGCACTCTGCGTTTTGAATATGCAAGGGCTACTACCATAGAGACATGGCTGGGATTGCCCATGACCAAATGTTGCGTGCTGTAGTCTGTAATGCTTTAGTAGGTTGCCTTTTGTAGCAGACAAAGACTTGCAGATCTTACACTGCCATCCCATCAGGTAAAAACCTAAAGTAATGAGAAAAAGGTCCTATTAACTTGCATATAACTGTATAAATAGTAACCTACTTAAATGAAAGCACTAATAACACATACAAATAGAGGACCCTTGATTTTAGTTTGTTCTTTTTCAGTCTTGTCAGTCTTTATCTGTCATCTAAAGAATGTTCACAATACGAACCAAATGTCAACATAATTAACTGTAATCTATGAATAACATTTTCCATATTTTATGCATGCTTTCATTTTTTATTTTTGTTCTTTTGGATTTTTTTTTTAATATCCACACCAGGGGTGTTTGTGTGTGTGTGTGTGTGTGTGTACTACTGCCTTTATTTTGTATGGAATGCCAGCTGACGTTTAAAAAAAGAAAAAGAAAAAAATTCCACAGACGAGAAGCAACGCGATTCTACCAAGCAGCACGTCTGAGCGAACCAGACCAAACAAACCTGAAGCTGAAGAAACTTAAAAGTTAAAGGAAAAGACCTGTGAACCTGAGTGATCAGAGAGCTGCTCTGTGTGTGCGTGAGAGCGAGACCTAGTAACACGTCTGTAGGGGAGGGGGGCTGTGACACACAGTCTGCTAATGAGGATTGTCACTCAATCCGAGCACGGATATTGACGCATATTACTTGTATATTACTTGGCCTCGGCAAAAGTGCTTCATCCGTTTCAGCCAATTATCCGGCTCATCTCTAGTAATCATAACATTTATTTTTTTGTTCCTCTGGCTCTGAAAAGGGATTAAAAATATATGTATTTGTTTGCCTGTCACACAGTCATCACCTATTCACAGGCATAACATGATAATTAATTACATATTTTACACCCCACCGCACACCGCCACCACCCCCACCAATACCAAGAGAGACACCACAACTAAATTATTTGGAAAAGTAGTAAAGCCGGTGAATGTACCGCTTTTGAGGGTTACTCAAGTACAGTATAGCTGATAACACAGTGTGTAATTATACTCACCTCTCAGAACAACTTTTGTTTGCCTCTGGCTCACCGCTAGCTAAGTTAGCTTGTTAAGGTGGGGGAGGGGAGGAAACTCCCGGTGACTTTGAATCACGATAGAGATTAAACTTGTTAGGTAATTGCGGTAACTCAAAACAATGTTCAACTGCTTTGGCAACGTCCATGTGGTGCAAATTGGGGCGGAAGTATACGCAAATTAAAAACAGAGAGTTTCCATTGAGTAACATTTGTGAATTTTTAAACATTGTTGACTTTACCGATAAAATATAATCAAATTATACTCGTTGATTTTCAGCTGATATTATTTAAACATAAATAAATAAAATGCAATTGATAGATAATTCAAATTTGATTAAATTTACACAATATACCAAAATGCACAGTCATTTTTTTCATGTAAAGGTTGCTAGTATTTATTTTGTAAATATTAATTTAGCCCAGTCACACTTTTTAGAGTGTATGATAGCAGGTTCTGTGAATGCTTCTTGTCTGTGAAACATGGCCCCTAAACATATACTGCTTAGGGCTCGAAGATGTACAGGGCTGGCTCTGGGAGAAAAGGAAGGTAAGGAGGGGAAACAAGGGATTAGATTGTTTTCTTTTTCAGTTTTCTGTTTTCTTGTTTTTTTTGTGTACTTTTTTGCTTCAGACCCCTGGATCTATCAGTCTAACCAATCCTCCACTGGAACAAGGGAAAACTAATGCTATATTAAGTCCACATGTACACATCTTTGTTAATGAAGTTAAAACAATAAAAGTCAAATATTCTTATGAATTCTAACAGCTCAAGATTGTTAATGTGTTAGCTAACAGTTGAATATTTCCACATCCAGCAGATACAAAACGACATCCACATTTATTAGAGTGGTGTATCCTGCCACCAGAGCAAAGTAAGTTCAAAATTCATCGGGGCTCCTTCACCAATATCTTCTATTCTATAAAGTTTTTTTCTTAAATTTGTTCTTAAGAAAAGTATACGTCGGTTTCATGACGTGTTCTTAAACTGCAGAATTGTTTGTACCTCAGTGCTTAAAATGATCCCATTTCCTTGTTAATTGAAAGCAGGTTCTAGATTATCTTGATTAGCATAGGTAAATGCCCCTCCAGTCCCCAAAAAAGGGAGTGAGGTGCAGGGCCGCGTGTAATCAGCCACACACAGAAATGGACGTTGAGACAACCAGGTCAAGAATGGCCAAACAAAAGCCTACAGAGAGTGGAGCACCGGACTCCAAATGTATAAAATCTGACTTAAACAGTTCATAATTGGAGGAACTTCTCCAGGACGTGAACGCCAAAACAGCTGTAATGTTCGGAAGAAATAGTAGTAGATATGAATCAGTGGTGATTGCTCTAAGACTGCAAGGTAAACTCAGCTTCCCCTTAAATGTCACCAAAAAAAAAAGGAAGTGGTGAAATATGTGCTGCTGTGTGTACATTTCATTGACTAAATACGCACTAGAAAGCCTTCATCTTTTGTTCAGAATCAGCTCCTTCTCATTCATCCCCACAGCACTTTACACAGTCAGACGCTCAGTTTCTACTGACTTCAATGGGGAAGCGTAGAGCGGGTTGTTCCACTGCAGCCAAACTAGACACTCATTGGATAAATGCTGGGCTTTGTCCTGCCTATCGGACGCTCAGCATCTCTGGGGGTCTATGGGACAGTGGGCTGGCCCGGACGCTCGGCTACTGCATGATGATTGGATCCTTTTTTGATTGACGGCTAAATTAGCTAAATAAGCAATCTTGAAAAATAAACAACCAGCGGAGCATTTTCCAAGTTTTTCATTCGGTTGTTCTAAACTGATCCGGACACTTTACCGATCCCCAGAGACGTTGTCTTTGTTAAAAACGAGTAGCGTTGTGTTTGGCGACTCTGTTCTGTCACTCTGCAGTTTCTTTCCCCAACGAGCAGCGATCACACTTCACAGTAGCCTGGCGCCTCAGGTTTCATGTGTATCTGTTTTAGCTCATCTGGTAAAGCATACGCTTCTTGCGGAATAAATGCTTTTCTGCGTCTTCTGCCAAGATTGAAATCAAGATCCTAGTGCGTTTAGTGCCAAAATGTCCACATTCCAGCAAGAACGGGCTTTCTTTCTTTCGAAGCAGCACTCAGAGTTAAGAAGTGGAGGGAAGGCGGCAAAAAATATAGTCGCTCTCATTAGGCTTTTTCCAGAGCCTTTCACTAAACAATTTAACTGTCAAACTCTTACCATGAAAAAATATTATTTAATTCCACAAACATCATATGTATTATCCAGGACAGATAATGACTGGGACCAGATAAGAATTGTTCCATTTCAATAGACACCAATGTAAATTTTTCAGGAGCTCATAAGGTCTACTGGATACCATATTACAGGGGCTGACTTACCAGCCGTATGCCCTCACTCTCTTAATGTCCTTGCAAATAACAACAAAAAAAAACCACAGCTCCAAATTCTCAATGCCACCAGCAGTTGATTTGTGCATTTTTACGATTGGTTAACTTGGCATTGTTTTGTACATGGGGCATGTTATTTTCCCAGATTTGGGCAGTCTAGAGGACAGTTTTATTACACAAAATCAGTTGCTCAGCATTATAAATTGTACATATAATTTGCTAACCCCGACCCATTAAGTTACTCCCTAAAGTCAACCTGGTTCTGACAAGAATAGAGGCACACACAGTACACACATTCTGTACAGTCAGGAAAATAAAGATGATGAACTTCCAACCTTTGTGTGTGTTTGCACTGTGTTCAACCATCAATTTGTCAGCTGTATATTCTGTATTTCTGTTGATTCCCTGTGTAATATGTGAAGTATTCTATTACCCTGTATTACTGATCTTCCCATTTACCCTGTCTGAGTGTTGGTTTGAAAGCTTCCTCTAAAACTGTGTGATAGAATATTCTGGTATTCGTTCAAGTCTAAACTGGTTAGATTCTCTACTGAGTTACCAATAAAGCAGACACATTATATCCAGCAGTCTTAAATCTGTATTGGCCTCTATGGCTGTTTTATGTTGCTTTTCCTTCACTTTAAACCCACATTGTGTTGTACAGTTGTGAAATGTGTATCATTTTGATCGCTACAGGGCTTTTGTTGCACCTGGACTATAAAACTAAGTGAGCCTGAAGAAAGCGATGTGTGAGGTGGACGGCTCCATTTCCACCTCGTAATCGATAGAAATGAGTGTTCTGAGCTGTAGCAGATCATGCTTTTGTGGAATTATGACCAAGTGTCCATTCCTCCCCCTCTTTTCTTTTTCTCCCCTTACCTTTATTCTCTCTACCCATCTGTCTCCCCTGCAGGTTTTGGCTTTGTAACATTTGAAATTGAGGATGTGGTGGAGAAAGTCTGCGAGATCCATTTTCATGAAATCAATAATAAAATGGTGAGTGGCTCAAATTGCATTTTTAGAATGTCAGACATAGATCTCGTAGCAGTGAAAGTGATGGTGGAAACTAATGCTGGACCAGCCAGGATGGAAAATGGTACACACACACACACACACACACACACACACACACACACACACACACACACACACACACACACACACACACACACACACACACACACACACACACACACACACACACACACACACACACACACACACACACACACACACACACACACACACACACACACACACACACACACACACACACACACACACACACACACACACACACACACACACACACACACACACACACACACACAGTGAGATACTGAGGAATGAGAGAAGTGGAGGTCAGCTGTCTGTTCTGTGCAACCGATCACTAACCATGAAATTGTGTGTATGATCCAGGAGCACGCAAAAGGGCAGAACAACCTGGCCCTTCCTCTGCCCCCATGTTCAATTTCCACACCAGGATGCTCTGTGAATTAGACAGGAATGACTGGTCATGACTGAGCTTCAGCTTAAATACTCATAGTATTAGCCAGTGTTTTGTTAGTTTGATTGTTTGCTTTTAAAGTCCATGTAAAGCTTTGACAAAAGTGGGATCTGAGTTTTATGAACTACAGAAAAAAATGTTATTAACCACCCAGCCAAATTTGAATAAATACAAATATCACCAAGTATGAAAAAATATGCTCTCAAAATCATAGAAACTAAGCAGTACTGTGTTCTGAAACACTGGGGGCGTGTCCACTGGAGGAGCTGAAACCGCACCCAATCACAGGAGAGGTATCGCCTCTCTCAACTGTCAGTCCTGATGTGAAAAGTGGCTGCTTCATCCAGCTGCAGGAAGAGAAAATGACACTTGTTAGTTTTAGGCTAACTATAGTCCTCTAAGTAACACTAAAACATTTTGACAGGAAGTATCAGCACACATGTCGTTTTATAAGCATGTGACGTGGATCTTATCTTAGCATGCCGCTGCAATTGCTATGCTAATTTTCATTAGTGCTTTAATAGTAATTGGACTTGTTAAATGTTAAACGGACTTGTACTTATATAGTGCCGTTCTTGTCTTCTGGCTACTTAAGGCAAAGATTTGCTACTCATTTTAATGGCAAAATAGAGAGTATTTGTCTCAAATCTCACCTGATCCTTGAATCCTACCTGCTCAAACCACTAATCTCTGCACTTAGGGAATTAATCTCTCAAATAAAATACTCTACCTGTGTTTTAGACTGCATCCCAACTAGGTTTAGAAGAGGTATTTCCAGCTGCTGGTCCTTTTATTTTATTTACTATTAACAGTTTCTCTCATCTGGCATCTTTGAACATGCTATTATTCAACCGTTACTGCAAAATCCTTGTAGAGGTTTCTAACGACTTATTTTTAACAGCTGACAGAGGTCCTACTGCTTTAAAATTCGAGTGTTGTATTCGACACAATAGATCACTCTGTTCTCCTGCACTATCTAGAAACCTGGGCCGGTTTAAAGGGAACTGCATTAAACGTGTTATGGTCCTGCCCCTAGAATAGAACTTTAACTGTTCAGTTCCACTGTTTTTCATTTTATCTTACGGGTTCTTCAGTTATCCATTTCATGGCCCAATGTTGTTTTCCATATACATGCTTCCTCTCAGCCACATCATCGAGAACCATAGTGTCTCCCATCACTTCAATGCAGATGACACACCATTATATGTCCATTCCCAGGCCAATAACTCCAGCATCTTAGATATCCTCCTTACGTGTCTCAATGACAAAAGCTGGACGTTACAAAACTTCTTTAAGTCCCAGTCGGCAACATTTGTTTGATCATATTCACTGAAACCACATGTTACAATATCACAGGCACACCTCCAGCTAAGCATACGCTAAATGAGGTTAGCAGTTGCTATCTATGAGTAAGTTAGCCAGCCTACTGGCCTGGGAATGCCTCAGGATCCCCCAGTTAGAGCTGGTTAATGTGGCCCGGGAAAGGGAAGTTTGGGGTCCCCTGCTTAAGCTGCTGCCTCCGCAACCCGACCCCGGATAAGCGGTTGAAGATGAGATGAGATGAGATGTCAGTTTTTGTAAAACTAGGTCCTCCTGAGGACCCATGAAAACAAACATGTCGACATGTGGAGGTCGTAATAATGTACCTCTAAAGAAAGACATCATCTTTTAAATTTCTTGTGTCACTTGAAATTGACTACACTGCCCACACAGTTTCTCATGGTACTGCTCCATATCACCCAAATCTGTAAGCCTTTAGGAAAAGTGCACCAATATGGATGAAATGAATGTAGAGTATAGACAGAAGGAATGTACAAGTATGTGACATTCTCCAGTTTTGTCATATTTAGAATTTTCTCATTTAAAAAAAAAACTGTGAATTTAATTCTAAATGAATGTTATGTTTAACATTATCATGGCTTGCCAATGTACTGAAAGTTTTTGTTGTCATATTTTGTCAAGGCATGTAAACTACAGAAACTTCAGTTATATCTGACCCTACAGCATCACTTTCTGAAGAGGCTAATATTTTCTCATCTTGTATCTTTGTGACTATCACGTTTCCTCATACAGCTCCCACTGAACCTATAGACCGCTTTCTACACATCATCTTACCTCTCCTTAATTTTAGGAAGATTCTATGCAAGCTCTTTTTCCCACGGTCTTATTATTGTCACTGAGTCAGCATGTAATACAAACAACCTAGACAAGAGGAAGAATCCCTTCACCTGATAGCTATTGATTTTCACATGATGGCACATCACATGCTTTTATTGTTTGGGGGCTCAACAATGCTGACCATGATATCTTTATTGAAGTCGGTATCTCCCCGTAGAGACCCTGTTACTGACCTGGTTTCAATTGGGCTACAGGGGAGTTAGATGCATTGTTAACATGAATGGGGTAGGTGGCAGGCAAGAGGAGGGGGTAACAGAACCATACAGCTAAAAGAAGGAGAAATGCAGCCTACAATCCCAGCCCAAGTTCAAACTAAAGAAGTGGCAGTATTTTTTATTAATTGGCTTTTGTTTACTGTCAGTGTAGACTAATATAAAGTCCTATTTCCCAAGTGCCTTGTAAAAATTCCAAGTGAACTAGCCTACAGCGGAAAAAAAGATGCATTTGGTTCCCAAGCTGAATTCAAACCACTGATATTGCAGTCACAGTGCATTTGTTACAGCACTCCGCATCAGGACCACGACCCTCACTCACTCATTTATTTTTCTAAATGAATGGACACTAAACATTTAATCAGGTTATTCACTCTCATTGACTTCAATGCAGTACTTAACTATCATTATTCTACCAAGAAAAATAGTAGACCAACAGTAAACAGTAGACAAATGAAGTTGAATGGTCAAAGTGAGAGAAAGATGGAGAATGATAATACCATGACCTTATGGTTCATAGTCGGTGCCTTTACTTCGACACTACCAGAGACTAATATATAAATATATATACTTTGGTTCCACGGTTCGGTAATTTGCAAAATGATTAAAAATCAATGTAGAAAAACCGTGATAAAATCGTGATCGTGATTTTAATGTAAAAAAATATCATGATATGCACCCCCATATTTTTCTGTAGGCCTATTGTTTAACTTCAGCATAACAATAATGAATGTCATTAGAATATTTTTATACTAGTATATTAAGGCTTTAGTGTAGAGCTGAGAGGAGCAAAGTGGGTGGAGATTTTATTTTTCTGTTGGATTTACATATTTTTAAATTACAGATTAACCAATCATATTTTTCCTGAGGCACCCACTGGACAGGACGTCTGTAACACATGCACACATGTAGTAACATTTATGTCATATACTGTAGTAGCCTATGAGTGTAACTGTATAAGGTTGATCAGTGAAGTGTATGAATGTGCAATTCAACCTTATACAGTTACACAGACTGGAGATGAGAGACTGGAGATTAACAGAGATAAACAGAGACAGCTGACTCATCTGAACCTCCACACTCATCTCCTGCATTACAGCTAATGGATGGGTGGATGGATACTAACAATAATAATATAAAATTGATAATAATAATATTAATGCAATGTGGTTATTGGTCATATCTCCCGCGCGCATCTTTACACTACCTCACTCCCACCTCCTCTTCTTGCAGTTCTCATCATAAGTTCTGCGTTATTGACTGTGTAATTAGTGTGGCTGCTTAGGCATACAGTATGTTGGTGTTAGTTTGCTGTCTTTTGTAGTATTAAAGTTAAAATTTTAAAATGAATGTGGAACAACATTTAGCATGACTTCATGTGAAATAAATTCTTCAAAAAATAGAGTCAACTGGTGTGATGAATCAGATCTCTTTAATACATGTTGACATGGAGAGGACGTATGACCCGTTCTGTGAAAGCCCTTCAGAGTTCAGTCATTTTCACAATATTACGCAGGTGAAAATATGCAGTTTTGTCGTTAGTTTTATATGAGAATCAAAGGACATATCCGGATCAAAAATAACACCCAGATTACTTACTGTGGTGCTGGAGGACAACACAACATTATCCAGAGTAACAATATCTTTAGATATTAAGTTTTGGAGGCCTTCAGGCCAAGTACAAGAACTTCAATTGCAGGTCATCCAGGTTTTTATTTCCTTAATGCACATTTGAAGATTAGCTAACTGATCGGTTTCTTCTGGATTGATCGATAATTTATCTGGGTTTAAACCAAAGACATAATGAAGCATTGCAGTTCCATCTTTGCTGCCTTGTTACCTAGATGACATACCTAGTTCAATTCAATTCAATTCAATTTTATTTATAGTGCCAAATCATAACAAACGTTATCTCAGGACACTTTACAGAGTAGGTATAGACCACACTCTATGACTTATTTAAGATTAACATAGACCCAACAATTCCCCCGTAGAGTACTATGGCAACGAAAACCTTCCCTATAACAGGCGGGAACTTCGGACAGACCCAGCTCTGTGGAGGACGGCCATCTGTCTGCTCCGGTTGGGGAGGAAGAAAGGGAGAGAGAAAGATAGAGAGACAAAGACAGACAAAAGACAGAGAGACAGACATACTTCCAGAGATGCAAGCAACCAAAGAGTAACAGTAACTATAACAATATCTATAGTAATGTGAATATGACTCATATGTTATGGCAGTTATTACAGCAGAATAGTAGGAACAAGCACATCTAAGGTGATAGAATATGAAAATGATAGTAATTATGACAAACGTGATCAGTGATGAGTAGTGGCAATAGCAGCTACGATACAGCTAGACATACCACTGATGGTGTTTTTATGGCTACAAATTTTATAATTTATAAGACTAGTGACAGTATATATGACTAATAGTTATGGAAGTAGCAGAAAGCGTCATGCAGGACCACGGCAGCAGGCACCACCACAATCAGCAGAGAACTGCGAGACGACAAAGCACAAACAACTCCGGGAAAGAAGTTGAATTAGTAACATGCATTGATGAGACATGAATGACACAGACAGAGAGGAGAGAAGGTCAGAGTATTAGGAAAAGTATTATCCCCCCGCAGACTAGACTTACAGCAGCATCATTAAGCAGAAAAAAATCAGCTTTAAAAACAACAACATAGCTAAGGGCTCGTAAGCCCTAGCTGTAAGCTTTATCAAAAAGGAAAGTTTTAAGTTTACTCTTAAATATAGGGACAATGTCTGCCTCCCGAATAACACTTGGGAGTTGGTTCCACAAGAGAGGAGCTTGGTAGCTGAAGGCTCTGCCTCCAATTCTATTTTTGGAGACTCTAGGAACGACAAGTAGCCCTGCATTCTCAGAGCGCAGCGATCTAGTCGGGTAATACGGTACTATGAGCTCTTTAAGATACGACGGAGCCTGACCAATAAGAGCTTTATAGGTAAGGAGAAGGATTTTAAATTCTATTCTGGATTTTACGGGTAGCCAGTGCAAAGAAGCTAATACAGGAGAAATATGTTCTCTTCGATTTGTTTTAGTTAGTACACGGGCTGCAGCATTTTGGACCAACTGGAGACACTTATCAGCAGCCTGATAATAAGTAGCTGCAGTAGTCTAGCCTAGAAGTAACAAATGCATGGACTAGTTTTTCTGCATCTTTCTGAGACACAATGTTCCTAATTTTTGCAATATTACGCAGGTGGAAATATGCAATCCTTGTTGTTAATTTTATGTGAGAATCGATGGACATATCCTGGTCAAAAATAACACCCAGATTCCTTACTGTGGTGCTGGAGGACACACAACATCATCCAGAGTAACAATATCTTTAGCTATTGAGTTTCGGAGGCCTTTGGAGCCAAGTACAATAACTTCATTTCTTTCTGAGTTTAACATCAGAAAATTGCAGGTCATCCAGCTTTTTATTTCTTTAATGCACCTTTGAAGTTTATCTAAGTGATCAGTTTCTTCTGGTTTGATGGACAAATATAATTGTGTATCATCAGCATAACGAAAATTTATGGAGTGCTTACTTATAATATTTCCTAAGGCAAGCATATATAAGGTGAATAGAATCGGTCCAAGGACAGAACCCTGTGGGACTCCGTGACTGACTTTAGTGTGCATAGAGGATTTGTCGTTAACATGTACAAACTGAGATCTATCTGATAAATAAGACTTCAACCAGCTCAGTGCGGTTCCTTTAATACCAATTGGATGCTCCAGTCTCTGTAGCAGGATGCGATGGTCAATAGTGTCGAATGCAGCACTAAGATCTAGTAGAACAAGTACAGAGTCCTTTGTCTGAAGCTATTAGAAGGTCGTTAGTAATTTTTACCAGTGCTGTCTCAGTGCTTTGATTCGCTCTAAATCCTGACTGGAAGTCCTCAATAACTCATTATGTAAAAAGTCACACAGCTGATTGGCGACTAATTTCTCAAGGATCTTAGAGAGAAAAGGAGGGCTAGATATAGGTCTATAGTTGGCTAGTTCCTCAGGATCAAGACTGGGCTTTTAAAGAAGAGGTTTAATTACAGCTATTTTAAAAGACTGTGGTACATAACCTGCTGATAAAGACATGTTAATCATATCTAACAACAAGCAGAGGGAACTGGCTGCATCAGCAAACAACATGATCCACGGGAAGCCTGTTGAAGCAGTTGAGGAGTACAGGTACCTTGGCACCATCTTCGACAGCCTGCTGAAATTCTCCTCCAACACAGAGGAGATTCTCAGGAAATGTCAGCAGCGGAAATACCTCCTTAGGAAGCTCAATTCCTTTGGAGTCAGCAAGAACATCCTCCTGACCTTTTACTACTCCTTCATCAAGAGCATCATCACGTTCTCCATCACATGCTGGTTCTACTCCACCAGCCTCCAGAACAGAAACCGCCTACAGAGCATAACCACGGTCTGCTCTAAGATCATCGGACTTCCTGTTAGAACTCTGTCCACCATCCATGAGCAGCAGACACTCAGGTTAGCTGGTCGGATCATGCAGGACCCCTCTCATGCTCTCTTCTCAGCGTTTGAGTGGCTCCCCTCAGGACGCCGCCTTCGCTGTCCCTGCTGCAGGACACAGAGGAGAAGAGCAACCTTCATCCCCAGGGCTGTCCAGCTCCTCAACTCCTGACCCCTCTGACCATCCCCCTCCCCACTCTTGACACCCTCCCCTGGACACTCCACCCCCCCACCCCCTTCCCTGGACACCATCACATCCCCCCCCCCCCCCACTCCAGACACCGTCCCTGGACACCTCACCCCCCTCTCCACCCCGGACATCCCCCCCATCACCCATCCTCCTCCCCTCTCCAGACACCCTCCCTGGACACGATCACCCCCCTTCCCACCCTGACACCTTCCCTGGACACCTCACCCCCTGGACACCACCATCCCCCCCTGGACACCCCCTGGACACTTACCGGACACGTGAACTGTGAACTACTATGTTACTCCGGTCTGTTGCACTACTCCACTTACTTATTTATTCTGTTTTTATGTTCCCACCGAATTATTCTATTACTATGTTCTTACTGGTCTACTTGATTCTGTTAGTTATGTTAATTTATGGTATTAATGCACTACTCAACTTTATTCTGTCTATCAGGTCTTATATTGTATCCATCATAGCACTATGGTCACTTTATTTTTCAGTATTCATCTGGTTACACAGAGCTAGCATATACTTAGACTGCTGTTTTCCTGCCATGCACCACTATCACTTTATTATTTATTATCTGCACATAGCTTATAGTTATATATTATATTTATACTCTATTACTGCACTATAGTTCTGTTTATACCTGTTTCAACAGTCTACTGCATGTTTACATTGTTTACATCATATACACCCTTTCACATGTCTGCTTACATCTGATACACGCATGTCTTTCTACATCTCACGCCGATGATGTCCTCCGTATCTAACCTGTACTAACACACTAACATCCTGACACTTATTCTTCTCTTACACTTTATTCTTGTTGTTAGGTAAAATGTTTTGTATAGTTGCACTGTCGTTATTTGCTGCTCTGTGTGCCCTGAATTGCCCCCGGGGGACAAATAAAGTTTTTTGAATTGAATTGAATTAATACAGGAGTGCTAACTAAAGGTATCACTTCTTTAAGTAACCTAGTTGGAATAGAGTCTAGGAGTCAAGTAGAGGGCTTTGATGTGTAAATTGTAGAGGTTAATTTGTTAAGGTCAACTGTAAAAAAGCAGTCCAATATATCAGGTCATACAGTTGTTTCTAAGGTTCCTGGGTTTGAAGAAAAATGGGTGCCAAGCGAGTTGATTTTGTCTCTAATAGTTATAATTTTGTCATTACAGTAGGTGTTCGGTTCTTTGATGATTCTCCCCACCGAACGGGGCGTCAGAAGAGGACACGTTGTTATAACTCTTTGTGGTTTTTTATTTCTTTTGTTTGATTTTCCATACAGTTGTTGATCCACAAATTACAGGTTATAAACCTGTAGAATAGAAAAACTAGTTTGTAAAAGCTACATAATATATAAATTCTGAATATTATAAATATACATTCATAAATTACATTATAGTTTTTTAGTGTTATAATAATATAGCATTATATAGATAATATAATATAGTATAGTATAATTAGTGTTTAAACCGAATATGCAGCAATTCCAGGCCTAAGAAACATTGCAGTGTATTAAAACATACATTAAGCATTGTACTGCCACACAAACATTGCACACACAAGCCACACGCTCTCAATATGTTGGCTTTAAATGGAAACGGTGAGTAGTTTTAAATAGCAGCGCTAAGAATAGCAGACCATTTCCTATGTAAGAGTGATCAACTACATTACCCAGCCTGCACCGCAAACAGGAAGTGCACTCGTGACTATGGAGAAGCTACAACTTTAAACATTTACCGCGATATAGCCTCGGACACAATCAAGCAGTTAAACATTTAAGCATCAGACGGTAACCAATGTTCCATCGGCGTGACCACCACGTTATCAAGCATACAACCGCATATATACACACACACAACACACAACGGTAGTACAGCGCAACATAAACAGACAAGCAAACTTAAACCGCGGCTCGCTCAATGGACCAAAACAGCAGCTTACCGGTGGCGCATCTCTCCCGACGAGACAACATGCAAACTAGTTCTTGCTCCCGTTTATATGCCGTGCTCATTCACCATTTCGTTTGGACTCATTGGGATGTATTAGTGCACGCTATAACTGGCCCGCGCTTCAATCAAGGTAAATGACACTCCCACTATCATTTCACCTGTGTTTTGTTGTGACGTGCCCACCTGTGACTTTGGAAACGTATCCCCGTAACGTAGTGCGCTTAACAGTAGGTCATGAAGTCGTTACTACTGAGGGTTATCAATCTAGGATTGTTCTTGTTCTCCTCTATTAAAGATGAGATATAGGCTGCTCTGGCATTACGGAGGGCCTTCCTACATGTTTTTAGACTTTCATGCCAAACTAAGCTAGATTCCTCCAATATAGTAGAACGCCACTTACTTTCCAATTTCCGCGATATTTGTTTTAGTTCACAGGTTTGAAAATTATACCACGGAGCTAACTTCCTGTGTTTCATTAGCTTCTTTTTTAACGGAGCATTAGAGTCAAGTGTTGTTTGTAGTGAGCCTGCAACACTGTTTACAAGGTGATCAATTTCAGAGAGACAAACGTTAGTACAGGAATCTTGAATATTAGGATAAGGCATTAAATTAAATGCAGATGGACTTGATTCCTTAAATCTAGTTACAGCATTATTGGATAAACATCTAGTGTAGAAACTTTTGCCCAGAGGTGAGTAGTCCTGTAATATAAATTCAAAAGTAATTAAATAATGGTCTGATAAAATAGGATTCTGTGAAAAGACTATAAGTCATTGATTTCCACACCATAAGCCAAAACAAGGTCTAGGGTGTGATTAAAACAGTGAGTAGGTTTATGTACACTCTGACTAAAACCAATTTAATCTAATAGAGAGATAAACGCAGTACTAAGGCTATTATTATCAACATCCACGTGAATATTAAAATCTCCTACAATGATTACTTTATGAGATTTAAGGACTAAATTTGACAGAAACTCTGAGAATTCAGATAGAAATCAGAGTACGTACCAGGAGCACGGTACACTATAACAAGTATAATTGGCTGCACAGTTTTCCAGGTTGAATGTGAAAGATAAAGAATAAGACTTTCAAATGAATTATAATGAAGTTTAGATTTAGGGTTTATTAAATTGCTGCAACGCCTCCTCCTCGACCACTGCCTCGAGGAATATGAGTATTAATATGTCTGGGAGGAGTAGATTAATTTAGGCTAACATAACATAACATAGTTGTTTGTTGCTTTGCATAGCCGTAACCAAACATTCTCAAACTTGTAAAACTAATGTTAACCAAAAGTCAGGATGTCGGCATGAGTGACAGTAACCCTTCCTCATCCTAGCTCATCACATATTGATGCTTTGTAAGGAATACAAAGGTATTACATAGGACCTCAAAATTCAAACCACAGAATATCGTTGATATTCAAATTACACACTGTCTACCTAAGTTTCACATGAGAAATTATTCAAAACACTGGACTCACTTAAGTAGATGGAGTCCCCCTGTCAATCACCCGTTTCCTGCATCAGGATGGATCCTATCTAACCTGACTCCACCAGATGGATTGATTCGCGTAATTCTTATTGTCTCAGCATATCCATCTGGAAACTCTCGGTTGGAGATCTTTTGGAAAGGGGCAAAAATACTGGTTGCTGATTGGATAAACCATCTGCCCATCACCACCTATGTTGATGATATACAGGCCAAATCAACTAATCAGATCAATAAAGCGTATGACGTACTAATAGCATCGAGGCAAAGTAAACAACATGTGGGTAAAGGATATTTTCCGTTTGTGTAACGGGACTTTATGGATAAAAGGCACAATTTCAGGTGCAAGGTCCAACTCCAGAAAAAAGAGTTAGTAAGCGGCTTGCTCGATATCTGCGCTCATCTCATCCGTGGAAGCCCCCGTTGTTTACACTGAACAGTTGCTTCTCGTTGCGTCACATTTTGAGCCACCTCAAAACCAAAGCTGATTGGTTCGGTCGCTTGGGCAAACTTCTCCAAATTTTCTCTGCCTCAGGTTACCAGACTGATCTGAGAGTAAAATACAGCAGAGCTCAGAGATCAGGATGGTCTCACAAGGTTAGATCTTATCCTCTGTTTTTGGATTGGAACTTTCCCTGCAAGCAGTTAACCTTCAGTCAAGACTCAGGCAGTGATTAGTGGAGTGTCTATCTCGTTCTTTTTGCCAAAAATTAGAAGAAATTCTGAATAATTCCCAATGTACTGGGTAGCTTTGTGCGTCAAACTGTGATTCTCCACTTTGGTTGCTATTTTAAACACACGGAACATGTGATTAAAGGTATAATATGTAACAGTTTTGTATTAACAGCAATATTTATATTACCGACACATAGTGTATTGGTTCTTTTGTTGCCTGCCACTGGCTTTGTGCCACATAGCAGATTTTGCCTTGGAGGAAACGAACACCAGCTCCGAGACAGAGCTTTTTAGTGTGCCAGCGTCTGGGAACGTTCGTTTTAACCAAGGGGGGTGGGGGTGGAACTAGAATAATTTCCGAAGTTGTGGCCTGTGCCTGGCTGTATCTGAGCTGCTACCCATGGCTAAATTAAGCTCTCTGGCTTGTCTCCAGAGCTGCTGTCTAGCTGGCTTCATGTGCAGTCTATGGGAGAAACCTTACAATAAAACCCTATCCCTGGAAAAAAAAAACTTGAGTCACTGAATGTTGTGATATTGTAATCATAGCTGGCCAATGTAAGCTTGTTTGCTAATGCAGATGAGATGCTAGATAGTGTAGCAAAACACTCTTGAGTGGACAACATCAAACTATTTCATCCAGGCTCCCAGGGCTGATCTAAATCGACAAATGTATGCTTGACGTTTGCAAATGACAGCCAACATTACAAAACATCTAAAGATCCCAGCTGCAACGATGCTAGCTCCCTGCTGGCTAACATTAGCAAACATACATGCTCGCTAACTGGCAACCAATCAAAATAGTTACACATCCCACATTATGACATTTATTGAGGGGTAGGAAAGGTTTTCTTGTATTATGCCTATGTGTGTGTGATTACGTGCTTCCTTAAAAATAATCCCCATACAGACTATCCTGTGTAATTTACATTATCCCATGTGCATCTACGTATATGTGATCATGCTGCTGCCTCTTGCTTTTGCTGATGATCAGTACTTGTTTTTTGTCTGTTATATAGCATGCATTGCAGATGACAATGTTTCTGTCTCTACAGGGTCTCTGTTCAAATCATGCGCTGTAATGAATCCCTTACCACTTCATCTTTCTTGGGGAGCTAATTTTAATATAAGGGTGACGGTGTCCTCCACCTCTGCCACTGTTAAGTGTTTGAATAGCATTTTGACATGCTCCTACAACAAAAACCAATCTGAATTTTATGGAATACACTAACAACTTTAATTTGTAAAAATTTGTCAAACTACATTAACATAAAAACTAAGTCTAAGTAATCAAGACTGAAACAGTAAGAATCTATTGCATTAATAGCCTACCGATGATCACTCCACACAGCCTGAGTCTCTGGAAGGGTCGCTTTCCAGCCTTCTCCCTTGAGCTGAATCCGACCCACAGCTCTGTTAATGTGTAAGGACTACAATCATGAAAAAAAATCAAAAAGTTATTCTATTGATTGGATTCAAAAAATGTTTTAAATCATCATAGGGTGGCCTGAGTATAGCCGCAACCAGGATGCAGAATTAAAAGAATGTCTTTAAAGAATTAAAGAAGAAATAGTCGTAACGGAAGGAGATAATGTATTGACTTTCACTGTGTGCTATTGAAATTTGAGGTAAAATTGTCAAGACCATTTCTATTTTTCCTCCTTCATAGTGAACAAGAACCGTTTTTAAAAGAGACAGGATGTACAAATAATGAAAAGAAATCAGCATATACCTGCAAACCAAACAAATGTACAATGGTGGAAAGTAACTAACTACATTTACTTCAGTACTGTATTTAAATTCAATTTACAGGTACTTGTACTTTACTTGAGTAATTCCATTTTAATATACTTTATACTTCAACTCCACTAAATTTCAGAGGAAATATTGTACTTTTTACTTCAATAAATTCATTTGGTGACTTCAGTTAATAGTTACTTCACAGTTAAATAAATAAATAATAAAATATTATCAACAAATGAAATAGTATAGTTATAGATTAAGCTTCATGACAGAATACAAATTAATGAAACAGGCCATTCTGCATAATGACTACTTTTAATGATTACTTTTTTGTACTTTCACTTAAGTAACATTTTGAATGCAGGAGTATTTCTACAGTGTGGTATTACTACTTTTACTTAAATAAAAGCTCAGAGTACTGCTTCCACTGCAAATGTATGAAACTTTAAATAACTGTATCGTATTTAGTTGAGTTTTGTGCGACATAAAAAATGATCACAATGTGTAAATTGAAATAGTATGATGCTGAATTTACTGAGACAGGAATTGTGAAATTAGAGGAATCTGATTATTAGGGAAATACTGTGGCTATTTCATTTGAATGGCATGATAAGAATAAACATTACTAAATGTAACATGAATACAATTTTAACACATGGTCCCTGAACATTATTTCTGATTGATTCCCAGCAGATAGATTTTCACCGCAAGGATGGTTGACTCTGCCTAAGATGGTAAACAGAGGATAGCACATTTATATCAAATATAAACTCTAATTACAGTATACTCTGTTACACTCAAAATAATAAACACCTAATTTAATAAGGTATTGCATATTTTCTTAATATACAGTTATACCGTTCAGATATAATAAATGCACTAAGCTGAATGCACATGACACACTGACACAGATATCTACAAATAATATGACGTATCAGTTGATACCAAAATAACAATTTACTCAGTCATTAGCTGGAGAGATTGTATTGTTTAAAACATTTCAGTATTTATTACAATATTATTGAACTGCTAAACGGTAACATCACGCTAGCCTAAACAACGTTAGCCCAGGACCAACAGGCCCCCTGGCCCTTTAATTTTGCATATAAAACCACACTTCAATACTGGAGCAGATACAGTAATAGGCACTTACATCTGTTTCATGTACGCACACAGGTACTCCTAATGACACAAAAACCCTGTCTGGAAACTGGAAATCTCAGCCCTCTATAAATAATTACTGTTTAGCCTACTACATCCATTCTGTTTCTCTCTCTCTTGCTCTCGCTCGCTCTTAAACAATTGTGAATCCAAAAAAAAATAACCTTCTTGGCTAGGCCTGGATCTATGCACAGGCATTCCAGGCCCATGTGTAAGGCCTCCTTGCCACTAGGGTCCCAGAAAGAGGGGTTAGGTCTGGGGGTTTAAAGCTTTGGCTCTTATCACAGGGTTTCCTGCTGCACTTTACAGCTTAGGTGGCCACCTAATCAACACAGGCCTGCCGCCTTACTACTAAACATCTTCCAAAATATATATATATATATATATATATATATATATATATATATATATATATATATTAAGAATAATGATATGACAGTGATTAGCCGTGTTTCCTCTTGTCCTAACAGCACACGAGCGTCAGACTGTCGCGTCAAATTGACTCTCCACACTTATTCATAGAATGTGTGGAACAAGCTGAAAAATATGCCCCTAAAAACAGGTAAATGTCCCGTGCACCAGCAGACTACTGATGTGTTTAACAAGGAGGGATCGCCGTCATTTTGAAGCGGTTGCGTTCAGCATCATGTAATCAAACAGAGCTGATCGGTCTAGATGATATTTTTAAATTTTTTAATTAATTTTTATTGTAATTTAATATTTAGTGTTGAATAAATAATTGTTCAATGTAGTCCATTGCACAAACAAGACCACCAACCCCCCCAGATGGGAAACCACATCCTAACTAACTAACTGTATCCTAACCTGTAGTGAGGTAAAGAGGTTGAAGTAGACACACATAAGCGCTGCTTTCAAACACCAGGGAGAAGTTGACACAGGTTTGCTTACCAGTAAGCAGGCCCGTTGCTGGATTAGTGGTTAAAATATCTCTCTGAGCCCGCCAGCAAAGTTAAATTTGTTTTTGGTTGGATCCTCAGAAACAATAGTGCCAGTGTCCACAAGCACGCCTCAATTACCGGCTTCACCAAGTCAGAGGACATTGGAGGCTCCGCACCCAGAAACATCTGCGGCTTGCTGCTCTCTCTGAGGAATTCTGTCTGTCTATCGATTTCTGTCAGCTCTATGGACAGCAGTGCTATACATACGCTACTCCAACACACAACAAACAGTCATCAGTTCTCCAATACAACCAAGCAGGCTCTAACTTCTGGAGCACTTGTTCTGACAGTATCTAATATTACCACCTAGGGGTTTACAGTTGAGGGTTTATGACTTGTCCCATACGAATGCTCAAGGGTGCCTTGTGTGTCTCAGCCCAAAGTGTTGGTATTTGAAGCCCTGGCAATGAGATCAGGCTGGTGAAAGAAATGGAGACTAGAGGTCGACTCACACTTACCATTTGTACCGTGCCAAGCAAGAATAACAGCTAAAGCCTAGTTCATTTGAACAGTATGCTGTGCTTAAGCACAATACAGTTGGACATTTAAAAGATCCTGCCGAAGGGTTGGCGGTGGTCTGATGCAGAGGTGGAATGTTTACTGTAGATTCGGTCAGATTAAAATATTCAAAAGCAGTTAAAGCACAAAGTACAAATGTAAGTGTGAGTAGACTCTAAATGGTAAGAATCAAATGTTGTTGGACTGATTTTCATGTTGTTTTCTGTTTGCATTGTTGAATTATGATCTGCAATATCGTCATTGTTGCTCTACAGGTAGAATGCAAAAAGGCCCAGCCTAAGGAAGTGATGTTTCCTCCAGGGACACGAGGTCGGGCAAGGGGCTTACCATACACTATGGATGCCTTCATGCTGGGTATGGGCATGCTGAGTAAGTACACTGCCTTTCTTCAACTATGGAAAAACCTTGGGCTTAATTGTCATGGCAATGCCTAAAAAAATAACTTTCAGAAAATATTATGTTTGTAAGATGGCGTCCAGCTGGATCTGATCTCAACAGAGCAAAACATATGAACTATTCACAGCAGCTGCTTTACAGCATGAGCCCCTTGAGCTCACATAGCGATCACTGCCAGTCAGATATTAATTAACTACTACGTCAGCATCCAGGTAACAGTTTATATTGGGTTGATCTGAAACAACTAGTTACCTTGATCTCATCTTAGAAAATAACAAAACATATTTATCAAGGTGTCTTTCCAAAAGCTACGGATATGTTGACCACTGCATGACAGCTCCATACGACTCTACACATTATGACAAAGAAATACATTTTTAAAATGGCAATTTTTGGGGCATTTTTGGAAGTCGCCCGAATGTTTATTGCTAAGAAAAAAAGCAATTTTACTGATGTTATAAGTGTATAAGTATAATATTTTTTCCATGAGGGGGCGGCAAGGTGGTGTGGTGGTTAGCACTGTCGCCTGGATTCCTGGTTTGAATACGGGCTGGGGCCCTTCTGGGTTCTCCGGCTTCCTCCCACAGTCCAAAGACACGCACGTGTTAGGGGCAAGTGGTTGAAGATGATGGATGATGATGGATGGGTCAGAGAGAAGCACATCACTGAAGTTCCGAAGTTCATTTAACTCTATAATGAATGTAAATAACCATTTACTCTGCTGTAATGAAGTTTGATTTCAAAACATAACTTTGGATAGAATAAAACTCCATGCTTGGTTCATTTGGAGATAATATCTAAATAACACAGTATTGACCAGCAGTGTCGGAAAATTGTTGGGGCTTCAGGGTTTTACTGTTCAATACATACAAAATCGTCTTGTCATATTAAATGTTTTTCTTTGTCATAATGTGTAGAGTCGTATGGAGATGTAATGTAGAGGTCAATAAAGCTGCAACAGTTGCAAACACACCTTGATAAATATGTTTAGTTATTTTCTAAGATGAGATCAAGGTAACCAGTTGTTTCTGATCAACCCAAAATCAACTGTTACCTGGATGCTGACGTAGTTCATTAAGACGTGACAGGCAGTGATTGCTGTGTGAGCTCAAGTGGTTCACAGCATAGAGCAGCGGCCTATGAAATTCATGTTGTGTTTTGCTCTGTTGAGATCGAATCCAGCTGGCTGTGATCTTGCAAACATGGTGCGGCTAATGTTGTCCGCACTTATACAATCATATCCGCCACAGTAGATGAAATGTGGCTTAAAAATTGCCCATAAGATGAAGAGGCTGAACACAGCTGCTGCTGTTAGAGAAACACAACATACAGAAACCAGTTGGTGTGGAAACCAGTAGGGGCATAACACCGGAGCTACCGCTACCATCCCTGGCCATAGCCTTAACCTACACCTGCCCACATCGCAATGTTTTTGGCTCACTTCCTATATTTAGTCCGATCGTCATCATAAACTGCCGTTGCTTCAGATGATGGTTCAGACAGACAAGCTCTTTTCCTCTCTCTCTGAATAAATAAGAGCTTTGCAAGATGAGTTATTAGCTAGCTTCTTGTGGTCGGCACGGTGTGGACAGTTTGTGAATGTCTGGTCGTTCATACTAAATGGGGTCAGAGCGGCTCCAAGAACTGACCTCTCAGCTATGGATGTATACTCTCAGCCAATAAAATTCCAGGGTCCTGAAGCTAGACAATAATTGCAGTGTGGTCTGTGGGATTGCATGGAAATTGTGACAAAATTTTGGAGATGTGCAGCTTGGCACCAAGAAACTCCACGCACAGACCCTCAATGCACAGGCCACAATTGCACAATATCACCATCTACACCGGACCGACAGTGCTGACCACAAGAAGCATGAAACATGTTTATGGTGGCGCATAAGTGTGGCGACAGCGCTTCACACATTAAGGTGTCGTCCTCACTCAACCCTGCACCGTGCACTGTGCCTCACTTGATGCCTCAGCACCACACCTGCCTTTATGTGCAACTAGAAATGTTTTATTTTCTAAAGGCCCGTCCACACAAGGACACGTTTTCCTGTAACCGCATATTTTTAGTATCGGTTAGGCTGACCATCTATGCAGCTGGCGTTATCAGAGCCTGAAAACAGTTTTTTTTGTAACCAGGTCCCAGAGTGAGAATATTTGAGAACGCCCGCCCCCCCCCCCCCCCGTGGCGTTGTCGTCAGCAAAACCGCATACTTTGCCGGCATTTCCCCGCCTTCGACCTCTAACCCCGCGGTGTCACATAACAACAACAGTGATGCTGCGTGAGAGGAGAGAGACGGACCCATAGACAGTTTACTGAACTGGACTCTGAGCCACATGCATGGGAATGAATTAGGCCGACCACATATGTCTCCTTTTCCCTGATGCTCTGAATAAGTCGCTTAATTGGTCGCTAGTAGCTTTTTACAGGTAAAGTTCTAAGAGGGTGTGAAAAGTCTCTAAATCTAGTGAGAAAGTGCCCGCCTGTGAGTGCTTTGGGACAGGGAAGGGGCTCACAGTAGCCTCCTTCTGCTCGTTGAGGACACTAACTGCAGAGTGATTGGTGCATCAGAGTCCAAAACACCAAGAAAGTCTCCAATAATACTAGAAACAGTCGACAGATTTCTCTATAGGATGGATGAGGATTTGGAAATTTGAAAACTTGCGGCCGGTGTTTGTATCATAGACTATATAGCATCTCCCCCTCTCTTCTTCCGTTGTTGGTGTATTTCTGTCGCAGTTACAGCTCCACATCCAGGCCTGGCATGTGTATTACAGTCTGAGTCGGTTCACTGGTTTCGTGTGGACGCAGATATGTCTTGAGTCGAGTCTGTGTGGACAGAAAACCTTTTAAGAACGACAGTGAAAAAAAAAGTTTTCGACGGTGTGGATGTACCCTAAGATAATTAATTATGTAAGATGTAGTGTTGGTGTGGCGTGGTTGCATAGGTGAGGACCAGACAATCCTGTTAACGTGTTAATGTTACACCAAAATGAAACGCACATCGCCTTCAACACATGTGCCTGTTGACTTTGTAACTGTTGTCTATGGACATTGTAGGTGTGATGTCAACAGTTGTCAGACTGCAGAGGACTTGTCGGGCACTTGAGGTGTTTAATGTACTGAGGTAAAACGTTCCATCCCTCACAATCTATTTATCAGTTGTGAGGTGTTGACCCTCTCTGTGTTGGAGTGAGGCACCACTCGATATAGCACACCCTCGAGTCCCTGCCCTGCCCTTGAGTCAGTCTCACCCTTCACATTTCAGGTCACACTCTCTCATTCATTATTCAGAGCAGGGGCCAAATGGCTGCTTTCTAGCTGCAAATCCCTCGACCTGCCCACACAGGAGCTGATATCGTTTTGAATTCTCTGTATGTGGGCTAGATAGTTAGTGCACATTATTTTATTGTGATGTGTAAGTTCAGATGAGCGTTTCCAATCTGTCATATCTTGCCTCCTCTCCAGGTTATCCTAACATTGTAGCTACATACGGCAGAGGCTACACCGGTTTTGCTCCAAGCTATGGCTACCAGTTCCCAGGTAAGTTCTGTTTGAAATTGATTGATTCCTCCTCTTGTGTACACACTCAGACCACAGCGCACCAGGGAACACACACATTCTTCTCACACACACACACACACACACACACACACACACACACACACACACACACACACACACACACACACACACACACACACACACACACAGATCAAGCCAGCCTGACCAGCTCTTCTTCAGGGGCACATTCCCCTTTTAGCAATCCACACAGCAGTCTAATCTCAGTGAAATGCAACCACCCCTTTCTCTCCAAATTAGATTTGATAAGGTGACACTGAGCTATTATTTCCCCTTTCAATACCTCTAACTACCTTTAAAATGGGAAATGCCAGAGCCACTCCTAGATAGCAAGTCATTAGCAATCAACACTTAACACCTGATTTCATGCTTCATTTGGCAGAGTGGGAGGTGGGCTGCCTTGCCAGTTCCCTGTCTGGCACTGATGCTATGTGACTATACTTTCTTCTAGAGAGATACAAAGAGGATTGCTACTGCTCTGACATTAAAACAGAATTATTTTTATTATTATTATTAGGGTGTGAAGTTCACACTAATTGATACGTTGAAACTGTATAGTATCTTTGATATTGAAGTTGTGTCGATTTGGTTTGGTTCCATTCAAAAGTAGCTAACGTTAATCACCAAATAACAATGAAAAGGTAAACTAGGACAAAGCATTAAGATTAGGTGATAATACAACCTTAATCTACTGCTAGTGCAAAGATAACAACAGGGACCTTGAGTGGTGAAACCATTTGTTAGGCCTGGGCAAAAGGAGGACTCAAATGCAGACGATTAAGGCAGGCTTTATTTCAGACACACTGAGTAACCTCTTTAGACAGAGCAATAAATAAATAGGCTACCAAACACGATACTCATCAGTTCGGACGAGGGGATGAACATAAGGAACAGACGTGGCTAGAAACACCTCCTGAGGAGGAAAAGCCAACAGGTAATATCTACGTTGATCTGAATAACTATCTATGAAAAGTTACACAAAAGAAAATTGCTCACAAGGAGAAGAACAACAATACCATGCTGTACAGAGCTTAAGAAACTACAACTCAAAAACACTCCAAGAGTAGGAAAAACAAAGGCACTATAAAGATTAACTAGCTAATGAAGCTGACCAAAAACTTAAGAAACAAAAAATCACTCTTCTTCAGAGGAACTCAAGGGAACAGAATTATTAACGAGGCAATATTTGGTGGCTGTGGTAATGGCTGGAGATACACGACAAGACGATATACTCTGGCAACGAGACAGGAAGACAAGGACTATATACGCATGAGGAAGGATGACACAGGCGGACACAATAATCAGGGAACACAGCAGACCGGTGATACAGGAGGAAGGGCAAGTGACCTGAAACGAGAGGAGGATTACTTTTCAAAATAAAACATGAATTTTACAAGACAAAAAACCCGACAGGACACCTCTCACTACGGTGTGACACCATTAACTACAACCCTATTTATATTGTTGTGCACATGAAATTGTAATATTATAAATAAATAAAAATCCTACGCAGGCAGACCCTTCTAGTGAAGGCGTGAGGGTCCTGTTACTGTCCATGTCATGTTGCAGTCTGCCAGCAGCTTAGTTACCCTTTGTATCTTCATGGAAAATGTGAATCAAAATTATCAAAACATCTAAAGGATGTCATCTATCCCAAAGACTACGTTGCCAACCCAAAGCAGACAGTTGCTCCTCATCATCCTTAAGTTATCCCACCTGTCAAAAACTTGTACCATGACAGCCGTTATTTTACAGAGGACTATACACCTACTTAGGGTTAAAGCTATGGTCTACGATTTGGAATATTGGTAATTATTATAAACATCGTTTATACACTGATTCTGGTCCTATGTCTGATCTAGACATTATGAACAGCAAAAAGAAACAAACAATATCCATTCAGTCTATCAGCCTTAGGCCTGCAGAGAATTTAACCAAAGAGACCCAACCGGTCCTAAAGGCTCCCTTTGGCTCCTACACTCCATCCAATCATCTCCTCTCCCCTGGTCTCCCCTCATCTTACCTGGTCTCCCCTTGTCTCACTTCGTCTCAGCTGCTCCTCGTCATCCCACCTCGTCCCCTCCCACTCCCCCATCCCTCTCTGTAAACTCTGAGCAGCTAGTGATTAGCTTAGCAGCTCAGCTATCAGAGCTGCTTTTACCATAGAGAAGGAAAAGACTGATACTAGCAAGCAACCTCTGCTCGCCCCGACGGTAAAGACTGGAAGAAAATGTAAGACGACCGAGGAAATGGCAGAAATGTGGAACACTAAGGGGAGGGGTTTGGTTTGGGGGGGGGCGGGGTCAAATCTGTCTCAGAGAGTAAACTGATTTTCTGAATGTAGGCCCGAGCTCAACAGTGAATTAAGTTCTACACTTCTGCCTACAATTGAACTATTTCAGCTGGTGCAACCCAGTGCTGAACTTTTATTAATATTCACACATGCTACTGCAGGTAAATATTTGCCACTGTATTGTTGACGGATTTAATGCTAGTTTGGCAAACATTTCATATACTTTTTAAACTCCTAAAAATATCATTACCAGGAAGAATACCCTGGCTTACAGGGAGTGAATGAGTAGAAGAAATGCACCATGCCTTACAAGAGTGGTGGGACACACACACGATTCTTTTATATTTCTAAACAGCTCGGCTCCAGCCCCCCGCGACCCCGACATTGAATGAATGAATGGTTGTGTTGGCGCGTGGCTGCAGCAAGACGCACTGCAGAGCCAAAGTCATCTCCTCGGTTAGTGGCTACCCTCGATAAATTGCATTAAATCAAACAAGGTATCAGATGATTAACATCTCGGTGTGGTTCTTCTAGGTGACAAAGGTTACCCTCTAACTGAATACCTGATAACCCCGCTGGCAAACCCCGCTACAGAGCAAGAGCGCCGTATTCAGCACGCCTGCCGTGAAATGCACCCCCTCGCATTATAGGTGATATTCTGGATCAGAAGGCTGTTGTTTCCACCTATAGGAGTAGTTTATATACAGCTAACCCACAACGGTCAGAACATTGGTTACCTACAGTCTTTAAACTATTTTAAAGAGTTTAAAATCACAAACTTGGATAATAGCGAACACAAAGCAACACCCTTTTGTATGTTCTGTGGAAATATACTGCAGCCATAATTACAAAATGAATGAAATGGATCTTTTGAGCAAATTATATGTATTTGACTTAGGGTTTCCTAAATATAATCCCAGCTTTTCTTGCAATTCATAGGTTCAAACGTGTGTGCTTTTAATTGGGTTACACCTGTCCAACAGTGCGCACAGGCGCATTCGGGTCACAGTGGAGCGCTGCCGTTATTATTTTCCATACAGCATTTTTATGGGGCCCTTTTATTCCACTCTTAAGACTGACAAAAAGCACATCTTTATTTTGCTCCATCTCGGATGTCAGGATGCCGATCTGTGTGTCGGAAAAGTTTCTTTTCTCACCAGCGTTCTTCCTCTCCGTGTTTGACCTCAGTGGGCGAGGCCTCCGATCCAGGAATATTTAAGGGCGTAACATGTTAATGACGATCAAATTCAGCCGCAGCATTTATCAAGGCCTGCTCATTCGTACGCTGAGATTGGTCAGATACGAATGTTTCATAAATCACACGTGGGTCCTTTCCTACGACCAATTCTGCGCTCAGATCTGCGCCCGTTTTCACGCAAGATTGATAAATGAGGCCCAATGTCTTTTCTGTGGTCAATAATATCTCTTCAATTCTTTCCAAATATGTAAAGTAGGGCCCTCTGTCTTTTAAAATGAGCTTCTTATAAACAAGAGAGGACACATAATCTGCCATTCCATATGATATGTTTTTTGGGGGGGGCATACTAAAAAATACAAAGCTCAGTGGAGTATTTCATTTTTGTTTTACAATTAGTAGATAACCGTTCTTGGATTTAATTCCACACTTTGTACACTTCTGTATAAATACGTTAGTACTGCACTCTTCACATACTAATCAGAGGAATCTGGATCAAAATTGTGCACTTTTTACCTAGTGTACCATATGGTTGTCATCACATTGGGTCACAAGCGTCTGGCTGCAGGCGCCACTCACAGGCGGTTCTGTTTACAGTCGCCACTCTGAGGCAGCACCAATCTCAGGCAGGGGATATACACAAAAAATACAAAATAAAATCCTACTTCCGGTGCAGACATATATTAAATCATGCACTACATATACTGATTTCACGATCCTCTGTGTAGCACATTATGTTTGTATGCCAGTGCAGTAATATAATTATAGCCGACTATCAGCACTTTATTTCAACATGTTTATTTGTTCTGTCACAATAAGACATGAACCTCGTCCACAGCACCCACTTCAGACGTTAATTGGCCGTAACAGATATCAGCCTCATAGTTATGGATGAGAAGATTCCTGCTCCACCTCCCAGCAGCTTCAGAAGGCTGTTATCTATTTACATGGTAACGGTCGCCATTAGGAAATTCTTGGTGTTACTTTTAAATAATCTGGGTCACATTGAGAATTCCAACTAAACGGCTGTTACTTGGTTAGGTTTAGGCAATAAAATATGTGGTTTGGATTAAAATACTAAAGATGGACAGGAAACTTAAAAGACAATCATCTCAGGTTGGACGTGATCTTGTGTGAAAGTCCTACGTGTTTCTCACTTAACCCTCACACCAACTGGTTGATTCTTAACTATTCCCTAAGGTGATACATCATCACACAGCACTGTGGTTAAGCTGTTTACACCTACGATGATGGCTGATCCAGTTTACAGTTAAAATATATGGTAAAGGCCTTCTGAGGCAACTAGCAGGTAGAGTAATTGGCCACGTTGGGTTCAAACCTAAGACACTCTTTCTGTGAAGTGTCGAGAAGCACTGAGCCACAATTTGTCAAGGTCACTGTTGTGCAAACTTCCCAAAGAGTCCGCTGTAGCCAGGATTTTTTTAATAGAAATCTTTGCACTGCAATGTCTTCCCGCTTCTATTGCATTAATTACAACACAAAAGGTTGGAATGGAAATGAGCTGGGAAATGGAGCAATGCTATAGGAGTCCCACAGTGTGACAGAGGGAACAGGATTCAAATGTGTCTGCCTTAGGACTGTGCCGCCTTCAAGGCCACAGACCACAGCGCACCAGGGAACACAGCAAGCTGCTGTCATTCTTCTCACACACACTCACATACATACACACACACACACACACAGCTGTTGGCCCAATAGGGTTGGCCAAGACAGCTTGTCAAATCCCTGCCTCCTCCAACTGTGATATCTCCTCCAACTGCCCTTGCTCATCAGTAGTGGTTGCTCCATGTGTTACTGAAGGAAGAGCTTTGTCCCCTGAGGCTTAGCGACAGATCAAGGCCTGTACCCTCACTATGTGCATGTCTCTGTAATCACAACCACAATGCTTTGTCTATCTGTCTCCCGCAGCACATAACACGTGTATATCTATCCTTTCATTCAATTCAATTCAATTCTGTTTTATTTACAGTGCTAATTCATAACAAAAGTTATCTCAGAACACTTTACATATGGATTAGGTAAAGACCACACTCTATGACTTATGTATGATGTACATAGACCCAACAATTCCCCCTTGAGTACACAGTGGCAACAATAACCTTCCCTTTAACAGGCAGAAATGTCAGACAGACCTGCTCTATGGAGGACGGACATCTGTCTGCACCGGTTGGGGAGGAAGAAAAGGAAAGAGAGAAGAGATGGACAGAGAGAGACAAAGACAGACAGAGAGACAGCCCCAGAGATGGGGCATTTAATATAGTAGAATAGTAAGAAACAAACACAGCTAAGGTGATAGAATATGAAAATGATGATAATTATGGTTGTAAATATGATCAATGATGAGTAGTGGTAATAACAGCTGTGATACAATGAGATATATTACTGATGGTGTTTTTATGGCTACAAATTGTATAGTTTACAAGACTAGTGACAGTATATATGCGTAATAGTGATAATAGTAGCAGGAAGCGTCATGCAGGACCACGGCAGCAGGCACCACCACGATCAGCAGAGACCTGAGGGACGACAAAGCACAAACAATTCTGGGGAAGAAGTTGAATTAGTAACATGCATTGATGAGACATGAATGATACAGACAGAGAGGAGAAAAGCTCCGAGCATCAGGAAAAGTATTATCCCCCGGCAGACTAGGCCTATAGCAGCATCATTAAGCAGAACAGTCATTTAAGTCATTTAAAAAATAACAACATTGCTAAGGGCTCGTAAGCCCTAGCTGTAAGCTTTATCAAAGAGGAAAATTTTTAAGTTTACGATATGACGGAGCCTGACCTAAAGGAGCTTTGTAGGTAAGGAGAAGGATATTAAATTCCATTCTAGATTGTACAGGTGGCCAGTGCGCATAAGCTAATACAGGAGAAATATGTTCTCTTCGATTTGTTTTAGTTAGTACTTGAGCTGCAGCATTTTGGACCAACTGGAGACTCTTAACAGACTTATTGGAGCAGCCTGATAATAAGGAGTTGCAATAGTCCAGCCCAGAAGTAACAAATGCATGGACTAGTTTTTCTGCATCTTTCTGAGACACATTTGTCGTTAACATGTACAAACTGAGATCTATCTCATAAATAAGACTTAAGCCAGCTCAATGCAGTTCCTTTAATGGCAATTAGATGCTCCAGTCTCTGTAGCAGGATGCGATGGTCAATATTGTCGAAGGCAGCACTAAGATCTAGTAAAACAAGTACAGAGACAAGTCCTTTGTCTGAAGCTATTAGAAGGTCGTTGGTAAATTTTACCAGTGCTGTCTCAGTGCTATGATTCATTCTAAATCCAGACTGGAAGATTTAGAATAAATCTCAAATAACTTATTATTTTGTAAAAAGTCACAAGGCTGATTGGCGACTAATTTATCAAGGATCTTAGAGAGAAAAGGAAGGGTAGATATACTGTAGGTATATATTCTTATATTCATTCCTGCCTCATCCAATCTGGGACCCTTTATAAAGCTGGTTACTTTAGGTTAACATTTCAGGCTTTGCTCTTAATCCCATGGCTCCTCCTGTGAAATGATTGTGCCTTCTTTGCCCCGGTTCTTCCCACACATTCCCTTTCCCTGTGATTTCCTGATAGCACCAGAATGACCTTGGTGCTAGTACGTGAAAGGTTGAAAAGTCTCCCCCGCCCTTTCCTTGTGCAGTCTTAAGGGTGAGAGTAGTAGAGTTAGAGGTTAAAAATTAACCGTTGAGAAAGCGAGGAGCTCATCTCTTTTTGAAGCACAGCCCATGATCCTCACCAGGGACTCAATTCAGGCAAGGTCACACAAGGTGGCTGGTGTCGGTGTGTGCGGTTTATGTGAAGGCTGTGAGTGTTCATTCTGCCTCTCCACTTCTCTTCTACCAGCTGTTTTTGGCTCAATTTAACACTGTTTCATTACAGCAGTAGATTCAAAGTCAACTTCTTCCATTGCCTCCTGCTTTCATAGAGCAGTCAGTGCTTCCTTGAATGTAGCTTGTGATGTGTGTGGGAGACATAGTGCTGAAGGTAAATGGCAACAGTAATGATTACACTTCACGCTCCCATGTTGTATTGCTTTGGTATATTTACTGTTTCAGTGGGTTTCATTACTGATTTCTGTGTGTGTGCTGCAGTGTGTGGAGAGTGTGAGGAACAAGTGTTATGTACTGGCAGGCACATATTGTGAAAAACACAACAATAATTGTAAGTGCAGCTTCAAGGCATTGTATTGACTGGAGGATAAAGTGTGCTGTGCTGCAGTGATGTCACTTGCTACTTGGCCTCTTCCACAGCTTTCTCTGGTCTCTTTCCCGTCCTTTGCTCATTTTTTACAAACTGATTGTCTCTTTGTATTTGTCACAGTTCATTATTGGCCTCTGATGAGAGCTGAAGGCTGTGGCACTGCAGTGCTTGCCTGTTGTATGTGTGGTAGTGGAGCATCAAGGTCACAGGCTCTTAAAGCAACTTTCTCTGTTGGCCCAGCTAATAAGAGCTCCCTTCCTTCCTGTCTTTCTTCCCTCGTTCTGCTAACCTGTTTGTTGAGGACCATGCCTGGAATTGATGTTTCACTTTTGATTAGTGCCTGATTAGTTATGCAAACAGATAGCATTAGAGACACACACAAACAAAGACACACATTGCTGCTTTCTAACCCTCAACTGTGCAAAATTTTTTTTACCACAGAGCAAAGTCCTGCAGAGGTCCAAGCTTTGGGAATCAAACAAATCTGCCAAGCTCATGTTTAATTTGCTCTGTCAGGTACATCTGGACCCCCTCCCATTCAGACAGATTTCAAGCAGCTTCAGATCTGACCAACTAATCTCAACCAATGTCAAACTAGACAGCGCTGATCAAGAGGTTCTTCTTCTGTTACTGTTTTTTTCTATTTCTCACCTCAGATGTTCCCTTTAAGTCGATTCCTGAAGACACCTTTATGAACACCTTTGTGGTGACGTCTATGAAGCTCTTCACCTCGCGAAGAAAACCTCCTATTTGGGCTAGTTGGCTACAGTCAGTTAGGATCCACTTCAGATCCACTGCAAACACTGTTGCCCCTGGCCTAATTGGGGCATAATTTTTTTTGATGAACTATTACTATCTGTAATTGTTATTCTTATCATTTTTGTATTCACAATCCAAATAAAACATCCTAATTCAGGATCAAACAGATGGAAATTTCAAAACCTGTATTCAAATGTAGTTAATTTTTTCCGTTTTTTTAGTTTTGTGAAATGTTATATTCAAATATGCAAAGAAATGGGGTTTTATCCACTGAAAATGAATACAGTGCATACATAGTCAGAAATCCGAATATTGGAAAAAGCCAGTTTCAAAATTCATGTTTCATGTTATACATTAGAGCCAACATTTTTTACAAAGTAGTTGGATGTCTATTTATTACTCCATCAGCATTCAATGACATTTTTTTATCCATGTTGTAAGACTATAAACTTTAACTGATGTCGGCCAACTGGTCAATGTATCACTAGGCATACTGTTCATCAGAGGTGAATGCAGAGTGCAGATAAAGGCGTTGACAGGACATTTAATTAATAGCTATGTCGGCTGAATCTCAAAAAATCAAATTAAATTCCATACCTTCATCTTCTTACGCCTTGACTAATGCAATTCTCTTAATAGACTTTAAGTTAATGCTCATCACATACAAGGCCCTACATGGTCTTGCCCCTCATATTTCTGTACTCCTCCGACCTTCATGTGTAGGGACTCTTCTCATGCTACTGCAGAGGTTTGGTGTTATCATGAGCAGTATTAGTGGTTAAAAAAGACGTTTTAATGCCTTCACCGTGCTGCTCCGAGCTAATCAGTGTTAGCCACGCCCGGCTGTTAGCGACTCTATCGGATTTCTCTGTTAATAGTGGTTACACAAAAAAACTGTCTCGATGGCTTATTTGACGTGTGCGAGTGTCGAAAAAGACCATGGGATGATTTTGCACTGGAATTACACTTTATGTTGTTACGTTTTAGTAAGTGTTTCATATTTCCTGAAGCTGGTTTGTTTCTGCTAACAGAATGGCATTCATCATGTGTTTGGGGAATATGAATAACCTGAGTTCTCTGTGGTCATGTAAACACCATATCCTGAATATGATCATAAACCTCATTAACTGGATATTCATGTCCATGTAAACACACTCATGTGTGAATGTGCAGAGATCTCAGCTTCTGAAAATATAGAAATGCTGATATTCCTTAAAAAACATGTCAATTCCAAACTACAAAAAAACAATGAAATTACACTGTAAGGGTAAATTTGCTGATGACTGGAACGGTGATCTTCCATGGCAGCATAAAGCAGAAGATGGTGTTTACCTGTGCAAAGTATGTATGTCCATGTTGGTTTGATGTGCTCAGGATATGACTGGTAAGGAGTGTTTGCACGAAAGAGACATCGCTTGATAAGAGGTATCATTAAATTATACTCATTATTGTTTAACAGGTTTTATTTTTATTCGGGCAATGAACATGACATTTGTGAAAGTAGAATAAGACCTGACCTTAGTGTCAACCCCTGCTTTAAAGAATTAAGATTTAGCTGAATAATTATAAACCAGTCTCCCTTCCCTGCAGAACTGTGAATTTCACAACGTTTTGGCTGAATGTCATTGTGCTATCTATCTTCGTCTGTTGTCGGAGACTGTACAGGGGAGAGGTCAGAGCCCCTGCCCCTCAAAAGGTCTGCATACAGCCATTTTGATGCACTCTCCTCCAGCATCTGCTTCTTCTTCATTCTGGCATTTTCAGCCCCTCCTTTCTCCTTTCTCTTCTTGCCCTCCATCAGGTGTAACTGAGCAAATCCGATTCCTTTTCCACTGTAAGAAAATCCACTACTCCAACCGTCTGAGAGCCACTCATTCATCCCCATTCGTTCATTGGATAAACGCAGAGCGATACGCAGTTCCCATTTCCCATGAGGCTTTGCTTCGACCATTCTACATTAATTTATGAACAAAAAAACAAATTCAATCGTTGGCCATTTTATATTTGTGGTCATGAAAGTTATGTAACATCTGAATAAAAATGATTAGATCAAGATAGGAGGCTAAACAAAAATCAGCAGGCTGGATTAATGAGAGTGAGCATTGCACTGCAGCAACCATGAGTAAGATGTAGAGACACAATAAGTGTTATAAATAGTGGTTGGACTATCTGTGTAGTATGGTTTATAGAGATTTCTGAGATTTTCACAGGAACGTGCTTGATTCTGAAGAGTTTTAACACCATGGGCCGGTCATGAACATCACACGGCTGCGCAGGGCAGTCTGCCGGCCGGTTCATTTGAGCTTATTGGCCACCGGCCGACCGGGAAATCTCCCGGTTGTCCCGATGGCCATTCCGCCCCTGCCATATTCAAATGATTGGCAGTAAAAAAAAATAACAAAAGTGTTGTACTTGTTACAAATTGCAGTATAAGAGCAATAAACTATGTCAGATTGTTGAGTTCAACATCCCCACTTCCACATACTACTGTGAACGCAGTGTAGCATCCACTAACTTTGGTGTCTGCTCCACCAGGACAACTTGCTGGTGCCAGTGTGCAGATAAGGATCGAATAGACGTTGTACTCACTGGTGGTGGCTCAAATTGCGGGTCGTTTTGGTAGGGCAGTGGACATTTTTGCCTTTAGAGCACACACCTGCTGCATGCCTACCAGTTGATGGGTTCAATTTGTTAACCGTCTGCCCCCAAGTGTGGTGGCTATGATTCAAAGTGAGAGAGCTTCATCCACAAGAGGTCTATATGCCTGCAAGTGGCTGGCATATGAGCAGTGGACCGAAATGTGCTCCCATTTCAGTGCTCTATTGTGGATGTGTTGATGTTCCTTCAGGAACTGCTGGCTGTCCTTGCCCTTGATCAAAGTCTATTTGACAGCATTTGGGCTTTGATGGAGGGTGCACACCCTCTCACCATATAGTTTTTAGGTGGTGTCTGCCAGCTGAGGCCTGTTGTCAAATCCAGGGTTCCCTCATTGGATCTGACTTTAGTTCTTGAGGCTCTTTGTGGTTTCCCATTTGAGCTGGCTGAGTCCGTGGATATGAAATGTCTTTTGTACAAGACGGCAGTGCTTCTCGCTTTGATCTCTGCAAAGCAGGTCAGCGACTTTCATGTTTTATCTGTGCATCCCTCTTTCAGCCAGTTCACTTCAGGGTTACATTACGCCCAGATGCAGTATATCTGCTCTAAACTGTCCCTGCTCCCTATAGCTCTGGGGTTTTTGAGCTTTTGTCCTTTTTCTTTTATTTTCATGAAAACATTTATTTTAGCATTAGATAATGCCTCAATTGCATATTTAAACAGAACGTTTCCGAAAACTTGTAAATCAAAAAAAATGTATGAATTTCACAATCCATATCTTTAAACGTCTTTTCTCTACGCACAAAATTGTTTTTTCCTCACTCTGGACTGAAATCTCCACCTAAGTAGCACCAAACTTTCCACTGACATTCCCATCAATACTCTGAAAGGCTGTTACAGAGAGCTTTGTTTGTATAATTCGTATTCTGATTTATATAGCATTTTATTTGTTAAAACACAGAGAAGATTGAGAAGATTTGAGAAGATTTAAACCTTGTCCTAGAGTTAAACCTTTGACTCTTATATGTCAACAAAATAAAACAAGATTTTCGAACCTGGCTTTATCCAATGTTCACATTTCTGTTCTGGAAATGTATGCAAATGTGCACATATTTAATACAATAATGCACCTTTTGCATATTTAAGCACAACATATCAGAACACTTGCAGTCCAGATGTTACATTTCATTAAAAAAATAAAGTTAAAATGCACCCTCTACTGTCTCTGATGAATTCTAGTTCACTCCAGAGGGAGCTTGCTTAAAGTTAGATGTCTGGGTTGCCATAGATTATTTTACATACAGTATGTTACATATTGCCTTGAGAGCCCAGCCCAGCCCTCTATGTTTCTTGGTTTTACTGCAGACTGGGAGTCGACAGCCTTTCCACAGCTGCATTTTAACCCATATTTCCACTGGCTTTTCATAATCTGTGTTATGTTGCACTCACCTAGAGTGAGGCATAGGTTGCAGGCTTTTATATCCTCACTGCTTGGATGTTGGAGAGGAAAGAACCTTGTTTTTCACAGAGAATCTGTCAACAGTAAGTCTATTTTGAGTAGAGGGATAGAGGTCTGTACCAATTGGATTCTCGCTGTGCCTTAATGCCTTTAAATACAGCTGTGTAAAATGCTCCATTAGCTCAGACTGGAGGCATCCAAAATAGTACATAGAGGCTATCTACTCTTAAACACGGCTCTCATTGTTAATAATAGTTATTTGGAAGTGAGTAATTTGTAGAAGAAGAGTCGGGATTTCTGGCATAACTACACCTACTTCCAACGTGCATGGAGACGAGGTACGAAGAGGTCAAAACTCTTGCAACACATGAAGTATACAGACCGACTTTGCTATTCGATCTAAACATTCTGGCAATTAAGTTGTTCTTTATACTGGAGTTTTGACCTCTTTTAGAGTAAGCAGTTGGTGCAGACCTTAGTCACTTTTCACAGTCAACGATGTTTGTAGAAAGTAAAAGTGTAAATTGTAGATGATGGTATCCACATTTTTCATATTATACAAACACATTTTTACAAAGAATTAGTGAAGAGAAATATCAGTTAGCTTTAATATACGGTACGTATAATATGTAGTATTATCCTACAACGTGAAAAAAAACCAAATACAGTATACCCTCTCAGTCATCATTCAGGACCCTCACCTCTGCCTGGATTTTCTGTTCACTTGTTGTTTAGAGAGAGACAGGGACGTTTCTGAGTGTAGGTTTAGGTCTGTCCACACAAAGACGCGTTTTCCTGTAACCGCACAACTTTAGTCTGGTTTTGGCCGACCATCCACATATCCCACATTAACCCCCAGCCAATAACAGGGTGCAGCTCACCTGCACTCTGTTATTGCAGCCCCCCCCCAAGTTTCAGATACTGAAGCACAGTGCACAAGGCAGTGTACCTGTTACCAACACACACAGAAATACAATTAAGCATTTACTCATTATCCAACAGTGCAGCACCTTCTAGCACAGGTGCTCAATACGTCGATCGCGATCTACCGGTCGATCGCAAAGGTAGTAATGGTAGATCGCGTGACATTAAAAAAAATTGACGTCAGCCTATCATCCATCCCGTCTTTTGATTGATATACAGGGCAGCCAGTCAGATGACATCTGAATTTTGTCTGACACTTAGGTCACTTCGCATGAGCAAACAACTGCGCTAAGTGCTAACTAACTAGCAAGCTTGTCAGCGAGTCACCGCCAGTTTTCAGCCTTCAGTTTTTACTCTTAAACCTAAGAAAGGGTATAAAAATGAGTGGGGAAGCTGGACCAAGTAAGAAGAAAAAAACGTATCACTTTCATACGGAATGGGAGGAGGACTTTTTTTTCACGATGACATTTTCCAAGTGCGTTTGCCTCATCTGTCAGTCTACCATCGCAATACCAAAGAATGGGAATGTGGAGCGGCATTTTCGGACTGTTCATGGAAAATACGACACCGACTTCCTGCCAAAAAGCGAGCTGAGAAAGAGAAAAATGAAGGAACTGAAATCCCAGTTGTCCGGACAGCAGTCATTTTTCACGCAACAAACTTCGAAAGCGAAAACCGCCACCGAAGCATCGTTCCGGGTGAGTCACATCATCGTAAATAACAAGAAGTCCTTCCAAGACGGAGAGATGGTAAAAGAGGCATTCGTTGAAGCCGCTGACTCATTGTTCCGAGACTTTAAAAATAAGCCAGAAATATTATCTTCGATCAAAGCTCTCCAGCTGTCGAGAAGTACAGTTACACGGCGCTGTGAAGCCATGCCGGAGGATTTAACCCAGCAACTTTGGAAGGACATCGGAGATTGCGAGTGTTTCTCACTGCAGTTGGACGAATCTACGGACGTGAGTGACACAGCCCAGATGTGCATTTTCATTCGTATGGTGTTTAGTGATATCTCTACAAAAGAAGAGCTATTAACAGTACTGCCCATCAAAGAACAGACGCGAGGGGAGGACATATTTCAGGCTTTTAAAAACTTTGTCGGGAAAACTCAGCTCCCAGTGTACAAATTGATGTCCATCACCACGGATGGAGCACCCGCAATGGTTGGCCGCTTGAATGGATTTATTGCAAAGTGCAGGCAGGACGATGCTTTCCCAGACTTCCTAAATTACCATTGCATAATCCACCAACAAGCGTTATGCGCTAAAATGCTCAACATGAAAGAGATCATGGATGTTGCAACGAAGATCGCCTGTTCTATTCGCGCCAGATCTCTTCAAAGAAGGCTATTCCGTGCACATCTGGAGAATGCTGGCTGCGACCACTCTGAGTTGTTGCTACACACTGACGTCAGATGGCTTAGTCGAGGGAAATTCCTGCAAAGATTTCGAGAGCTTTGTTCGGAGATTAAGGAGTTTTTCCGTGTAGCTGGACATGCAGAATACACGCAACTAAATGACGGTCAGTGGCTGTTAGATTTGGCATTTTTAACCGATCTGACCAACATGTTGAATGACCTTAATCTAGAGCTGCAAGGAAAAGACAAAACGGTGATCAATATGATCAGCTCAGTTAATGCTTTCAAACGAAAAATGCAACATCTCTCCTCAAAGCTGCAGCGCCATGATTTGGCAAACTTCCAGAACCTGGCGTCAGAGCTGGAGATGCAAGGGAAGGCCTGTGTGCAACTTGACAGTGCACGCTACACAGAGCAGATTGACAATTGTCTGTCAGAGTTTGACAAACGCTTTCAAGACTTTTCTTTGCTCAAGCCAATTGCTACATGCATGTGCTATCCTTTTCGGGAAGATGCTGAGGTTCAGTCACTCGCATCAAAAATTGCATCACTGTTTCACCTGAACTCTTCTGGAGTGGAAGATGAGATTTTGACACTACAAGCCGACATTGAGCTGAAGTCTAGAGCTCATGGACAGTTCTGGAACTTACTCACAGAGGTAAAGTACCCCAACATAAGGAAATGTGCTACCTCATTGACAGCATTATTCGGCTCCACTTTATTTATGTGAGTCAGCCTTTTCCCACATGAAGATCATAAAGTCCAAGTACCGTTCTGCCATGACTGATGAACATTTGGAAGTGTGCTTGAGGCTGGCTGTCAGTAGTTACTGTCCGGACTATGCGTCCCTGGCTGATTCAATTCAGTGCAAGTCATCAGAGTAAACTCGGGTAATGACAAAAAATGTACATAGTTAATTGTGTTGTGTTGTGTTGTGCAATATTGGCTCATGCGGTTATGCATGTACATCAACATACATTGTAGATATAAAGAATCCTCATTATATTTATAAATAAATATATGTTTTGCATATTTGTAGTAGGTAGATCATTTTGACTTGATCATTTTATAAGTAGCTCGTATACTGAAAAAGTGTGAGCACCCCTGTTCTAGCAGGACTCTGTGGAGGTGTGTGTGTGTGTGTGTGTGTGTGTGTGCGCACGTGTGTGTTTGTGTGTGTGTGTGTGTTTTGTGCTTTAAATGTTACCTCTAGTGATGTCCAAATGAGGCTTCATGAACAGTTTTCATTATTTTCTGAGTCCACTAGATGGATTTCTCTGTTCAACATAGGGTTGAAAACACACTGAATCACCATTCATTGAGCGCTTTTCTTTAAACCAAGAGCTCCATCTAGTGGACTCAACAAATACAACTAATGCTTCATGAAGCTTCATTTGGACATCACTAGTAACCGCTGAGAAACAATGCAGAAAATTGTTATTATTGACACTGATGAATAGCAGTATAGTAAAATTATGACAATCATTTTCAAATATCAACAATAATATGAAATAATATAAAATACAATTTACAGCAATAAAGGCCTTTATTAACAATAACAGCAGCATAATATCTCTCTCTCTCTCTCTCTCTCTCTCTCTCTCTCTCTCTCTCTCTCTCTCTCTCTCTCTCTCTCTCTCTCACATAAACATTTACACAACTTTAATATTTATTTATATTAATTATGTATACAATATATTGCTGCTCTCTGACAGTAGAAAGATATTTTTGCAAGTTCATAACCTCTTTTTAGGGCTAGATAACATTCTAATCTGCTTTGGCTTTATGTTTCTTCTTTCCTGAATTGGCTCCCCGTACGTTTCAGGATTGATTTTAAAGTTCTTCTACTAGTGTCTTAACGGTCTTGGGGCTTCTTACCTCTCTGATTTGCTTTTACCTTATCGGCCGCCGCGGACCCTGAGGTCCTCGGGCACCGGCCTTTTAACCATACCACAGGTAAGTTAAAAAAAAGCATGGGGAGGCGGCTTTCAGTTGTTATGGGCCCCGACTGTGGAACAGCCTCAGGGTCGCGGAGACTGCTGAGGTTTTTAAAAAGAGGCTTAAGACCCATCTTTTTAACCAGGCTTTTAATTGATTTATTTTAGGCAATGCTAATCAGAGCACTTTTTATCCTTTTTTTTACTGTTTTAATCTCTGTGTTTGAGCCTCCATGCTTTTATTTATTTATTTATATATATATATATATATATATATATTATGGTCTCATGTCTTATGCTCTTATGCTTATATTTTCTAGTTCATGTTTTTAGCCTCTGTGCTTTTATGCTTTTATGTTTTAGTCCCTCGTGTTTTTAGCCTCCATATTTTAACCCTTTACTGTTTTAGGCAACAGTTTTTAATCTCCAGTGTTTCCTCAGGGGGCCGGCCAGTTTGGGAGTTGTCTCTGGTCTGGCCGCGGGGGGTGCTGTCCCGTGGACAGTTACGGCCCGGGGCGACTAGAGGGCTCTGCACCTTGGTGCGGAGCCTCCTGTCTGCCCGGGTTGGGGTGGTCTCTGTGGTGGTGCTCCCTGTGACCTTGGACTGGGATCTCGACCAGTGTGGTTGGCCCCCCAAAGGTTGCTTCCTCTAGCCTCCTCTGTACCTCAGGTCTCGCTGCCCAGCCATGTCTCTGTAGTGACAACTAGTGTTTGTGTAGGTGTGAGTGTGTGTGTCTGTGTGTCAGCGTGGCTGTGTGTGAATGTGTGTATGAACGTATATATATTTGTGTATGTCTCTGTGCATGACTGTGGAAGAGTTGGGTTCTTTAACTTTCTTCTCCTGATTTTATTTGATGTTTCTCTTTTTCTGCACATCTCTGTATGGCACTTTGCAATACTTTCTGTATAAAAAGTGCCATATAAATAAAGGTTGATTGGATTTGATTTGATTTGATTTCCAATGGTCCAATAACATTCCTTTAGATTGTGTTTTCAGTTGCTTTACTCTGATTGGTGTTTTGAGGCAGTGTTGATGTGACGCTGGTCAGACTGTGTCTGAGAAGGGGCAGTTAGCCTCAGTACCAACTGACATAGGGGACATTTTTCTGGGCTCAGCTCTTTGGTATGGAGGGCTTTGGAGTGGAGGGTGTCTCTGGGGCTGGTTTTCAGGAGGTTAAAAAAGTTGAACACTCTTTCAAATGTTAAATATCATTGTGTATCTTCCTCATTCTGCTCTACATGCATTTGTTGGTGTGTTTCTGTGTACGGGTGAAATATATCTACAGAATTCTGTGTAAACAGTCTGGGTGTTTGTCCCAACGGTTATAGGGTATGATCTGGACTGATTTGATTTTTAGTGGTATGTCTTTGTACATATTTTCAAAATGTGCTCTCCAGATGTCACCATTTTGGATGGGTAATTTTCCTAATTGTACAATTATATTTCTTTAAAATGTAATGCATAAGGCTGGGCTGTTCCATAGGCAATGTTTTTCATTTGCTATTTTTCTCAGGTCTTTTCTGATGGTCTTGCATTGATCAAATCATTTGTCAGCATTTTGCCTTTTAACAGGCGTCTGTTTTTGTTGTATGAGGTAAGTCTTAATAGTTGTTTACATCATCTAAGGTAGGGATATATTGATTTTGATTATATATTGATATGTAATCCACCAGATCAGGGGAGTTCAAGGCCTGGAGAGTGACAAAAGTGTCTTCTTCAAAAAATGGAGAATCTAAAGGGGGTATATAAATTGTGCAGAGATACAGATTGTCAGTTATGCCTACATTTTGATCTAACATCAACCACATATGTGTGTTTCATTGGTGAGATCTGATGGCAAAGATCTTCTTTATACCATACCTTTGCGTGTGTTTTTGAATTTTAAAGAGGGCACCATGACTTCATTATACCCTGGAGGACAGTGAGTGAGCAAATCATTTTAATCCCATGTTTTTGTGTCAATACAATTATATCTTTGATAGATGTAGCGCCTCTCTAGTGTATTTAACTATTAGTGAGAGGTGGCTAACCTGAGCTCTTTTTAACTATCCAACAATAAGGTGGGGTCTCTGCAATAAATTTTAAAGTACACAAAAACCATATGTTTGAAGAGTAATCTTTTTAAACGTTGTCTTAACTTCACCTTTAAATCAAGTTTTTAACCATCAATTTTACTCTCCTATGAATGTAAATACTCTTGTAATAATAGTACTTTCAATCACCTTTTTTAACCTTAGGATTATTCTTATTGACCTTAATGAACTTAAAAATACTACACTTAGTGACACAACTGTTTAGTGTAAATAAGAAAATAAAATGTTTACTCACAAATTATATTAAACAGTTACACACACTTTTTCAAAACATTTTCAAACAATAATATCACCGTAACCCTTAAATGAGCCCCATGAAAATAAAATAGCCGGCAGAAAATAAAAAGTCAACATTTCAAAAATACTGTTCATCCGATGCAGGCCCGATGCAATTCGGATATGTTGTAGCCGCCAGCAAATGGCTGCTCCGCCTCCACTGGGCAGAAGAAAAAAGAAGAGATACCTTACTCCACAGGTGTTGTAGCCACACACACCTGAGCTGAAGAACCGATGAAACAGGAAGATAGGTGAAGAGATGATCCACACAGGAAAGGAAGTCACACGTGGCTGTTGATAACGCTGTGGCTCGGCTCCGTTGTCCGCAGCTCCACTCACGCTTTCACACAGGCTCTGCCGTCCGAGTCGCTAGCTCGTTAGCAACGTCGGTGTAAGCTACTAGCTAGCCGCTAGCTTCACTTATTTCACGGATATTAGGTTGAGTTGTCCACTCAAACAGACAGTGAAATCATCACAAAGTCCTTTGAAGTGTCCTAGTCGAACACCTCCACGACCTTGCTGACAAACATTTTCGCTACAGTCTCTTTTCCTACACTCTTACACCAGGCTCCGCTCGATCTTCTTCTCTCCCGTTCTTCGCTTCGCTCGTTCTCCCTCTCTTTTTCTCCACGTCCTTCCACTAACTTCCCCCCTTCCAAAATAAAATACATTCACAACCATTTGTGTGTCTATGTCTTCCTGTACTCTCAGGCATAGTTACAGACAATTATAAACAACAAATACTTAACATTTTAAATGCATATTTCAATACATCAATAACATTAACCAACATTCACTTTTTTAACTGAATGATTTTTAACTTATGTTTTTAATCTTAAAGGACATTTATTTACCATGAACTTATTTGTCTCTCTTAACTGCTTTTTATTATGCAATTAATTTATTATCTTGGACATATGCCTTTTTTAATATCATCAATTTACACTGGGCTACATAGATTTCATGAATTCAGGGATTACACTCTTCAGTTCAAAGGTTGAGGAGTGCAGACCCTGAATATTTCAACAGTTTAGGGCTGGGCGATATGACAAAAATCTCATATCATGATATGAGGTAATTTTAATTTGCCAATAACGATAAATCACGTTATAGCAGTTGTTTTTTTTGTGTGCAAATCAAATTAATGAGTAGTTTATGTAAAATCACCACATAGAAATGCTTATTTCCTATTACATTGTGATTTATATACTTGAAAAAGATACTCATGTTAGATTTAGGGCTGGACCCGCATATTCTAATATTCTTTAATTGGGTAGGTATTGGAGTTTCATTTTCAGTATATGGATAGGCCTATTCATATTTTAATCAATAAAATATATATATATTTTGTTTTTGTTCTTTTTCATTGCACTGTTAAGGTGTGGAAATAATAAACCCTCTCATTCTGGGTGGCAGTGACAGTGATTGAACGTCTATAATGAGCATTGTAGTGGATGCAGTTTTTGTCAGGATGAGCGTTAGAATGCTGTTGATTACATCATGTTATCGGCAGATATTTGCTTTGGGTGTTTACCAAATGTCCAAAGCACAGAAATGATATGTGGCACATCCGTAGTTGGCCACTAATTTATCAATTCCACTGAAACACTGCAGCCTGTGCATGTCGGAGACACAGAGTCACATTATGACTGAGCGTGTGTCGTGCGTCTGGTGTGTATTGGTCTGTGTGTGTTACAGTTGTTTTCTGATGATTTCATGAAGAGAGGAACACAGTCTATGGCTGCGTGTTGGCCTAATAATGCACAGTGTGACTCCTTTCAGATTCAGGCTTCGGCTCTGTACTGTATAGCATACATTACAAAAAAGGAGTACTTTATGTTATAATAATATGTTGTTGCAGGAGCTATTTTGAGCAGCAAGAAGCATTGGCCGGCCCTGGCAGTGTGAGTACAAACGGGGCTGGGGCATACTCACACTGCCAGGGCCTCGGCCAATACTTCTTGCTGTCCATACGTCATCACGCCGTAACACGTCACAGGCATTGATCGCGTGTGTGGCTTTGTTTACAAATCTTTCCATAGACCTCAGAGTTTTTGTGCGTCTTGTCGACTGTTTTTGAATATTTTCATCCGACCAAATCTGCAGTAAACACTCCACCTCCGCACCACATCAATGTGAACCTTTCCCCACCATTGTTGTTGTTGTTAAATGTCCGCGCATGGTCCGTCCTTCTATTTACATGTCCGAACAGGCGGACATAACGCTACTGCCGTAGGGCTCGTGCGCGTGCGCGTGCACGTGCGCACGCTCGTGCTCGTACATGTGCAAACGGCTCCGCTAAAGCCCACCTCTTTCAAGCGGGCCGTGGCGGCCCAGCTGGCCCCAGTTGAGCGCGGAGCGGGTGCGCTCACACTACTTAAAGGTACTAGACTTTAGCTGAAAAACCGGTTTTGGCCGCGGCCAAAAGGATAGTGTGAGCACGCTCTAAGAGACTGTCACAAATACTCATGGACTCTGAGGAAGTGTTCATGAAAGGCATGGGAACACTCAAGGAGATGAAGGCAAAGATTGAGGAAACGCATGTCTTTCGAATGTGGGAGGAAGCTGGAGAACCCAGAGAAAACAGACACACAGACAAAGGAATAACATGCAAACTCCACATAGAAGGGCCCCAGCCAAGATTCGAACTTGCAACCCTCTTACTGTGAGGCAACAGTGCTAACCACCACACCACCGATCAAGTAAACCTCAAGTATTAAACGGGGAAAACCGAAGAAGGTACGCATATGTGGAAACTTTGAATTGAACGTTAACCCGGTTCCCCCTCCCTCGTATTGAGGAGATCTTTGCTTCCCTGACAGGAGGGGAACATTTCACAAAAATCTACTTGGCCCAGGCTTATCTCCAAATGGAGATTAATTATATATCAAAGAAATAGGTTGTTTACAAAATACAACAATAAACAACACACTAAGCATTTTATCAGTACAACAGGTTGGTGTTTAGGATAGCATCAGCTCTTGCAATATGGCAAAGAACAATGGACCAAGTCTTGCAGGGGATTCCAGGGACTGTCAAACCTTGAGGACGTTCTCACCAGGTCATGAGATTATGGGCTCGGAGCTAATCAACAGGAATGTGAGTTTTTCAAAAAAGGAAATCTCATACTGTGGACATGTAATCAAGAAAGATAGCTTACACATGTCTCAAGACAAGATCGAAGCGGTGCTTAAGGCATCCCCATCTGAACATGTCAATGCATGAAAACCCAGATTATCGGCCCTGTGAATCTCTGATGATGCCCCCAAAGGCCCATGATTATTGGCGGTTATCAGCTGTTTACTGCAAGTTTCACCTGTGCCCCATAATGTTCAGAAACGAGCACAAGGGAGCTGCTGAACCTCAGCTAGCGTTGAATGGTTCTAATTATCATTTCAATGTTAATAATGATGAAGATACTACTGCTACTATTAATAATAATACAACTAATAAGAATACTGCTACTACTAATGATCATTATTGCTATTGTTATTATATTTTTATTTTAGCAGTTTATTGAGAATAAAATAGACATAGGAAGGAACTTATTGAAATAGTAAAGCTTTAATAAAAAAAAAAAATACTTTCCACTGTGTTCCCCTGGTCTGGGTCACACATTAAGACAGTTGAACATGGACGTGTCTCTTGGCTGCTTCAGGGTCATATGATGTTGAGCTGGACTCGCTGAGGGTGGCCCAATGTGCAACCTTCTGTGATGGGTTGCTTGGTACTTATCACCATTCTCTCCTGCAAAACTGAAAACAGTTTAGACAGCTCCTAGCTCCTGAAGGGTGAGGCAACCCACCCAGCTTCCCCATCAGATGAGCCATCCTCCTCATCAGAGATGATGTCCACTGTGATGCCCCTCCAGAAGTCTATCTCTTCTTTGGCTAAAACCTCGTTTCCAGCAGCTGGAAACACAAGTAGTACAATTAGTACACACAACACACACAACAATGATATCGTGTGTGTGTGTGTGTGTGTGTGTGTGTGTGTGTGTGTGTGTGTGTGTGTGTGTGTGTGTGTGTGTGTGTGTGTGTGTGTGTGTGTGTGTGTGTGTGTGTGTGTGTGTGTGTGTGTGTGTGTGTGTGTGTGTGTGTGTGTGTCTTCACTTTGCGGGGGCGCCAATTTTCCAATTCCCCACTTAGTGATATGACAGATAAATAATAGAAAACCGCTCCACACGGCCCAGATGATTTTTTATTTTAAGTGCTTGGGCTGCCCCCCACGTGTCATGAAAAAATGCCCGGTCAGCCCGTGCTCAAAACCCCTACTGTCTGAAGCTGATGGTAATGCTTTTGAAAAGAACAGACAATGTAAATGGCTGGTGAAGACAATAACCAATGAGTAATAAATCTGGAGTCACCTACTATGTTTCCGTGTGTCAATTCGTTACACAGGGAATCCACAAAAACATCACAAATAGTCAAGGAATGTACAGAGATGTAAGCAAAGGAAAACAAAGAAAAGGATATTCTCAGTAAGCAAAAAGAACTGGGGCTGTCTGTAGAAAAGAAAGAAAGCATGAAACATAGATAAATATAGTACACATGTTGGTAAATTAAAGAGAAATCTAGAAACTGTACAGCCCCACCTTGTCTGTCCTTTGCTCCTTCACTGTCTTTGTCCTCGGTCCCAGCTCCCAGAACCCCCCCAAGGACCGGCTAAGTACCAAAACCCAGAAGCCCATTGCAATCTAAACATTGGCTTTATCTTTCCAGCAATAAAGGGTCCATGAAATTAATTTAATGCCACACAGGCTATTCCTTGGTGGCTTCTCAGAAAGTGCAAGCAAGGCACTGACCCTGTCTATTCTATAAATTTGAATTGAAAGATTCCTTGGGTGAATGATTTATCATTTAAATGCAATTCAGCAAATCAAATAAGATGGATTACTAGTTTGTAAAAAACACATGGTACAAAAGAGATGACAGAAATACAAATACTTGACTGAAAAGTACATTACCTTTTATATCATATAATTTGTATGGTAAATTAATCAACTTTTTTGCATATATTTTTAAAGACTGCCATACACTGACAGAGAACTGACAACTTAATTTCTTCACCATTTTTCTATACTGTCGCAGGTGTGAAGTGTGATGTTAAAAACAGAATGCTTTCTTCTGGGGAACTTCTTAAAAGAATAGTTTATGGTCCTGAATAGTAGCATTTTCTACGATAAAGAACAGTACTGCCCCATAAAGGCAATATAGGCTAACCATGAAGCATATAAGCAGTAGTCCGTTATATGTTACTGTTCATTTGTATAATTGCAAGGTTTTCGGATTTACATTAAAAAAATAAATTAGAAAGTTTTTACCACACGATAAAATGACATTTATTCTTGTACAAGAAGAGAACAGACAGTACACTTCAAATAAGTGTGTCCCAGCATGTTCTGAAGACAGCCTTCATGAACCAAGTCTTTTAACATGCAGTTGAACAGTAACAGTTGTCATGGTTACATATTTAGAAAACACAAGTAGTTATCTTCAGAGTTCCCAAAACCATCCCTCCTCAGCAGCCACTGCATGGACTAGGCTAAAGGCAACTTTCCCACAGTTGAAGACAACACAGTTTACGCAGTTCACACTTTATGGTATTACAGTGTTCGGAATTTTTCCATTAAACACATATTGGGAATTATTATTAAAGCGCTGTCCGAAATTAGCATCGGGATGGCAACACCATCCTAACATAAGATTCACTTCACATGCTTATAAATGGACATTTGTGCTGATACTTCCTGATGAAGCAGCCATTTTTCACATTGGGACTGACGGTTAAGAGAGGGGATATCGCTCCTGTGATTGGATGTGGTTTCAGTTCCTCCAGTGGACACTGCTATTATTTCTACTATTCATATAATTCTAGCATATCCACTGCCAAAACTATGATCAGTCAAATTACTATAATTATCATATAGTAGTTGTTAGTGGATCTAGTATGTTTTTCCTTATTTTCTATCATATATCTTGTTATAATGTCAGATGCTAAACATATCCAGGAAAAGCATGCCCACGAAGTACAGCTTCAAACAGCTCCGGTAGAACGTGCTGCTGTTTACTACATATAGCTACATGCTAATGGCAGACTAAGCTATAATATTGGTTGCTTTTGTTGTTAATTTCTCCCTTATTTCAGACCACACTACTACAACATGTCCTGTGGTGTTGTGTTTGGTTTAAAAGAATTTATTTGTGACTTTTGATGGTAGAAAATCCCACTATAGACTAGGTTGCCATCAGTCATCTGCAGCAGTACAGAAAAGGACAGCGGAACGGAGACCTGGAAGTGTTGACCAATCAGAGACAGGTGCTATAAATAAAATTAAATTGAATTGAACATTTTGTTGACCCAACCTGTCTTCATACCAACTTGCCACATACCGCCGGTCTTTGTGTATAAAACAGTGACATTCTCCTACTGCTGCTGTTTCGAAACTATGTTCCGCAAAGAAAACTATGTTTAGCAAGCAAAGTTAGTAAACAAAACAAAACCAGTTAGTAAGGGTTAGGAAACAGTTATGGTTGTAGTTCAAATAAGTGCATTTGTCACATAACTACAGTGAGGGCTCGGACACGTATTACGTGCATCAATATACACAGTATACCATGTGTAGATGCAATGATACTGCGTACCTAGCTTTTGAGTGACAGCAATCTCTCTTACATAGTCCTTCACTTAAGTTCATTTTGTAATTTAGGAAACAGCCACCTCCACACAAATACACAGGGTCAGTGTGTGGATTGAGCAACTGGAAGTGGGTTTTGATTTGCTGAAGCTTCAGTAGCTCTGCCGAACAGGCAGCATGTGCATGTGCTCTATTTAAAACTAATATTTTTTACATGAATTTGAAACATAGAGAAATGTCAGAAAAAATGTATTTCAGCAGTTTTCATGAGTGATATTGAAAATTGACCATGGAGCCAAAGTGTGTCATGCTGTTGAGCATGAGAAACATTAATTGTATAAATGAATCTTAAGTGTCCTCCGTGTTGTGTTCTCAGGCTTCCCAGCGACAGCATACGGACCATTTGCAGGAGCGGCAGTAGCAGCAGCTCGTGGCTCAGGTAGGGGGACCCGTGGAAGAGGCGGCGGCTACAGGGCATATGGGCAGAACGCAGGGGCAGGTAAACGCTCTGTCGGTATTCTGTGTGGCCTGACGCTCTCTCCATGCAGTTTCTATCTTCTCTGGTCCGCCTGTTTTTTCATAACCTAACACCTCAAACACACACACACACACACACACACACACACACACACCTCAACACATTAACTGCTACTCTTTATAATTCTGTCCATAAAGTAGAGGGAGAGTGTGGATTTCACAGTTGCTTCTCTCTTCTCACTTTGGTGACAGTAAATAAATAAATAATAATAATAATAAATATGCAGTAACCGAGGCTTTCATACTGTAGCTTGTCTAAACTGAGGAATATTTGTGATCGTTTCTCCTTTCTTTGCATCAGTACAACAGAATACGGTCTTCATTCACTTCACAAGGCAGCAATTTCAAGAAATCAACAAATACAATTCAAACCACAATATATATATATATATATGTGTGTATACTGTATATTTACATGTATATATGCATTGTAGTTAGCAAATCCAATGTGATATAATGTATATATACTGTATACTATACTATATATATATAGTATAGTTTACATAGTAGAGTATACAGTATATATAGAGTGGAGATCAAGAAAAGAGTATTAAAAGTATTAATTCTTGATTTATTCTGAAATGCTGTTATTTGTTATTGCTCATAATTTGATAGAATATCAGCGGTGGCTATACCACTGCTGTACTAGCATGATTTTTAAATAAACAAATATTTTTTGAAAAAGCAGTGATCAAAATTAGAGAACAGTGTCAACATTGTGTCAGAAGAGAAGATTTCAACAATGTTTTCTTCTATAGGATTAAAAAATGAACAGGAAGTGTAGAGGCTACAGCTTTGAATGACTTCAGCACATCTGCACCCACAGGACATCACTTGTTTCTCACACTGCTCTGGTTTGATCTTGGTCCGTTCTGACTCAGTCTCTTCCACAGTTCACTATCTGTAGTGGGTTTCTTAGACATTACTTTGTTGCCAAGAAATTTCCAGAGATTCTCTATGGGGTTTTAGATCTGGACTCTGGACATTTCATTGTTTCAATATTCTTAGCTTCAAGGAACTGCTTCACCTGTTTTGCAGTGTGACAGGGGACATTGTCTTGCATGAAAATTGCAGCTGATTGGGAGACAATTGCAATGAAAGTATTGCAATTTGCTAAAAGAGGTTCACATAAACATTTGCATTCACCCTGCCAAGTAGCTATACAAAAGGCCCAACTCCTGCTGCAGAAACATCCCCCAAACCGTGACACTTCCTCCTCCAAAGTTAACTGACTTCTTTACACACTTGGACCAGTTCTCTTCTGTCCACACAACATGCTCCTCCGCAAAGGCAAGTCTAGCCTTTTTATTCTTTCTGCTGATGAGAGGTTTGGTCACTGCAGAGTGGGCTTTCAGTCCAAAAAGTCTCAAACGATGAGACAGTGTGTGCAGAGACATATCCTTGTCCTGTTCAGCAATGAACTGGAGAGCAACTCCAGCTGCAGAGTTGAACGGATTCCCCATTAAGAGTCTACTCTTAATCCTGTCCTGTCGTGCACTTGTTTTACGTGGACGACTGGCCTTTTTGATGGACTGTTGTGGAAATAGATTCTTCAATAAAGATCAACAAACAGGATCAGCTTTTCTCCGTGGTTTATTTTGCAAAAGCATTTTCGTCTGCAGACAAAAATACGTTCACCCCTGCATCCTCACGAAGTTAGAGTCTAGCAGAAATGACAATGTGCCAAATCTCGCACAGTCTTTTAGGTGAAGAGACAGGACGCGAATAGCCTTGGTTGGGTGACGTCTTTAGACCAAACAAAAACATGCCTTAGACATTACAATTCTGAACATTCTGAACCTCTCTCATCACAAGGTCTCTCACACAGGGTACAGATGCACAAATATGCCAATATATCATCATGAGTTAGTTATTTGCATTATCCATTAGGAAGGTGAGACAGAGGAGACACTGAACTGTGTATGACCTGACAAAACTATGATTATGAATTACAAATATCCAAAATTCCCACAACAGTCCTTTGAACATTTTATGTTCATTACAAAAGGAAATTTGTAATTTATCTATATTTCAATTTTTAGCAATTTTTCAAATAGCATGCATCAAAACTGGAGAAAAAGCTTTTATATTATAGATGAATAAAGGTAATTTGGGTAAAAACAGTGATTGTAATAGTCACAAAGGTAATTATCATGTAATAAATGAGTGAGGGGGAAAGGAACAAACGATGAATAGCATAATACAGATAAACCCCTTTCTTTCTTTCCCTACCACATGCCAGAAATTGACCTGATGGCTTCTCTCAACAGTTCATTCAAGTGGGCGACAACATGAGTCAAATTGTCACCTAATGCAAGCACATGGGTGCAGCATTTTGTCCCGATAATGTGGCACACACCCCCTTGAGAGGCGAGGCTATCGGTGTGTGTGAGGTTCAGTCTGCCCAGGTAAGGGCCCGCGTTCTTGCACTCAGGGTTAGTGTAGGCAGCGTTCCATGCGCTGTTGCACGTGGCGCTCACTGTCTAGTTGCAAAAGGACGTGCCCAGATTTTGGTCAAGTGATGTCCGGCACGTTCTTACAAAGCACACAGCTCCTCGTTGTCGTGTGGGGTTTGTCATCATCACTGAATGATGCACCTGACTCAGTGTAGTTCTGACGTTTCTGAATCTGACTGTCGATCCTTCGTAGTTGACGGCACTGATGTTCAGGCCGCAGGCAGTGCCATGCCCACACCGTGAGGATGTTGGGCACAGACATAACAACTGTCATTTGTCATCAGCCTGGTGGTAAGAGCCACAGCTCGTTACCAGGCATTCTGCTCCGGTCGGGTGACCATGGCGATGTCCACGATGTGTAGTTCCTGTCCGTTTCAATCTGCGAGGCCGGAGTAGGACTCGTTCAGCAGCAGGAGTAGTAGGAGGTGTTTAGCCGGCAAACAGGTCCAGGTGGCGTCTCACCCCTCCTGGAGTGGCTGGCCTTGGAAGATCGATGCCATCTGGTTCCCTCGGATCTGTCTGTACGAGGGCGTCGTCTGATGGCTCCGCGACTCTTTTGCAGTGGCTGGCGTGGATCCAGATGGCCCTCTCTACGACCTTTACTGCTGTTTCTGTGACGAGCAGCACCTTCTTGATCGCCAAGATTTCCTTCTCAAATCTTGGACCGCTACCCAGTCACCTGGATCCAGCTATTCAACTGCTTGTGAATATCAGAGAGAACAGAGGTTAGATGTGTACAATATCGCAGCATCTCATCTTCACAACACCCTGTCTCAGGGAATTGCCTTCGCTCAGACCCAATCCCAGTTGGCAAAGGCCGACCGAACAGGATTTCAAACGGGCTGTGATTATTTCTGGACCTGATTCTCCCCTTCATGTACATCAACACAATGGGGAGGGCCTTTGTCCAGGGCAGTTTTGTTTTCTTACAGCTTTTAGCTAGTTGGTTCTTTAGGGTCCCATTTTCTAGCTGCAATGCCGCCTCAGGTCAAAACCGAGGTACTGACTGATGGTTTTAAGCGCGGCGTTTACAAAAGGGGTCCAATTGTCGCTTGATATTCGTAAGGGGACTCCCCATCCAACACTATCTGTGTTAGTAAGGCTTTTTGCCACTGCTGACGTATCTTGCTTTGAAGTGGGAAAAGCCTCTACATACTTTGAGAACATGTCGACCATTACGAGGCAAAATTCCTTTCCCTCACTTGGTGTTAGTTCTATGAAGTCCATTTGTAAGTGATCAAAAGGTCTCACTGCTCGGGGATGGGCGCTCTGTTTGACCCTAATGCCTCTGCCTGCATTGCCTGCATTGTTGCAAACCATGCATTAATTTTGTATAGTGAGAAACCCTTTTGTGAACCAATGTCTTTGAATATCACATGTCATCCAGTGTCTTTGGATATCACGTGTCATCCCCCTTTTGACGCGTGGTCTCGACCATGCGTCAATTAAGCGTAATGGTGAAACAAAAACCAGCAAACAGGGCTTGTCATTAGGCCCATACCAAACGTTTTGTTTCATCACACAGCCAGCCTGCTTCCACGCCCATTTCTCTTTTGGTGTGGCTCTGTTCTGCAGCTCTTGTAAGTCTGCGTAGGGTGTTACAGCGGGCTGGAAGTGATAGCAAGCTGTGTTATCAGCGGTTGTTTAGCTGCGACCTTGGTTGCAGCATCAGCACAGGCATTTCCTAGTGAGACATAGTCTGTTTTATGTGTATGTCCTTCTATTACATATGGCGATGTGATGTGGCAACAGCAAAGCATCAAGGAGGGAAGCAACCAAGTTGTGATGGCCGATGGGTTTGCCAGATACAGTGAGAAAATCTCGATTTGCCCAAATTTGTCCAAACGAGTGGCAAACCCCCAATGCATATCTGCTATCTGTGAAAATAGTGACAGTCTTACCTCTAGTCAATTTGCATGCTTCAGTAATGGCCACAAGCTCAGCGGCTTGTGTTGAATAGTTAGACGGGAGAGGCTCTGCCAAAAGTGTTTTGTGTAATGTGGTGACTGTAAAACCTGATTGGTTAAGGCCTGTTCCCGGGTCCCTTGATGCTGAGCCGCCCACAAAAAGCTCCATGTCGGGGTTGGTGAGTGGTGTTTCGCGAAGATCAGGTCTGGGGGAACAGATTTCATTAATAATAGCCACACAGTCATGGGGCTCCTGTTTCTCAGAAGTAGGGAGCAACGTGGCAGTATTGAGTACAGTGCAGCGCCGCACAGTGATATTGGGCAGTTCGAGCAGAATGGTGTTGTATTTTAACCATCTTGCGGATGACAGATGTGAAGCTATGACTGCCTTCTCCGCAGCTGCCACAGCTCTAAGGCAGGCTGGGAGACCGGCTGCCACAGGGTATAGTTTGAATGAGAAGTATGCAACCGTTTTTTTTTTTTGTTTTTTGCCCCCCCCCCCCCATAATCCTACAGTAAGACGGAGGTCATGTAGTGTCCCTTTTTATCAATGGTTTGTGTAGAAGGCTGGTTGCAATCTGGGAGGCCCAGAGTGGGTTGTGTCTGTACAGCTAGCTTTAGATCGTGGAATGTTTTTTCTGCATCGGGTGTCCAAGCGACTTTGTCCCGTGCCGCTAGACTCTGACCATGAGCAATGGCCGCCAAAGGTGCCTCGATGTTTGCATAGTCAGGGATCCACTGTCTACAGTATGATGTCCTGCCAAGAGAACTCATAACCTGTTTCTTTGTGATTGGTTTTGGGAGTTCTTGGATGGCAGAGATGCACTTTTTTGGAAGGTCTTTTCCCCTCTTGCGTTACAATGTACGCAAGCCTCCTGTGTAGGAGAGCAAATCATTAAATCATCCACATGTGCCAGCAAGGCGCTGTTTTGTGGCAGACTTAAAGACTATAAATTCTCACGCTGAGTAGCGTTGAGCATGGTTGGAGACTCTGACAGCCCCTGACACAGTCGGGTAAACATGATGCTTTACCTTACAATGTGAATGCAAACCAAAATTGGCTGTCGGGATGTATGGGGACGCTAAAGAAAGAGTTAGCCAAATCTATAAGAGAAAGCCACTTACTTTCAGGTAGAACTTGTGAAAGAATTTAATGAGGATTTGGTACTGTAGGGGCACGTGCGTGGATTGCCGCATTTACTGCCTGCAAGTCTTGGACAAACCTTCGTCTGGCATACGTGGAGGCCGTTTTTGTTTTTTTTTCTTTTTCACCGGACGGGTGAGTTCTCACAGGGGACGATGATGCCTGCCCTGGGGAGGGCCTCAAACACTGGTTTGAGGCCCTCCACAGCCTCTTTTCGTAAAGGATACTGTCGCTGGCAGGGCCTGTAAGAGGATTTTGGGGTTATTACAACAGGTTTGGCGGGGGGGGGGGGGTTTTCTCCAGCAAACCTACTTTGTGCCGGTATTGTGCCCACACTTGCGGTGGCACTCGTTTCAGTTCTGGTACGTCAGTGACATTATTAATCATTATCTTTCGGTGTGGTGCAGTGAAGTGTGATGTAGAGTATACCTCTGGGTTTTGAAGTTTAAATCTTGACGGTTCTCAAGAGCCGCAACTGCCTTTTGAATTGTTACTCGATGCATCTTTAAACCTTCATGATGCTCAGTTGCGGGGTCGACCATTTGATTCCACCCGGTCGCCTTTGCGCATTTTGTCAACCAAGGTTCCCGATTTTGCGGCTCCTCTGTTTTGATCAGGGAAACATACGGAAACTGGGGCACTTGGAAAGAAACATTAGGCAGGCACAAAGAGATTGCACAGCGTGTGTTATCCCAATACAGGCATTGCAATTCTAAACTGTCACACAGAGTACTTTGTTTGAACCATGTTTGTTCAAATAGCATATCTTTCCCTAAGCAGATGTGTGCAGCACAATGTGCTGCAGTGAGGCTCGAGTGGGGGAGGAGCCATAGATAGTTGTAAGTAGCCGCATTATCAGGAGAAGTCAGGAAGGCTTTAGTGTATGAATCATTTTAAATTATGGTTTGGCCTTTCGGGCCTGAGTTAATCTTTATGCCTAACACACACATAAGATCTCTAACACATCTCCTGCTCATTTTGTGTGTTGTTTTGAAATCGGTGTGTCGTATAACAGATTTCTGTCGCTCCAGAATCTACTAGGAATGTGAGGGGTACGTCTGCCACAGTGAGTGTTAGTGTGGGTAGATTCTTATAGGCAGCAAAGTTTAGTGAAGCATACATTCCTGCAAGTTTTGTGATGTGTGTGTGTGTGTGTTTTATAAGCAGTCTGAATTTAAACTGTGTCGTGGAGAGATTGTGGATGTGTTGGTGTATTCACGTGTTCCGTTCGGATGGCCTGTGTCTGGTTCAGATGCGCCCCTCACTCTCCCCAGCCCTCCGGCCAGTCAATCGCCCCTGTGTCGGAATCCCTGGCGGTTGGTCTGCCATTGTTCACACTCTGGGCAGTCGTTTCGCCAGTGTCCATGCTTTCCGCAGATGAAACAGCTGTTGGATCGCCCCTTGGCCCTTCACGACCTCCGTGGTGATTGTCTCTTCGTGGTAGGTTGGAAATACTGACAAAAAGTCAGGAGCTCCGCTGCATATTTCTGTCCTTCATCCTTGACCTTGGGGAACAGGGCGGCAGCCTCTTTCATGTTCGTCACGCCGTTCAGGTTTTTGCTCCTGGTGTAGTGGGAGCCAGCTCGTGCACGTAGGTGGGGGGGTTGTGTAGATGATCGCGATCGCTGGGGGCCGAGTCCTCTGCCTCTTCCCCTTGATCTGCCTGTTGTGGTGGTCGGCTGGCCACCTCTCCCCCTCCCCAGTGCAGCCAGCTCGTCGAGGGGGTAGAGTGGTTGGTGCGGTTGAGGTGCAGGCTGGGCAGCCTCTTGGATCTGGGGCTGAGCCTGCTGAACCTGCTGCTAGTTGGCTGGTTGGGGAGCCGCACTCAGTGGCCCAAAATTTGAATTGGTCAACGCAAGATTCACCGTAGTTTTGTTCATGTACTGGAGATTTGGGCTTAGGGCTACGCCTTCGTAGTGTTTGCTTTAGCTAGTTTAGCTTTAGCTATATTGGTAATGCTGAGCTAGGTTATGGCAATACCCACAGTCTAATTTTTTTATGCTATTTTTTCTCAATGCTAATTAGCTTAGCATTAGCTATGCTAGTTATGCTAAACTAGTCTATGGTAAAACCCACAGTCTGAATTGATATGCTAGGTTTTTTTTGCTCAATGCTAATTAGCTTAGCATTAGCTATGTTAGTTATGCTAATTTGTGCTCCTCTTCTTGTCTCCTTGCTCTCTCCTCTTCTTCCTGTCTCCTCCTCTCTTCCTTAGCCCTTTCCTCCTCCATTCTAATCCTTTCACCTTCCTCCCTTTGCCTCCTTTCTTGCTCCTTCACGCTCCTCTTCTTGTCTTCTCACCATTTCCTCTTTCTCTCGTCTTCTTCTTTCTTCCTCAGCTCTCTCTTCTTCCTCCCTCCTAATCCTTTCCACTTCCTTTTCCTTTCTAGCTCTCTTCGTATCCTTTCCTCTTCCTCTCGTCTAATTTTCTCTTCTGCCACAATCCTTTTCCTTTCTTCCTCCACCAATCTCTCACACTCTTCCTTTTCCCTCCGAGTCTTCTCATCCTCCTCTTTTCTAATCCTTTCCTCTTCCTGCCTTTGTATCCTTTCTTCTTAGTCTAATTCTCTCTTTTGGATCACAGCTGAGTCATATTAACCTTTTTTACTCGGAACCATGAAAGCCAGCTGCTCAACTTACTGAAAGCAGTTTGCCAAGGCACATACAGTATCTCAATTGGTCATCTGGTCAGTCAAAACATGTTGCACACACATACGCACACACACACGCACACACAGGCCTGCAACATTCATTCCAATGCAAATCCTTGATAAAAGTGGGTCAGTCAGTGATTTACCCGTTTTTACCCGTTCAAAGATTTTCTAGAATCCAGTTTATGGATCTACATATATATCTATGGGTTATAGATAGGTTTTTACAGATCTATATATTTATTTATTTTCGACAGTAACTTTACCTTATTAATTGTTGCTCTACATATCGTACATGCAGTGGTTATATGAGTATATATATTTATATTCCTGTAGGAGTTTTCACAAGCGGAGTTTTCACCCTACCGACTGAATTACTTTATTTTGTTTCTAGTTATTTATTGCTGTTAAAAACAATCTCTCCCTATATTATCTTATGCTCCCTCTTTCCTCAGCGCGAAGGAAAGGGAGGATAGTACTGTTGATGTGACCTTGAGTTTAAACAAAGCCTTTACACACTCTCCTCTTTCCACAGCTGTCGAACATGAACGCACACACACAAAGATGGGGTAGAGAGGGAAAGAGAAAAAAGGGACGCACATGGGAACAACGCACATATAGACTTACAACAAACTATCTACCATACTGTCCGGAATCACCTCTTACTTTGCTCATGAGCTAACCAGAAACGTTGCTGTAATTCACCTCAAACAGACTTGAACTGTGAGACAACGCTTTCACAAACCAGTGCTACTAATCAGACTCGAACTGAAAAGAGAGCAGCTGATCAGACTGCTGGCCGGCCCTCGCACAGGCTCTCACTGTACGTCAAAAAACAGAAAGACTCGAACTTCCTGCAGAGGAGGGTCCCGCACCCTCGTCTTCTAGACGTCAACAAACAAACAAATGGACTCGAACCATTTGCGGAAGAGGGACTGGCACCCTCGTCATCTAGACGTCAACAAACAAACAAATGGACTCGAACCATTTGCAGAAGAGGGACTCACACCCTCGTCCTCCGGACGTCCTCTAGACGTCAACAACAAAAAGAAACTCACCGGAGATTATTGAAGAGATCCTCCACCGAGTTCAGTAGGCACCAGCAGTGAGAGGACACGCCTGCTGTTGGACGTTAGGCCCCCTCTTCTCAGCTAAATTTGTGGCGAGGTTGAGGAAGGAGCTTCACTCCACTGTGCACAGGTTTCACCGTCAGTCTTGTCCAGCCTGTGCCTCTCACTCCGGGTGCCCACCCAGGGACTTCAAATTGTTGTGGAAATAGAGTCTTCAATAAAGATCAACAAACAGGATCAGCTTTTTCTCCGTGGTTTATTTTGCCAAAGCATTTTCCTCTGCAGACAAAAATACGTTCATCCCTGCATCCTCACGAAGTTAGAGTCTAGCAGAAATGACGATGTGCCAAATCTCGCACAGTCTTTTAGGTGAAGAGACAGGACGCGAATAGCCTTGGTTGGGTGACGTCTTTAGACCAAACAAAAACATGCCTTAGACATTACAATTCTGAACATTCTGAACCTCTCTCATCACATGGTCTCTCACACAGGGTACAGATGCACAAATATGCCAATATATCATCATGACTTGCATTATACATTAAGAAGGTGAGACAGAGGAGACACTGAACTGTGTATGACCTGACAAAACTATGATTATGAATTACAAATATCCCAAATTCCCACAACAGGACTTAAATGAATCTGTGTCCTTGTAAAGTTTCAATATTCTTGAAATCATAGAGTGTGAATGCCCAACCTCTCTCTGATGGCTGAGAGGGTCATCCCTTTGGCCTTCATCTGGACAACCTGCTGTCTCAGGGCTTCAGTCACCTTGGAGCAGCTTCCATCTTACAAAGTAACCAGGAGAGCTGCAGATAAATAGGATGTGTCCAACAATGAAATCAATTGTCACCAGGTGCCAGATTAACACCAATGACTGCAGGCCTTTATAGTGTGACATATATGTTGCATGTGCTACATCAAAACACGCCTGTGCTAAGCATTAATCTTCCCTTTAGCATTGGCCTCTATGGGCAGATTTAGCCACAAAAAAAAAAAAATCTTTTTTGGAATACAACTATCCTTCCTTGTAGTTGTAGTCAACTGTGGTCAATGATTAATATTATCTTGTATATTGAACACCAATTCCCACAATTACTCACATTCGCAGCCTTTACTCACGCTCTGTCCCGGGCAGCTGAGTTGGCACACAGTGCCGTTACTCCCACGAGTCAACTTGAAGATACTTTTCCAATCTGTCCGCGTTGAGAACACGAAACAAACTAAAGAGACCCTAGGAAGCCCGGACAACAAAGAACGTAATTGAAGTTAATACAAGAACCCACCAACACCGATTGAAAACGTGCCAACGACAAAAGTGAAAGCTAAAACGTAACGTTACAGCTACAACACTGAGTGGGAGCAGGGGGAGTTCGTCTGGCTCAAGTTCGATGCCACAAAGCAAGTAATGTGCTGCTCATATTGTCAGACAGCACCACTTAAAATAAGAAAGGATAATCCCTATGTTGGCAACCACATATTAAAGAAAGACAACGTGCAAAAACACAACATATCCCACCGTCGGTGCTGCCACCATCTGCTGGCTAACGCCGTTAAACCCGGGAAAAATACTTGGTAATTATTAATGTCAGCTAAAGCAAAGTTTACGTTACCGGTTTTAATGTTGACCACATTAGATTAATGTTTATGCGTTATTAGCTTTAACCATCACACTGAGTTTGAGAGGCTGGAGGATTTTTATTTATTTTATTTTTATTATTTATTAACAGGAAGAGCTGCTGATATTAAACATCTCTTTTTTTCAGAGTGTCCTGAGACAGACAGCAGCACGACTGACAATGTTTCTGACATACATAATGGGCAGCCAATACAAAATGCATGACTATAATGCAATAAAAATGTATCAAATAACAAGTAACAACAACAAATATCTATCAAAATTTAGCATAATCATGAATGTATAATGCAGAATATCTACAGCCATATGTGCCTGCCTCCAAGTTTTTAATTTAAACTTCTTTAACAGAAATTCAAAGAGAGCAGGACCTGGAGTTTCAGGTGTGTCTGTAATTACTTCCAGGTACAGTAGATTATAAACTGTCATTAGTTGGGACTTTGTGTAATTATACAATACAGTTGCACTTCAACTCTATTTTAGTATTTATTAAAACCATAAGAGAAAAGAAAAAAGTGACTTCTGACCATTTGGTGTTTGTGTGTGTGTGTGTGTGTGTGTGTGTGTGTGTGTGTGTGTGTGTGTGTGTGTGTGTGTGTGTGTGTGTGTGTGTGTGTGTGTGTGTGTGTGTGTGTGTGTGTGTGTGTGTGTGTGTGTGTGTGTGTGTGTGTGTGTGTGTGTTTGTCTGTCTGTCTGTCTGTCCGATCCATTCATACAAAGATGTAACATTCATTCATTCTTTAAACTGGCAGTGTTTTATGTGTAATTATGTCACGTCTGTTATGTAAGAATTAGTTGTCTAAAGTGTAATAAAGATGCTTCTTCTGTATCTGAAAACATTTTGAGTCATTATTCTATAATTGTATTACATTATTTATATATGAATTACACATACTGATGTTACTGTGTAAGTATGAGCTGCATTACATGTCCTCTGTAGTGGTGACAGGCATGTTTAGGGTGTGCTACAACTCTCTGATCCTGTGATAAAGAACTGTCAGCCTCTGTAGCACTAGTGCAATGTGCTGAAAAAGTTAACGTACAGCCCTGATCTGGGAGGGATCTGAAAGTGTTCTCTAATTTTGCTCATTGCTTTTTTCACAAAAATAAAGTTTTTTTTTTGTTGAAGTGCCTTGGTTAATTAAAAAAACATGCTAGTACAGCGTTGACATAGCCACAGCTGATATTCTATCAAATTCTGAACAATGAAGAATAACAGTATTTCAGAATAAATCAAGTATGAATGCTCAAATTTTGATCTCCACTGTATGATTCCCTTCTTTCTCACTAGGCACTTCTCCACTGCCATTTTAATCAATCATTCAGATTCACACCAGATACAGTATATTACTGTAAACTAGGCCACACTTGCCTTGAAATATTTCCACGTCTTCAGCACAGTGTTGCTGTCCAACTTTATTCTTTAGCTGTTTGTTTAGCCTTAAGAGTATGATGGATTATGCATGTGTTGTTGTTAGTGTGCAGTTTTTGTGTATACTTTACTTGCCTAGCGGTACATATACAGTACACACATATGATATGCACACAGTCTTTGTTAATTGGATGTTGTCAGTGGTGTGTGCATATGTTGAAAATCTGCACAGACTTACAAAACTTCTGAGGACAGAAAGGGTGGTTCTAGACCTTGAGGATATGTACTATATTACACATACACTCACCAGCTACATTATTAGGTACATCTGTTTATGAAGGTTTATTAGCTGCCATTCATTTCAGATTATTTATGAGCTGCCATATTAAACTGAATAGAAGTGCTCTTTATGTTAATTAGTCTGTGATTCATCTTGCGTGTCTGTATATCTTACCGGACAAAGCTTTTTACAATTTCCCTCTTACTCATCCATTCACACACACATTCATACACAGATGGTTCCATGTGCATCTGGACCAGCTGGTAATCAGACACTGCAAGGTCAGTGTGCACCAGCAAGAAAACACATACATGCATACACACAGACATATACACACACATAAATAGTCATGGTGGATTTGTGACAGTTTTGCCCCAGGTAGTAGATTAAAACTAACCACAGCCTCTTCACAACCACCACCACCATGCACACACATATGCAGTATCTGCATTCAAGGTCTTTTTAAATGCCAGACTCTTCTAGCTTACATCAACAAAAAAAGAATGTGTTTTTCTGCTGACAGGACAGATGTTCAGCATTTTCTCTTCCATTGCACACATTCATGAAACAGATTTAGGTGGGAGAGTGTACCATTTAATTCAAGGGGAATTCATTTCTAGGGACAAGTGTTAAAACTGCAGACCAAAGGAAGGAAGGACAACAATTGAATCGCTTTTTAAGATTCATGCCATCATATCACTGGGTCCTGCACTGGTATTCTGTCATGAGCAGCACCATCTATAAAACTAAAGTATGAATGAAAGTGACGTTTATGTGTAAGGACCATTTTCTGCCGCTTTTCTGGGGACTGGCATTGGCAGGCTAAGCAAGGTAGTCCAGACGCCCCTCACACAAGCAGTCTTTTCCAGTTCCTCCTGGGGGACCCTGAGGTGTTCCGAAGCTATATGAGATGTATTATATCTCCAGATTTTTCTAGGTCTACCCCAGGGAGGAATCCTCATCAGAAACCCTTACCAACTCAAAACTCAACTGGCAGCTTTCAATGCAAAGTACTAGTGACTCTACTCCCCTATGTCTATGCTCCTTACCTTGTCTGTAAGGGCGAGCTCAGCCACCCTTCAGAGGAATTCCAACAGATTGACAATCGACTGACTGCAAATAAAGCCAATAGAACCACATTATCTGCTAAGAGCAGATAAGAAGTTCTGAGGTTCCCAAAGTAGACACCCCTATATTATGAAGATCTCAATCAGAATGGGTGACAATGTACAGCCAAGCCACCACTACAGTGACCTCCTGGTTGATCCAATGCGGAAGTGCCAAAAACTGCGGTTCTCCAAGTGTCTGCTAAGAGCTCTACTGTTTGCACAATAGAGCAGTTTCTCATTGACCCCCATGTTAAACAGGCCGTTTTCACAGCATGATTAAACCTATTTAGGGCTTGGTTACAAAAAACACTATAGTCTGTATGTTTAGGTCATATCTCCATGACAACACTGAGGGGGTGAATTTTTTGTACCAGGCTAGTTTTTATTTTATTGGAGGTTAAAGTTTATGAATAATTAGGGGTGCGGCCTCTTGAGTTACAGTTAGCCTCTGGCCCTCAACTCACCTCTGAGGCTAGTTGTCAGGATTAGCATGCTAACTCCGTCATCTCGACCTGGACTGCGGTCATTCGTGTGGTGGTGTTACTATAAGTGACAAGATGGTTTGCTCTTTGATCGACTGTACAAACAGATGGTTTAGGAACACACCGTGTTAACGTTACCTTTGTTATGCTAATTCAATAGCCCCACTTTCACCATGATTTGCAATACAGCCTGCTATCTGTGGCATACACACTAGATGCTAATCTTGAGCAGCGGGAGGATTCGGGCCGTGAGGGTCGGTGTTTTACCGCCTATGAGCATGGTACTGTGTTGTATATCAGTTTAAATCAGAGATCATAAATGCTGGCTGTACTTTACTCCCGGAGCCGGTGTAAACTCCGCTAGAGACATGGACTCGACCTGGACTCGACTCGATGAGCCAGTGTCTTTTTTTTCAAAACTTTATTTCATATCATAGCCGGTAAAGTCTCCGCTAGAGACAAGGGACTCCCACTCCCATTTATCTAGTAATGTGTTCTGTTCGCCTAGCTCCCGGGTGGTGGAGCTAATGTGAGCTAATGTGGCTAATTCTGTAAACATCACCCTCCCCCCAACTTCACATCAATGCCCTTTTTTGGTAAGAGGAAATGACTAGGAGTCAAAGTCCGACAAGAAGTCGACTCCCAGAGGCGAATATGATTGGATCAAGTTGAGAGAACGGGCCCCCGGTGAAGAGGCTACGTCCATTTTTTATACAGTCTATGGGTACAACCCAACAAAGAACATGTTTGACTATACAGAGGATACAGAAATAGCACTCCCTTTGGTTATACAAGGACTGGATGGCTCGTTAGCCTTCTCAAAGTCAACAAAACCCATGTAGACTGGAGGGCAAACTCTAAAGAAATAAGCCTGTGAATGTTCTCATTCGTCCAGGTCATCGTTATCCTCCAAGCAATTTCAGTCAAAAACAACTGGACTGGTTGTTTGTCTAGGAAGACGTTTCACCTCTCATCCAAGAGGTGGTCTAAAGAAATAAATGTTAGAGCAGGAGAGGAATTGAATTGATTAGGTTCAAGATTTGGTGTTGGTTCAAAGTTTAATGGAAATTATAGTGCTCCCATCCTAACCAACCAACACTTTTTACAAAATGAATATATACTGAACAAATAAACCCCCACAATGACACAGACAGCAGGTATAGGAACAGTAGATGTGTTGTAAACGTGCTGGTAACAACCGCAGACTGTATATAAAGATGGATGGCTGACGGCTCCCTGAAAGTGTGGCCAAAACATCTCAATTGCCCACTGGTGGCTAACTGACTGCAGTATAGGTCATATAGGTTGCATATATATATCTCAGCTTTAAAGCCAGATGGTTCTCTGGACAAAACCAAAGTTATCTGCATTTACTGTCTATGTGAAGTGAGTTACCACAGAAATATGTCCCGTCTCAAAGCCCACCTGCTGTCCAAATATACAGCTGATGCAGAGAGGCTCCGCCCCCTCACCAAAGACACACCACACAGTTAGGGTCACTGACCAAGCTGCCATATTTGACAGGTAACGAAGAGTGAAGACATGTTGGCTGGTACAGGGTCATCAACCATTGATGTTTTCGCACATTAGCCTGGAACATCTTCTAGTGGTAAACAGCAGACCTTGATCGCATTGTCCACGGCAGGCCCAAGCTTGAACTCTCAGGTTCAACATTCAGGTTTTTAAAATCAAAACAATCAAAATAATTTTTCTACAACGTGAAGTCTTTTCTCTCCTTCATCAGTTATCTTGATGGCCAACTCCACTAACCCAGCCCATCTCATCCAGCCCAGCCAATGAATGAATATGTCTGAATTAGATTAAATGTGAGCAGGGGCCTATAAACTCTGAACAATCTCTCCTTTCTGGTTGTTACGAGCAAACATGTTCCTCAAAAACTTAATCATAACATTAGCTTTGATGTTTAAAACTTACAGGTCACACATTGACACGTTGACTTTGTGCGTGTGATGTCTGTACTGTCTGATACTATTGAAGCTGCTTTGACAGCTGTGGCCACTAGATGTCAAAGAGTCAATTAGGGCGCACTCACACTGTCCACCCGTACCGTGACCCGTGCTTTAGGGTTCTATGTCCGAACAGGCACACATAAAATTACATCAGAACCACCGTAGGCCTCATGCTTGTGCTCGTACCATGCGCACGCTCGTTCTCGTACACGTGCAAATGTGCTTTACAAAAGCCCAACTCACCCTCCCTTAGGGGAATAAGAGCATTATCATCTCCTCCCATACTATTCATAGTGCATCTCAGGATCACTCCCTAAATGGCCAGAAAATAATTTCATAAGTGGGTTTTAATGCAGAAAACCTTGTAAACTCTGAGAAAAACTATTTATGTTCACTTAGTGACTTCTACTTTCAGAACATAGTACAGCGTGTCTGTCGTCGGTGGTGATTGTTATTCTCAAAAGAACAAATCTTTTAGGTACACAAACTCACTGAATCACTTCCTGAAACAATTTGTGTATTCCTCAGTTCAGTTGCATGCTAGTCAGCTGTGAGCAAACAACGGTCATGTACTCATTGAGTGACTGATAGAAATCATTTGTTTGGAAATGGTAACTCTATCCAACTAAATTCTCAACTCACTGAACGTGTTTTAGTTCAGTCAATGGGACTATACAGTTAGCACAGTCAAGCACTGCAAAAGAATGGTGGATGTTCAGCGATTCACTTAACATACTAGCCTATGAATGTGAGCCCTAAGCAACTTGCTCTAGCCTGCCCCTCTTCTTCCTCTCAGGTCTCAAAGTCTGGAAGCAGAAATAACCAAATATTTTGTTTAATAATTAACTATCTGGAAAGTATATGTGCTATCCATAATGAGTTGGGTCAGGTAGGACATCAGCTTTCCGTTTGAAACACGTATCTTTATCCAACTAAATACTCTGTTCACTACTCTTACTATGATATAGTGCATTTTGCTACAAACTGTTGTATAGTGTACTGATTGGATGGACTGCATTTATATAGCTCGACAATTTAGCCTCTCATTCACACAGACATTGATGGCAGCATGCTATGGTGCTGGCTGGCCTTCAGTGTTCAGAGTCTTGCTCTCGAAGGATACTTGTGGACACTTGTCCTTGACATGTGGACAGAAGGATCAAACCACTGACCCTGCAGTCAGTGGACAACCCCTGAGCCATGGCTTTTTCAGAACAGGGTCCAGACAAAGATTAAAGTCATTGTCTATTCATAACATACCTTGGCTCTCTGCTAGTGATGTCCAAATTAAGCTTCATGAAGCATTAGTTGTATTTGTTGAGTCCACTAGATGGAGCTCTTGATTTAGGGCGCGCTCACACTATCCTCCCGGACCGAGACCCGGACTTTAGGGTACTTGTCCCCCCTCCCTCTCCCCCCCGCGCCCCAGCCCCGTTTGTACTCACACTACCTGGGCCTCGGCCAGTACTTCTTGCTGTCCATACGCCTTCAAGCCGTAACACGTCACACGCATTGATCGCGTGTGTGTGGCTTTGTTTACAAATCTTTCCACAGACCTCGGAGTTTTTGTGCGTCTTGTCGACTGTTTTTGAATATTTTCATCTGACCAAATCTGCAGTAAACACTCCTCCACCTCCGCACCACACCAACGTGAACCTTTCACCACCACCATTGTTGTTGTTGTTAAATGTCCGCGCATGGTCCGTCCTTCTATTTACATGTCAGAACAGGCGGACATAACGCTACTGCCGTAGGGCTCGTGCGCGTGCGCGTGCACGTGCGCACGCTCGTGCTCGTACATGTGCAAACGGCTCCGCTAAAGCCCACCTCTTTCAAGCGGGCCGTGGCGGCCCAGCTGGCCCCAGTTGAGCGCGGAGCGGGTGCGCTCACACTACTTAAAGGTACTAGACTTTAGCTGAAAAACCGGTTTTGGCCGCGGCCAAAAGGATAGTGTGATCACGCTCTTAAAGAAAAGGTCTCAGTGAATGGTAATTCAGTGTGTTTTCAACCCTTTGAAGTGACAGGCAGTCAGCTGGCAGATTCTGCAACATTGTTTTTCTTGTTTTTTTCAAGTGCTGTCCTTTGACTCATTGTCTTGTTTGCATGTTTGTTTTTGGAAAAATTAATAAAAGAAAATGTGAGCTCTGGTCTGGCTTCTGCCTAGTTTTTCTGCATCACATCAAAGACAGTTCAGTCACCAGATTTGTACTGACATTCAGAGTCTGTCCTGGAATCACTGCACACAGCTTTCACCTCTGACATTACAGGCAAACCTGGAGGTGGGGGCTAGTGGTAGTCACAAGCTAACAATGACAATAGTGCCTTGCACTGGCTAGATAGGCTCTGCATGACTTTCCAGTGAATTTGCTAAGTAATGTACTTTAATTCTGAATATGTGTCTGTTTTCTACAGCCTTATTTATAGCATGAAGCATTTCCTCTGCAAAGCAAAACCTTTAAAAGACTGAGACACAATGCCTGAGTAGAGACCTTTCAATATGAGCCCTTTTCAACAAGCTACATCTCCGACCATTTTACAAACCTGTCAATGTTGCATTTAAAATCAATAAGACATTATTAGCTTACTCTCATTGATTTATGAGCTCAGCTGAACCTCAATCATTGATCATTCTTATCATTATCTCCTTATTTTTGCATTAGTTAAAGGCATTCAAGAAATAATTTCTGCCTTGTATGTGTTGCAGTGTATCACATTATTACAAAGGTGGATTGGTGCTGGTTCTTGGATACTATAATAACTTGGTAATATAAGACACCTGAGCTCAATGGCAGGGTGACATCAGGATTGATATACCTGTGTAATCCCCAGTTCTTAGACAGCTGCAGAGTGTATTAGTCCTGGCTGTGTTAGGTATATTTGCTTGATTGCCGATACATGATATCAGGTAGTTATTAACTGCTGTGGTATTATTTTGTTTCTCAATATGTTTTTTACTCATGTTTTTTGTGGATTACAGCACATGGCCAGTTTTGACAGAAGGGAGAAAGTACAGGAAGACATCAGCAGACACACTATAAAAATCAATCAAGGTCATTTAAAACATCAATGATGGAGTTCCAAACCCTCCCATCCTCCTCCTCCCCCACCCTCCCCTGTCTCCCAGGGTTCCCTGATTATGGGTTGTATTCTGCGGCCGGGGCCGGCGGTGACGTGCGGGGAGGAGCACCCTACTCCATGGCCGACTATGGCTCCCTGGGGGCTCAGGTGGCTGCTCAAATCCTGCCCAGTGAGCATGCCAGCTCGGCCTGCAACTCTCCCACCTCCCTCCAGCACCACCTGCACAGCCCGGATCCTTTTAAGAGCCCAGGTGTGTATCTCCATGTCTCTGCTCCTCCCTCACATGCATGTAGACTCAGACAACAAGGCAGCAACAACTTGCGAAAGAGACAGGAGTGTCATAATAAAGCAGTGAAGCATGCGCTGTGTGATAGTACTGGCAATTTGCCTAGAACGCAGTGCATGCTTTTTGCAGCATTGCCTTTAGAGTATTGTCTATTTCTGTTGTTTTGTCATTATTACTTTCACACTGTGGGTTTTCACAGGTTGGATGTTTGTAGTATTGTTGATGTTTCTGAGCCATGCCTGTATCAAATTGATGACTTTAAAATGAATCAAACAGATATATACCAGTTTTTGCATATCAATATTCCAGGAATAGAACATAGAAAAACGAAAAACGTGAGACCTAGAACCAAGGGTTGTTACTGTTTGAAGGCTCATCTGTACTTTAGTTCCCAGATAACACATTTGACTTAAACAAATGAGGATACCTGTCCGTAACTGGTAATTTTCTGAAGCTTACGAATGTTCCCTCAGAAGGATGCGTAATGAACCGAAGGTATGTCCAGTGAATGTACTGAAAGAAAATCTTCCAGTATTCACACTTTAAGCCAGCTGCGGGTTGTGCTGCATATTTTTGTTACAAACTACACTGGTGTATTCAGTGTAATATGTATTTTTTCGTTTTGCAAACCAGACTAATACAGCAGTGGAGTGGTGAGGGATGGCTAGATTAACACTCCACTACAGTCGGGAAATGAACAGGACACAGACCACGGTCTCCACTGGCACACTTCCTCCTGGGGCACAGAACACCTAATATCACTGCGGATGGGTTTACAGTTGAAAGCCCAGTGGACAAAAATTTGACAACCTGAGAATGAGAGCGGGCTTTCCTATCATGTGATCAATGTAATTTAAAACTTAACTACTTTCGTGGTTTTCATGGTAGTTGATATTATTTGAAAATGACACAATTTCTCATAAGGTACAGCACACATATCCCAAACAAACAGACATCTGTCTTCAATGATCCCTCTCATCCCTCTCAACAGCCAGGCATGTTTAGGAGTTTGTGTGGCTGTCACCCCAGACATTTTCTTTAGTAATAATAATAATACACCTAACTCCTCTAACAAATTAATCCAGCAGGCAACACAATGTGAGTGGTGGTATGCAGTTCCTCTCTCCTCCTGGGGAAATGAGTCCATGGAAATGTGTCTCCCTCCTGCAGTCTTTTAGCATCACCCAGGACACCCTGAGTCATTTTCTGCCTGTCAGGCAGACTAGGTCCAATACCCTAAGCACTTTGGTGAAGATAATCACCATCATATATTTAAAAGAGGCTAGACGAGGAGCAGGGGAAGTTACGAAGAGGGAGAGGGGTGAATGTAGTCAAGTGTAGAGGCTCTCCGAGTGACAGGTGTTGATTAGATGGGGGGTGTTGTGTCCAATCACCCTGTGCAATTTTTGCCAGCAATTCATAAACTGTCTTGCAGTCATATCTGAGGGTGCTCCATAGTATGCAGAAAACACCAACGAGAGGCTATGGTTGAGAAGAGCTTTTTTTTTACATTTGCAAAATGCGGACAAAAAAACACAAGATATTCTTGAGGATATCACATCATGTATAGTCCAAATTACCGGATGTACAGTGCTGGGGTAAAGCCTGACATCTTCTGCTATCTCTGCGATCGTCCATAGCACCGCCCACAACAATGAGATTGGTCTAAAGAAATACAAACAAAAGCCAGATTGTTTTTCTCAGAAGGATACACTGGAAAACTGAACCCGATTAATTGATTGTCAACATAGTTGGCCATCAGTCAAACAGCTGACAGCTAATTGTTGAAGCGCTAGTCCTGAGTAAGAATGCCGATGTTGGGAGAGCTGATGATGTTACTGATGTTTAGGTCTCCCACTCATTGTAATCCACTCTTGACATTATATTAAATTGTTTCTTAGCTTATTGAAAACACCCTCCATGAAATCAGGATACTGAGTTTCACTATTAATTTCCTGCTCACGCATATTTTTTGACCATATTTTTACCCTTTATTTGTTCATGGGTAGTACACTAAGAGCAATGCTCTCTTTTTCAGGAACTTCCTGAACACATTTACAGCTGACATCTGCCCAGTATAACCACAGTCTGATCTAATGCCATGAACAGCTCCACTGGAGCGGTTGGGATAAGGGCCTTGCTCAAGGGCACCTCAGTGGTGGTAATAGAGGGAGGGGCAAGTGTTGCTTATTCACCTTCCCACTCAGACTTATCCTGCCGGTCCGGACGACCCTCTGGTCACAAACTCGCTTCTCTAACCCTTAGGCCAGCATTGCCAGCATTCAAGTGTGTTTGTAGTTTATAGCATGTTGAGCTAATGTAGGTGTTCGGCAGTGGGAGCGTTCACACGAAAAGAGATGATTGAGGCTGTGTAAGTTCATGCTTTGCTCTGATTGTTGCATGGAGAGAAAGCCATCCATCCATTCACAGGGTTGCGGGAGGCTTAGGCGGGAGGCTTAGGCCACCCTGGACAGGACACCAGTCTATTGCAGGGCACATAGAAAAAGCCAAAGCTAACTAATTGGAGCCTCCCGGTCCATGAGCACAGGAGGGGTGATGTGAAAAAAATTCACGGGGGCCCTTCATCACCATTATCAGTTTGTTTAAACTGAATCATGCATGTCAAAATCCCCCTTAGGGATTGTGCATTGTCACTGCTGTAGTTTCAAGTTTGTCAGCCCTCAGGGGTCCCTTACTAGCCTAGGACCCCAAGCATTTGCTGATTTGCCTGCTGGTAAGAGATGCCCCTTGACAATAAGGGCCCATCCACATGAAGACGTGTTTTGCTGTAACCTCAAAAGATTTTTATCGTTCTGGCTGGTCATCCACACTCAGGCAGCATTATGAGAACCTGAAACTGCTGTTTTCTGAAACAGGGTCCCAGAGTGGATTAAAAAAAAAAAAAGCCCTTAAGTTGTCGTGTGGACAGGAAATTTTGACAAACTATTTTGTGAAGCGATGATGTCAACGCCACCTCTCTCGACAACAATGCCAGACTACTATGCTTGTATTTGATCCGAAGAAGCTAACGCGTCCATTAGGTTACAGTCTATTTCTTCTTATTGTTGTGTTGGGTTTGTATACAGTGAGCAAGCATTATGCTCATGCTCCATCTCTTCTCCAAATTTCTTTATTTCTTTGACAGAGTTACAGCGCCATATATAGCCCTGGCATGTGTATAACAGCATTTTTAGGACGCAGATATTCCTTAGATGAGGCTTTGTGGACGGAAAACTTTTTAAGAACGATTGTTTTGAAAAAAAGATTGTTTTCGATCGTGTGACCGTACCCTAAAAAAACACATCAAGCAGTACAACATAGAGCAGCCTAGGGCAGTGGAGGCACTGAGAGAGTCTCTCTACATGTCCTTCTACCCCATCAGTTTCCTCACTCCCTTCACTGGATGAGTAAAGTGCCTGTTTTAAGAATTGTGGGAGCTCCACCTGATGACCAATCCAAAGTGGGATCAACCAAACTCACAGATAATCAAATTGCATGTTTTCTGTGGTGCACGTGAGAAGGCATACAGAGCTGGGGCTGTATTCACGAAACATTTGATCTTAGCACCAAGAGTTCTCCTAAGGAGCACTAAAAGTTCTCAGTTCTTTGTTCTTACTTGCTCCAGGGAGAGCTAACTTCAGAGAAGCTCACTGCAGCAGAAATATACTGTGTGAAAGAGACCCAAGATCATAGTGTAAGTCAGGGAATATGTCATCTGAAATCTGATGTATTCAAAACATCAAGAGAGACTCAAAAAGCAAAGAACCATTATTAGATGATAATAGCCTTATTACTGTAGGGGGAAATGTTTTCCTGGCATTAAAAAGATTTATAGCAAGGTGAGGACTGTGAAACACATTTATTTAGACAATGCAAAGCAGACCAAGATCTAAAAGAACTATGGAGGTCAGAGGAACAGAGCTCACAGAGATTTACACTGACAAGGGGGTCACCTGGAAGTTTATTGCCAAGCAAGCTGCTTGGTGGAGCAGCTACTGGGAGAGACTTATGAGCTTTGTCGAAAATATGCTTAAAGAGGCCCAGGAAAAGGCTTTCAATTCAATTCAATTCAATTTTATTTCATTAATAGTGCCAAATCATAACAAAAGTTATGCATCAGAGCATCAGCCACTTACATCCTCTCTTTTCCTGGTTGGGGGAAAGACTAGCTTTCTACCACCAAAGGATATGCTTCCACTGGCTTTTAACTAGCATCTGGAACAGCTGGAGCAAGGACTAAATAATGGTGTGAGACCCACACTCACTACTCTGAAGGTGGGAGATATAAACCTGATGGGAGAAGACATCACACCCAGGCAGAACTGGAAAATGGGTTGGATAATAGAACAGTTTTCAGGGAGAGATGGACTCATTCATGCCTGTTTATACGTCTGCAGGCAGTTTGTTGAGGAGACCTATTCAGTCCATATATCCATTAGAGATAAGTTAAAGTAATGGACTGATTAGTATGAGCACCTGTTCCCTGAGCGGGAGAATGTTGTGAATTGTTTTCTGTAAGCAATAATTCTGTTTGTACGATTTTCCACTAGACCACAAGGGGGGTGTGGGAGCTGACGGTGAACATACACAGATTTTTTCCATTGTCTTTGAAATGCAATAGTTTGACCATGGAAAGCCTTGAAAAACTTTGTCAAATTGTTGCTGCTCGCCACTTTGCCCAGAGTAGACTGATTTAGACATCTGGTGGTACATCTGCAGGACCACAGTCAATGTGGTGGTTGTTTTCCAAACTGAAAAGTCCTTGGTGCCAGTGAACATAAATGACTGAGGCAAAAAAAGTTTAACATGGAAGTAACCACAAGAAAATCCCCCTCCATGTAAATTTAAAAGTCTGTCTTTGAAATGAGCTCCTGACAGAAGCAACATTTGTTACTGTTGAGCTGAAGGATTCTCCTATTTCACACACAGTGCTATCAAGCCAGTATCAGAAGAATCAATAAAAAAACTCAGATATGCAATATTTATTTACTCATTACCAAAGCATGAATATTGTGGGATGTATGCCAGTTCATAGCCAGCGTTCATCTCTGAGTGTCAGTTGTGTTAGAAATGCTGTGGCTAATGTGTCTCCTGGGCCTTCCTCAACAGGAACCAACCCAACCCGTCCTGGAGCCTTTCCTGGTGCCAACAGTCCTGGTCCTGTAGCTAACCTCTATGGAACCACCAGTCAGGACTCTGGTGTGGGCAACTACATCAGTGCCACCAGCCCTCAGTCAGGCTCTGGCTTCAGCCACAGCATTGCTGTGAGTATATCTATTTTATCATTATCATCCTCATCTACCTCTTCAAATCTCTTAAAGAACTCCTTGTGGCCAAACTCATTCCTCACTCTGTCATTGTCCTTATTTCACCACAGATGACAAAAAGAAAGTGAAATAGAAAGCAGTCAGTGAAATACAGATCATTTAGACATGTCCCTACATTTCCCCTTTTCTATTTTTCATGCAAAACTTCTTTCTTTGCGGTTTTATGGCAAACTGTGATTTCTTTTAATATATCCAGCAGGTCGAGGTCGATCATCTTCCATACAATGGCCGTTCTATCATTCTGTCAGTATTTTAAGATGTAATCTGTCAAGAGGACCCCTGCAGGGAATGATATCTGTTAAACAGATTTCAATAAATCCTTTGCAAAATACTGTCTTGAGAAGGTTTCTTCATGCCCTTTCATGCCCATCCTGCTGATACCATCAGTTGCTTGTGAATAAATTCTGTAGACAGATGAAATCAAAGCCTTAGCTTACCCAACAACATCTGTTAACTAAAGCACTCTATCAATTTTGCCTGTTTCGATCTTCTGTCCAACTGAGCTGTACACTGAACAGCTAATTGGTCCAGTATTGAGTAGGGGTGGGGGAAAAAACGATGCGTCGCAAGTAACGCGAGTAAAGCGCTGCCTGTCTTAAAATCGTGTATTTGGAATGACTTTGTATGTAATCTAGCTGCTTCTATCCCGTCTATTGTTTCCGGTTTAAACACGGCATTAGATGCTTCATGATGCCGATGTGGAAGATTCTTAATCGATTCACAAATGTCAAACATCAAAAATCGAAATGTTTATTGATAGAGTTTTGTTCACAGAATGTGAAATGTGGAAGCGCAGCACCCGTACAGTCTGTGGGGTGGCACATACCAGAGCACAGAATAATTTTCTTTTAAATTTAACTGGTGACACTGAGACAGATGTTCATGTATTCAGATTTTATTATGGTTTAGTGTTTACTAATGTAACTAAACTAGCAGCACAACGTTGTCTCGTGGCTCATCATGGATGAATGTCTCTTATGAAGGCATCGGTGCAGACCGTGGTAGGGACACACACTTACCAAACAACAGATGATAGTCAGTTAAATCAAAAACGAGTTAATCCGACACACCGACACACTCTGCATTAAAAGCTAGTGTATGAAGGCCCTTCCATTAGACTCAGAAAAGGCGAAGCAAATAATTAACCAGCAGCTTAACACCAAACCATGACAGCATAACAGCAACTACTCCATTTTCCACAGGCTAGTCATACACTTATGATAACAATCTGAGCCTGTCATGAAAATAAGCTCTTTTAGGCAACGTTCACACTTCACACTTAATGCACAATTCAGATTTTTTGCTCAAATCCGATTTTTTGTATGTCTGTTCACATTACGTCCTTAAATGAGGCCTCTCTACAGACTGCTGTATGTACAGTTCACACTCCTGAAGTGACCCGCATGTGCAGTTGATCATTGATGACATCACGCCACAACAGTGTTTAGGGACGCAAACATGGCACTGGCAACCGGACTTTATGGCTTAATGCTAAAAACAGTCCCCCCAAATACTAATGAGGTCTAAAACTTCACTCTCCCTCTACTGGCCGCCTGCTGCACTACCGTCCTCCATGTTTGTTTTGATTCTGTTCATGGCTCCCGCCTGTGGCACACTTTTTTTCAATCAACTTTATTTGTCATTAATTTACAAAACAGTGCAGCGTGGATCAGAATGACGCCAAGTAACATTGAATGCGACCTGGCTGTTCAGATTGCGGTCACATGAAAAAAATCTGATACATATCTGATTCAGTAGCACATTTAAAAGTGGCCTGATTCTGATTGGAAAATTTCAGATTCAATGTGAATTGTGCTGCTCAAACTTTCAAAAGCAAATCAGATATGGGTCACATATGAGCGACAAAATCTGATTCAGGTCATTTGGAACTGCAGTGTGAATGGAGCCTTAATGACAGCCAGAGATTCAGACATCACCGTGGTGTCCTTGAAGGACAGCCCACATTGGGTACGCCTTGAGCCAAGTTGTTGCTAATTTTGGGGCTAACACCATTCACACCTGAACTTGGCTTAGGTCTACAAAGCCTAAACTCTAGAGTAACTCTAGCAAATGTCACTCAAACAGGAAGAAATAGTGCACTTGTAGGGGACCACACATTTGGTGCTTTAGTGAGTATTTGTGACACTGCTTGTAAGTAGATGCGTTCATTGGTATTTTTTTATTATTTTGATGAGTTTTGATGAAAGATATTGAATATATAAACAATGTTGAATCAGCAGTCTTATCATGAAAACAGTTCTTGAAGTTTATTACCCTGTGGTGAATGCAGTACGCTTCTGTACATCTGCGCATAATACTGTTCTGCATGTCCTGTGATTTGTGATTATTTGATTATTATGTGTCAGCCTGAGTGTGATTAACTACTAGATCCCAAACTCTAAGTGCACAGATTTCTACAAAGGTTCATGAGGGCCAGGCACAAAAAAAAACAACATAACCCGTTGGAGGGAGGTTATATTTCAAGGAATAAAGTGGCAAATCTACCAGTAAAAGAAACAGATTTATGAGATTCAAAGTCGGAAAATTGTGTTTTGTTTTACACCTTCAGTGTTTAGTTTTACACTCCCTTTTGAACTACATCGTTTCAGGATCAACCCCCTGCTGCATGCCGTGTAGGCTACAATGTCTGCAAAAAAACCCTCTAAAAAATATTGGGTTTTGAAGATTAGAAAGAATGAAGGATGCTACAAGGTCTAATGAAGTTCATGTACGCATCTGACCAGGCTGGGACTGGTCCAACTATCTAGTGTGGCGATCCAGGTATTTAACCTTTCACAAGGACGATGATGTCACTGGAACCCCTTGTGCTCCAAGTTCCAACGACCGTCATCGGAGTCACAGGAGGCCATTTGTGAACAGTTGTTCTTTGAGGTTAGATTGTTGAATCTCCTGGGAAGGGATGAAAGGGCAGCATTGTACTTTTGTAGTAGCAAGCTTCTTCCACCACTAGTTACTATTGTTGTTATTGATGTATTTCCACTGCTGTGGGCCAGTTAACTGATGACAGTGACATCTGTGCTACAGTAGACCAGATGAGCTGCCATGACAACACTCATGTTATGGATTCACAGTGTACAGAAAATGAACATTTATAACACAGGCAACAGTCTTTGTGGTCTTTTATTTAAACTACGTGAATGTTAATGTGATGAATATGGTTTCATCACCCCTCATCATCGTGCTTTAGTAAACCAGTGGCCGACACATACTCTAACTGAATGACTGCTACATGGTTGGCTGTCATCTGTGATATTATGTTCTGCGTTTGCAGGATGTGAACAGTGTACAAACCCTGAGTGTGTAGTTTCTTCCTCGGACCAAACTACTCCTCATCCACTGGAGTGCTTTGTGTTTACAACGCACAGGTGAAGAGAGCAACGTGGACTTGAAGTGAACCGTGCTCAGATCACCTCGAGAAGAGTTCAGTTTGCTTCAGAGGGGTCTGAGTTCTTTTGGAGTGTTCACATATATGCAAAACTCTGAGTTCATTTAGAGGGTTGAAAGGGACCAAGTGTGATAACACCCTAAAAACATTAGAGGTGTAAAACAAAAAAATATTTTTCCAACTTTGTTTCTCATACATTTGCCACTTTTTTTCTCACATTACCCCCCTCCCTCAGGGCCGTAATTATTATTTTTTTCATTTCATACTTGGCCCTGATACATCCTCGTAGATTTCCCTAAAGTATATTTAAGAGCAAACAAAAACAAAGACATTGATCTCTTATCTCTGTGTTGTTTGCAGACATGTTGATCTGTGTTTCAGAAAGATCTGTAGGACAATCAGGTTCACTTAATAGATGGTGACCTCTAAAATTAATTTCCTGCTGTCATGGTGAGCATCATCAAAACGTTCACAAACAAGTATTTTATAAACCAACAGCCCCACATTGGATAATAATGGATAATGAAACTTTTATTACTGTTAACTTACCATCTAATAACTTTTGTTGGGCATGAAACCAAAACTCTCACTCTCAATTTTAAGCCAAAGTAAATCAAATACATATGGTATAGATGATGTATGTATTCTCCTTTCTGCTGAAGTAAGAGATGAACTTTCATTCATGGTGATATCAAATCCTATGACTCAGCTACACTCACCACCATCACTTCACTCCTTTTTGCCTTTTTCCAGAAATGCATACTGACAAAGTTACTTGTAACTTGTATTTTAGGGTCCATTGATTGCGACAGCTTTTACAAATGGATACCACTGAAAGCAAAGGTGACTGGTTGCCATCTCATTTGAGGTATTATAAACTATTTCTTTATCTATATCACAACCATATCTACCCATACAGTATGTGTCACTTTTGCACACCATTTTACTGTTTACACTCATTGTGGTTACTGTTCCTAAATAAGATGTCACAGCTATTCACGGGGCTTGTGCCAGCACAGCTGGATAGTATGTTCACAAAATTTGCAAGCCCTCTAAAAGCTGTATGAAAAAGTTAAATGTGCTTGGATTATCTCTTAGGCATATTCTTATTGTAAGGGTTTGACTTGTGTATACACACGTCCTTTCAAAAAGTTTGATCCTTGTTTTCTTTCTTTGCTTTACTTGCTTTGTTGCTGTCTCTGACATTTGTCCTGTTAGTTTTGGAATTCTGGAAGGAAGGGCAGAGCTTTGTATTATTCCGCCATGGTTTCCTTTTCTCCTTATGTAAATTCAGTCTTGAAATCCCTACCCTTTGTGTTTGTCAAATAACTATAAAAGGAGGAGCATGTACATCTTTTTTTTTTACTTGAGGCTCATATACATAAATGCATAATGTTTTGTATTATGTGCCGTGCACTCGTGCTGTGCTGGGATTCTAATCTCTTAAAAATCCATAAACCTGAACGTTGTGTTGCCTTCAAACCCATACTGCCATTTTAAAAGGTACACAACCTGTAAAAATGGAATTTAAACTTGTTTTGATGAAGACATGTAATTGTGCATCATGAGATTAAGACAGACTTGATGTGACAAAGGAATATTTATGTCGATGAAGGCCTTCCTGTCATTTGTACTCCAAAGAAAAATGCTCATGATAGCCTTCAAGCTTTAACTTGAGTTGCCTCGTCATGTGTCAAGTGTGGAGCAGATCCCTGGGGGGTGTGCATGTGGCTAAAACACTGGCCCCTGCACAATGCAGGTGTTAGAAAATTCAGACTGATTTTGAATTTGGTTTTATCACAAACATAAGAGATGATCTGATCTTGAATCCTGAGCACATACTACCAGGTTATAATCTGACATTACACATGGCATTAACACTAGAACCACCAGGCTCCTAAGTGGTACCATTTCCTCTATATATGACACCCGAGAGCGTCTGCATCCTTTCACGCTGATGGGCCATTAACCCGTCATCAGTCTTCCACGTACTAAGCACATTTTGACACTGTGCCAACATATCCTTCTGTAAAGCGCAGCAAGGACTGTTTCTATATGCTATGACGTGAAACTCAGAGGTTTTGTTTTGACTGTTGACTGAACTGAACTGAACTGAGGTTTCTATAACCTCTGCAAACAAATCCTTTTTCGTGAAAAAAAAAAAAAAAATTATCTATTTGGTTCTGAAGCTATTTTCGTTTGTAAACAGCGTATAACCTGCAGCGTAAAACCTAAAAGGCGTGAAACAAATGCAGATCAATTGTCATCAATTACTCGTTTTTATTTTGGCAAATAAACTACGGTATATCTTAAATGCAATCACAAATGATGGTGAAAATGATTACATTATTACATTTATTTCTAATGAGAAACAATAAGTAGCCCTAGAATGTATCTGTGTCCCACAGGGTCAGGGGCCCAAAACAATCACAAATAGATGCTAAACGATCCTAACCTGATTCTCGCCAGATGAATTTGGTTTCTCCTTGCTTCACTCATCCATCTGAGATTGCTCGACTGGGAAGTGATTTCAGGAGGCTGGGCCTTATCAAAAATCCTTCATATGATTGGATAAACCACTTGTCCGTCATCTTTATTGACGTGCTACTTCAACCAACAGAACAGCCGACATAGTTTCCACCAACAAAAGCCTTCAGAGCCGTTCTCTGGGGTTCTTTTAAAGAAGAAATATTCACTAGATTGGACAACACGGATGAAACAGCAGTATCCATGTTGACGTCTGCTTCCTCGATGTGAGCCGCCATTGTTGTCTGAATCACAACAGTCGTTTCTCTGCTATGTCACTCACATCTATAAAACCCCGCCCGGCGCTCCTGGTTGGCCTGACCATTTTTTGCTGACCCTGAAATAACTCGACTATGGAGTGATTCCAGATGGTTGAGTGGAGCTAGGCGGTGTCATGGCGGAACCAAAGTCATCTGGCGAGAGTCAGATTAAAATGATCACAAACACACACAAAACAACCTACCAAAAATACCTACAGAAATGCAAATGAGCATGTATAGATGCTAAATGATTGACACAAGTGAAAAAAAAAAAAAAATAAAAAAAAAAAAAATATATATATATATATATATATATATATATATATATATATAATGACTAAAAACAACCCGAAGAGACCAATAGAAGAGATGCAAAACTACCACAAGAAAGTGCAAAATGACTAAAAACAGATGCAAAACTATTTAAAAATGAGTGCACCCAAACAATAGCAGACACACTCGTATTCTGTTTGACTGTCTAGGGCTAGACTGCAGTGCCAACTACTTCCTGCTGTTGAAACATGTAATGTCGTAAGAAAAATAGTATGATGAAGATAATGTATTCTATAGTAATGGGGACGGGACTAGATAAGCTTTTGCTTCTCCTGCTTTCCCTTTTGGTCATGTGAATTGTATGATTTAAACTAAGATAATGTGTGATGATGATTGATCTAACTGACATGCCCAAAATAAACAATCAAAATAAATAAATAAATAAAACATTCCCTCTCTAAATGCAAAAAAGGCGCCATGTTAGTGACGCTGCTGACAGCTGTTGTTCTGTCAGCCCAGATCGTCACAAACGGTTATGCTGCATTCAATTGTAATCGGAAATCTGGAACTTCAAACTTCTGAGTCAGGCTTGTAGTAAGGGCAGAAGTGTAATTGGAACATGTGTTTGAAAAAAAGTCAACACACATAGTGACCATGAACGTGTCAAAATGGAGGCTCTGAAAGAACAGGCTCACCTTCAATTAAATCTTACCGTCAAAGAGGCCGCTAGAAACATGGTATCAACTTTAAGTTCTAGTCCATTCTAAAGGTGTTGGGTGGGGTTGAGGTCAGGGCTTTGTGCGGGATAGGTGCTTTCACAACAAACTGGGAAAACCATTGCGGATTGCTTTGTGGACAGAGGCATTGTCATGTTAAAACAGGAAAGGCCCAAACCCAAACCACAAATTTGAAAGCACATCCTTGTCAGCCATTGTATTCTGTAGGATTAAGATTTATCTTCCAAGGAATGAAGCCACAGATACCAAACCTGGAAAACTGTGAACTTTTCAAAGAATATTGTTAGATTAAGTTCCAGGCATTCCAAAGCAAGGATAACATTAGCCGTTTTAATGTCTATTTTAAAATAAGATCAAATCAAAGAATTTCATGTCTTTATCAAATTCAAGAGGAGTCATTTAACGGACGGCTCTCTCCATTTAACAGTCCAAGCATTTAACTCAGGTAACATTCACTGTTCCAATATGAATGTAGAATAATGGTAGAGCTGTTAAATTCAGACTGCTGCATGAGGAGCCACAGTGTGGTGTGGAAATACAGGAAGCCACGAGAGAGGGCAACACTTCAAAGCAACTTTTGTCTGTAGTGTGTGTTGCTCACTAAGCCAGTGGCTAGTCTGGCAGTGACAGCAACAATGTCTTTGCATTGTGGATACCAGTGCATCGTGCCAAAGCTTGCTGCCTTTGACCAAGGTTTGTAGTAGTGTCCTTTACTTTCAAGTTAGCCTAGTTAGTTAGTTAGTTTAACCAGTGTGAGTGCAACCGCACCGCGCCTAGTGGGCTTTTGTAAGCGCGTTTACACGTGTACGAGCACGTAGCCTACGGCGGCTCTGGCATCATTTGATGTGCGCCTGTTAGGACATAGAAAAAAAAGAAAAAAAAACATACGCGGACATTTAAAACAATGGCAGCGAAAGGTTCATGTTGGTGTAATGCGGAGGTGGAGTGTTTACTGCAGATTTGGTCGATGAAAATTTTCAAAAACAGTCGGACAAGACGCATAAAAACTCTGAGGTCTATGGAAAGATTTGTAAACAAAGTGACGCTTCGCGATGATTTCAATCAATGCGTGTGACGTGTTACGGAGTGATGACGTATGGACAGGCAAGAAGCATTCGCGCGAGGCCCAGGCCTGGCCCGCGGGGGGAGAGGGAGGGGGGGGACAAGTACCCTAAAGCATAGGGCACGGTACGGACGGACAGTGTCAGAGTGTGCCCTTAACTAACAGAAAGTTTGCAAGAGGATCACGACATGAACAATCTGCCAGCTGAAGAGCAAGCTGTCAAATTTCCCACATCTAAAAGGACAGGACAGGGTATCTGTGGGACTGTAAAATATTTTTTATGGATTCAAAGTCAAATATAAAACCACAGGTGTTGCCATGTTTTTTTTAATATTAAATGGTAATTTGGCATATTTGGGAACTAAAGCAAATCATGAAATTAGTGATGTCCAAATGAGCATTAGTTGTATTTGTTAAGTACACTAGATGGAGCACTTGGTTTAAAGAAAACGGCTCAATGAATGGTGATTCAGCATGATTTCAGCCCTTTATTGAACAGAGAGTTCTATCTAGTGGAGCTTCATGAAGCTTCATTTGGACGTCACTACCTGAAATCGCAAAAAGGATTATTTTTCAACGTGTCACAGGACTGTTACTGATTGGCTACACTTCTAAAAGCTAAACTATCCTCAATTTGTATTTTGGCTGCACTTTGTCACAAACCATGGATCACTGAGCTGCCAAAGCAGAGAGATCATAGTATCGTCGTTTCTTTTCCCTCAGCCAAATCACATTATTGGCTAGTCCGCCTCATGCCTGCCCTTAAGACACGATGATCTACCAATCATAGCAAACTACTATGAGGATTCTTATCTCCCATCCTGTTTAATTCAGAGAAGGAAGAAAATTAAAATTAAACTACCCTGTCCTAACAGCATGCGAGTGTTAGACTACTAATCAACGCTGTCACACTTATACCGACATATGTCCTGTGCAACCGCAGACTACTAATGTGTTTAAAAAGGAGCGAGCCTCTGTGAAGTGATGGCGCTCGCTCCTTTTTAAACACATTAGTGGTCTGTGGTTGCACAGGACATATGCCGGTATAACCATCACTTCACAGAGGCCGCCTTCTGCCCTAACCTGCCACACACACACACACACACACACACACACACACACACACACACACACACACACACACACACACACACACACACACAAGGTGCGTTCATCTGATGGTAACACAACAAACCTTTTCAACCACCTAAAGAGACAGCATCCTGAACAGTCTGCTGGTGAAACACTGAGGAGTCCAGTCACACCACAGCAGCAGAGGAAACAGGAGCTTTAGATAACTTTTTGTTAAATGTCCATTGGCACAAGTTGGCAAGATTGCACAAAACTGATTCAAATCTGTATAGAAAGGTTCTTTGGCCTACGTGCTTTGTTATATATTTCCTCTTTTATGGCTATATTTTTACATAGGAAAATGTTTTTTCAGTAACTTGAAAAATAATAAAACATTTAATATAGAAAACCGTGATGAAATCATGATCGTGATTTTACTGTAAAAGAAATAGTGGTATGATATTTTTGCCATATCGCCCACCACTAACTCCCAGTATTTTCTGAAGACCACACAATGGCCTTTAGATATATTATTGTAGCTGATGCAAGATCATAGTCTAGTTGTATGTAGAGTCGATACTTTGTTCTAATCAATCAGTGATAGAGAGCAGCAGGATATTTACTTTACACTACTACTCAGATACATTGTGATGTGTGTGAAGTATGACATGCTAAGAGTCCCAGTGAATGTTCTCTAGAGGAAAGAAAATTGCTGTCAACGCTGACTGGCCTCTGTCTGTGTGTGTCTGTGCTGCCAGACCGGGGGATGTCTAAACTGCTTCTATGTACAGGTGATGCCATCCAGCACTAACCACTACAGCATCCAAACAGTGAGCGGAGGTGGCATCAGATGAAGAACAGTGTGAAAACAAAAGTGAAAAAAAGACAACAGTTCAGGAGTGGTATGAAGCCTGACCTGCTGTGGAATGTCCCTCTGACTGGATCCGGTATCCTTGTTTAGAGATTGGCTGGTTTAGATTTTACTTCTATTTTTTTCTTTCTTGATATAAATTTTCTTGAATTGTGAAATTTTTTGGCTTGGACTTAAAATCAATAATGGCAATTATTTTAAGTATCTAGTTCTGATGATTTTTTTTTTTTTTGACCCACACAAACAGAGCATCACGTGTCACTACACCTTTTTGTGTGCATCTACTGAGACACTGTGGTTACTTGTCTTTTTTTTTATCTTTGAGTGACTGAAAGCACATACAAAGACAGACGATGTGAACCAGCTTGGCTCAGTGCAGACAGTGTTTGTTCATGTATCAAAACAACATGAGTCAAACCAATAATACCTAGTAGCTTTGGTTCTAGTAATGTGGTCACTAAATGTACCTGTTTTTGGCAATAAGAGGACTACAATATTTTCACAGTCCTGTTTTATAAATGTTTTGTTGCCTGGAGGGGGAAAAATAGTAAAAGCTGTCCTTTTAAATCTGTCAGAAGAAAATGTATCACTGTGTTTCCAGTCATTATAGGGGTTCAGTGTGGGACAGACATATTTTGTGATAGTAGTTGAAAAGGCCACATCGAGCCAGAGGAGAAGATATCGAACCGTCTCATCAGAGTCTCATCCATCGCACAACGCCTCAGAAAAAGATAAATCCCATGACAGATCATACATGCTCTTTGATTTCCAACTGTGGTTCATTTGATACCAGCATATTTGTTCACAGGATGAGCTATAGTGTGCACAATTAGGAAAAGACGATACAAGGTTGTCGTCGTTCAAACATCTGTGGATGTGCACTCTGTGACACAGGCTCGTCTCTCACTCTTCTGTGTCGCTGTGACTCTGGAGCTCTGGAGCATGAATAGAAATCAATCCAAAGCACACTTTTGAGAATACTAAACAAATCAGTTGTGTCCTCATATTTCACAAAATATGATGTGTGTTTAATATACTGTAGCTGTTTTCACATGTCTGGTGTAACACAAAAGGCAATATTTCAAATTTCATTTTTTTGCAACTTGCGTTTCTCACGAGGAGGAAGAAGTGCAGCAGAAGAGTGTTGCTTATTACCTCAGTCCTGTGTGTTTTGTAACATTGACCAGAGAACCTATATGAAAATATGAGTGGCTAACAAGGTGAAGTTGTTGCACTGTTATTAGAGGTGAGGCTGAGAGCAGATTTAATTTGCACATACAGTAAGTTGGCTCTTTGAAGTGGACTTTTATTTATAACCCAGATATGGTCAGCCTAACTTGAAAATGTCAGGACATCTATTTACTGTTTGTTAATGTTGATGAGTTGCCAGATAGCTTGCACACCACAGGTTTATCCAACGTTAACTGAATACACACATTTTCATACATGCATTACAAAAGATATCAAAGAAACAGAAATGTTCTCTACCATTTCATGTAAATAGGAATTTGCTATAACTAAAGAATCAATATTTCTTTAAAGTTTGATATTGTTTATGAATTGATAAATGTACACTGTTTTCTTCCACTCTGTGCTATTACAGAAATTTTACAAATTACTTTTACAAACCACAGGAAGCTGAATGCTGGACTGTTTATTAAATAGGGACTTCAAGTAATAATCAAAAAACAAAAACTGTGTATGTTGTTGATTAAAAGATAAACATGTATGTTCCCTTGTAGGATTTACATTTCTAAGAAGGATTTGTATCAATATTTTTGTGGCTGTTAATGATTATATGAATTATATCTCTATAACGAACAATAATAGTATGTTCTGTATGTCCATCTGATTATCTCTCCATCCCCTGTCATCCTTTACAATAATCTTCAGTTGATCATTAATGTATTTCAGTAATGTATACAAAAGAAAATCCAATGACCTTATATAGAAGTGCTGTCTTTGATTCCCGTGTAGTGGACTATACACAGATTTGTAAACCTTTAAACCGTCTCTCCTCTCACTCTTTCTCCTAGTAGCTATTGATAGATGTTCTGTAGTTGCAATAGATACTACTAGCTTGTACTCATTAGATGATGTAGGACCATTGAGGATAGAACTTTCCATTGGTTTCACTTGTATTTTTATTTTTATTTCTCTTGACTTTCTGTTCTGTACTGCTTTCACATGGTTTCAGCAAACCAAAGCTCTCATTGAAAACATTTGAAGGCATATTTGCTGTATGTTTTTCCGGTAAACGAGGCATTAATTGGACCCCCACTCTTGAATGTTACTAAAAGGGGGTTTGCCATTCTACCTTAAATGCTAATGCTAGATATGCAAAACAATTTGATTTGTTACAATTTGACAAAGTTGAAGAGCAGGAGGAATTTATTACACTGATGAAAAAAATAGCATTTTTTTAAAGTTATAACAGATTAACATTTACAACAGTAATAATGATAATGACCATAATAAACAACGTATAACTAATCTGAACTCTATGTTTTACTATTTGAACTTGTACTTGAAATATCCCAGTGGGGATCTCTTTGAGCATTTTTTTTTAACTTGCTACATTTTAGTTTGAACTCAACACCCTAAAATGTTTTTTATTTATTCTTGAATCATGGGAGCAGCTCATATTTTAATCAACGTTAGATTGTTAGATCTCTAAAGCTTGTTATGCAATCACCTTCTGGTCAAAGACCTTCTCATTTAGTTTTGCCTAAAATGCTTACATAATCTTAGAAACTTGCAATAACTGTCTGTCGTGGACTTGTCGCAATGCAAAGATAACTGGCCTGAATTAAAATGGTAGATATGTGAATGAAATCAAGCTTTGCTCCATGTCTACCTCATGCCTACCCATTGTTAGCCTCTCTCACCCATAGCTTTTTGAGCTCCCTGACAAAAGCCCCTGATCGAAGGCAAATCGTTGTTGGTCCAGCACTCAACATTGGGAGTTTGAGCATGATGGTTTTGCCAAGACACACTCCACATGTAGCAGGTTAAATGTCTGGAGTTGTCAGGGACTCCAAGAGCCAAAGAGAGCACAAGACACAAGCTGAGGAAGCTGAAGACCCCCGACAGCATGTTGTGCAGTTTAAACCGTACACAAAACTAACAACTTTGAAAGTCTTGTAGTGGGAACTTTGCATTAGTTGTTCAATAATATATCTGTTAATACTGTATGTCGAGTTATGGACTTTCACTTTTACCAGAAGGTATAAGAGCAATGCTGGAGACAGACAGGCAGGCAGTTAAAGGACCCATTACAGCCTACAAATGATGTTCTTATACCCCTACTTTGCATTAGCAAATAATGCCTTTTGGGGAGACATGTAATGCCAGAGGGTCAAGAAAAGTCAGATTAATTCAAAATTCACAAAGTACACATTTGTCTCAAATAGCATCACAGTGGTTAACCTGACCCGCCAGAGTGTTTACACAGAACCATCTGAGAAGCTCCCATTAGAAAGTATTTGTAAAAGGGCAGGCACTTTCAAAGATTACCAGGCAGGAGATTGGATGAACTGTCTGTTTACCGAATTCTTGTAGAAGGCTCTCGGGAGAAGAGAGAAAACGTCCTTTTCAACGAGAAAAACCTTCAGTGCTGTTCTATGATCTTCTTTTAATTCAGTTCTAAAATCATTGATGCTACTGCAGCATCTATTTTGGAGCTGCCATTGTTGTTTTGAACCAACAGCTGCCGTTTACATTACATTACATTTCATTTAGCTGATGTATTTATCTAAAGTGACTTCCAATAAGTGCATACAACCATGAGGGCACAAACCCAGAACAGCAAGAATCATGTAAGTACATGAGCTTTAAATAAGCCAAAATACAGATCTCTACATATAAGTGCAGGATGTAGGTGCAAAATTTATTTTTTAATTCTTTTTAATAAACCATCATCTTTTTAGCCAAGATGCAGTTGAAAGTGATGCATTTTTAGCTTGCGGCAGATGATGTATAGATTTTCTGCTGTCCGGATGTCAATGGGGAGCTCGTTCCACCATTTGGGAGCCAGGAGAGCAAACAGTCGTAACTAGGTGTTACTCTCCGTGAGGGAGCAGCAAGCTGATTGGCCGATGATGTAGGGTTTAATCATGTCCTGAATGTAAGCTGGGCCTGATCCATCAGCAGCACGGTACGCAAGTACTAGTGTACAGCGGATGCGGGCAAAACATTTTATTGTATGTCTTCCCTTCCTTAAATGTATGTGTCAGATGGTACAGTACTGTGGAAACAAATTTCCTACTTGGCGAACAATAAGTCTAAAGTCAATTGTGTTACTGTTTAAATTTCTAGAAAATGTTCCACTCGTGATATACACATTATGGTTCAGCAGTATCACTTTGGAAATAAAATGTTATTAAGGTATGAGCTGTTTGCCCTTTCAAGAAGCAGATCCAGTTCCACATCTTAAATGTAGTACACCTTCATTGCATCAGACGGTTTTGTTTGATCTCAAAGCTTGCACTTTAAGGTAGCATGGCTCTGTTGTTGCTGTACTTTATTTTAATATTGACAGCAGTTTACAGCAAATGAATGTTATACATCTTGCTAGACATGTTCATCATTGGATATTTGCTGACTAGAAAAAAAGAGAAAACACAACATATGACCTGGAAGATTTTGGAATATGTATTGTGAGTGTACTACTATATCCACTTAAACTTGAATCTGGAGGCAAGTGCTAGGTAATGGCCAACTGCACATCTTGTCACTGAAACAAAGCTGGCCTGCTGGTAGCTGGGAATACTCATGTACACAGAGATGGAAGGGTTTAATAGCTTCAGCCAACACTCACAGCTTACTTGCAATAAAGGAAATTAAATGAAACTGAAACAAAATTATAAGGTAAAATAATAATTTCATTAAAAGTGTTAGCAACAGTGGCAGAATCGACACTGACTTGAAGGTTTCATGTTTTTAGTAATGCAGTCATTAGTTTCTCAGTAAGCTCGTCCTTCATCTGGAGGTATCTGATTGCCTTGCCCATACCTATCACTTGCCCATATTTTAGCGTTAACAGACTTTTTTATCATCAAAGCTGACTGAATGGACTGACTGTCTGAAAACATCTTTCAGGTCTTCTTGTATGGCTTGCTTAAGCCCTGTTGTAAAAAACAAACAAACAAACATAAAAAAGAAAAAAGTGGATGGGGGTCTCTCACATACCAGATATGGAAAGCATAATTTTATATTTGTATTTTCAAATAATGATAATAAAAGATCTTTGTGAAAGGTTTCCATCCTCTACTCTGGTCCAGAATCAATGTGTTTGTCTAAAAAATTAAATAAAGCTGTTTTCAATCAGTTCAACTAATGTTTTTACTGCTGAACAACCTGAAATCTACAGGAGCATGGATATTTTTATTCATATTCATGAAATGCATATTAAAACACAACAATCAATTCATCTTGCAACAGTATGATTACAAATCAAGATAACTCTACCTTGGAAATGGTCATTTAAAAATAATTTTAATACAAGCTGGACTTAGTAGCTTATTTCCTGTCTGGTCTGTTGCCATGGAGATGGTTTAATGTGACCTAAGTGTTAAACTCATAGAAAGACAATGACTAGAACAGACAATGAGTGCATTTGCATGGACATGAATAGCCCATTTATGAGGCTTATCCTTATCCTCACCCGGTTACAAACCAGTGACAGGAAGTATTCAACACTACACTGTCCATTAACTACTACTTCACAACTTTACTGCTAATTTCTTCTCTGCTCTGATCACCAACTAGATCTCCCCCCTCGCCGGCTGACACTGAGCTATTTCTGAAAGGAGCTAGGCTATAACGTCCTCCGCACTGGTGCTAGCCTGTCACTCCCACTAACACCACATAGGACAGGTGAGCAGAAGATCAACTTCATTTACAAAAGACAGGCAGACAAAGCAAGAAAGCCAGAATTAGCCAGAAGGCTAGTTTCCATCTGTAGTCCCCTGGCCATGATGTGAAAAGGCAATATCACAACAGGCTTATCTTTTAGTGTTGGCAACTGTAAGTGTTGATAAGCCACATTTAAAAAAAAATTGTGAAGGCCATGTATGTTGTGAGTAGTTTAACCTCTTCAGGTACCGAGTTCCATACATTTTCACTCCTTACTGACAAGGCCGACTTACTGAAAATACCCCTGCGCAGAGGAATATAACAGTCACCTCTGACAGAGCCTTGAGTGACACGCTCAAAAAAAATGGTGGTGGTGAAAATCCAGCTAGCAGAGGTGGAGGCCCAGCTAGCAATGGTGGAGGTCCAGCTAGCAATGGTGGAGGTCCAGGTAGTAATGGTGAAGGCCCAGCTAGCAGAAGTGGAGGCCCAGCTAGCATAGGTGGAGGCCCAGCTAGCAAAGATAGTAGCCTAGCTAGCAATGGTGAGGGCCCAGCTAGCAGTGATGAAGGTCCAGGTAGCAGTGATAAAGTCCTAGCTAGCAGAAGTGGAGGCCCAGCTAGCAGAGCTGGAGGCCTAGCTAGCAGTAGTGGAGGTCCATGCAGCAGTAGTGGAGGTCCAGGCAGCAGTGATAAAGGCCCAGGTAGCAATAGTGAATGCTTAGCTAGCATAGCTGGAGGCCCAGCTGGCAGTAGTAAAGGCCCAGCCAGAAGCGGTGTTGACCCAGGGAGCAGTGGTGTCAGCCCAGCTAGCAGAGGTGGAAACCCAGCTAGCAGTGGTGTTGGCCCAGCTAGCAGAGATATTGGTTAAACTAGCAGAGTTGTTAGCCCGGCTGCCCAAGGTGAAGGCCCTGTTAGCAGTGATGTTGGCCCAGCTAGCACTGGCCTAGGGTTTAGTTCAACATCACCGGCCAGAAGAAGTATCAGCAAGAGATTAAAAACACCCGAGAGTGGTTTGCCTGTAACAGCCTTTTCCTGCTCACCTGGGGGTGGCCTAGCATTGCCATAATCCAGTACCCGTGTGAATAACATGTGCTGACTCCATCTGGCTGGTTAAAAGGTTAGAGTGTCCCTATTTCTTGGACAAGTTGAACTTAACAAAAGATAAAGAGTTATCCAGACAACAAAGGAATACGCTGATAGCACAATCCAAGGTCCAGTTGTCTGCACCCTGGCAGCCATCTTGTCCCGTAATGTGTTCCCCATTACGCCAATGTCTTCACGGACACTTTTCTGGCCGGCTGGGGTAGGAGTCCCCCCCCCCCCCTACACCTGATGGGAATCAGGACGCAACGCCTGATTATAATAGTGGTGGGCCAGTGAATCCAGGTATAAAATAGTTCACCTACACCAGGCTGGAGCTCCATCGTATCCTGCCCGATTCCGGGGCGGCCCCTTCAGGTCTGGAAGTTGAGAGGGTAAGACTGAGCAACTTGTGTGGTGTGAGAGCAGGGACCTCGTGCTACACATTTGTGGTATCTTGGACTTCCTGCAGGGTATGTTAGATGGTCGTTGCGCTGTGTCTACCCTGGAGGTGTTTGCGGCTATGATCACAGTGCGCAATAATGAGTTTGATCAGTTCACTGCTAGAAGTCAACCCTTGGTAAAGTGTTTTCTACAGGGAGCTCGCAGTGCCTCACATAGTGCTTGGTGCACAGTCTGGGTGGACTATGTCTGGTACAGACTGAGGTGTTTTCTGGTTGGGTATGGACTGTTTCTTCTGCCCATTAAAGGGCAAGGCACATGCAATATAGAAATAGTCCATACCTGGATATAAACTCCAGTTCTATGAGTATGTTCAGAGCCCTCTAACTACATACCCAGTTGGTCCCGGTTTGTTATGATTGAGTCCCCAAAGAGCCCCCCCCCCCCCCCCCCCCCTTGGTGAGTAGCTTGATCTTTCTCAGGGTGCGAGGTGGTGCCTAGGAGGATAAACCAATAAGGAAGCCACTGTGAGAAAGGTCATTCTACTCACAGTGGAAAACAACAATGAATGCGTTCACACATTATATTGGCATAGTGTTGGCATCGCCAAACCTGTTGCTTTTAAACTCAGGCATCCATGTTAACAGGTTGGAGTAGCCACACTGCCTGCCTAAGCAGCCTGAACCGACATGGCTCAGCTGCGTGTCAGCTGCAGAACATCTAAAGATTTAAATCTTGGATATTTTTTACCCAGAACATCTTATTATTTATGGCCATTATCACAGGCAAAAAGCAATGAAGTAAGGCACGCAGTGCTACATCAGCAACTACCTCTTTGCCATTGTGTCAGAATGAGATTGTTGCTTAGATTGGGAACTGGCACACAGCCAATGCAGGGCATCAGCTGACTGAGGAGAACCAATTAAAAAAAGTTGAAAAATGACTTACAGGTGCAGGGAGGTCTCTTGGGAACTCATTTGGTGAGGACCTGTACTCTCCAGCGTGCAATTGAAGTATGCTGCTTCAGTTCTGTAGCTGTGGATGAGTATGAAGGCTGAAAAATAACCCAAGCTCAGAGTGTCCCCATAGTCCTTCAGCCAGCCTTATGCCTGTATCTGAGCCCTTTGTGATGAACAATTTGCTCTCTTCCTCTGTGATTCTTTTCTCCAAGTTGATATCATCAGTCAGTGATAACGTCATTTATTCATTCATTCATCTTCAACCGCTTGTCCCTGTCGGGGTCGCGGGGGGCTGGAGCCGATCCCAGCTGACATCGGACACCCTAGACAGGACGCCAGTCTATCGCAGGGCACATAGAGACAGAGACAGACAACAATTCACACCTACGGGCAATTTTAGAGTCATCAATTAACCTAACACGTGCATGTCTTTTGGATTGTGGGAGGAAACCGGAGAACCCGGAGAAAACCCACGCAGACACGGGGAGAACGTGCAAACTCCACACAGAAAGGCCCCAGCTGGGATGCAAACCTGGAACCTCCTCACTGTGAGGCGACAGTGCTAACTGCTATAACGTCATAGTGAATAAAAAGGTTTTGTTGTATTTATCCTGACATTCTGGAAAATTATAACACATCCAGCGCTGGATTGCTTCCTTTAAAAAAAAATGGATATATTTCCACCAAATATAACACAAATGTGTTAGGTGTAACATGGTTAAAACTGTTTCCTCTTGCCATAGTAACAGATGTGTGTATTTGGTTTGTGAGTCCTGTGACTTTAGGATTTGTGGAAGGACGCTGCTTACATTGTTTCCTGTCTAATACAACCGTGTAAGCGGAAAGTCATGTTTATAACTTTGTGCAACTGGTTAATTATGCAGTCATTTTTTGGTATAAATAAATTCCAGGTTGATCCATTGTGCAGTGATCTGTTGGTAATGCCTGAGGCTCCGGTGGAGGGAACCCAATTTCGCTCTGCTTCCTCAGATAAGTGAGTGCAAGAGTAGCGTGTGGATCTCTTCATTCCTCTCTCACCACTATTTCCCCATTTTAAGGTAATTACTTTACGTGAAGCACGGTAAACTTGACAAAAATATATAAATATGAGGCCACATTTTATGAGAATGTTTTGTGCTGGTTTATTGTTGTAAGAGTTTTTACTAACACCGACTTAACGTGTGGATCCCCTCATTCCTCTCTCACCACTATTTTCCCATTTTAAGTGTACAACATATATAGTGTAATGTTAATGCTTATTGTTACATCTCACTCTCCTTTTTTTGTGTTTTCTCTGTGTAATGTCTAGGTGGAAGCCTGTGCCTGTGACTCCCTGCCTTTCAGCTCCACCCTGCTTCAGCTCCGCCCTCTGTAAATTGAGAACCAATCCTGGGTCGGGGCCGGGCTTAAAACGCCTGCTGTGGTGTGCGCCGCTGATTACACCCTGCTTCACACCTGAGCTTGTTGCTTGTTAGCTGAATGCTTGTCTTTGTTAAAGAAGGTTTTTGTGTAAAGGGGCGGTTGGCCAAGGTAAGACCACGGTACGCTATATATTGATTCACTCACGTAGTTCTTTTGTTAGTCACTAGATTATGGGTTGGTGCCACCCAGTTGTTTGTCGAGTTACTGTTTAACCATTAGTAATGTAACAAAGTGGGGGCTCATCCGGGATCTTTCCTAAAATGACAATCAATGGTGAGGTATTTTTTTCTAACATTGTGAAATCTTGATAAGATTGAGAAATGAGCTTTAACTTTCAGGACTTTCTTGACGGTCCCTCTTTTGTCAGAGTTGATGGGTGTCATAAAGATGATTTGAGTATTGCACCTCACTTCAATATTCCTGTCTTTAAACAGTGTTAAGCAGATTAAAAATAAACTTTTGGAAGGCCTAGTGCAGGGGTAGGCAATTCCAGCCACAGAGAGACACTGTCCTGCATGTTTTAGGTTTTTAGGAATTGCCTACCCCTTGCCTAGTAGATTTAAAGGTCCTTGGTGTTCCCCTCCAGTCTGTGGCTGAGCCTGCAGCTAATGTCCCTTTTGTAGCAGCAGGTCTTTTCTCTTTACAGCAGGGTACAGGGGAACAGGCTGAACTAGCTACATCTGTAGCGGACCAGCCAAGGAGCCAAGGCCCTCCTACAACCCTACCACGCTTTGACCCATTCTCGCCTGACTCCAATGGGTCTCGTGTGGATGCCAAGTTAAGCGTCTGCTTGGCCCGTTTACAGTTGCAGAGGACTCTGTTCGATAGGCTGACTTTGCCCTCAGACTACAGGTGCGCAAGCTAGAAATTGAGGCTGACAAGGAAGTGAAGCTGAAGGAGCTTGAAGTTGAGGCTCTGAAAATCTCCTTTGGTCTCAATAGGAAGAGGGTCTGAATTGTTGGCACAACCTCTTCCTGCTGTCTGTCACAAGCAGGGCTTTGATGTGAGCAAGGATATTTCCATTTTAAAAAAAAGGTAGTAGTGGTATAAATATGACAAAACTAAGCTGCACACACACGCACTCCCGCTCCCTGCCAGTCGTCTGAGTTTGTTTTTTTTAAACCGCCTCTCAATCACACACACACAACACAATTAAAAATCACACTAATCATAAAAAAGTTTAAAAAAAACCAATGTTGAGTATGAAAACTCGTTTATTACATTCATGTGTTGAATTCATTGTAGAAATGGTTTGTTTGCTGTCATATTCAAATCCATTGATCTGAAGCTCAATGCTGATGCTGTCCTGGAAATTGTTTTCTAATCAGTAGTATAACTATTACGGATTAAAATAAAATAACATACTGGTTAAAGCCCTGACCGTTTCAAGACAACTAGACCCAAGTATGGTTTTGACTTGACATACTTACCTGGCTGCAGAACGGTCGGCAACCCGGTTAACACAGTGCTCTCACCCTCGGCTCTAGAAGCGGTGAAGTTACAGACACTCAGAAAGAGTTCATCGCAGCCCAACGAGGTGATGACACCTGTCTTTCCTCTGTTGTAAGCCAGGATGAAGCAAGGAAAAACAAGGCCTATTATGCCATACTACTTATGCGGTGTTGGATGTGCGGCACCTCCAAGGATGGAGACTGGGGGGGGGCCCACTTGCCGAGTTGTTCCTGCTCCCTACCGCCCTCAGGTTCTGGCCATTGCCCAATACGAAAGCTGGAAACCAGTTTCTGTTAACCATGATGTGTGCTTCCACTAGGTTCCCTGAAGCCACCCCACTATAGAAAATCATAGCTCCAGTGGTTAGTAAGGCTCTTGTGAATTTTTTTAGTGTTCGGCCTCCCTAAAGTAGTTCAAACTGATCAGGGCACCAATTTCAAGTCTCAATGTTCCCAGGTACTAACAGCCTTTGGCATTAGGCACAGAGAGTAGGGATGAGCAAGTACAGCATTATCGGTATCCATTTACCATATGAATTATCTGTACTCTGAGTGGGTGTGACCTAACCCGGAAGTGGGTGGGAATTAACCATAAGTGGACAGAGTTGTCTTGAAATGCCCAGGGATTTAACCAGTATGTAATTTCGAGAATGCAATTGATATGGGTTGATCATAGTTATATTTATTGCTAATTAGAAAACTATTTACAGGTCAGCATTGAGCTTCAGACCAATGGTTTTGATCATGACAGCAAACTATTTACCCAAGTTTACTATGGATGAACTATGAATACAACATGTGGTAGAGTTTATGTACTCAACATAACTTTATTTTTTTTATTTAATATTTGTGTGTGTACTGACAACCAAGAGGGAGTGTGTGCAGCTTAATTTGTAATATTTATACCACTTCTACCTTTTATTTTTTTATGGAATACAGCAAAAAAGACACTCAGTTAAAAAAAGAAAACAAATTTCCGACAGGCAGAGACACAACACAAGTCCCATCCTACCAAGCAGCACGTCTGAAAGAACCCATGTTTACAGAACTCTGCCGTTAATGAGTACAAACCCGAAGAAACATAAAAGTTAAAGGAAAAGACCTGCGAGTGCTGTCAGTCGCTTTTTCACGTTCTGGGAGTGAGACTGTTTGAGAGAGAGACAACTAGCTGCGCTGTGAGTGTAGCGGAGGGGACACTGCCTTCTGTGATATGTGACAAACATATCACAGAAGGCAGACACAGTCCGCTAATGAGGATTTTCATTCAATCCGAGCACGGATATTGTCTTACTGTTATCGTATTCGGCAAAAGTTCTTTATCCGTACCGGATACTCATACTCACTCCGAGTATCTGGCTCATCTCTACTAGAGAGGTTTCATCAAACCTTGAAGTCCATGCTGAGGAAACACTGTTTCAGCTCCCAAAGGGAGGGTAGGGTGCCCTTTGTCCTGTTTGCCTCTCGAGAATTGTCCTTAGGTTTCAGTCCGGCTGAACTAGTGTTTGAACATGAGGTCTGAGGCCCCCTGTAACTTAAAAACACCTTATCGCACCAAGAAAGAAAGCTCAAGGTATTCCAGAGTATGTTCCTAAGCTCTGAGACCGTCTCCAGCGTGCATGCCCTATGGCCAGGGATGCATTGACCTCGTCTCAGAGGAAGATGAAGAAGCACTGCGACCGGAAGCTGTCAGCTCATACGTTTTAGCCAGGTGACAACAAAGTTTTAATTCTTAATCCTATACCTGGATCTTCTGTCTGCTAAGTTTTCTGGTCCCTATGTTGTAGAGATGAAAATTGGGGAGACAAACTACCTCATTTAGAGTCCTGAGCACAGACGACGGACCAGGCTGAACATGATGCAGTACCACCCCAGAGGAGATGGAGAGGAGGCATCCAAGGCTCCTGATGCTCAGAAGGTTATGTCCCTTGTCGCCATTTTTTGGGGGTAGGATCCTTTGACGATGGGTTGGTTATCCGTAATGCCATCAATAGTGAGATGAAGTCCAACTTACCCCAGTGCTTATCCCATCTTCCTGATGATCAACGTGATATTGTAAACCTCAATAGGGATTTTCCCTGTCTATTTAAGGATATTCCCTCTCAGACCTCTTATTGCTCATGATATTGTTCTGACTAACCCAACTCCAATCAAGCTGTATGCAAATCACACTATCTTTAATAATAATAATATTTATAAACAGTATTAATATACAGTATACAGTGGTCACCACCACTGAGACCTACGAGACGATAAAACACGCCTTTGGGGAAGAAGTTAAATTTGTAACATGCATTGATGAGACATGAATGATACAGACAGAGAGGAGAGAAGCTCAGAGTATCAGCAACTGTATTATTCCCCGGCAGACCATGCCTATAGCAGCATAAGTCAGGGCTAGTAAGCCCTAATTATAAGCTTTTTCAAAGAGGAAAGTTTTAAGTTTACTTTTAAATAATGCCTCCCCAACAACCCTTGGGAGGTGGTTCCACAGGAGTGGAGCTTGGTAACTGAAGGCTCTGCCTCTCATTCTACTTTTGGAGAATCTAGGAACCCCGTTATTGTTATTATTGATCTACATTCGTATGTATCAATCAAGTAGATCAATGTATTGTCTGTTTATGGAGACACCATTTCTCAATTCCAAGTCCATTATCATGTTTCAAGTTGTTAATCGGACCGTAAACAATAAATGCCTTTCAGAAGTGGAAGTCTTGGCCCAGATATCCTCTACACTGGAAAGCATGAAATATTAGCCCCCAGACAAAAGCCCACCTCTCCCAAACGGTCCGTGGCCGGCAAGCCACAGCTAGGCGCGGTGTGGTTGCACTCACACTGGTCAAACGAACTAGGCTTTACCCGCAAAACCTGTTTGGGCACGGTACTGAAGGACAGTGTGAGTTTGACCTTAGGTGCTACCATGTTACAAGGAAACCTTTGAGACAAGAAAGCACAAGGACTTCAGGGAAAAAGCTAAGTAAGCATAGTATGGTGGCGTTTGCAGGCCACGGGCCGTTTGGGAGAGGTGGGCTTTTGTAAATACGTTTGCACATGTATGAGCCCGAGCGTGCGCACATGTACGAGCACGAGACCTACAGCGGTTCTGACGTCATTTTATGCGCGCCTGTTCGGACATAGAAAAAAGGACTGACCATACGCGGACATTTAAATCAATGTTGGCGAAAGTTTCACATTGGTGTGATGCAAGGGTGGAGTGTTTACTGCAGATTTGGTCGATGAAAATCTTCAAAAACAGTCGGACAAGACGCAAAAAAACTCTGAGGTCTATGGAAAGATTTGTAAACAAAGAGACGCATGGCGATGACGTCAATAAATGCGTGTGACGTGTTACGGCGTGATGACGTATGGACAGCGAGAAGCATTTGCGCGAGGCCCAGGCAGTGTGAGTACAAACGGGCCTGGGGCGCGGGTGTAGAGGGAGAGGGGACAAGTACCCTTAAGCCCAGGGCACGATGCGGAAGGACAGTGTGAGTGCGCCCTAAGTGTCCCCTTATATGGCTTTCTCAGGGCTTATTGTAGAAACTAACTGATGGGCTGGAATCCATTGTGCTTTGTCTCCTTGGCCAAAGGCAATCTACATGTGCTCAAGGCCAAGGTCCTGTAAGGATGGCAGTTCAGATATTGCTGGGGTGAGGATGTCAGTGTCATTAACCATGAACTGATGAAGCCTCTTGGATGAGAGGTGAAACGTCTTCCTAGACAAACAACCAGTCCAGTTGTTTTTGACTGAAATTGCTTTGAGGATAACGATGACCTGGACGAATGAGAACATTCACAGGCTTAATAATGATAAAGATTAGGCCATGGTGAACATGACCATGTCTACACTGTACCTTTGACAAGGCTGTTTTGGGCATTGTCTATGCTGGATCCTTATTATTGACGTGTGTACGTCATCCAGCTAAACACTGACTTATCTTGTGTTTTCATTACTCTATAAAGAGAGAGCTGCCTTCAACTTGGGGTCTTACAAGCTTTTGTTCTTATTGGGGACTGTCTTTTCCTTCAGGAAATACTTTGAATAAATGCCGGAGAAAGCTGATCATTGTCTTCCATCTTTATTGATTGCCTTTTTTGATCGCTATTGACAGACCTCCCATTACACCAATTTGCATCAGTCAAGCATAGTCATGTGCAGAGAAAGCACTGACAGCTACTGTTAATGAGGACAGACAGGATGGATATAATCATTAATAATGTGTTGATTAAAACCCCACAGAGTAATTAATAATCAGACAGTACATGTTAGACCTTTTAAACCATCGCTAAACAGAGGAGGTCTGAGACACCACTTATCTCCAATTTACAATGCTGCCCTTTCATCCCTTCCAAGGAGATTCAACAATCTAACCTCAAAGAACAACTGTTCACAAATGGCCTCCTGTGACTCCAACGACTGTCGTTAAGACTCAATAGAGCACCAATAAAAGTCCAAACCAACTTCCCACCAACGACTGTAACTGTAACGATGGTCGTTGGCACTTGGACAGTGGTGGACCCTCAAGGCCAGCAAGGCCTTCTCTGCTGGCCTAAACATAATCAGGAATATATTTTTTTGATATATATATTCTTTCCACAAATATGTATTAAATTGTTCCCCGTAGTCTATACTCTTCATTTCATAGCTTTTCTAAGTTGGTTGCTCTGCTTCCAGCCCCAGTTCGAGGTCTGGGGGGGCTGGCGTTTATGTTAGAGTTTTTAGCCAATCATTATTCAGCTATCATGTGTTGCCAGGGTCCCAAATCTTCCCTTACGCCTGCAGAAGCAAGAGTGCAGGCGCATGGTAGCTTAAAGTCAATGATAACGGACCTGTGGCATTAACCAATCAGCGTCAAGTTGGGTTCACTCTGCACCTGCTAGCAGGCCTACAGCGCCATCGCGTGCACGTCTTTTGATTGGATACGCGCTAGAGAGAGGCAGAGCTATGCAGAGCTATGCAAAGCAGACCTGAGCGGACAGTGTGATAAACGGGAAATAAGGACATTTCTAATTTGTGTAGCGCGACAAGTTGTTTTACTTTATTCAACCCACAATGGCTGATGGGGGCGAAGATCACGATTTGATCGCAGATTTAATTACAACGCCATTCTCTAGAAAAACTTTTCAAGATTAGCAAGACACTGTAAAGAGAGGCCGTCCGACCCGACGCTAGCAAGCCTGACTCAGCATTATTCAAACACACTTGATCTGAGTGAGTACAAAGCACTTTATGTTTTATTAGATTTGTATGCATTTTCCCCATTTTATTAAGTCATGTTAAATATGTATTAACAACCTAAATTGGCAAATATTCTGTTAATTGTTTATTTTTCAATGAGCAGTGTCAGTGTGTGCGTGTCTATGACACTGCTGGTTTGTGTGTGATGATGCGCTGTTTGGTGAACAGACTTGTTAAAGCTCATGGCTATAGTGTTGGTGGACTTAATACAACTTTGTATTATACCTTAAAAGCCTTTTATTGTTTTCTGAAATGATGCCTTTGTGTGATATATAATGGCGCGTGAGCCTGTGGTGGAATACATGGAGCAAATGAACGTGACAGTATAGCTTATCATTGAGTTATTTTTGTATTTGAGTTGGGGACTTTTGCAGCTTTCTTTATTTAGTTAAGTTAATATTATTGTTAAAAAATATATGAATTAATGTTTCTGTGACGCTGCTTCGGCTGCGACTTGATTGGTTGGTTGATTGAATTGATTTGACAGTGCGCTCTGCGCTGTTTTGTGAACAAACTTGTTGAAGCTCATACTGTTGGTTGAGTGAATAAAACTCAGTAGAGTAATATAACTCTGTTGTACTTGACTATATGTTAAGGTGATGCAACGGCCAGTTGTACTGCGTTTTGGTCTAAATGCATAATGTGTAGAGCCATGGCATCATAATGATGGTTTTAAGAGGTGGATTAAGTCTGGTAGGGCATCACTGCAGGCGCAGGTCTGAAATGCACGGCCCGCCACTGCACTTGGAGCACAAAGGGCTCAAGTGACATCATCGGCCTTCTGGTAGGTTAAATACCTGGAAGTCCAGTTGCTTTTGACTGAAATTCCTTTGGGGTTAAACCTGTGTTGTTTTTTTTCTTTACAGTTTTTGCAGTTGTCAATGAGTCAGCGGCAGCTGAGCTTTTTGCATGTTGAAATATCCTCTATCACACGGAGCATATTTATATTTATTCTATTGATATATTATTTCCATTCTTTCAAACATTAATGATCTTTCATATAATTCAAAAATTGTATTAATACATCTTTCAAATGGTCAGCCCAGGCCTATCTGACCACCACCGTCAGTGATGCTGCCTGTGGATTGAGATGAAACACCTTCCAACAGAGGGGCCACTTTTATAGGTTTTCAGGTTTGATTCTTAAATTATAAAATCAATGGACCTCATGCATAATGTTTTCTTATGTCTCTTATATATCCTTGCACAAAGCAATAAGGGGAAATTAAGAAAACCCTAAGTGGGATTCATGAAACGTATGCTAACAGCTAGCTGTTATTACCCTCCTGAGTATGTTGATGAATCATGTTCAATCTTAAATTGGATGAGCATGCAATTTTGGAATAAGCATAGGGAAACAACCCAATATAACATTTGACAGGTAACATTTAACTCTGAAAAAAGAAGAAAATAAGGGAAATGGAAATTCCTCATAAGAATGAGTACCCCAGGGCAGCAAAAAGAAAGAAAATCATCTGCAGACAGAGCAACTTTGCTTAAGTTTTATTAAAATATGTTTTATCCTTTTTATCCAGGTCTGCGTCATGGCAATGTCAACATTGTGTTCAGATGATGTTTGGCCTGTCTCAGTGGCGAAGTCCCGAAACGAGATGTGCTGAAATCCTAAACTTTTGATGTAAATTTACAGTGAAATCTGAACAGTATTTTACTGTATTACTGTTATACAGTAAATACTGTAAAATGCAATGCAATCTAGGAGAAAAAGTGCTTTGTGTGCCAGTTTTCACATGGATAAAAAGAGCCACGTATTTGTAATAATAGTAGTTTAAATGAGCAAGTTTCAGGATTTTGTTCCGGTTTACATTGACATTAAAACAACATTGATGCATTACCTACTACTTCAGAAAGGTAGCAAGTCTAACTTAGTCCTTTGTGTTTTCGGCATGAGCAAAACAAGTCTTACTAAAACCTTTAATACCTTAAAACTTTTTTAATACCTTGCTCTAAATTCACTGCTTTTGTTATTTGTGCCAAACTGTTGTAAAGATTAGCTATACATTTTATTAGATTTCATTGTCAGTTTTAAAGGCCTCATAATTAAAAAAATAAATAAAATACAATTTCTTTTTGGACAAAGTAAGTAATTTAAATCTTGGTTTATATTTAATTTGCCAAAATGTTTCCTTATGAAATGTGTAATCTTAACTGTGAAACAAAATTTGCCTTTGTGAGGCATATGAAAATTCACAAGAATGTCCTTCAAATGCCTTTCAAATTTGCTCTACCTGACTGCAACTGTATCTGCAAGATCTAATAATTGTTTTTGTACTTCTTTAAAAGTGTCTGCCACACCAGCCATCGTGCAGTTGACTATCACACTGCCTGACACCACGTTTGATTGTGGCTTTTAAGTACAGTCTCTGACTTTGAATGTGAATAAAATATTGACAGTTATACTTATAGTTTGCTAAGTAAGTTTGTTAAGTAAAGCTTACACGTGTACGTTTAACAAAAAATGAATTAAAAAAACTTGTAAATTTAAGAGATTGTCCTATTACTTGCCTCTTAAGTAATTGTGCTCTATACAACAAACAAACAAACTCAGCCATTACCAATTGAATATTTAAATGCATCTGTTATTGAGGCCAATTTTATAATAAATTTGTCTGAAAATAACTTCTAACATCTCACAAGGGTAAAAATCAAACACAAACCAAGCTCAGTTACTTAACTGGCACCACACATGAGGTTATTTCTTTTCAAACATACAGATTGATTCCTGAAGAATTAATAATCAATGAGTGAAGTATCAATCATGTGTTAACGTGTGTATTAGTAATGATTAATGAGAGTGTGATAATAAGACGCAATAAGTATAATCATTTAAGAGTGTGATAGTATGATTATTTGTCCAGGCTCAAAGAGTGTGATAGTATGATTATTAGTCCAGGCTCAAGCTTTCCGCTTTCTGCAAAGCACACGAACATTTGGCAGTCAGCCAGTTTGCACAAATGCACCTAGCAACAAGTTGAGATTAGAGAACTGCCGTTTGCAAACAACAACCATATAAGGAGGCAGGAACAACCATATAACGAGGCAGGAACACCATATAAGGAGGCAGGGTATAGGGGGGATGAGAGTATGTGCTTCTTTCACAGATAAAGAAGAAGAGTCATGCGGAACAGAGGATACCCCTACGCGCAGGGAGGAAGATGGAGGCTGGAGCAGCGGCTACTTTTGAAATACACATATGCATGCACAAGCAGACACATAAACCGCGCCTTTGTAACACGCATAAATGCTGGAGTAGTTAGAATAGATATCAGAACTTCTTGGCTCTGATCCTGGGTACTGTGTTGCACACAGGTACGCTAGATAGAGGATAGAACATTTCTCCAGACGTCTGTATCATCCGATGTCCTTCTGCTAATAAATGCCTGCTGGCGCACTAAACTGCCAACGACTCTGCTGACTCCAGGAAGCCTCCTGTAGAGTTTGAATTACGCAATATATACTCTGTGAGGTCCTTCTGATTTGACTAAAGTATTGTGTGTAAAATTCCTACATTCCATTATTTTTGTGATTTTTGTTAACTGTTTTTAACATATAATCTTTTTCTTAGGCCCAATGACGCAGACATCCTTTGTGCTTGGGCTTGCTGTACCTTTCTTCTCCTACTGCAACTTAGACCTTCAGTATCAATATGATGCAGCGTACATGCTGGAATTCATTCAGATGTACCTTCTTTTTCACATATACTGTACCACAGAGCTTGACATGATTGACTTTTTCTTTACACAACACCATTGTATAATCTGTAGTGATAGCCAATGGTGCCCCTGACACAAGAACAGCAACTACAAGCATAACTACAGCCTCTAATAATATTGTTATGGCCATTACTCCTTCTTTTTAACATGGTTCAACATTATGCATCACTACATTGTACTGAACATGCTCTTAATTGATATGTTGCATTCATAGACTGATATCATCTGAAAGAAAAATATTTTGTCTCTCTATATTGTTTTTTAGAGCCCACTCACACTGTCCTTCCACACAAAAACAGGTTTTTCGGGTAGAGCCTAGTGCGTTTGACCAGTGTGAGTGCAAGCGCTCCGCGTCTAGCTGCGGCCAGTTGGCCGTCCACAGCCCGTTTGAGGGCGCACTCACACTGTCCTTCCGCACCGCGCCCCGGGCTTTAGGGTACTTGTCCCCCCCCTCCCTCTCCCCCCGCTGCCCAGCCCGTTTGTACTCACACTGCCTGGGCCTCGCGCAAATGCTTCTTGCCTGTCCACGCATTGATGACGTCATCGCGATGCGTCGCTTTGTTTACAAATCTTTCCATAGACCTCTGAGTTTATATTTCTCTCTCTCAAACGGGCTATGGATGGCCAGTTGGCTGCAGCTAGGCGCGGAGCGGTTGCACTCACACTGGTCAAACGCACTAGGCTTTACCCGCAAAACCTGTTTTGGCCCGGTGCGGAAGGACAGTGTGAGTGCGCTGTGAGAGAGGTAGGCTTTTGTAGAGCGCGTTTGCACATGTGCGAGCACGAGCCCTACGGCAGTATCGTTATGTCCGCCTGTTCGGACATGTAAATAGAAGGACGGACCATGCGCGGACATTAAACAACAACAACAATGGTGGCGAAAGGTTCACGTTGGTGTGATGCGGAGGTGGAGTGTTTACTGCAGATTTGATCGGCTGAAAATATTCAATAACAGTCGGACAAGACGCACAAAAACTCTGAGGTCTATGGAAAGATTTGTAAACAAAGAGACGCATGGCGATGACGTCAATAAATGCGTGTGACGTGTTACGGCGTGATGACGTATGGACAGCGAGAAGCATTTGCGCGAGGCCCAGGCAGTGTGAGTACAAACGGTCTGGCCAGCGAGGGGAGAGGGAGGGGGGGACAAGTACCCTAAAGCCCGGGGCGCAGTGCGGATGGACAGTGTGAGTGCGCCCTTAGAAGCTGCATCAGTCCTGAGAGGCGGACAAAACAAGCCGTGAGAAGGCACAAAGCAAGAAAAGTGGCCTTTTGGTCCAAAAGAAGTCAGCACACATGTCAGCACACTCATTAGAAGAAGATCACTGACTTCAAGTGGGACTTTGTTTTATCTTACACACACGCGCACACACACACACACACACACACACATCATGTCTAGTTTTACTTGTGTTGCACTGTTTTTATTTTAATAAATATCTGAAAAGGAACTGTAATATGAATATTGTCTTGCAGTCATTTCTTTATCATTATTATTATTATTAGTAATAGTATCATAGTAACATTCTGTAATTATCATTAAACACAGGATACATACTGTGGATTCAAATACAGTTCAAATACTGTAAATATACTGTACTATAATTTACTGAAAAATAAAATATCATCAGTATCATGTTGTAAATTTACAGCAAATAACTAGATTTATTTCCAGTAATATACTGTAATTTTAAAATACAGTGAGATACTGTAATTTTTACAGTAGTTTAGTGGCGAAGCTGCTGCCAGTAGATTACTTTAAATTTAACAGTGTGAATGCCACAAAGGTTCTTTATTGTTTACACACACAATTTTAGATCAAATCTGTGCAAAAAATGTTTCATGGGTCAGGCCCATTGATTCAATATTGTGTTTCCAATCCAATAATCAATACTTAATAATACTGAAATTTTAATCTTAAAGCACTGACAAGGACGGGCCACAGTGCAGTTTTCTGCATATCTCAACAGAAGGCTGTCCATCATCTGTCAGACACATCAATGTTTATCAGTCCACCCAAGACTCCTTGTCATACAAGACAAGGGCCATTGGTTAATGCCATGGCAACAGCCTTTTGAAGGAGACAGCCCAGCCATCAGTGGACTGTCAGACCTTCCATTGTGTCCTGACTTTTTTTGTTCCTCTCCTGAACCACAGGCAGATAAGGATTATCCCTGACAACCTCAGGTCAGCCACCAACCTGAGACCAAAGCCAGATGGAAATAGTGACATAACTCTTGGAGTTGAGAATCAGAATTCTTATTCTGTGTGTGATGGGCATGTTTCTCCTTTGGCCCTGTAGGTGTTAAATAGCCTTTGGAAAGGCCCACATGTCAAGGCAGCACAACTGGAAAACGGACAAAAGCTGTGATTTTATCTTCCAGTGCATGCCAGGATTTAAAGCTTTGCTATGAGGCATGAAGGAGCACATGGGTCTGCTAGAGGGAGAGGAAATTAGAATTAGAAGAAGCTACAGCCACCCTGACTAAATCATGATTATTTATAGTTCTTCAATTTACACTAGCCTATTTAGCTATATCCCACTATCCAATGTTCTTACTCAAGCAAAGCCAGACTACTTCTTAAAGTTTAAAACGTTTATTCTAAAAACAGCAAATTGATTGATTGATAATGTGAAAGCATGCTGAATATTTTTTATTTAACTTCTATACATACACAGTGAGTAATAAAAATATTTATATTATATTGTAACATAAATAAACACTTCATGTTTAAAAATCCCCATATCTAACACAACCAAATAATCATAAAATTTGATACTCTTGAACAATGGATCAGAAGTGCAAAAGGGGATTGCATATGAATGAAAGAAAGGAGAAGACGGATAGATCCAGATGGGGTAGCATTATTTATTTAAAGCCATAATTATTAATGCCAACCCTCTGTCATTGTCTCCCTCCTGTGAGGGCTTCAATATGTAATGTTACTTATTGGACAAAATGGGAGATGTAATAATGTATTTCCTATTCAGTGACAAGGAGTAGGAATGTTTTAGGAATATCTGTGATAACTGTTCCATTCCATGCTTCTGTGGTGTAAATTGGTGGCCCTGAGAGCTCACAGCACTGCAACCAACAACCCCAATACCAATGGAGTTGGGACGTTGTGTAAAACGTAAATAAAAACAGAATACAGTGATTTGCAAATCCTTTTCAACCTAAAATTTAATTGAATTCAGTACAAAGACAAGATAATTGATGTTTTAACTGATTCACTCATTTTGAATTTGATGCCTGCAACACGTTCCAAAAAAAGCTGGGACAGGGGCAACAAAAGACTGGGAAAGTTGAGGAATGCTCAAAAATACCTGTTTGGAACATTCCTCAGGTGAACAGGTTCATTGGAAACAGGTGAGTGTCAGGATTGGGAAAAAGGAGCATCCCTGAAAGACTCAGTCGTTCACAAGCAAGGATGGGGCAAGGTTCACCACTTTGTGAACAAATGCGTGAGCAAATAGTACAACAGTTTAAGAACAATGTTTCTCGATGTTCAATTGTAATGAATTTACAATTTTTATCTAGAGAATCTGGAGAAATCTCTGCACATAAGCAGCAAGGATGAAAACCAACATTGAATTCCTGTGACCTTTGATCCCTCAGGCATCTCTGGGCCCGAGCACATCTGAGATGGACTGACACAAAGTGGAAAAGTGTGCTTTGGTCAGATGAGCCCACTTTTCAATTTGTTTTTGTAAATCATGGACGTTATTTCCTCTGGGCCAAAGAGGAAAAGGACCATCCAGATTGTTGTCAATGCAAAGATCAAAAGCCAGCATCTGTGATGCAACAACGTGGCGTCGTAGTAAAAGAGTGCAGGTACTAGTCAGTTACTGTGGCACCGACCGTCTGCTCGGATTCCTCAGATTGTTACAGGAACGCTATGAATGTTTTCGTGAAATAACCTTTATTTATGATCCATTTTCTAAGCAACAACATGCTTTACAAGAGAAAAAATAAAAGATGCCACTTTTAAGTTATGATATACATGAGAACTCTACGAAAAAGTAGACTCGCTCATAACAAGTAACTTGCCCGACACTACTCCCCTGAGTTTCTTAATCCTTTTGTCCGGACTCATGGGCCATTTACCAACGTGACGTTTGTATCAACAACCCCCACACACCGTGCACTAATTAGCTTCACTAGCATGCCTACATTTTCACTGTAACAGTTCACCAGAACTCAATAATGGAACAAATCAAAGACTGAGTTCCTCCGATTCTGTGGCTTCACGTCGCCAGGGCAGAGAGACAGGTTCAACCACGGACCTACAGTATTAAATGGCAAAAGAAAGAAAAAGAAATACTAAATAAAATGTTTATTTCACAATTTTTGCTATTTAAACTTACACATTGTGATTTCTGCACAGTCAAGGTGTTAAAAAGAACATGCAGATGTTATATTCTGAGCTCAGCTACTTAATTCTGTGTAACATGTGCATGTCCAAACAATAACTCACAGCACATGAAAAACAGCAACTTTAAAAACGATATCCAGTTTTAATCAGGCCGTAAAACCAACGGCTAACTGAAGAACGCAGCACAAACTAACAGCTTATACAACATTAGCCTACCAACGGATGATCACAGGCATTTATCCTCAAATTAATACACGTAGATATACGGTTGTATCTGAAAATATATTATATTGTATAAAGAAAAACATCTGAGCAAATGCATTTGAATACAAATGTGCCACATTAACGCTAGCTACTTGTGATCATCCGGTCACAAGTTCGCTTCTCCAATATTTAACACTCCCCCAAATTAATTGTATCACTGTCCTCACTGACAATATGGCTACGTTTACACGTGGCCAGCTATTTTACATGAACGGACATTTTGCCGATGCCATTTTCTAAAATAACATCGTGCACACCTGTCCGTTTTCAGAAAAATGTATGTTTACACTAATTTGTGTATAGATATTAGAGATGAGCCGGATACTCGGCTGACACGAGCATCTGGTACGGATAAAGCACTTTTTCCGAGTACGAGTATAATAGGAGTAACTGGAGTCAATATTTGTGCTCAGATTGAATGAAAAACCTCATTGGGTAGCTGACTGTGTCTGCGTTCTGTGATATGTTTGTCACAGTGCCCCTCCGCTCTGCTCACTCACACACACGACAGCTCTGTTTCTCCCATAGTTACTCAGGTTAGCGGGTCTTTTCCATTAACGTTTAGGGTTTCCTTAGCTTCAGGTTTGTTTATACTTCGGTTTGTACTCACCTCTCCGAGTACGGATATGGATAATTCATATGGTAAACGGATACAGATACAAATAATGCTGTACTCGCTCATCCCTAATATATTGTCCGTCAAGAGCACGCCAAACTTGTAGGTGTCAGTGTACAGAGAAGCTCAATGTTCCATGATCACCACAGCCAAATGAAAATGTAAAAATAGGCTGCACCTATGATACAGGTGCAAGTTCTGGCGCATACTTTGACATTGGCTGTCCTAAACCCAGTTTCTCTCTGTTTACATGCAAACATGCAACAAGCTTTTCAAAATCTCCACTCTGACCTGAGTTTTAGAAAGAGTTGTTTCAGAGGCAAATTCTCAACGGCACAAACGCAGGGAAATGTCTCTGTTTTTAAAAATATCTGTGTATGTGTAAACTGGGGCCTATATCTCTGTACCCTAACCTTTGACTCTCCCCTCTTCCTATAGGGCTTCTCACATCATAGAAGTGTACTGAAAACTAAATATACTCTTGTTTTTATTATTAAACTTTGAACATTGTTGGACTGATCACTGCTTCGTCTCACTTTGCTCTTGGAGCTTTACTAACTGCTTTACCTGCATTGAAAAGGCCAGAGGCAGCAGGTGCACTTTTACTTCTGCTCATGGCATCAAATAAATAATGGATAATTACTTTTGTGACAGTGTGGCAATTGAATTATCGCAAGCAAACAACATAACAGATTTGTTATGCTCCAGTGAGCAATAACACACCAATCATCATCAGCGGCTGGGAGGGAACACAGAAATCTGCATAGGACACAAATGCAATTCCATTCCCCGGCCAACTTTTTGTTCACTAACCAGAGTATTAGAGTTAGACAAAAACATTAAACAGTGAGACAAGGATGTTTGTGTTAGCTGAAGGAGGATGATTGCTTGACAGAGAATAAGACCTAAAGCAGGAATGGTAACTCTTTAGAGAATGTTAACAGTGTATTAATCAAAATCTTTAAGCCTGCAGTTTTTAAATGTAAATATTAACAAGTCAAATCCCTAATAAATGTACAGTAACTGATATTACTAATGGGATATTTTGGAGTCTAAAGGCAGAAATATGAACACATAGTTTGTTTTACTACTGCAGAGAAGTTTGTCTCTCCATTCATAATAAAACAAGATCTCAGGGCGCACTCACACTGTCCATCTGTACCGTGCCCCAGGACGTTTCACGGCTAAAGCCTAGTTCGTTTGACCAGTGTGAGTGCAACCATACTGCGCCTAGCTGCGGCCCGCTTGCCGTCCACAGCCCGTTTGGGAGAGATGGGCTTTTGTAAAGCACGTTTGCACATGTACGAGCGCGAGCGTGCACACGTGTATGAGCACAAGCACGAGGCCTACGGCGGTTCTGATGTCATTTTATGTGCGCCTGTTTGGAAACAAAAAAAAAGAAGGACGGAACATGCATGGACATTTAAAACAATGGCGGCGAAAGGTTCACGTTGGTGTGATGCGGAGGTGGAGTGTTTACTGCAGATTTGGTCAGATGAAAATATTCAAAAACAGTCGGACAAGACGCACAAAAACTACGAGGTCTATGGAAAGATTTGTTAAAAAAAAGCGACGCATCGCGATGACGTCAATCAATGGGTGTGATGTGTTACGGCGTGATGACGTATAGGCAGCATGAAGCATTCTCCGAGGCCCAGGTAGTGTGAGTACAAACGGGCCTGGCCACGAGGCTAGTTGGCTCTACCCGCTCGCTTCCAACACACGCCCCCTGACCCCTGAGATCTGCGTAATGTTTCAGTGCTGCAAGGGAAGATGCAGTGGGACTTTTCTAAACCTTTGAACATCGATTATTAACCTATATTTCACCAAACTGCCACAAACCACAACGTGTATGTGTTTTGCTGGAATAAATCATCAATTTGGATTGTATTTTGTAATTGACTTGAATGGAGCAGCTGGTACATGGGCCAGTAGGTAAGTCTTTTAAAGAACTCTTTTAAAACACTCCGTGTTCACAAACTACATTGTTTGTGCTTCGTTTTATGTGTAAGGACTCTCATCATGCTACTGCAGAGGTTTGGTGTTACTTCAATTCAATTAAATTCAATTCAATTTTATTTATAGTGTCAAATCATAACAAAAGTTATCTCAGGACACTTTACAGAGTAGGTTTAGACCACACTCTATGACTTATTTATGATTTACATAGACCCAACAATTCCTCTGTAAAAATTGTTTGGCTGAAAAAACATGCGTGCTGGGTGAAATTCACCAGTGTTTTATACAGTGTAAACTTTGCAGCACTGTGCCATCCATCTCATGATGTTTGTAGAGGTATGTGTGGTTATACTGTAGCAGCCAGCTGTACATGGTTAGGTTTAGTCAACAAAGCTACATAGATAGGTTAAGGCAGCAAAACTAACGGGGTTAGGTTTAGACATCAAAACTACTTTGTTAGGTTCAGGAAACAACTACTTGGTAAGGTTAAGTCAACAAAGCTACTTGGTTGAGGCAACATATCTGTTTGATAAGGCTTAGGTAGTAAAGCTACATGGCTAGTGTTAGGCATCAAAACTACTTTGTTAGATTAGTGTGTAGAGATTTAAGTGTAGAGGCCACAGCTTTGAATGACTTCAGCACATCTGCGCCCACAGGACATCACTAGTTTCTCACACTGCTCTGGTTTGATCTTGGTACATTCTGACTTATTCTCTTCCACAGTTTGGTAACTGTAGTAGGTTTCTTAGACATTACTTTGTTTCCAAGGATTAGACATTAAGTTGTTGCCAAGGAAATCTCTAGAGAATCCTTGGCAACAACTTAATGTCTAAGGGCGCACTCACACTGTCCTTCCGCACCAGGCCAAAACCGGTTTTTCAGCTAAAGCCTAGTGCGTTTGAGCAGTGTGAGTGCACCCGCTCCGCGCATAACTGCGGACAGCGGGCCGTCCACGGCCCGCCTGAGAGAGGTGGGCTTTTGTAGTGCCCGTTTGCACATGTACGAGCATGAGCGTGCGCACATGTACGAGTACGAGGCCTACGACAGTTCTGACGTCCTTTATGTGCGCCTGTTCGGACATAGAAAATAGAAGACCATGCGCGGACATTTAACAACAACAACAATGGCGGCGAAAGGTTCACGTTGGTGTGATGAGGAGGTGGAGTGTTTACTGCAGATTTTGGTCAGATGAAATTATTAAAAAACATTTGCACAAGACGCACAAAAACTCAGAGGTCTATGGAAAGATTTGTAAACAAAGCGACGCACCGCGATGACGTCAATCAATGCAATCAAACTCAATGAAAAGGACTGTATTTTATAGGGCAACTGTTCTTTGGAACAATCTACCTGTTATGATTCGCGATACAAAGGGAAAATTTGCTTTTAAATAGAGACTAAGAAGGTTTTATTCATTTTAATTGTTTGACTCAGCAAGGATTGTCCTGTTTATTAATGTATGAACGGAATTTTATCCTTCGACTTTTTTATTGTTTTTATTGTTTTTATTTATTTTTATTATTGTTCTTAATTTTAAGCTCTTTATTTATTGTTGTGTTTTTATTTTTGGCTAAGGTTGTGACCTTGCCAAATTAAGTGTGTAAAACTGTTTTATGACTTTGGTGGACCCCAGGAAGACTAGCTGTCGTCTAGGCGTTAGCTAATGGGGATCCTTTTCAATAAATTCAAAATTCAAATTCGTGTGACTTGTTTCAAGTGAAAAAAACACTAATTTCTACAAGACAAAAATATCAAACAACATAAAACTGTATTGAGATTTGAAAGTAAAAATATGTCTGTATATGAGGTCAAATTACTTGTAAAGATTGATGTTTTAATAGAGCCAAATGGAAAACGCTCTGAGTGTAACAGCTGTCAGGCATAAAAGCTCAGAGTCCTCAGACCTCTGACTGTGTCATCCCTGCTGTCTCTCTGGACTGGTGTGCTGTGACTATGGCATCTGCATAATGCATCCTGTGGTATTTGCCAGTTCTGGCTGTGGTTGTGGATGAAGGGAGCGGATGGCTGCCTGTCATCCAGTGCACAACATGACATTTGTTCCTCTTCAGTTGTCATGCGGACTCACTGATGTATTCAGTCTGCGGTTACCAAGGGCTTGTTTGGAGGGGCGTAACACTGCAAATCCAACCCTTGAAACCTCTCTCCATGAGTGACCGTTCCACTCCTGTGAATTTACCACTTTCACGCCTCTTATTGTTTCATTTATCCTGCACCTGGGCCACATTGAGGACAGAGCTGCTGTAAGGAACATCAGGAGAAGACACATTTCATCCAGCAGCAGTATAACAGAAGGCGCACACATGCACAGCTGGTCACCAAAGTCACTGAAAGCTGATCTTTTACAGGCCTGTGAAACAGAACTACACTGTTTGACACTATGAGATTTAAAAGCCGGACCAGGGACGGGGTAGTGGGGCACCTGTTAAATGAATAAATATTCAATGAAATGGCAGGATCACTCACTCCTCTTCAACCGCTTGTCCCTAATGGGGTCGCGGGGGGGCTGAAGCCGGTCCCAACTGACATTGGGCGTGAGGCAGGGTACACGCCAGTCTATCACAGGGCACATAGAGACAAACAGAGACAACTCACATTCACACCTACGGGCAATTTAGAGTCATCAATTAACCTAACATGTGCACGTCTTTGGACTGCGGGAGGAAGCCGGAGATAACCCACTCAGACAGAACATTCCAACTCCACACAGAGTAACACCAGCCGGGAATCAAACCAGGAACCCTCTTGCTGTGAGGCGACAGTGCTAACCACCACTACACCGTATCCCATGATTCAAATTACATGTTGCCAGTAAAATTAAACATATTTCTTGTTTTTAAAACTATATAAAAGTAATAGGATTCTCTTGTGTTACAATAATAAACAGAAATTTCAATTGAGCTCGCCAATGTGACGTATCGATGCAATGCATCATGGGTACTGATGGCAACTTCAGCAGGAGCAGTACTTAGATTTATTGTGATTGGGCCTACTTTGACTGCAGTATACGAAGAGATGGTAAGCAGCTGCTGCGCTGTGACCAGTACATTCATCACAGTAACTAGTTTTCTTTGTGAAACAACAACTGGATAAGAAAGGATATTAACAATCCTTCATCAACATTACATCAAGTCACCACTGCAGATACTAGCCAGAGTGATTTCCAGTGGACATTAAGTAAGAGGAAAATCTGGTCTAATAAGAGTCAAACAAACTCAATAAAATATCTTACGGTAGTTCGGTGTTAGTTTTTCCGGCTTTAGCTTCCTAAATGTGGTCAGAAATCACAGGAGGAGACACTATTCTATTCTATTTCCTCTTGCTGAAATCTCCAGTGCTAACCTCCATCACTTCACTCCGCAGCAGAAACCACACACAGGACTCAGAGCTGGGGTGAATATAAAAACCTATTATGTCACAAATTCGCATCGCTGCTGGTGTGAACAGTGCCACTGTCATAAGGTCTTTCTCCACAATAATTCGGTGTTTTACAGCTTTTTGACAGCAACCGGAAATTTTGAGGTGGAGTTTTATCTGTCATGTTACTCAGAGCTCATTCACATTGTGAATCAATCGAGCCACCTTAAATGTCAAAATGATAACAAACTCTTTGTTTTCATGGTCTCTCTTGAATGACATAAACTTTAATAATGATCATATCTTAAAGTGCTCAAAAAAATCTGGATGTCAACCAGATTATTCAAACTGCAAGTATTCTGTTTTTCTCACTTTGAGAAAAAAGCGCTGAAGTGCTCTAGCAGCACTACACCCATCAGTTGCCATCACCTCCCAGAATGCATGGCAAGCTCAATTTCAACTAATTAGCCTGTACATAGACATACAATTTAATTAGTGGAGAGCATATTTCGATTTCCCCATACATTTCCTGTAACGACCATGATCAGCATGGTTTCATTTGTTTTTCCATTTTTCATAGAATGCTCTGTGTTGAACTGACCAAGATCTCTTGAGCCTCCTCAACAAGTTATACATTGTGTATATAACTTTATAACTAAAATGTATTGTCATTCATTTAGGTGTAGTATAAGAAATAAAATGTGCTGTCCAGGTTTGTGAGTATAGTGAATTGCAGTATCATACTGTGGATGTATTTCAGCAAGGAGGCAACAGCAGTCGTTCTTAAAAAAGAGAGAAAAACACCCCAGAATAATTCTAGTTCATTAAAGACAACTCTCAGCATTTTTTCTGAACAAACTTTACCTCACCTTGTAATGGAATAGTGAAACATGGTCTTTAGTGTGTGTGAGTGTGTTTTTGTACCGACCTGCTGAGTGTCCCACATCATTGAGGGCTCAGAGTATGGCTCTGCTGCCCCCAAGCGGACTGATCACAGACATCTTCTCCATAGTACCTCACCCCCCCTGCAGCTATCTTACCCCAGCCAATCAATATCTCATCATTTTTAATCAATACAAGATGATTTGAGGGCCTGGAAACTGTGTGTGCGCCTCAAGATACTTGAGTACATGTCCTATTTATAGCCCCATTTTTTCGGTGTGCACTAGTGCTCTGTTCTGATAGGAACACTTATTTCAGGCTAGGAGTTATTAAGGGCAGGTGGACAGGGGTACTAAGGAATGTTTAAAATTGTGGAAACTGCTGAGGGCAACCCAGTGCCATCTGCCCGAGGGTAGGAGCTGATACTGAGGATGGATTATATGAGTTGGATGTGAGATAAGTTTTTTGGCCTATCTTGATGGTTTATTGAAAAATAGCCTGAAGACTGGGATGTTGACAGATTCCTATGATCTTTTTTCTTTCAAAATTTCTTTATTAAATTTTTGCAGACAGGCAAAAAAAAGTAAGTGCAACAGTTGCACATTGCATCAGAGCGTCTGATTTAAAGTGAAGAAGAAAAACAAAAAAACCCAAACATGATTCCACTATCCTTCCTAACAACCCATGTCAGACGTAGTCACAGTAAACATCTAGGTAGATAACTAACATATAACATAAGTAGATAATTAAGGTGCAATGAGACAAAATAGAGCAAAAAACATAGACTGTATAAAAAATGGACGTAGCCTCTCCGTCGGTGCCTGTTCTCTCAACTTGATCCAATCGTATTCGACTCTGGGAGCCGCCATCTTGTCCGACTTTGACTACTCCTCATTTCCTATTACCAAAAAAGGGTAATGATGTGATGTTGGGGGGAGGGAGATACGTCCATCTGGCTGACGTATACAGAATTAGCTCACATTAGCTCCAGCGCCTGGGTGCTAGGCAAATAGAACACGCTGCTAGATAAACAAGATTTTAAGATAAAAAGATTTTTTACCGGGAGGGAACAGGAGTCATTTTTTCAATTTTGTAACTGGAACAGGATTTAGAAACTGACACAGCACTCCGTGTCTCTAGCAGAGATAACACCAGCTCTGCGAGTCGAGTGCAGGCACTCCTGTGTTATTCAAGTGGAAAACACACTGGCTCTGGGAGTAAAGTGCAGGCAGCAATTCTGATCTATGATTTAAACTGATATTCAACACAGTCCCATGCTCATAGACTGTAAAACACCGACCCTCATGGCCCGAATCCTCACGTTGCTCCAGATTAGAATCTAGTGTATGTGTCATAGATAGTGGGCTATATTGCAAGTCATGGTGCAAGAGCAGCTATTTAATTAGCATAACAGAGCTAATGTTAACATGTTTTCCTAAACCATCTGTTAGTATAGTCGCTTGACGAGGAGACCTTGTCACTTACAGTAACACCGACACACGAATGACCGCAGTCCAGGTCGAGATGAGGTGGAGATCCTGACAACTAGCCTCTGAGGAAAAGTGAGGGTCAGGGGCTAGCTATCACTCAAGAGGCCGCAACCCTAATTATTCATAAACTTTAACCTATACTATACGCCATCAGACAACTTTTTTAGGACAAAAAACTAATTGCGTTCTGGTAACTCAGTAACACAGCGTTACTTGGATTAATACCTGCAATATACAGTAATTGCTGTTTTGGAAAAGTAATCCCTTCCTTTTGTTGCCAGTTCGTATTGTCCCTTGTGTAAGAGTTTCCAGCAACCCCTCGTGTTTGTGAGTATTTTTACTTTTTGTATTGTGTTTACTTGCCTTCGCCTGTAGGATATTTGTATCTTTGCCGAAGAGGACTGATTACTGTGTACCGACCTTTACGCTTTGAGCTTTTCTCTGTCTATCTGTATCATTCATGGCTATTCCTGGCTATAGAATGATGACACCACTGACATTTAGACTGGTTCTCTATCAGCCTCACTTTCACTAGCTGCCTCCTAGCAAAATGACAACTCACTTAATGGCACAAAGGAAGAGGAGAGCATTTTAGTTGTGCCTGTACTCATCCTTCCATCATCTTTAACTGCTTGTCCCTAACTGTGTCGCGAGGGGCTGGAGCAGATCCCAGCTGACATTGCACATGAGGCGGGGTACACCCTGGACAGGACGCAAGTCAATCACAGGACACATAGAGACAAACAGAGACAGACTCACATTCCCACCTACGGGCAGTTTAGAGTCATAAATTTACCTACAGTATTTGGTTATATAGACTGTTGGAGGAAGCTGGAGAACCCATGCAGACAGAGGGAACATTCAAACTCCACACAGAAGGGCCCGAGCCCGGATTTGAACCTGGAACCCTCTTGCTGTGCCGCCAAGAGGTCAAACTATTTTGCTGTCCACCTTGTCAATAGCAGCGTATCACTGCTTCACTAACCCATACTTCCTGTTTACCTTTCACAATAAAAGCCCTAGCCGTATAACGTTACACCTTATCACTGCTCACCAGAGTCAGGGTTCATACAGCTTTTTAAAATTCAAGCACATTTCCAGCACTTTCAAGAAAAAACATCACTGGCTATCCAGTAGGGCTGCCCCCAAATGGTCGACCACTGCTTGGTTACTTAAATGAGTGTCAATAAATGATCCAGTGTAAGACATCAGATCTCCTGAACTCGTCTTCAGTCTCCAAGTTCACTGGCTCTCCAATTTTTCCATAGCAACCACGATCCAGGTGTTATCATGACCCAAAGAAACCTCAGATTTTCCACAACAGCTGTGCCCCTGTCTTATAAAGGGGTCCTGAATAAAAATATCTTTCAACATCTACATGTTTATATTGTGCTATGGTGTGTATTTTTAAATAAATCTAGTTGGTCAACTTACTGGAGCAAACAACTGGACCATACCTGTTCTTTGTCCAAAACCACCCCTTCCAAAGCAAAGATAAATGACAGGCAGACAGACAGTTTGTGTCTCCTACTAAAACAAAAGTGAGACCCTACTCTCTTGATGTTTTTTTGATTATCTCTTCCAGTGTGTTCATTAAGCTGGGGGCTGTGGTCCAGGCTATCAACTTCTGCACGATTACTTTCTCTATCACTGTGATACAAACACTCATTCCATTAAGCTGACAAAATCATCTCTCCAGGTTCAGAATAGAGATGGACAGTTGCTTTTCTTTGTGAAAGGCAGGATGTCTACGCCAAAGCCATCTTATGAGCAAAATGAAAACTTACTGGCAGCAGCACATCCATTGTGTTGTGACCTTATGATTGGTTAAAACATGCAAAGGACATTCTGTAGTTCAAGAGTATTCCAAGTTGCGATGACGATGAAAATACTGTTTATTTCCCTGAGTCACTGCTTTGTTCTCGATTATTGCGCTCCCTCTCCCTAAGTGTATAGCTTGCTCCACCCTCTCTGTCTCTTTCTCTCTTTCATTGAGCTCCCTCCAAAACTGCCATTTCAACTTCTGGCATCCCTGTGGAGGTTGGGGGCATTGAACCAGAGTGGGCAATGTTCAAAGCTTCCATTGCTGAAGCTGTGGCAGTGAGCTGTGGCCTCAATGTCCCTTCAACATTGCGTGGAAGTCTGGGACACTGCCAAGGGAGTGGCAGACCAGGGTGATGGTTCCCCTGCTTAAAAAGGGGGACCAGAGGGTGTGTGCCAGTTACAGGGGTATCACACTACTCAGTCTAAAGGAGGGTTTGTCATATAGTCGAACCTCAGATTGAAGAGGAACAATGCGGATTGCATCCTGGACGTGGAACAACGGACCAACTCTTCACTCTCGCAAGGATCCTGGAAGGGGCCTGGGATTATGCCCATCCTACAGTCTACATGTGCTTTGTGGATCTGGAGAAGGTATATGACCAGGTCCCCCGTAGGATACTGTGGGAGTATGGGGTGAGGGGGTCACTTCTGTGGCCCATCCCATCTCTGTACACTCAAAGCGAGAGCTGTGTCTGGATCCTCAGCAGTATGTCGGATTTGTTCCCTGTAGGGGTTGGCCTTTGCCAGGGGTGCGCTTTGTCACGAATCCTGTTTGTGATTTTCATGGACAGGATATCGAGGCGTAGTCGTGGTGGGGAGGGATTGCAGTTCGGTGGGCTGAGGATCTCATCTCTGCATTTTGCAGATGATGTGGTCCTGATGGCATCGTCAGTCACTGACCTTCAGCACTCACTGGATCGGTTTTGCAGCCGATTGTGAAACGGCTGGGATGAGGATCATCACCTCTAAATCTGAGGCCATGGCTCTCAGCAGGACACCGCTGGATTGCTTACTTCTGGTAGGAAATGAGTCCTTACCCCAAGAGAAGGAGTTCAAGTACCTCGGGATCATGTTCACGAGTGAGGGGACGATGGAGCGTGAGTTTGGCCGGAGAATCAGAGCAGCAGGGGCGGTATTGCAGTCGCTCTACTACACCATTGTGACGAAACGAGAGCTGAGCCGGAAGGCAAAGCTCTCGATCTACCGGTCAATCTTCATTCCTACCCTCAGCTATGGTGATGAAAGCTGGGTCATGACCGAAAGAACGAGGTTGCGGGTACAAGCGGCCGAAATGGGTTTTCTCAGGAGGGTGGCTGGAGTCTCCCTTAGAGATAGTGTGAGAAGTTCAGCCATCCGTGAGGAACTCGGAGTAGAGCCGCTGCTCCTTTGCGTCGAAAGGAGCCAGTTAAGGTGGTTCAGGCATCTAGTAAGGGTGCTCCCTGGGCGCCTCCCTAGGGAGGTGTTCCAGGCATGTTCAGCTGGGAGGAGGCCTCGGGGAAGACCCAGGACTAGGTGGAGAGATTTTGTCTTCACACTGGCCTGGGAACGCCTCAGGATCCCCCAGTTAGAGCTGGTTAATGTGGCCTGGGAAAGGGAGGTTTGGGGTCCCCTGCTAGAGCTGCTAGAGCCCCGCGACCCAACCCCGGATAAGTGGTTGAAGATGAGTGAGTGATATTATTCAGAAAGGCTTTAAATGAAGTAAAGGAGGAAAGACAAACCTGAATTAACATTAAAGTGAAAATCATCGTGGAGGTCCAATGATGGTTTTATGAATGTGAGAACACTGGAGTTTACTTAGACGGAATATCAATAAATGTGTATATCAGCAGGTTAATTTGCAAAAAAAGCTTATTTATAACTGCATTGCTGCTTTTGCTTACTCCTACATTTCACAGCCCTGCCATTATAACATATTACTGCACTTAGTTATAATAAAAATGGATGGCTGGTAGATGTGAACATTAAGACGAATTATGCAAATGTCGCATTAATTGTATCAATGTTGAATCCATCATGTTGTGAATAGAATTATGTCAGGTTGTTGGTAGTGGTGGATAAATTAACCTTTATAGGAGGGTTGTTTTTTTTAATTCTCTGAGTTCACTAGTTAAAACTCTTGCTTTAAAGAGGAAGGCTCATTGAATGGTAATTTAGTATGCTTTCAAACCTTTGTTGAACACAGCTCTATCTAGTGGACAAATGCTTCTTTTAGCTTAATGAAGCTTCATTTCATGTTGGTGACAGATATTTTACCGTTTATTAATCATCACACATTTTCCAAATACCTATTTTTTTATGAAAGCATGTCCTCTGCCTCTGTACTGTAATGCTGCCATCTGCTGGTCACACTGGAGCTCATCATCATATTCACTCTGGATGCATTTTACCCTTAGCACTGTGCCGCCAATGGATTCATTGGCACCACACCCCACTCCATGTGACCTGCAAAATCTGTATCGGCTCCTATGAGATAAAATACCTGGATTCTACTTTAGAATGTAATTTGAAGATGGTCCATACAATCTCAAAACATTTTATGCAAAACCGCAGATTTCACCAAAGAGAAACATACTTTTCTGACTGGAACAACACATCAACAAAAAAATACTACAAAATATCATCCTTCATGAAAGTATGCTGATAAAAAGTGATAGAGCACAATTACTTCCATCAAAAAGGAGGCATTGTCATGTGTAGACAGTAATCTGCAAAATCTTTCACAAGACTCACTGCCCCATGACCAAACCTTAACCCTTAAGCCCATAACCATCTATCCAAGGGTGTCAAACATATGGCCTTAGGGCCAGAACAGGCCCACTCAAGGGTCCAATTGTACCACTGGATGACTTTGCAATGTGTGAAAATTTCAGAGATCATTAATTCCATTTTTTCAATATTCCTTTATGTCCCCAGAAAACTGCACATTCAGTTCTCAAGGAACATAATACTCATTGCCACTATGGGATTCATTTTCTCTTCCTCCTTGACCAGAAAACACTTTATCCTTATTCTTCTTACAACATCTCAGGCTGTTAATCATCCGTTTTGAAAATGATGGCTATTTGGATGATGTTATTTATTGGTTATTGCAGTGGTTTTACTGGTCCTGCCCACTTGAGATCAAATCATGTGGCCGAAAGTGACTTTGACACTCCTGACCTAACCTTAAAGGGGCATTTTTGTAATTTTTTTTGACCTGGCCCCTATTTCCCCATTTATTTCTGTGTAAGTGACTTATGGCAACAAATGAAACAAAAATTGGTCCAGTATTGAGTGGAACCCTGCAGCCTGGTCGCTGTGTAATCAAACGGAGCACCTGCACACCGACAAACTATCTCCATTTAAAGTTGTACTCCGTAAGATTTCCATCTATTTAATCGTCTTTTAAGTTAATATCTATCACAGGGTGAGTTTAAACAATGGTGATTGATCATATGACCCACTAAAGAAAGCACTTGTTGCATTCTTTGTCAAGTATTCCAATATCTGTGTGTCTGTGGCGACTTTGCGGGCTAGATGTAAATAAGCCGCCATGTTAGTGACGCTGCTGACTGTCGGTCCAGATCGTTACAAACAGCTATGGTGCGTTCACTTGTAATCGAAAATTCCAACTTCTGAGTTAGGCTTGTAGTAAGGACAGAAGTGTAATAGGGGAACATATAGGGGACAGAAGTAGAGAGGTGAATGTGTTTCAACTAAGTTTACAAAAGAGCAAAAAAATAAAGTCAACACACACAGTGACCATTATTGTGACAAGATGAAGGCTCTGAAAGAACAGACTCACCTGCAGTTACATCTTACTGTCAAAAAGGCCGCTAGAAACATGATATCTCAAATCTACAACTTTAAAGTATTAGTTTTTTACACTGAGTCTTGTTCTTGTCTTCCAAGTTAAAATACCAAAATTCCCCTTTAACCATTCATGCTTGATGCTTTGGTCACCATCTAGACAAATTGGTCATGACAGACCATGACTAAAGGGTCTTTTCTGTCCCTTTATTGTTTGCCTGTGAGTGAACCTCTCCACCTAAATAATCCTTCAAGTTTCACCTTATTTTCAAAACAACGTATAACTGATCGAGTGAAATTACACATGAGATAACGACAGTCACCAGCAAATACAGACTGAGCATGCTCCAGCCAAGTGGTAAAACATTAAGTTTCCACAAAGTTAAATAATTACACACATCCACTGCAAAAGACTCAGGATTTATAGCTCTGGAAATGGCATCAATTTAGGAAACATGAAGCTGGCATTCAAACAGTCCAAAGAGTTTCTGATGTTGGGAGAGATTGCTGATGGCCATATCCTGACTTACAGATGACCACGACTACCAGATGAGCAGCAAAAGCAGAAGTACAGCTTGTTGAAGTCGAACACCATGTCGGGGTGAAGAACCTGCAGCTCATCAAATGGGCCTTAAGGAGCGGAGATCTATGGCGTGCGTGTGGTGTCTGTTGTGTCCTCGCTGTCAGCACTGTCCGGCTGTTGCTCCGCCAACATGTCTGTTAGCTTCAGCTCAAACACTGGATCCCTGAACTCTGCTGACACCTGCAGGATAAAGGCAGTATTGGTTGTATCATTTTGCAGTGGTTACCTTATGGGAATAAATCTCTTTTCCACTTTAAATTTGAGAAATATACTGACATGAGTCATGAAGCTTCATGAACCATAACTTATATTTTTGTCTCATTTCGTCACCATTTTGCAGGAATAAAATATCTGTTACTACGAAACGGAACATTCCCTCCTTTTTTTCAAAGTACAGCCATAAGAAGTAAAAGGAAAAGGCAAATGACCTGCTAGCAAAACGGAATTCTCAATTCTTGCTTTTGCAGCCATCATCGGACACGAGAATGTAAAACAAGCAAGCTACCAGATATCAGCATCGATTACTAAGAGTGGGCAAGTTTTTTCATGCAGAGACTTTGTTAAAAAGTGTCTCACTACAGTAGCAGAGGGGTGTCCTAATCAGATGAGGACTTTCAATTAAATTAGCTTGTCACAGAAAACGTAACATGCTGCATCGAGGACATGGCTCAAGATGCCCATGAGCAATCGTGGAGAAAGCAAGACTATTTTCTGCTTTTTCCATTGTTGGCTGCCGGTGTGTCGGATTTTTGAATTAACCGGTGACAGTGAGACAGCTGTGTCAACTCATCAGGAAATGCACTCTTCCCCTCTCCATCTCATTAATTTTTCTGCGTCTTCTGAAACTTTGAGATGGATGCCGAGACATTCACTGTGCTCTCAGCAGAAATGCATAGAAATATTAGCTGTCTCTATTATGAAAATATCACCCGTTGTTTGGTGAGTGTGTGTCTACCATGTCCGTCATGGGGAACAGATGTATTTAAATAGTCATCAGGACCGCCGTGAATGCTCGTGCATGCGCGATCATGCTTTACTAAAAGCCCACCTCTCAAATGTGCCGAGCGTGGGCACGGTACGAATGGTAATTGTGAGTAGACCCTTAAGCTCCAAGGGAAGGAACAGATCATCAGCCAGCTTTTTGATCACATCAGAGCCTTTAAGCAGGTGAGATGTCTACCTATTAAAATGATCACAAAAACACAAAAGGGGTTTTGCGTGATGAAAGTGACTTACTAATATTACTGGCTGGGTGTACATCTCAGAAAGGAGTGTGTGGTTTGAAGTAAAGATTGTGCTGGCCTGGTTAGTTACGCAAAAGTTGTCTGTGCTTGCTTTACATATATTTGGATATGTAAATTTAACATTGCTCAATGTAAAATTAACACACGATATAGAAATTTTATTCAGAATTCAAAATGGACACAGAGTTGGAGTGATGAAGACACTGTGGTATCTAAAAATGTGTCCGTTTACACAAATCAGTGTGTTCCTATCTCTTATTTTCCCTTGGAAATATTAAGCTCCTGACTGATGATGCGACTCAGCAATGTTTAGGTTGCTTCCCATGTTAGTACTTAGACTTTGACCACTTACAGGGGGAGCTCCTCTCCTTCTCAGCACGATGCCCTCTTTGAGTAAAGCCTTCCCTGTCTCCTCAAACAGAGCAGAGTCATCCAGTTCACTGCAGCTCTTTAATTCCATGTACTTGTCTACAAACCTGCGGGTAAAGCAAACATTTAGTAACATTGATATGAAGCCAATATGTTTAATGTGTGTACTGTAACACATCTCTTTTCTTTAACTTGTACATCACTGTTAATCACCCCCAAACCAAAGTGGTAGTATTTGGTTTTAACCAGAAGGGAAACACCATACCTCTGACATGTTGAAACAAAGTTCGTCTTTGACAGATCAAAAATCCGAGGACCCGTCCCATACTGCTCATAGAACTTCCTGTAAGGCAGACAGTTATGGGTGAGTTGGGCATGCGAAAAAAACTACTTCCTACTACGTTTAATGTTGACATTAGCAACAGCTGCTTTCCTTCCAAACATCCTTTTGTAATTTCAGATGAGCCAATTTTATTTACCTTTCATATAACGTATTACTGTAAATCCTTCAAGTAAAGATAAAACTTGTGAAAAAAGAATGACAGGGTAAAAGGAAAATACACTTCTTTAGCAATGGTTCAGCTCTGACTGTTAATGTGCGGCTATGCTTGATGGATGATTCCAAGTTGTACATTCAGAAAAACAGCAGATGTGCAATATCACACAGTAAAGGACAAACTGTATGTTCACTCTTTGATCTGTGTGTAGGGATTAAATCAGAGTTCTTTTCATTGGTAACTATGCTCGTTAGCTTCCAGACTGTAAGAAAACACACAGATGATGTGTCATATCTAATAGATGATCTAATGATGAAACTGGTTCATTCAGGCAAACAACAGGCCTGCCATCACTTAATCTGCAGCCGCCTTTCCACTACCACGCCAAATGTGGGCGAGCTTGTGCGGGCAAAAACCAGTTTGGTTTCCATTGTCACAGGACAGGGAGACGGGTACAGCAGCTCATGCTTAAGTCTGCGGCCATACTATCTGCTGAGGAAGTTTTCACACGTGATCGTCCTGGTTGTTTACATTCCTCAGACTGCAAACACGGCGCGCGCGAGTGATGTCATCCACACCGTCGTTGCGGGCCTTCAGACACTGCACCAAGACGCATTCATTGCAATATCTGGGGGCTTCAACCACATCACTCTGACTGTCCCACCAGGGAAAATAGACACAGGACCTGCTGTATGCTAATGTTAAGGAGGCTTACAGCTCCACTGCCCTTCCTCCTCTTGGAAGATCAGACCACAACCTCATCCACCTGCAGCCCCTGTATAAGCCCCAAGTCCAGCGGCTTCCTGTGACCCACCAGGACTGTGAGGAGATGGTCACAGGAGACCGATGAAGCTTTACAGAGCTGCTTTGAACTTACAGACTGGGAGTTGCTCTGTAATTCACATGGAGAGGACCATGATGATCTCACGGACTGCATAACAGGATACATCACTTTCTGTGTGGACAGCGTTGTTCCTACAGTGACTGTACGCTGTTTCCCCAATAACAAGCCGTGGGTCACCAGAGACATCAAGGTCCTGCTGAATGCAAAGAAGAGGGCCTTCAGAGAAGGGGACAGAGAGCAGATGAGGCAGGTCCAGAGGGAGCTGAAGGAGAGGATCCAACAGGGCAAAGACACCTACAGGAGGAAGCTGGAGCACAAACTCCAGCAGAACAATTTAAAGGACGTGTGGAGCAGCATGAGGAGCACAACTGGCTACAAACCATCTGGTAGCCAGACAGTAGGAGGTGGTACTAAACGTGCCAATGAGCGGAATCTGTTCTTCAACAGATTTGATGAAAGGGCTCTGGGCTCTGGACCACCCCCCGAGACTAGGTGTGGAGGACGCTATCATCTTCCTGCTCCACCGTGCCTGCGCCCACCTGGACAGACTGGGAACCACGGTGAGAATCTTGTTCATGGACTTCTCCAGTGCGTTCAATACCATCCGGCCTGCTCTGCTGGGAAGTAAGCTGACGGCGATGCAGGTGGACCCTCCCCTGGTTTCCTGGATTACGGATTACTTGACGGGTCGACCACAGTATGTCAGACTGCAGGACGGACGGAGTGTCCGACACTGTGGTCAGCAGCACTGGAGCTCCACAGGGAACTGTTCTTTCCCTCTTTCTGTTCACCCTGTACACTTCAGACTTTCAGCTTCTCTCTGAGGAGAGGCACCTGCAGAAGTTTGCTGACGATTCTGCAATTGTTAGCAGTGTCAGTGAGGGGAAGGAGGAGGAGTACAGGGGCGTTGTGGACTCGTCGACTTCGTTGACGGGTGTGCAGCTAATCACCTGATTCTAAACCCCACCAAGACTAAGGAGCTAGTGGTAAAGTGGGAGTAAAATGGGAGTAAATCTGCCCCCACACCCATCTCCATCAACGGCGTGACTGTGGATGTTGTCCAGGATTACATATACCTTGGAGATTACCTGGATAACAAACTGGACTGGTCCAAGAACACTGAGGCTGTTTACAAGAAGGGCCAGAGTCGTCTCTATTTCCTGAGGAGGCGCCGGTCATTCAATGTATGCAACACCATGCTGAGGATGTTCTACCAGTCGGTGGTAGCCAGTGCCATCTTCTTTGCTGTTGTGTGCTGGGGTAGCAGACTGAGGGCAGCAGACGCCAAAGGATCAGTAAGATCACTTTGTGTCACTTTGTCACTTTATATCACCACTACATCACTTTATTTAGTTGTACTGTAATTTACTTTAATAAGAAAGGCTGCTACACTTTACTGTACTTTAGTTCTGTAAGAAATGCTGCTACATTTTTACTTTTTACTTATCGCTCCTTATCACTTATTTAGTTTGTACTTATCTTATTTCAATTTGCTGCTAAACTGCACGGTGCGTATTGTTGTATATTGTATAAACCTACGTTTAACCACAATGTCCGTTTACACATTTAGCTATTGTTTGATTTATTTTATGTTAGCTTTATTTTGATTTGATTTATATTAGCTTATTGTCACCCTGATCCATTCCCACCTTTGTATTGAAACTGTTGCACTATAATTTCCCTCGGGATAAATAAAGCTTCTTGAATCTTGAATTTCTCATCAAGTTTTATCACTGAAAAAATAACAGGAAAACCAAAAAATGTACAATAACTGACAGTGTTGGTCAAACGAGGACATAAGGGTTGTGCCCACCATCCGGACAGAGAGATAATAAATCAGAGGTCAATTGCCTTGTCAGTCATTTCAAATGTCAATCGACAGACATCATCACAGGGTTTCCCCCAGCACTTTACAGCACCCCTGCTGCCTTAAAGGTTGAATATTTAGAATCTTTATTAAAAGCTATATTTAAATGAATAAATAAATAAATACACCCACGGGGTGTCTTGAGGTGTAAAGAATGAAAGTATTACTTTTCCATTTAAAAAAAAAAAGATTTAGTCAGAATTAATATTTAAAAATTTTAATCACGATTTGTCTTTACATATATTTTAAATTATTTTCAAGTTACTGAACAGTTCGACAAAGTCATTTCCCTTTTCAAAAGTATAGCCCTAAAAGAGGAAATAAATAAAGCACTTAGGCCAAAGAACTTTTCAGTACAGATTTGAAATCAGTTTTGTGCAATTTTGCCAACTTGTGCCAATGGACATTTCACAAAAAGTCATCTAAAGTACCTGTTTCACCCTCAGCAGTTCAGGATGCTGTCTCTAGGTGTTTGAAAAGGTTTGTTGTGTTACCATCAGATGTGTGCACCATGTGTGACTGTGTGGCGGGTTTGTGCAGAAGGGCGGCCTCTGTGAAGTGATGGATGTGCCTCCTTGTTTAACACATTATGAGTCCGCGATTGCAACTTGCGTGGTACATTTATCTGTTTTTTAAGGGGCATAATTACAGCTTGTAATTGTCATTCTACGCACAAGGGTAGACAGACAGCATCGATGCTCGCGTACTGTTAGGACACGGTAGTTTCGTTTACATTTTTTTAGCCATCACTTCCGGCTCCTCTCACTGCCTGTAGTTCACTATGATTGGTTGATCGGCATGTCTTTCATGCACTGAGGAGGACTAGCCAATAATGGGATTAGGCTGTGAAGAGCATAGAACAGCAGTGGATAGAATGTGCCCTATAGACGATACTACGATCTCTCTGCTTTGGCAGATCGTCAACATGTTTCTAATCCTTCACAATCTGATATCGTCATATCGCCCACCCCTAGCGACAACCCTATTCCATAAATGTGAATATTTTCTGGTTTCTCCCCCCCCCCTACAGTAAAACTGAAAAAACAAGACATTTGAGGATGTCATCTTAGGTTGATCCAATTTTTTTTTTTTCAGGGCTATTGGCCTAATAGTAGAAACAACTATTGGTGTTCTCCTGGCTTAAGGTTTAAGGCCATTAACACTGGCTAGCTCAATGAAAGTCAAGCTCGCAGTGGCGCAATAGCAAGAAGCAGCTGGTGTTCTGGTTCATTCAGGTGACATAGAGCAGGTAATATCTGGCTGATTTATGCTTCAAACAACCACAACTTACTACTATGAAATGCCAGAAGTATGACCTGCAGTAACCCTATGCAGTGGTAAAGAGGCCATGTTCCACTAATTTAAACACCACTGACAAATGACGACACACCTGATCCATGTGTTATTTGTTTTCACAATGTTTACAAGAGTGCATGTACTGGAAGTGGCATGGAAACACAGCTGCTACTGTGAGTACTTACGCTCTAACTTCATCCTCTCTGTAGAAGATTTCAGGCACAGTTTCCTCTTTCTTGGTATAGGCTCTGGTAAACGGCTTCACGTAGAGCGGGTCCCTCTTCGGTGGAAAAGCCTCATATACATCATACCAGATGGGTTTCTCTGTTGGCTTTATAACCCCAGAGCGCATCAGATCTCGAACCCTGTCCATCATAAGCATCACACAATTAATGATTTAATATCAACTGTAAAGAAGAGACTTACAAAGAGATGATTACATTTGTAGAGGCTATAAAGCTGCTCCAGAGTAAAATGTGGGTCTCTAGTAAATAAAAATTCTAAGAAGCAGCTATATCATTTTGCTCTTTTCCTTAGAAGAAAGGAAAGTGCCATCTATATTTTGGCAAAATGTCTACACATTTATGATCCAGAATTTTATCTTTCATAAGAAAATGTATCGTCTTTTTCTTACACTTCCTCAAATCAAATCAAAATTCAGTCAGTGCAGCAAGAAGCATTCACACTTGAAAGTGCAACTTGCAGGTTGAATTTTGATGATGCAATCTTTCTTTTAATAACGATATGAATAGTAGTAAATGCAGGATTTCATATGTTTTCCAATACATATGGGCAGAAATCGGAGGTTAAAGTGGCTTTTTTTTCAGCAGTGCTTCTACATATCTCTGGGTTTTTTTTTTTTTTTTAAATCACACACCCACATCAAATTATATAGCCACGGGTACTTGTCTTCACACACCATGCGGCCGTAGGCGATAGTAGCTTTGACAGTTTTAGTTTGCGTGAATCTGGCTGTTTTCTGTAGTTTTACTTGACATTTTACCATTTGTCATCATGGTGATATATGGTATTCGTAAATGACGCACTAACTTGAAGTCCGTAGCTTACAAGAAAGGACTGGAGCTTTGTGCCTGATTGAGTTTGTACAGGTGAATAGACAGTACTTCACTGATGCATCTACACCAGAAAACACTGTCGTGTAACGTAAGGGTGCTCTTTTTTTTCCCGGTGATATGATGGATTTTAGAGTGAGATATTGAAACCGACATACATGAGTAGTTTTGCATGGTAAATCGATACTAGAAAGGCATCACAGTACCCGGCTGTTAAAAACAATACTATTTCACGTTTTATTAGTATCTTTACTTTATGAACCTGAACAAGACTTGTTGAGTTGGTTCCACAGGAGGGGAGCTGAAGGCTCTGCCTCCCATTCTGCTTTTGGAGACTCTAGGAACGACGAGTAGCTCTGCATCCTCAGAGTGCAGCGATCTAGTCCGGTAATACGGTACTCTGAGCTCTTTAAGATACGACGGAGCCTGACCAATAAGAGCTTTGTAGGTAAGGAGAAGGATTTTAAATTATATTCTAGATTTTACAGGCAGCCAGTGCAAAGAGGCTAATACAGGAGAAATATGTTCTCTTCTATTTGTTTTAGTTAGTACACGAGCTGCGGCATTTTGGACCAACTGGAGACTCTTAACAGACTCCAGTTGGTCCAAAATGGGAGTCTCCATCTTGTCAGACTTTGACTCTGCCTCGTTTCCTCTTACCGAAAAAGGGCATTGATGTGACGTTGGGGGGCGGAGATACGTCCATCTGGCTGACGTTTACCTCCGATGAGAAGTGAGAGTCAGCAGCTAGCTGTCACTCAAGAAGCTGCAACCCTAATTATTCATAAACTTTAATCTCCAATAAACCTCACTACCAAGAAGACCCATTTCTGTCATAATTCTGTCCAAAAGTCGGCCGTTTATGATTTTGACAAAGGTGAACCAGGAAAAAAGCCGTATTCAGACCAGCTGTATGTTGGACAGCCACCTGCTGTACCGGAGGAAGAGTTACTCTGTCATTTTCCAATTCAACCCCTGCTCATGTATACGAGATGAACTTCAATAATCTGATTATTCCTTTGAGTGGGATAAGACCATTTTTGGGTTACTGATTGAGCTATGATCTAAACATACAGACTAGAATGCTTTTTTTTGTACCAGGCCTTAAACAGGTTTAAGGACGCTGTGAAAACGGCCTGTTTAACATGGGGATCAATGAGAAACTGCTCTATTGTGCAAACTACTCCTATTGGACACTCAGAGAAGTTTATTTGGCACTTCTGTATTGGATCAACCGGAAGTCGATGAGGTGGGGGTTCCGTGTCCGTGGTCCTTTTTTTCATCTTTTTTTTAAATCAATCTTACGTCATTTTCCTCCACATTGATTTACTTTGGTCTCTAACCTGCAAGTTGCACTTTAACGTTAACGTCCTGACGTAACTTAGATGCACCCCAGCTAACGTTAATGAGAACCTCGTGTAAAAGCCTAGTGTCAAAGCCAGACTTTTTCTTTTTAAATGTAACGTTAGCAACACTAGGTGGTCAAACAGACCTAACATGGTATGGTCTACGATAGTTGTGATTAAAGTGCCGTGCGGAAAACCGCACATGACGCCTGCCGAGTCCTTTAGCTCCCCGGAGCGACCATAACCTTCACCGACACCAGCTCTCGTTACAATCGCTGCATACATCCACGCTACTGCTGCAGAGCCTGTCTGGCCAACGTAACTGATTACACTTACTCAATAAATCCAACACGTATCGTTAATCTGTACTAACCAACATAGTTTTTTATTTTTATAAATGCTCGATCAGTCTGGTCTTGGTCAGTATCTTCAATAGAATCAAGGACATGGCTGATAGCTGCACTGTTAGCCACCTAGCAAAGATAACCACACGCTTATAAGCACAAAGTAAAACGCTGCTTCCTTACCTGGTGAATATAGTCCCAACCCTCTCTAGTCTGCTGCCAGCCATTTCTGTTTTTATCAACTGCTGTCACTGTAACAAGGGTCTTCTGTTAGCATGCCGGCATGTTCACCTTTCTGGACAGGATTTCTTCTTCTGCATTTTGCTTTATTGGCCCTTAGCAAACAACTTTTTGGTACATTACCGCCCCAGCTGGTTTGGAGTGTGGATCATGTTCTTTCACAGCCAATAGTATCCAGCTGCAGACGGTCCCCGTAATGTTGCTTTGCTGCCACCCTGTGGAATAGTCCGTCACTGCACCATCCTTCTCTGGTGAGACAAACCCTCAGATCACAATCAGAAATACTATATATAATATTATACAGATAACATATATTTGTAAAAACAGAAATATAAGACAGTATATAACTATATATATATAACTATATATATTTTATATTTTAGGCTATTATTTATTTTACATCTACCCTTGTTTACTTATTTGGAATAATGTAAGCTTACCGTTGAGCCCAGTGTGTCCAGGTCTTCATATTGTTTCTTAATTCCTGTTCCTTCTTGCACACCTCATTTCTCCCACTTTCCTCTGAGTTAGTTTTGTTGAGATCATTTGATTTCATTGGGCTCTTAAATGCAGGATCACCCTTAGCTTTTCTTCATCAAATTGTCAGATTTTATTGATTTTACTTCTTGATCCTTGGAAGGATATTATGCATCCTCTTGTGTATGCCTTTAATGTTTCCCAGAGTATGGCTGGGGATGTGTCTGGAGAATCATCAATCTCTAGAAACATTTTACTTTGCATTCTTAAATATTCACAAAAGTCTAAATCAGTTAATAATTGGGGGTCCATCCTCCAGAGTGGGGAGGGGGTTTGTAGTTTCTTTAAATTTCCCCTCGTTGCTCTGCTGGATATGGACGCAAAAAAAGCCTCACCAATCCAAAAGGTTTATTTCTTAGTTTATTCTGTGATGATCGTTTTAGGTGCGTTTCTTGTAGGAATGTAATATTGAAATGGAAATGTTTTAAGTGCCCCAATATTTAGTCCCTTTTAATTGGGTGATTCAGACCTTTTACATTCCAGGAGGTAAATGTCAAACCTTTACTTCCACTATCCGTTTATACATCAATATATTTATATTTATATCCCTGAATGCCACCAATAAAACATGAATATATTGGATTTTTTTTGGACCAACTGTGAATTTCATAATCATTACCACATACACAACTTCATGCCTGGCCAGTTGCCTAATAAGCTAAGACTTTTTATATCTACACAAAATGCCTATTTCTCTCACAGTAAAAGGTCACTCTCAAATGTGCAGCTTTATCACAAAGGTACAATGCAAACAGATGTTGCAAGTTTTGAGGGAGCGTTTGATTGCTGACTGAAGGAATCAGTCCACCAGAGCTGTTGCCCATGAATTGAATGTTCATTGCTCTACCATTAGCCGTCTCCAGAGTAATTTGAGAATTTGACAGTACATCCAACCAGCCTCACAACCGCAGACAACGTGTAACAACCCTAGCCCGGGAGCTCCACATCTTCACCTGCAAGATCATCTGAGACCAGCCGTCCGGGCAGCTGATGCAACAGTTTGTTTTCATAACCAAAGAATTTCTGCACAAACTGTCAGAAACCGTCTCAGGGAAGCTCATCTGCATGCTCGTCCTCCTCACCGGGGTCTTGACATGACTGCAGTTTGTGGTCATAACCAACTTCAGTGGGCAAAGGCTCACCTTCGATTACATCTGGCACTTTGGAGGAAAGTTCTCTTCACAGATGAATCACGTTATTTAGATGTACCGGGCAGATGGCAGACAGCTTGTATGGTGTCATACCCAGGGAATAGAGTGGACCATGGGGCCGGTGGGGTTATGCTATTGAATTAGAATTACTTTATTTTTATCCCACACGGGGAAATTCAATTTTCACTCTTATTATCATACATGTTACACACACAGGCCCGAAATACACACATGCACAACCAGGACCTATACATGCAATTGAGGAGAGATGTTAGAGCGAGGGGGCTGCCAGTGACCAGCGCAGAGAGCAGTTGGGGGTTCGGTGCCTTGCTCAACAGCACCTCGGCAGTGCCCAGGAGATGAACTGGCACCTCTCCAGCCACCAGTCCACGCTCCATATATGGTCCACACAGGGACTTGAACCAGCGATCCTACGGTTCCCAGCCAAGTCACCTATGGACTGAGCTACTGCCGCCCCCTGGCAGGTTCATAAGAGCAGCCATTGAAGAGGAGTGGACCAACATTCCACAGGCCACAATCAACAACCTGATCGACTGTATGTGAAGGAGATGTGTTGCTCTGCGTGAGGCAAATGGCGGTCACCAGTCCCGTGCACAGACATTTTGAGGGGCAGGTGCTCAAAAAAAAAAAGGGGCACCCCTCTCAGGATCACAAAACAATGCACTGAATCAGCAGTGGGTGAGTACCCCATGTTCCATATGAGTACTCCATTCACACATTTACAGAGAACCATTACTTTTGGAATGACTGACACTCAGGATCTTTGGGATATACTATATCTAATTGACAGGACCCCACACTGTAGCACATGGAAATGAAGCTCTCATTGCACCTGATGTGAAATGCAGCTTTGCAATTACCTCCTTTCCTTCATTAACAGCTGGATAGGATGTTTATTTGGCTATGACTGCTTGGTCAATGGATTACAACAGTAGGCCTCTCCAGACTGTAACTGTCGGTGGCCCAACTTCAAGTAGGTGACCATAGTGGTACTTTTTCTGCAGACAAATTCAATGGACAAATTGTTATGTGGCAAAGTTTTAATAATATGTAAGGTAAATTTACACGATATAGATTACTGTATGTGTTCTGCTGTTGACCAAACTTGTATATGTTAAGCTCGACTATAATGCTGACAAAATACTTACTGTATATTCAGGTAAGTAGCCTAATGTTTGCTTTTCAATTAAATTAAAATCTGAGCTTTTAAAGGCTTTGGACTATTGTATTGAAATGACAATATGTAGGCTTGCCTAAAACTACAAGTCCATATTGTGTGGTAGGAGAGATAAATTATAATTTACTAGGTTATATCTCAAAGCTTTTGCTCTTGAGCGTACTGTGAGAGGTTATTTAATTCATGGTTCATTGTATATATTGTGAGAAGAGTTATGTTATTTATGTATGATGGTTGAATTTTTTGGCGCCCACCACCAGGCGGGGCTGGTGAGGCAGATAGAAAGAGGCGTAGCAGATAGGAAGAAGAAGTCAGTTATGCTGTTGTAACCAAAGAAGAAAAGACAAGTTTCTGTCCAGACCATAGACATATAAAGAGTAGACGCCTCATCGAACGTTGGGTCTACTGGCGTTGACGAGCGGTGGGGCCGCCATCTTGGACCGGTCGCCCGCTCCACTCAGTGTAAGGACAGGACACAGTTCGGCGTATTTTAATATTCATAGTGGGATTAACAGTAATAGAATATTCTGATATATGATATATGTGATGTATGATAGGTGTTTTACAAACACTTTAAATATAAACACAACAATAGAAATCATTTATAGAGTATTAATAGGCTATATTTCATACATGAATACATAAATCTCTCTCGCTCACTCTCTCTCTTTCTCTCTATCTCTCTCTCTCACACACACACACACACACACACACACACACACACACACACACACACACACACACACACACACACTCAGAGAAAATTAAAATACATATAAATCAAGAGTATCAATACAATTAGGTCAGAGAGAGAGAGATGACATTTTGGACACATCTAAATACAAGTCAAACAGACACACTTCCATTTAAAGCACTAAACAAAAAAACAAGAGCCGAACCCTATATGTTTATAAATATTCAGAAATGATCCATGCTCTGCCAGTCGCATAGTCGTGGTAGTGGAGAGGAGAGGGAGGGTCCACATTTGAGCGAGTGTGTGTGGTATAAAAATATACATAACATTTTGTTAAATCGATCATTTTCACACTGTTTTGTTCTTGCACAATTACCAAGTGTAGAGTGTAGCTCTAATTGATAATTTTGTGATGTTGTAGGAGTACTTTGTTTAGTATCTAAAATGACTGTGTCCTTTGTTTTTAGGCAAGGTCTAATTATGTGAATGTCTTCTTTATTACATATTTTAATTATGTAGTAATTGTATTTAATGTGCAAACAAAAACACGGGGCATAGTTCAGTAATATCCATTTTAAATTATACAAACGATTTAAGATTTTTCCTTAGTTCAATAAATGTATGATTTTTTCTTTTCAGACTGTTTCAACTTCTGTGGTACAACTGAACTAAAAAAGCCTGGACTCATCAGTTCTGGTTTACAAACATGTGACGTTCGTCCTGCTTTAAGTGGAGCTGTGGAGAACCAAGTAAAAATGTATGGAACATTTTGTTCAGCTGTGAAAATATCGGGCACAGAGTGGAAATACATGTTCACGCTTGCCTCGTAAATCTCTAATTCATTCTTTATAATAAACCCCACATCATGTTGCTCCTGTTTGATGAAACAGTTTAACAGCAAAGGATATTGATCAGATTCTGCCACTTCTCCTTTGATAGTCTAAACTTTTAAAAAAAAGTGACATGACATGAAAAATCATCTCATAATTCATCTCAATGTCATGTTCAATATTTAAAAAAACAAAACTGAGAATATCTGAGGTGACCTGAGATTAACTGTCTCTGAAGTGTCTTCCTCTCATGAAACCACAGCACATCCTCCGCTGACCTACTGCTGGAAATGTGCAATCCATTTACACTAGACCACATGTATGACGATCCCTCTTCTCCCTGCTTCTCCTTTCATATCTACACAGGCATGCACACACACATCTGGCCGGGGGGTAAATTAACTAACATTCCCACAGAGGCTAATCTCCATGCCTCTACTGTGACGAGATAATAATAATATAATAAGGGACAGCAGCTCCTCTGGCAGCTAAATATGTATCTACCTGCCACAGCCTGAGGGACTCACCATAACATTCAAAAATGCATGGATTTATGTATAATTGTTTAAAATTGTACTGGACCGTACTGATTATGAATTGTAATATTGTCCAACGCGTCTAAAGAGTAGACGCCGCATCGAACGTTGGGCCGCGAGAAATGCGGCCGCCATCTTGGACCGGTCATTCTCCCTGATAAGTTCTATGAGTGACTCGTTGAGCCTATGAGTTGAGCAGCAGAAGGAACAAGATGCCAGAGCACTGTGCAGCGTATTCCTGCTCTGATCTAATATTACAATATCACAATTCATAATCAGTACGGTACAGTACAATTTTAAACAATTATACATAAATCCATGCATTTTTGAATGTTATAGTGAGTCCCTCAGGCTGTGGCAGGTAGATACATATTTAGCTGCCAGAAGAGCTGCTGTCCCTTATTATATTATTATTATCTTGTCACAGTAGAGGCGTGGAGATTAGCCTCTGTGGGAATGTTAGTTAATTTACCCCCCGGCCAGATGTGTGTGTGCAAGCCTGTGTAGATATGAAAGGAGAAGCAGGGAGGAGAGGGGTTGTCGTACATGTGGTCTAGTGTAAATGGTTGCACATTTCCAGCAGTAGGTCAGCGGAGGATGTGCTGTGGTTTCATGAGAGGAAGACACTTCAGAGACAGTTAATCTCAGGTCACCTCAGATATTCTCAGTTTTTTTTTTTTTTAAATTGAACATGACATTGACATGAATTATGAGATAATTTTTCATGTCATGTCACTTTTTTTTTTAAGTTTAGACTATCAAAGGAGAAGTGGCAGAATCTGATCAATATCCTTTGCTGTTAAAGCCTGTGAATGTTCTCATTCGTCCAGGTCATCGTTATCCTCAAAGCAATTTCAGTCAAAAACAACTGGACTGGTTGTTTGTCTAGGAAGACGTTTCACCTCTCATCCAAGAGGCTTCATCAGTTCATGTACGCATCTGACCAGGCTGGGACTGGTCCACTGTTTCATCAAACAGGAGCAACATGATGTGGGGTTTATTATAAAGAATGAATTAGAGATTTACGAGGCAAGCGTGAACATGTATTTCCACTCTGTGCCCGATATTTTCACAGCTGAACAAAATGTTCCATACATTTTTACTTGGTTCTCCACATCTCCACTTAAAGCAGGACGAACGTCACATGTTTGTAAACCAGAACTGATGAGTCCAGGCTTTTTTAGTTCAGTTGTACCACAGAAGTTGAAACAGTCTGAAAAGAAAAAATCATACATTTATTGAACTAAGGAAAAATCTTAAATCGTTTGTATAATTTAAAATGGATATTACTGAACTATGCCCCGTGTTTTTGTTTGCACATTAAATACAATTACTACATAATTAAAATATGTAATAAAGAAGACATTCACATAATTAGACCTTGCCTAAAAACAAAGGACACAGTCATTTTAGATACTATACAAAGTACTCCTACAACATCACTTTCTTTACCAATTAGAGCTACACTCTCATTGGTAATTGTGCAAGAACAAAACAGTGTGAAAATGATCGATTTAACAAAATGTTATATAAATTTTTATACCACACACACTCGCTCAAATGTGGACCCTCCCTCTCCTCTCCACTACCACGACTATGCGACTGGCAGAGCATGGATCATTTCTGAATATTCATAAACATATAGGGTTCGGCTCTTGTTTTTTTTTTTAGTGCTTTAAATGGAAGTGTGTCTGTTTGACTTGTATTTAGATGTGTCCAAAATGTCATCTCTCTCTCTCTGACCTAATTGTATTGATACTCTTGATTTATATGTATTTTAATTTTCTCTCTCTCTCTGTGTGTGTGTGTGTGTGTGTGTGTGTGTGTGTGTGTGTGTGTGTGTGTGTGTGTGTGTGTGTGTGTGTGTGTGTGAGAGAGAGAAAGAGAGAGAGTGAGTGAGAGAGAGATTTATGTATTCATGTATGAAATATAGCCTATTAATACTCTATAAATTATTTCTATTGTTGTGTTTATATTTATAGTGTTTGCAAAACACCTATTATACATCACATATATCATATATCAGAATATTCTATTACTGTTAATCCCACTGTGAATATTAAAATACGCCGAACCGTGTCCTGTCCTTACACTGAGTGGAGCCGGCGACCGGTCCAAGATGGCGGCCCCACCGCTCGTCAGCGCCAATAGGCCCAACGTTCGATGAGGCGTCTACTCTTTATGTCTATGGTCCAGACTAGTACAAAAAGGCTAAGTCACCAATCAAAGATGGCGGTGCTTTGGGGGTAGTATACATGCGTGGTAAAATCGGTTCTGCAACTGCCATTATGCTCAATAGGTGGCGCACTATCATAGAAAGATAACAGCGCAGCTCCAGTTACACTATGCATCTGTCCATACTTGCCAACATTTGGTTGCTAAAAATAGGGAAAATAATTTTTTATCGGTACAAGGTGTAATTTGTCATTTCTTGCCTAGTATATTAAATCTGGTGAAGGGAGCTTCTTCTGAAAATGGTGTTTCTTTGATATTCAATAAATGATTATTAGGGACAATGAAAAAAAAACCCTGCTATTTTACTTGTTGAAATGAGTACCAGAAAGCTAAATAATAAGGTAGTTACACTGCAATGCATTTAGTATGCAGTATTTGCACATCAAATGAAAGTTGGGTGCTGAAAGTTGACTTCTGCCCTGAATGCTGATGAATAATGAAGCCGAGGCGGCCCACTTGCGGCGTTGCAGAGAGTTCGCAGGCTACCGTTGCATTGTGGGTAATGTAGTTTTGGTGCGTGAAAAACACCAGCAGCTGTGGCGTGGGGGCCGGTTCTAATACAAATCAAATATCATCCCGGGGGCCAGCATAATTCAATAGCGGGCCTTGACTTTGACACCCATGATCTAAAGGATTAAGTGGCTGTTTTCAACATTACACATCTTACAAAAGGCATGGTGGGCACAACACCGGCTGGCTATAACCCAGGAAAACGTCTCGGTCCAATGTGTGTTGAACTTCGAAGCATATTTTCTTTTTTCTTCAATTTTTCTTTTCCTTTTCGGTGTGTCAGGTGTCACTGCATCCATCTCTTTCCTGTGTAGTCCAAACGCTGAGTCGAAAGCCAGAAACCGGCCACGAGTTTTTGGACATTATATATTTATTTAAATTAGCCGAAATAACAATAGTTTATACTGTATTAACAGTTAAGCAAAGCGATGTTTAAATTCTTTAGTGAGCTTTTTAAAATTTCAATCCCCTGACTAAAATTGCCAAAGCAATTGCCAAAATACCATCTAAAGAAAATAGTAATATAAGCTTTACTTTCCTCTCCTAAGCACTATCTTGAATATAACTGTAACATTGTTAAAGCAGAAGAGTTGAGTCTCTGCTGGGCTTTACGGAGACGTGACCTAAGCTGCTGGATGTGTTTCACTGTGGCTCTTTTAAGCCGCGCACTCCTTCTCCTGCCTATAACTCGATTTTGGTGGAGTCTAAAATTAAGAAGACACACATTTTTAGTAGAGGGTCTCAAGATAATTATGAGCCTTTTGATTGGTATCCAAAACATTTTTCCGAAGATTATCTCCTTTTCCCAACAAGTTTGGAATTGAATGGGCGAATGTGCTTCCAGACCATCGGACAGCCACTTAAACACGCTTACAGGGTTGCCAGCTACTGTTACAAATATCCCCCACAAGCTTACGTGTTTCCTTCACTGTAAAATCTGGAGATAGAGAGATTGGAGATAGCCTTGGTTTCTGTTCTTTTAGTGGTTCAAAAGTCCAAAAGTAAAACCAGCCTAAATCTTGGACAAGGAGTTTCCAAACAGTGGTTTCCGGTTCACTGGAAAAAAAAAAGTGTACCACAGGCGGGAGCCAGGAACAGAATAAAAAAAAACATGGAGGACAGCAATGAAGCAGGTGGCCAGTGGAGGGAGAGGGAAGTTTTAGACCTCATTTGTATCTGGGCTGCTGCCACACACTGTTTTTAGCATTAAGCCATAAAGTCTGGTTGCCGTTGCCATGTTCGTTTCGATAAACACTGTTGTGGCATGATTTCATCAATGATCAACTGCACATGTGGGTCACATCAGGAGCGTGAGCTGTTCACACTGCAATCCTTAGATTGGCCACATTTAAGGACGTAATGTGAACAGACAAACAAAAAATCAGATTTGAGCAATAAATCTGAATTGTGCATTAAGACCTGCAGTATGAACGGAGCCTAAGATCAGAGAGAAACCTAAAACATGCAGGGCAGTGGCCTTCCAGGAGCAGGATTGGACACCCCTGGCTTAGGGCAAAAACACTATGTTGACCTACCTGGGTAGGTACCTACCTACCCTATCCTTGGGCCTGTTTCACAAAGCACGTTAAAAAAACTCTGAGTCTAACCCTGAACTCTGAGTTGATCTACTCTGAGATAGGAAACTCTGAGTTTTCAGTTCCAGAACAGCAGATTTGCGTTAGGTTGATCAACTCAGAGTAGTTTTACCTGGAGTTAAGCGCATGCACCACAATTATAAAAAGACAGCATCAATGGAGCCCTGATTCGACGAGTCACCATGGCAACGGGGAAGCGAAGGGCTAAGCTACAACTGGAACTGTATATATTAATGCGCTCATACGTGAGTTTGAACAGGTTTACACCGAAAGTGTAACACCGCTGCAGCAGCAAAAGAGAGGGAGACGGTGCGGGAGAACATTGCTGCTCGGGTCAGTGCATAAGTTTAAATGTAGTCCTGTTCCAATCACAATAATATCACAGGGGAAACTGCTTGAGTGGGAGCCTATTAGTTTATTTCATTTAAGTGCAACCCCGCGGGGGAGAAGCGCACTTGCCAGCAGCTTAAGATGAAACATAAAAACATTGTTCAAACAGGTAAAACATCGGCACAATCTCATGGTGACGCCTCATTTTGAGCATGTTTTACATGGTAAAGTAAATATTACCGTAAGTGGCTGTTTTATATGTTGTATGAAAACTCCCATTTGCAAAAAAAACGCAGCGCAACACACAACATCTGCTGTGATATAAGAGCATTACTGGTTGTTAATGTTGGAAATGTAAGGACGGATGAGATGGACTGTGACATGAAACGGTGTTGTGCGTATTCAGCCCCCCTGCCATGAAATGGACCCCCTCGCATTATAGATGATATTCTGGATCAGAAGGCTGTTGTTTCCACCTATAGGAGTAGTTTATATACCGGTAACCCAACTAAAAGCACACACTTTTGAACCTATGAATTGCAAGAAAAGCTGGGATTATATTTAGGAAACGCTAAGTCAAATACATTCAACTTGCTCAAAAGATCCATTTCATTCATTTTGTAATTATGGCTGCAGTATATTAAGGCCGTCTATGCGTGGTCTGATAATCATCTCCCGACGAATATGTAATTCTCTTTGCGGAAATGCGTCACCTTCATCCACGGGATCGTTATCAAAAGGACATGCCATGGTAGTGGAAATATTCACCACCTAATATAACTAATGTAGGCCTACTGAACGATTTTTATACGTTGTATAAAAAAACTCCCTTTTGCAAAAAAACCCAGCGCAACACACAATATCTGCTGTGATATGAAACGGTACCGCTCAAAAAGAGAATTGCCTGGAAATGCAAGAACATCTATAATCAATAGTTTGATAATCATCTCCTGAGGAATATTTAATTCTCTGTGCAGTAATTCTGCACCTTCATCCACGGGATCATTATCAAAAGGACATGCCATGGAAGTGAAATAGTCGCCACCTAATATAACTTCTAATGTCTGATTTTTGCCATGATTTTCTGAAAAAACTGACGACAGAACTATACTACGCCAAAACTCGCCCGCTGACTGAATGAATGAGGAAATCAAACACCGTGTGTGGCTGAAAGAGGGCGGAGACAGAGAGAAACTGAAGGTTTTCTGAGAAAAACCTGGTCCCGACCAGGTTAGTTTCAGAGAGCATGTTACCATGGTAACTGACCGAGAGGTTAAGTTACCTCTCTTTGTGAAACAGGTTAGAGTTACCCCTCTCTCTCTGGTTTGAGTTACCTCCCTTTGTGAAACGGAAAACTCAGAGTTTCCCTCATTTCAGGGTTAACAGACTCAGAGTTTTCACTAAACCTGCTTTGTGAAACAGGCCCCAGGAGTGGGACCTGATTATATTCGGGTTAGGGAATACCAGGGTTTCTCAAACACCATGTAAACACCATACCCCAGGCAAAATCTAGATCTAGTTCTAGACCTAGAGAACTCCTTTAGTAACCAGAGTTCTCTTGCATGTAAACATCTTACCCGGCTTAATATCAGGTTTCTTGTTTCTTGCATGTGCCGGGGTTATAACTCCCTCCTCCCCACTCTGCGGCGGTAGCTTTTGACCCGGAAATAGAATAAACCAGGAAGCAACGTCGCCAAAAACAACAAAAAAAATAGAGCGTTACCTTTAAACCGAGGGAGGACTTCGCCACGGCAAGTAACATCACTACCAAGAAGACCCGTTTTGGTCGTAATTCTGTCCAAAAGTTGGCTGTTTTTGATTTTGACAAAGGTGAACCGGAAAAAAAGCTGTATTCATTCCAGCTTTATGTTGGCGAAGCACCACCTACTGTACCGTAGGTTGAGTTACTCTGTCATTTTCCCATTCAACCCCCTGTCATGTATACAAGGAGAACTTCAATAATCCCCCCCCTGATAAAACTGCACATTTTCGAGTGGCCTTATTGTGGTATAATCATCATCAATCACTTATCATGTTGTCTAATCCCCATCTTGTTATGCCACATGTATTAAATCAAAACAAACATAGGCCTACTGCAGCCGCAGTGAAGTTGTCTCTTAGCGGTGAAGTTGTCTCTTAGCGGTGCAGCTGTCTCTTAGCATTGAAGCTGTCTCTTAGCGGTGAAGGTGTCTCTTAGCGGAGAAGTTGTCTCTTAGCGGTGAAGTTGTCTCTTAGCAGTGAATTTGTCTCTTAGGGCGCACTCACACTGTCCTTCCGCACCGGGCCAAAACCGTTTTTTCGGCTAAAGCCTTGTGCGTTTGACTAGTGTGAGTGCACCCGCTCCGCGCATAACTGCGGCCAGCAGGCCGTCCACGGCCCGGCTGAGAGAGGTGGGCTTTTGTAGAGCGCGTTTGCACATGTAAGAGCACGAGCGTGCGCATGTGTACGAGCACTCATTTAGCGGCTGGCTGGCTGGCTGGCTAGTTAGCTAGCTAGCTTGTGCTCCTGCGAAAGCTGCATCACAACACCAGGGATAAATAAATGGTTTTAAACAACCTTTAACACGTAAGTTAAATTGGTATGGTTAAAGTAGGAAGTCAAGGCTGTCCTCAACAAGAAGAAGGCTGCCCTCAGGAGCAGGGACAGGGAGGCCATGAAGGCAGCACAGCAGTAGGTGAAACACTGTGTGAGGGAAGCTAAGGACAGCTACAGGAGAAAGGTTGAGCAGAAACTGAGGGCGCACTCACACTGTCCATCCGTACCGTGCCCAAACAGGTTCCACGGGTAAAGTCTAGTTCGTTTGACCAGTGTGAGTGCAACCGTACCACGCCTAGCCACGGACCGTTTTGGAGAGGTGGGCTTTTATAAAGCACGGGGGACAAGTACCCTAAAGCACAGGGCACGGTACGGACGGATAGTGTGAGTGCGCCCAAAGGGAGAACAACATGAGGGAGTTCTGGGCAGGTGTGAGGACCATCACAGGTCACAACACAAAGACATGAGCTACAGGGGGGGCAATGGAGAGGGTGAACAAGCTGAATGACTTCTTCAACAGGTTTAACCAGCCATTGTCCCCCCCACCCTCACTGCAGCTATCTCTGCTATCTCTACCTCACTAACAGCGACAGGCGGAAGGACACCACATCTGACACTGGTCAGCAGCAGTGGAGCCCCTCAGGTCACAGTGCTGGCCCCTCTTCTCTTCATCCTGTACACCTCGGACTTCAGCTACAACTCGGCCACAACAGCTCTCTGCTGCCTCCAAGACGAAGGAGCCGGTCATTGATTTTGGGAGGTCCTGACCAAGACAGCGACCAGTCCTGCTAGAGGGAGCTGAGGTGGAGGCTCAGGCTGTGGCTGGACTACACTGTGGTGTGCTGGGGGGGCAGCATATCCAAGAAGGACACCTCCAGACTGGATAAACTGATCAGGCGGGCCAGCTCGGTGGTCGGCATGAAACTGGACACACTGTTGACGGTGGAAGAGAGGAGGACACTGGACAAACTGCTGGACATTATGGACAATGGCAGCCACCCCCTGCACACCGTCATTAACAACCAGAGGAGCCTGTTCAGTGGAAGGCTGCTCCTGCCCAAGTGTGGGACCAACAGGCTCCAGAACTCCTTTGTCCCTCAGGCCATCACACTCTACTCCTCACTCGGGGGGAGGAGGAAATAAAGAGGACAGAAGGGAAGGAGTGGGAGCCACTTACTGTGCAATTAATAATCTACTCTTACAGACCTGGACACTTATCTTCTTTTCTTTGTGCAATAACTTTATCCACCACTTAAGTGCAATAATTTAATCTTACTGCTCATTTCTGTCATATACAGTCATACATATTTTACCTTATGCATTTTCTATACATTTAACTTACCTGATTTCATCTTCCGGGAATTTTATTTTACCTGTGCATCTACCTCATATATATTTAACTGAGAGTTTATTGTTTACTTTTATTGTTTTTTTATACTTGCTATATTTATTTAGCTAAGAGTTTATTGGTTATCTTATACTGTATTTTTTTGTGTTTTTGTAAGCTGCTGGAAATTCAGTTTCCTTGCGGGAGTCACTCCAAAGGGATCAATAAAGAGAAGTCTAAGTTCATTTGCAATTAGAAACATACTTATAAATAATAAATAAATGGAATAATAGAATAATAAAAATAAATCATTAATAAAATGTAGACGACAGGTACAGAAAAGATTTAGTAAATGAGAATCGCAGTTGCATTGCTAAGGATAACCATGGTAACCTATTGTAGTTGACCAAAAAAAATACAAATGTGATCCTGAAAACTAGCATAATAGGGCATCTTTAATTACACTGGCACCAATGCAAAATTCTAATGACGGAATGACTCTTTTTTCTGTAGATGGTCTTTTTATGGGATTCGTTGATGGCACTGGAGATGGTGGGTAAAAAAAGAATGATTGCTAAGCTGTCCTCCCTGATAGACAACATATCCCACCCACTGCAAGACACTGACAGCACATAGCAGCTCCTTCAGTGACTGGCTGCTTCACCAATGCTGTGTGAAGGAAAGATACCTCAGGTCCCTCCTTCTTGCTGCTCTCAGTCTTTAAAAAAATCAACCAAAATCTGCTCCAAGTAGACTGTGCATACTAAAACTGACAATTCACCTGTGTATTATCAATGAACACCTAATGGTACAATGCCGATATCTCCTCTGTGCAATACTGTGAATACTATGTATTCAACTTTCCAGTCGGTTACTTATCATATTTTGTTTTTTACTGTTGCATGCCTTTTTTATGGTTTCTTTTTTAACAATTTACTTGCGTTTTTACTGTTAACTTTTTGACATTTATATATTTATTAATATCTTGCATCTTCTACTGTTGTAACACTGCTGTGGAATATGTTCCCCACTGTGGGATAAATAAAGGATTATCTTATCATATCTAATAGAATGAAAAAGAAATATAAAATGATACTATTCTTATATTTTAAAAAGGAAATAAAAGGGGAGAGCTGTATAACCAAAACAAACTATATACACAGTGCAAAGTGTTTGCCTAAGCAAACTCATCAAGGGCAATCCAGAAAAAGGACATGCTCTCAGTCTCTCAGGACATTATTTTGTTTGTGATTTTGATTTCAGAACTCAGAGTACACAGGCAGCGTAAGCTTATTGCTGTGAGGGAAAAAAAGAGAGTGAACTTTAAACTCTCCTTGTCAGGTGACTGCAGATAAAACTACTGTATGGGGCCCTGACTCAACAGGACCTGGAACATTAGACACATCACTGTAACACACAGTTCCTCACAAGGAAATACTCCACCTGCAAAACGCATGCTGTATTTTTGTTATGAATCGAAAGCCCAACAACAGGAACATAGACAGGTTTTGTAAAGGGATCTGAGAAACCCTAAATGCAGAGAGAAGTGACTGTTTGTCAGAGGGTGGCTTTTCAGGTTCCACAACAGGGTGCGTTTAAGAGCCCTGGGACACACAGGCTGGTAAAGCCAGGTTGAGTTGAGGAATGTCAGCACGTAACAGGGTGGTGTACAGTGAGGAACGGAGGGAGGGAGTCTATCAGAGGAGGGACAAAGAGCAGGAAAGAGAGAGAGTCATAAATGCAATAATTACAGCTTAGGCAGAAATAAGTGACGCACTCCTGGTTCCACAGGCTGTCTTCGTAGCTAACAACACTGCTTTCACTGACAGGAGAGAGAGGGCCCACAAACCACTATCGGCTCTCAATTGTTCTTGGAGGGCTTTTCATTTCTAGTCATGGATTTGCTCCTGGATTCTGGCTAATTCAGACAGATTTCTCTCTCAGAACAGAATTTTCCTAATTTCCTTTTTGTTTTTTGAAGTTGGGGGAATCACTTACCATGTCTGTGACTGCCCTGTTCAGAGGCAAGTGGGGTACCAAGTCACAGGAAACCCCAGAGAAGCATCAAGCAACTGTAGTTCAACCCAGACATGAGGACGATGATGATGAGGATGACTCTAAAGTTGGTTTCAACAGAGACCCTATCCGCAGGAACTCCCGCTTTTATCGGTCAATGAGGAAGAAGAGGATGGTCTCATCTGAGCAGTCTGAAAGTAAGAAAACATCAGATCTCTGCTGTGCTTGTAATTTAACATAACATTGCTGCTGGACCTCACACCACCTCTTGTCTCACAAGTTAAATAACATTGTTTGCTCCTAAAGTAAGACTATTTAGCCTAATTCAAACCTGTTTTCACTTATTTAACTAAATGCAAAATCAACATTGGCAGGCTTCATTGGAGAGCATCACACTGCAGTATTATGGTTAGGAATTAAATTCTGTGTTTGCTTTGGTAATGGAGTCTGTGTATATATTGTATATCACTGCTATACATTGTTGTCCCATTGGCGGTTTATACAGTTGTCATTGAGTGTGGAAAAAGGCTTGGTGCTTCTAGCCTTCAGTAGACATCTACATGACCACAACCTGAGAAACTAGTTTTGTTTGAACAGCACAATAGAGTGATACCTGTACTTCCTAAAGGTCCACCTAAGAATTTGTTTGTATGTTAAACTGAAACAACCAAATATATGTGATATCCTCCTGGTATTAAGGTCTGAAATAAATCGAACAGTTGTTCTGATTAGAGTTTTATTTTAACCTGCTTTGTGCTTCAAAGCAGATCAATACTCAACAGTCTGTAAGAAGCACAGAAACTGAATAACAGTGATGATTTATGTCGCCAAATGTATTGTAGTGTTTTTATCCTATACATTAGTCATTGTTCTTTATAGGAGAGCACCATATTCATAGAACCACACCAAATGCAACAATAAAGTGCTTGAGCTTAGACTTTGCCCGGCATCTCAGATAGGCCTCAAAGGGAAGGATTAAAGGGATTACTTAATACATAACTAGACAGTCAGCATTAGGGCTGTAGCGATACACTAATCTCACAATACGATACGATACACAATATTCAGCTCACGATACGATATATATATCACGATATTCGGCTAACAATACTATTGAATTTAATACGATTCGATACGATACATTTACATCATTTTCTGAAAGATTTTAAATGGACAGTGCGATTTTGGTGACATCTTGTGAGTGTTCCATTGACTGGGATTGACTTAATAAAAACTGAAAGAATCAATTACAGAATATATGGCTCTGACTGGACAGCAGAGATTGTAACAAGTCACTTTTTGCAAGTCTCAAGTCTCTGAGGGGAAGTCCGAGTCAAGTCTCTGATGGCAGCAGAAAGTCTGAATCAAGTCTCTTGTTGTTTTAATAAATAATAAAATAGAATTAAAGTGCAACTGTATTGTATAATTACACAAAGTCTCAACTCATGACACCTTATAATCTAGTGTAAATAAAGTCTGCTGCTCCCTTTACCTGAACTAATTACAGACACACCTGAAACTCCAGGCCCTGCTCTCATTGGAGGATTTTAAAGAAGTTTGAAATAACCTTCCTTTGATACATTTTTATTGTATTATAGTCATGTATTTTGTATTGGCTGCTCATTCTGTTTGTCAGAAACGTCAGTCGTGCTGCTGTCTGTCTCAGGACACTCTGAAAAAAAAGAGATGTTTAGTGTCAGCAAGCTCTTCTTGTTAAATAAATAAAAATCCTCCAGCCCCTTAAACTCAATGTGATGGTTAAAGCTAATAACGCAGAAACAGTAACGTAATGTGGTCAACAATAAACCCGTATCGTAAACTTGACTTTAGCTGACATTAATAATTAACATGTTTCTCCCAGTTTAACGGCGTTAGCCAGCAGATGGAGGCAGCACAAATAAGAAAACACCTTTCAAAAATATGTAATGTAATGAACGCCAATCAAAAAATGAATCTCTCACAAAGCTAACATTAGTAGCAGGATAACGTTGATAGTTTATGTGGCCGAGCTTAACACAGGTGTTGCTTTCTGTGATTCTTTTGTTTCGGCTTTGCCTGAAGTTATTAAAGCCAAACAATATGAGAAACAGTAATAAAACTGCAGCAGCAGACCAGGGTAAAGTTAGTTTGAAGTCGGATATTTGAATAGACTGGGACCGGAGTAGGTCTGTTGATTATCCAAATTAAAACTAACTTCACCTCAACAGCAGCAGGTGATGTGCTCTCCGTGTCATCTGCAGAGTGTGGCCGCTCACACATCTCTGTGGGAGAGAATTACTTTCTGCTCCTGATGTTAATTCTCCAAAAAGTACATAGATAAAAAGATTGTGCACAAGTCTCAAACCTCGAGTCCTCATCTCTGAGTGCCAGGGGGATTTGGATGGGACTTAATCTATGGATACTTGCGGCCAAAAAATCGATACTTTCTGTGGAAACAAAATAATGATTTATATCGCAGAATCTATAAAATCCTACAGCCCTAGTCGGCATCGGCAGAAAAACAAAATAAAATTTCGTGAAAACTTTGCCCATTGCATTTCACCAGTTATATGGACATATGGTGTTTGCTTTGATAGCATGTCTGATAACCCCACACAAGATTACTGCACAATGTGGCCACTACAAATGTAGTTTATCTGTAGTTACTGTGTTACATGCAACTGCTATTTCTTACTGTATTAATGATCAGTGAAGAGAACCAGTGGCTGAATTTACAAAACCTATAATTTCAAAGAGAGTGCTGGTGGTCAAATACTGAGACAGTTCTTAGAGCAATAGAGTTAGTGGTAAAGTGGCAATGCAATAGAAATTAAATTGAATGATTTAATTGTGGGGCTTTTCAAGACTTTTCAAATTTTATCAAACCAAATTGATCAAATTTGGATAGTGAAACGAGTCATTTTGCAGGGGTTGTGTTGCTTGAAAGAGTTTATCCATGGATTTACAGACGTCTATTTTGCCATGTAACCGGGCATTCACACCAAAAGTGATGGAGGCGAGTAAAGCGACAAGCTTCCATTCAAAATCAATGTAAATGACGCAATGACACGTGATGTCGCTTCCGCGACATTAATGCGTTGATCGCGTCCATCGCCTCATCCCGTGTGTCGCTTCAAGTTGAAAAATTGTAACTTTTCAAGCTACAACACGTGACGCTGAGACAGCCAATCAGCGCTGAGATTGCGGTAAGCGCCAGTTCTCCGTGAAACATCGAGGGGCTCCCCAAAGCCGCCATTGTTGCAGTCCTTGGGGGAAACCAGACTGTTCCTGTGGATAAAATATAATGGATATAACTATGAACTGTGGATGGAAGCGACCTGCCTTTAGGCATCTAGTCTGCCGGAAATCCAGATGAAGAAGAAGAACAAAGTCGTCAGTGCAGAGTGAAGCGTGTCTCCGGTCTGATCTACCGGAGACCGGGCAGCAGCCTGTACGGCTTCAGAGGTTAAATCAGCCTGATCTCACTGCAACGCAAAGGCTCTTTAAAGAGTCACACACTTCATCTGAGAATCCTGTTAGCACTAGCATAACTTCCCATCTAGCACAACAGCAGAGGAGGCTGAGCCGGGGGTTAGCTTCAGTTAGCTAGCTGCCTCGGTTGCTAGCTGCCTCGGTTGCTAGCTGCCTCGGTTGCTACCTGCGATTGAAGCGATGATCGAAAATGTGACAAATGTGATAAAGAGACGCGATACTCTCGTTCTTGGCGATTTAATCGCCTCCATCGCTCCTGGTGTGAACGCACTATAAGTCACTGGGAAAAAGCATTTTTGGGCCCAATGGCATCACGTGACTGCTAGAGAAGTTGTAATTCCACCATTTGGCCACTATGTCAAACTGTTTTTTTAAAGTCTGGCACACTTCCTGTGGGCCTGGTTTTAAATTGTTCAGAGCTCACTGGGAGTGACTGACGCAGTTTGGGAGACGTTCCTCTAAGGGCGCACTCACACGGTCCTTCCGCACCGCGCCCCAGGCTTTAGGGTACTTGTCCCCCCTCCCTCTCCCCTCTCCCCCCGCGCCCCAGGCCCGTTTGTACTCACACTGCCTGGGCCTCGCAAAAATGCTTCTTGCTGTCCATACGTCATCACGCCGTAACACGTCACACGCATTGATTGATGTCATCGCGATGCATCACTTTGTTTATAAATCTTTCCATAGATCTCAGAGTTTTTGTGCATCTTGTCCGACTGTTTTTGAATATTTTCATCGACCAAATCTGCAGTAAACACTCCACCTCCGCACCACACCAACGTGAACCTTTCGCCGCCATTGTTGTTGTTGTTAAATGTCCACGCATGGTCCATCCTTCTATTTTCTATGTCCGAACAGGCGCACATAAATGACGTCAGAACCGCCGTAGGCATCGTGCTCGTGCTCGTACACGTGCGCACATTCGTGCTCGTACATGTGCAAACGCGCTCTACAAAAGCCCACCTCTCTCAGGCGGGCCGTGGACGGCCCGCTGGCCGCAGTTATGCGCGGAGCGGGTGCACTCACACTGTCCTTCCGCACCGGGCCAAAACCGGTTTTTCGGGTCAAGCCTAGTGCGTTTGACCAGTGCGCCCTAAGTAGAAAGTAGAAAGCACATTGATATCGACAGATGAGTGAGTATCTACTTGTTCAGCTCGTTCTCTGTGACCAGTGTGGTTTGGAGGCATATCGAATTAGCAACCTAGCTAACTGGCCAGCTGTTGGTTTGTTGGCTGCTGGCTCGCTGGTTCCACCATCTTTTCATGCTGCACTGGTTACAGAGAACGAGTTAAACAGTGTGCTGGGTCTAACGGTCTGCTGTCCCACTGCTGCTGGCTCTAGGGCTCCCTTCTCTTCACTGCTGACCTCGCCAGCTCAATGTCCTTTCTATGACATTCTATATCTGTGGTGTAGAGACTTTTTGTTATTTAAGTTTCTAAATTGAGTGCATAGTTCCATTCTTTTGTGTTTATACGATGGAGAAAACTGTAGTACAGGATACTTTCCCAGTAATGTCCCCACAGGCACCCAGTTCCTAATATTATCAGAAATATATACATATTGCAATACTTTTATCAGTGGGTCATAGGCCCAATCCTCATGTTAATTCCTTTTGGCGATACATTTATTTAGAGGGAAATCCAATCTTAGTAAAAATAAAGAAGTTATTGTTAAAGTTTCTAATGGGAATACACTTAGATCAAGGGGAAACAGGCAGTCTAGTTCGAAGCATCGAAGGTGGCTGGCTTCTTACAAGTTTTCATATTTATATTATGTATGTGTGTATTTATCAGGTGTAGAAACAGGAAAAAAGGCATTGGGCCTTGTGCACGAATCACTGGTACGGACATATTTATTGTACAAGAGAATTTGTTGCATTCACAGATTTTCTAATATTCCCAGTTTTCTCTTAGGTAGAAACAAATCATATGTGTGGTCCAGAATTGCCGTATGAGTCGTATAGAAACAGTCTGCATCTCTCCGTAGTGGACAAATCACTTTCCTTGAAGAATGATAATGCCTCAATTAATTAATTTGGCATTTTATGCTTTACAGAAATCTCTTTAAAAAATAAAACTAAAGTAAACTCACTGCAAAATGAATGTTGTGTTTACCATCTTTATCATTATTACCATGACTTGCCAATTTACTAAGGTTTCGTAACATTTTGTTATAACTTTTTCTTACTTTTAGCCATAAGGTAAAACACAAAACAATTACAAATACAGTTCCAAAACATCTGTATAAAATGTTCCACTTCTGATTTACATCTTTGACAACATTTGGAAGTAAAGTTTATTAAGAGATCCCCCTGTGGTGTCAAGTATACTCAGACTGTCCTCACCCACAAATAGCCCTGTAGGTCCATTGTTCTTGAAGCTTATAACAACCCACATTATAACACCCACAGTTAGTTATTAGGCAACAATCTCCAGTGGTGGGAACAAACCACAGAAGCAAACAAGCAAAGTAATGTGATGTAGTTGTAATAGCCCAAAACCCCACGGAGGGCAGCAGGTTCAGAGGTGAATGGGTCAAGCAAACACAGGACTTTCAGGAGGCCAGTGTCTGTGCCCCGTGCGAAATCAAGAGTCAGCTGTGACCCTGTTTTTTTTTTTTTTTATTACCCAACTTCCATCTGTGATGTACTTTTGTACGTTACTCATTTTAAGCCAAACCATAATCTTTTTCAAAATTAAACCCAAGTATCTTTGTTGTCTAAACTTAAGCAATTGGTTTTGTTGCCTAAACAGTCTGATGTTGTTTTTGGATTTATAGGCAATCTCCCTATTCTGTCGTTAAGTTATGAGGACGTGTTAAGTATAATCTATACTCACACCAAACTGCAATTGCCTGAATTTAAAGATATAATCCCTAAGATTTTCATCCACTTAATTATCTGTTAAAGTCCTATCTGTCATAGAGTGAGTTGAAATAATGGTAGCGTAGTAGGGGAATTACCACAAAATGACCTGTACAATTGTGTTATTATTAGGGCTGTCAATCGTCAATCATAGTTAACTCGCTATTAATTGCAAATTATTAGTACCTCAAAGAGATATTTTTCCAGTTTTTAATACTTTTATCGACATGGGAGTGGACCAATGTGCTTGCTTTATGCAAATGTAGGTTTATTATTTATGCTAAAATCCAAAACAATGACAGATACTGTCCAGGATATTCTCAAGAATCACAAAAATGCACAAAAACATATGCTGATTCAATGCAATTCATATAAATACAGAAGACCCTCGTTCTCCACAATTTTAATCGGCCTGCAAGCTGTAGCTGTTGCCTCTCTGCATCAGCTGTATGTTTGGACAGCAGGTGGGTTTTGAGACTGGACGTACTCCGATGGAAACTCACTTCAAATAGACAGTAAATGCAGATAACTTTGGTTTTGTCCAGAGAACCATCTGGCTTTAAAGCTGAGCTTGACATTCAAAAGAGCGTCTTTATTTATTTATGATGAAGGAGGATTTTTCTGCTGCCATTCAAAGTTACTGCTGCATCGCTTTCTGATTTCCCAAACTACGGAATGTGCACGTTAATCACGCATAAAAAAAATAGGGGTTTTATGAGGAATTTGCATTAATGCTTTATTTTTGCGTTGACTTTGACAGCCCTAGTAATTGTTATTTAGCTTTATTTACTAAATCATATTGCTTCCTTGTTGGACCTATGGTTGGGACATGTGCGCCCAAAAACTATAGAATATATATGTCTATTGGACTCAGAACCGTCTTAGACTCGGTAGAGTCCTAGAAGATAAATCAATCTCATTTATAGATTCATCTAGACTCCTAAATCACTATATTATTAGCATCGGAAAGACACTTGCCTTTATGGTCTTGAACAGTCTGGACTTTGGACTGTCTGGACTCTGGTCCCAACTGCCTTTGGATTTGGTCTTTATTTGAACTCGACTGGAGTTGATCTTTGACTTGAATCTACAGCCCTGCAGCATATTCTTAACTTTGTTGTACTTTTCTTATATTTGATCATAAACTCCTTTCTTTTATAGCTATTCACTGCTGAGTCGTTTTCTTCTCATCATTATATTATTACAGCAGTGTATCCTCAAGGCTTGATTGCATTTGATTTGTCATGTCAGTCTTTGTAACCTGTCCGCAGGTTTACTGTAACTTGGAATACACACACCCACATACAGTGGGGTTGCCACAGTAGCATGCAGCACTAACAGGATATTCTCTTACTGCCTGGGCGGATAAAAAATAGCACTGGCTCATCAGCAGCTGATTGCACAATGTGTTTACTGTCAAACACAAGGCATGAAGTTTCCCTCTAATAGATGGATGACCTTTATAGTAGAACTTTTTGGTATCAGGAGGGTGGGGCAAAAACATAATTTAAAGATGTGTAGCCTTGTCAGTAAACTACTGGCCAGAAATAATTATTGAAGTCTTTTTTCAACACCTGTTAATAGCAAATTGAATATAATGTAAAAATGATATCATGGTATAATTTGAAGCATAGGCGTTAACAGAATTATATCACGGCACATTCATCTTAAAGTACAAGTTTGAGGTTTTTTACTTGAATATTTTCTTTTCATTCTACCTTATACTTCTACCCCACTAAAATTCAGAGGGAAATATTCTACTTTTTATTCCACTGCATTTATCTGATAACTTTAGTTACTAGTTACTTTGCCAATTAAGATTTTTTTTTTCATACTGGCTTCTACTCAAAGAGTCAGTAAATATTCCCTCGCCGGCTGGATCCGCACACATTGTGTGGTTACTTGGGAGCTGCAAAATCAAAATCCATACCGTAACACAAATTACTACCATCCTACTGTCTATACCGTTTATACCGTAGACCCCTAACTGGTCTCTGCACTGTCAACTATTTTTACAACTTAAAACAGTCATCCATGCCTTCATAGCCTCCCGTCTTGATTATTGCAACTCGTTATATTTTGATACCATCTAGTTTAAAATGTGGCAGCAAGAGCTTTGACAAGGTCAAAGAAGAGGGAGCGCATCACTCCCATTCTTTCCTCCCTACACTGGCTGCCTGTTACAGAACTGAATTTAAAATCCTGATGTTTGCTTTTAAGGTGTTAAACGGTCTCGCCTTGCATTACAGAACTCCTGTCCCCTTATCACTTTTTAAACTCAGATCCTCTGACCCAAGTGTTTTGGGAACAATACTTTTTCTATCTCCGTCCCAAAACTGTGGCATTCTTGTCCTCCCACCGACAGATTCTCTTAACAAGCTTAGGCATTTCTCCTGAAGTCCCTGTAGGTCTGTGTTGTGACTATGCGCGTTGTATTAGTGTGTGTGTGTGTGTGTGTGTGTGTGTGTGTGTGTGTGTTTGTGTGTGTGTCTTGCCTGACAGTGACTGCAACAGTGATTGAAAATGGAGAGTTATTGACTGCTTAACTTATGACTGGTTTTCTTTTTCTCCCTCTCTCTCTCTTTCCAGATTCGACCCGGTCTGGTTCGGACCACAGTCCATCCAACAGAGCAGGACTTTCCTCTAGTGCTGCATTACCCAACAAGTCACCTCTGTTGCCGGGGGCTAGACGGTGAGCCCAACCCTACCACTGAACACCAACACGCCCAGAGAACAAACAAGCACATACGCCACTTTTGTTCTTCATACTTGGTACTCTAAAAGGCGTATCATGTCTGTGATAAGCACACAAGCCTATCCAGTCTCTCTGGAGATGAATTCATAGACGTTGAAACAGCAGTCTCCTGATGTGCTCAGTTATGCCCGGACCATATCGTCTGTATGAGCAGTGTGTGACAGCTGTCTCCATGAAACTGCTATCCACACATATGGTGTTGTTGCTGTGGCGCTGCTACAGTGCTGCTTATATTTCTACACTGTTGGAGAATGAGATTCTGTCCACAGAAACGAAAGCAAAAAACTGAAAGTGTTGAGTTAAATAGAAACATCCAGTGAGATTTTGACTCTCTAAATCAGGGGTGTCAAACCCTGCTCCTGGAGGGCCACTGTCCTGCATGTTTTGTTTCTCCCTGCTCCAACACCCCTGATTCTAATGATTGGGCACTCCTGCTCTAGATGTTCTGCAGCCGTCACATATCTTCATCAAAAGCAACTGAGTGACCTGGCTGTTATACCTGTGATCACATTAAGCAGTATGCTAGAGGTTCAAGTGTGATAAGACTGATGCTTCCTTTATTTCAAGACAAGGTAATAGCTTTAAGTGAATGAGTATACTGCAAAAAGCATTAATCATCTGTCATTTGGTCACTTACTTTTTATAAAACCAGAAAACTAAAGCCAAAGACAACATTTATACTTTGCCACATGAATAATTGCACTCAGCTGCAAAACAAATTTGGGTAAGTTGGTGCTATCACATCATTAGCATAATATCTTTAGTTAATGGTGCTATCAGTGGCAGCAATCCATTCTCTGTTTGTTGCCAGTTCAGGTACACCTACCTGTAGAACAATAAATACATGAAGGCTCTAATGTTCAGTTTGTGTTGGAACTGTTTTAGAGAGCGTTGATTCAACTTTATGGTCATAATTAGTTTGTGGTGCTGTTCAAACAAATGTTTTCAAAAGTTCACTTGGGCTTGTCAGTCCGCACAGATATGGTCAGGAACTTGAATGTAGCCGCTACCTGCTGAGGCCAACTCTATGGCAGCTTCAACTCACCGTGTCATCTTGTGCTTGTTCTGTTTGGATGGAGACAGTTGGAGCAGCAGTTACATTGTGATTATTTGGTCCTAAATCTCTGATGCTGTCAGAATTCTGATGCAGGCTGATTCTGTTCTTCAAAAGCATAAAAAACCCTCAGTCAAATCTATTTATTATTTTATCCATCTGTGAACAAGTTGAAGAGCTCAGTTGACACGTTCTCATTCCCAGGGCAAGAAAAATACAGCAGTTTTGTCACGGTCCTCTGCGTTTGATACCAACTGGATGAAACGCACCACAGTAGTTTTTTCATACTCAGAGTAAGTGCTCCAGGATTAAGGGCAAAGTCCATGGGAGGAGGCCTGGGTGGTGGATGCCTTAAAAACAAACAGCAGACTTTCACCCGGGAGGCTGCTGTTCACGTGCCATGTGTGTCACTGTAGTTATGTTACAAATGCACTGATTATAATTACGTTTTCTTCCCAGATTGGGATACAACTTTAATGTACTGTTAAATAGTTGAGGAAACGTGGACACACAAACAATACGTTTTTCCTCCATCTTTCTACCCGGCTTGATGTTGCTCTCGGGTTGCCTGTAAACGTCTCACTCAAAGCTTCTATCTCATTGGTTGCGCTTTTGAAGGGTCAGCAGCAACTCGAGGCAGAGAGACATATCTGAGCGGTGCACCGCTACCGTGGGCGCTGCTACAACGTTGGCCACTGCTACTACCTTGGGTGCTGCTACTACATTGGGCGCTAGGGAATGAATGAAACAGCTGACGCAAAGCGTTTTTACTGCGTATGGTGTAATGTATAGGGACCTTTAATCTTTTTCTTCCATCTACTGACTGGGATTATGTTATTTTTAGATAGTGAGGACAACAAAAGAAAGATTTGTTGTGTTGACAGAACTAGGGCAAAAGAACGTTCAATAATATCTTGAGGACTTTTATTGAAGCCATCAGTACATATTTGAACACATTTAAACTAGTGATGCAGACATCTGAGGATCTAGCCATTGAATTAGGAAAAAGAATATCTAGTAAAGGCTGTAGCTGAAAAAAAGCATAGAATGCACTCAGCTTCAAACAACTAGACAGCTAGCAAATTTACAGAGACAGATGACTTCAAGGCACTGAATTCAAGAATTCAAGACACAATTTCAGCTTCTAGATGAAGGTGAAGGTGACTATGGTTGCTTTAGATGTGATTCTTCTTTTTTTTCTGTCAAATGTAGCCATCAGCCTTCACCACAGCTCCATCCTTCCAGAACTGTGTTGCCAAGCAATGGTGAGGCCAGCAGCAGACATGCTCTGCACAACAGAGATGCTGTGGATAGGAAAAGAGGAGGAGTGGGTGGAGGGAGGAGTGTGGACATATCTGCTGCCTCCAACAGCCAGCATCAAGATTTTACAGCTGACATGATGACTTACCAGACTCACGGCATTCGTAGCGGAGACATAAAACAGCTGTCTGAGCAAACAGCTGCAGCTTGCACTGTACAGGAGGTCAGAGGGAACAACATGAGCTCACAGCGGCCCAATTCAGAAGGAGCAGACCAGGATAACGCCAACCTCAGGTCAGAGCTAATGACACAGAACACAGAAGGGTGTAAATGATTTTTCTAAAGCTTAAACTGTGTGTTTCTGCTCATCCTTAATAGATATAAAATGTAAAACAGGGGAATTAAAATAATCAATGGTTTTAATAATGTTGCTCATGAGCAACACATGCAAATACACTGTTGAGAAAATAGGAGATGAAGAGATTGGAATGATTGAGTAGTGAGTCATTGTGTGGCTGCAGAGTGAATGTGAAGAGGCGCAGATGGATGTTTTTATATTTCCAGCAAATAATGCAAAGAGTAATCCCACTTCTTGGGTTCACTCTTATGGGAGTGTGTGCTGAAATGCACCAACAGCACACATGCTGCATTATTTTGTGATCAAGGATAAGGTGAATTTACCCAGCCACCTGCTGGCATGTTCAAACATGTATTTCCTATTTTGTTTCTGTCCAGGTTTTTAAGCAATGGAGATAGCTCCCAGACAATCGGCCACAGTCTCAACAACATCGTCAAAAACATCGGTAAGGAAAGACATGGGGTGAGGGTGGCGAATCTATTCCACCCACTATACCACCTCTAGAGATGGTGCTACAAAAATCATATAATTTGTGAATATTTACACATACATTGGTAAGACACACATACTCAAATATAACACAGATTTCTAATAAATAGTGGGCTTGATAAGGCTTCAGCACTGTCGCTGAGCTGTATCTGTTAGTGCATATCTCTGACTCGTTCATCAAGGTTGAATGCCTCTCTGAGCTGATAGCTGGCTGTGTTGACAGAGTACTCAACATAGTGTTGTGCAGTGTGTACACAGCATAATGGTTATTTGCATGGATTAGTCCAAATTTACTAAAGATTACCCGCACAACTGTGGTAAACTATTTAAAAGCTCAGAAACAGTTACCAGCAACTGTTTCTTTTTGTCGAACTTGTGTACTCCGTTGGCTATGTATGCGCATTTCACCCTCTCTTATGTAAGTCTCAGTCCAGTTCTACGCCCACCAAAGCAATCTGCAGTATATGACTGAGGGAGATTATGCAACAGGCCCCTGTTGTTCAAAGTCACCTTCCCTCGTGATATTCACATATCAGTGTTCTCTGCAAAGAGCATCTGTTCTTATCAGCAAATCTTTTAGTTTAAGTTAGATAAACTCAAGCAAACCTTTCATCCACTACTTATATGTTGTTGCCCCACACACACTATGGCGAAGAAATATAAAATTGTAGATATGTTTAATATGAACATGCTTCTTCAATACTTTACTGAGGCAAGTGGAACTAGAACCTAGCTCAGAAGTTTGGCAGGACATCTCTCAAACTGTTCCTAATGATGTCCCGAAAAGGCACTTTGGCATAGAGGCAATGGGTCATTTGGGGCTAGGGGCAAAGACCCACAGCTGCTGTGTCTTTAGTGGTACTGAGTAACTTAAGCTATATAATTATCGATTAATGACATAGAAAGTATTGGTTGCTGCTTTACTTTTTCATTTCATCATTTTATAAGTTAAAGCTGTAGCTTAGATAGAATCGTTTTTAAATGATGTATTAATAGTTCTCTGGAGGCCGCTCTGTAGGGGTAGTCCCACACTCAAAATTACAAGTGCCCTGAGTGGGAAAACAACAATACGCATGCCCAAAGTGTTCGCCAATGAAAGTGGATGGCACAAATTTGAAGTTGGGCTGATTGCCTGTTGCCCTGCTGCATTTTGATTGGCTATTTGCAGTCTCGTGTTGTCACTGTTTGCATGTAGCTGGCAGAAGATAGTATTTATTTTAAAGAAGATAGTAACTGTGGTCAGCTTCAACAATGTGGATATCTGCAGCACAAGTTTGAGATGAACCCCCTGAGTGCGCACTACTGTGAGATGCTGTTATCAACCAAACCGCTGGTAAAAATGATCATATATTCAATGTTGAGTGGTTCTTCAGGAAAAAATAACATAACTGTTAACTTGTAAGAGAAGACTTGCTTCCAATGTGTGTTGGGATGGTAAATGGTCCAGAACCAGCTTTCAGGATTATTACCAAACACTGAAGCCTGCTGCTTCCATGTGGTAAACCTAGGAAAACATAGATACCAAAACTACAGTGATTATCACATGTGTGGGAATGTGAAATGGCACATTATGTAAAATATTTATAATATTCTGGTTTGCTTCTGTCCAAAGTGGCTGTTCCTGCACCATTTTTTCCACCTAAAACACAACTGCTTAGGCACAGTGGTAATCCAGCACAAAGGCAAAATAAATGTAACATGTGTAGGCCTACCTGATGCCTGACTTATTGTCTGTTGACTCTTCAGCCTTCCTGTACCAGGAATACAGGGACACCTCCAAGCAGCAGGAAATCGAGCAACGGCGTCAGCTTGAGAACCTTTCTCCAGGGGTCACAGCAGGAACTATGGTGGCAGGGTCCAGTGTCATGTCCCCTCCAGTGTTACAGCTGCAGCTGAGGAACAGTGCTCGCTCACTCAGCTTGTGGCAGAACCTGGAAGTTGTGCAGGCCAGCGGCCTGCTCATCCAGTTACCACAGAAAGAAGTCATAATGCAAGAGGTGAGCAATTTTGTGAGGGTTAAGGGTTATATGGATACAAATATTAGTTATATAGGGTTAATGTTAATGATATTAGATTGGCAAGGATTTGGTCATGAACCCAAAATATTGGACAAATTCAAATCTTGACCTGATCCCTATCAAGGGATCACTACAATTATCCATCCTGAGGGGGTCATGAATGTTATCCATCCCAGAGTAGATAATGCATTTCACTTAAAACTACAAATGTTAACCCTGTGCTGGAGCTGGAGGAAGAAGGCAGTAGGGTACACTATCTGGAGACCATAACTGTTTGCACAAAATTAAGTTTTTAGATGTTGGGATATTTTACACGATGGGGGAAATCTTTGATCAGCTGAAGGTGCTTGATGAAAAGTCAAGGAATCACTTAAATCAGGAAGATTCATCCTCTGGGGAGCTTGCATGTTTGTACCAAATTTGATAGCAATCTATAGGTACGTTTACATGGACCCTAAAAATCTACTAACAATTAAAATGAAAAACCCTCAATCCAAAGAGACTGACCCAATCGGAATGAAAATATCAGCACCCAATAACCATGTAAACACTTCACCTGATCATCTCTCCCTCATTTGAATAAATATACTCTTTGTGCACATTTTGAGTGCCGTACTGAGAAGAAGAGGGCAGAAAAATGACTACCTCTCTATTAACGTGCATAATTTCATAAATTTCACTGTTATGTCATTCGGAAATGATTGGTAAATGCCGTAAGAACCACTCTCTCCCACCAGTCTTTGCTTTCCTAGTCTTTGGCGGGGGAATGGAAACTAGGTTTACCGGTCTTGATCGAAAATATCCCACAGCCTCCCCCTGTTCAGCGATCGCAGGAAATGTATGTGCCCCTGAGATTGCTGCTGAATGAGAAAAAACAGCGAAGCGAGTGAACTTCTGCTTGTTATATTTCTGTCAGATTAGACACTCAGAGCAGGCGGAGCTGCCGTTCACAAGTCTAAAACGTTTATGATTAAGAGCTCAGAGGCATGTAAACACACTTCTTATCAGATGACAGTGGGAATCTGTAAACAGAATGATTTTAATCAGATTGAAGAGATATTATCCATGTAACCACACCTGGAGAGACGTTTCTTTAAAACCCCAAAATGTCAATCTCATGGTGGCGCTAGAGGAAAAGTCAGTGAATCTAGAAATAAAGTAGACTTCTTCATCTGGGGACCATGAATGTAATACAAAATATAATCCATCTAATAAATGCTGAGATATTTCACTCTGGATCAAATTGATGGAAAGACCAGCCGACATGCCATCCCTGGAGCCAACGTGGCTAAAAAATATTATGAGAAAAACAAACAGAAGATAAATTGAGACTGGCAGCTCCAAAATAACACTGAAATACGTCCTGCATAAACATTCATGCAACAAATTGTGGAGCCAAATGGATTCCATCAACAAATATGTAATTTAATTACTCTGTTGAACATCCGTCATTTAAATCTGGTTATTTGGTCGTTCTTCAGTGCAGATCAGTACAATGAAAACAACACGCATTAGACAGGACATTATACTTCATCAGAATTTCCTCATATCAGCTGTTCGCTTGGTGTAGGGATCCTCTGTTAGTATTAATGTGGCTTTATGATTTGCTTTTCTGTCTAGGCCATGTTTGAGCTTGTGACCTCAGAAGCATCGTACTACAAGAGTTTGGAAATTTTAGAAGCTCACTTTCTACGTAACCCAGATTTAATCAACACTCTCAGCCAGTCTGACGTGCATTTTCTGTTCTCCAACATCGAGGAAGTCATGAAAGCCAGCGAAAGGTAGGACAAAGTCTTCATTAACACAAATCAGTTCATGATTGGACGTCTTATAAAGGTCCAGTCCAAATCAGCTCTCCTGGCTAATGTTGTCTTTTATATTTTTAGGTTCCTGATGGATCTTGAGCACCGAATTGAGAAGTCTATTTTGATCTCTGATGTGTGCGACATCGTTTACTACCACGCTGTGGAACACTTCAGTGTCTTCATCAAATACGTCATTAACCAGGTGTACCAGGAGAAGAACTACAGACGCATTTTGTGAGTACCTGCTTTATTTTATTTATTTTTGAAACTTTGTTTTTATTTAAGTTTTCAAATTTTTTTCAACAATAAAAACAAACCAACAAGCGAACAGAAGAAACAAAAAAACAGAGAAATAAAAACAAAAAACTGGCAACCCTGCTGTTTAGATTTATATTTAGGAGTCACAAAAAATTAGTATTATATTCTCTGCAGAATTCTCGCCAGACTCTGGAGTTGGTGGTCTTAGCTTGACCTGCCCAAACAGTTCTCTAGTCATCCTCAGATATCTCCAGGCCAGACTCCCCCTCCCATTTCTGTTTAACCTGGGGAGTCGAATGGTTCTTGGAATTTTGTATATTTTTTTATAAATTTCTGATACTAAATTAAATTTGTCTTATTTTACTGTCTTAAGCCTTATAATCATCCGTAAATATACTTAAGATTACCTGCTTTCTAAATACTTCTGTTACAATATGGACTATACCTTCTTCACACACTAGCCGTTAATAGTTTAGTGTTACATGAGTCAGGTAGTTGTTTCTTCTTGAAGGTGGTGATTTATCAATACATATTGTGATTCCCTATATTGAACAGTATTTTTGTCTTTTTGGAAGCAGTAAATAATACAAGCCCTCTGCTCAGAATAATACTGTGGTTGTCAGTGTTTCCTACAGACCAGGTAGCAATGTGTGGTGCAGGGCCTTGTGGGGACCTTTTGAGGGGCAGGGGCGACAACAGACGATGATAGATAGCACAATGTTTCCCCTTGCAATTTTGCTTGGCCGATCCCAATTTTGTAGAGAGTCTACCTGCCTATACCCATTTTTGCCAATTCTGATTTTTTTTTCCCCCTTACAACTATAATTCACAGCATACAGAAACATTATTGGAACTTTTCTTTCTTTTATTGAACCCAAACTATAAAACAAAGTAGTATAAATACTGGTAGAACTTACTTTTTAAAATGTAACAGGTGAAGTAGTCTAAAATTATTAACAGATTAACAATGCAAAAACTGAAAGCAACTTTCAAATAATAAAATATATGATCTGTACTACATTTCTTTTCCGAAAAAAATGTGCAACAGTTAAAAGCACTGAAGGACTAGAAGGCACCTTTAGGTTGTTGTTGTGGTTGTCAGAAGTAAAATGTAGTCACATGAACATTTTTGGTAGATTTTTTTTTTTTTTTTTTACAAACACAAACATCTCTCACCTGACAGGCAGCTCTGTTTCTCATCTACCTGTTTCTGTTTATCGTTGTGGTGGAATCCGCTTGCACCTGAACGCACCATGAAGTCCCGTCAGCGCTCTACCGTTTGTTGTTTGCTTATAACTCATGGAGAAGGTACCGCTGACTTTAGAGAAGGAGGATTTCAAAGTGTTGTTGTTGTCATCTCTGACTGCAGCAGTGGCCATGGGCTGTGGAAAAGCGCAGCTTCCGGCTAACTCTAAGCTAACGTTACTAAAGTCACACTTCATCTGTTTCAACAGCCAATCAAGTTTTAGCAAAGGCCGCTGGTCGAGTCCGTAGACTGTGGTCAAGTCACTCACAAACTGTCAGCTGGTTGAAAAGGCTGTTTTGGGCGGAGGCTTAACAAGAGAGAGAAAGATAGATAAAGAGACGGAGAGAAAAAGGGTCGAGCGAGCAATACAATGAATAAGGAGAGGGAGCGCCGTAATTGAGAACAAAGCTGTGAATCAGAGAAATTAAATGCTATTTTCTGTCCTAATCTAACTTAATTTCAACTGTACGCAGTGAAGTGCGCATCTCACTCTCTCTCTAGATTTCTCTCTCATTCTCTCTTTCTCCCGTTAAAAAAGAAAATGAATCAATCTGTGGCGCTCTGTGTTGATTCTGTGGCGCAGATTGGCCTATGTATGAGAAACACTAGTCTGACTGCTGATGATGAATACATGTCTGAAGAGAGAGGAACTGCGAGAAAGAAAAATAGGCGTCATCCTTCATGCATTTTTTTATGTCCGTGAATGTCAACCCGTCTTTTCAGTAGAGAACAGGTTTGTTTTTGATTATGACAAATGTAATGTGCAGGGTGTGGTTGGCTGAGTATAATGCGTATGTCCCTCTTCATCAACCACACATACCCGAGTGATTGTGCGACGTTCCCACGCGCTGCAAAGGACGGTTGCCTCGCATGGCAGGCACTAAATGGGACCATTGCCAGAAACTGGAAAAACGTGAGACGTGTTGTTTTTTTTTTAACTGAATTGACTGGTTTATGAGCTAACATTTTGGAAATGCAGCATTAAGAAACTATGTCTAGTAAATATAATTGTCTATCTGTTTTTGTAGATGTAAAGTCCAAGTCACGAGGTTTGGTGCAACAGTCTAATCACATTCATAAGGGTGTTAGGAGAGCCAAGCCTAATCACTTGTCACATACACTCACATCAGTGGCTGAGCAGCAATATAGAAATATTACTTTTATCAGCTTAGATAGAACATGACAAAACTGTCCAAAAACATGTGACTAATTATTTGTAAATTAAGTTTATTAAAAAATAATAATAAATAATAAAATTAAAATGTGTAAAATGCAAAAATACATATCTCTCTCTCTGAAAATAAACACATGTAACATAAACATGACACATGTACTGTTGCTTTCTTCAACGAAAATGATGACGAAATATCTTCGTCAACGAACCTCTATCACGTGATGAAAACTAGAGGAGACGAAACGAAAATGCTGGGCATGTGACAATGACTAAGACGAAATATATAATGCAATTTCGTTGACGAATAAAAACGAGACGAAATAACGTCGTTTCGTCTCGTTTAGTCACGTTATTATTATTATTATTATTATTATTATTATTATTATTATTATTATTATTATTATTTTTTTTTTTTTTTATTAGTTTTCTCCCAGTCTCGCGTCTGGGCGACGTCACTTCCTCAATCCCCACACGCGCATTATTTGGATTCTGAAGCTGCCGCTGCTGTGGGTCAGCGTTACCGTTAGAGTTAGCGTTAGCGACAACTAAAGAAACATGAGAACAAAGTGTGACACCAGCCGGGGGTCGTGTTTGGGAGGAAAAGAAGAAACACTTTCATTACATAGACGTGGAAAGCAAAACGGAATGTGTTGTGGAAAAAGAAAGAGCGAAATGCAGCCAAACAATCACAGGAAAAAACACCACGGATCTTAACAGACACCTCAGGGCATCCCATAATGAACTTTAGGTAAGTCAAGAAGTAACGTAACGATACTTTCTGTTTTATTAAGCTCATGCGACATGAGGCTACGGTTAATGTGTCGGGTTTTAACGTTAGCTTTAGCGTTAGCCACTGGAGGTGTGTGTCTGCGCGCGATTGCGTGCGTGTGTTTGTGAGAGAGAGACTAGCGGGCGCGTGTGTGTGTGTGTGTGTGTGTGAGCGCGCGCGCGGCTAGCGTGTGTATGTGTATTTATTTGTGAGTGTAAAGTGTGTTTTCAGTTCCTACCTGACTGACTCACTCTATAGTGCACTAAACTTCCCCTTGTTGGTCAAATACTTTCTCTAGTTTTGTATTTCACAGAGCAAATAACACTGAACTGAATTTAGCATCAACATGAATTGGATAACTTATTCTAGACCTGTACATGCATGTAAACTAAAGATATCTGCATGGGTTTGGCTCAAAGAAAATGTTGGTTTCGTCAATACTACTAGGTACTTTTATTATATTGATTAAATATAGTTGCATTACTAAAAAGAGACTAATATACAATTTTCTTTGACTAAAACGAGACTAAAACTCTCAGACTTTTAGTCGTCTAAAACTCTCAGACTTTTAGTCGTCTAAAACTAGACTGGACTAAAAGTAAAACAGGCTGCCAAAAACAACACTAGACACATGTCAGTGATTACTTAGCAGGAGCAGCTCGTTGTGTGTAACCCTGTCTGTCATGTACAGGATGAACAAGGTGGCTCTACATGTTCGTTGTGTTGTACTTTACTTTCCAGGGAAAAGAAGAAACTGGCATTTGTTTAGAGAGCCTAAAATATTGAAATCAAATATTGATATTGGTATCAAGAACGTGTTGCAAGAGGAGGTGATATGTAGTCCTCCCACCCTTAGTGTCCAGGCTAATGACCTAAATCATCATGAAATGTATTATGAAAACAGCAGATTCAAATCAGTGTCTCGGTGGTATTGTTTTCTGTGTGTGTGTGTGTGTGTGTGTGTGTGTGTGTGTGTGTGTGTGTGTGTGTGTGTGTGTGTGTGTGTGTGTGTGTGTGTGTGTGTGTGTGTGTGTGTGTGTGTGTGTGTGTGTGTGTGTGTGTGTGTGTGTGTGTGTGTGTGTGTGTGTGTGTGTGTGTGTGTGTGTGTGTGTCTGTGTCTGTGTGTGTGTGTGTGTGTGTGTCTGTGTGTGCACCTGCTGAGGATAGGTGGTTTGGAATATTTTTCCAGGTTTATATATGTCTGTCTCTCTGACAGATTTTGTCACCACAACAGAGTCACAACCGTACAAGATAAAGTCACAGAATTTTACAGGTCTTGAGATAGTTGAGATAAAAATGAAGGCAGTGTTCGAAAATGGGAGTGATCCGAGCAAGGGGGCAAGAAGTAGTTCATTACCATGAACACACATACTGTAATTTATTTAGACACACACACACACACACACACACACACACACACACACACACACAGTCCTGCTGCCTGAAATATTCTCTAGAACACCAAGAAAAGAAGAATAAGAATGAGTAAGAAAATCATACACTAGCCTTATCCTTTAAAGTTGTACTTCGAAAGATTTTCATCTAGTTAATTGTCTTTTTTTTCTTTTTCCTAGTGAGTTAAAACAATGGTGATTGATTATATGACCCACTTTGCTGAATATTCCAATATCTGTGTCTGTGGTGACATTCCCTCTAGATAGAAATAAGCTGCCATGTTAGTGACACTGCTGACAGACGTCGGTCTGTCGGCCCACATCGTCACCAACGGTTATGCTGCGTTCACTTGTAATTGGAAATCGGGAAGCTCAACTTCTGAGTCAGGCTTGTAGTAAGGTCAGAAGCGTAATATGAACATAAGTCTTACATCTTTAAGTGAAGGAGAGCTGAAGTGCTGCTTTAATATAATTAAATGAATGTGCCCTCAACACAGCTAGTGTGATCTTTATCCATGGATGATCAGCAGAAACTTGACTTACGTTAATGTAACTGATTTTTTTCTCTCATCACTGCAGCAAAGAGGAGAGAGAAAATCTGTGTTTGTAATAGAGCTGTATCATCAACTAAGCATTGTGTTGTCTTGACATGACTGTCCAGAGAGGGAAACCAGGCATTTCGGGAAGCCATGGCTGCACTAGAGAACCATCCGTGTGTCAGGGGCCTGTCCTTTACCTCGTTCCTAATCCTTCCTTTCCAGAGGATTACAAGGCTCAAATTGCTTGTACAAGTAAGTGTGCCAACACAAGTTAAAAGGAAATAGATACAAATAGATAGTGTGCAGTAAAATGGCAAGGTACAGCACTGAATTTGGATTGATTTTGAACATGTTGATGTTGCAGTCATAAATAGGGGTTTGGCTTTTGTTGATGCTTTGTTTTTCCTCACACAGAATATCCTGAAAAAAGCAGAGGAAAACTCAGAGAGGGAAGCAAATGCTATAAAAGCACATCACCAGCTGGAGCAGGTGAGCATCAGTCAGGGTGCAGATCCTATGTTGAGTTGAGAACTGAGAGATGTACAGTTTGTGTCAACATGACTGTCATTACAATGATATAATGATATGACTATCATTGTGTCAAGGCACTGTGTTAGCTATCAGATTTGTGAAAACACACATCCCAAGTCTATTATTTGTACCATGAACAGCAAGGGCTGGGCAATATTTCCCAAATCTTCTATCCCGATATTATCATTTAATGTCATATTTCAACAATGAAATATTTCTCGAAAGCACGTTTTTTCTTTAATTCAATAAATAAATAGCCCATATTAAATAACCACATGGTAAGCCTATTTTTGTATACTCCTGTGTGAATTAAATACATTCACAAATTAGAAATACTCATTAATTATTTCTCATTTTATTAACAACTTTAGTACAAAATATAAACTCAAAATATTGCACATGAGATTTTTTGAGAAATGTAAGTTAATATGTGCTGGTTATCATCAATTGAGATGATGTTATGTTGTATCACGGTATCTCAATATATGATTTCATCACAATTCCATTAAAAGATAATATAACGATCATATCAAATTATCACCCAACTCTGTACATTAGGTGAAGTTTAGATGAAGGATTAAATGGAGAGTAACAAACACCTCTGCAGTGTTTTGGTGCCTCCGTGGTTTGTGTCCCAGTGTCTCTTCAGTACCCTATACAATCAATGTGAAGACCCCGCAAACTTACACAATGCTGATTTCAGTCTAAAGGTCTAAATAATTTCCTGATTTATTGATTTTGAAGTTTGGAGTTTGATTCAAACGCATGTTCTGTAGGCAGAGTACACTGTTAAACACAGTTTAAAGAAACCAGGGTTTACCTATCCCTCATATTTACACCAAGGCAGTGAGAATACCTTTTCAAAAACAGAAAAAAAGGATTATGTCTCTTCAAGTCATTAAGAACTTTTTAAAACAACAGATTTGCTTTGTTGTTTGTTTGTCTTTGGTTGGGAATTACAGGAAGACAGTGAGGCATAATTGTGGGGTAAGGCCTGCTCAAAGTGGGTGAGGCCAGCAGGTGCTGCCAGTACCTCTTACAAACAGCTGCTTGGAAATCACTCATAATGATGCCTCTGATTGGAGTTATTAAATCAGCTGTGATTGGTAACTGTGCCCTGACTTTGCAGCCCATCCAGCTCACAAATGACCATTCAGTGTGCCTTTACCCTTGAACGTAAACCAATAGCATATTAGTTGGGAAAAGCAAGTTTGAGTTGATATGATTGACAGAGGCATATGAAAAACAAGTTCTACTGGTTAGAATTATTATTTAAACCTACACCATCAAACATTCACTTGGTCCTACTGTAATTGTCGTAAGTGGAGTCAGCACAATATCACACAATGTTCTGAGATTGTGGATTAATGGTGGACATTTGTGTCTTCCTCAGATTGTGAAAGAGTGCAATGAGGGGGTGCGAAAAATGAGTCGGACTGAGGAGCTTATCAGCATTGAGAAAACACTGGAGTTTAAATCCAAGGTAAGCAAAGTCTTAATTATTGTCTTGCATATTTAATGTTTATTTTTGTGCCCATGTTTTTGGTCTTTTCTTTTATCCATTTCATACTATGAGGCCATGCTGATATTACTGAAACAAAGCAGTCTGTTAGTAAGAGTCAAGCAGTGCAATCCAATAATGGTGTTAAGGGGATTTGTTGAAACTATAACAACAGTATGTCCCAATTTAAAGACCAGCTTCCTCAAGTCTGGATTTCAAGACTGAATTTCGTCACAAGTAAATAAGTCCCATTCCAAAGGTTTAAGAAATGTAGCTGAGGAATGTGGCTTTCCTTTGCCCTGTTTTGGACACATGGTGTATCCTTTGCAGCCACCTGTACCCCATAGTCATTAGTCAATGGTAAACACATCACATGAACAAGACCAATTTAATATGCCACTGTCATCCTCCAAGGTGTATAAGCCATAACACACTAAGACAATGTTGGGGAAATGTCCTGATATCATTTAAGAATGTTTTTCATCAAAGATGTTGTGATGTGGCTGTGGTACCTGCTTTAGTATTTGTAATGTTAGCAAAAAGGATAAACCAAGAGACAGTTCAAGAAGTTGCCATGAACATCTAACACATCTAGACTAACACTGACACCTGTGAAGTGTGGTACTGACATGGTGCCGTGATCTTGGAGAAAGGTGGAGAAGAACCATGGCTGCTACAGTGGGGTTGATGGCACTTTTAAAAAAGAATACTGACCAGGAGTCTTTTTAAAAAAAATGATATCAAGATGAACTAGTAACACTTAAAAAACTACGTTTTCACACAAAACCAAGTGACAAAATGCAGTGGTGGCAATTTAATTTCCAGAAAGAGAAATTCTAAAGGAAGTGTGATTGTATATTTGGCAGAGCGGAGAAAGCTTGCACAGGACTGTAACTTATCTAATAAATGCAGCAGAATACAGCGGGCGGTACTGTCAGAGGATGAAATGATTATTGGAAAAGCTCCCAAGTTTGCACAGGCCATGGAGGCCACAAATACAAACATAGTGGATTTGCAAAGTGTGAAAGAAACATGAAACTAGAGCCAAACAGGGGTAAACAATACAGTCTTGAAAGAAACGAGGAAATACTACAGATGTGGCAAGGCAAGCCATGTGGAAAGAGACTGCAAGTTTGCCAGTGAGACATGCCATAACTGTGATAGGGTGGGGCACATCAAATGAGTAAGCAGGATTGATGTTTTAAACAAAACACTCAAGGGCCTAAATACACTAAAAGGGGTTGAAAAAACATTGCAAGAGAATTTGATTTCTGAAAACGTAAGTGGATGATCATGATAATGAGGACCATTTCATTATATATCACATGAAAGCTGGTGAAAGAGAAAGTCATCTATAGGGAAAAATGGAAACCCTGAGGTAGACACTGGTTGTTGGTACACCAAAGACACAAACAAACCCAGGCTAGAGAAGGGTGGGATACAATTTGAACGGCAAAGGCATTACTAAGATGTTAGCATTTGTGGTTGTCAACGAAGGGCAACCTGTACTGCGGGACAGAACAGACACATTACAGGAAGTGTTGTCAAGACATCAAACAGTGTGTCACAGTGAATGACAAGGTAGTTAAAATTTAAGAGGTTAGGGAATTTTAGTCGGTTGGGAAACAGCTGGGCAGGTTCTCTACACCATCTAATGTTGCATATACAACTGTACGGCTATCAGTTAGAGTTTATCAAGTCACTACAGGGTTTCTTTATGGTCTGAAGCATCAGAAATGCACTGTACAAAAACTAACATTACGGTAAACCTTATTTTAAAGCCCTATCTTTTGTTCTCTGTAGTCTGTGCCCATCATTTCCCACTCACGCTGGTTGCTAAAGAAGGGTGAAGTGCAGCTAATGGCTGGGCCTAAAAGTACTAGGACCATGCGAAGTCGTAAGCTCTACCAACCTGTCTACTTGTTCCTTTTCAACAATCTGCTGCTGGTTACCAAGCGCAGCTCTAGGTAAGCATTTGGTAATGTATTCTCCCTGTGAAACACTGACAGCAGTTTATACTGTAAGGTACACCAAGCTCAAACTTATGCAGTCTAATACAACAGTAAATCCTGTCTACATGATATTCTAATGTTCAGTTCGTGGTACAGCTGTTTCAGACTTTTGCTGATTATTTGTGGTGCTGCTGTAACTACCCTACCCTCGTCGATATAAATGGGGTGGAATAATTAAACACCTGTCAATATAATGCAACACAGTACAGTACAGCAACAAAAGCAACACAAATTCAGCAAATGTTAATTCAGTCATCTTGTTGTCAGTGGGGACAAGTTCCAGTGTCTTGACTCATGCACACGGGCCATGTTGAGGACTGAGGATCTTGAAGACCAGGGCCAGCTCCTGGCCAATGTCTTTAATCTTAAACTGCTGGAGAACCAAGAGGAGCGTCCAGTCAGCTACATGCTCAAGACCTCCAGTATGTGAGTATCTGAAGCACAATCAGCTTATAGGGTTCCAGTGAGCAGCTGTGAACAATAAGTGCGTTTCCACTATGGTCGAATACCCACAATGAGGCAGGTCTGTCTCGTCGAAACGCCCCTAATTTGCATGTGAGTGAGCGGCCATTTGAGTGGTTGTTTGTTTGCCCTGTGGCAGAGCAGGTCCAAAAAATGGCCGCTCAAACCCCTGAGAGAAGTCCGGTTGCTGATTTCATCACATCCCGCTGATAGTTACATCCAACAACACGTTGAAGTAGAGTAAACACTTTTATCCAGTGGTAGAAGAACACAGCACATGATCTGTGCATGCACAACTTTGTACGGGCTTGTTAACGTATACACACACACACACACACACACACACACACACACACACACACACACACACACACACACCCTACTGCAAGCAGGGTGACAGCCTGACTGTCAACAAACACTTTTACAGCGCCGAGAAATTTTAGGATGGAGTGTTTTCTTTCATGTTACTATAGTAGAACAACATATTATAAAAAAGAAAGGTCTACAAGAAGGAGTCAGCAGAGAAGTCTCACAGCCATCAAAGGGGATTTATTGAATCAAGGTCAAAACACTCTCATCACATAATTCCAAGTGTCTTTTAACAGAACTTCCCCTCTTATACTGAGGTTTGTGTGCTGACAACGTTTACACGTCCCATCGGGTCTTTCCAATACACACTCATACATTTACCATCAGTAGGGTCTACTTTGTGTCCAGATGTCATCATGCCCAAATAGTTCTATTATTCTCAAAACAGAATGTGTGCTTATCAGGCAGTGCCGGCCCTGAGTAATTTGGTGCCCTGGGCAAGATTTTAGACGGCGCCCCCTTATATTACAAAATAAATAAGGCAAACATATTAAGCTAAACAGTGCACACGTAAACAAGTGATATAATATGAATTAAAAATACAAAATAAACAAGGCAAACATATACCAACGGGCTACACGGTGGTGTAGTGGTTAGCACTGTCGCCTCACAGCAAGAAGGTTCTAGGTTCGCATCCCGGTTTGGGGCATTTCTGTGTGGAGTTTGCATGTTCTCCCCGTGTCAGTGTGGGTTCTCCGGTTTCCTCCCACTACCCCCACTACCCATGCATGTCTTAGGTTAATTGATGACTCTGAATTGCCCGTAGGTGTGAATGGTTGTCTGTCTCTGTTCGTCTCTATGTGCCCTGTGATAGACTGGCGTCCTGTTCAGGGTTCACATGTAAACATATGAATTAAGAATACAATATAAATATGGTATTGCACAAAATAAATAATGAAACCAGGGCAGATATGACAACACACACTATTGCACACAGTAAGGAAAAATGAGAGACCTCTTGATACACCGCTATTTACACGATACATGAGAGAACATCACGCCACCTGTTTCTCTCAGCCTCAGCGAGTGCCATCTCTTGCCTATCTATTGTTAACCCATTTGCAAAATGGACCTCCAACTCCTTCCATGTTGCCATGTGGGTATAATGCTCCTGGCTATCCTCATGAGCTTTTAGCAACTGGCTTGCATTTTTCCAGTCCTTCAGTCCTTCTTTGTTAAGTTGGTAATCTTTTGTAGAGAACATTTTGCAGCAAAAGCAGCGCAAGCTATCATTCTTTTTGGAATACATCAGCCAGCTTCTTTCGAAGCTAATGGGAAAGAAGCCAGCTTCTTTTAAAAAAGTCATGTTGACACCTTCTCCCATCTTTATTTTTTGGAAATGTGTAACTGTTTTTGTTTGAAATGGTCCTCTGTGTACTAACTCTCTTCTTACTTTGTCTGTAAGAAGAGCTGGACAGTCAGTCACTGGGGGTGGTACTGAAATACTTTAAAAGTGCGTCTGAAGAGAGAAGAAAAGAAATGTGACTGCTGGATGTTACATTTTAATAACAAATTGTGTGCTATAAGACTAAAATGAAAATACGATGAGATTCATTAAACTTTATTGTCATTGCAATACAATTCAGTCTAACGAGAGCAAAAAGCAGTAATGTGCAGTGGAATTAATATGTATATTTCGTCTATGAATGATATGGGAACGTTAAGGTGTGGAGTATTAACAGTAGTACACTTTAGGTGCACTTAAACACTGATGTAAACTTTAACAAACATAACTGCAGCACAATTAACAAAGGCTTACAGCTACACTATATTACAAAGGGGGTGGGAAACTAAAAGCATTTTAACTGACATACCAGCAGTAGACACCTGTAAAAAAAACAACTGAACAGGTATAACGTTAACTTTTCAAACGTCCCTGATGAATTTAAGGTGGAGTAACATTAATACATGTCGACTCAGCTATTTATTGATTAGTAAACGATGCTGCTATTGCCCGAAGTAAGCTAGCAAGCTAACACTCTGCTCCAACAACGGTAACTACGATCATTCAACTATTTATTTCATTTACATTTACGTCATCCCACTGAGGTTACTGTACCTCTAACTTTTTCACATTTTTCATCCTCTTCTTTCCTTCTTTTCCTTCCCTGGGCGCCCGACGGTTTCAGTCTTTTAGACATAATTCCGCTACGGTGTCATTAGTCTTCTTCTTCGTCTTGGGGTCACGGTCCGGTCAGATTCAGGCAGCTGGCCTTACGACCCGCCCCCCTCACGGAGGACATGTACAGTGCAGAGAGCCAGGAACCAGAAAAAAGGCCTCTTCATTATTTAATAGTATTCACTATTAAGTTATGTTTCTGTGGGCTTTTATAATATTTTGTAATGGCGCTGGTAAAAATAAGAATTTATATACATATATACTGGGGTTTTTTTTTCCTCCGCCCGTTTGCGGCGCCCCCCGCGGATGACGGCGCCCCTAGCATTTGCCGATACTGCCTATGCCGAGGGCCGGCTCTGTTATCAGGCCTATGTCCCAAGTACCTTGTCCTGTTATTCACTTTCTCAGTCATGTTTATTCCACATTACTTGTACATACGTTGATGTTGTGAATCACAGGCCACCTTAAATCAAACTGCAACTATTCTGTATTTATCACTTTGAGGAAGAATGGCACGCCACATTAATTAGCTGATCACCGGTGATCGACACCCATTCAGAGTGGTACGTTTCCTCCACAGTCTCGTAACTCCCTTTCGGGCCTTTTTTTTGTATTGGAAACCCGGTGAGTGAACAGCCATTTGAGAGGGTGTGGCCTGAAACTTTTCGAGCGGCCACATTTTACCCTGATGGAAACACACCCATGTGTTTACCAGTAGCAAAGTCATAATGTTTATGGATATTTTTTAAAGATGTGAACAGCTCTAACATGCTGCACAACAAACTCCGACACACAGCTCCAATGTGCTCACACACACACAGACACACACACACACACACACACAATCAGCGGCAGATTTGAGCTATATAAACCACCGCAAAATATATCATAGCTTATGCCATGATTTTGAGTACAGTTGGTATAAATGAGCAAAGTGTTATAATAACCAGGTATGAGGTGCCGATGTTGACTGCTGTCCTTCTCTCACATCTCAGGTCAACTATGTCAGGTCATCTATCTCAACACTAAGAGACTTGCTCACGCGCTTAATTTAGGCACGCTGCCACAACGCTTTGCGCCCTCTCGCTATGTGGACTTCTGTGTGCTTCTTCATCGCTCCTCTCAGTGCCGGTTGTTCTCGCTTCAGTCTGGTTAAATCCATGGTTAAATCCCCACCACACTGTCGCTTCTTACTTTGAAAGAATGAAAGAAAACCGTCAACAGTGAATGGACAGAGAAGTATTAGTTTATAACTGTCACTGTAAAGCCTGTGTAAAGCCTGTGTTTACTCTGCAACGAGCGTATATCAGTGTGAAGAAAAAATCTTAATTGGTAAAGTAACTAGTAACTAAAGTTATCAGATAAATGTAGTGGAATAAAAAGTAGAATATTTCCCTCTGAATTTTAGTGGGGTAAAAGTATAAAGTAGAATGAAAAGAAGATATTCAAGTAAGAAACAAAAGCCTCAAACTTGTACTTCAAGATAAATATACTGTGATATAATACCGTTAGCCTCTATGCTTCAAATTATACCATGATATAAATTTTAGACCATACTGTACAACCTATGCCCCGGCCGAGAATTTATCTGAGGAAAACTCCAACGACACAACCTGTTAGTGTTCTTGTCATCCCCAGACAGCTTTGATGACTATCGGTCTTAAAATGTCTTTCAACACTTTCCCCCTTTTCTATTAGTTCCAATGCCGGAGTTGGTCTTTATCTTTGAAAGCACACCATGAAAAAGTCAATGCTATCAGGCTAGCCACAGTGTTGTTGTCTTCTCTGTACTAGCTGTAGCTGTTGTGATTTAACTCTTTGCGCTCACTGACCCATCTACATGTCAGTGCCTTCTGGAAGACGTAGGGCAATGTTTCTTTGTCCCACCCCCTATAAGCAGCATTTGATTGGGAGAGCCTTTTCTGCCTAGAGACAACAACAACTAAATCTAATTGGATAACTCAATTTTCAAGGTTTAAGGACACTTACACTGTCATTTCTGAAGCAAACTAGAAAATTAGGCTAAAATTAGAATTAAAAGAGATAATTATTATTATTTGAAATAAAATTTTATTATGACATTTAATGACATGTAGAAGCAATGTTTCCCTAGGAAGTAGTTGTAGCAGCGGAGCGGTGCACATGCGTGAAAAAATGTGAGCCTGCAAAGCGTGTCCTGCTGTGAGGGGCGCTTTGGACCTAAGTACATACAGTACTTTTGTGTAAGTCATCTGGAAATTAAAACGCGATTTGACAAACAAGCAGTTATGAGTGGCTCATTAGTCCAAAATATTTTACATGCAATGAATGTCTGGTTAACATTTTAAGACACAATATAGGCACAAATGCCTATGTTTAAATGTATCGCTTATTATTCTTAAAACCAAAACATTTTTTTTATCAAATAAATGAAAGATGTCTAAAACAAAACAATAAAACAAAAACTTCCCTTTATGTTAATGTCACATCAGTGTAAGTCAATTTACAGAGCGATCTTTACTACAAAACCTGAATAAATGTTTTGTATAGCTCAACAGGCCAGAAAGAGTCTTGGAGAAAATGTGTGGCACTTGTCTGTGCCTGACTGCGTGCGTGCGTGTGTGTGTGTGTGTGTGACTGTATGTGTGGGAGCTTAGCGGACACGGTGGCCCTTTGATGTGATGGCGCTGCTTAGGAGTTTGCAGTGCACGAGACATACCCATTTTCCAGGCACATATTGTCATTGAGACACAAAAGTCTGACGCTCGAGTCTCAAGAGTGACCAATCTCCTCTCAGTAGATAAATCAATTAAGATAAAAATATTTTTGCAATAAAATAATAATTTATGATTAAAGTAATTCACCTGCAGCGATCAGATTCCTGGTGGGGTGCAGCTGGGCTGCTGGATGCATATAGTGGAAACACACTGCAAAGGGTTCCCCACTGGTGTTTACACATATGAAGGGACGGAAAGGAAGGATTCACCCTGCTCCCAGGCATGGGTCTGTGAAAGCAAACAGATTGCATAGTGACAGTAGATATGTGATTCTAGCATGAAGGTGAACTACTATTACATTAATTTGCTGATTGTGATCTGTATCAGCCATGTAAATATATATATGTCAAAAATACACATAAGAGGCTTATACATCCAACTGTACTTGTATTTTTTTTCCACTTTTGGCCCAATGTACTTTGGATTTTGTGACAGGTAGAACAGTGTGGGGCAGGCTATTTTTGGGTGAATTTTGCATTGAAAAGGTTTGACCTCTGAAGAGCAGGTTTATAGTTGTAGTGCTGAAAAGGAACATAAATTAACAATTATTTTGTAGAACTATTAGTGTCAGCAGACACAGGAACACAAAATGATCTAAAGAGCTGTGCTGCATAAGTAACTACAATAAATAAACTCATAGATACATACAAACCAATTCTTTGATAAGACGGACAGTATTTGAGTCCAACACCTGATTCTTCTGAAGAACGAAAATGGATGAATAGGGAATGTTGAGCGTGATTTTGTGTTAATCAAAACTAAATTTGAACATGACCTTAACTGAACTGAGAAGTTCTTACAGGGCGGTAACTGTTTGGATAAGACATGAATATCAGGGCCCGTATCAAAATATCTTAAGGTGGTTCCTAAGTTTCTGATTTAGGAATAACTCTTTTTAAAAAATGGGCCAGTCAGTCCTAAATTTATATTCATACTTGAGTATTTCACAAAGTGTTTTAGCGTCAAAAGCAGCTCCTAAATCTTGAAAAATTAGAAGTAGTAAAGAGGACTAAATCTCTAAGACTAAGTCACAAACAATCCTAAAATGTTCTAAATGTTCTAAAAAAGGAGATGTTCAGGGGGAGATAGCAGGTTAACAGTAGATGACACATAGAAATGATGTACATCATCTGAAAGCTGGAACCTGACGATTCATTTGAGATGCAGCTCAGTGGTGTGTGTGGATAACAAAAAATAATTGGTTGCCAGGTTCGTTGCTGAGTGTGTCAAGCGATCAGCCTGCGCCATGTCAAGTGATGAATAATACAGGGTAACAACAAATTTGGAATAATCAATTAATTTTACAACAGTATTTAACAATAGCCAGGCTTCAACTGGAAGTCTTTCTTTGCCGTTAGCGGTTCCAGCTAAGTAAAGATGAAAGTGATCTTAGCGACCAAGGAGAAACGTAGCCATTTGGGCATGCGTTGCAGCTGAACTCCTTTATCTCAGTCCATAGAGTGAATGCTTGGCCTATATTGACTCTGGTTTTTGCCCGTCTCCGGTTACTCCGCTGCTGGGACAAATGACGCCCCCTTCACTGTAGGATTGACAAATTCCATTTCACCCAGTGCCAGCCTACAGTAGCTGCACCCAACAACAGACAACCCTGGCAACCCACAATGCCAATTGCTATTGCTGCTGGTACAAGGGAAACGGAACGTGACAGAAAGTCATTGTCAAAACTGTCAAAATGTTATTAATATTAATTCAGACTAAATACATTTTTTATGGAAAAGCAATACTTTCATTCTGTACCCCTCAAATGCCTCACAGGTGTATCATTTTTTTAATTTTTATAATAAAAATATAGCTAATAATAAAAATTCTACATATTCAACTTTTAAGTCTGACATAAAAATTAATTCATTGATTAATTGATTAAATGCATTGCAAAAGTGTAAGGACTTTATGAATTAAATATTTGAAGGTCATTGTAATGCTCACTAAAATGTCATGTGTTTATTCCATTTGTTACAAATATTTGGTGCTAAATTTATCCCGCTCGAGAATTGATAAAAAATCCCTCCAAAATCCGACATTAAGACACCCAGACCTTTAGGAACACCATAGGAAACCCATGCTGTAATTTGGGATCAAAAACTTTTGACATTTGGAGATTAGAAATTGCATTTTTCTGCGATTGGATGACAAGCAGTTCTTTTCTGGAAACTACTCAGAAACCCCCTTATCGTCAATATACGTAGGAATACCATCCATCCTCTGAATGATCTCGGCCTCTAGTTTATGTTTGTAAAGTTTCATGAGGGTGTGATTATCCTAGAGGTCAACAGCCCATTTTAGCTCATTTCACTCTAGTGAAATGGCTCCTATGAGGACTGCCTTCATCACTCATGAATACAGCTGGGGTCATTGAATCCACAAGAGTCTCAGATTTCCAGACATATCTAATTAATGTGACTCCAAGACTGTTTATGGACCGCATTGTGCAGAAATACGCCCTTTTCGAAAAGGACAAAATACCACATTGTTATTTTAAGTGTTTAGTCCCCAAATTGTTTGGATTATCAAAATGGGCATGTCTGTAAAGGGGAGACATGTGTGGACCCAGAGAACCCATTTTTTATTTTGATATCTTGAGGTCAGAGGCCAAGAGACCCCTTTGAAAATGGCCATGATAGTTTTCCCTTGCCAACATTTAGCTTTGGAGCGTTATTGAACCCCCTTCTGAATGATACCAATTGCTTCACACCATCTCTAAACCTGAGCCTGCTACAGCCTCCGAAAGACAAAAAGTTGACAGGTGCCAGTGCAAGCCAAGGTGTTAACAAAAATAAAAATATATACAGTATCTGTGTTAAATTATTAATTTGTATATAACCTGTCCGCCCAAATTGTTGACCGTATGATGAACATACCAAGAAAAAACTAAATAACTATTTACCTTTAACTGCTTGCTCAGTAATGTCATCCTCATCCAACAGGAGTGATAAACTTCGATGGATGTGTACCCTCACTCCTAACCGGCGTACACGCTTTATGTCTACAAGCGCCCACCAACAAGGTGAGACAGAATATCACAGTAACATTGTGTACAGTCCTCAACATGCAGGCCGCAAGATATTAACTTAACCTATCTGTGACATTTATCAGACTCTCCACAGGTGCAGTGTATTCAGTCATACTCATCTCAGGAGCCAGATGAACTCTCCATTGAAATGGCTGATGTTTTGAACCTCCTTGAGAGAACAGACGATGGTGTGTAGAGGCACAAAGTTTCTTGTAAAACATTTAAAAAAAAATACAGTTTCCATGTCATCTCCGGCCTTTCTCTGTCTTCTGTACTCTAGGCTGGATGATGGGTGAAAGGCTCCATGATGGCGAAAGGGGCTGGTTCCCTAGTCGAGTAGTAGAGGAGATCCAGAGCAAGGAGGTCCGAGCTCAGAATCTGAGAGAGGCCTTCAGGATCCAGCAAGTCCAGGAAGGGGGAGGAGGCCCACAAACCGGAACCAGAATTGGTTTAAGGGTGGGGAGACGCACTCCAAGGGCCTCCAACTACTCCAATCCTTGAATTGATGGGGGAGAGCAGGGAAGGAGTAACAGTGATGAATGTCACCATTCAGGGCCATATGCACTAAAAGAAATAATCAAGATACACCTTGTCCTTTTGATTTGCACTTAGCCGTTGATGGTTTTAGAAATCCAAATGTTCAAAGCGCTTGAGTCAGTAACCTTGTACAAGCAATGCTGCACGTCTCTTATGTGTTTTGTTGTCCCACACACTGTGGTGTGTAATGCATGGAGCAAAGCTCTGTGCTTGGTTAGGAGCTGTGTGTGGTAATGGCAAGAACCCTGTAGCACCCAATAGTCTAATAATTTCCTTAAAATGTAATAACATTTGCACTTAACCTGATCGAAAATGAAATAAAACCCAATGATGTAATAATGTCCTTAAAATATTATACAGCATACCTTTTACCATCTGTTGTAAATTACAAATTCTGCATAAAGTCTAGAGTTTACATGTATACCTGCAAACTGCACACTAAATATCATAATAAGAAAAAAGCATACCGATTTTCTACATTATTATATCATCAGTCAAAATCATTACATCAATTTTAAAACAAAATGACCCACCTGAAAATGATTATACTGTTGGTACAAATGTAATTGCAATATCGTTAAGGTCATCTATTACACTATTGGTCAAGTTGTTGTATTATTGGGTTTTATTACATTTTTGATCAGGTCTAGGGCACAATGTATTACATTTTCAGAAAATGATCGCATTATTGGGTGCTACACGACCTCAAAGGTCTTGTAAAGGTAATGCAAACATTCCTCAGCTGCATGGGCAAGTTTTAAAAATTTTAAATGTGTTCATTTCATTGTAAAATATCTTTTAACACTAAATGAAACCCTAAACCAACAACACAAGCAGTCAAGTGTATGGTGGCCCCATGAGCTCAATGCACTGAACAGTGCTAGGTTCAAGCTTGACATTCGCCTGCACGCCTGATGTCCCTCCCTTACACTCTCTTGGTGTAACCATTCTCCAAATCCCTTTGCTAGGGGAAACATCAACAACAACCTCAGAGGTGTGTCTGAATGGAATCTGAGTTTGCAGTTTCAGGACTAAAACCACTTGTGAACACACCTGGGAATAGGTCAGACTCTGTCCACAGGACTCTCATGCTCATGGTGGTCTGTTTTCTGACACAGCCATCATCAGTCAGAGTTGATTTGACATATCTTTTAATTCTGGCAGCGACACGAGACAGTGATGTTGACTTAACAGGTGCACTGATCCATTCCACTTCACACCAGCTTCATGAATACAGCTAGCAAATGGTCTGTGGTTTTAACAAGTTCAGTGAGCTAATGCAAAGCTAAAGTATAGGGAGGCTTCACCTCTAGGTCATCGACCATCAAATTATGTCTGCCTTTAATTTCATTAAGTCTCACCACACAGTTGTGTATTTTAATATTTCATGTGGAGTTTTCAGTTCCCCACTCTTTTGCAGAGGTTCTGTCGCTGCATCTGAAGCTTTGCATGGGCCAAGACGATCGTGATTGGTTGAAGAAATGCAAAGAAGCCAGAGCCTTTTCTTTCTCCTTATCCCAGCATGTATGTGTGGAGCATTGACTGTATATAATGATGGACGATGTGGCTCCCCTTCCTCCCACTTTGCTAAAGTGTAGCGGAACTTATGACCTATACTGCAGCTATCCACCAGGGGGCGATCCAGATAATTTGGCTTCACTTTTGCGTAGCTTTCAAGTTGTCCATTGTTATATACAGACTAAGGTGTGGAGTAGCCGGACCATGCACCCCAACTGGATTGCATTACAACTTAATACACACATAGAAAAATGTGTAGATAGCAAATAGAAAATGTGTAGATAGCAAATAGAAAATATAAAACATAAATGAAATACAGAAACATGGTGCAAAAATCAACAACACAGCAAAATGCATGCAGGGTGTTGAGCTTCCAGGACCACCATACAGGTGTCTAATAAAAAAAAGTATTATATGGAAATTTGCAATGATTATTTAAAAAGTCTGTGTCTATGAATATTCAAATAAGTGTGTTAGCCAAAGTGAGACTCCACCCAAAATCCTTTTTTTTAGTATGAAACACTACCTGCAGACTACCTACAACAAAGCAACCCAAAAATGACACGTTTTCAAAGCAGCCATAAAAGTGTCTGTAGGAAGGACCCCAGTGTAGGGTGGCAACTAACAATTATTATCATTATCGATTAATTTTCCAATTATCTTAATTACCTTACATTAACATCACCCTCACATTATATACACAAAAGACAGTGGACAACAGTATTTTCTATCAATAACTGCATATGATAAAGTAAAGAAAAACTATCCACGGATGGAAATTTAATAACTTACAGAGTTCATCTGTTCAGAATATATTGTGATTGCGGTTTTATGGTGACATGTACTTGAAAAGGTGATAGTAGCCATGGCAGACATGAATTACCTTATTTCAAGGTATGTAATATACTACTAAGTGCAACTTGGAGTGAATTTACAATTTTCAAGTGTTCGTGAGTATTTCACATGAACACCCAACTGGAATAAGTAACTAGCACACTGCTCCTTCTGATGTTCTACGTGCCATGAACCCAAGCTGACTGCATCATTCTAGCTGACAGGCATCTTCTAGTGTTTAATACTCAAAAGATACATTATGTGTGGAATGTTACTGTTAAATGATCAATATAACAAGACTACACACATGCATGTACGTGCACACACACACACACAAGGGGTAAATCCTGTAATAGCAATTTAATGCCAAATAACTGCAATATGTCGTAACTGTATAGAATGTATCAACACCATGAGCAACTATGGATCAGCATGATTGTAAGGCCTTGTGTGTCTTCAAATACGTTATGTGTACAGTAATGCAAATATTTGATGTTCAAGCTAATAGTTACAAAGTAATTGTTCTTTCATTTTGTAATATGTAAATTATTGTTAATAAAAAAAACAATAATCAGATATGTGTGAGTTTTTACCCCCCAGTGTGGAGTATAGAAAGTCATAGGCACACTGAATGTAATTTCTAAAGTGAGTGCAGGACTGTGCACTGACATTTTAGGTGGCAGGTGCTGGAAAAAAGGTCTTCTTCTAATTATTCATGGTCACAACTTTGTTTAGATGAAGATGTTTATTACTTAACAGATTTCTACAGCATCATCAGTCACACAGATAAGGTCTTTAGCCTTCACCATTTCTACTTCTATTAGAAGAAGGGGCAATAACAGAACAATGTTAAGTTATTCTTTTTGCATGTGTAAACCATACAAACCCTGTTTTCGAGTGTTTCAGTGAGAAAAGCCTTCAACTGAGATTTTGTCTCTCAAATTCCACTGTTAGACTAAAGTGAATAAAACCATATAACACTCATATTTATACAACTTTACATATTTCCTAAAGTGAAATTTGTATTTCTTATCACCAGCCTTTAACAGTTTAAACAATTTAGAGTAACTGGTTTAATGGATCGATGCATGAAGTGAATTAAAGCATAATTTCTCAACTTATTATAAAAACAGGCTCATAAAAACAAACTGAAGATAGTTTGGCTTGTCCATAATTATTATTTTGATCACCGGAGTGTTTATGGTTTTGTTTTAAGTGACAGGTGACTCATTTGTTTGCCATCAGTTAAAGTCTCTTTCCAAAACCTCTGACAATAATGAGCTCCCTAGTTGAGCAGGTGCCAGTATACAGACAGCGGTAATGAGTTCCCAGTTCTTGGAGGTGTGAAAAGTCAGGAGAGGAGGCTGACATCTGCCTGCATTCCCACCAGACCATCATTCACACTTCTTAATGGTGTTTATGTCATATTACTCATCGCTCCAGGCACAAAGGAAAAGTTAAACTTTTTATCGTAAGGTGTTTTTTTCAATAAGGAACAAACAACTTAAAATTGTCTGAAACTGTGACATGATGCCACACTGTGAAGCAACTCTTTGCCTTTTGTTCATAGCATACATGTTCTCTCCATATTTGATTGTTCTTTTTCTTACAGGTTAAACAAAGAAAACTGATATTGACAGGGAGAGTGAAGACCATATTGTATATTTCATCTGCATCACTGATGTGTCTTTAGCCAACCGATCAAAGGATATAACCTTCTGTCCAAATTCTTTCTGCCCTTGCTTCTTCAGCCGTGCTTCCCTTGAAACACTGTACCTCTAGAATAAGATCTGTGCAGCACAGGCTAGTATGGTGGGTCCAAAACGTTTTCCAACTTTAAAAGGCACGATGACCACCAGCAACATTACTACCACCACCTGAGTCATTAAGGGCGCACACACACTGTCCATGCGTACCGTGCCCCGTGCTTTAGGGTACTTGCCCCCCCTTCCCTCTCCCCCAGCGGGCCAGGCCTGTTTGTACTCACACTGCCTGGGCCTTGCGCGAATGCTTCTTGCCGGCAGGATGACGTAACACGTCACGCGCATTGATTGACTTCCCTGGCTGTCTCAGGTCGATTCACTAATTAACAGTTTCACTTTTCAAACCTTTCCATCAGTGATCCCAACACAGTCTCACTCCCAACGCGTCACAAACTGACGATTGGTCAGGGGACTTTGGCGTTAGTTACTGACTAAAAAGGTCTCCTTAAACGTACAAACCCGACGCAGAGGGCTTTCAACTCATTCCAATGTAAGCCCATCCGCGGCGATATTTGAAGCTTAGGGCTCTCCTTAAACGTCCATATTTGAAGCTCTGGGCTCTCCTTAAACGTCCATATTTGAAGCTCAGGGAAGTCCTTAAACGTATAAACCCGACGCAGGGGGCTTTTAACTAATTCCAATGTAAGCCCGTCCGCGCCGATATTTGAAGCTCGAGGAACGCTCTTCGGGGCGCTCATCGGAGCGCTCCTTAAACGTACAAACCCGACGCAGGGGGCTTTCAACTCATTCCAATGTAAGCAGCCTGTCCTCCACCCAAAAACGACCACATAGGTTGTTTGATCAAGGAGCTTATTACAACCCATAGGCACGTTTCGAGTTTAGCGGTCGTGTACATAACTACAATAAACGGTGTGTTGGGTATGTCGTCATCGCCTACCCTTTAACCTTTGGCACCAATCAAAATGTGATGCGCCAGAAGGAGGCGTGGCATTCGCGTTTCACTGGACCTCGTAGCATTGGTAAGTCCGTTTGTGTACTCAATTTATGTGGTCATGTTGTGTTCTGTGCGTGAGCTATCACGGTGATTGTCTGCAAATCATGTGTAAGTAAGTTAGTTCAGTTTGACGTTTAAGTTACAACTCAGTTGGGAATGCCACGGAGGTCGTATGTTAACTATCAATAAGGCGCTAAGGTTAGCGCACATGCTAACACGCTTATTATTTATGCTATCTTGACAAAAAAATGCTACCTTATGTGATTTTGTGTATTTGCGTCAGTATTAGGACATCTGTTAACTATTTATTTTGGTAATAAACAGGTGAAAATGCACTGTAAGAACTTAGAGAGCGCATTTTGATACTCAAATACAGAGCCCTGATAGTTTTAATTAGTGTTAGTGTACTCTTAACTTTTGTAGGCACACGTTTTATTTCTCTTTTTATTCTTTTGATTATTTACTCTACATTTTGCTAAATTTTTATTTTTAGTGGCAATAAGTAACATTTATGGAAGTGGAACTAATCCTGCTTCATTTTTTTTTATTATCAAAAAAACTCTTCATATGTGGGTGGATGACGTGACATGGCAATTTTGCTGTCTTCAGTGTCAAACGTGAATGAAAGAAAAAAATATTTGTAAAAAACCTTCTCAATCTTGTGCAGAACATTATGCTTTATGTGAACATACTCAACAGTAAAACAGTTCATCACTCTTTTTTTCAAAATCTTCAACCAAACACAACAAAAGTCATATGGTGTGACTGTCCGGCACTTGTTTCTCAAAGTCAGAACTTGAATAAAAGTAAGAAAAATAAATGCAAAAATTATTTTAAAAAATGCAAAAAAATAATACACATGTCTATTTGTGAGCCGACTCGTTTCAAAGTCCAAGCATAATGTTTTGAGTCAGTCATAATTAAAAAGATTTTGTCCCAAAAACCAAAATCACATGGTGTGACACTATTTTGGGATATTTTAACGGGCAATTGCTTTGACACCCTTGGGAAGGAGAGGACCTTCTTCAGCAAAGTTACACACACTAGCAATCTATTGCTAGTACTGTACAACCTGAGGTGAGTCATCATTTTTATATTTACAATAAATCAGATCTTGTTGGCACTCTGACAAAAGTCCCACTTCGAGATGTCTTTTGGTGTGACACATTTTTCATAAAAACGTGAAAGAAATGTTACTATTTTGTCATAATTACATGTAAATCTATGCTGCTTTCTAATAACTAGCATGTTGTCTGTATGCTAATGTATAGCTACAAGACTCAAGGTTGTGCTAAGTGCAGAAAACGTCATATAGTGTGACACTTCATCATATGGTGTGACATGTCTGCTTATTACACCACATGGTATGAATTGTAATTTCCTGCAGAATAACAATAAATAACAAAGTCCAATGTATGTTTTGTCACTGTAAACATTTATTTAAGTCCATCATCACACCAAATTATATATAAAATAATTATATTATATTATAAAATTATCCACAATCGAAGAAGAAGAAAAGGGGGACAGTAGGAGAGCTAACTAGTGTGTTCAACTAGTGTGTTCAACCAGAGGCTCAATGCAATTGGGAGTCATCAGTTAAACTGGCTTCATCAGGTGAAACAGTTCAGACACATCAAGGAGAACATCCATCCCAATGAAATGGTTTTACACATAGACTTTTCAGAGAACTATGCGTGTAAACTCAACACTGAGATTCAGGCCTTTCATTTCGGTGGCAATAGGCAGCAGGCAACAATGCATACTGGAGTTGCCTACTCAGTCAGTAGCTCCCAGTGCTATGCCACCATTTCCAAGTCCTTGCGTCATGATCAATCCAGTTATTGATGATTTCCGAAGAAAACATGAAAATGCAATCGACACCCTGCATGTCCTCAGTGATGGGCCAGCCACCCAGTACCGAAATCGATCAAACTGCTTCCTCATGAGCAGCGTTCCCATGGGAAGGGTGCACCTGATGGTGTGGGAGGAGTGCTGAAGCGTAAGGCAGACATGTATGTCCTTGGAGGCAGTGACCTACAAACACCAAGAGATCTGTATGAATATTTACAAAAGTCCTCTGAAAAAGTCACCATCATGTGGATTGAAGAAGAGCAGATCTCCACCATGGATGAAATGCTCCCTTCGTCAGTGCGCCCAGTGACTGGAATCAGCAGTACACACCAAGTTCTGTCTTTTGCACCAGCTTGAGTTTGACCCTGTATCCCCTGGTGAGGTGCCAGGTGACAAGACAAGTGATGAGTAAGTATTATGACTTTAAATTATTTACATTTTACAATAAATAAATAAATAAATAAATCTCTTCCTTTGACTTTGAAGTGGTGGCTCATCTGCTGAAGTGCCCTCTGTCCAACCCAGCTGGCCCACTACAGATGCCCAAGCCCAGTAAGTATAACATATTTAGCTAACTTTAGGACCTGCTGGTGATAACATTTCACTGCCAGTCCAGTCAGTACAAACCCTACATATTTGTAAATTGTGCAAACCAAATTTAATGGAGTAGAAGCTAGTTATTGCAGTCACTGCAGACAATCGTGTCAATAACATATAACTCTCTCCTTTTGAAGCTCTTCTACTCAGGTGCTGTATGCAAGTGCCCAACCAAGTGCATCAATTGGAGAGGCCCAAGCTGAAGATATAGACACCACTCCAGATGAAGAATACACCGAAGGACAGTTTGTCTTACTTAAGTATGAGAGAAAACCATATGTGGGGCAAATTGTTGACATCAGTATGGAGGGGCTGCAGGTAAACTGCATGAAACAACTTGGAGACAAAAATGGTTTTGTCTGGCCAAATAGGCAAGACTGCATTTACTACCAAGATCAGGAAGTTGTTGGTGGCATATCACGACCTCAGCAAGGCAGTCGGTTTGCTACTCTCTCCAAATTTGACTGGCTTATGTACAATGAAGTCTAGATGAATTGAATTATCAATGGATCCACCCAGCTGCCCTGTATGTTCACAGTTCATATGTGAAAAAATGTGTTTGTTTTACTTATATTGATACATATTGCAGACCTGTTTTAAATTGAAATGAAATAACATTTGATACACAAATATATGTTCATATGGTTAATATTGTTTTATTGTTAAATATCAAATAATCAATATTTTTTTAATATTAATTAAAATATTACCTTCCAGCATTTAAGAGTGGTTAAATGTTTCCTGCCATATTAGTGATCAGAACTCACCAATGAGTAGGATTATTTCATGGTTTGCATTGACACATGGCGACATTATCATATGGTGTGACACTATATCATTTGGTGTGACATTACAAATTGTGAAAATAACAAACCTTCATTAATGATAAAACTTGAAAATGTTCATGGAATACATGGAAAATAGTGTCAGCAAGAGTCACAAATATTTTCATAATTTTATAGCAAGGTTTGTCACAATAAATAGAAAATATGTTTAAAGATTGACGGCATAGGTCTCACATTGAGCAATGATTTAGAAAATAATACACAAGTTTTATTAATTTTCACAAAACTATAATGGATTACAGTTTAGTTATGATAAATTACTTTGATGAAGTGAGTAACTTAAGAAAGGTATACCCCATATTCAGTTTATATACAATTACTTTCATGTCACACCATATGACGATTTTAGGCACTATTACAACAAATTGTTACATAAATTGTGATTCCAATTGAAAATCTAAAAACAACATATGTTTCTATAAAGATTGGAGTTAGTAGAACAAAAGTCAATAATTTCTATGCCTGTTATTTCACATTTTTGTGAAGCAAAAAGGGTTAAGTTTCCCTCTAATGCAATTATTAATTTATTGACTTATCAATCACTGAAATGTACACTTCTGAAAAGGATGTGTGTGCCTGAGTATAGACAAATTTATCGCCTTATTTTTTTTACTTTTAGCCTCCGAAAAGAAAACAGAAAGGGACTAAAGTTTCCAGAGTTACCTTGAGGAAGAGGGACAAGAATGGGAACATTATAGCTCAACACTTTAGGAAGAATCGATCTAGTCAGTAAAATATAATACAGTTCTACTGTTAATCACAAGTTGGTCAGCAGTAATGTTTCCTGCATTATGTTTTGTGTTTATAGTTAAACCTTGTGGCGCTAGGAAGCCCCCAGAAGTGGAGGAGTTGCTGACAGATGACATTCCTCAAGATGTCCTAAGTCTTGGTACACATATTGACATGTGATAGCTTAAATAGCTTAAAGACGACCTTTATGTTTCCATTTAAAAATGTGAAATTTAGGCAACTGACTTAAGTAGTGGCCGTGATTTTTTTATGCACATGCAGTAACAAAGCCATTATGGAAATGACTTTTCTGTCTTTAAATACACTGTCCTTTACATCAATTTTTGTGTTTTATTATTTTAGATCAACATCTTCAGAGACTAAAGTGGAGGAGACACCCACGATGTCAGCATGGACAAGAAAACAGTTAATGTCTGAAAAAGAATTCAGAGCTGCAATGCCAGAGCTCTTGAATTTGAAATTGGGCGCAGAGACTGTAACTCCACATTGCTGTCAGCAATGTAAAACAGCTGATGCTGGTTGGTGTGTAGTCAGAAAAGGGTAGGCTTGACTGAGGGTAGGCTTTTCTGAATTTTGATATTTTCTGGGGGGTTTTGTGTGTGTGGATATTTTTTTTACAGGCAGAGCAGAGATGATAACTGTGCTTGCCATGGGATGGAACAACAGGAAGACAGAGAGTCTGCACAAGACCCTGGCAAAAAGATTTTTCAAAGTAAGAAGTCTTTACTGCAAGTTAACATTTGTCATTTCATGGTTACTTTCTATGGGCTTGAATACTGGCATCACAGGTTAAAGGAATGACAACTTTGTTCAGCTCATGTCCTGTGACTGGTGTGGTGTGGAGGCATGGCAGAGCCAAATGCTGGTTGGGTGCTGGCTTGCTGGATCACTGTGTTTTTGTGCTGCATTGGCTACAAAAAATGAGCAGAACAATGGGCTTGTGGTCCACTGACTCACTGCTACTGAGTTTAACAGTCCCTTCTCCTCACACCTTCCTCTGAAGAACATCCTCCCAACTAGCTGTGGCACACTTGACGGCCCCACTGGCGTGTGTTGTCATCATGACAACTCACAAAAATCACCATTAAGTGTTTTTGACATCAAATGACTGCAGCAAACAACTCAATGTCCTTTCTATCCAATTAGAATTCTTATATACGTATTGCATTCCTTCACCATAAAATAGCCTTTGTTATAACAAGGAAATAATTGTTTCATGAGGCACATAGTCTCTTTTGAGGACATACCTTTAAGAATATCCTCATAAATTTGTGCTTGAATGTTTTGCGTGTTGTCATTTAGGTTTTTCAATCATGATTAGAGATACACTCACTGATATTGTCCCCTTTTTTCAAAATAACATATTTTGTCTGATACTATGAAATACTTTTGGTGTATTAAATTCCAATAGATAGTTGTCCTACATCTTAAGCCCCTGTCACACATGCACTGCAAACCTGAAACTATCTGAACATTTCCTGGTACAGCTGTGTGTGTACACAAATATCGGATTCAGTCCGGGCATCAAATGGAGTTTACCCTCCCAGCTTAATAGTGCAAAGACTGGGTAATTCCAGAGTGTGCACATGTGTGAATACAGCTGCACGCTCCCCTTGCCTAAACCAAACTAAGTAGTTACATTAAGTGTGAACACATCTAAGTGGGGGCTGCATGTGTGAAAGAGAAACTCGGGACCATCTCCGGACCTGATTCTCTGACATTATTCTGGGTTCAAATGTGAAAACATCTTTATTCTCTTATCTCTAATGCCCTATGTTAACATACCTTTTTACGGATCACACCATGACTTATCTATGTTTTAGTTTTTTTTAAACATTCTAAATGGACTAAACAGAGTGACACGGAGGAATGGGTGTGTGACGTCCAGCAGTGGGCAGCCACTGGTATGTGTTATGGTACATTTCGCTATATGTTTTACAATACTATTTTTTTATGGTCAATTTTGCTTGTTTCTGTTTTTCAAAAGAGACATGTAGCTCATAGTAGTAGTACTTGGGAGCTGGCCAGGTAAATTCCACTTGATGTCCAGTCTGACTGGATCAAGTATTTGTGTTTTCACATACTGATTGTCTAGATCATTTTATGTTTGCAGTGTATATGTCAAAGGGGCTTAAGTGTTTTACTTTTGTCCCATCTGTTCTCTTTTTCAAAACAGTGGTGAGTCTTCGCCTGAAGAGGCGACTTTTTGACCAGGTTATGCTGGTCAGGCCTATGGAAGAGGAAAAAGTTATAATTGTGAAGGAGATGACCCAGCATTGCCAGTACCTGAGAAAGGCCTTGGACAAAGTATACAGCCTCCTTCGTCACACTCAAGAGAATATCACGAAACATAGTATGGTATGTAGTAGTACAGTCTCAGAGCTGGGCAGACAATCTGCATTTTAATGTTCATAAAGAGTTGCCTTATTTTCTATCTGATTATTGTTATTTATTTTTTTTACATTTTATTTTAGCACCTCCCAGAGAGCTGAGAGAAGAGGGATACAGGGGGCTGCTCTGTTGTCTGCTGCACAAGCTGCACATTCTGCAGCAGAAACTGAGCACAGTCACCAGCACTTACACCCATTTTGACACTGAACCCTCCTTTTACATGTTGGAGGAAGACAATGAGGACGTTGAAGAGGACAGTGACCAGGAGGACAACAGCACTCCAGATATTTCAGAGGAAGAAATGTAAAGCCTTTGAGGCTGGGATTCAGTTGTGGACATAAGGCCGCAGGCCGTGTGCCTTTTACATATTCACAGCTGTGATGCTGTTCAGCACAACATCACTCCCTCTCGTGTGATATTGCTTTTATACATCCTTTCTACAAAGCACCAGACTGGAACTGGACTGTGGCTAAGCAACACATAACCATTTGTCTGTGCAATAGCTTGATACTTTGTGTAAGCTAGAAACTAACTGTTGTATAAAGTTTACATAACAGGTGACGAAAGATGTGCTCAGTTTTGGGCAGAGTGCTGTACTTGTTACTCGTGGAAGTTCAGTAAATGGCTGCATTTATCTAGTGCCTAGTGCTGGACAGTGTGACCAATTATTTGTTTAAATATTTTAAAGATTCTGTAAGTTTGACAGTATATCACAGTGGGATGTGTTTTATTTTGCATGAGAGTGGCATATTCTAATGTGAGTACATAGAATATAAAAACATAGCGTTTTGAAATGTAACATTATTCGTGTCACAAATTGTTGTGCCATGGTGTTCTGGTTCATCCAGTATACCGGTGGCTCATTCAAACATTACTGTTATTACAAACAAGGTTTTTTCATACATCTAACATGTTTGGAGATAATCTTTAAAAAATATTGTATTTTGTATGTAATAACAACGTAGACATGAAGAATTATGCCTCACAAATAAATGTCCAATCTACAGCTTTGTCTAGTGAATGTTTATGATATATTATTTATGAGTTATTACAAAGCGAACAAATAGTTGGAATGCACAGATGCATCGTTTTCTATTGTTGCTATGGTGGTTGCCACGCACGCTGCGGAAGCCGGAAGTGGCTATAGAGACGGAGCCAGTCCGCTGCATGCAAACCCTAATTTACTTAAAACTAATAAATATTGTTCAAACACCTAGCATCTGAACTGTTTCTTAACATAAAGACCATATATATGAAGAGAAAACGGGAGTTAGGCTATATTCAATATTTAAAGTATACGGCACATTATTTACTACCCTTTTTGCAAACCAGAAGACTGCATACCTATTTCAAGAATACATCTTTACTTTTTGTTGACATAGATCATCTTTATGTAATCTAAATACTAATCCAGCTGTTCTAGATATATGATATATGTAATATATATATATATATATATTTTTTTTTTGTGAACCCATTTATTAACAAACCGGAAGAACTACAGAAAACTACAACTATGGCAGATAGCAGTACTTAGCGTTATTGCGCGGCTCATTGGAGTTGTAGTTCTTTAATTAAGGTTGTATTTTTCATAGAATTGGAAGTTGTAAATGTTGAAATGAGAATACATTGAGGAGTTTAAAGGCATAGTTAACACATTGATCTAATCAGATTTTTAAAATCAAATTATTCCATAGGTGAAAATTAATTTGACCCATAATTGACAAAACCCCAAATTGTTGATTGTACTCATGTTATAGCTGGGGTCAAGAGCTCTCTATAACAGTTGGTCCCATTTCTGTATTTCTTTTTATTGCAGAATTATAAGCCCTCAAACAGGCCCTGAGGTCAAGGTTCAAAGTTCATTATTTCAGGAGCCATGTAGAATATTAATACTAACATATTATTACTCCCCAGGTCGAGACCTTTCCAATGATGTATTTGGTTTAGCTCTACAGCAAAGTTTTAATTTTTTCATGTCATGGACTCAGGTCATCCAAACCCTACATCCAGACAGGACTTTGAAGACTCTACACATAAAAGTTTGTTTGTTTGTTTGTTTCCTTCATTCTTTGTTTGTTTCTTTGTTGACTGACACGAGTCACCCTCATATATCACAATATTCACTGTGTATATGTTATTATTAGCCAATGCAAGAATTAAGAATGATGTTTTATGTATGACGCACAAATGCCGCATGCGCGCGCACACACTCACTCACTCACTCACTCACACACACACACACACACACACACACACAAAGTGCTTTATTTGATGATGTAGATCAAATATCCTCAGCAACATATTATAACATATATAGATTATATGATTATCAAACCTGTGACAAGCTTCAGCTGCTTGATAACGAGCACATCATTAGAATCAGGTGTGTGGGACCAGGGAGAAACTTAAACATGCAGGACAGTGGCTCTCCAGGACTGAAATTTGGGGAAGTTAACAAGGACCAAGGCTGTTGCCTAGCACGGGAATTACATTCAAATGTCTATAGCCTGTTATCTATTATTTAGTATTTACCTTTTATTTATTTTTTGGTCTTTTTCCTTTTAATATGACAATATGATAATAAAAGCCCATTCTGATTCGGATGTGGTTCAATATTAATTGAGGAAGACACATACGAAATACGATTTTATTTTAAATATAATCAGCCATATATTCTTAAAAATATAATATTAAATGATATTAATGAGCCAATTCATATTTTACAATCACTGGCTATAAAATGTCTCATCAACAGAGCTAGTGACGCTGACCGGCGGCAATTTGAGTTGGAATGCAGCCCATCCACGGCGGACAGCTCAAAATAGTATTCGAACACACCACTTCCGCCTGCAACACAAGCATAACAAGCGCAACGGTGGCTGGGGGTAAAAACGTAGCCTTCCGTTATCCAAAACTGACAAAATAAAACTATATTTCTCAGATCCGAAAGAAATAATTATAATCGATGGCCATTGCATTAACCCATCGTATTGTGAAGTTATCAAGGACTCTTTATCAGGAGATTGTTGAAAAAAATGCTTCCGGGAGGCGGGTCCTCGGTTCTCCAATGGGAATGCAGGATGATTTAAAACCCATGTCAAGTCATAAATGTATTCAAAAACAAAAGCCCAATTATTTACTTAGTAAAGGACAACAATTATGAGTCTAAGCTAAGTGATTCTACGATAAAAACGTTATCCCTCTCTGGCATCTTCTTACCTTATCCTTATGGGTGTTATTACACCGGCCAAGAATGAGCATTTCAGATGAATCGATAAGGTGCCTGTAGATCATGGTGATTGTGAATACATTTAAAAGTTTATTTTTAGCTGTGTGAACAGGATGTACTCTTCCTTTTGTCTGGGTATTGTCTTCAGCGTACAAATACATAATACATAGAAAGAAACCCAGGGGATGGAAAAATATTTCTGCTTTAAGAAAAGGTGAGGGAATAAGCCAAAAAATAATTGTTTTACATCCACCTTTTTTCAGTAAATCATTCTATTTCTCATGTTTTTAAGATGGTGACTGAACACTAAATTTGCCAACAGTAAAAATAACACAAAATGTTTGTTTTTTTTGGGAAACTGCAACTACTACAATTATCTCTTGAAATGTTCTGAACGATCATAGAAATCAAGTGTATATGAAGAAACACAGCCAGTAACTGGTATATGTGATTTAAAAACATTTATTTTTTCCATTTGTCCCCACTGTAAGACAGAAACACAGCAAGAAGTAATACTGTCAAATTGTTCATAATTTTTGAGAATATAACTGACACTGTACTATTTACAATGAGATATGGATTATACAGGTATGCATGCATTCTTTTTTGAAAATGAGCTTTTCAATATCATATTTAGACAGTGTATAACAAAACTCCCCAACGTCTGTGTGAAAGGTATGGAGAAGGAATGGGGGCAACAGAACTGTTACACCCCTGAGCTGGCATTGGAGGTAGTCACAGAGACGCAACAGCACAGAGTCGACGTCTGTGTAAATGGGAAATTTGTATGGGGGAAAAAAAATTGTAAATTTAGGTTTAATTTGACTAAAGAATGTATTGCAACTATGAATCTTTTTTTCTTCATGTTTTTGGCCAAGTTAAATCTTGCAGTTTTGTGCCGTTTTATGAGGAATGTTTTTTTTCTTAGATTGCATTAGACACCAGGCCAAAACTGAGAAAATTGTGGGTTCACTTTTATAAGGTGATACAATTTTGAATCATTTCACATTATAGTGATATTGCACAGGGGGTTTCTTGATTATGTTATATACTGTGAATTTATTTCAAGTCCAATGCACAATACTGCCCAAAACATTTGACTGCTATGTGACTTGCTTGACCCTCAGACTTTGCTGTCCCTTATTAAACTGCAGTTAAAGTTGAAGACATTTTACTATCTTATTAGTGGATTTTCCTCATCTACAGTAAAATAAACTTAAGAACATACACACCATCCAGAACAAGGCAGCCACTGCACCAACACCTCGGCACGGTCCTTAAAAAAGAAAGAAAGATATAAGGAACAATAAGTGTGTGACACTTGATTAGAGCACAAAACAGTTTGCTGTACAAGAACATGTCAGTACCAAATGAAAGAGACATAATACCACTATGGAATCAATCAAGATTCATTATTCCGCATCAAATTGTGGAAGGACACAGTTAAAGACTGATGGGTAACCAGGTCTGCATTTTCATCCTAAGCCATGTAGTTCACATGTTAACAAAGAAAAAAAGATTTTGCTTTGCTATATGCAGAAATATGTTGCAAAGGCAGTATTTCAAAGGAGTCTTGAAAATATAATATGCACTGTGTACATTACCGCTAAGAAGACTTTCATAAATCCTCTTAATTGTAATAAGGGCATTCCTGGCATCTTCTGTGTCCATTTCCCATGGACAGACACACTCGGCTGTAAACCCATCTGGAGCTCTGCTGGCAAGGAGGATGGGATGTCGATTGTGGAGCTGAAACAAAATTGGCACAAAATCACAAGACAGAAAATTGGATACATAAATGGATAGTCATAATACATAAAAATATATATTTTATGCTTTGATACCTATACATATAAGCTATACATTGAGACTCAGAGTGAGGTCACTATAAACTGTTTTAGTAGCAATGTAAAAAACAAAAAACCTTGGTAAAAAGACAGCTATTCCAATTCAGTGTGAGACAAGGGAAGCCTCACATGCTTCTATATCTAAAAACACAGCTAACGCTACAAACTATCCAATTAAATTTTATTCATGGTATCTAATCATAACAGAAGTTGTCTCAGGACACTTTTCATAAAGAGCAGGTCAAAACCACACTATAAGATATCAAAGACCGTCAGATATGCGTTAAGGAACAACTTCCGAATTCTAATCCTGCAATGTAAATGTTCATTTTCAGGTTTTGCTATGTATTTGAAAGTAGCTTGAATCAATCTTGCATGCTATTACATACTTTCTATGACTAAAATCTTGTCAAACAATACAATAGATCATATGTTTATACTCAGCTAGATTGGGCCCAGTTATTGTGGATATTACATATTATTATTTTTTATTCGATCACAAGAATTTTCTATTACATTTTCTCCTGTTTTGCCCAGTTAATCAGTCGAACAACTGTGTTTTTACTTGCCCCAAGCAATCTTTTAAAATATATTTTTTAATTATTTTTGAAGCATGAATTTAAGATATCTAGCAGGCTAAATATCTGGAACTGTGGGGGAATCCAGGAGCCAATGAGAGTGCAAAGCGGGTTTTGTTTGTGAGGCTTCCTCTATTTTTTTCTGAACCTCAGCCGAGGCCGAGGACCATATTCCTAGGAGACAGTTTGTCTCCTCCACCGAGCACTGTTTTGATTTTGCATCCATATTTTATCCAAAATTGATGGATAGCAATGTGTTTATATATACGCATAACAGCAGGCTCTGATCTAGTAGTACATAACCCTGTTCACCAGTGACTTAGGGCGCACTCACACTGTCCTTCCGCACTGCGCCTCGGGCTTTAGGGTACTTGTCCCCCCTCCCTCTCCCCCCGCGCCCCAGGCCCGTTTGTACTCACACTGCCTGGGCCTCGCGCAAATGCCTCACATGTCACATGCATTGATTGACGTCATCGCCATGCGTCTCTTTGTTTACAAATCTTTCCATAGACCTTGGAGTTTTTGTGCGTCTTGTCGACTGTTTTTGAATATTTTCATCGACCAAATCTGCAGTAAACACTCCACCTCCGCATCACACCCCCGTGAACCTTTTGCCGCCATTGTTGTTATTGTTAAATGTCCGCGCATGGTCCGTCCTTCTATTTACTATGTCCGAACAGGCGCACATAAATGACGTCAGAACCGCCGTAGGCATCGTGCTTGGCTCGTACATGTGCAAACGGGCTCTACAAAAGCCCACCTCTCTCAGGCGGGCTGTGGCCGCAGTTATACCCGGAGCGGGTGCACTCACACTGGTCAAACGCACTAGGCTTTAGCCGAAAAAACAGTTTTGGCCCGGTGCGGAAGGACAGTGTGAGTGCGCCCTTAGGTAGAGTGAAAACAAGACAACAAGACAAGACAATTGGGAGTGGTACAGTAAATCGAGAATTCAGGATTGTCTTGCACAATAAAACAAAGATGAGTGTTAAATTGCTGCAAAAGCAAATAATGTAAGAGAAATATAGCAATGTAAATGTAAAGATCAGCAATTAATTACTTACTACTTATTTATGACAACTGTCTGAAAGAAAAAAAATAACCTACCAGTTAATTTGTTGCATCATACATTTTGTTGATGCTGCAGTTTTTTTTTGTGTGTTTCCAATCGTGGCCAAATTTCTTCTTTTGATTTTCAAATTTTTTTTGTAAGGCTGCTTGGCCCCGCACTGCTTACACATCTTGCTAGCCACACCAATCGTTTCCTTGCATGTGATGCATTGTTTTTGAGTAGGCATCTGGAAATAGAAACAATAAAAACTGTATATGTGATAGTTTCTTGAGGGCTCTAGAAGGTAACAATAAATGCTTGTTATGAATTAAGAAATACCTATAGACCTTTTCAAAGATGTAAACTTAAACATTCCACAACAGTCCTAGTTTATTTCCTGTTGCAGTGTATGTGAATGACACCAGCTGTCAGGAAGTAAACAAGGAACAAGGCTGTTGCCTAGCAATGGAATTCCGTTGAAAAGGTCTATTGAAAACAAAATACGTTAGGTGGTATATTAACAAATGCATTCTTCCTTAAAACATGCACAAATAGTCACAAACATAGTAAATGGGTCACATATTTGACGGTACACCTGTTATGTCTGACCTCTACCGTGTCTTATGTATTCCTGGCTTTGCACCTGTACGTGTCTTTACGTAATCTAGGGTGTCTAAAAATATATTTTAATCTCAACTAGACAGCCTGATTAAAAGAAAAGATTAAATCTAAAATACATATCATTTTAGCTTACCATTTCATGTAACGTAAGACTAATTGGGAGCGTGTAAACGCATATAACGTTAAACACCTAAAACAATAACGATGAGCGATCTCTTTCAACTAATATTAGCTATTGTGAAAACGGATATTTATACAAATCATCATCAAAGTTTAATATCACGTTAGCGGTTGTCCGCGCTAGCTGACTAGCTTTATTGCCTAGTTAAATGAATGTTAACTGAGCTCTTAAAACATTATACAGCCGATTATAATCTAGTTTCTATTACATTAATAGACGGCGAAAGGACATAGAATGCAATGATTTACACATTTGATCGTTCTCAAATCGTTTTTAGCACTATTTATTACTAGCTACTTACCTTTAATAGTCCGTGTGTCAAGCGATGAAAAAAGATGTAATCAAATAGACCAACAATGCACCATGGACACATGCAAGAGAGGCATACGTCCTGCCTACGTTCAAACTTGACGCAGGGGGCTTTCAACTCATTTAAGGACTGCCCTGAGCTTCAAATATGGATGTTTAAGGAGAGCCCAGAACTTCAAATATGGACGTTTAAGGAGAGCCCTAAGCTTCAAATATCGCCGCGGACGGGCTTACATTGGAATGAGTTGAAAGCCCTCTGCGTCGGGTTTGTACGTTTAAGGAGACCTTTTTAGTCAGTAACTAACGCCAAAGGCCCCTGACCAATCGTCAGTTTTTGACGCGTTGGGAGTGAGACTGTGTTGCTCGGATACACTCCAGTGGTTACGTGGTGAACTGTCCTCCTGCAGGATGACAATGTCGTCAACCTTCATATTTCTCTTGTCCTTTTGCCATATTTGTCTTTGTTGAAGATTAAGGAGATACTCATTCTTCCACCTTGTCCAAAATTTGTTTGCCAAAAAACTGCACCTGTCGCCATCTCTTGCACTGGTATAGATCCTGACTCACAAACTGTTTGACTTAATCATGAGAATGTGATTTAGCGTGAGGGGTTCAAGGCTTGTTGGGTAATTTAAATGCTCTGTTGTCAGAGGTCTGCTATTTATAATAGCAATCACTTCATACACATCGTGTAAGGTGAGCGGCAGACAGTCGTCGGGCAGCCTGGAGAGGGCAAACGAGCTGAACAGATTCTTCAATAGGTTCAATAGGTATCATAGATAGTTTTAACTTCACTTGTTCTGTGTTTGTATCAAGAACACCTGCCACTTCATCAAGAATGAATGAAGAGCGGAGCGGAGAACTTCCTTGTCTGGATCACTTGGCGTTGAAACATTGACGGGTACTATTGCAGACGTCTGTGTACTATTACCATCTTGTACAACCCTGTTTGATGTTGTTTCCTTTGTGACATCTTGTGGTTGAGTTTTTTCCTAAGCATGACTTCTTTCCTTAGATTGTTTTCTTTTTATTTTTTGTTCCTTTTTAAACGTTCTTAGTGCAGGCATGGGTGCCTCTTTGTACAAGCTTTGCGGACCATGCGGTTACTACAGCTCTTAGATGTGTGGCCAGGGCTCAAACAGCCGAAGCACAGCTTTTCACTTAGAATAAATCTGACATGGTTAGCAACTGGCTTCTCACTGAATTTGTAGCACTTCTGTAAAATGTGTCTTGGTTTTATACAAAAGACACATGTGACTATTTTCCTTTCACTGTGAAGATCTTGGTGCCTGCGGTTTGGTTCTTGAAAGTCATCATGTTCTGGTTCTTGCTCTTTTTTTTTGTCTGATTCACCTTGCCATAATGCTTGGTAAGACGTTATGGGGTAGCAAGAAATGCTGGCCCCCATTGACAGAAACATCACAATATAAATGAAGTTTGGGAACCTACCATATTCAAATTGATATTGTGTGGCTTTTCGGTTCGATCCAGTACTTAACCAGCGGGTAGCTTGGCAGCAAGTTTTTGATTCTCAATTCCATCATTAAGAACGTGAAGATTTTCATTGCTGGCCATAACATTTTCGCAACTGCGTAAAAAGTCCACAAATTTCCTCAACTCAGCACCTTCTCTTGAAGCAATTTTTTGCCACGCATGTAGTTTGTCTCTGAAAGCCTTGGCAATTACAAAGGCCATATCTTTCATCAAGCAGGTCCCATGCTGCATGGTACAAGTCTTCTGAACCACCAGCCCTTCTAAGGCTTCTCTAACAGCTCCTTCGACATATTTTTGAAGGAAAAAGACTTTCTCTGTGGTTGGAATATTCTTTTTCTCAATAAGTGTCCGAAAGTAAAGATTGAAGGCTAAGGAATGGGTAGCCTGTTTGCTGTTATAAACTCAGCTAAGATCTTCACCAGCTCTCCCATGTCATTTTGGAGCACATCTTTTGGAGTCACAGCTCTGAGTGGTGGTGGATGCTAATCAGCAGTTTCCCCCCCTAATCGATTGCCTGCATAACTGTAAGCAACTCAGCCTCAAGGTTCCGAGGTACAAAGTCTGGGCTGGATAGAGCTCATTTGCATCATACACTTGAAGCTTTGCTTTGGCTGCATTTAGCCTTTTTAGATCTTCCAAACGCTCAAGCTCTCTTTTCAAATTTTCAACTGACTGACCTTTTTCTTGCAGCATTCTCCTCACGCTATTTCTTTAAGAGGGCTGCTTCTTGTTTCTTTCTCTCTATCTTGCATTTAATTTCTTCCTTTTCTTGTTTAAGATGGCGAGTGGATGCAGCTGCTTCTTGGTCTGCAACTATCAACTTGTTCTCAACTTCCAGTCTCTGCAGTTCTGCTTTGTGGCCTTCTTGCTCAGCCATGATCTTCAATACAGCCCGTGTATGTGCATACTCAGCAGCAGCTTCTTATCTTTTGGATGAGGATATAGCAGAGTGAAGGGAATTATACTTAGAACCTTTAAGTTCATGATATGAAACACCAGAGATTGAAGATGGAAATACCGAGCTAGCATGAGGCCAAACACGTTTGTTCCTTCAATTTGAGAATGCACATTATGTATTACAATGCTAGTGACTGATGCACATCTGTCCAACTTGCGTCTCATGTCCTGTGCTGGGCTGTCAATCTTTCTGTATTCATCATAAACACTGTTCAGCTCAGATTCTTCCCTTTGAATACTTTCAATGTGTTCTTGTAGGATATTGCTGGGATCTTGTCTGATTACAGATTTTTTTCAGCCACCTTAGTCAGAACCTTCCAGCTTTCATAAATGCTGTTAAAACGGAGTGATAATCCTTTCATCTTTTCCTTCTGTAATTCTTTTCCTCTTTCTGTTAATGATCGAGCTCATTCACTTCTACGAAGCTCTGCAGGCTGTACCGCATGTTGTTTAATGTGAGCCTTCTCTGACACACATTCCTTTTCACTTGTTTGTGACATCTTAAATTATTTGTGGATTGCCTGTACATAATTATCATTAGCTGTGTAGTTAACAGCAGATATTTCCACAGAAAGGCAGAAATAAACAGTCAAACTATAAAAGGTCAATGTCCTTTTAGATAATCCCCTCAATTAAAGTAAATATAGCAATGCCTTAGTAATATCACATAGCCCATTACACTTGAAAAGATACTTATGGCCACATTTAATGAACATGCTTAGAAAATAAAAACTTCAAAACACTGAAAATGTTGGCTTGCTTAGATGTGCACAATTATATATTTTTCAAGATGACTTAATTTTCTTAAATTGACAATATACATAAATGCCCATTCATAAAATTTAAACCACAGTTATTAATAAGGTTACACACAGTCCCTTGTAGTTTTCAAACTTCTTGTCACCTTTCAGAACACAAACTTAAGTGTCTGGCTTATGGACATCTTGATGAAAAACTGATGAACTAAAGTGTCCTTAACGGTAACATGGGCTTATCTGTATCCCGTCTTGATGAGTTGTCGGGCACAGGCACGAGGGGGTCCGGGCCGCGCACGTGCAGATTCGGGAACTTTGGTTCACATCACATCACATCAGTCAACATTGAACTCAATATTCATAAAAATAGATTAAATAATTACTTATAGACAAAAAAACATTAATAATGACAGAAATAATATTTATGCCAGTTAAAATACCGGTGTAATTTTTGAGGGGTGAGGTATAGTTGGTAAAGAAAATTTTAGTTGACCAGTTTGAATCTTGCATTTATAGTGGCGAATAAACTATACTGGCACAAGCCAGACCACAAGTCCTCATGTATTTTATTGCCCAGGTCGGACTCCCATCTCTCTCTTGATCGGTGTATGTTTTGTTTTCTCTTCCATTATTATTTAGTACACCTGCAAAATAAAAAAATAAAATAAATGAAATAAAATAAAACCTTTGTCAGGTTAGGCAATGTCATTTGTTCCCCCCAGCTTTTCCTCAGGAATGTTCTCAGTTGTAAATAACAAAAGAAGTGTTGTTGGACAAGTCATATTTAGCTTTTAGTTGTTCAAAGGACATAAGAGTCCCATTTCTATAGCATTGCTCAAAACACATTATTCCTTTATCATGCCAGAGCTTTAACATTTTGTTATCAGAAAACATTGGTATGAGTTTATTTTTCCATAAGGGGGTTTTGGGTGATAAATCAACCTTCACTCCAATAATTTTATGGACTTCATATCTGATCAGGTGGATAGTAAGTTTTTTGTTTTACTAATAATACTTTTGGGATTCCATTTATAAATTAAATCACTTTCACCTCTTCATCAATGTCATACATTTCATTGTGTGTCCATAGGGGGTAGAGTCTCATTCAAATAAGTGTAAGAGAAATCTAATTTGTGTTGCCCAACAATAAAATTCGAATTTGGGGAGTCGGAGGCCACTCATTTTGTAGTCCCATGATAGCTTCTCTATACTCAGTCTAGGTACTTTATCATGCCAGATTAATTAAATGGTAAATGGTAAATGGACTTGTACTTGTACCAGTCTATCGCAGGGCACATAGAGACACACTCACATTCACACCGATGTGAAAACCTCTACCTGCAACCTAGAACCCATCCCAGGTCTCATCAAGACCTTTCTTCCATCCGTCACCCCACTCCTCATCAAAATCCTAAATTCCTCCCTCATCTCTGGCTCTGTCCCCATGTAGCAGTTGTGAAATGGTTGCTTGCAGGCTGAAGAATGACAACACCATGGAACAGAGTTTGTCCATTTGTTCTGCAAAGGCCGCAGAGGGCAGAGTCAGGAAACACAGTTGGAGTAGCATAACAAGAGCAGCTTTTTTCCCATTTTGCTGCTTTTTACTGTATCTTATCTAAAAAAAAAATACATAAAAAACACATGAATAAATAAATAAATGGATAAATAAACAGTAATAATAATTTTTAAGAAAAAATACTCTCCTACATAGAAACAAAAAGAATTACATGAAATTAATTTTTCTATAACCTACTTGTAAATAATAATAATAATTAGAAAAAAAACTAATAAAAATCACCATGAGATCAATAAATAAAAGCCTTCCATACTTTGCTTCCTCTACACAAGGACAATAATACAAAACTGAAATAAAGTGTGCTTGACATTATTACAGCTCTGACCAAACTCGATTCTCTCATATTTATCACAAACACACCTCAGAAATTACATCAAAAACATCTTTCATACAAAACGCACCTGCAATGTCAGGAAACACAGTTGGAGTAGGAAAAGTCTGCCTCCTATGGCGGGCAACAAAACCGAAACTACAGCCGTTTTTTTACGATAAGACACAATTGAAAACACAGTGACACATGTAGTGTTGCTTTCGTCAACGAAAATGATGACGAAATATCTTCGTCAACGAACCTCTTTCACGTGACGAAAACTAGACGAGACGAAACGAAAATGCTGGGCATGTGACGATGACTAAGACGAAATATATAATGCAATTTCGTTGACGAATAAAAACGAGACGAAATGTCTCTTCATTTTCGTTGACAAAAACGAGACGAAATAACGTTGTTTCGTCTCGTTTAGTCACGTTATTATTATTATTATTATTATTTTGTAGTTTTCTCCCAGTCTCGCGCCTGGGCGACGTCACTTCCTCAATCCCCACACGCGCATTATTTGGATTCTGAAGCTGCCGCTGCTGTGGGTCAGCGCGTTACCGTTAGAGTTAGCGTTAGCGACAACTAAAGAAACATGAGAACAAAGTGTGGCACCAGCCGGGGGTCGTGTTTGGGAGGAAAAGAAGAAACACTTTCATTACATAAACGTGGAAAGGAAAACGGAATGTGTTGTGTAAAAAGAAAGACCACAAAATCACAGGAAAAAACACCACGGATCTTAAGAGACACCTCCGGGCATCCCATAATGACAGTCAAGAAGTAACGTAACGATACTTTCTGTTTTATTAAGCTCATGCGACATGAGGCTACGGTTAATGTGTCGGGTTTTAACGCTAGATTTGGCGTTAGCCACTGGAGGTGTGTGTGTGTGCGCGCGTGTGTGCGTGCGTGTGTGTGAGAGAGACTAGCGTGTGTGTGTGTGTGAGAGAGACTAGCGTGTGTGTGCGCGTGCGCGCGCGGCTAGCGTGTGTGTGTGTGTATTTATTTGTGAGTGTAAAGTGTGTTTTTAGTTCCTACCTGACTGACTCACTCTATAGTGCACTAAACTTCCCCTTGTTGGCCAAATACTTTCTCTAGTTTTGTATTTCACAGAGCAAATAACACTGAACTGAATTTAGCATCAACATAAATTGGATAACTTATTCTAGACCTGTACATGCTGTAAACTAAAGATAATTGCATGGGTTTGGCTAAAATAAAATGTTGGTTTTGTCAATACTACTAGGTACTTTTATTATATTGATTAAATATAATTGCATCACTAAAAAGAGACTAATATACAATTTTCTTTAACTAAAACTAGACTAAAATATCATAAGTTTTAGTCGACTAAAACTAGACTAAAATGCTCAGACTTTTAGTCGACTAAAACTAGACTAAAATGCTCAGACTTTTAGTCGACTAAAACTAGACTAGACTAAAAGTAAAACAGGCCACCAAAAACAACACTATGACACATTAATAAAAGCTGTCATTAATCTAGCGCATCGTTTGAACAGCATTATATGACAGTTTAAATGCATATTATAAAGAGTAATGTTAGAGCATCACAACACGTCTTACCATTGCAAGAGCAGCCATAGTTTTGCTGGGAGTTTGGTCCGACGTCACCCATGTACCCCTTTATGTATTACCCCAATAAAGCTCCCCCTTGTGACAGGTGAACCCGTAACTTAGAAATAGAACTGATACAAAACAATGCAGGGGATTCAAACTTATTTTAGATAGGATAAGCGTTGACCAGGTTTTGAGAATGTTCACCATAATTAATTAGACAATAGTGATGAATGATCAGAAGAATAAAACAAGGTAAACGTTGACACAGCTCCACCCACTCCCCTCAAACTTGCTGCTGTCACCCCCATTCTCAAGAAACCAGGTCTCAGCCCAGACATTATGTCCAACTTCTGTCCCATCTTCAATCTCCCCTTTTCGTCAAAAATTCTGGAATGTGTCATTGCTGCTCAGCTCAAAAGCCACCTCACCTCTAACCAACTGTATGAACCATTTCAATCTGGATTCCACCCACAACACAGCATCGAAACCGCCCTCCTAAAAGTCACCAATGACCCCCTCCTCACCATCCTCATTATGCTTGACCTCACTGCAGCCTTTGACACCATCAACCACTCCATTCTCCTCTCCCGTCTGGAAACCTACTCCAACATCACTGGCACTGCACTCTCCTGGCTCCGCTCCTACCACACCAACAGACAACAATTCATCAACATTAATAACTGCACTACCTCCATGGTTTCTCTGTCCCAAGGCATCCCCAAGGTTCGGTGCTTGCTCCTCTTCTCTTCATCCTCTACATCCTCCCCCTCAGCAACATTATCCACAAACATGGTTTCATCTTTTACGGCTGACACGCTGACAACGCCCGGATTTCCATTTCCATCAAATTCCAAATCCATCACCACAGCCACCTGCTCCACTCTGACCACCTGCCTCAATGAACTAAAAACCTGGATGCAAAACAACTTCCTCCAACTCAACTGTGACTGTGATGATGGCTAACAGTTTGTTCAGCGTTCTCCTCTCCACCATGGACTCAAAAGACTCCAGCCTGAGACCAAGTACAGATGTTGCTGATGCCCCAACACACAGCAGCAAAGAAAATGTCGCTGGCAACAACCGACTGGTAGAAGAGCTCCAACATCTTGCTGCACATGTTGAAGGATTTCAGCTTCCTTAGTTGCTTCCTCCGCCAATTGTACCCCAAACCTGGTTCTTTCGGTCATGACCAAGCTTTCATGACCAAAGGGGAGGGTACGGACAAAGATTGACCGATAGATCGAGAGCTTTGCCTTCCAGCTCAGCTCTCTTTTCATCACAACGGTGCTGTAGAGTGACTGCAATACCACCGATTCTCCGGCCAAACTCACGCTCCATCGTCCCCTCACTCGTGAACAAGATCCCAAGGTACTTGAACTCCTTCACTTGGGGTAAGGACGCATTCTCTACCCGGAGTAAGCAATCCACCGGTTTCCTGTTGAGAGCCATGGCCTCAGATTTAGAGGTGCTAATCCTCATCCAGCCGTTTCACACTCGGCTGCGAACCGATCCAGTGAGTGCTGAAGTTCGTGTTGTGGTTGGATGAGAATTTAAAACATATACCATTCTGGAACCCTATTGGATGTACACAATTCACACCGCGTCTGCAGCAAGGAAATAGCAGCCATAGCAATATGAAGATGACCATGACAGAGAAATCAAGCTCCCAACCAAGCACCAGCGAGGAGGTTGGTAGCCAGGAAGATGAGCCAACCCCTCTACATCCCTGGCCATACCTTCAAGAATTTTTCAAAATGGATGGATGCAAAGAAAAATCTTTTTGAATGCACTGCAAGCTATGCGCAGCAAAGTATCACAAGCTAATGGCTTTCAAAAACTCCCCATCTAATTTAAAAAAGCGTATTGAGGTAAGCTGAGAGTTTGTTACTATCAGCTGATTATTGACAATATTGTAGTAACCCAGTAATATACTAATGGTCAATTTGCAATGTTTGCTATGGCTAGGAACATGCCAAGACATGCCATGGTTTGCTTGCTAGCTACTATAATGGCTATATAATTCAACGTTGCTTGGACTGTGTGAGAAGATTTGAAATTCGACATTAGCCAAATGTAATCTGAGCTTGTATTATTGCTATATGCAATATTTGTAAATAAATTTTGCAAAGCTATACTGCCCTACAAAGCCTAAATGCAGTAATTACTGAATCAAAAAGATAGGATTGATTTGAATAAAAATAATGGTAAACTAGTAAACCATAATCCATCATCAATGTGCCAAATATTTTTTGTTGGGACACTAAACAAACTATAAAGCTTTTTTTTGGCTTACATTTTTTGTTACTGCAATTTGGCAGGCAAATTAGGGCAGTATCGTCTCAGCAGATTGATAAAGCATTTACTAAGGATAGGCATGATGATCCTGTCTATGTATAAGAGTGCGCCCAGAGTTCTCCCCAACATAATTGCATAGACCAGTGAAACTTCTCTCTAACTTGTAGTCTGACCTTAATTCAACAACTTCCAGCATGACATTTAATGCATTTAAGAGAAGTCTGAAATAACATATAGGTGAATATATTAGTAAAATATAAAGATGCTCTAGCCTGTGGAAAATAAGTTCAAGATCAACCACCGCATCTGAAGTAATTAAAGACCACTGCAAACTCCAACTCGTAAGGCCTGTTGCTACAAGGTGGAATTTCTCATTGAAGAGGACCTGCCAACTTCAAATGTTCCAGCAGTTGGATGCGTACCTGGGGTGCCCAGGAGACACAGTAGAGGTACTGAAGACCTTCCAAGCTGTGTTCCAGCTATCAGTCAAGCTTAATACAGCACCCCCTGCCTCAGCAGCCTGTGAAAGACTGTTTAGTGTTGCAGGGCTTATGTTCAGGCCAAAAAAGATCTTGCATTGTTTCAAAGAACTTTGAAAACCAGCTGCTTTTGCGACTGAACAAAACCTATTGGTAACATGACCTGCACGTGTTGTATGTTCTGTTCACAGATGCATGGTAGATCCTGATGAAGATCCTAATAGATAGATTGTGTGTATGTGTGTTTTTTCAAGAAATGTTAAATCACTAACAAAAGTTTCCGTCATCTGGGCACTGGTAATTTGTTATGGTGCGTCACAGTCTGCCAAGTTTCTTAATCTTTACGTCTATGCATGTGTTGTGATAGTGTCTTAATAAAGTAATCCCACATTTTTGCTAGCCTAGATTACTTTGAAGTGATCTAGACTTTGTGTTGAGTAAGAACTAATTGGTTCTGTGAAACACGTTAATGCTCAGTATTACACATATATGGTTATTTAATGTATTTGCATTGTACTAAAATATGTACATTTTTAATGGCCATAAATGTGGCTGAAACAGGTGCATCCCAATTTTTCTCAACATTAGCATTTTAACATAGCATAATAGTTATGGCCTTTAGAAAAATGTTTTTTGGGCAGGTGGGGTTGTGCACTATAGAACCCTGTGGCATAAAGCCCCGTGCCCCAGGCCTGTTAGTACTCACACTACCTGGGCCTTGGCAGAATGCTTCTTGCCTGCCTACACGTCATCACGCCGTAACACGACAGACGCATTGATTGACGCCATTGCGTCGCTTTGTTAACAAATCTTTCCATAGACCTCAGAGTTTTTGTGCGTCTTGTCCGACTGTTTTTGAATGTTTTCATCTGACCAAATCTGCAGTAAATACTCCATCTCGCATCACACCAAAGTGAACCTTTCGCCGCCATTGTTTTAAATGTCCGCGCATGGTCCGTCCTTCTTTTTTTCTATAGTCCGAACAGGCGCACATAAAATGACATCAGAACCGCCGTAGGAATCGTGCTCGTGCTCGTACACTTGCGCACGCTCGTGCTCGTACATGTGCAAACGTGCTTTACAAAAGCCCACCTCTCCCAAACAGGCCGTGGACAGCAAGTGAACCGCGCCTAGACCTGGTACGGTTGCACTCAAACGCGCTTGGTCACGGTACGGATGGACAGTGTCAGTGTGCCCTAAAGGGGTGCATACCCCCCAAGAGCCCCTTCTCTCTCTCTCTCTCTCTCTCTCTCTCTCTCTCTCTCTCTCTCTCTCTCTCTCTATCTCTCTCTGTCTCTGTACCTTTGAGGTTATTCTGGAGAATATTCTGGACACTATTTGTCATAGATTCTTGCAATAATAATAAACATACATTTACATGAAGCAAGCATATTTATCCACTCCCATGTTGATTAGTGTATTAAAAACCTGAAAAATATCCCTTCATGGTACATTTAGAAAAGATAAGCAAATGGGTGATTAATTGTAAGTTAACTATGGACAACATGCAATTAATTGGGGAAATACTCAGGTTATAAAAATCAATAAAAACCTTAAATAGGTATGTGTATCAATGTAAAAGAGAATAAGTTAAGTAGCAGGCTAAGACTGACAAAAAAATGGATGTTTATTCTTCATAATGTTTGCAGATTTATCAAACGTGTGCTAGTGTGAGCCGGGCAGGGACTGGTACGAAATAGCAGTATGGCATGATTTATTTTAACAGAATCATATTAAAAGTTGGGAATATTTTGCTGCTTTTATTGAAATTTGGGGATTTTGTATGATCTGCCTGATACAGACGGGAGATAGTATATATATAAGAATAGTTTAAAAAAAATGGCTAAAATTTGTATTTTGCACTGTTGGAACTTAACAAGGTTCTAAGTGGAGCTACAAGATGCAAAAAGAAGAAATGGGAACAAGAGACCAAACGTTTTGAGCAGGTAATTTATTGAAAACAACAATTTAACTGAAGTTGTTCATCAGCTGAGCAAAAGTTTAAGACCACAGCCTTTAAAGCCACAATCTGTGCAAAAATTTGGATTCCCTGTCATTTCTTCGTACTGTGAGGATCTCTTGGTGGCAAAGGCAAAGATGTTGACTGTCTTTGAACGTGGTAGGATTGTTGAGCTGCATAAACAAGGACTCTCACAAAGGGCCATCGCTGCTGAGGTTGGACGCAGTAAAACAGTCATTTTCCATTTCTTAAAAGATCCTGAGGGCCATGGAACAAAAAATCAAGTGGTAGTCCCCAAAAAATCTCACCGGCACTGAGCCGGAGGATCCGAATGGCTGTCCATCAAGACACTGGATGATCCTCCTCCCTAATTAAGGCCATTACTGGTGCTGACTGCAGCTCAATAACCATCAGACGGCATCTGCACAGGAAGGGCTTCAAAAACAAGAAACGTCTTCAAAGGCCACATCTACTTCAAAGCCACAAACTTGCCCGTTTGGACTTTGCAAGGGATCACCAAACTTGGGACATTTAAAGAAGGAAGAAAGTTTTATTCTCTGACGAGAAAAAATTGAACCTTGATGGTCCTGATGGCTTCCAACGTTACTGGCATGACAAGGAGATACCTCCTGAGATGTTTTCTACGCAGCACAGTGGAGGGGGTGCCATCAGGATCTGGGGTGCTTTTTCCTTTAATGGAACAATGGAGCTCCAGGTTGTGCGGGGGCGTCAAACAGCAGCTGGCTATGTGGAGATGTTGCAGCGGGCATCCCTCATGACTGAGGGCCCTCGTCTGTGTGGTAATGACTGGGTTTTTCAGCAGGACAACGCTCCAATTCACAATGCTCATCTGACCAGGAGAATAACATCACTCTTTTGGACCATCCTGCATGTTCCCCAGATCTTAACCCAATTGAGAACATTTGGGGATGGATGGCAAGAGAAGTTTACAAAAATGGACATCAGTTCCAGACAGTGGACACCCTTCGTGAAGCCATCTTCACCGCTTGGACCATCATTCCCACTAGCCTTTTGGAAACGCTTGCATCAAGCATGCCAAAACAAATTTTTGAAGTGATCCACAATAATGGTGGAGCTACTCATTACTGAGTTAGTTTTTGACACTTTAATTTGAGTTTTAGGAGGTTTTTGAGTGTTTTTGGAGCTGTGGTCTTAAGCTTTTGCTCAGCTGATGAAAAGCCTACTTCAGTTAAATTGTTGTTTTCAATGAATTACCTGCTCAAAACTTTTGGTCTCTTTTAATGACTCAGGCCTATTAATAAACCCTAAACCTAAACTAAATTATAATTCATTTGAAAGTTTTGTTCTTTGTCTTTCACATTCAACCTGGAAAACTGTGCAGCTAATTATACGTGTTATAGTGTACCGGGCTCCTGGTCCGTACTCTGAATTTCTGTCTGAATCCTCAGAGTTTCTGTCAAATTTAGTCCTTAAAACTGATAAAGTAATCATTGTAGGAGATTTTAATATTCATGTGGACGTTGTTAATAATAGCCTTAGTATTGCGTTTATCTCTCTATTAGATTCGATTGGTTTTAGTCAGAGTGTACATAAACCTTCTCACTGTTTTAATCACACCCTCGACCTTGTTTTGGCTCATGTTGTGGAAATCAATGACTTAATAGTCTTTTCATAGAATCCTATTTTATCAGACCATTATTTAATAACTTTTTAATTCATATTACAGGACTACTCACCTCTGGGCAAAAGTTTCTACACTAGATGTTTATCCAATAATGCTGTAACTAGATTTAAGGAAGCGATTCCATCTGCATTTACTTTAATGCCTTATCCTAATTTTCCAGATTCCTGCACTAACATTTGTCCCTCTGAAATTGATCATTTTGTTGACAGTGTTGCAGGCTCACTACGAACAACACTCAACTCTGTTGCTCCGTTAAAAAAGAAGATAATGAAACAGAGGAAGTTAGCTCCGTGGTATAATTCACAAACCTGTGAACTAAAACAAATATCGCGAAAACTAGAAAGTAAATGGTGCGCTACTAAATTGGAGGAATCTCGCTTAGCTTGGCATGAAAGTCTAAAGACATATAGGAAGGCCCTCCGTAATGCCAGAGCAGCCTATTACTCATCTTTAATAGAGGAGAATAAGAACAATCCTAGATTTCTTTTGAGCACTGTAGGCAGGCTGACAGAGAGCCACAGTTCTATTGAGCCATGTATTCCTATAATCCTCAGTAGTAATGACTTCATGACCTTCTTTAATGACAAAATAATAACTATTAGAGACAAAATCAACTCGCTTGCCACCAATTTTTCTTCAAACCTAGAAACCTTAGAAACTGTACGACCTGATATATTCTTGGACTGCTTTTCTACAGTCAACCTTAACAAATTAACTTCTACTATTTCAGCATCAAAGCCTTCAACTTGTCTCCTAGACTCTATTCCAACTAGGTTACTTAAAGAAGTGTTACCTTTAGTTAATACTCCTGTATTAGATATGATTAACATGTCTTTACCAGCAGGTTATGTACCACAGTCTTTTAAAGTAGCTGTAATTAAACCTCTTTTTAAAAAGCCCATTCTCGATCCTGAGGTACTAGCTAACTATAGACCTATATCTAACCTTCCTTTTCTCTCTAAGATCCTCAAGAAATTAGTTGCCAATCAGCTGTGTGACTTTTTACATAATAATGAGTTATTGAGGACTTCCAGTCAGGATTTAGAGCGAATCATAGCACTGAGACAGCACTGGTAAAAATTACTAACGACCTTCTAATAGCTTCAGACAAAGGACTTGTCTCTGTGCTTGTCTTACTAGATCTTAGTGCTGCCTTCGACACTATTGACCATCACATCCTGCTACAGAGACTAGAGCATCTGATCGGCATTAAAGGAACCGCACTGAGCTGGTTTAAGTCTTATTTATCAGATAGATCTCAGTTTGTACATGTTAACGACAAATCCTCCATGCACACTAAAGTTAGTCACGGAGTCCCACAGGGTTCTGTCCTTGGACTGATTCTATTCTCCTTATATATGCTACCCTTAGGAAATATTATAAGGAAGCACTCCATAAATTTTCATTGTTATGCTGATGATACACAATTGTATTTGTCGATCAAACCAGAAGACACTGATCAGTTAGATAAACTTCAAATGTGCATTAAGGAAATAAAAAGCTGGATGACCTGCAATTTTCTGATGTTAAACTCAGATAAAACTGAAGTCATCGTACTTGGCCCAGAAGGCCTCCGAAACTCCATAACTTAAGATATTGTTACTCTGGATGATGTTGTGTTGTCCTCCAGCACCACAGTAAGAAATCCTGGTGTTATTTTTGATCAGGATATGTCCTTGATCAAAAATATTTTGTCTCAGAAAGATGCAGAAAAACTAGTCCATGCATTTGTTACTTCTAGGCTGGACTACTGCATCTCCTTATTATCAGGCTGTTCCAATAAGTCTGTTAAGAGTCTCCAGTTGGTCCAAAATGCTGCAGCTTGTGTACTAACAAAAACAAATCGAGGAGAACATATTTCTCCTGTATTAGCTTCTTTGCACTGGCTACCTGTAAAATCTAGAATAGAATTTAAAATCCTTCTCCTTACCTATAAAGCTCTTATTGGTCAGGCTCCGTCGTATCTTAAAGAGCTCATAGTACCGTATCACCCGACTAGATCGCTTCGCTCTGAAAATGCAGGGCTACTTGTCGTTCCTAGAGTCTCCAAAAATAGAAGGGGAGGCAGAGCCTTCAGCTACCAAGCTCCTCTCTTGTGGAACCAACTCCCAAGTGTTATCCGGGAGGCAGACACTGTCCCCATATTTAAGAGTAAACTTAAAACTTTCCTTTTTGATAAAGCTTACAGCTAGGGCTTACAAGCCCTCAGCTATGTTGTTGTTATTCTTAAAGCTGCGTTTGTTCAGCTTAATGATGCTGCTAGTCTGCCGGGGGATATTACTTTTCCTAATACTCTGAGCTTCCCTCCTCTCTGTCTATGTCATTCATGTCTCATCAATGCATGTTACTAATTCAACTTCTTCCCCGGAGTTGTTTGTACTTTGTCATCTCGCAGGTCTCTGCTGATGGTGGTGGTGCCTACTGCCGTGGTCCTGTAGATCTCTGCTGATGGTGGTGGTGCCTGCTGCCTTGGTCCTGTGTATCAGGTCCCTGCTGATGGTGGGGGTGCCTGCTGCAGTGGTCCTGTGTGCTGGTCTCTGCTGATGCTGGTGGTGCCTGCTGCCTTGGTCCTGCGTGCAGGTCTCGGCTGATGGTGGTGGTGCCTGTTGCCGTGGTCCTGTGGCCCTGTGTGCAGGTCTCTGCCGATGGTGTCGGTGCTTGCTGACGTGGTCCTGTGTGTAGGTCTCTGCTGATCGTGTTGGTGCCTGCTGCCGTGGTCCTGTGTGCTGGTCCCTGCTTATGTTGGTGGTGCCTGCTGCCCTGGTCCTGTGTGCAGGTCTCTGCTGATCGTGGTGGTGCCTGCTGCCGTGGTCCTGCATGACGCTTCCTGCTACTTCTATAACTATTAGTCATTTATACTGTCACTAGTCTTATAAATTCTAAAATTTGTAGCCATAAAAACACCATCAGTGGTATATCTTGCTGTATCCTAGCTGCTATTGCCCCTACTCATCATTGATCATGTTTGTCATAATTATTATCATTTTCATGTTCTGTCACCCTGGATGTGTGTGTTCCTGCTGTTCTGCTGTAATAACTGCCATAACATATGGGTCATGTTCACATTACTATAGATATTGTTATAGTTACTGTTACTCGCTGGCTGCTTGCATCTCTGGAAGTGTGCCAGTCTCTCTGTCTTTTGTCTATCTTTGTGTTTCTCTCTTTCTCTCTCCTTTTCTTCCTCACCAACCGGTCAAGACAGATGGCCGTCCTCCACAGAGATGGGTCCGTCCGATGTTCCTGCCTGTTATAGGGAAGGTTTTCATATCCACCGTACTCTACGGGGGAATTGTTGGGTCTATGCCTACTCTGTAAAGTGTCCTGAGATAACTTTTGTTATGATTTGGCACTACAAAAAAATTGAATTGAATTGAATTGAATTTTTCCCATTTCTTCTTTTTACATCTTGAAGCTCTACTTAGAACCTTGTTAAGTTCCAACAATGCAAAATACAAATTCAAGCCATTTTTTAACTGGTCTTAAGATTTTGATCAGGACTGTATGTTTTATGATGAAGATTTATTTTTATTTCCATTTTTGTTATTACTTTGAAAGGCTACTACCGTTGTCTATGTTCTTAAGAATATTTCTTGTTTCTTGTGTTCCTTTAATGAGGACAATGCAGAAGGAGATTTGACATATGTATATGTAAGTGTATATGTAAGTGTGAGCTGTTTCTACATAAAATATATGTATATGTATATATAATGTATATCATTTATTATTACTGCAATAGTGTCATATTACAGCTGTTAATGACTTCACCAGAGCAGAATATTTCTCCTCAAAGTATGAAATACTTAACTGTGTCAGCTTTGCCAAAGTTTTGCTGTTTTGCATACATTGATTTAAGACCCTCGGATTGGATCATCCTGTGTATTTCGTATACGGAGGTGGTGTCTATACTCCTTCTTTTGTTACAAAGACAGAGATCAACAGTGTTTCTCCCTAGCACAGACCTGTGTATCTCTGTTGAGGTCTTGCCATATCTTTGGGTTTATGATGACTTTTGGTCCTTCTCAAGAGCAGTACTGTTTCCCAGGCTTTAATGCCTCGTGTGTTAGGGCACAGTTCAATGTGGGGACCAAAGTTGCTCTCTATTTTTTGTTTATTATAGGCATGCTGGTTACCATTTTAGGGAACTCTGTTGTTATCGTGTCAATAGGTCATTTCAAGCAGCTGTATAATCCTACCAATATGTTTGTTTTATCTCTTGCTCTTGCAGATCTTCTTGTGGGTGTCACTGTGATGCCCTTCAGTGCCATCCGGACCATTCATGGGTGTTGGTTCTATGGTGATGATTTCTGTCTACTGCACTCCAGTTTTGATATGTTTCTTACCAGTGCCTCTATCTTTCACCTAATTTGTATTGCTTTTGACAGACAACAAGCAATATGCAATCCTCTGCATTATTCTAAGAATATCACAATGTCAGTGGCCTGGATTATGATATGTGTCAGCTGGGCACTGGCTGCTGTCTACGCGTATGGACTACTTTACTCAAAGGCCAATGTAGCAGGGTTAGAGGATTATATGGCATCAATAAACTGCCTTGGCAGTTGTAACCTTCTTTTTAACACTCTTTGGGGAATCCTGGACAGTGTCTTTGCCTTCTTCTTTCCCTGCACTGTGATGGTTTGTTTGTACACTAAGATATTTACTGTTGCTAAAGAACATGTAAGAAAGATTGGAGATATGAGACATTTTTCAAATAGCAGAGTAACAGGTGGGTTGATTAAACAGTCTGAGCATAAGGCTGCAAAGACTCTGGGTATTGTGCTTGGAGCATTCATCTTTTGTTGGATGCCGTTTTTTATTATTTCTATTACTGATTCCTACACTGGCTTCAGTACACCTGCTGCCATCTTTGAAGCGTCTGTTTGGTTAGGTTACTTCAATTCAACATTAAACCCAATTATTTATGCCTTCTTTTATCCTTGGTTTAAGAAATGCTTTTATCTCATAGTCAGTCTGCAAATATTTAACCCCCATTCTTCAACCATAAAGGTGCATTTTCTGACACATTGTTGACAATACTTTTGAATATTTAAGATTATGCATTAAGATTATGTTTAAAGCTTTTGATATTTATTTTTCAATCATAACGGGACGGAAGACACGAAACCCCAAATTGTTTCCAATGAATATCCAGCACCTTGCACATGGTATCTTGCTGTCGTGTGTGTGTGTGTGTGTGTGTGTGTGGCGGCTGTGGCTCAGAGGTAGAGCAGGTGGTCCTCCATTCGTCTTCCCTGGCTCCTCCGGTCTGCATGTCGAAGTGTCCACGCACAAACCACTGAATTGCTCCCTGTGCTGTGCAGAGGCGTGTGACTGTAGGGTGATTGGTTAGATTAGATGGTATGTAGATGTCCACTGCCATCAGTTGGAATGTCTGTGTGAATGAGTGTGACAAGTAGTGTGAAAGCGCCTTGAGTAATCAGAAGACTAGTGAATGACAGGATAAAATTGAAAAGGGCTTTCGATAAAAACACTATATAAATGCACTCCATTTACCATTTTATGGATATATTTTTTTCTCCTGTCACAGATCTCTATAGCATTCTCATAGCCAATGAAAGTATTACATCTTCTCCAGCACTGTGTCTAGTAAAACAATCAAAGGATTAGCCACATTTAAATCTTTTAATATCTTTAAGCATTTGACTTTTATAGTGATTGATTAAAAATAAACATCATCCAAAAATAATAGTCTTAAGTCATTGACTAATCATGATGCATCACAATATAATAAATACATTACTACATTATAGGCCAGTGGTTTATTGTACTTAATGAAGATGGGCTACATTACATTACATAACTGATTTAATTGTTTTAATGGCATTGCATGCCTAAATAACTGCTTTAAATTGTCATGATTCGTCTTTGAAGTAAGTCTTTTTCTAATAATTAATTTAACATTTAGTCTTAAACAGTTAATCACATATACAATTGAATTAAAAATGGAAAAAGGTACAATAAATAATAATTCATATTATTTGAGGGTGACTTTCATGACACCTTAGGTCACCTTACAATGTATAGATAAAAATGTATACTCAATGTGTTATGTTTGATGTGTTTGAATGTTTGTTAGGACATAGACAGTAGCATTCGAATGTGCCGCCTCTATACAATATCTTGAATATTTAATTCTTGCTGTATGGCAGGGGTGGAAGCAGGGTGCGAAAGACAGGGGGTCTGAGACACCTTCATTGCCACTTGAGATTTGCTGAAAGCTTTAAAAAATATAAATTCATTCAAAAGTAATTTACCATTGAGTGTCTTTTAAAATGTTATTTTGTCTAGCAGTATTCATGGTTTAAATTGCAAAACATTTATTCACAAATATGAATACAGAAAACTATTATCATGGTTTTTCTTCTTACATTGCCACCTTGCTTGTGTATTTGTGTGAGTGGCCTTGTTGATTGAAATGTAGTGACTCTAGTAAATAATAGGGATTAGCTAATGCTGTACAATTATCAGAAATTCAAGATAGTTTATTAACTACCTAGTCACCACTACATAAATGCATGTATGTGTCATGCCCTCTGCCTCCTACCCAAAAATTCCACCTGTAGGACTAATTCTGCTTTTGACCCTGCTGTTTGACTATTTTCACATCTGTGATCTGCCCTCGCCCTAAGAGACTAGATAAGCACTTTTATGGCCTTTTTCTTCACTTCCTTCCACAAAAATTACCACCTTTAGCTGTCCTGGAATGTTTATCTTACACTCTCCAGTCCTATCTCTTTGCCCCAAATCCCCTTTTGTTATTTTAAATTACCATAAACTTTGAAATTCTGATCGTACCTTTTGAACTGGGAGAGACTGGCCCCCAAAGAATCCACTTCAATGAAAATACTCCCGCATTCCTAAGTGTGAGACTACACGTCTCTTAAAACAAGTCTCTAAGTTTCTTTCATGGAGACAGAGCAGCCCCCAGTGGAAGGACTTGGTCATGACCAGGACTATATATATATATATATATTACTATATTATATCAAACTCTTCCTTAAATCAAGTTATTTGTGTTTCATGATTAACATCATTGAGATTCACAGTCTTCAAAAATATTATTAATCTACTTGATATATTTTGTTTAAATAATATGATGTTTCAGTTTCTTACCATGCTATCTACTAGACTATATTTCTAACAGTTCGGTTGAACTGAATATGGCTGTCAAGAGTCGGTTCTGTCAGTACCCTCCTCTCTCCCTTTTGTGTGAGTTTGTCTCCCTCTGTCTTTCTTTCCCTGCATGTGTCTCCCTCTTGTGTCTTGTCATCTAGGTCCGGTAGGCGTGTTTTCCCCAAGCTGCAGCCTGTTACACTGATCACTGGACTACTCAAACCCTGAGTTAACAGGCATGCAGCGCCGGACTGTTGTTATCCTTCCCTTGGTAAACTATTCCCCCCGTATTGGCATTCCTTACTTGTTTGTGGTTTTCACGCTCCCCATCGGTAAATATATTAATCGTTGCTTGTCTTTGGTTTTCTCCGTAGTTTCCCGTGTTCCTGTTTCCTCTTCCGTTTCCCTGATCGTCCGTCATTACCGTGTTCCTGTTTTCCCTCGACCGTCTCGTCCCTAGTTACCTGTTACCCTGTAGTAGTTTACGTGTTTTGTTTGTCATTTAAATTAAACTTTTGTTTGTACTTTTATTCCGTGTCCGTGTCTGCATTTGGGTCCAGTCTCTTTGTGTTATCCCTGTGCCGTTCATGACAATGGCAAAATTAACAAGGTCACATGAATGCATTCAAGAATGAATCTAGTTTGATATCCTTTTCCGTTTAATACGGAAGAATCCAAGAGAAGGCGTTTTACTTATTCAGCACGAGGACAGACGTTCCACCCAGGGACACACCCCTCATTACCATTTCAATAAAACGATAGACTCACTAGTTATCGTTATCGTTTTCTCTTGTCTTTCTTGCCCTCTTCTGCTCTTCTATTTTTCCGGAAGACTTGAGACCCAAGTTTTTCCTTTGATCCTCGATAAAGTTTTCGTCTGATAATTAAAGCCAATTTAGGTCCACCAGTGTAACATATAAACTCCTGTTACCAATTCCCGTCCCTAAATTAGCCATCCTCAGACCTCCATTGATTGATTTATTCCTGTTTATTAATTGCTGTTGCATTATCCTTGAATATCCTGTATTATCCTTATCATTTTATTCAATACATTTTTTTTATTGAATAAAGTGTTTTCTTATCTGCAGAGTTTGGTGATTCAGGTACGGACGATCAAGTTTAGATTGAGATTGATAAAATATGTTGCTAAGATACGTCGCTAATAAAACCTTATGTCGTTATGAGAGTGTTTTCTTCTCTGCAGAGTCTGGTCACTGATTCTGGTACGGACAATCGAGTTAAGATTGAGATTGATAAAATACATTGCTAAGATATGTAACTAATAAAAGTATTCTTCTAGCCTACTTTAACAGGTATCAAACCCTTCGCCAAAAGATTAATAATAATCCTGTATCTCCCACTAGGAGCTTTCAGGCGCGGAGCGCTGGCGGTACTTTGCTCGACAATTATCCTCGCAAGATCGCAAAATCACATGAGAATATACCAATTTTGCTATATATGTTCCAACATCCTGGAGATAATCATCCAGCCCTTTATGCTCACGTCAAAGTGAAAAAAGTGGACTAGTGAATGTATAGTTACTAAGCTGGACCAGTGTTATACTGGTGACACTTACTTTATTTTGACATATGAATTAAAGGGGTTGGGTGAGTTACAGCCGTTTTCAGGTTAACTATAGTGTTTTTCTGCTGTTTTGGGAAATAGAGAAAAAGAACTTTAAAAATGTTTTGAGAATTGTGCCTATGCGATTGAGAAAACTGTAATTCCAAATGTAGGTACTTTGGGTTGATTGGATCAGAAGTGTGACTATCAAATGAAATATTTGATAAAGAAAATGAATAAAGAAAAATTAATAATATTAATAACTTTAATTTATTAAAACTTCACACAGAGAACCAATCAAATGTAGGGCCGGACTCACGTTCAGACTATGAGATTGAGTATTCTCAATAAACTTAGCGTTAATCAAGTAAAGATTATTTATCACCAATAATTATCAAAGATAATAATAAAAATTACTCTAGTTAAACCAGAGTTCCTTGGGGCACCACCGTCATAGACGGAGTGATAACTAATATTAAAGTCTCATTAAATATATTAAACTACTAATTAAGGGTTGAATACCAATAAATGTGTGTGTGTGTGTGTGTGAGTGAAACAAAGAGGAGAGGTGGGGGGCTTGGACCCCTGCAGGGATGGTGTGAACATTTAAGTTACACAAAGGCCAGCAGGCTGAAGACCTCAGAAGTTATAATCAGGTTATAACAAAGTTACAGTTCTATCTAGCCTTTCATACAGTCCTATAACATGTAGTAATGCCCAGTTGGTGATTAGTTACACATCCATAGTGGATAACCGGTTGGTTAACCTTTGCCAGTGATCCTACTCCATAGGCCAGGTTCAGGGCCTAGGGACAGCGGGCAGCTGGTCCCTGGATCCAGCAGTGAGCTTCGAGTTGAGTGAGGAGATTCGAAGGAAGAGAATCCAAGAGAGAGAGAGGAAGGGGTGTCCTACAGTTTTATAGACACTGATGATGTCATCACCAGAGGTCAGGTCAGCCAATTAACTAACATTTTGCGGGTCCCTTGGACAATTCACACCTGGGTGTGACCTGTGGGGGAGAAGGTTGCATGGCAGGCCTTTGTTTCAGCAGGCTGAGGCCTTCTCATAATCAAACTGAAAGTTCACGTTAATCCAGAAATGAACAATCATCTTTGGGGTGCCGATTGCACATACACAAATAATGTTGAAAGGCAGCTCCCCACTTGATCCCATATCTACCATCTGTCCTTATTGGTACTGAGTCTGGATGCTGGAATGGAGAAGAAGTGAATCCACTACCTCTACAGACATGAGTCCCTCTGTCTGAGGCTAAATACCTCAGTTGTTTGTCTGTCCCATGAAAGTATTCATACTCGTTTATCTTCATAGCGTACTGCTATCTCCACTCAATTGATACTATTGGAAAATCATGGATAAACAACAATGAACATTGTTAAACAAAGGCCGACCTGATCAACACTAGCGATATATGATGAAACATATATGATGATTTGTCTGGAAAGCCAATCACCCACAAAAACTTCATGTCCATGCAAAATATGTTTTATTTAAACATTTGTGTATAAGCTCAGAAGTGTAAACAAAAGAATATGTACATAAATAAAAAATAAGTATGTATACTGTAAATGAAATTCACATTTTAAATCATACTATTAGGAATTCTCTATAGTGCAGCCAAACAAATTTCAGGAATTGCCTGCAGGCCAGGAGGATAATGTTAACATTTTAAATATTGTAATTTCACAACAGTTGCTGATTAAAACAACATTATACATAAACTATATTAAAAAAAGAAACCATTAAAGCTATTCACCTCCAGCCTAAAAAGACTTTCATTTTACATTTAGCCTACTTCAGGTAAGAGCAAATGCCATTTATTAATGTCAGACTAGCTACACAACATTACTAAACGCTGCCACATCTGGGAAAGTCAAAAGGCGTAGGATAGCTTACTTACATTACTTACATTACTTACAGCGCTTCCCTGCCTCACAAACGTACAACAAAATATGTAACTACTGTTTACGTGAGAAGCAGATAGCATGAATTCAATGTCTGGCTGGTGAGATTAATCCGACTTTCAGAGTTAAAATTCTGACTTGGAGCTCTGCAATTTCCACATTCGTGCACAACTTAAACGCACCATTAATCGTAGCACACAAACGCCACACTCGCGCTGCAATGTAAATTAGTCTACCTAACGGAACATTAACCCTCTGTTTTACCGCCGATGTTCATCGCCTTATGTTGGAAAAGTCAGGGGGGTCATTGTGAATCTGAGGGGGTTATGTCCCCCGTCCCCAGTGCCATCTGTGTGCATATCTTGGAGTACAGAAAAAAGCTCAGAAACTCAAAAACAGATATGATGGAAGCCCACACCAGCCGAGTCAACAGGCCCAAAGAACCTGTCCCTGCTGTCGAGGTAAGACACACACGCACACACTATAAGTTCTAACAAAATAAACATGGCTGTGTTTGTAGGATGGGATAGCTAGAGCGCTGCACCACATTGGAGCATACCAGGAACTTGACAACATGAAGCAGGAAATCTTTTTTCTTTTCTCTTACACATTAGAGCCAAGAAATCATGTGCTCCAAACGGACAAATGCACCAAATAGACACTGCACTAGTGCATATAAAAGGTCATTGACAATTACTATGGAATATAAACTGATCATAATCATGACCCTGCCGTGTAACAGGTCCAAACTCTGATAGATGAGGAGATGTGTATCAACTGTGGAAAAAGTTACATGACCTATAATGACTCCAGATACCAGGTACAGTATGTGTCTGTGACTCTTTGTTTTTAAGGCTTATTTTTTAAGGCTGTGACACACCAGACCATCAGTCAACCGATGATAAGCGTCCGTCCTCCTTATTTTTGTCAGCTGATTCAGCATGTTGAATCTTCGTCACAACCGCCGGACACTTGAACTCAAGATATTACAATAAATATATTTGACTGTGTGGGCTGAAAAGTTTAACAAACATCACATCAGCTTCAACAAATTGATTCAACTGACAAAGAACCAGATGAACGTGACTGAAAAACAAAAAGGAATTGTGTAAATGTCAAGGTCTTTTATGTCACACTTTCATTAAGCTGATGTACAATTGCAAAGTGTCCTAATGACTAAATATAAGGAGACTAAAATTGGTTTCAGCAACCAAAAGCTGGTGGCCACCCTGACAACCACTTGCTAACAAAGTTAGAGTTGAGCCCTGTAATTTTTTCTGTTATTGTTTGCTCCTGCACGATAAATCTTATTTCTTTCAACATCGGGTTGTGTTGTTAATGTGCTAACTGGCTAACTAGCATCTTAAATCCATCCTGTCGGTCTTCCATGTTCCCTTTTTGAATGACAAATACAAACTACCGCCAAACTATCGTGTTCCTTCCTTGGATGTGCTGGTTGACTGTTGGTTGTAGCCTTTTGTGGTATGTTCAAGTGCCACTTTTTGGCTGAGACACAGCTAACGTGAAGCGGCCTTTGTCACCACCATTTCTTTAATGTCAGATTGGTGTGCCTGGGCTTTAAGGGCTCTCAAGTGTCATGCACTGAGCATGACAGTCCCGCATTTCAGTCTTTTATCATACACTCCTGCCACACAATGGATTTCTCACGCAGCAAAACATTTTATAAAATGCTACAGCGCATTTGCGCTACTCTCACTATGGAACAGGCAGGAATCAAGCACGTCTCCTCTGGAGCTCAGTCAGCTGCCATTAACAATACAATCAAAAAAAAAGACAGGGGCTACACAATGGCCAATCAGAAAATAGCCCTATTCTATCTATTTCATCAACTAGATTGAATTCTTCAGGTGGTATGCAGAGAAACTGTTTTTGCATGGCCTGAGTTTCCACAAGTTATCTTTCTTTGCATCATCAGACACACTGAGGTTGTCCTGAAAGTCAATCAGTGTCAGCAATTTCAGAAACTGATCTCGAGACATCACATTACAAACTGTAGGAAGCTTTGTCTCCATCTCCCAATAGGCTCTCACACAGGACATCTTCTGTACTAAGCCCATATGCATGTACATGCCTAGAACCTGCTCTATCTCTTTGATAGTTGTGTTTACTGACTTGCCCTCTTTTTGTAGTCTGTACAGGTTTGTTTGTTCTGTAGTTTTCTGTAGCATTTCATCAGTGACAAACTGTTTGAAACACATGTATGGTCTCCCGTTACACCTGTCATCTGTGTCTTCCTCAACACATTCAATGAAATCGACTGATTGATATTTATTTTTCTCCACCTGTATTCTTTCTTGTTTGCATTGCCCTTCACTCTTGACTCTTCTCTGATTGTGCCCTGTGTTGTTATTGGGACCTCAACTTCTGTGCTTGTCTGGGCTACACTTTCATCTTGATACTCTTCTTCATCCTTCCTGCATGCATGGCCTGAGCAGTCCATTCCTCCTCATCATCATCATCTTCCCCTAACTCCTCCATGTCACTTTAGTTGCCATCTATTATCAGGTTGATGACATCTTCAATTTACTTTATTTGTCTCTCTTCTACCTCTATTCTTTTTGACATCTAAAAATACATGCATAACAAATTTGTCAATGTAGCGTAGCGATGATGATTTCAGAGGAATTCTAGTTGTAAAGATACATAAAATGTAATTTAAGATGACATTTCGGTCATTAATTAGATCAATTTAATTATCAAAATAGTCTGTGTATGTATAGATGTAGATTATATTACAAAATTGTGACATGGATAAATCACCTTATATACCTACAGTATCAAATTTGATACACTCATTTTTTACACGATTTAACTGTAATATAAAGAATGAATTATTAAATAATTATGCATCGTTTCAATACAGAAGATATTTATCATGAAAAAGGAGTGATAAAAAATGTTTTATTCTTACTGTTAGTTCTTGAAAATGAGTAAATGTTTACCTGTAAAAGGTGTGTGGCTGATCTGATGACAGTAGCCATATTGAAAAAGGTCAAAAAAAAGGCCCTCCACTGACTGCATTGGAATGATAATCCACTAGAGGGCAGAGTACAGGTATCAGGTCGTATACAACAGGTTTTTAAGGAAAGTATTGATAATGTTGATAAAATAGAGCTCTCAGAAACTAGCGTAGCAAATATGATACAAATGGTTAATATGTCAACTACTGAAACAATGTATGTGATTTTATGAAAATCTGTGCATCTTGCTGAATTTATTTAATACACTAATAACTCCTTTGTTCACAGGGACGGTTGTAACTTGCATAATCTTTACATTTTTAATCAATCAAATTCTGACTATTCATTTATATTTTAAACTAATGGTTACATGACAAAAAAGTGGGGAAGCTGTCGAAAAATAATGTAAGAGACTAAACAATTAAACAATTTTTCGCTTTTACAAAATGATGCTCAGTCTTTTAACTAAATGCATCTGATTGAATAGTTGCATTTTACTAAAAGAAAACACCTTTGCTGTTAACTTTATTTAGCAGTTTCAAATGTAGCTCATTCTTTGTAAGTGAGAATCAGAGCATGTGCCAAGTGATTTTAATCACTCTAGATTGTTTCTGATAGGAGATATTAAAAGGGTTCCTGCTCTCTCCTTCATATAACACATACTGTCTATATATACTGTGTGTTATAAAATACGTTTCAACGTAAAAATTGAACTCCATAAGATTTTAGATATGTTGTTTCTAGAGGCCTTTTTGGCGGTAAGATGTAACTGCAGATGACCCTGTTCTTTTAGAGCTGAGCTAGAGCTGTGTTCGAAATCGTTCCCTCACCCACTCAGTGTTTATTACACAAATAATAATAACAATTATAATATTATGCTTATAATAGTGCACTACATAGGGATTGACCAAACGAAGTTTCGGACACTACACTTGAATTTTCCAACAAATCCTTGTACGTTTTGTATTACAATCCCTGTAATCCCAGCATACGGCGGATATATTTTATGTGTGGCGGAAGCGGGTGTGTCCAGCATCATGTAAACAAACAGAACTGTACACCCATTTTCCAATGATGTTGCATGTTCATTTCAGGGTTAAATCCCAAATAAATTGTTGTTGATGTTTGATGGTGTTTTGTTAACAATGGCTGTGTGTCCCGATCACGAGCTGTAATAGCCCATGGTTAATTTACTTCACAAGCGAGTAACAGTAGTCAGCTTGTGAGTAACGGTTGTTGGTAACTGCAGTTAGCTATCAGACACCTGACTACCTTTGGCACCTCTTCTGCTTCTTCTTTCCTTAGGTAAAACACGAACAGCTGTACATTGTGGGTATTTTATAGTGGACTATAGTGAATGAAATTAACAAGGGAGAATTCAAACACCACTACAAAATGACATACACACTATGTAGTGCAGTACTTCTATGTTAAGGAACTAACGAGCACAGCTCATGTGTGATAACTATTTATTTTTTGCTCATTTGTAATCTTTATTGACACACATTCACCTGTCTACCTCCGGTCCGTCTCCTATATGTTCCCCTCTTAAATACACACACACACACACACACACACACACACACACACACACACACACACACACACACACACACACACACACACACACACACACACAGGCATGGGCATTGTAATACTGGCAAAATAGCAAGTAAAAGTGCTTACATTAATGAGTCATATGATCAATAACTACTGTTTTAACTCGCTCTTTGATAAATAGGAACTTAAAAGACAATTAAATAGATGTAAATCTTACGGATAACAACTTTAAATGCTGGGGACTAACTGGTGGCTTTGTTCCTACGTTTTAAATAATGTATTCAGACTTTATGGATTAGTCTTATTGCATATTAAAACAAATATTGTGGTTTAGTTGAAAACAATCCATTTGTTTTATGTTGTATTTCCCCGTTTGTAAGGACCCATTTTGCATAAGGAAAACTTTTACTTTGAATAAAGTACATTTTTGTTAGTCATGTTTTTTAGTAATTGTTTTTACTTCAATTGTTTTTATCATTATTATTATTGTTGTTGATGATGTATTAAGCATTTGTTGTGGCTGGTCGAGGTGATGCACACTTTAACATACTGTTTTGGTATAAACTGCATTTTATATATATATATAAATATATATTATACACACACACACACACACACACACACACAAACACACACACACAGAGTACAGTAGAATGGTTGGTTAATTGGTTAATTGATCCTAGAACTCCACCGTTCTGTGACTCCATTCTGTTTCTTATGATGTCATAAATAGGTTTTCTTACTTGGCTCTGATGTTCTGGCTGCATTCAGTTCACTTCATGTGGATCCACAATTTATTTCTCACATTTTTGAAGCCACAGGTGGTTTGAACTGTTCTTCAACAACCATCTGCAGATTTCTCAACAGATTATTAAGGTCAGATGATGGTTATCAGTTTGCCTCACAAACATACATGACTGTTATTGAAGGATAAATACTGTTCATATAAGTACCAAATATTTACTGTATGATAGACAATACTGAAGGAAAACAACTTTAACTAAAGTAAATAACTTTGTGAAGAAATTAATAAAGATTAAATGGGAGTAGGTTTTGGTAAATATTTAGATTTCACTGTTCAAAACCTAAATGTATAGATATATTTCATATATACAACGGTTTTATTCAGTTCTGTAGTTGATATAAAGTTGAAATAATAACACACACAAATATAATATATGTAAATATATTTCCCTATAAGAAATATATGTACTAATAAATTTCAATATATGTCTGTCCCCCACAAATATATATGTATACGTATGTACAATACATTTAGTGTGCACTTATTAGTATGTAATTTAAATGTTCCTTCTTATTTTTTTAATGATAAGAATGACATTGCATTAAACTTAGTACCGTTCCATCCGGTACGTGGTTTGTGGTTTGTGGTTTGTGGTTTGTGGATCGTGGATCGTGGATCGTGGATCGTGGATTGTGGTTTGAGGATTGTGGATCGTGGATTGTAGACTGTTAAACATGGAAGGTGAGTCCTGCTTCTCTTTCTCTCTGTTCCTTTGTGTCTTGCAGGTGGCTTGGATTGTGGCTGGTGGAGAGCGGATTGTGGATCGAGGACTGTGGACCGTTAAACTTGGTATGTGAATCCTGGTTCTCTCTTTATGTGTTCTCACCTGTCTTGCAGGATGCTTGGATCGTGGATTGTGGTCCGTGGATCGTGGATCGTGGATCGTGGATCGATGATTGTGGAATGTTAAACGTGGGAGATGAGTCCTGTTTCTCTATCTCTGTGAATTCTTGTCTTGCAGTTTGCTTGGATTGTGGTTCTTGGATCGCGGATTGTGGATCATGAATTGTGGATCATGGATTGTGGACCGTTCAACGTGGTAGGTGATTCATGTTTCTCTCTCTCTGTGCTTTCTTGTCTTGCAGATTGCTTGGATCATTGTTCGTGCATCATGGATTTTGTACCGATAAATGTGGTAGGTGAGTCCTGCTTCTCTCTCTCTGTTCTTTCTTGTCTTGCAGGTTACTTTAAACGTGGTTCATGGATCGTGGATGGTGGATCATGGTTTGCTTGCTTAATGGATCTTGGTAGATGGATGTTGGATGTTGGGCCATTAAACGTGGTAGGTGAGTCCCGTTTCTCTCTCTCTGTGCTTTTCTTGTAGGTTACTTGGATCGTGGATGGTGGATCATGGTTTGTGGATCTTGGATCGTGGATCTTGGATTTTAGATCGTGGATTGTGGATCGTTTAACATGGTAGGTGAATGCTACTTCTCTCTCTCTGTGCTTTCTTCTCTTGCAGGTTACTTTAATCATGGTTAATGGATCATGGATGGTGGATCATGGTTTGTGGATCGTGGATCGTGGATCGTGGATCGTGGATCTTGGATCTTGGATCGTTGATTGTGGATCGCTTAACATGGTAGGTGAATGCTACTTCTCTCTCTGTGTGCTTTCTTGTCTTGCAGGTTACCTTGACTGTGGTCCGTGGATTGTGGGCCATTAAATGTGGTAGGTTAGTCTTTTTCTCTCTCGCTGTGCTTTTTGGTCTTGCAGGTTACTTGGGTTGTGTTTCATGGATGGTGGATCGCGGTTCGTGGATTGTGGATGGTTTAACATGGTAGGTGAATAGTGCTTCTCTCTCTGTGTGCTTTCTTGTCTTGCAGGTTAACTGGACAGTGGTTCCAGGATTGTGGGCCGTTAAACGTGGTAGGTGAGTCCTGTTTCTCTCTCTTTTTGCTTTCTTGTCTTGCAGGTTACTTTGACTATGGTTCGTGGACCGTGGTTGTGGGCCATTAAACGTTGTAGGTGAGTCCTGCTTCTCTCTCTCTGTGATTTCTTGTCTCGCAGGTTACTTTGATTGTGCTTCATGGATCGTGGATTGTGGATCGTGGATCGTGGATCGTGGTTCGTGGATAGTGTATCGTGGTTCGTGGATTGTGGATCGTTTAACTTGGTAGGTGAATGCTGCCTCTCTCTCTCTGTGCTTTCTTGTCTTGCAGGTTGACTGGACCGTGGTTCCAGGATTGTGGGCCGTTAAACGTGGTAGGTAAGTCCTGTTTCTCTCTCTTTTTGCTTCTTTGTCTTGCAGGTAACTTGGACCAAGGTTCTTGGACTAATGTTGTGGGCCGTTACACATGGTAGGTGAGTCCTGTTTCTCTCTCTCTGTGCTTTCTTGTCTTGCAGGTAAATTTGATGGTGGTTCATGGATCATGGATCATCGATAGTGGATCATCATTTGTGGATCTTGGATCGTGGATCGGGGATCTTGGATCTTGGATCTTTGATTGTCGATCATTTAACATGGTAGGTGAATGCTTCTTCTCTCTCTATGTGCTTTCTTGTCTTGCAGGTTACCTGGACCGGGGTTCCTGGATTGTGGGGCCGTTAAACGTGGTAGGTGAGTCCTTTTTCTCTCTCGCTGTGCTTTCTTGTCTTGCAGGTTACTTGGACCATGGTTCGTGGACCTTGGTTGTGGGCCGTTAAACGTGGTAGGTGAGTCCTGTTTCTCTCTCTCTCTGTGCTTTCATGTCTTGCAGGTTACTTTGATCGTGGTTCAAGGATCGTGGATGGTGGATCATGGTTTGTGGATCGTGGATCGTGGCTCTTGGATCTTGGATCGTGGATTGTGGATTGTTTAACATGGTAGGTGAATGCTGCTTCTCTCTCTTTTTGCTTTCTTGTCTTGCAGGCTACCTGGATCGTGGTTCGTGGATTGTGGATCATGGGCCGTTAAACGTGGTAGGTGAGTCCTTTTTTTCTCTCGCTGTGCTTTCTTGTCTTGCAGGTTACTTGGACTATGGTTCGTGGACCTTGGTTGTGGGCCGTTAAACGTGGTAGGTGAGTATTGTTTCTCTGTCTGTCTGTGCTTTTATGTGTTGCAGGTTACTTTGATCGTGGTTAATGGATCGTGGATGGTGGATCATGGTTTGTGGATCGTGGCTCTTGGATTGTGGGCCGTTAAACATGGTAGGTGAGTCCTGTTTCTCTCTCTTTTTGCTTTCTTGTCTTGCAGGTTACTTAGACTATGGTTCGTGGACCGTGGTTGTGGGCCATTAAACGTTGTAGGTGAGTCCTGCTTCTCTCTCTCTGTGATTTCTTGTCTCGCAGGTTACTTTGATTGTGCTTCATGGATCGTGGATCGTGGATCGTGGATCGTGGATCGTGGATCGTGGATCGTGGATCGTGGTTCGTGGATAGTGTATCGTGGTTCGTGGATTGTGGATGGTTTAACATGGTAGGTGAATAGTGCTTCTCTCTCTGTGTGCTTTCTTGTCTTGCAGGTAAACTGGACCGTGGTTCCAGGATTGTGGGCCGTTAAACGTGGTAGGTGAGTCCTGTTTCTCTCTCTTTTTGCTTCTTTGTCTTGTAGGTAACTTGGACCAAGGTTCTTGGACTAATGTTGTGGGCCGTTACACATGGTAGGTGAGTCCTGTTTCTCTCTCTCTGTGCTTTCTTGTCTTGCAGGTAAATTTGATGGTGGTTCATGGATCATGGATCATCGATAGTGGATCATCATTTGTGGATCTTGGATCGTGGATCGGGGTTCTTGGATCTTGGATCTTGGATCTTTGATTGTCGATCATTTAACATGGTAGGTGAATGCTTCTTCTCTCTCTATGTGCTTTCTGTGTTGCAGGTTACCTGGACCGTGGTTCCTGGATTGTGGGGCCGTTAAACGTGGTAGGTGAGTCCTTTTTCTCTCTCGCTGTGCTTTCTTGTCTCTCAGGTTACTTGGATCGCTATTCGTGGATCGTGGATCGTGGATCGTTGATCTTGGATCTTGGATCGTTGATTGTGGATCGCTTAACATGGTAGGTGAATGCTACTTCTCTCTCTCTGTGCTTTCTTGTCTTGCAGGTTACCTTGACTGTAGTCCGTGGATTGTGGGCCATTAAATGTGGTAGGTTAGTCCTTTTTCTCTCTCGCTGTGCTTTTTGGTCTTGCAGGTTACTTGGGTTGTGTTTCGTGGATCGTGGATGGTGGATCGCGGTTCGTGGATTGTGGATGGTTTAACATGGTAGGTGAATAGTGCTTCTCTCTCTGTGTGCTTTCTTGTCTTGCAGGTTAACTGGACGGTGGTTCCAGGATTGTGGGCCGTTAAACGTGGTAGGTGAGTCCTGTTTCTCTCTCTTTTTGCTTTCTTGTCTTGCAGGTTACTTAGACTATGGTTCGTGGACCGTGGTTGTGGGCCATTAAACGTTGTAGGTGAGTCCTGCTTCTCTCTCTCTGTGATTTCTTGTCTCGCAGGTTACTTTGATCATGGATCGTGGATCGTGGATCGTGGATCGTGGATCGTGGATCGTGGATCGTGGTTCGTGGATAGTGTATTGGGGTTCGTGGATTGTGGATCGTTTAACTTGGTAGGTGAATGCTGCTTCTCTCTCTCTGTGCTTTCTTGTCTTGCAGGTTGACTGGACCGTGGTTCCAGGATTGTGGGCCGTTAAACGTGGTAGGTAAGTCCTGTTTCTCTCTCTTTTTGCTTCTTTGTCTTGCAGGTAACTTGGACCAAGGTTCTTGGACTAATGTTGTGGGCCGTTACACATGGTAGGTGAGTCCTGTTTCTCTCTCTCTGTGCTTTCTTGTCTTGCAGGTAAATTTGATGGTGGTTCATGGATCATGGATCATCGATAGTGGATCATCATTTGTGGATCTTAGATCGTGGATCAGGGATCTTGGATCTTGGATCTTGGATCTTGGATCTTTGATTGTCGATCGTTTAACATGGTAGGTGAATGCTTCTTCTCTCTCTATGTGCTTTCTTGTCTTGCAGGTTACCTGGACTGTGGTTCCTGGATTGTGGGGCCGTTAAACGTGGTAGGTGGGTCCTGTTTCTCTCTCGCTGTGCTTTCTTGTCTCTCAGGTTACTTGGATCGCTATTCGTGGATCGTGGATCGTGGATCGTGGATCGTGGATCGTTGATCTTGGATCTTGGATCGTTGACTGTGGATCGCTTAACATGGTAGGTGAATGCTACTTCTCTCTCTCTGTGCTTTCTTGTCTTGCAGGTTACCTTGACTGTAGTCCGTGGATTGTGGGCCATTAAATGTGGTAGGTTAGTCCTTTTTCTCTCTCGCTGTGCTTTTTGGTCTTGCAGGTTACTTGGGTTGTGTTTCATGGATCGTGGATGGTGGATCGCGGTTCGTGGATTGTGGATGGTTTAACATGGTAGGTGAATAGTGCTTCTCTCTCTGTGTGCTTTCTTGTCTTGCAGGTTAACTGGATGGTGGTTCCAGGATTGTGGGCCGTTAAACGTGGTAGGTGAGTCCTGTTTCTCTCTCTTTTTGCTTTCCTGTCTTGCAGGTTACTTAGACTATGGTTCGTGGACCGTGGTTGTGGGCCATTAAACGTTGTAGGTGAGTCCTGCTTCTCTCTCTCTGTGATTTCTTGTCTCGCAGGTTACTTTGATTGTGCTTCATGGATCGTGGATCGTGGATCGTGGATCGTGGATCGTGGATCGTGGATCGTGGTTCGTGGATAGTGTATCGTGGTTCGTGGATTGTGGATCGTTTAACTTGGTAGGTGAATGCTGCTTCTCTCTCTCTGTGCTTTCTTGTCTTGCAGGTTGACTGGACAGTGGTTCCAGGATTGTGGGCCGTTAAATGTGGTAGGTAAGTCCTGTTTCTCTCTCTTTTTGCTTCTTTGTCTTGCAGGTAACTTGGACCAAGGTTCTTGGACTAATGTTGTGGGCCGTTACACATGGTAGGTGAGTCCTGTTTCTCTCTCTCTGTGCTTTCTTGTCTTGCAGGTTGACTGGACCGTGGTTCCAGGATTGTGGGCCGTTAAACGTGGTAGGTAAGTCCTGTTTCTCTCTCTTTTTGCTTCTTTGTCTTGCAGGTAACTTGGACCAAGGTTCTTTGACTAATGTTGTGGGCCGTTACACATGGTAGGTGAGTCCTGTTTCTCTCTCTCTGTGCTTTCTTGTCTTGCAGGTAAATTTGATGGTGGTTCATGGATCATGGATCATCGATAGTGGATCATCATTTGTGGATCTTGGATCGTGGATCAGGGATCTTGGATCTTGGATCTTGGATCTTGGATCTTTGATTGTCGATCATTTAACATGGTAGGTGAATGCTTCTTCTCTCTCTATGTGCTTTCTTGTCTTGCAGGTTACCTGGACCGTGGTTCCTGGATTGTGGTGCCGTTAAACGTGGTAGGTGGGTCCTGTTTCTCTCTCGCTGTGCTTTCTTGTCTCTCAGGTTACTTGGATCGCTATTCGTGGATCGTGGATCGTGGATCGTTGATCTTGGATCTTGGATCGTTGACTGTGGATCGCTTAACATGGTAGGTGAATGCTACTTCTCTCTCTCTGTGCTTTCTTGTCTTGCAGGTTACCTTGACTGTAGTCCGTGGATTGTGGGCCATTAAATGTGGTAGGTTAGTCCTTTTTCTCTCTCGCTGTGCTTTTTGGTCTTGCAGGTTACTTGGGTTGTGTTTCATGGATCGTGGATGGTGGATCGCGGTTCGTGGATTGTGGATGGTTTAACATGGTAGGTGAATAGTGCTTCTCTCTCTGTGTGCTTTCTTGTCTTGCAGGTTAACTGGATGGTGGTTCCAGGATTGTGGGCCGTTAAACGTGGTAGGTGAGTCCTGTTTCTCTCTCTTTTTGCTTTCCTGTCTTGCAGGTTACTTAGACTATGGTTCGTGGACCGTGGTTGTGGGCCATTAAACGTTGTAGGTGAGTCCTGCTTCTCTCTCTCTGTGATTTCTTGTCTCGCAGGTTACTTTGATTGTGCTTCATGGATCGTGGATCGTGGATCATGGATCGTGGATCGTGGATCGTGGATCGTGGTTCGTGGATAGTGTATCGTGGTTCGTGGATTGTGGATCGTTTAACTTGGTAGGTGAATGCTGCTTCTCTCTCTCTGTGCTTTCTTGTCTTGCAGGTTGACTGGACAGTGGTTCCAGGATTGTGGGCCGTTAAATGTGGTAGGTAAGTCCTGTTTCTCTCTCTTTTTGCTTCTTTGTCTTGCAGGTAACTTGGACCAAGGTTCTTGGACTAATGTTGTGGGCCGTTACACATGGTAGGTGAGTCCTGTTTCTCTCTCTCTGTGCTTTCTTGTCTTGCAGGTAAATTTGATGGTGGTTTATGGATCATGGATCATGGATAGTGGACCATCATTTGTGGATCTTGGATCGTGGATCGGGGATCTTGGATCTTGGATCTTTGATTGTCGATCATTTAACATGGTAGGTGAATGCTTCTTCTCTCTCTATGTGCTTTCTTGTCTTGCAGGTTACCTGGACCGTGGTTCCTGGATTGTGGGGCCGTTAAACGTGGTAGGTGAGTCCTTTTTCTCTCTCGCTGTGCTTTCTTGTCTTGCAGGTTACTTGGACCATGGTTCGTGGACCTTGGTTGTGGGCCGTTAAACGTGGTAGGTGAGTCCTGTTTCTCTCTCTCTCTGTGCTTTCATGTCTTGCAGGTTACTTTGATCGTGGTTCAAGGATCGTGGATGGTGGATCATGGTTTGTGGATCGTGGATCGTGGCTCTTGGATCTTGGATCTTGGATCGTGGATTGTGGATTGTTTAACATGGTAGGTGAATGCTGCTTCTCTCTCTTTTTGCTTTCTTGTCTTGCAGGCTACCTGGATCGTGGTTCGTGGATTGTGGATCATGGGTCGTTAAACGTGGTAGGTGAGTCCTTTTTTTCTCTCGCTGTGCTTTCTTGTCTTGCAGGTTACTTGGACTATGGTTCGTGGACCTTGGTTGTGGGCCGTTAAACGTGGTAGGTGAGTATTGTTTCTCTCTCTGTCTGTGCTTTTATGTGTTGCAGGTTACTTTGATCGTGGTTAATGGATCGTGGATGGTGGATCATGGTTTGTGGATCGTGGCTCTTGGATTGTGGGCCGTTAAACATGGTAGGTGAGTCCTGTTTCTCTCTCTTTTTGCTTTCTTGTCTTGCAGGTTACTTAGACTATGGTTCGTGGACCGTGGTTGTGGGCCATTAAACGTTGTAGGTGAGTCCTGCTTCTCTCTCTCTGTGATTTCTTGTCTCGCAGGTTACTTTGATTGTGCTTCATGGATCGTGGATCGTGGATCGTGGATCGTGGTTCGTGGATAGTGTATCGTGGTTCATGGATTGTGGATGGTTTAACATGGTAGGTGAATAGTGCTTCTCTCTCTGTGTGCTTTCTTGTCTTGCAGGTAAACTGGACCGTGGTTCCAGGATTGTGGGCCGTTAAACGTGGTAGGTGAGTCCTGTTTCTCTCTCTTTTTGCTTCTTTGTCTTGTAGGTAACTTGGACCAAGGTTCTTGGACTAATGTTGTGGGCCGTTACACATGGTAGGTGAGTCCTGTTTCTCTCTCTCTGTGCTTTCTTGTCTTGCAGGTAAATTTGATGGTGGTTCATGGATCATGGATCATGGATAGTGGACCATCATTTGTGGATCTTGGATCGTGGATCGGGGTTCTTGGATCTTGGATCTTGGATCTTTGATTGTCGATCATTTAACATGGTAGGTGAATGCTTCTTCTCTCTCTATGTGCTTTCTTGTCTTGCAGGTTACCTGGACCGTGGTTCCTGGATTGTGGGGCCGTTAAACGTGGTAGGTGAGTCCTTTTTCTCTCTCGCTGTGCTTTCTTGTCTCTCAGGTTACTTGGATCGCTATTCGTGGATCGTGGATCGTGGATCGTTGATCTTGGATCTTGGATCGTTGATTGTGGATCGCTTAACATGGTAGGTGAATGCTACTTCTCTCTCTCTGTGCTTTCTTGTCTTGCAGGTTACCTTGACTGTAGTCCGTGGATTGTGGGCCATTAAATGTGGTAGGTTAGTCCTTTTTCTCTCTCGCTGTGCTTTTTGGTCTTGCAGGTTACTTGGGTTGTGTTTCATGGATCGTGGATGGTGGATCGCGGTTCGTGGATTGTGGATGGTTTAACATGGTAGGTGAATAGTGCTTCTCTCTCTGTGTGTTTTCTTGTCTTGCAGGTTAACTGGACGGTGGTTCCAGGATTGTGGGCCGTTAAACATGGTAGGTGAGTCCTGTTTCTCTCTCTTTTTGCTTTCTTGTCTTGCAGGTTACTTAGACTATGGTTCATGGACCGTGATTGTGGGCCATTAAACGTTGTAGGTGAGTCCTGCTTCTCTCTCTCTGTGATTTCTTGTCTCGCAGGTTACTTTGATCATGGATCGTGGATCGTGGATCGTGGATCGTGGATCGTGGTTTGTGGATAGTGTATTGGGGTTCGTGGATTGTGGATCGTTTAACTTGGTAGGTGAATGCTGCTTCTCTCTCTCTGTGCTTTCTTGTCTTGCAGGTTGACTGGACCGTGGTTCCAGGATTGTGGGCCGTTAAACGTGGTAGGTAAGTCCTGTTTCTCTCTCTTTTTGCTTCTTTGTCTTGCAGGTAACTTGGACCAAGGTTCTTGGACTAATGTTGTGGGCCGTTACACATGGTAGGTGAGTCCTGTTTCTCTCTCTCTGTGCTTTCTTGTCTTGCAGGTAAATTTGATGGTGGTTCATGGATCATGGATCATCGATAGTGGATCATCATTTGTGGATCTTGGATCGTGGATCGGGGATCTTGGAACTTGGATCTTTGATTGTCGATCATTTAACATGGTAGGTGAATGCTTCTTCTCTCTCTATGTGCTTTCTTGTCTTGCAGGTTACCTGGACCGTGGTTCCTGGATTGTGGGGCCGTTAAACGTGGTAGGTGAGTCCTTTTTCTCTCTCGCTGTGCTTTCTTGTCTTGCAGGTTACTTGGACCATGGTTCGTGGACCTTGGTTGTGGGCCGTTAAACGTGGTAGGTGAGTCCTGTTTCTCTCTCTCTCTGTGCTTTCATGTCTTGCAGGTTACTTTGATCGTGGTTCAAGGATCGTGGATGGTGGATCATGGTTTGTGGATCGTGGATCGTGGCTCTTGGATCTTGGATCGTGGATTGTGGATTGTTTAACATGGTAGGTGAATGCTGCTTCTCTCTCTTTTTGCTTTCTTGTCTTGCAGGCTACCTAGATCGTGGTTCGTGGATTGTGGATCATGGGCCGTTAAACGTGGTAGGTGAGTCCTTTTTTTCTCTCGCTGTGCTTTCTTGTCTTGCAGGTTACTTGGACTATGGTTCGTGGACCTTGGTTGTGGGCCGTTAAACGTGGTAGGTGAGTATTGTTTCTCTCTCTGTCTGTGCTTTTATGTGTTGCAGGTTACTTTGATCGTGGTTAATGGATCGTGGATGGTGGATCATGGTTTGTGGATCGTGGATCGTGGCTCTTGGATTGTGGGCCGTTAAACGTGGTAGGTGAGTCCTGTTTCTCTCTCTTTTTGCTTTCTTGTCTTGCAGGTTACTTAGACTATGGTTCGTGGACCGTGGTTGTGGGCCATTAAACGTTGTAGGTGAGTCCTGCTTCTCTCTCTCTGTGATTTCTTGTCTCGCAGGTTACTTTGATTGTGCTTCGTGGATCGTGGATCGTGGATCGTGGATCGTGGATCGTGGATCGTGGATCGTGGATCGTGGTTCGTGGATAGTGTATCGTGGTTCGTGGATTGTGGATGGTTTAACATGGTAGGTGAATAGTGCTTCTCTCTCTGTGTGCTTTCTTGTCTTGCAGGTTAACTGGACCGTGGTTCCAGGATTGTGGGCCGTTAAACGTGGTAGGTGAGTCCTGTTTCTCTCTCTTTTTGCTTTCTTGTCTTGCAGGTTACTTTGACTATGGTTCGTGGACCGTGGTTGTGGGCCATTAAACGTTGTAGGTGAGTCCTGCTTCTCTCTCTCTGTGATTTCTTGTCTCGCAGGTTACTTTGATTGTGCTTCATGGATCGTGGATCGTGGATCGTGGTTCGTGGATAGTGTATCGTGGTTCGTGGATTGTGGATCGTTTAACTTGGTAGGTGAATGCTGCCTCTCTCTCTCTGTGCTTTCTTGTCTTGCAGGTTGACCGGACCGTGGTTCCAGGATTGTGGGCCGTTAAATGTGGTAGGTAAGTCCTGTTTCTCTCTCTTTTTGCTTCTTTGTCTTGCAGGTAACTTGGACCAAGGTTCTTGGACTAATGTTGTGGGCCGTTACACATGGTAGGTGAGTCCTGTTTCTCTCTCTCTGTGCTTTCTTGTCTTGCAGGTAAATTTGATGGTGGTTCATGGATCATGGATCATCGATAGTGGATCATCATTTGTGGATCTTGGATCGTGGATCGGGGATCTTGGATCTTTGATTGTCGATCATTTAACATGGTAGGTGAATTCTTCTTCTCTCTCTATGTGCTCTCTTGTCTTGCAGGTTACCTGGACCGTGGTTCCTGGACTGTGGGGCCGTTAAACGTGGTAGGTGAGTCCTTTTTCTCTCTCGCTGTGCTTTCTTGTCTCGCAGGTTACTTGGACCATGGTTCGTGGACCTTGGTTGTAGGCCGCTAAACGTGGTAGGTGAGTCCTGTTTCTCTCTCTCTCTGTGCTTTCATGTCTTGCAGGTTACTTTGATCGTGGTTCAAGGATCGTGGATGGTGGATCATGGTTTGTGGATCGTGGATCGTGGCTCTTGGATCTTGGATCGTGGATTGTGGATTTTTTAACATGGTAGGTGAATGCTGCTTCTCTCTCTTTTTGCTTTCTTGTCTTGCAGGCTACCTGGATCTTGGTTCGTGGATTGTGGATCGTGGGCCGTTAAACGTGGTAGGTGAGTCCTTTTTCTCTCTCGCTGTGCTTTCTTGTCTTACAGGTTACCTGGACCGTGGTTCCTGGATTGTGGGGCCGTTAAACGTGGTAGGTGAGTCCTTTTTCTCTCTCGCTGTGCTTTCTTGTCTCGCAGGTTACTTGGACCATGGTTCGTGGACCTTGGTTGTGGGCCGCTAAACGTGGTAGGTGAGTCCTGTTTCTCTCTCTCTCTGTGCTTTCATGTCTTGCAGGTTACTTTGATCGTGGTTCAAGGATCGTGGATGGTGGATCATGGTTTGTGGATCGTGGATCGTGGCTCTTGGATCTTGGATCGTGGATTGTGGATTTTTTAACATGGTAGGTGAATGCTGCTTCTCTCTCTTTTTGCTTTCTTGTCTTGCAGGCTACCTGGATCTTGGTTCGTGGATTGTGGATCGTGGGCCGTTAAACGTGGTAGGTGAGTCCTTTTTCTCTCTCGCTGTGCTTTCTTGTCTTACAGGTTACCTGGACCGTGGTTCCTGGATTGTGGGGCCGTTAAACATGGTAGGTGAGTCCTTTTTCTCTTTCGCTGTGCTTTCTTGTCTCGCAGGTTACTTGGACCATGGTTCGTGGACCTTGGTTGTGGGCCGCTAAACGTGGTAGGTGAGTCCTGTTTCTCTCTCTCTCTGTGCTTTCATGTCTTGAAGGTTACTTTGATCGTGGTTCAAGGATGGTGGATGGTGGATCATGGTTTGTGGATCGTGGCTCTTGGATCTTGGATCGTGGATTGTGGATTTTTTAACATGGTAGGTGAATGCTGCTTCTCTCTCTTTTTGCTTTCTTGTCTTGCAGGCTACCTGGATCATGGTTCGTGGATTGTGGATCGTGGGCCGTTAAACGTGGTAGGTGAGTCCTTTTTCTCTCTCGCTGTGCTTTCTTGTCTTACAGGTTACCTGGACTGTGGTTCCTGGATTGTGGGGCCGTTAAACATGGTAGGTGAGTCCTTTTTCTCTCTCGCTGTGCTTTCTTGTCTCGCAGGTTACTTGGACCATGGTTCGTGGACCTTGGTTGTGGGCCGCTAAACGTGGTAGGTGAGTCCTGTTTCTCTCTCTCTCTGTGCTTTCATGTCTTGCAGGTTACTTTGATCGTGGTTCAAGGATCGTGGATGATGGATCATGGTTTGTATATCGTGGATCGTGGCTCTTGGATCTTGGATCGTGGATTGTGGATTGTTTAACATGGAAGGTGAATGCTGCTTCTCTCTCTTTTTGCTTTCTTGTCTTGCAGGCTACCTGGATCGTGGTTCGTGGATTGTGGATCGTGGGCCGTTAAACGTGGTAGGTGAGTCCTTTTTCTCTCTCGCTGTGCTTTCTTGTCTTGCAGGTTACTTGGACTATGGTTCATGGACCTTGGTTGTGGGCCGTTAAACGTGGTAGGTGAGTATTGTTTCTCTCTCTGTCTGTGCTTTTATGTGTTGCAGGTTACTTTGATCGTGGTTAATTGATCGTGGTTGGTGGATCATTGTTTGTGGATCGTGGATCGTGGCTCTTGGATCTTGGATAGTGGATTGTGGATTGTTTAACATTGTAAGTTGAATGCTGCTTCTCTCTATCTCTGTTTCTTGTCTTGCAGGCTACCTGGACCATGGTTCGTGGATTGTGGGCCATTAAAAATGGTAGGTGATTCCTGTTTCTCTCTCTCTGTGCTTTTTGGTCTTGCAGGTAAATTTGATCGTGGTTCATGGATCGTGGATGGTGGATCGCGGTTCGTGGATTGTGGATGGTTTAACATGGTAGGTGAATGCTGCTTCTCTCTCTCTCTGCTTTCTTGTCTTGCAGGTAAACTGGACCGTGGTTCCAGGATTGTGGGTCTTTAAACGTGGTAGGTGAGTCCTGTTTCTCTCTCTTTTTGCTTTCTTGTCTTGCAGGTTACTTAAACTATGGTTCGTGGACCGTGGTTGTGGGCCGTTAAACGTTGTAGGTGAGTCCTGTTTCTATCTCTTTTTGCTTTCTTGTCTTGCAGGTTACTTGGACCAAGGTTCTTGGACTAATGTTGTGGGCCGTTACACATGGTAGGTGAGTCCTGTTTCTCTCTCTCTGGGCTTTCTTGTCTTGCAGGTAAATTAGATTGTGGTTCATGGATCATGGATCACTGATAGTGGATCATCATTTGTGGATCTTGGATCTTGGATCGTGGATAGTGGATCATGGTTTGTGGATCGTGGATCGTGGATTCTGGATTGTTTAACATGGTAGGTGAATGCTGCTTCTCTCTCTTTTTGCTTTCTTGTCTTGCAGGCTACCTGGATCGTTATTCGTGGATCTTGGATATTGGATCTTGGATATTGGATCATGGTTTGTGGATTGTGGATCTTGGATCTTGGATCTTTGATCTTGGATCTTGGATCTTGGATGTGGATCGTTTAACATGGTAGGTGAATGCTGCTTCTTTCTCTTTGTGCTTTCTTGTCTTGCAGGTTACCTGGACCGTGGTTAGTGGATTGTGGGCTTTTAAACGTGGTAGGTGAGTCCTGTTTCTCTCTCTCTGTGCTTTCTTGTCTTGCAGGTAACTTTGATCGTGGTTCATGGATCATGAATCATCGCTAGTGGATCATCATTTGTGGATCGTGGTTCGTGGATCGGGGATCGGAGATCTTGGATCTTGGATCTTGGATCTTGGATCTTGGATCTTGGATCTTTGATTGTCGATCATTTAAAATGGTACGTGAATGCTTCCTCTCTCTCTATGTGCTTTCTTGTCTTGCAGGTTACCTGGACCGTGGTTCCTTGATTGTGGGCCGTTGAATATGGTAGGTGAGTCCTTTTTCTCTCTCGCTGTGCTTGCCTTGCAGGTTACTTGGACCATGGTTCGTGGACCTTGGTTGTTGGCCGTTAAACGTGGTAGGTGAGTCCTGTTTCTCTCTCTGTCTGTGCTTTCATGTCTTGCAGGTTACTTTGATCGTGGTTCATGGATCGTGGATGGTGGATCATGGTTTGTGGATCGTGGATCGTGGCTCTTGGATCTTGGATCGTGGATTGTGGATTGTTTAACATGGAAGGTGAATGCTGCTTCTCTCTCTCTGTGCTTTCTTGTCTTGCAGGTTAACTGGACCGTGGTTCGTGGATTGTGGGCCGTTAAACGTGGTAGGTGAGTCCTTTTTCTCTCTCTTTTTGCTTTCTTGTCTTGCAGGTTACTTAGACTATGGTTCGTGGACCGTGGTTGTGGGCCGTTAAACGTTGTAGGTGAGTCCTGTTTCTATCTCTTTTTGCTTTCTTGTCTTGCAGGTTACTTGGACCAAGGTTCTTGGACTAATGTTGTGGGCCGTTACACATGGTAGGTGAGTCCTGTTTCTCTCTCTCTGGGCTTTCTTGTCTTGCAGGTAAATTAGATTGTGGTTCATGGATCATGGATCACTGATAGTGGATCATCATTTGTGGATCTTGGATCTTGGATCGTGGATCGTGGATCGGGGATCTCGGATCGCGGTTCGTGGATTGTGGATGGTTTAACATGGTAGGTGAATAGTGCTTCTCTCTCTGTGTGCTTTCTTGTCTTGCAGGTTACCTGGACCGTGGTTCCTGGATTGTGGGCCGTTAAACGTGGTAGGTGAGTCCTGTTTCTCTCTCTCTCTGTGCTTTCATGTCTTGAAGGTTACTTTGATCGTGGTTCAAGGATCGTGGATAGTGGATCATGGTTTGTGGATCGTGGATCGTGGATTCTGGATTGTTTAACATGGTAGGTGAATGCTGCTTCTCTCTCTTTTTGCTTTCTTGTCTTGCAGGCTACCTGGATCGTTATTCGTGGATCTTGGATATTGGATCTTGGATATTGGATCATGGTTTGTGGATTGTGGATCTTGGATCTTGGATCTTTGATCTTGGATCTTGGATCTTGGATGTGGATCGTTTAACATGGTAGGTGAATGCTGCTTCTTTCTCTTTGTGCTTTCTTGTCTTGCAGGTTACCTGGACCGTGGTTAGTGGATTGTGGGCTTTTAAACGTGGTAGGTGAGTCCTGTTTCTCTCTCTCTGTGCTTTCTTGTCTTGCAGGTAACTTTGATCGTGGTTCATGGATCATGAATCATCGCTAGTGGATCATCATTTGTGGATCGTGGTTCGTGGATCGGGGATCGGAGATCTTGGATCTTGGATCTTGGATCTTGGATCTTGGATCTTGGATCTTTGATTGTCGATCATTTAAAATGGTACGTGAATGCTTCCTCTCTCTCTATGTGCTTTCTTGTCTTGCAGGTTACCTGGACCGTGGTTCCTTGATTGTGGGCCGTTGAATATGGTAGGTGAGTCCTTTTTCTCTCTCGCTGTGCTTGCCTTGCAGGTTACTTGGACCATGGTTCGTGGACCTTGGTTGTTGGCCGTTAAACGTGGTAGGTGAGTCCTGTTTCTCTCTCTGTCTGTGCTTTCATGTCTTGCAGGTTACTTTGATCGTGGTTCATGGATCGTGGATGGTGGATCATGGTTTGTGGATCGTGGATCGTGGCTCTTGGATCTTGGATCGTGGATTGTGGATTGTTTAACATGGAAGGTGAATGCTGCTTCTCTCTCTCTGTGCTTTCTTGTCTTGCAGGTTAACTGGACCGTGGTTCGTGGATTGTGGGCCGTTAAACGTGGTAGGTGAGTCCTTTTTCTCTCTCTTTTTGCTTTCTTGTCTTGCAGGTTACTTAGACTATGGTTCGTGGACCCTGGTTGTGGGCCGTTAAACGTTATAGGTGAGTCCTGCTTCTCTCTCAGTGTGGTTTCTTATCTTTCAGGTCACTTGGATCGTGGTTCATGGATCGATGACGGTGGATCGTGGATGGTGGGCCATTAAACATGGTAGGTGAGTCCTGTTTCTCTCTCTCTGTGATTTCTTGTCTCGCAGGTTACTTGGATTGTGGTTCATCGATCGTGGATCGTGTATCGTGGTTCGTGGATTGTGGATCGTTTAACTTAGTAGGTGAATGCTGCTTCTCTCTCTCTATGCTTTCTTGTCTTGCAGGTTAACTGGACCATGGTTCCAGGATTGTTGGCCGTTAAGTTAAGTCCTGTTTCTCTCTCTTTTTGCTTTCTTGTCTTGCAGGTAACTTGGACCAAGGTTCTTGGACTAATGTTGTGGGGCCGTTACACATGGTAGGTGAGCTAGTTTCTCTATCTCTGTGCTTTCTTGTCTTGCAGGTAACTTTGATCGTGGTTCATGGATCATCGATAGTGGATCATCATTTGTGGATCTTGGATGGTGGATCGTGGATGGTGGATCGTGGATGGTGGATCGTGGATGGTGGATCGGGGATCTTGGATCTTGGATATTTGATTGTCGATCATTTAATATGGTTGGTGAATGCTTCTTTTCTCTCTATGTGCTTTCTTGTCTTGTAGGTTACCTGGATTGTGATTCATGGATCATGGATCATCGATAGTGGATCATCATTTGTGGATCGTGGATGGTGGATCATGGTTTGTGGATCGTGGATCGTGGCTCTTGGATCTTGAATCGTGGAATGTGGATTGTTTAACATGGTAGGTGAATGCTGCTTCTCTCTCTTTTTGCTTTCTTGTCTTGCAGGCTACCTGGATCGTGGTTCGTGGATTGTGGATTGTGGGCCGTTAAACGTGGTAGGTGAGTCCTGTTTCTCTCTCTTTTTGCTTTCTTGTCTTGTAGTTCACTTGGATTGTGGTTCAAGGATCGTGGATGGTGGATCGTGGATCATGGATCATGGATCCTGGATTGTGGATCGTTTAACACGGTAGATGAATGCTACTTCTCTCTCTCTGTGCTTTCCTGTCTTGCAGGTTACCTGGACCGGGGTTCATCAATTGTGGGCCGTTAAACATGGTAGGTGAGTCCTGCTTCTCTCTCTGTGTGCTTTTTTTTCTTGCAGGTTACTTGGATCATGGTTCATGGATCGTGGGCGTTGGATCGTGGATTGTGGTCCGTTAAATGATGTAGGTGAGTCCTGTTTCGCTCTCTTTGTGCTTTCTTGTCTTGCAGGTTACTTTCATCGTAATTCCTGGATCGTGGCTCGTCGATTGTGGATCGTCGATTGAGGATCGTTTAACATGGTAGGTGAAATCTACTTCTCTCTCTCTGTGCTTTCTTGTCTTGAAGGTTACCTGGACGGTGGTTCGTGGATTGTGGGCCATTAAACGTGGTAGGTGAGTCCTATTTCTCTCTCTCTGTGCTTTCTTGTCTTGTAGATTACTTGGATTGTGGTTCATGGATCGTTGATGGTGGATCGTGGAACGTGGTAGGTGAGTCCTGCTTCTCTCTCTCTGTGCTTTCTTGTCCTACAGGTTACTTGGATCGTTATTCGTGGATCTTTGATCATGGATCTTGGATCTTGGATCTTGGATCTTGGATCTTGGATCGTGGATTGTGGATCGTTTAACATGGTAGGTGAATGCTGCTTCACTCTCTCTGTGCCTTCTTGTATTGCAGGTCACCTTTACCGTTGTTCGTGGATTGTGGGCCATTTAACGTGGTAGGTGAGACCTGTTTCTCTGTCTCTGTGCTTTCTTGTCTGGCAGGTCAGTTGAATTGTGGTTCATGGATCATGGTTGGTGGATCTTGGATCGTGGATTGTGGATCCCTTAACCTAGTAGGTGAATGCTGCTTCTCTCTCTCTGTGCTTAATTGTCTTGAAGGTAACCTGGACCGTGGTTAGTGGATTGAAGGCCATTAACCGGGTAGGTGAGTCCTGTTTCTCTCTCCGTGTGCTTTCTTGTCTTGTAGTTTACTTTGATTGTGGTTCATGGATGGTTGATAATGGATGGTGGATGGTGGATGGTGGATCCTGGCTCTTGGATCTTGGATCATGGATTGTGGATTGTTTAACATGGAAGGTGAATGCTGCTTCTCTCTCTCTGTGCTTTCTTGTCTTGCAGGCTACCTGGACCGTGGTCCGTGGATTGTGGGCCATTAAAAATGGTGGGTGATTCCTGTTTCTCTCTCTCTGTGCTTTTTGGTCTTGCAGGTTACTTGGATTGTGTTTCATGGATCGTGGATGGTGGATCGCGGTATGTGGATTGTGGATGGTTTAACATGGTAGGTGAATGCTGCTTCTCTCTCTCTGTGCTTTCTTGTCTTGCAGGTTAACTGGACTGTGGTTCCAGGATTGTGGGCCGTTAAACTTGATAGGTGAGTCCTGTTTCTCTCTCTTTTTGCTTTCTTGTCTTGCAGGTTACTTAGACTATGGCTCGTGGACCGTGGTTGTGGGCCGTTAAACGTTGTAGGTGAGTCCTGCTTCTCTCTCTGTGTGGTTTCTTATCTTGCAAGTCACTTGGATCGTGGTTCATGGATAGATGACGGTGGATCGTGGATGGTGGGCCATTAAACGTGGTAGGTAAGTCCTGTTTCTCTCTCTCTGTGTTTTCTTGTCTCGCAGGTTACTTGGATTGTGGTTCATGGATCGTGGATCATGGATCTTGTATCGTGTATCGTGGTTCGTGGATTGTGGATCGTTTAACTTGGTAGGTGAATGCTGCTTCTCTCTCTCTGTGCTTTCTTGTCTTGCAGGTTAACTGGACCTTGGTTCCAGGATTGTTGGCCGTTAAACGTGGTCGTAAGTCCTGTTTCTCTCTCTTTTTGCTTTCTTGTCTTGCAGGTAACTTGGACCAAGGTTCTTGGACTAATGTTGTGGGGCCGTTACACATGATAGGTGAGTCCTGTTTCTCTCTCTCTGTGCTTTCTTGTCTTGCAGGTAACTTTGATCGTGGTTCATAGATCATGGATCATCGATAGTGGATCATCATTTGTGGATCTTGGATCTTGGATCGTGGATCGTTGATCGTGGATCGGGGATCTTGGATCTTAGATCTTTGATTGTCGATCATTTAACATGGTAGGTGAATGCTTCTTTTCTCTATATGTGCTTTCTTGTCTTGTAGGTTTTCTGGACTGAGGTTCCTGGATTGTGGGCCGTTAAACGTGGTAGGTGAGTCCTTTTTCTCTCTCGCTGTGCTTTCTTGTCTTGCAGGTAACTTGGACCATGGTTCGTGGACCTTGGATTGTGGATCTTGTATCGTGTATCGTGGTTCGTGGATTGTGGATCGTTTAACTTGGTAGGAGAATGCTGCTTCTCTCTCTCTGTGCTTTCTTGTCTTGCAGGTTAACTGGACCTTGGTTCCAGGATTGTTGGCCGTTAAACGTGGTCGTAAGTCCTGTTTCTCTCTCTTTTTGCTTTCTTGTCTTGCAGGTAACTTGGACCAAGGTTCTTGGACTAATGTTGTGTGGCCGTTACACATGGTAGGTGAGTCCTGTTTCTCTCTCTCTGTGCTTTCTTGTCTTGCAGGTAACTTTGATCGTGGTTCATAGATCATGGATCATCGATAGTGGATCATCATTTGTGGATCTTGGATCTTGGATCGTGGATCGTTGATCGTGGATCGGGGATCTTGGATCTTAGATCTTTGATTGTCGATCATTTAACATGGTAGGTGAATGCTTCTTTTCTCTATATGTGCTTTCTTGTCTTGTAGGTTTTCTGGACTGTGGTTCCAGGATTGTTGGCCGTTAAACGTGGTCGTAAGTCCTGTTTCTCTCTCTTTTTGCTTTCTTGTCTTGCAGGTAACTTGGACCAAGGTTCTTGGACTAATGTTGTGGGGCCGTTACACATGTTAGGTGAGTCCTGTTTCTCTCTCTCTCTGCTTTCTTGTCTTGCAGGTAACTTTGATCGTTGTTCATGGATCATGGATCATCGATAGTGGATCATCATTTGTAGATCTTGGATCTTGGATCGGGGATCGGGGATCTTGGATCTTGGATCTTGGATCTTTGATTGTCGATCATTTAACATGGTAGGTGAATGATTCTTCTCTCTCTATGTGCTTTCTTGTCTTGTAGGTTACCTGGACTGTGGTTCCTGGATCGTGGGCCGTTAAACGTGGTAGGTGAGTCCTTTTTCTCTCTCGCTGTGCTTTCATGTCTTGAAGGTTACTTTGATCGTGGTTCAAGGATCGTGGATGGTGGATCATGGTTTGTGGATCGTGGATCGTGGCTCTGGGATCTTGAATCGAGGATTGTGGATTGTTTAACATGGTAGGTGAATGCTGCTTCTCTCTCTTTTTGCTTTCTTGTCTTGCAGGCTACCTGGATCGTGGTTCGTGGATTGTGGATTGTGGGCCGTTAAACGTGGTAGGTGAGTCCAGTTTCTCTCTCTTTGTGCTTTCTTGTCTTGTAGTTCACTTGGATTGTGGTTCAAGGATCGTGGATGGTGAATCGTGGATGGTGGATGGTGGATCATGGATCCTGGATCCTGGATTGTGGATCGTTTAACACGGTAGATAAATGCTACTTCTCTCTCTCTGTGCTTTCTTGTCTTGCAGGTTTGCTGGACTTTGGTTCATCAATTGTGGGCCGTTAAACATGGTAGGTGAGTCCTGCTTCTCTCTCTGTGTGCTTTTTTTTCTTGCAGGTTACTTGGATCATGGTTCATGGATCGTGGGCGATGGATCGTGGATTGTGGTCCGTTAAATGATGTAGGTGAGTCCTGTTTCGCTCTCTTTGTGCTTTCTTGTCTTGCAGGTTACTTTCATCGTAATTCCTGGATCGTGGTTTGTGGATCGTCGATCGTGGATCGTCGATTGAGGATCGTTTAACATGGTAGGTGAAATCTACTTCTCTCTCTCTGTGCTTTCTTGTCTTGCAGGTTACCTGGACGGTGGTTTGTGGATTGTGGGCCATTAAACGTGGTAGGTGAGTCCTATTTGTCTCTCTCTGTGCTTTCTTGTCTTGTAGATTACTTGGATTGTGGTTCATGGATCGTGGATGGTGGATCCTGGAACGTGGTAGGTGAGTCCTGCTTCTCTCTCTCTCTGTGCTTTCTTGTCCTACAGGTTACTTGGATCGTTATTCGTGGTTCTTTGATCATGGATCTTGGATCTTGGATCTTGGATCTTGGATCTTGGATCTTGGATCTTGGATCTTGGATCGTGGATTGTGGATCGTTTAACATGGTAGGTGAATGCTGCTTCACTCTCTCTGTGCCTTCTTGTATTGCTGGTTACCTTTACCGTTGTTCGTGGATTGTGGGCCATTTACCATGGTAGGTGAGACCTGTTTCTCTGTCTCTGTGCTTTCTTGCCTGGCAGGTCAGTTGAATTGTGGTTCATGGATAGTGGTTGGTGGATCTTGGATCGTGGATTGTGGATCCTTTAACATAGTAGGTGAATGCTACTTCTCTCTCTATGTGCTTTCTTGTCTTGCAGGTTAACTGGACTGTGGTTCCTGTATTGTCAGCGGTTAATAGTGGTAGGTGAGTCCTTTTTCTCTCTCGCTGTGCTTTCTTTTCTTGCAGGTTACTTGGACCATGGTTCGTGGACTGTGGTTGTGGGCCGTTAACCGTGGTAGGTGGGTACTGTGTCGGTTTCTTTGTGCTTTCTTGTCTTGCAGGTTACTTGGATCGTTATTCCTGGATTGTGGATCGTGGATCGTGGATCGTAGATCGTGGATCTTGGATTGTGGATTGTGGATCGTTTAACATGTTAGGTGAATGCTTCTTCTCTCTCTCTGTGCTTTCTTGTCTTGCAGGTTACCTGGACGGTGGTTCGTTGATTGTGGGCCATTAAACGTAGTAGGTGAGTCCTGTTTCTCTCTCTCTGTGCTTTCTTGTCTTGTAGATTTCTTAGACTGTGGTTCATGGATCGTGGATGATGGATCGTGTAACGTGGTAGGTGAGTCCTGCTTCTCTCTCTCTGTGCTTTCTTGTCTTGCAGGTTACTTGGATCGTTATTCGTGGATCTTGGATTGTGGATCGTTTAACATGGTAGGTTAATGCTGCTTCTCTTTCTCTCTGCTTTCTTGTCTTGCACGTTGACTGGACTGTGGTTCCAGGATTGTGGGCCATTAAACGTGGTAGGTGAGTCCTTTTTCTCTCTATCAGTGCTTTCTTTTCTTGCAGGTTACTTGGACTATGGTTCGTGGACCGTGGTTGTAGGCCATTAAACGTTGTAAGTGAGTCCTGCTTCTCTCTCTGTGTGTTTTTTTGTCTTGCAGGTTACTTTGATCGTGGTTCATGGATCATGTATGGTGGATCATTGTTTGTGGATCGTGGATCGTGGATCGTGGATCGTGGATTATTTTAAAATTAAGACAGTACAGCGCTTCAGGCGGACATAAAACATTTGTGTGACAATGAGTATCATGCAGAACGTGCACACTTTGAAAATACAATAGGGTCAGATGTTAGTGTTTGTTAATCGACACAAAACTACTGACATACAATTATCATGCAAAAATTAAAAAGAAACAATCAGAGCTCGATCAGTTAGGTCATTTTAAGTCGGTAGAGGCTGTTTGCCTCAGCAGTCACAGTCTAAAAAGTCAGTCATTGGCCAAGTTTCTTTATACAGGGTTTGGGAGATCTCCACAAAAACATAAAATAATCCATAATTTTTTTTTTTTTAAACCCATCCAGTGTCTCTGGATGCAGTCAGAACCCACTTATTATCATTATTAATAATATTATTATCCTTATTATAATTGTTATATCTAAGGCTTCAATTAGCAAAAACAAAACATATGTTTCTGAAAACTTCACCATCACTATGCCAGTTTTTTAAACCAGGTTTTCCCAGAAAACTGTACCATTAAATTCAAAAATTCAAATACCATTGAGAGTGAAAGAAAAAAGAAAACAACCCAGAATAATGAGTCAGGATTTACAGTGATGCATCAATATTGCATTTTCAATAATCAATCACCAGAAACTCAAACCTGTGACATCTATGATGCCTCATCAGGTAAAATGGGAGGTATATTTGAGATATTCCACAATGGCACCTTGTTTTATGAGAGACAGAATGACAGGATCTATGCCTTCAACAGATTCTGGGCTACGTGGATATTGTCTTTTGCATGGTCTGAAAACAGATTTTGGCTGAACAGTAACAGGAATTGCTCCTTTTACATTTCCAAAATCAAATTTATTTTGAGCCCACAATTTCCCAGGTACTTGTTGAAACCAATGCTTCCTCTTCAGTAGTTAATGTCATTAGTGTCACCTCATTTGTGTATGTGTGAATTTTTCGATTGACTGCTGCTTTTATGTTTACAGGATAAGATGTGATTTTCATTGATGGGGAGTAACAACTACCATTTGGTCTATTTTGTCAATCTGTCGTCAGTAAAGCTGCCTTAACCCAGGGTCCCAATTTGGTCCATGCAACATCGGATTTTCTTCTTTTTTTTTAGTGGAATGTGAGGCACAGACCCAGGCATTGAAAACAAGGTCAACTGAGTTTCAGACAGACTTACTGACGCAGCTTCAAACTCTAAACCCACAAAAACTGTATCTATACCTATTGCATCCTTATACCCTCCCACATTCCAGGTATCTTCATAGGTGTAATCTTTAGATTTATGTGAGAAATGTGACACACACTGCTGATACTTAGGTGTCTCTGTAATCTGTGGTATCATTGACAACAGTTTGTCTATATCCTTTAAATTTAGCCCAAGAATTAGGTCCCAAGAATATTGATAATCACTCCCAGAAACAGTGACAGGATATAGACCAGCTGTGGCACATGTCACCTTGATTCCTGTGGAATCACAATGTACATCAATGCCTAGAGCACACATAAGGTCACGTGCTAACAAATTAACAGGAGAAGGAATTGATGCTCACCTCTGTAATCTCTAAACCATACAGTCAGTGGCTGAGATAATGGCTCAAAGCCCGGAACCCCTGAAGCTCCTATTGTCTTTAAGAATTTGCTTGTTTTGGGTGCCTCAGGGAGTAATTTGGATTGGATTACAGAGACTTGTGCTCCCAAATCTACAAGGAATGTCACATTAATACCCTTATGTTGAGTAGCAATGTAGGGGGTGTTTTAGAGTCTTGTGTTAAGTGTATATATTGTTGATATGTGACAACTGGTTTGTCACTATCCTCAACAGTGTCTACATGTGTATATGTGTCTATGTGTTGTATTCTCTGACCTGCCTCCACTGTTTCCTACGGTTGCGCTACCTGTAGCCCCAGAGACTGTACAGAGAGACCTCTTGGTGGTGCGTGTGGCCATGATTCCCGTGGATTTTGTCCTCCTCGCTGGTCGGATGTCATTGTAGGACAATTATATGACAAATGCCCATGGCCCCCGCAATTGTAGCACTGTATCTTGTATCTGTCTCGGCTGTTGGTGTGCTCCTGGAAATCCTGGCTTGGACCCAGTCTACGCCTCCCTCTGATGTTGGGTTGGTGCGGCTTCCATTTCTTTTCAGGATTATATGCCCCACCCTGCTGGTAATACATCAGTTGAGCAGTCTGAAGTTCTTGTGTCTGTTTAGAGTCCAAATCTACCTTATTTCGTTCGGCGTGTAGAACATGTGTCCAAACATTCGCTATGGTCCCAGTCTCCCATCCAATACATGTAGCCATGACACGATCCTTGAGGCTGGGATGAAGTCCATTAATCAAAGCTGTTTTCAGCAAATCATTGTATACCTCATTGTCTGCGTCGATGCCGGAGTGAGCTGCGAAAACACATTCCATGCGAGTGCGATAGTCAGCTGCTAACTCACCCTCCTTTTGTTGTGTGTTGTGGATCTCAGGCCAACACACTCTTAAGGGGAAAGCAGCACGGACAGCTTCAGCCAGTCTGGTCATCATGTCATTGAAACACATTGATCCAACAGATGGGGATGAAGACCAGTTGGCCGGTCGGATGTTGGCCCATCTGAGCTTAAAGCACCTCCGACACACAGCTTCTACCTCCTGCAGAGTTGGATTATACATGGTTAACAGCTGTTGCATTGCCGCCACCCATTTCTCACCTCCAGTCCTTTGAGGATCTGGCAGTTCTCCTGCAATCTCCTTCAGTTCATCCGGTTGCCATGGCCTGTAAACCAACACTTCTGGATCCCAGTGAGCCTGTGCCTCTTCAGCTGTTGGCCGTGGCTGTGGATTTGGAAACGTCAGCATAGGCATCTGGTGCACGTGTCCTTTGTCTTTGTGACCCCTGAGCCAGTAATCAAAAGAAGGTACTAATGGAGAAGAGACATTACTGGGAGAGGTGGTGTTAACTAGTTGATTGGTAATTACAGTCTGTTTGTTGTCACTCCTTGGTGTTGAAAGATTTGACAGATCAGGGTACAGCTCTGGTTTCTCCTCCTTCTCCCCTTCGGCACCCTTTTGGGGGTAGTCAGCTTTAGGTGATTGTCCTTGTTTTTTTGTCTCTGAGGGAGGAGAGGCTGCAGACATGGGGGCACCATATGGGGGAGGCATATTCCATTCTTTGGTCCTACGTCTTTGTTTTTCTTTCTTTGTATCACCTTCTTCTCCTATTTCCTGTTTTAACATTAAACCTGCAACAGACTTAGCTTCCCTAAAAGCTGCTTCTCTTTCCCATTTTTCAAATGCTTGCCAGTCTATTGTTTTTCTTACTTTCTTTCCCTTCTTCTCTTCTAACAACACTCTACACCTTTTCAAACAATCAGTGCTCAATGTGCCTATTATAGGAAAAACTTCTTCAGTCAAATGGTGCCACAGTGGAACATTTTCAACAACAGTTTTACCCCATTTCTCTGCCATTAATTTAGAAGGACCCGTAAGAGGATCAGATACTGACTTGAGTTTTCCAGTTTTGTTACCCATGTTGTCTATTGATTCACTTAAACGGATGTGCTTTTCATTTTCAATGGGCTTATCAATCACTCAGACCATTTCACACACGCTGATCTTCCCATACAAAGACGGTTAGATCTTATCACACATCCACTAACTTCGGATAACATTTCAGCCAGGTGGTTTGTAAGACACCTTCGTTCCGAGCAACGCACCCTTTAATATCCAAACTGGATATTTAGACACTGAAATGAGTCATCACAAAGTTTATTTTTTCTTACCACATTCATACGCCCATTTTATTATAGTTGGGAATCCCTACACTCACGCAAATTATATTTGCATTTAAAAAATGTCTACTCCTTTAAATAATTGATTCAGAAATCCTTAATTTTCTCCCTAAATGCTTGTGTATTTTCCAAAAACACTTCTCTCATTTGTTAGGTCGCACCAACCTCTCACAGCACAGACATCACTTATATACCTTTAAGTGCATATATATATTTTTATTAAACTAGTCTACAAAATAAAATTACACAGAAAATATGAAAACGGTCACAACGTCCAAAAGGGACTCATTGGACCTTGATATTCAACCCAATAGGATTTAAAGAGTATCAGACAGCAGACCACATTGTCTCGAACTGTCACCTAGGTTACCACGCCTTCTCAGAGCCTCAAAATCACACAGAAAATGAAACTAGTCTTCAAAACCACAAAGGACATATGAAGACGGTCCGACCTCCACAAAAAGGACCTTATATTCATACCTCTCACAGGAATCACAGAATATGATTTAAAAACACTGTACTCACGTTTAAAATGGATGGAGCGTCCGCTGTCCAGCACCCGTTCCTGACATCAGGCGGAATCCTGTCCTCCTTGGCGGAGCGGAATTTTTCCTTACCGGTTTTACCTTCAGTCAGGACTCAGGCCTGATCAGCGGATCGTCCATCCCATCCTCGTCGCCAAATTGTGAAAGAAATTTTCTGGAGTCCTCAAATCACGTCTTTACTAAATACTGCATGCATACAGGAGAGACGCTACCACAACCGTCGGGTCTCCAACCATCTCTGCCTGTCTCGAAATCACTTCAGCAGATATACACTCACATCAAAGCATCTTACAAACACAAGGACATCAAGGTAACAAAAACACACTACCCAATGTTTATGACCCCAGTGGATGTTATCAGTGTTTTACGACCCCCAAATGTCACCATTTGCAACCCATGTGACTCCTATCAACAAACCCCCCAGCAGTCATTCACAGCTTGACTGTTATGTTAATCAACATACTGGGATTTACATCATAGATAAATAAAGAGTTACAAAAAAAGTTGGGTCAATCTTTGGTTATTTCTCACACAGGTTACTTGGACCATGGTGCGTGGACCGTGGTATTGGGCCGTTAAACGTGGTAGGTGAGTCTTGTTTCTCTCTCTTTGTGCTTTCTTGTCTTGCAGAATACTTTGATCGTGGTTCATGGATCGTGGATGGTGGATCATGGTTTGTGGATCGTGGATCGTGGCTCTTGGATCTTGGATCGTGGATTGTTTAACATGGTAGGCGAATGCTGCTTCTCTCTCTCTGTGCTTTCTTGTCTTGCAGGTTACTTGGACCATGGTTAGTGGACAGTGGTTGTGGGTCGTTAAACGTGGTAGGGGAGTCCTGTTTCTCTCTCTCTCTGTGCTTTCTTGTCTTGCAGGTTACTTTGATCGTGGTTCATGGACCGTGGATGGTAGATCATGGTTTGTGGATCGTTGATCGTGGATCATGGGTCGTGGCTCTAGGATCTTGGATCGTGGATTGTGGATTGTGTAACATGGTACGTGAATGCTGCTTCTCTCTCTCTGTGCTTTCTTGTCTTGCAGGTTACCTGGACCGTGGTTCGTGGACAGTGGGCCATTAAACATGGTAGGTGAGTCCTGTTTCTCTCTCTCTGTGCTTTCTTGTCTTGCAGGTTACTTGGACCATGGTTAGTGGACCGTGGTTGTGGGCCGTTAAACGTTGTAGGTGAGTCCTGTTTCTCTCTCTCTGTTCTTTCTTTTCTTGCAGGATACTTTGATTGTGGTTCATGGATTGTGGATGGTGGATCATGGTTTGTGGATCGTTGATGGTGTATCGTGGATCATGGATCTTGGCTCTTGGATCTTGGAATCTTGGATCTTGGATCTTTGATTGTCGATCATTTATCATGGTAGGTGAATGCTGCTCCTCTGTCTCTGTGCTGACTTGTCTTGCAGTTTACCTGGACTGTGGTTCGTGGATTGTGGGCCATTATACATGGAAGGCGAGTCCTGTTTCTCTCTCTCTGTGCTTTCTTGGCTTGTAGGTAACTTGGAATGTGGTTCATGGACCGTGGATGGTGGATCGGGGTTCGTGGATCGTGGATCGTGGATTGTGGATGGTTTAATATGGTAGGTGAATGCTGCTTCTCTCTCTCTTGCTTTCTTGTCTTGCAGGTTAATTGGACTGTGGTTCCAGGATTGTGGGACGTTAAACGTGGTAGGTGAGTCCTGCTTCTCTCTCTGTGTGCTCTCTTGTCTTGCAGTTTACTTGGATAGTGGTTCATGGATCGTGGGCGGTGGATTGTGGATGGTGGGCCATTAAACTTGGTAGATGAGACCTGTTTCTCTCTCTCTGTGCTTTCTTGTCTTGCAGGTTACTTGGATTGTGGTTCATGGATCGTGGATGGTGGATCGTTGTGCGTGGATATTGGATCGTTTAACATGGTAAGTGAATGCTGCTTCTCTCTCTCTGTGCTTTCTTGTCTTGCAGGTTAACTGGACCGTGGTTCCTGGATTGTGGGGCGTTAAACATGGTAGGTGAGTCCTTTTTCTATCTTGCTATGCTTTCTTGTCTTGCAGGTTACTTAGACCATGGTTCGTGAACCGTGGTATTGGGCTGTAAACGTGGTAGGTGAGTCCTGTTTCTCTCTCTGTGTGCTTACTTGTCTTGCAAGATACTTTGATCGTGGTTCATGGATCGTGGATGGTGGATCATGGTTTGTGGATCGTGGATCGTGGCTCTTGGATCTTGGATCTTGGATCTTGGATCGTGGATTGTGGAGTGTTTAACATGGTAGGTGAATGCTGCTTCTCTCTTTCTGTGCTTTCTTGTCTTGCAGGTTACGTGGATCTTGGATCTTGGATCTTGGATCCTGGATTGTGGAGTGTTTAACATGGTAGGTGAGTCCTGTTTCTCTCTCTTTTTGTTTTCTTGTCTTGTAGGTTACTTGGATTGTGGTTCATGGATCGTGGATGGTGGATCGTGTTTCTCAGATTGTGGATGGTATAAAATGGTAGGTGAATGCTGCTTCTGTTTCTCTCTGCTTTCTTGTCTTGCAGGTTACTTGGATTGTGTTTCATGGATCGTGGATGGTGGATTGTGGTTCGTCGATCGTGGACTGTGGATCGTTTAACATGGTAGGTGAATGCTGTTTCTCTCTGTCTGTGCTTTCTTGTCTTGCAGGTTAAATGGACAGTGGTTTCCTGATTGTGGGCCATAAAACGTGGCAGGTGAGTCCTTTTTCTCTCTCACTGTGCTTTCTTGTCTTGCTGGTTACTTGGACCATGGTTAGTGGACCGTGTTTGTGGGCCGTTAAACGTGGTAGGTGAGTCCTGTTTCTCTCTCTCTCTTCTTTCTTTTCTTGCAGGTTACGTAGACCATGGTTCTTGGACTGTGGGCCTTTAAACATGGTAGGTGAGTACTTTTTCTATCTTGCTGTGCTTTCTAGACTTGCAGGTTACTTGGACCATGGTTCGTGGACTGTGGTTGTGGGCAGTTCAACGTCGTAGGTGAGTCCTGTTTCTCTCTCTCTCTGTGCTTTCTTGTCTTGCAGGTTACTTTGATCGTGGTTCATGGATCGTGGATGGTAGATCATGGTTTGTGGATCGTCGATCGTGGGTCGTGGGTCGTGGCTCTTGGATCTTGTATCGTGGATTGTGGATTGTGTAACATGGTACGTGAATGCTGCTTCTCTCTCTCTGTGCTTTCTTGTCTAGCAGGTTACCTGAAACGTGGTTCGTGGATTGTGGGCCATTAAACATAGTAGGTGAGTCCTGTTTCTCTCTCTCTGTGCTTTCTTGTCTTGCAGGTTAACTGGACCGTGGTTCCTGGATTGTGGGCCGTTAAACCTGGTAGGTGAGTCCTTTTCTATCTTGCTGTGCTTTCTTGTCTTGCAGGTTACTTAGATCATGGTTCGTGAACCGTGGTATTGGGCTGTAAACGTGGTAGGTGAGTCCTGTTTCTCTCTCTGTGTGCTTACTTGTCTTGCAAGATACTTTGATCGTGGTTCATGGATCGTGGATGGTGGATCATGGTTTGTGGATCGTGGATCCTGGCTCTTGGATCTTGGATCTTGGATCTTGGATCTTGGAACTTGGATCGTGGATTGTGGAGTGTTTAACATGGTAGGTGAATGCTGCTTCTCTCTTTCTGTGCTTTCTTGTCTTGCAGGTTACGTGGATCTTGGATCTTGGATCGTGGATCGTGGATTGTGGAGTGTTTAACATGGTAGGTGAGTCCTGTTTCTCTCTCTTTTTGTTTTCTTGTCTTGTAGGTTACCTTGATTGTGGTTCATGGATGGTGGATGGTGGATCGTGTTTCTCAGATTGTGGATGGTATAAAATGGTAGGTGAATGCTGCTTCTGTTTCCCTCTGCTTTCTTGTCTTGCAGGTTACTTGGATTGTGTTTCATGGATCGTGGATGGTGGATTGTGGTTCGTGGATCGTGGACTGTGGATCGTATAACATGGTAGGTGAATGCTATTTCTCTCTGTCTGTGCTTTCTTGTCTTGCAGGTTAAATGGACCGTGGTTTCCTGATTGTGGGCCATAAAACGTGGCAGGTGAGTCCTTTTTCTCTCTCACTGTGCTTTCTTGTCTTGCTGGTTACTTGGACCATGGTTAGTGGACCGTGTTTGTGGGCCGTTAAACGTGGTAGGTGAGTCCTGTTTCTCTCTCTCTCTTCTTTCTTGTCTTGCAGGTTACGTAGACCATGGTTCTTGGACTGTGGGCCTTTAAACGTGGTAGGTGAGTCCTTTTTCTATCTTGCTGTGCTTTCTTGACTTGCAGGTTACTTGGACCATGGTTTGTGGACTGTGGTTGTGGGCAGTTAAACGTCGTAGGTGAGTCCTGTTTCTCTCTCTCTCTGTGCTTTCTTGTCTTGCAGGTTACTTTGATCGTGGTTCATGGATCGTGGATGGTAGATCATGGTTTGTGGATCGTCGATCGTGGGTCGTGGGTCGTGGCGCTTGGATCTTGTATCGTGGATTGTGGATTGTGTAACATGGTACGTGAATGCTGCTTCTCTCTCTCTGTGCTTTCTTGTCTAGCAGGTTACCTGAAACGTGGTTCGTGGATTGTGGGCCATTAAACATAGTAGGTGAGTCCTGTTTCTCTCTCTCTGTGCTTTCTTGTCTTGCAGGTTTCTTGGATTGTGGTTCATGGATCGTGGATGTTGGATAGTGATTCTCGGATTGTGGATGGTTTAACATGGTAGGTGAATGCTGCTTCTCTCTCTCTGTGCTTTCTTGTCTTGCAGGTTAACTGGCTGTGGTTCCAGGATTGTGGGGCCGTTAAACGTGGTAGGTGAGTCTTTTTTCTCTCTCACTGTGCTTTCTTTTCTTGCAGGTTACTTGGACCATGGTTCGTGGACCGTGGTTGTGGGCCGTTAAACATGGTAGGTTAGTCTTGCTTCTCTCTCTGTGTGCTTTCCCCGCTTGGAGGTTACTTGGATCGTGGTTCATGGGTCGTGGACGATTGATCACGGATGGTGTGCCATTAAACGTGGTAGGTGAGTCCTTTTTCTCTCTCTATGTGCTTTCTTGTCTCGCCGGTTACTTGGATTGTGGTTCATGGATCATGGATGGTGGATAGTGGTTTGTGGATCGTGGATTGTGGATTGTTTAACATGGTAGGTGAATGCTGCCTCTCTCTCTCTGTGCTTTCTTGTCTTGCAGGTTACCTGGAACGTGGTTCGTGGATTGTGGGCCATTAAACATGGTAGGTGAATGCTGCTTCTCTCTCTCTGTGCTTTCTTGTCTTGCAGGTTAACTGGACTGTGGTTCATGGATCGTGGGCCGTTAAATGTGGTAGGTGAGTCCATTTTCTCGCTGTGCTTTCTTGTCTTGCAGGTCACTTGGATCGTGGATCCTGGGTCCCGGATCGTGGATTTTGGGCCGTTCAACATTGTAGGTGAGTCCTTTTTCTTTCTCTCTGTGCTTTCTTGTCTTGCAGGTTACTTGGATCATGGTTCGTGGACCATGGTTGTTGGCCGTTAAACATGTTAGGTGAATCCTGTTTCTCTCTCTCTGTGCTTTCTTGTCTTGCAGGTTACTTTGATCGTGGTTCATGGATCATGGATGGTGGATCATCGTTTGTGGATCGTGGATCATGGAACGTGGATCTTGGATCGTGGATCTTGGATCTTGGATCTTGGATCTTGGATCTTGGATTGGGGATCGTTTAAAATGGTAGATGAATGTTGCTTCTCTCTCTCTCTGCTTTCTTGTCTTGCAGGTTACTTGGATCGTGGTTCATGGATTGTGGACGGTGGTTCGTGGATTGTGGGCCGTTAAATGTGGTAGGTGAGTCCATTCTCGCTCTCTTTGCGCTTGCTTGTCTTGCAGGTAACTTGGATTGTGGTTAATGGATCGTGGATGGTGGATCGTGGATCGTGGTTCGTGGATTGTGGATCGTTTAACATGGTTGGTGAATGCTGCTTCTCTCTCTGTGTGCTTTCTTGTCTTGCAGGTTAACTGGACCATGGTTCCTGGATTGTGGACCATTAAACGTGGTAGGTGAGTCCTTTTTTTTATCTCACTGTGCTTTCTTGTCTTGCAGGTTACTTGGACCATGGTTTGTGGACCATGTTTTTTGGCCATTAAACGGGGTAGGTGAGTCCTTTTCTATCTTGCTGTGCTTTCTCGTCTTGCAGGTTACTTGGACCATGGTTCGTGTACCGATGTATTGGGCCGTTAAACGTGGTAGGTGAGTCCTGTTTCTCTCTCTGTGCTTTCTTGTCTTGCAGGATACTTTGATCGTGGTTCATGGATCGTGGATGGTGGATCATGGTTTGTGGATTGTGGATCGTGGCTCTTGGATCTTGGATCGTGGATTGTGGATTATTTAACATGGTAGGTGAATACTGCTTCTCTCTCTCTGTGCTTTCTTGTCTTGCAGGTTACTTAGATCATGGTTCGTGAACCGTGGTATTGGGCTGTAAACGTGGTAGGTGAGTCCTGTTTCTCTCTCTGTGTGCTTACTTGTCTTGCAAGATACTTTGATCGTGGTTCATGGATCGTGGATGGTGGATCATGGTTTGTGGATCGTGGATCCTGGCTCTTGGATCTTGGATCTTGGATCTTGGAACTTGGATCGTGGATTGTGGAGTGTTTAACATGGTAGGTGAATGCTGCTTCTCTCTTTCTGTGCTTTCTTGTCTTGCAGGTTACGTGGATCTTGGATCTTGGATCGTGGATCGTGGATTGTGGAGTGTTTAACATGGTAGGTGAGTCCTGTTTCTCTCTCTTTTTGTTTTCTTGTCTTGTAGGTTACCTTGATTGTGGTTCATGGATGGTGGATGGTGGATCGTGTTTCTCAGATTGTGGATGGTATAAAATGGTAGGTGAATGCTGCTTCTGTTTCCCTCTGCTTTCTTGTCTTGCAGGTTACTTGGATTGTGTTTCATGGATCGTGGATGGTGGATTGTGGTTCGTGGATCGTGGACTGTGGATCGTATAACATGGTAGGTGAATGCTATTTCTCTCTGTCTGTGCTTTCTTGTCTTGCAGGTTAAATGGACCGTGGTTTCCTGATTGTGGGCCATAAAACGTGGCAGGTGAGTCCTTTTTCTCTCTCACTGTGCTTTCTTGTCTTGCTGGTTACTTGGACCATGGTTAGTGGACCGTGTTTGTGGGCCGTTAAACGTGGTAGGTGAGTCCTGTTTCTCTCTCTCTCTTCTTTCTTGTCTTGCAGGTTACGTAGACCATGGTTCTTGGACTGTGGGCCTTTAAACGTGGTAGGTGAGTCCTTTTTCTATCTTGCTGTGCTTTCTTGACTTGCAGGTTACTTGGACCATGGTTTGTGGACTGTGGTTGTGGGCAGTTAAACGTCGTAGGTGAGTCCTGTTTCTCTCTCTCTCTGTGCTTTCTTGTCTTGCAGGTTACTTTGATCGTGGTTCATGGATCGTGGATGGTAGATCATGGTTTGTGGATCGTCGATCGTGGGTCGTGGGTCGTGGCGCTTGGATCTTGTATCGTGGATTGTGGATTGTGTAACATGGTACGTGAATGCTGCTTCTCTCTCTCTGTGCTTTCTTGTCTAGCAGGTTACCTGAAACGTGGTTCGTGGATTGTGGGCCATTAAACATAGTAGGTGAGTCCTGTTTCTCTCTCTCTGTGCTTTCTTGTCTTGCAGGTTTCTTGGATTGTGGTTCATGGATCGTGGATGTTGGATAGTGATTCTCGGATTGTGGATGGTTTAACATGGTAGGTGAATGCTGCTTCTCTCTCTCTGTGCTTTCTTGTCTTGCAGGTTAACTGGCTGTGGTTCCAGGATTGTGGGGCCGTTAAACGTGGTAGGTGAGTCTTTTTTCTCTCTCACTGTGCTTTCTTTTCTTGCAGGTTACTTGGACCATGGTTCGTGGACCGTGGTTGTGGGCCGTTAAACATGGTAGGTTAGTCTTGCTTCTCTCTCTGTGTGCTTTCCCCGCTTGGAGGTTACTTGGATCGTGGTTCATGGGTCGTGGACGATTGATCACGGATGGTGTGCCATTAAACGTGGTAGGTGAGTCCTTTTTCTCTCTCTATGTGCTTTCTTGTCTCGCCGGTTACTTGGATTGTGGTTCATGGATCATGGATGGTGGATAGTGGTTTGTGGATCGTGGATTGTGGATTGTTTAACATGGTAGGTGAATGCTGCCTCTCTCTCTCTGTGCTTTCTTGTCTTGCAGGTTACCTGGAACGTGGTTCGTGGATTGTGGGCCATTAAACATGGTAGGTGAATGCTGCTTCTCTCTCTCTGTGCTTTCTTGTCTTGCAGGTTAACTGGACTGTGGTTCATGGATCGTGGGCCGTTAAATGTGGTAGGTGAGTCCATTTTCTCGCTGTGCTTTCTTGTCTTGCAGGTCACTTGGATCGTGGATCCTGGGTCCCGGATCGTGGATTTTGGGCCGTTCAACATTGTAGGTGAGTCCTTTTTCTTTCTCTCTGTGCTTTCTTGTCTTGCAGGTTACTTGGATCATGGTTCGTGGACCATGGTTGTTGGCCGTTAAACATGTTAGGTGAATCCTGTTTCTCTCTCTCTGTGCTTTCTTGTCTTGCAGGTTACTTTGATCGTGGTTCATGGATCATGGATGGTGGATCATCGTTTGTGGATCGTGGATCATGGAACGTGGATCTTGGATCGTGGATCTTGGATCTTGGATCTTGGATCTTGGATCTTGGATCTTGGATTGGGGATCGTTTAAAATGGTAGATGAATGTTGCTTCTCTCTCTCTCTGCTTTCTTGTCTTGCAGGTTACTTGGATCGTGGTTCATGGATTGTGGACGGTGGTTCGTGGATTGTGGGCCGTTAAATGTGGTAGGTGAGTCCATTCTCGCTCTCTTTGCGCTTGCTTGTCTTGCAGGTAACTTGGATTGTGGTTAATGGATCGTGGATGGTGGATCGTGGATCGTGGTTCGTGGATTGTGGATCGTTTAACATGGTTGGTGAATGCTGCTTCTCTCTCTGTGTGCTTTCTTGTCTTGCAGGTTAACTGGACCATGGTTCCTGGATTGTGGACCATTAAACGTGGTAGGTGAGTCCTTTTTTTTATCTCACTGTGCTTTCTTGTCTTGCAGGTTACTTGGACCATGGTTTGTGGACCATGTTTTTTGGCCATTAAACGGGGTAGGTGAGTCCTTTTCTATCTTGCTGTGCTTTCTCGTCTTGCAGGTTACTTGGACCATGGTTCGTGTACCGATGTATTGGGCCGTTAAACGTGGTAGGTGAGTCCTGTTTCTCTCTCTGTGCTTTCTTGTCTTGCAGGATACTTTGATCGTGGTTCATGGATCGTGGATGGTGGATCATGGTTTGTGGATTGTGGATCGTGGCTCTTGGATCTTGGATCGTGGATTGTGGATTATTTAACATGGTAGGTGAATACTGCTTCTCTCTCTCTGTGCTTTCTTGTCTTGCAGGTTACCTGGACCGTGGTTCGTGGATTATGGGCCGTTGAACATGGTAGGTGAGTCCTGTTACTCTCATTTTTTGCTTTCTTTTCTTGCAGGTCACTTGGATCGTGGTTCGTGGATCGTGGATAGTGGATTGTAGGCCGTTCAACATTGTAGGTGAGTCCTTTTTCTTTCTTTCTGTGCTTTCTTGTCTTGCAGGTTACTTGGATCATGGTTCGTGGACCGTGGTTATGGCCGTTAAACGTGTTAGGTGAATCCTGTTTCTCTCTCTCTGTGCTTTCTTGTCTTGCAGGTTACTTTTATCGTGGTTATCATGGATGGTGGATCATTGTTCGAGGATCGGGGATCGTGGATCGTGGATCTTTGATCTTGGATCTTGGATCTTGGACTTTGGTTCTTGGATCTTGGATCTTGGATCTTGGATTGGGGATCGTTTAAAATGGTAGGTGAATGTTGCCTCTCTCTCTGTGCTTTCTTGTCTTGCAGGTTACTTGGATCGTGGTTCATGGATCGTATACTGTGGTTTGTGAATTGTGGGCCGTTAAACGTGGTATATAAGTCCTGTTTCGCTCTCTTTGTGCTTTCTTGTCTTGCAGGTAACTTGGATTGTTATTCCTTGATCGTGGATCGTGGAACATGGCTCTTGGATCTTGGATCGTGGATTGTTGATTGTTTAACATGGTAGGTGAATGCTGCTTCTCTGTCTCTGTGCTTTCTTTTCTTGCAGGTTACTTGGATTGTGGTTCATGGATCGTGGATGGTGGATTGTGGTTCATGGATTGTGGATTGTTTAACATGGTAGGTGAATGCTGCTTCTGTCTCTCTCTGCTTTCTTGTCCTGCAGGTTAACTTGACTGTGGTTCCTGGAATGTGGGGCGTTAAACGTGGTAGGTGAGTCCTTTTTCTCTCTCGCTGTGCTTTCTTTTCTTGCAGGTTACTTGGACCATGGTGCGTGGACCGCGGTTGTGGTCCGTTAAACACGGTAGGTGAATCCCTCTTTCTCTCTCTGTGTGCTTTCTTGTCTTGCAGGTTACTCGGATTGTGGTTCAAGGATCATGGATGGTGGATTGTGGATTGTTTAACATGGTAGGTGAAGGCTGCTTCTCTCTCTCTGTGGTTTCTTGTCTTGCAGGTTAACTGGACCGCGGTTCCTGGATTGTGTACGGTGGTTCGTGGATTGTGGGCCGTTAAACGTGGTATGTGAGTCCTGTTTTGCTCTCTTTGTGCTGTCTTGTCTTGCAGGTTACTTGGACCATGGTTCGTGGACCGTGGTTTTGGGCCGTTGAACGTGGTAGGTGAGCCCTGTTTCTCTCTCTCTATGCTTTCTTGTCTTTCAGGTTACTTGGATTGTGGTTCATGGATGGTGGATGGTGGATAGTGGTTCGTGGATTGTGGATCGTTTAACATGGTAGGTGAATGCTGCTTCTCTCTCTCTGTGCTTTCTTGTCTTGCAGGTTAACTGGACCGTGGTTCCTGGATTGTGGGCCGTTAAACGTGGTAAGTGAGTCCTTTTTCTATCTCGCTGTGCTTTCTTGTCTTGCAGGTTACTTGGACCATGGTTCGTGGACTGTGGTTTTGGGCCGTTAAACGTGGTAGGTGAGTCCTGTTTCTCTCTCTTTTTGCTTTCTTGTCTTGCAGGTTACTTGTACCATGGTTCGTGGACCATGGTTTTGGGCCGTTAAACCTGGTAGGTGAGTCCTTTTCTATCTTGCTGTGCTTTCTTGTCTTGCAGGTTATTTGGACCATGGTTCCTGGACCGTGGTATTGGGCCGTTAAACGTGGTAGGTGAGTCCTGTTTCTCTCTCTTTGTGCTTTCTTGTCTTGCAGGATACTTTGATCGTGGTTCATGGATCGTGAATCGTGGCTCTTGGATCTTGGATCGTGGATCGTGGATTGTGGATTGGTTAACATGGTAGGTGAATGCTGCTTCTCTCTCCCTGTGCTTTCTTGTCTTGCAGGTTACCTGGACCGTGGTTTGTGTATTGTGGGCCATTAAACTAGTTAGGTGAGTCCTGTTTTGCTCTATTTGTGCATTCTTGTCTTGCAGGTAACTTGGATCGTTATTCCTGTATCGTGGATCGTGGATCATGGCTCTTGGATCCGTGATCGTGGATTGTGGATTGTTTAACATGGTAGGTGAATGCTGCTTCTCTTTCTCTGTGCTTTCTTGTCTTGCAGGTTACCTGGACCGTGGTTCGTGGATTGTGGGCCATTAAACCTGGTAGGCGAGTCCTGTTTCTTTCTCTCTGGCTTTCTTGTCTTGCAGGTAACTTGGATTGTGGTTCATGGATCGTGGATGGTGGATCGTGTTTCTCGGATTATGGATGGTATAAAATGGTAGGTGAATGCTGCTTCTGTTTCTCTCTGCTTTCTTGTCTTGCAGGTTACTTGGATTGTGTTTCATGGATCTTGGATGGTGGATTGTGGTTCGTGGATTGTGGACTGTGGATCTTTTAACACGGTAGGTGAATGCTGTTTCTCTCTGTCTGTGCTTTCTTGTCTTGCAGGTTAAATGGTCGGTGGTTTCCTGATTGTGGGCCATAAAACGTGGCAGGTGAGTCCTTTTTCTCTCTCACTGTGCTTTCTTCTCTTGCTGGTTACTTGGACCATGGTTAGTGGACCGTGTTTGTGGGCCGTTAAACGTGGTAGGTGAGTCCTGTTTCTCTCTCTCTCTTCTTTCTTGACTCGCAGGTTACTTGGACCATGGTTCATGGACTTTGGTTGTGGGCAGTTAAACGTCGTAGGTGAGTCCTGTTTCTCTCTCTCTCTGTGCTTTCTTGTCTTGCAGGATACTTGGATTGTGGTTCATGGATCGTTGATGGTATAAAATGGTAGGTGAATGCTGCTACTGTCTCTCTCTGCTTTCTTGTTGTGCAGGTTAACTGGACTGTGTTTCCAGGATTATGGGCCGTTAAATGGGGTATGTGAGTCCTTTTCTATCTTGCTGTGCTTTCTCGTCTTGCAGGTTACTTGGACCTTGGTGCGTGGACCGTGGTATTGGGCCATTGAACGTGGTAGGTGAGTCCTGTTTCTATCTCTTTGTGCTTTCTTGTCTTGCAGGATACTTTGATCGTGGTTCATGGATCATGGATGGTGGATCATGGTTTGTGGATCATGGATCTTGGATCGTGGATTGGGGATTGTTTAACATGGTAGGTGAATGTTGCTTCTCTCTCTGTGCTTTCTTGTCTTGCAGGTTACCTAGACTGTGGTTTGTGGACAGTGGGCCATTCAACATGGTTGGTGAGTCTTGATTCTCTCTCTCTGTGCTTTCTTGTCTTGCAGGTTACTTGGACCATGGATAGTGGACCGTGGTTGTGGGCCGTTATACATGGTAGGTGATACCTGTTTCTCTTTCTCTGTTCTTTCTTGTCCTGCAGGTTACTTTGATTGTGGTTCATGGATTATGGATGGTGGATCATGGTTTGTGGATCGTTGATGGTGGATCGTGGATCGTGGATCGTGGATCGTGGATCATGGATCTTGGATCTTGGAATCTTGGATCTTGGATCTTTGATTGACGATCGCTTATCAAGATAGGTGAATGCTGCTCCTCTGTCTCTGTGCTGACTTGTCTTGCAGGTTACCTGGACTGTGGTTCGTGGATTGTGGGCCGATAAACATGGAAGGTGAGTCCTGTTTCTCTCTCTGTGCTTTCTTGGCTTGCAGGTTACTTGGATTGTGGTTCATGGACAATGGATGGTGGATCGGGGTTCATGGATCGTGAATTGTGGATGGTTTAATATGGTAGGTGAATGCTGCTTCTTTCTCTCTTTGCTTTCTTGTCTTGCAGGTTAATTGGACTGTGGTTCCAGGATAGTGGGCCATTAAACTTGGTAAGTGAGTCCTGTTTCTCTCTATCTGTGCTTTCTTGTCTTGCAGGTTACTTGGATTGTGGTTCATGGATCGTGGATGGTGGATCGTTTAACATGGTAAGTGAATGCTGCTTCTCTCTCTCTGTGCTTTCTTGTCTTGCAGGTAAACTGGACCGTGGTTCCTGGATTGTGGGCCGTTAAACGTGGTAGGTGAGTCCTTTTTCTATCTCGCTGTGCTTTCTTGTCTTGCAGGTTACTTGGACCATGGTTCGTGGACCGTGGTTTTGGGCCGTTAAACCTGGTAGGTGAGTCCTTTTCTATCTTGCTGTGCTTTCTTGTCTTGCAGGTTACTTGGACCATGGTTCGTGGGCCGTGGTATTGGGCCGTTAAACGTTTTAGGTGAGTCCTGTTTCTCTCGCTTTGTGCTTTCTTGTCTTGAAGGATACTTTGATCGTGGTTCATGGATCGTGGATGGTGGATCGTTTAACATGGTAAGTGAATGCTGCTTCTCTCTCTCTGTGTTTTCTTGTCTTGCAGGTAAACTGGACCGTGGTTCCTGGATTGTGGGCCGTTAAACATGGTAGGTGAGTCCTTTTTCTCTCTCGCTGTGCTTTCTTTTCTTGCAGGTTACTTGGACCATGGTTCGTGGACCGTGGTTGTGGGGCGTTAAACGTGGTAGGTGAGTCCTGTTTCTCTCTCTCTGTGCTTTCTTTACTTGCAGGTTACTTAGATTGTGGTTCATGGAAGGTGGATGGTGGATGGTGGATCGTGGTTCGTGGGTCGTGGATCGTTTAATATGGTAGGTGAATGCTGCTTCTCTCTCTCTGTGCTTTCTTGTCTTGCAGGTTAACTGGACCGTGGTTCCTGGATTGTGGGCCGTTAAACGTGGTAGGTGAGTCCTTTTTCTATCTCGCTGTGCTTTCTTGTCTTGCAGGTTACTTGGACCATGGTTCGTGGACCGTGGTTTTGGGCCCTTAAACCTGGTATGTGAGTCCTTTTCTATCTTGCTGTGCTTTCTTGTCTTGCAGGTTACTTGGACCATGGTTCGTGGGCCGTGGTATTGGGCCGTTAAACGTGGTAGGTGAGTCCTGTTTCTCTCGCTTTGTGCTTTCTTGTCTTGAAGGATACTTTGATCGTGGTTCATGGATCGTGGATGGTGGATCATGGTTTGTGGATCGTGGATCGTGGCTCTTGGATCTTGGATCTTGGATTGTGGATTGTTAAACATTTTGACTGAAATTGCTTTGAGGATAGGTGAATGCTGCTTCTCTCTCCCTGTGCTTTCTTGTCTTGCAGGTTACCTGGACCGTGGTTTGTGTATTGTGGGCCACTAAACTAGTTAGGTGAGTCCTGCTGTGCTCTATTTGTGCATTCTTGTCTTGCAGGTGACTTGGATCGTTATTCCTGTATCGTGGATCGTGGATCATGGCTCTTGGATCTGTGATTGTGGATTGTGGATTGTTTAACATGGTAGGTGAATGCTGCTTCTCTTTCTCTGTGCTTTCTTGTCTTGCAGGTTACCTGGACCATGGTCCGTGGATTGTGGGCCATTAAACATGGTAGGTGAGTCCTGTTTCTTTCTCTCTGTGCTTTCTTGTCTTGCAGGTAACTTGGATCGTTGATGGTATAAAATGGTAGGTGAATGCTGCTACTGTCTCTCTCTGCTTTCTTGTCGTGCAGGATAACTGGACTGTGTTTCCAGGATTGTGGGCCGTTAACGGGGTATGTGAGTCCTTTTCTATCTTGCTGTGCTTTCTCATCTTGCAGGATACTTGGACCATGGTTCGCGGACCGTGGTATTGGGCCATTAAATGTGGTAGGTGAGTCCTGTTTCTCTCTCTTTGTGCTTTCTTGTCTTGCAGGATACTTTGATCGTGGTTCATGGATCGTGGATGGTGGATCATGGTTTGTGGATCGTGGATCGTGGATCGTGGATCTTGGATCTTGGATCTTGGATCGTGGATTGTGGATTGTTTAACATGGTAGGTGAATGCTGCTTCTCTCTCTCTGTGCTTTCTTGTCTTGCAGGTTACCTGGACTGTGGTTTGTGGACAGTGGGCCATTAAACATGGTAGGTGAGTCTTGTTTCTCTCTCTCTGTGCTTTCTTGTCTTGCAGGTTACTTTGATTGTGGTTCATGGATTGTGGATGGTGGATCATGGTTTGTGGATCGTTGATGGTGGAACGGGATCGTGGATCGTGGATCGTGGATCGTGGATCGTGGATCTTGGCTCTTGGATCTTGGAATCTTGGATCTTGGATCTTTGATTGACGATCGTTTATCAAGATAGGTGAATGCTGCGCCTCTGTCTCTGTGCTGACTTGTCTTGCAGGTTAGCTCGCTGTGGTTCGTGGATTGTGGGCCGATAAACATGGAAGGTGAGCCCTTTTCTCTCTCTTTGTGCTTTCTTGGATTGCAGGTTACTTGGATTGTGGTTCATGGACCGTGGATGGTGGATCGGGGTTCGTAGATCTTGGATTGTGGATGGTTTAATATGTTAGGTGAATGCTGCATCTCTCTCTCTTTGCTTTCTTGTCTTGCAGGTTAATTGGACTGTGGTTCCAGGATTGTGGGCCGTTAAATGTGGTAGGTGAGTCCTGCTTGTCTCTCTGTGTGCTCTCTTGTCTTGCAGTTTACTTGGATAGTGGTTCATGGATCGTGGATGGTGGATTGTGGATGGTGGGCCATTAAACTTGGTAGGTGAGTCCTGTTTCTCTCTATCTGTGCTTTCTTGACTTGCAGGTTACTTGGATTGTGGTTCATGGATGGTGGACCGTAGTTCGTGGATTGTGGATCGTTTAATATGGTAGGTGAATGCTGCTTCTCTCTCTCTGTGCTTTCTTGTCTTGCAGGTTAACTGGACCGTTGTTCCTGGATTGTGGGCCGTTAAACGTGGTAGGTGAGTCCTTTTTCTATCTTGCTGTGCTTTCTTGTCTTGCAGGTTACTTGGACCATGGTTCGTGGACCGTGGTTTTGGGCCGTTAAACCTGGTAGGTGAGTCCTTTTCTATCTTGCTGTGCTTACTTGACTTGCAAGATACTTTGATCGTGGTTCATGGATCGTGGATGGTGGATCATGGTTTGTGGATGGTGGATCGTTGCTCTTGGATCTTGGATCTTGGATCTTGGATCGTGGTTTGTTGAGTGTTTAACATGGTAGGTGAATGCTGCTTCTCTCTCTCTGTGCTTTCTTGTCTTGCAGGTTACGTGGATCGTGGCTCTTGGATCTTGGATCGTGGATTGTGGGCTGTTCAACATTGTAGGTGAGTCCTGTTTCTCTCTCTCTGTGCTTTCTTGTCTTGCAGGTTACGTGGATCATGGTTCGTGGACCGTGGTTGTTGGCCACTAAACGTGTTTTGTGAATCCTGTTTCTCTCTCTCTTTGCTTTCTTGTCTTGCAGGTTACCTGGACCGTGGTCCGTGTATATTGGGCCGTTAAACGTGTTAGGTGAGTCCTGTTTCGCTCTCTTTGTGCTTTCTTGTCTTGCAGGTAACTTGGATCGTTATTCCTGGATCGTGGATCGTGGATCATGGATCATGGCTCTTGGATCTTGGATCGTGGATCGTGGATTGTTTAACATGGTAGGTGAATGCTTCATCTCTCTCTTTGTGCTTTCTTGTCTTGCAGATTACCTGGACCATGGTTCGTGGATTGTTGGCCGTTAAACGTGGTAGGTGAGTCCTCCCTCTCTCTCTGTGTGCTTTCTTGTCTTGCAGGTTACTTGGAATGTGGTTCATGGATTTTGGATGGTGGATCGTGGTTCTTGGACTGTGGATTGTGGATCTTTGATTATGGATTGTGAATCGTTTAACATGGTAGGTGAGTGCAGCTACTCTCTCTCTGTTCTGTCTGGCTTGCAGGTTAACTGGACCGTGGTTCCTGAATTGTGGACCGTTAAACGTGGTAGCTGAGTCCTGTTTCTCTCTCTTTGTGCTTTCTTGTCTTGCAGGTTACTTAGATCATGGTTTGTGGACCGTGGTTGTGGGCCGTTGAACGTGGTAGGTGAGTCCTATTTCTCTTGCTCTGTGCTTTTTTTGTCTTGCAGGCTGCTTGGAGCGTGATTCGTGAGTAACAGATTGTGGATTGTGTACTGTGGAACGTTAAACGTGGTAGGTGAGTCCTGCTTCTCTCTCTCTGTTATTTGCAGGTTGCTTTGATCGTGGATCTTGATTTGTGGATCATGGATTGTGGACCGTTTAACATGGTAGGTGAATGCTGCTTCTCTCTCTCTGGGCTTTTCTTTCTTGCAGGTTATTTACTAATCGTTTTTTGTGGTACCTGAGTTGTGGATCATGGATTGTGGACGGTTAAATGTGGTTGGTGAATCCTGCATCCCTCCCTTTGCTTTTTGTCTTGCTGGTTGATTGAATTGTGGATAGTGGATCGGGGATTGTGTACTGTGGAGAGTTAAACTCGATAGGTCAATCCTGCTTCTCTCTCTCAGTTCTTTCTCTCTGGTCTTTCTTGTTTTGCAGGTTGCTTGGATGGTGGTTCCTGGATCTTGGTTCCTGGATTGTGGATTGCGGAGAATTAAACATGGTAGGTGAGTCCTGCTTCTCTCTCTCTCTTCCTTTTAGGCTTGCAGGTTGCTTGGATCGTGGTTTGTGGATTGTGGATTGTGGTTCGTGGATTGTGGACCGTTGAACACGGTGGGTGAGTCCGGTTTCTCTCTCTCTCTGCTATTTTGTCTTGCAGGTTACCTGGACCATGGTTCGGGGATTGTGGGTCGTTAAACGTGGTAGGTGAGTCCTGCTTCTCTCTCTGTGTGCTTTCTTGTCTTTCAGGTTACTTGGATCGTGGATCGTGGATCGTGGATCATGGATTGTGGACCGTTTAACATGGTAGGTGAATGCTGCTTCTCTCTCTCTCTCTGCTATTTTGTCTTGCAGGTCACCTGGTGCATGGATTGTGGATTGTGGGCAGTTAAACGTAGTAGGTGAGTCCTGTTTATATCTCTGTGCTTTCTTGTCTTGCAGGTTACATGGATTGTGGTTCATGGATCGTGGATGATGGATCGTGGTTGGTGGATTGTGGATTGTAGATCCTGGATCATGGATTGTGGATCGTTTAACATGGTAGGTGAATGCTGCTTCTCTCTCTCTCTGTGCTTTCTTTTCTTGCAGGTTAACTGGACCGTGGTTTGTGCATTGTGGGATGTCAAACGTGGTAGGTCAGACCTGTTTCTTTCCTGCTGTGCTTTCTTGTCTTGCAGGTTACTTGGATCATGGTTCGTGGACCATGGCTTGTGGGCCGTAAAACGTTGTAGGTGAGTACCATTTCTCTCGCTCTGTACTTTCTTGTCTTGCAGGCTACTTGGAGCTTGGCTCGTGGGTCACAGATTGTGGATTGTGTACTGTGGAATGTTAAACGTGGTAGGTGAATGCTGCTTCTCTTTCTCTGTGCTTTCTTGTCTTGCAGGTTAACGGGACAGTGGATTGTGGGCCATCAAACGTGGTCGGTGAGTCCTGTTTCTCTCTCTCTCTTCTTTCTTGTCTGGCAGGTTGCTTGGATTATGGTTCACGGTTTGTGGTTTGTTGATCATGGATTGTGGACCGTTTAATATGGTAGGTGAATGCTGCTTCTCTCTCTCTGTGCTTTCTTTTCTTGCAGGTTACCTTGACTGTGGTTCGTGGATTGTTGGCTTTTAAACATGGTAGGTGAGTCCTGCTTCTCTCTCTATGTTTTTTCTTGTCTTGCAGGTTGCTTGGATCATGGGCAGTGGTCCGTGGATCATGGATTGTGGACTACTTACATGGTAGGTGAATGCTGCTTCTCTCTGTCTGTGCTTTCTTGTCTTGCAGGTTACCTGGACCGTATTTCATGGATTGCGGGCCGTTAAACATGGTAGGTGAGTCCTGCGTCTCTCTCTGTGTGCTTTCTTGTCTTTCAGGTTACTTGGATCGTGGATTGTGGTTCGTGGATCATGGATAGTGGACCGTTTAACATGTTAGGTGAATGCAGCTTCTCTCTCTCTCTGCTATTTTGTCTTGCAGGTCTCCTGGTGCATGGATTGTGGATTGTGGGCAGTTAAACGTGGTAGGTGAGTCCTGTTTCTATCTCTGTGCTTCTTGTCTTGCAGGTTACTTGGATCGTGGTTCATGGATCGTGGATGATGGATCGTGGATTGTGGATCTTGGATCATGGTTTGTGGATCGTTTAACATGGTTAATGAATGGTGCTTCTCTCTCTCTGTGCTTTCTTTTCTTGCAGGTTGCATGGATCATGGATTGTGGTTCGTGGTTTGTGGATCGTGGATCATGAGTTGTGGACCGTATAACATGGTTGGTGAATGCTGCTTCTCTCTCTCTGAGCTTTCTTGTCTTGCAGGTTACCCGGACCGTATTTGACGACCACGTTTGACGGCCCGCAATCCACGGTCCCGTTAACCTGCAAGGCAAGAAAGCACAGAGAAAAAGAAGCAGCATTCACCTACCATGTTATACAGTCCACAATCCATGATCCACGAACCATGATCCACGATCAAAGCAACCTGCAAGAAAAGAAAGCAGAGAGAGAGAGAAACACTCACCTACCACGTTTGACGGCCCACAATCCACGGCCCTGTTAACCTGCAAGACAAGAAAGCACAGAGAAAGATCTCTGATGATCCACGATCCATGAACCATGATCCAAGTAACCTGCAAGGCAAGAAAGCACAGAGATAGAAAAAGGACTCACCTACCACGTTTAACGGCCCACAATCCACAATCCATGCACCAGGTGACCTGCAAGACAAAATAGCAGAGAGAGTTAGAAGCAGGACTCACCTACCACGTTTAACGACCCACAATCGGAAGAGAGAGAAGCAGGACTTACCTACCACGTTTAACGACCCACAATCCGAATCATGGATCGTGGTTCGTGGATCATGGATTGAAGAAGATAGCAGTAATAGAAACAAAAGTTATTCGGCTTGAAGTGAATGTGGAGATAAATGGACCATAAGGGAACGAAACTACCCTGCCGAGAACCCAAAACACTGAAAGGGAGTAGACTAGCAGAAAGCTAACTAGCACCACTCAGGAGTGGCAGGAGCCAGGTGTAAATGGGAATACGGTTATCAGGCAGAACTCAGCACCCGGAGACTCATCAAACTGCCCCAAGACACAGGGATTCTACTAGAGATCAGATTTACTCCTATTTCACAAGACTCCCCAAAAGAAGGTTCAGTTCCCAGGACCAGAGAAAGGTACAGTTGAAACCAGAAGTTTACATACACTGTGCAAAAAGACACATAACACATTTTTTCTCACCATCCAAAGTTAAATTAGACTAAACCTCTCCTGTTTCAGTTAATTTAGAATTACCAGAACTATTTCATTTTTGTAAATGCCACAATAATGAGTGTGAGATTTTCGAAGAGATACTTTTATGTTACTTTCTTTGAGGTCAAAAGTTTAAATACACAAAAAGTACTATGTCTTTAAACAACATGGGGATGCCCAGATGATGATGTCATGGCTTTGGAAGCTTCTGATAGGTTAACTGACAACATGTGAGTTAATTGAAGGCACACATGAGGATGTATTTTAAGGCCACGCCTCAAACACTCTGCTTTCTTGTTTGAAATCATGGGCAATTCAAAAGAAATCAGCTAAGAAATCAGAGAGAGAATTGTGGATCTCCACAAGTCTGGTTCATTCTTGGGTGCAATTTCCAGATGCTTGAAGGTGCCACGTTCATCTGTTCAAACAATCATACGCAAGTATAAACATCATGGGAATGTCCATCCATCAAACCGCTCAGGAAGGAGACGGGCTCTGTGTCCTAGAAATTAACGTGCTTTGGTCCGAAACCTGCGAATCAACCCAAGAACAAAAGATAAAGAGCTTGTGAAGATGCTGGCTGAAACTGTTAAGAAAGTGTCATTATCCACAGTGAAACGAGTCCTGCACCGACATGGGCTGAAAGGCTACTTCAGCAAGAAAGAAGCCGTTACTCCTGAAGAAACATAAAAAAGCCAGATTACAGTTTGCAAAAAGACACCAAGGCAAAGATCTCAACTTCTGGGGACATGTCGTATGGTCTGAGGGAACTAAAGTGAAGCTGTTTGGCTATAATGACCACTGTTACATTTGGAGTAAAAAGGGGGAAGCTTGTCGACCTAACAACCACATACCAATTGTGAAGCATGGAGGTGGTAGCATCATGTTGTGGGGCTGTTTTGCTGCAGTAGGAACTGGAGCTCTTCATAAAATAGATGGCATCATAAAGAAAGAAAATTATGTGGAAATATTAAGGCAACATCTCAAGACATCAGCCAGGAAGTTAAAACTTGGGTGCAAATGGGCCAAAATAGTTAAAAAGTGGCTTCAGGACAACAAAATCAATGTCTTGGAGTGGCCATAATAAAGCCCTGATCTGAATCCCATCGAAAATTTGTGGGCAGATTTGAAGGCGTGTGCGAGCAAGGAAACTGACAAACCTGGGCGGCGCTGGGTGGTGACCAAATACGGCCAGGTTAGAATCGTGCGTCCCTCTCTCTTCCTCTGCTGACATCAGAATCAGAATCAGAAATACTTTAATAATCCTAGGGGGAAATTATTTTTGTAACAACACAAAACAAATATAATAAAGACACCATATGTTAGAAAAACAGAATATATATACCGTATTTACATATATTATGCTGCTATAGGCCTAGTCTGCCAGGGGATAATACTTTTCCAGATACTCTGAGCTTCTCTCCTCTCTGTCTGTATCATTCGTGTCTCATCAATGCATGTTACTAATTCACTTCTTCCCCTGAGTTGTTTGTGCTTTGTCGTCTCTCAGGTCTCTGCTGATCGTGGTGGTGCCTGCTGCCGTGGTCCTGCATGACGCTTCCTGCAACTATTATAATCTACAACCTCAGCTGTGCTTGTTTCTAGTATTCTGATGTATCAACTGCCATAACATATAAGTCATATTCACATTACTATAGATATTATTATAGTTCCTGGAAGTGTGTCTGTCTCTGTCTTTGTGTCTGTGTTTGTCTCACTCTGTCCATCTGTCTGTCTTTTTTTCTCTTTCTCTCTCCTTTTCTTTCTCCCCAACCGGTCAAGACAGATGGCCGTCCTCCATAGAACTGGGTCTGTCTGACGTTCCTGCCTGTAATAGGGAAGGTTTTCGTTGCCACCGTACTCTATGGGGGAATTGTTGGGTCTATGTTCATAGTAAATAAGTCATAGAGTGTGGTCTATACCTAGTCTGTAAAGTGTCCTGAGATAACTTTTGTTATGATTTGGCACTATAAATTAAATTGAATTGAATTGAATACATATGAAATATCAAATTTATATATACAAAATCAAAAATACCAGACTAATGTGCAAAAGAACAGACTGTCTGTGGTTGAGTCTGAATCACGGTGAGGAGGTAACAGGCTCTCCGAGGGATGCATTGTATAATTTAATGACCACAGGCAGGAATGATTTCCTGTGGTGCTCTGTGGTGCATCCGGGTGTGAGGAGTCTTCTGCTGAAGGTGCTCCTCTGCTGGGCCAGTGTGTTGTAGAGAGGGTGTGTGTTTCTAGTCCAGTTCAACTACACCCCCAATTACTTCTACTCTTCTACAGTGTCTACAAGGACCCCCTAGATGGAGACAGGAGTCACAGGTGTTTTCACCCTCCTCAGATCCACTACAAGTTCCTTTGTTTTGTCATGTTGAGCTGCAGATGATTCCGCTCACTCCAAGTGACAAAGTTGCCCACAACAGTCCTGTATCCACTTTCATCCCAATTTCAAATGCAGCCAACGATTGCGGAGTCATCAAAAAACTGAAGAAAAAAGGGAGAGAGGACAGTCCCCTGTGGGGCCCCAGTGTTGCTGACCTCCCTGTCAGGGTCACAGTTCTGTTGGCGTACGTAAAGTGGTCTGCCCATCAGGTAATCCACAGTCCAGGACACAATGGGGGCCTCCACCTGCACCGCAGCCATCTTCTCACCCAGTAGAGCCGAACGGGAGGTGATGAATGCACTGGAGAAGTCCTCAACTCTCTGGCGGGGCTGGTAGGCGAACTGTAGCGGATCAGTGAAGGGCCTGACCATAGGCCTTAGCTGCTCCAGGACAAATCTCTCCATGGTCTTCATGATGTGGGATGTCAGGGCCACCAGACTGTAGTCCTGAGGGCCACTGGGACACAGCGTCTTTGGCACAGGCACGAGGCTGGACGTCTTCCACAGCACAGGGACCCTCTGGAGGTGCAGGCTCAGGCTGAAGACTTGACTCAGACTTTGAGCACCCTGGGAAATACACCATTAGGGCCTGCAGCTTTGGCGGAGTGGAGTCTCGTCATCTGTCTTCTCAACAGGTCAGGCATGAATCATGACACTGTAGAGGTGCCCGTTGGGGGAGGGCTGAGGTCATCAGGTTGTGGGTGACATGATGTATAGCGGGGGGAGGGGTGAAATAGGTAGGTGTGAAATGATGTGGTGAGGGGCAGACAAGGGGTCTGTAAGGAGGAGGAGAAGGGGGAGGTAAAGTGGCAGTAGTTGAAGGGCAGCCAGCAGCAGAGTCGTGTGGGGGATGGGCCACAGTATCAAGCCTATTGAAAAATAGGTTCAGTTCATTGGCCTGGTCCACACAGCCCTCCAATCCCATGCTACCAGTCTTCTGGAACCCAGTAATGGTTCTCATGCCACTCCACACGTCCCTCATGTTGTTTTTCTGGAGTATATTCTCCAGTTTTCTCCTATAATTGTCTTTAGCCTCCCTGATTTAAAGTTAGAGTACCCCCTACACTCTTCTCAACTCATCACGGTTGCCATCTCTGAATGCTCTTTTCTTTTCATTCAGGATGGCCTCAATGTTTTTGGTGATCCAAGGTTAACCTCTTTATTATTGGCATAACAGGTTACAGCCCGAGCAGCCCTGCAGTGTCTCGTAAGCCTCCTCAGACCACCTCCTCACAGTTCTTGTGGTCTTAGGCTTCCTCTTCAGTTCAACATTCGGGTTACGGTGATGTGATCAGGATTACACCATCTGCTGTTTACCAAAACGGCAAGCCCCCCGTCCTTTCTGTTTAACGCTCTCAGTGCAGTCCCGGTCAGCCCAAGTGGTGTGAAACACATGAGACTGCACTCACAGTACTATGGGTGGTTCCACGTTAGCGCCATTACATCATCCATTTTTTTGTACAGAGACCGTACATTTCCCATCACATTAGGGGGGAGACACAGCTTAAATCTTCTCTCCATAAGCCCGTCCCGTCTCGACCCTCTTCTATTCCCCCAACGTTGCTTCCCACCTCTGCATCCCTGGTGTGTTTTGCTCCAGGGTTCAGGTGGAATATCAGCTGGTCTGGCCACTATGCCGGCCGGCATTAGCGTGATCAGCTGTTCTCCGGAGTAAACAAAGGCAGCGTGTCTCAGTGGAAGCAGCATTGATAAAAACAAGAAAACTAGTGAAAGTAACCTCATTGTAGAGGGCAGAACTTCACAGAAGTTAGGGTGAAGAAACAGAACACACAAAAGGAGAATAGAAGTTAAGAACGTTTAAAAAAGGAACTCAAAGGCTGGAGTAACAGGCTCCTAAACCAAGTTAGGAGTAAGCCTTATAACACCACTGTCTCTCACTCTCTGCCTCTGCTCTTGGCCTGGCTTACCTGCTGCTTTTACTAGCTTCAGCAGTTATCGCCATTCAATGGTGTTTATTATGTTCCAGTGTTCCAGTCATTTTTGTCGAGGTCAACTGAAATAATAGTCTGGAAACAACACAAACATTTTTCCAAACATTCCCTTATTTGGAAATTACTCATATTAAATTCCATACTTTTCCATACTGTGTAGGAACCCTGGTCTCTTCATGTAGTCCCAGATAGACTGGATGATGTTGAGATCAGGGCTCTGTGATCCATACCATCACTTCCAGGACTTCTTGTTCTTCTTTACACTGAAGATAGTTCATAATGACATTGGCTGTGTGTTTGGGGTCATTGTCCTGCTGCAGAATACATTTGGAGCCAATCACATGCCTCCTTGATGGTATTGCATGATGGATAAGTGTCTGCCTGTATTTCTCAGCATTGAGGTGACCATTAATCCTGACCAAATCTCTAACTCCATTTGCAGAAATGCATCCCCAAACTTTGCTGCCACTGTTGCTTGCAGACTCTCATTATTGTACTGCTCTCCAGCCCTTCGGCAAGAAACTGCCTCCTGCTACAGCCAAATATTTCACAATTGGACTCAACAGTCAAGAGACCCTGCTGCCATTTTTCTGTACCCCAGCTCCTATGTCTTCGTGCATAGTTGAGTCTCTTGGCCTTGTTTCCACAACGGAGGTTTGGCTTTTTGGCCACAACTCTTCCATGAAGGCCACTTCTGTCCTGACTCCTCAGGACAGTAGAAGGGTGGACCTGGGTCCTACCAAAGAATGTATAATGAATGGACGGAGCGACCGGGTCTGGAAAAGAAAACCAACGCGGAAGTGCCTTAAGCCTGTATTCCAGCCAGTGGCCGGCAAGGGGTGATACATGGGTTGAAGAAGACATCCGGATGCATTCAAGTCAACGGAGAAAATTATCAACTTCTTACTTGCTCCGTGGCTACAATAAGCCAGCTGTAAAGGTCTCAATTGTCCCAATCGGTATTTTGATGCCTTTAACAATACTCACTGGTGTTAATTTTTTCAAATTCAGTCCCAGTTTGAGTGAAATAGACAATAAAGCAGAGGATGCATTGGGGGCGTGGCTTACTTGTGATTGACAGGTCTTGGAGATCTTGACTCTCAAACCTAACGTTCCATCAGCCGTGGAAACCTACAGCTGTGATGTTGTTCTTCTGTGTTCGCATTTTGTTTTCAGTTTAACCGGTTGAACTAGAGACACTCCAAGCAGCTGGCTGTTCAGTTTATCCGGTAAGTAACGTTACATATTATTTAAGCCTTAACTCTCGCCAACCAAACTTAGCATGTCAGCTAATATCACAGTTAACATGGATGCACGTTGTTTACCAAGCTAGCCTTAATGTAACCTGATAGTAGTGTCGTCATTTATGTGCTAATAGCTGCTTGTTGTCGGTAACTCTTTCTCTGTGAGTATGCACTGTTTATGTTTTGCAAATTAAAACGAGACTCTATAGCTGAATCTGTCACATCTATATGATGTATTCAAGTGCTTGAACAAATGTATATGAATTTTCACGTCTTAAATCAACATAAACAAGTTCAGTTTAATAGCAGATACATATTGCAGATGTAGAAAGTTGTCAGTTTATACAGTTTATTTGCACATTATTTTGTGATATGCAACTGTCATAAACAATCCTCAATTTCATTACAGATGCATATTGCAGATGTGGTCACATTAGTGGGAAAAGGTTAATGTTAATATACACGTTATACTGTACTATATAAAGAGTCTGAAAGCACAACAGTAAAGATGTTTTTTTAAACAGATCTCCTTCAGGTGATGGTGGCAGGCTGATTCAGTGGTTGGTGAACATGAGGAGACAACTGGACCCATCAGACATGTCAGGTCTGTGCAGTACACACTCTGAGGAGGATCAGTTCTTCTTAGACAAGAAGGTAGACAGATGCTTTATGATGCACTGATTACACAGTAAATGGATCAATACTTAGTGGGGAATGTAAAAACTAACATCTGGTAACGTTTAAGATATTTCTTTATTATATTTGGTATAATTTATTGATTTGATGTCTTTTTGCTACATCTGTAATGGGTCTCCATACAGAGAAAAATGAGTGACCGGTGCCAACAGAAGGAAGAGCTCATCTGTGGAGGGGCATATTTGGTGTCAGTCATCTGGTTGTAGAGAAGGGCGACTGCATGGACAACATTTTTAGTTCTCAAATGTTTGGTGATGATGAATGGATAGATTTATACGTCCTTCTACAACACAGGGTTGCACAATGAAATGCAAGTTGTATTGACTTTATGTTACACAAGAGAAAATATTTTTATTGTGAAGGACGATCATCACCAAATCACTTATGCTCACCAGGCTCTGTTAATGTTGTGAGCTCTTTAAATCACCCACTGCAGTTTTTGCAATTTATTTATTATTCTCTGTCCTTAATGTGCACAATACTTTTATTCATATCCAGTTATTGTAATAAAAAAATGTAATAAATGATGACCCTAGTTTTCTGTTTTCCTGCTGTGATTTTACAGTACTGAACTACAGAATACTCTTGCTTGGTTAATCACAAGACACATTTCTATAATATAATGATCCTTAACACACTCACATAATGCTGAGCTGTACAGTATTCTGTGGTGTAAACTAGTTAAATTAGCTCATTTCATCTGCTGATATCCTAAGTCTTGAACAAACAGCACGTCATTATCAAACTGAAGGTAATAATATAATATAATGCTGTTATTGTCATGAACGGTACAGAGATAACACACAAAAACAGGTGGACCCAATGCGGACACGGAGTAAAAGTACAAACAAATATTTAATAACTACAAACAAAACGCAAACACTACAGGGTAAACAGGAAATACAAATGACGAGACTGTCCAGGGAAGAACAGGAACGAGGAGACGACGGAAATCAGGGACACGGGAAACTACGGAGAAAACAGAAAACAAAACATGATTAGAATATACTTAACGACGGGGAGCATGATAACAATGAGAAAAGGAATGCCAATCCGGGGGGAATAGTTTTACCAATGAAGGAATACAACTGTCCGGCGCTGCATGCCTGTCCGCTCAGGGTGTAAGTAGTCTACCAGGTGATCAGCGTAACAGGCTGCAGCATGGGGGAATGCCTACCGGACTTAGATGACAGAAAACAAGAGGAACACAAACATGCAGGGAAACACAGACAGAGGGAGACAAACTCACACAAAAGGAAGAGAGGAGGATACTGACAGAGATGAGTCTTGACAGTTATCGTTCCATTATTCACATTATTTACCGTCAAGTAACAACAGTGACAGCTTACACAGTGTAACTTCAGCTACAATAACAACACAAGGTTAACGTTTATTTTTCATGTTTACCAAACTTAGTTCTACTACAGTAATGTAGGTTGAGTTGGCTGTACAGCTTACCTCCGATTATCCAAACTAATTTTGTTAGCAGCAGCGGCTCAGATACGTCAGGTTGCTGATAGAAGTGGACGGGCACATGGACCCACATGGATCCAATCGATGCACCCTCGTCCCCCCAAGCTCCTCCCTTTCCTGTCCACGGTTGCAAAACTTAAAGATGGCAGCACCCCGTAGACATAGAAAAAAGAAGATGGCAGAATCTGGGGCTCTTTCTTTTCGGACGTTCGCAAATCTATGAGTGACTTCCCCGTAGCTCCGTCCATTCATTTTAAAGTCTATGGGTTCCACTGGTTTCTGCCAGTTCTCAGCTGATGGCACTGCTGGACATCTCCCAGTTTTTTTGTTTTTTTTTTCATTTTATTTTTATTGAGCATCAATAATGTTGTACATAGATAAGCATACAGAAGGATCACAATGCTCCACTTATGCAATATAATACCCCCCCTCCCCTCCCCAAGAACATGTTAGGACGCCAGTCCAGAAAAAAAAAGGGGGGGGGGGGGTAAGTACATACATGAATTTGCCAACACAGCTGTGCACAAAACAAGAGAATAAGGTTCACATGGATTTGATTACGATCACAAATACAAGATGGATGCTAAGTGGTCATTAAGTAGGCACAGTTTTAAATTTACCTAAATGCTTCAACACCGGATCCCAGACAGAAAGGAATTTGTCCCTAAACCCCCTGAGAGTGTATTTTATCTTCTCTAATTGTATGAATGTGTCAGGTCACTAAACCACACAGACACTTTGAATGGATTTTTTGATTTCCAATGCAATAATATTCTTCTACGTGCAAGCAGCGTCATAAATGCAATTACGTTTTTATAACTTTTCCTTGGGGTTAGGTTGAAGATCAATATTCAATGCTTCTGACAATGTTTTACAGATGGTAGACCAGTAGGTTGCCAGGGCTGGACATGACCAAAACATATGTGTTAGATCAGCAGGAGTGTTTTGGCACCTGTCACAGCTTGCATCTATGTTTGGGTATATTTTGGCCAGTCTTGCTTTGGAGTAGTGGGTGCGATGTAGAATCTTGAATTGTATGATGCTTAATTTGGCACAGGAGATACTGTCGTTTACACATAGAAGAGCGCTCTCCCATATCCCCTCTTCCAAGTCTTTCCCCAGCTCGTCCACCCAATCTTATTTTGCCCAGTGCCGTGTTCTTAAAAGAGGTTATACAATCACTAATTCTCGAGATAAGTCCTTTAGTCTTGAATATAGATTTTAACAGATCATCTAAACCAGAAGGTGATGCTATGTATGGAAAGTTTAAATCATGATGTTGAAGGAAGTGGCGGACTTGGAAATATCGAAATAAGCTAGACCGAGGGGGGCCAAATTTGTGCGATAAGTCATCAAAGCTTGCAAAAATAGCGTCTATGTACATATCCTTAAAATTATGAATGCCTCGTCTCTGCCACAGATTAAATTGAGAGTCTAACCTGGCTGGGGAAAAAGGGTGATTCATGTGTATGGGACTTAGTTGGAAAAGGTTTTTAAACCCAAAGTTCCCTCTGAATGGAGCCCATATTTTGAGGGTGTTTATGACGATAGGATTGTTAGTGTATTGTAAGAAAGAGAGGGGTAGGCTGGAGGTGACCAGGGCTGTAAGAGAGGGGGAGATGTAAGATGCAGCTTCAAATTGGCACCAATCTGTGTCAGGAGTATGGAGACAATACAGGATTTTTTGAACATTTGAGGCCCAATAATAATGACAGAAGAGCTAAACCACCTTGGTTTTTTGTCCTCTGTAACAGTTCTAACCGAATTCTAGGCTTTTTCCCATCCCATATAAATGAGATTAAAGCCTTATCAATAGATTTAAAGAAATATTTAGGAAGATAAAGTGGGATACATTGAAACTTGGGGAGCACATTCATTTTTCTACAATTCATTTTCACTGCTAAGGACAGATGAAGTGGTTTCCATTTCTTCAGGTCTAATTTGACTTTCTCAAATAGCGGACAGAGGTTTTCTTGGTGAAGGCTTTGCATGGGCCTTGTGATATTAACGGTAGAGCACCGACCCGTATTTGAAGAGCCAAATCGTTAACAGGGTAACATTAGCTTTTACTGAAGTTCAGTTGTACTAGTGTTGCTTTTGTCAACGAAAATGATGACGAAATATCTTCGTCAACGAACCTCTATCATGTGACGAAAAATAGACAAAACGAAAATGCTGGGCATGTGACGATGACTAAGACGAAATATATAATGCAATTTCGTTGACGAATAAAAACGAGACGAAATGTCCCTTCATTTTCGTTGACGAAAACAAGACAAAATAACGTTGTTTCGTCTCGTTTAGTCACGTTATTATTATTATTATTATTATTTTGTAGTTTTCTCCCAGTCTCGCGTCTGGGCGACGTCACTTCCTCAATCCCCACATGCGCATTATTTGGATTCTGAAGCTGCCGATGCTGTGGGTCAGCGTTACCGTTAGAGTTAGCGTTAGCGACAACTAAAGAAACATGAGAACAAAGTGTGACACCAGCCGGGGGTCGTGTTTGGGAGGAAAAGAAGAAACACTTTCATTACATAAACGTGGAAAGGAAAACGGAATGTGTTGTGTAAAAAGAAAGACCACAAAATCACAGGAAAAAACACCACGGATCTTAAGAGACACCTCAGGGCATCCCATAATGACATTTAGGTAAGTCAAGAAGTAACGTAACGATACTTTCTGTTTTATTAAGCTCATGCGACATGAGGCTACGGTTAATGTGTCGGGTTTTAACGCTAGATTTGGTGTTAGCCACTGGAGGTGTGTGTGTGTGTGTGTGTGTGTGTGTGTGTGTGTGTGCGCACGTGCGCGCGTGCGTGTGAGAGAGACTAGCGTGTGTGTGTGTGTGTGTGTGTGTGTGACTAGCGTGTGTATGTGTATTTGTTTGTTAGAGTGTAAAGTGTTTTTTTAGTTCCTACCTGACTGACTCACTCTATAGTGCACTAAACTTCCCCTTGTTGGCCAAATACTTTCACTAGTTTTGTATTTCACAGAGCAAATAACACTGAACTGAATTTAGCATCAACATAAATTGGATTACTTATTCTAGACCTGTACATGCATGTAAACTAAAGATATCTGCATGGGTTTGGCTAAAAGAAAATGTTGGTTTTGTCAATACTACTAGGTACTTTTATTATATTGATTAAATATAGTTGCATTACTAAAAAGAGACTAATATACAATTTTCTTTAACTAAAACTAGACTAAAATGTCATAAGTTTTAGTCGACTAAAACTAGACTAAAATGCTCAGACTTTTAGTCGACTAAAACTAGACTAAAATGCTCAGACTTTTAGTCGACTAAAACTAGACTAGACTAAAAGTAAAACAGGCCGCCAAAAACAACACTAGTTGGTACCCAGAAAAAGCGCCAAAACTCCTCAGGGCGTGGATTATATGGGGAGCACATGAGATAGGGTCAGATACATACATTAACAATTCATCTGCGTATAGAGATACTCTGTGCCCCCCCCCCCCCCCCCCCCCCCCCCATGAATCCCAACAATTGATGGTAATGTTTTGAGAGTAATAGACAAAATTAGGATAATAGATAAAATTAGGGCCATAATCGAATTTCTTTAAACAAGCAAATAAATATCCCCATTCTATCCTAGCAAATGTTTTTTCTGCGTCCAGTGCGATTACCACCTCAGGCGGGGGTCAAGTGTCGGATTCATCAAACAGCTTAAATCTCCACCAAAAATCAATTGTTGGGAGTTCAGATCTGGAATTAATGACATAACTTTGGCAATGAACTTATCATCATCCCCATTTGGGGCATATATATTTACCAGAACCACAGGTTTGTGGTAGAGGAGCCCTGAAACCATCACAAATCGTCCTTGCAGATCTGAGATAACAGTGGTTGCATTAAACTGAATTTTTTTACGAATCAATATGGCTGTTCCACATGTTTTAGAATTAAGATTGGAGTGGAGCACATTCACCACCCATCCTTTTATAAGTCTAACTTGGTCTTTTACCAGCAGGTGAGTTTCTTGGAGAAACGCAACATTACATTTTAAGTACTTAAGATGATTAAAAATCCTGGCTCTTTTAACAGGCCAATTTAAACCCTTCACATTCCAACTAATGGTATAGCAGCCATCCTCGCATCAATACCATTCACCATGTTTAACTAAAGAAAAGAAAATGAAAAGACAAAAGTAAGTAATAAAAATAAAAAGGTGAACAGTTTGGTTCATTTCTACTCTTATGTGAATAAAGGCGAGTATATGTTGCAAAAATATGGTGGTGTCCCTTTCCGTAACCTTGTCAAAAAACAAAAACAAAACTAGAACTGAGCCTATACTTGTCCTCTCTCTGAGGCAAGCGGACCGCAGGTTGATATCCTATGTTGAAAAGGTGAACTTACACATCCTCTGGCTCAGATGATTAATCATCGCCAGGCTGTACAGTACGCAGCTCATCCTATTCTTTGCCAGACCTCCGGTCGCAAAACGCGAGTTGAAAGTGAACACATCGTCTCCATGCATCACTCGCTGCCGGGTCAGGTAGAGCAAGCGGAAGCTGATGTTCTTCTGATACAAGGCTTGTTTGATGCCATTAAACGTGGCTCTCTTTTTAGCGAGTGTTGTGCTGATGTCCTGATAGACCCTCATAGTCGCACCTTGGTATTTGAGCTTGTGATTCCTGGCCCAGTGCAGTGCAGCTTCTTTCAGTTGGAATCTGGAGAAGCAGACCAGGAACATGCGGGGGGATGATCTCTGGCTGGCTCCGGAGGTCGGGCTCTCTCCAGTTCAGGCCGTGTAGAAAAAATTTTGGGGCCCATGGTTTCCATCAAAACATCTGACATGAACTTAATGGGGTCTTTGACATCTTCACTGTCTTCGGGAATATTCAATATACGGAGATTAGATCTCCGTGAACGGTTCTCGAGGTCATCGCACCCGTCCAGCAGCGACTAGTTCTGGCTCTGGAGCCTCTTGATGGTGGACTCCGCTACAGTTAGCCGGTCAAAGTTTTCACCTGCTACAGATTCTACCGAGGCAAGACATTTCTGGAATGAGGTCACTGTTGTCTGTAGTGAGTCCAGTGAATCTTGTATTGGTCTAATGGCCTCTTGAATCAAGGTGGAAACATCCTCCTTGAGTGAAGTTCACTGTTTAGCAAATCCAGCAGACAGTTGGTCCATAGCCACCACGCAGCTGCAGGTTTTTCAGGTCTCGCAGGAGCTTTTCCCGGAGTATTGCTAGCTGCAAAAGTTGCTAGCTTGCCTGCAGCATGTGTGGCCGGAGTTTGTACGTTCACTGATTTTGTGTGTTTAGACATGCTCATTTCTACGGAATAAGTTAAACGGACTTAAACAGATAAAATTATGTCGAAATCCGTACAGAAAACTGGTTATAAAAGGAGGTTAAGAAAAGGTGAACCGGAGGCCTTCACGTGTGCGTCCTCTCCCTACATGTCACAACCAGACGCCGTCTATCTCCCAGTTTTTAAGGGAAATAAGCTTGATGTGTCTTTCATCAGCTGCACTAAGTTTCCTTGGCCGATCACTGTGGGTACGATCCTCAACGATGCCCATTTCTTTGTTCTTCTTCAAAAACGTTTGAGCAGCACTTCTTAAAACCCCAGTCTGCTTTGAAATCTGTGTTCGGAGAGACTTTGCTGATGCAGTAGAACTACCTTGTGCCTTGTTGCTGTGCTCTGTCTTGCCATGGTATATGACCTGTGACATGAAACTGTCTTCCACAACCTATATATATATATATATATTTTTTTTTTTTGTGTGTGTGTGGAGTATTAGAAAAATGTGGATACAATGTACTCCAGTACAACACCACCATGAATTCAGTAATAAACATCAAGCAGAATTATTACCTTTCTTACATTGTCAACAAAAACTAAAAAATGACAGGCTTCATAAAAGTATAATTAACATCATTCGGGGCAAGTTTTATACATACCAGCCCCGGTAGACAAACACCTGGAACACTTACTGAGACCTCTGCAGCTCATTTGGGAGCCGAGACCAAGTCTTAACACGTGAGAACTTTATGACTCCAAGTTATTCTTCCTAACTTTAAGACCAAGTCAAATGAAGCCATAGAACTGATGCAATCATGACAAAATTTCAGTCAGCTTTCTATATACCAACCCAGATGTTAAAAAGCAATGTCTACACTGCCCCAGCTGTAATTTATGCCATCTACTTTCTCCATGTTACCTTCCCTCCCAGAACATGACATTCATCACAAGGCTTTACAAAAGTACTTCAACTACTCAATTATAACATTTACCAGTAGTCTAAGGAGGATCCTAAAAAGTCCAAAAAATTAAAAGCACAGAAATCCTGAGTTTGTTCTTAGAAAATCTTTCTGTATTTACAGGTTTGAACAGACAAGCAGGTACAGACAAAGAGTGCTTATATACAGAGCAGCACAAGATGTTAAAATGAGTGCTAAAACAATACAGTATTTACAGATGGACTACAGCGGAAAGTACAGACTAAGAACAAGTTTTATCACAAAACTTCTGGTACTCTACACAGTATCACAAATTCCATGAACTGTAGTTAAAAACCAAAAAATGGTAATTTTACATGAATCCAATGTTTCTCCAATTGAGAGACACTGAATTATATATATTTACATTATATATACATATTATAGTGTATAAGCATGTATGGTTTCATACAGTACATATATAGCTACCTATGGTGCAAAAGCAGCAAAAGAAAATAGAATGTATGGAATTCAATACTACAAAATAAAAGCTTTGTGCTAAATGAGCTGACTGACAAAATAATGTTACACCATACATAACCAATATACTGGCAAAATAAAAATTGAGCGTATGTAAATAATGTTCACTCAAAGTCCAAACGGTCTGAAGTGAACAGAGAGTTACTGGTCAGTCATTCAAAAACAGAAGAGATTGTCAATAATACTTCAAGTTCATGCAAAGATATAAACCATTAAAAATGAAAAAATAAACTTTTCCCTGTTGACCAACCAGCTGTGCAGCTTTCCCTTCATTGTGTCTCGGAAGGTGCAAAACAAAAGGAGGGAGGGCATGACTTGCAGGTTATGGAATAGAGTTGGAGCGCAGTACGGGCACTTGGTGGGGAGGGACAGTCTCAGTGTCGGCCTCATCCAGGCTGGAGGGGCTGCTCACTGTGGCAGTGTTGGGCGGTGGTGGTGTGATGGTGGTGACCGGGGTAGTGCTGGTAGTGGTGCTGACCATGCTGCTGCTGGTGCTAGTGCAACTGGCAGCAGGCATGGTTCTGTGCTCCTCTTTGGGCTGCTTACTGGCAAACTCTGTGATGCTGAAGACAAACTGGAGGCAGCCCAGTTTAATGTAGCTGCCATGGTGGAGAAGGGCCGTGCCCTCCCATCCTGCTCCGCTGCCTCCTATCAGGCTGGAGCTGCTCACTTTACAGCTGCACAATAGCTCGGAGCCGCCCTGAGGGTGGCTGCTCATCACTCCGCCAACCGGCAACAGACCCACCATCGAGCCAGGACCGTCATCATCCTCACGCTTCTTACTGCGACCTGTGCCAGGAACACAGGGAGAAATTTGGAATCAGGCCCCACACAGGCTGTGATGTGAATTCTATCACGACAATTTTTTTTGCTGTTGTTTCTGCCTGTTTAAGGGAAGGTTTTCAGCACTACTATTGCTTGTGGGGGAAATGCTGTGTCTTTGTTAAGTGTCCTGAGATAACTATAAATAAAATTGGTTATTTTGGCTTGACTATTTAAAAATGGTGCCCATAATGATTCTCTCTGACCATCAGTAGTCTGCAGAGTTTTAACTTTACCTTTAGTTTTGGCTCAGCTCTCTTGGAACCTTGACCGAGGTGGTACAAAAATAAGCACCAGGTCATTTCTACAACTTTTACGAATGAAAACCAAAAAAAGAACACTTCCAAGTGATGGCAATGTGGCATAAAAGTGATAAGTAAATGGATACAGGTTTTTATGTCACTAGATTCAATTCTATTTTATTTACAGTGCCAATTCATAACAAAATTTATCTCAGGACACTTTACATATGGAGTAGTAGGTAAATATCACATTCTAGGACTTATTTATGATTTACATAGAGCCAACAATTCCCCCCATGAGCAGCAATCCTGTGCAGTGGCAACAAAAAACTTCCTTTAAACAGGCAGGAACTTGATGATGGCGTCAAGTGCTAATACAGTTGTCTTGCCAGTACAGAAGCATTAGCAGTGCCCATTAGACCAGAAATGATGGCAGTAACCAACGTCAATTCATAGCAAGGTAATAAGTGATTAGGAGCTTCCATGTGAAACATTTACTTTGAGTTCAACTTGACAACAGCTAACAGGTCCAATCACAGTTGACCTTTGAAGAGGCGGCTGCATGCTCGAATTAACAGTGTAATATATCACTTTTTTTTGAAAAACAAAAAGGACCCCTAGGAGTAGATGACTGTGTTCTCAATTTTTTTTTTCAAACAAGTGGTAGTTTTCCTTTTCCCTGTAACTGTGATCAGCAAACCTTTCAATTCAACTAGTCAGCTGAGGTTGGTGCTGCTTCCTCATTCCACCTTTGTATATTTGGATTTTCTGATTAAAATGCAGTTTGCTGCAATAATTAATTTTTTTTCTGCAGCGGAGAGGTGTGTTCATGTGTTTCAAGTGGGAAGAAATTATTTGTAAACATGGTTCAACATGTCACACGACTCTTTGGTTACTTACTGTTATATACTTGGACACTTATCTTCGCCTTTTTTGCGCAATAACTTTATACACTACTTAAGTGCAATAATTTAATCTTACTGCTCATTTCTGTCATATACAATAATACATATTTTATCTTATACATTTCCTCTACATATAACTTATCTGATTTAACATTCTGTGCATTTATTTGACCTGTATTCTTACATCTACCTCATATTTATTTAGCTAAGAGTTTATTGGTTATCCTATACTGTATTTTTTTTTTATACCTCCCTTGTGTTTTTGTAAGCTGCTGGAAACTCAATTCCTTGCGGGAGTCATCCAGAAGGATCAATAAAGAGAAGTACAAGTCTATTGGCTGTGGGTACCATCTGGCCGCACCTGTATTATACACATATATACACACACAGTATATCCCCAACTTTTAGTTTCGCCACACTTCAGTGGAAGTGAGCTCGGAGCAGCCGCCACAGGTTCTCATAGCCACCTCTTCAGTGTCTGTGTGAGTAATAACATTTGCCATAAGTCACGCTGGAAGATTTATTTTTCAAAGATTTTTTTTTGACACCTTTCAAGCCTTTTATTTGATAGACAGACAGGAAATGGGAGAGAGAGAGAGAGAGAGAGAGAGAGAGAGAGGAGAGAAGAGAGAGAGAGAGAGAGAGAGAGAGAGAGAGAGAGAGAGAGAGGAGAGAGAGAGAGAGAGAGAGATAGAGATGAGAGAGAGAGAGAGAGAGAGAGAGAGAGAGAGAGAGAGAGAGAGAGAGAGAGAGAGAGAGAGTGAGAGAGAGAGAGAGGAGAGAGAGAGAGAGAAGAGAGAGAGAGAGAGAGAGAGAGGAGAGAGATGCATGTTGCAGTTGAATTCATGGCTGAATTCATGCTGAAAGCACAGTTCATATCCACTCTTGTGCCTCTGTAACACAATTGTTTAGACTGCATCAGTAATAACAACCCTCACTGCACATAATAGGAACACATGAGAGCTTTAACAGTTTAAGTGTGTGAGAAAGAGATGTACTAACGTATGATGCCTTGGACTTTAGCCACCAGCCCGCTTGGTGGAGATGGGGAGGCCTTCTCAGAGAAGTCACACGAGTAGAGGACGTTGTCCACTGTGGTGCCGTGCTCGCTGTAGTTGAGCAGCTCGTAATGCTTCGTATTCTAAAAAGAACACACAAACCATTAACACCATGTTCAACTACAACAACAGTACCTCCATTTGTTAGACAGAGATGTAGAATTATGGTACATTACAATAACATACAACAGCAATTTGAAAGCCCATACCTCATCATAGAAAATACAGGCATGTTTCCCCGATATGTAGTTACAATGACCATAGTTTGTAAGGCACACGTCCATGTCAGCACCTTCACAAAAACATTAGAAAGGTAGTTAGCTACAGTTTGTGGAAAAACTCAGCAATGTGCATCTATAGCCCTATTCGGACAGGATACGTTTAATGTGTGGACGTGGGGTAAGTAGTCTCACCATCTCAGGACGTCTGTAATATAAATGGCCAATTCACAAGGGATTAACAAATCCCTGTATTCTACCAGCGGCAGGAGGGGTGAATCATTTTACGCACTGCTTTACCTCCCTGTCTCCATGTACGTGCTATATGGCTTCCTGATCACAAAATTAAGTAAACAGGGAACTAGGATAGAATATATTATCTAAGAAAAGTCATTAGTGCTTCTTCAAGCGCCTCCATGCTCAAAAATGTGAGGTGACTGGCCTGCAAGCTTTAGCCACCCATTAAGCTATCGCTGAGGAAAATTCGTTGAGAGGGGGCGGAGCCTCTCTGCATCAGCTGTATGTTTGGACAGCAGGTGGTTTTTGAGACTGGACGTACTCCGGTGGTAACTCACTTCACAGACAGTAAATGCAGTCTCGCGGCTTGGCTTTGAAGCTGAACTTGAAATTCAAAAGAGCCCAGGGGTCATAATCACAGAACGTGTGCGTGTTAATCGCTCGTCAAAAATTTGTGCCATTAGTGGCCCTACTTTTTACACAATAATACATTGCTCCTGGATTTAGTCTTGTGGCAATGACATTTCCACTGAGAATAGGGGACACACAACTTTGAACATTAGTACAAGATATCAACTGTCACCAAAATTGAAGTTCACCACAAATAGTTCTATAGAACCCCTTTATTTCACACAACAAAAGGAAGCTAAAGCTGTTGGTGTTTGCTAGACCCCAGGAGGTCACAGGCTCTATCTGAGGGTTCACAGAATCATTGCAAGGGCAACAAAGGCTTTTCTTTTTTTGATTGTGAAATACTGGACAGTATTACCACTTCCTGACTCTAAAAACTGTTCCAATGAGAAAGTCACTCTCAGGCTGAACTGCTGGCAACTCACAGCCAAGCAGAGTTACAAGTACACAATCTTTTACTTAAAAAAGGTTCACAAGACCAAAACCCTCTGCTCCAAATACAAGCAGCTGTAAAATAACTTGACTACTTGCCTCAATAAGAAACACAAGAAACTGACCATCCATTTGAGGCCAGTTTCCAATATTTGACAGTTGTCTATATTTGGTGCTATAGACACATCTCAGTCCGTATCATTAAGTATTTAAAGGTCTGTGAGGTACAGTGAGCATGTCTTACCTGATCCTATGTATAACGTCCTATAACACATGCTAACAGCTCCTCCTTTTCCTGTCAGAGGGTAGAAGACAGCTCGGGCCTGCACCTTCTTCTGACCTGGAAGAAGTTCAGGTTGTAAACTTTGGAGCACTTTAAATATTATAAACCAATACTCAACTCTATTTTAAACATGGGAATTCCATTCAATGTTACTAAACCTTTTCCACTCTATAATTAACACGAGACATGATAAGATTTGAAAACAAATTAAACAGCAGTCTCAGCGTGTAATCCCGGCGTAAAATCATCTCATGGTCTTTTTCAATGCTTGCACACAAGCCATCGAGACAATTTTTTTCGGTGTACTAACTAGAGTAGCCAACAGCCGGATGCGGCTAACCTGATTAGCTCAGAGCAGCACGGTGAAGGCATTAAAACAGCTTTTTTAACCACTAATACTGCTCAAAATAACACCAAACCTCTGCAGTAGTCCCTACATAGAAAACAAAGCACCAATGGGCTCCTTCCTTTTGGATTGACTTTGGAAATCCACTTAAATGGACTTTACTGTGAGAGGAGCTGGTACAGGTGCCAGTAGGTATAACTTCAAAACACTTTTTTAATAAACTCCAGGTTCTCCAACTACATTGTTGGTGCTTCGTTTTCTGTGTAGGGACTCTTCTCATGCTACTGCAGAGGTTTTTTGTTATTTTGATGTTTTAATGCCTTCACCGTGCTGCTCTGAGCTAATCAGGTTAGCCACCAACTGTAAGCGACTCTCCCGGATCTCTCCGTTAATAGTTCATACACAAAAAAAACGGTCTCGATGGCTTATTTGATGTATGTACAAGCCGAAAGAGACCATGGGATTATTTTACGCCGAAATTTCACTTTTAGAGAGAGCGCTGTGGACTATCATTTCAGCTTGGAGGTAAGAGACAGTAACGGTAATACTAATATGAAGACTTAATCTATTAATGACTTACATACCCCTTAAGATACTTTAATAATCTTTATAAATGCAAGTGTTTGTTCAGGGACACCTCGGCAGGGCCCAGGAGCCATCCAATTACAGTACACAGATGCAATGTTTGGCGGTACCACTACTTACTTACTAGCCTGTGAATGTTCTCATTTGTCCAGGTCATCGTTATCCCCAAAGCAATTTCAGTCAAAAGCAACTGGACTAGGTTCTTTGTCACCCCTCATCCAATAGGCTTCATCAGTTCATGTACTCATCTGACCAGGCTGGGACTGGTCTTACTTACTACTGTTGCCAGGTAACCTACTTCCACTCTGTACCTTTTCCCGCTTATTGTATTTGTACCCCCCTTGTGTTTCGGCGAATACTGCAATGAACAACTTGTCAAACAGAAACACCTGTGGGCATGCGTGGTGTGTCCGGCAAGTGTAAACAAAACTTTAGTCTCTTACCGTCATGGCAGGGAGACAGGGTTTTGGGGGCAACGCTGGTGGCGGGGGGAGGTGGAGCACTGGGCACTTTCGGGGGGAAGAGCTGCTGGATCCTCTGCCAGGCCAGGAGCTTGATCATCTCTGCATCCAGTTTGTCCAGCTCAATCCCTACACACACACACAGATTTCAAAAGGTAATTACACTGTCACTTTACTTCATCACAGACATGACATTTATCCCTTCTCACTATTGAGTGAGTACACTTACCCCTTTCCTCATCCCTTCCATCTTTCATGCAGCTGGAAAGGTTAGCTATGGAGGATAGAGTACTGGGCAGCAGTGAGCCCATCAGTCCAGAACCAGCCTTTATGTCTGTAGAGGAGAAACATGCCGGGACAGCATGTGGTCAGAGAACTGAGAAGGATCTGGCGGATTGTTCATTCAGTCATTTATGTATGTAGAATATTTCAATTTCAAAATATACATCAATGCTATTTGAGCTTTTGTGTAAAAACCCCTTCCTGACTCATTTCAACCACACCCAATTTTTTCGATTGCACCGTTTCCACGTCTTCATTTATTTGTGATACCACACGCTTGTTTTGCCCTGGCACTTGAAACAACTGGGAAATTGTTGCCAGTGACCACAAGAGGGAGCGGTTTCTTTTTAGAATCATTAAGTGATTGGATAACCTAAACCTATCTTATTTATCTTACTTTCCAACACAACAAAAACTACCTAAAGCACTGTATATAGGCTAAGATAAAGCATATAAAAGCTGACAAACCATGACCAAAGAACTGCCCCAACATTCCAACATTAATAATATTAATTTTAATAGTTTGAGGTGTTTTTAGTTTGTTATATCTATGTACATACATTTGCTTTCCACATTTTAACTTGACAGATGAAGCCTGTCCCCAGACTAGGTTCTTACACCGGAGGTCCTTTTCCTTTTCCCATTTTTTTAGTAAGTGACTTTCTGGAAGAAATGAGTTGTTGCCAGACAAAAGCTATATGCTCAAAGCAGGGACAAGATGAAAGACTGGCATACCAAAGGCACATTTGTTATTGAGATATGATATGATGAAAGGAGAAGCACATTTGTCTGGACTGAAGTATTTTTTGTCTGGTTTGCCCAGACATCATTTGACATGGATTTGGGAGACACGGGTGGAGCAGCCACCGTGGGCTTAGTGTCAATATGTTTCTCACAAAAGAAAACTACATGCTTCAATTTATGTATCTTTAGCTGCTGGTGATGATGATGGGATGATCTCTCGCCAATGACTGCAATGTTTGAATATCAAATACATATTCTTTTGCAGGGTTAATTAAAAAAGACATTTAAATTAATGCAGAAGGCTGCCATGATGCTTAACAGTTATATTTCCAATCGTACAGAACCTCAAATGAACCTGTGAGGCCATTCAGTAGTGATTAGTTTATGTATCGGTGATGTGTACCTGGAGTAGGTGATGACGACCCCAGCTTGGTTGGGTCGTGCTCCTGGCCGCTTTTAGGCGGTGTGTCTGAGCAGGTGCTGCTGGTGATCGAGTAGGAAGGTTTTTCATCACTGCTCATGCACTCCTGGCGCTCTGTCTGGCTCCTGTGATTCTGCTGGCCGCTGCAGGGCCATATCGTCAGGACAGTGGGGCAGTTTTTCTGAGCGCAAGCTTCTGTAGTGCTCTCAGGCTCCTTTTTAACCAATTCTGCTCCTATGTGGTTCACCAGCCCAGAGGCAGGAGCTGAGTCTGGGGGTGTTGTACTAGGCTTTAGTCTATGCTGCAGCTCAGCCTGCCTGCAGGGGTCTGAGGCACTGTTACAGTCTACAGGTCCGTTGGCTTTGGGAGGCTGACACTGCTCTGCTAGAGGTCTGTTGGGTTTCCTACAGTTTTGACAGGGTGTTGTGTTGCATTTACAAACACCCAGCTCTGCAAGTGTGTCCCTTGAAAGGGAGGCCCCCTGGTGGTCAGCGGATGTACTGCAGGGTTTAGAGCAGGGGTCGGGGGAAGAAGTCCTTCCTATAGCAGCCTGAGTTTTCATGTCCGCTGATGTTACACATGATTTAGTACCGGCTTTCGGCTCAGAAGCCCAATCTGCTGACGGTGTTACTGATGACAGGGTGGATGCTGTGGAGGAGGCCTTCTGCCTAATGGATAGGTGTCTCATGATGCTGCACTGGAGGGTGATGACATCCTGAAGCCACTGTTGAATACAGCAGAACCATGTTTTACAACATGAGAAGCAAACATCAACTATTTTTAGAGCACTGTCCGATCTAATGGAGACATAATATTACAGGAAGAAATCAATGTCAGGACTTGTCTTTTGTTGCAATATTTTGAATATAACTTCAAGCTAATAGGATTTGTCACCACCTCTTGGTCTTGTTATACCTGTTGGCTGTTTGAAGACATTGTATGACAAACCGTAAGGTTAGCTTGGCTTACAGACTTTTGCAAAGACTAAATCTTCAATATTTTTCTTGATAAGCACATGTCAAGGTGTGTTTTAACAAAAAAAGATGAACTTTGTATTTCCCTACTTTGAGAGGAGCCTTCATGCATGGCTATTAAGATCACAATTTGATTAATTTAAATCCGCCAATAAATTAATGTAGAATAACTACCTGCATGGCCAATTTTTGCCAGTAGTTCTGAGTTTTAGTAGCAAACCATTCACACAACTATCAGTGATTTACCAACATCTTTTTTTTTTAACAGACGCAAACTCACAAGTGGTGAAAAGGGTGACATGTTTGCGAATTAACACCCCCCTGTGTTTTCTTAAACACTACAGTGATGGATTATTAATATTATTAGACATCACTGTGGCTTCTTTCCTTTCAGTTAAGAAACTGTGTTGTTCGGTGGTACATGCCACAACCGGCACAGCAATAGGCCTAATGCCAGTGGTCAAAAGTAATTAAGTACATTTTCTCAAGTATTGTACTTAGTTACAATTGTGAGGTACTTGTAATACTAGTAGTATTTCCAATTTATGCTAATTTACACATTCACACTATATTTGCTTAATTAAGTTACTTTACAGATTCTGATTATTAACGCACAATATTATCAACCAATCAAATAGGATACATTGTTATAAAATAAGTAATAAAAATTGAGCCATACCTTTATCATTATTTATTTAAATAATTTCCCAGTCTGGGATCATTAAAGTAATTCTATTCTATCAGCTGCAACTTTGGATATTTACATTAATCTGTTAATATATTATTCTGAAACAGGCATTTCTGCATAATGAGTACTATTACTTTTTGTACTTTAAGTACATTTTGATGCTAATACTTTTGTACTTTTACTAAGTAACATTTTGAATGTTGTACTTTTATACGTAACAGTATTTCTACAGTGTGGTATTACTTCGGAGTATTTTTTCCACCACGGTCTAGTGAGGACTAATAATATCATAGGTGTAGTGGTGTCTTTCCTTGGACCAATAATGATTTATTTCTCCTCCGAACGGCTGTCTAACAAGTCGCTGCAGTTACATATCTGACCCAATTCACATTGGAGCATCAAACGCAAATATTTAACACTCGTTGTTTGGTTTGGTGACTTAGAAACATGGGTCCTATTTCATAAAACGTTCATCATTATTTTCCTCGTAACGTATGAAAATGGTGGTCGTTCAAATCAGTTAACAATACAGATGCAGTGGGAATTGACTTAACTCGGAAAAAGTATTCTGATTCATTCTTAACAGACGTTGTAATACACTGACGTGCTAACAAGCTGATGGACAAATGTATCACAACACACTTAAAAAGTTACTTGACAGCCTACTTACTGACTAACTTGATTTGTCCAGTTAACATTAGTGTAGCAGGTTATGGTATTTAAACAGCATATTACATCGATGGCAGCAAAAGTTATCTCAAAATTGTAGAACTGCCAAAGCTGTTTACATCCATAAAGAAGAAGATGATGCCGTTATCTTGATTGTGATTTGTCAAAAGCCCTGCGACATAGCATCAAAGATGTTTTATTAAGATTGCAAGAGCTCAAGAGACTTTTATGGTCTCACTTCAGTCAGTGGGAAATTAGCCTATGTCAGATTATTGTGAAAAAGTTGATTGTATTGTGCTGGCCATTCCCACACCCCCCGAAAGTAAAAACATTTCGGATCTACATAATTCACATGAATAACATATTTTGATTAAAAAGAGCAAACTTCGCAGAAAAGCGACTAGTGTGAAGGTATGTAAACAGCGCATGTAAGATACAAGCCATTGTTGTAGATGACTCTTATTAAACCGATTCAAAATGACATATTTCTCCAACTGTGTCATGTTGTGTGCCTACCTCTTGCTGCTCAGCCTCTGTGGTGAGGTGCTTTGAGGGCTGATGTTCAGGCACGCCACTACAAACCAGCTCCAACTGGCGCACCCCTGCAGGAAGCAGCATGGGGGGAGGATTTTGGTACTGGGACTTGATGGCATCTGGCACCTGAACCCAAACAAATTGGTAGACAAAGAAAAGTATGTAACATATAGGGTCAAAAAGTGGTGGGAATTTTGATTTTTACCTATTTTTCTGTACACACGCTGGGAAGCTTTCCGTGGGAATTACCAGGAATAAACTGGACATTTTGGGGTAATTTATGCCAACTGTATTTAACCGTGCACTCTTCTTCATCACATGCACAGATAATTGGCACCTGCAGGGCTTAATGTCACGCCCTCATGCATTCATTCTACTCACAAAATAGATGGAGTCAAAAATGTAATTTTAAAAAGTTGTATTACAAATGTATATGCTTATGCAAATGCTTATATTGTGTATTATGTTTAGATTTATGTCTGTATATGATAAGGTAAATACAGTTAGCATATAGTGACCAAATATTTCCAGTTTATTCCTGTTAATTCCCATGGAAAGTTTCCAACTTTGAATATTCCCAGAATTTTGCAACCTTGCTCACGTTCAGATTGTGTTAGAGCACCCTGTCAAGGTAGATTTACATCTGAGGACATATTGTTTCAGATGGCGTGATAGAATTCATGTGTAGAAACTATTTGCTGCAGTATTATTTTCAGAACTGCCTGTTGTTCCATCTTTTCTATCGTGTATTTAGCGAAAGGAAACCAAGACAGGACTGGAGAGTCCTGTCCAAAGAATCAATTGTAAAAGACAAGAATTATCAGTTCTTGCATGAATCGACTTCACCATCGCCATCTGTGCAACATAGCCTATTTAGGATATCCTTTACACGCCTAACCCCCACCCCTGGACAAATATTTAAGACAGAAACAAACTGGAACCACAAGCTGTGTACACCCTCACACTGACGCGGCCGATCTACCTTGATGGTCTTCTTGTTGTGCTGGTGGGTTGTGCGGCGGTTGGGTGCGTTCTGTCGATGGACTCTACGCAGGAAGTCCAACTTGACGGCGTGCTGGGACATCCTGTCCTGGAAATGGTCGAAAAGCTGACAGCGGCTGGACAGGCTCAGGCTCCTCTGATTCAGCTGGACACCAGACAAACATGGAAATGGAAATCTAATCATCACCATCTTGGCTGACACAAACAAACAAAAAAACACGTCAAGAAAAAGGTTGATTCCGCTCTGAGCAAAGACCATGCTGCTTACCACTAAGTGCTCAACATGGTTTGGACACATCCATTTGCCCGCAGGTAAAGCTGTGAGTGGAGGATCCAGACAGTCCATGTGGAACAAAAGGGGACAATAGTCACACTGGATCAAAGGTGCCAACCTGCAACTCCTGCGAGAGGAAGACAAAAGAAAATCAGAACAAGATATGAAACATTTCAGGCCTGTGTACATCTTTGCACATACTGTAATCTGGCACTAACCTGTTGCATGAAAAGCAAACTTTGACTGGTAGAGGGACCAGACCATTGGGATCCAGTTCATGCTGAGGCCTCCTGAATGGTTTACCAAGTAGTTCCTCTTTTCTCCGACGTTTACTGCTTCCTAGAAATCAAAATGTGGCAGAGAAACAATTCAACCCAGATCTCTTTATGCTGTCATGTAACAGAAATCTGAAGCTCTCAATACATTCCAGGACACATTTTGTAGCTTTTTTTATTTGCCTTTACATTTGAGTATTGTCGTAATAAATACCATATGATTTCACAGTGAAAGTTTAGTAACAAATTGAGACTGACTGACCTGGTAGTGCAGTGGTGCAGGTGAGCTCACTGGGCAGCTGGAACTGCGTGGGGTTTCTCTCCATAGCGGCTGCTATTAGCAGCTGAAAGGGCCTCTTGAGGAGGCGTGGAGTCGGACCAGATAGCGTAGCACCCTCAAGTTCTGAGCCCTGAACTTCATCCTCGGGTTCTGCTGCCTCCTCCTCCCCGTCGTTCTGCTCCTCGGAGGGGGTCGGGGTGGACGAACTGTTGGAAGTGGGTGTTCCAGGCCGGCTGCTCGGCCTGCTGCTGGTCCTGCGGTCCAAGAGGCGTACCTGGGCCACACGAAGACCAGGCCCCGCCGCTCCAGCCCCTGGAGGCAGTCCGTCGAGCCGCAGTGGGCCAGCATTGAGCTCCAGCTCTACAGCCGGGGAGACAGAGCGCTTAGATGAGGACTTCTCCGGTAGACCGTTGGTCTGTTCTGACTTCTGCTCTCGCTTCTGATGGCAGCAAATAAAGACCAAAAGATCAGTCCATATAGCCTACAAGCACATACTTCAAATGGTACATTTCGACAGCATGACAGCAACGCTGGTGGAGGATTGGATGTGTAACAGAGAAATCCAGCCACTCACCTTTTTTCGAACATTGCAGCGGTGACACATCCATTCCCCTGGGGGAAGCATTTCTTCACTTAAAGGTGGGTTGCTGTGGTAAGAAGTTACAGAACGTTAATCACTGACTAGGTTCAAAATCAATGCAGGCAAATGCAGTAAGTAATTCTTATTATGATTTATTTATTCTATCAATACAGTCATGACAATATGCTTCACACTGCTGTTGTCGAGTATCATGTGTGGAGGAAAATTGTGATTGATTACTACCCCTGTAATCAATTTGTTTACATTTGTATTACAACAGCAGGAACATGAATTAATAATATGTGTAAAGATTTAAATATACCAATTAACTATACATAACATTATACATTTTACAGCTAAATTACCATAGCAAATTTTACCTTAATTAATTTTAGACCAAGAAAGTATTTTAAAAAATGGTGCCATGGTAAAAGTGTCAAAGAGACAATGTCATGATTGAATTATTATAAGCAGGACACACCTGAGGCAAAGACAATAACCTACAGCAGACTACAATCACCCAATCATAGGCAAAATGTATCTGTGCAATTCTACCTTTTAGATAATACACATCAAAGCAGCATGTTTGATTTTTCTCCCAATATGCAGCGATGAGATAACTACTAGTTGTGAAGAGGAAGCCAGTCAGCCCCGACCATATATGGTTAAAACGGTTCAGTTTGGTCGTTTCCAAGTGACAGTCCGGACAACTCTTCCAAATGCCACAGTTCAAATAATCGTGCGAGCAAAGGTTTAACGTTAACGGAGAGCCTTGTAAAGCGGCACCGGTGAGATGCTAGAATAGGATGACCTTTACAACAACATGTGCACGACAAACACTGCAATCACGCAACAGCATCTCAGAAAATGACCAAACATTTCGTCCGTGTTCTTGATTAACAATTGTTCGCAAAGCTGAATGTTTAAGGTTGGTAAGATGGCGGTGGAATAGGAAAAAAGAGCAGGGAGGTCGCCATATTGTAAACAGAGGCTGCCTCGACTCCATTTTTAGCAGCAGCGGCTCCAATAGCTGAAGCCGACAGGAAGGGAGCAAGCTAATTTCTAGCCACCTTTAGCCCCTACACGTCTTATTAGCATACATTTTTGTAGGTACGCTCTTAATAAATACGATCAACCATATAGGCATATATAACGGAACACGTTCCCCAAAGAGTGAGGAAACAACGGTTGCCTCCTTTAAACCATTCGACACCGACATAGCTGTAGATCAAATTGGCACTTGTTGTATTTTCTCGCCAAACCCCATTCAATAAATCTCGAGCTTAATGTTCGCTCGCATTTAGTTCTACCGAAATTATGACTTCGCGATACATTAAAATATATTTAGATGTGCTGGTGAATTCGGCATTTAAGTAATACCCCGGGTACAAGTAAATTCTGATTTACAGCAGGAAGGCTCGCTACTGCCCTCCTCGGTTCAGTTGTATGGGAAAGTACAGAATGAATATGGGGGATCCACCGATGGGTACAGTTGAAAAAACAGCGGATGTTGCGAGTAATAACGAATGGTAAATCCTTTTCAGGGCAGAATTTCATACACGCATTTCCAGTGTTACATGGACATTACACTACAGCACCAAGGAGAGCAAAACGTAACTTCATCAGGGAAACAACCACACTAAAGTTAGCATTCAGCACTAATGCATGCTGCTAACGCAGACTCGAAGTTGCAGCAACCTGTCTGTTTCACACTCAGCGTGTATGTCCTGTCTCTTAGCTTCCTGTTTCTTTTGTTCCAATAATTCTTACTCACCAGCACTGAAGGTGGAAGGCTGCAGGACAGTGGTCACAGCACAGCAAGTCTCCCCCCTCCCGGCAACTATCGCAGGTGTCGTGGTTGGTGGCCCTGCCGCTCCTCCGGACGTCTCTCACCAACTTTCGACTCCGTTTCTCTACCTCCTCGGACTTCGGGGGCGCCAGCAGCGTTTGGATTTGCTGTAAAAGTTGTTCAACTCTTTAGTAAAAGATCACCGCTGACATTTTGCCCAAAGAGTTGCAAAATATGCAGTTTTGTGCCCGCTGTGCCATTCATGCTAAGCATGGGAAGATCTGTAACGTTTACGTTTGGCCTCCACTATCAACCCACACTATGTAGTTAGCTAACCGAGAAAAGCTTGGCAGCAGGCAATGGTGGTCTGATGATAACGACAATTAATACAATGGGAAAGACATTGTGTATTAGCAACAAGAGAATATTTCATTTCATTAAGGCCTCCAAGCAGCGCAGTCTCACCTCCATTAAGCCCCCAGAGGTATCCAAATCGTACACAATCGTCGGGGTCTCCATTTTGTCCCACATTCATCCAGGTGCAGACGTTGCAAAAGGAATTTGCGATATAAATGCTTAAAGATTGCACACGATGACAGTAGACCCCACAGTAAATGTATTTTTCCAAATGTTTTGACCAGCGGATGGCTAGCCAAGCGATGCTAACTATCGTTAGCTGGCGAAAGGAGCTAACTACGAAGGCAAGACGTTAACCAGTCAAGGTTGTGAAGCTAGTGGTCTCACTAGCTTGTGTTGTGGAGCCAAAAAACAACAAAAATAAACGATACTCCTATAATTGATACACTGGCTTCTTAGCACCAGCTCTATGAGCTGCGCCAAGCATACATACAGTATTTCAGATCAACAGACCGTTGCTGTTCGCTACAGAATCCATCTGCGGCCTAGCTGGCCAGCCATGATTCTTGTTTCTGCTCCTGCAAAAAGGAGCCTTGTAAATGTGCAAACCCCTCCGCTCCCATTGTCAACACAAGATGAAGCCAAAAAATACAGAAGGAAGTTCGTCGTGGCGCGCTCCGATGCACGGTTTCCGATAGCGTTCGGAATGTATAATCCTCAATTCAAGTTTGTGGAGATGCAAATTTGGTTGATGTTATTGTTGTGAAAAAGGCTGTGCATCTTCACTGACTGTTAGCAACATCCTCTACCAGTTGGCGCAACCGCGAACCGCCGGATGCGCATGCGCATTGGAACGGATATAGATAATGGCGACCAAACATACATAGTATGCATTGTTACAAGGAGCTGTATAGTGCACATTGTAAACGGCTACTACGCATGGACCACAACCATACTAATATATATCACCATTCCTACCACATACTGCTTCTGCTACTAGCCTTTAGGCCACTGCTATCTTCATACTGCTGCTACTGAGAGAACATTAACGGCTGCTTGTGAGATAGCCATGTTGCTATCTGACGTTACTGATATGTACCTCTTTCTCATTTATTATAGCTCAATAGCATCGATTACTGTAAGTGACTGCTACTTATGCAACTTAACTACCAATGGTGCATGAAGCTCAGAATCTCACCATCGTGTTACTGGTCCTTAAATGGCCATTTTTAGCGCATCTGTTGCATTGGTAGCCTACAGCTACTTCTGTCACAGTATAGGCTACTGTTGACTGAAATTAAATGGTGTTAGGGTTCTACAACTAGGCTTCTGCTACCACCATACTGCTACCCCCACCGCCGGGATCTGCACCCCTGCCGCCATCATTGGTAGTACTGCTACTGTCTTACACACTGGGTCATTGAATCATTTCCACCATATGTGTATGCCAATGCAGGGTGTGAATGGCAGTGATGGAGGAAGTCAGATCCGTTTAGGGTACCTTTTCTCTACTAAACAATTCAATACATTTGGCCTGATCTTCATGAATACAATCTCACATTCACAAGGAACACACTGCCATTCAACATGCTAAACTGACATGTCCTACTATCCACTCTGACTCCTCACATAAGAAAAACACATGTTGCACTATTGTTCAATTAGCAATCAGAGCTTAAGCAATAAGAGGGCTACAGTGGAGCTCTTCTGTTTTAGAGCAATGCATTTTAACAAGTAAAAGCCCCCACATTGAAAATGCATATGTAAAGTATTAAACTAAGTGCTCAATGCAGAAATTGCCACAGTCACAGGGAAGAGCTCAGGAAGAGCCATTTTTTATCCATGCTGTATAGGGCTGCAACTGATGATTATTTTCATTATGGATCAATCTGCTGATCATTTTCTTGATCAGTTGATTGTTTGGCTTGACAACATAACAGAAAATGGTAAATGGACCTGTACTTATATAGCGCCTTTCTAGTCTTCTGACTACTCAAGGCGCTTTCACAGTGTTTGTCACATTCACCCATTCACACAGACATTCACGCTGATGGCAGTGGACATCTACATACCATCTAATCTAATCATTCACACCACATTTACAGATTTTAAAAAAGTCAAATATTTGAAATGAAGTAAAAAGTACAATATTCTCTTCTGAGTATAACGTATAAAGAAGAAAAAGAAGACGCACTTGACTTTATTAATCTAAATTAAAAATTATGAATATACACATTACACACACACGTCCAAAATACATTCACATACAAACTGGAACTATACACATGCATAGAGTTAGGGGACTGCCCATGCTTACCTTAGCTGTGGCAAGGAAGTGAACTGGCATATCCACGATCTGTACTTGATCCATTCATGCCTGAGCTAGGCAAAAGAGGAAAATAGTCATGTATAGTTACCTCAATCTTGTACAGTACTCAATTAAATGTGGGCTACGTGTTTGAATCTAAAGTTTTCCATTCCTTGTAATAAAAGAGGAATACAAAGGGCAAACATCACAACATAACCAAATGGGTGCCTCAACATCAGTGATCAGGGATGTAAAGCAGTAAGAACACTGCTGAACCATTACAAAGGGCCAATCATCACAATATATCACACTGTATCAGCTCTGTATATTCCAACTTTTTGAGAAATTGGGCCAAAATGTAAAAAAAGAGAATCTCATCATGGAAGATCACATATGGATATGAAATAAACATTAGTTTGAGTCTTTCTACTTATCAGAATGCAGACATCTAAATCATGGTGATCTGCATCACTGTGACAGCCAAACTACATAATCATGGAGATTTAGGAAATAGTCAAAATTCAATGGCAGATTGTTCAGTTTGAAGCCCATCCCTACCTTATGGCTGATGGGTAATTTGTAGCCCTTGCCAGCAGAGGGAGGCAGTAATCTGTTGTGTTTGACTAGTTGGCAAAATGGATTCTCACCATTGACATATAAAGTTAGAATATGATCATTTCAGGGGGCTGTTGCACAAAACCTACACAGGGATTAAGCCAGGATTTTCTGGTTATCCTGGCTTTCTTTATCCATGACTCGGTTGCACAAAAGCAGAGACATATATGTGTATATGTTACCATGGAGATTTATTCTGTGCTGTTAGCCTGCTCCAGACCAGGCTAACAGGCAGGCTTGATTCATCCTGCTGCATTATATGTCTAGTCAGCTGTCCCTCCAATCAGAAATCTAACGTGTTTTACAATTTTTCCATGATCTTTTAGCCTACTTTGGTTTTATTAGCCTGCATGAAAGTACCAGGGCTACATTACGAGTTAGTCTTTTATTATTTTATTTTATTTTAACAAAACCATTTGAAGCCTCATCAGAATGTTAGAATGTAATTAATGTATTAATAAAGTTTATTCTATTCTGTAGAATCATTCATGTGATTGTTTGTTCATATTGCTGCTGGGAGTTTGATAAATAGACTATGATTAAATATACAGAATATATTAAATTGTTGGGAGGATTATAAATGACAGATAAAGTGGCAAATGAGGTTTCACTGAAGTCAGTGACAACATCAATAGACCTGTAGGGGTCCCATCAGGTGCTTTTCTAACACACACTTTATGACAACTACTGGAACCTTTAAGGTGGAGTGTTTTCTTTTTCATGTACATGAGTTGATATTGTGAATGATATGGGTCACTTTAAATGTCAAAATTATATCAAACTCTTTATTTCTATTTTGTCGTCTTTCTTAATGATATACATTTCAATAATGGTCAGATCTTAAAGAATGGCAACCAGATTATTCGACCGGCAACTATTCTGTATGTAATGAAGTGGCGATTGCTCTAAAACTGCAGTGGAAGCTCAGCTTCCCCTAAAATGTAACCAAAAAAAGGGGGTGAAATATGTACTGCTGTGTGTACATTTCATTGACTAAATACGAGCTAGAAAGCCTTCATCTTTAGTTCAGAATCAGCTACTTATCACAGGTAACCGGCCCAACTTCCTTCTCATTCATCCCCACAGCTCCACAGCACTTTACACAGTCGGACGCTCAGCTTCTACTGACTTCAACGGGGAAGAGTAGAGCGGGTTGTTCCACTGCAGCCAAACTAGACGCTCATTGGATAAATGCTGGGCTTTGTCCCGCCCATCGAACGGCTTCTGCGTGATGATTGGATGAGCTGTTTGAGGCGGAATCCTTTTTTGATTGGCAGCTAAATGAGAAAATCAGCGATCTTGAAAAATAAACATCCAGTGAAGCATTTCCCAAGTTTTTCATTCCGTTGTTCTGAACTGTTCCGGAGACTTTGTCCTTGTTACAGTTTTTTTCTGATTGTTTTGACCTGGTTGAAGAAACTGGTAACCTCTCAGTCTTCATCATCACTCTCTCAGCAGAGCAAAAGACACCTCTTGCAAATGAGTTAACCCATTGTCATTGTTTTGACACAGTTCCCTCACCCTTTTGCAAATCAGTTAACGCAGATGTCATTCAAGCAGTCCAAACTCCACTGCTTTAGCTGTGGTAACCAAACAGAACATATATGTTCCAATAATCATAATAAGGGCGCTTCTTGACCAGTATGAAATCACTGAAGCACCTGTTTGACACTGCTTCACACAACTTTTCAATTTGCAATCAGTCTGCAGGCTTAAAAGGTGCCATGTTGTGTGTTGTAACTTGCAAGCAAGGCTGGGTCAGGCATGCAAGAAGATTTTTCCCTAGGTGCATCGCAAGAGAAAATATTGAGTGCGATGTAGATGAGGCCATGTGGCCTATTCGTCAAGAGAGAATTGACTGGAAGATATTTTTTTCTTTATTGTACAGAATTTTTATTTTAATTTTCCTTATGTCTTACACAGTGATGGATTTTACTGTATTTTTTCTTTCATACTATATATGTGGTTTCTTTTGGAAGATTTCATTTCTCAGCCACAATCTAAAAAAAAAGAATGAATACTGCATTCAATAAAATTTGAAAAATCATTGTATATGATTCTGGATCTATTTTTTGCAAGAAAGCAAATTGGCACTGATATGTAAGCTGCTGACCAGTAATGCAGCACTGATTCACACTGAGAGCTGAATTTTGTATTTTGATGCCCCTTGTCTAATGACTGATTGGAAGCGCTTATGCACTTGTGTGCAAAAGTTGTGTGCAAAACTTGGTTTTGGTCCATATTCTAAACGTTTTGGCGGAGTTAGAGCCTTTTGCAGGGAAATGAGTCATTTTGATAATTGGTGCCACTGTTTAGGCCTTTGCGTTAACAGTTTTGAAAAATTTTGAGTCGACTACTGCGTCAAAGCAATAAAAAAAACCTGTAAAAACGACTAGCGTTGTGTTTGGAGACTCTGTTCTGTCACTCTGCGGTTTCTTTCCCCGACGAGCAGCTGCAGCTGCAGAGCTTCTCCCCCCGTCACTCACACTCACAGGCGGTCACACTTCACAGTAGCCTGGCGCAGCAGCTCCAGCTGGGCCAAGGCCGTTTAAGCAGCCTAGCTCTGCTGGCCATTGAGAGGACACTGGTCAAGTCCCTGGAAAAGACGCCTAGTTGGTACGACAAGGTCACAGATCATTTTTCTGAAAAAGAACGAAGTGTAGAATTACATATAAATAAACAAACACATTTATGATGTAGGCCGGAAAAATGAGCTTCCCCTCCTTGAAAGACCAGCAGTCGCCACTGTACTGTACTGTAAGTTAGGGCTGCTTATGCAACGTAACTACAAATGTTTTATGCAGCTCGGCCCTTTTTATCGTTGTTAAATAATAGCGGCAGTGTTTCTTTTTTTTTTACAAACTACATGGTTCCTTCCTCATACGTTTCCTTTAGTTCATGCTATTCAGTCAAAGAGAAGACTGCTGCATGTGTCTTTTCAATGTCTGTATCAGGGAATCTGTGCTGGACCTCACAGTCTTCCTTTGAAATCCATGAATGCGCACTCAACAGTGCTTACACCTGGCTTGACATAGCTGCCCCTTCTCATCCTGGCTTGGCCTACGTGCAATTAATGAAGCCAGGATGACCAGACTAGTCTAGTTCAAGGCTGGCTATTTCACTCATCCTGGATTTTTTAAATCCTGCCCTTGGTCAACAGTCCCCAGGAAAGCTTACTCAATTAAATATGTACGTGGATACATTCAGATATTCTAATGTTGGCCTTAATTAAAATTAATTGGTGTAACTAGCCCTTACAAACCTATTTCCAGCTGAGCCCCACACAGCACTTCAGAGCTTTAGTTAGATGAGGGTTACAGTTGAAATTCTCACAAGTTCTATGATCATGGACACTTCTTAGAAATGTACCATTCAGACACTCATTTAATTGAAGGAGGATTTCTGAATATCAACACTAATGTTAAATCAACCTAGTTAGCACCATAGAAAGGGCAACACCAAAAGTCATAAGTCATAGAATGTGGTCTTTACCTACTCTGTAAAGTGTCTTGAGGTAACTGTTGTTATGATTTGGTGCTGTAAATAAAATACAATTGGATTGAAATGAACACTGACCACAGTGTTCATGTCTCTGCATGTAGCAGGGTGCAAGGGGCAGGTGTAAAATTATAGTCAATGCATAGATATGTAAATACTCATATATCTCTGTAGCAATGAGAGAAGGTTATGACCTCTGTATGAAGTTTACCACTGGAGAGAATAATTGCAGATGTTGTTTAGATCACAGAAAGTACCAGAACACCTTTTGCATCCAAGAAATTAATAACAGACTGCCAGGAAAAGTTTGGGTTGCGATAAAGGAGGTTGCACGACACACTGCCTGCAGTAGACACCAGGTTATTCGCTCATGCAAGCAACATCAGGATCACAGTGATAACCAGGGGTTGGCAGAGATGCAAACAGGGTAATATAACTACTTATTTGAAATTCACTCCCAAATTGAATGATATTTGGTACAGGAATTATGACGTATATACAGACGTCAAAGTTGTTTGTGACGGTCTGTAAAACCAGAATGTGAAGTAATTTCTGTGCTTTTTTGACTGCAAGATTCCCAGGAAGCCAATAAAGTCCATCAACTGTGTCAATCTTTAATGAGTCTCATAGAGTCATTGATTTCTTTAAACAGCAACAACTTTTAGCTTCAACACAGGCAGGTTACAAGTAAATCCAAAAACATAGACACAAGGAAGAAGATGGTGGGGCACAAAGGTTAAATACAAAAGGACTGGGTTTGGACACAGGTAGAACTAATCAGGATGAGGCAAACAAAACGGGTACTGTAGGAAAACACTTAAGGCAGGAAATTAAGTGATGTGAAACGAGAGGAGAGCTGAGGTGAGTAATAAAAATAAAACAGGAAACCATAAACATGAATGAAGGGCACAGAGACAGGTAATGCTTTTAGTTTTCTTTCTTATTCTGCTGCTGCCAGTTAGCCCGGCATCACCAGACCAATTTGCAAATGTGTATTAGTCTGGAACCTCAGTTTAATTTCGATTTCCAAGGGGTGTTGCCAACAGTGAAGAGCAAAAGGCCTCTGGAGACAAATGGTTAGACCTATAACCAATCAAAGTAACTAAGGGGCCGTCCACATGAACGTGGGTATTTTTGAAACCGTGTCTTTCTCTGCACAGTTTGGCCTTTAATCCACTCGTGACCACAGTTGCGGGCTCCTGAAACTGGATATTTTTGTAACCAGAGTCCAGGGTGAACTTCTTGGAAAAGTCTGGTTTCAGCAGTCATGTGTGGACAGGAAAACCGAGGAAAAACCCAATTTCTCCTGCTCCTGCTGCATACTCCAACATACCGACACTGTCACAGACGGCGCGCCCACCCACAGAGGTTCTGGATGAGGCCATCTCGGACTTCTAGTTGGTGGGACAACTTTGAGATAGTTTGAGGCGCAGTTTGTGGTTTCATGTGGACAGAGATATTTTTTATCACACCAGTGGTGTGGATGGGAATTTTCTTTAACTAGGGAAATTAAATTTGTTTCTGAAAACATTTGAGGTGAGGAAAAGGCAAAACTGTAACAGAATCTTGATTCATATTTGACTAGCACTGCCTAGTTTGACAGTTTGATCACACTTTCATGAGTCTGGTAAGTTGCACTGGAAAGAGACTTACTTAAATTCGCCCCACATGAGATAAACAGTTGTGATTAAGATCAGGCCGCTGGAAATCTGTCGGAATGGGAGACAGGCCAGACCTGCCAACATATCTGATGGAAAAATCAATAAATGTTGAGTCCCAAAGTGTCCACTGCATGAGAAAATTAGGATTTGTAACCACATTGCAATGCACTACATACTCAAACCATGGTAAGAATACACAATTGTGATATGCAGGGTTTGTCTTCTTGGATTTTCTCAAGTAGAGTTGTATGAGGTATTTATCCATCTTCAGTGTAATAGAAGTGTAGTAGTGGACAGTATTTGTCCTGGCGAACTTGTTAATAGTGGTCCTGGAGCTTCCTGCCACAGTCAGTTCCTGGAGGGTCTACAGGGTGTGCGGATGTTTGCTCACCATCATCTCAGCTGAAGTCTGGATCTCCCTGACTAACATGCAAAGGGCAGGGGAGCAGGAATTAGATGCATGCAGAGATTCAAAAGTATGAAACAAGTCTGATCAAAGTTTTCACCATATAAAAGAAATGATGTTAATTCATTTCCATTTGTTCTTCATAACTGTGATATACAGTAGATAAGACAGCCACATGTTCCATTAATACTTGTGCAAATGTTAAAAGGGCTCAGAATCCAGAAAACCAAAATAGAAGTCTTATAGATTTCAAACTGAGCATGAACAAAATCAGGGTTTTGCTCCTATAACTTGTTCTGTACCTTCAATTGTGTCCCTGTATACTCTCAAATATGCTTTGATTGATGTCATGTCATACTCTACTGTTTTTCTAAACTTGTGTGGTATTGTTTTGCTTATCAAATGTATTAAGTAAAGTGTCTTAAAGTATCCCAAAATCTAGGAATTACAAATTATCATTATTATTCTGTCTCAGAAATAGTGATGCATGAATCAGCTCTGACATTATGACATTGAATTGGCATGCATATTCAAATCATTCACCTGCCACCAACCCAAATTAGTTAGTTTCTCTGTTTTAGAAACCCACACCTGTATGTACATTTTGCCCCCCTCTGCAGTCCCTGTATGGACTTCAGTGGCACCAGTATACTGAGCGGAGCAGTGGAGGTCCACTCCACTGAGTGCTCTTTGCGCTCGTGCCACAAAGAGAAGCCAAACACTGTTCATCTGCCAATACTTCTGTGACTCAGCTGGATTTAAATCGGCAGGTATCCCTTTAAACTTGACAGAGGAAACAGAATAAAACCTTTAGTTTCTGACATAATCAATGAAGTTATGTGCGCGTAAATGTGCACAGTGTCTGACTTCCCTGATGAAAAATTACAGTAGACAGCAGCTCTGCTCGCTGCATTTTAGAGAATGTAATTTATATTTCACTTAATGATGTATTATTTCACCCAACCGCAACAAATGTGCTATTAAACTGAAATTCCGGCGTAAATTCATCCCAGACACTTTCAGTTACAGTTTCGACACTTGCACACATCAAATAAGCCATCGAGACAGTTTTTTCGTGTATGAACTTTTAGCAAAGATATCCCGGAGAGTCACTAAGGGCGGACTCACACTGTCCTCCCGGACCGAGACCCGGACTTAAGGGTACTTGTCCCCCCTCCCTCCCCCCCCGCGCCCCAGCCCCAGCCCCGTTTGTACTCACACTGCCTGGGCCTCGGCCAATGCTTCTTGCTGTCCATACGTCATCACGCCGTAACACGTCACACGCATTGATCGCGTGTGTGTGGCTTTGTTTACAAATCTTTCCATAGACCTCGGAGTTTTTGTGCGTCTTGTCGACTGTTTTTGAATATTTTCATCCGACCAAATCTGCAGTAAACACTCCACCCCCGCACCACACCAACGTGAACCTTTCACCGCCATTGTTGTTGTTGTTAAATGTCCGCGCATGGTCCATCCTTCTATTTACATGTCCGAACAGGCGGACATAACGCTACTGCCGTAGGGCTCGTGCTCGTGCACGTGCGCACGCTCGTGCTCGTACATGTGCAAACGGCTCCGCTAAAGCCCACCTCTTTCAAGCGGGCCGTGGACGGTCCGCTGGCCGCAGTTGAGCGCGGAGCGGGTGCACTCACATTACTTAAGGTACTAGACTTTGGCTGAAAAACCGGTTTTGGCCGCGGCCAAAAGGATAGTGTGATCACGCTGTAACAGCCGGGCGTGGCTAACATTGATTGGCTTGGGGCAGTATGATAAAGGCATTAAAACAGCTTTTTTCTAGCAACTTTAGCCAGGCCTTAGTTTTTTATCTGTCTGTTTCCTGTTTTGCCAAAACTAACTCTCATGTCGTTTCAGACTCTCCCCTCTGCTCTGCACTACCTGCTGATTGCATTCACTGGGTCTGTCCCATCCCCCACACTCACCTGCTCCTCATCAGCTAATCAGCCCCTTCAGAGTATATATACCAGGCCATTTCCCTCAGTTCTCTGCCAGATTGTCTAGTCTAGTGTTTGTATGACTCACCTTTTAGATTTTTGGCTACCCCTTTTGCCTGCTCCCAGTGGATTTGTTTGCCACGCTGAGTGATCACCTGGTTTGACCCCTGCTTGAATTAGACTGTCTTTGAACCTGAACTGCTTTATATGTCGTGCTATTGGGTTCTTGTTTGCCATTTTGGGAAACCTGACATTTTTAACCACTAATACTGCTCAAATGAACACCAAACCTCCACAGTAGCATGATAAGAGTCCTTACACATATGTATAACGAAGCATCAATAACGTTGTTTGTGAAACCAGAGTTTATTAAGAGTGTTTTGAAAGACCTACAGGCCCCAGTCAAGCTCCTCTCGTAGTAAAGTCCATTCAGGTGGATTAGCAAATGCAATCCAAAATGAAGGAGCCCATTGATGCTTCGTTTTATGTGTAGGGACTCTTCTCATGCTACTGCAGAGGTTTGGTGCTATTTTGAGCAGTATTAGGGGTTAAAATGCCTTCACTGTACTGCCCAGAGCAAATCAATGTGAGCCACGTCCGGTTGATAGCGACTCTACTGGATTTCTAGGTTAATAGTTCATACACGAAAAAACTTATTTGATGTGTGCAAGTGTTAAAAAAGACCATGGGGTGATTTTGCGCTAGAATGATCTCTGCTGAATCTGCTGATAAACCTTTGTACCCACGGATATAATTGCAATCTGTGCATCACTTCTCAGGAATCTGAGTTCAGATAACAGTTTTAATCAAGAACACTGCATTTGACATTGTAGTTCACGATTAAATTCAATTACAGTAGCGTTCAGTGTCATGCCATCTGAATTGTGTCCTGGAAAAAAAGTGTATTCAATAGATCACTTATGTAATTGGATCTATATGAGCATAAGAAATTGGAATTGCAATACACAGGCTCACATAATGAAATGGACACTCACCTACAATGGAAACAAGTGGTTCAGCAAATAAGACGCTGTCAAATTATCCATTGTTTTTTTCTGAACAACAACTTTTATTGAAGTGATGTGAAGTAGCTTAATCAGTACTTTATGTACAATCAATCAAAAATAGGTTAATATCATTGTCATCACCAAGCTATGATACATATTACCATAGGACAATGTGTGTTTGGACAGCAAAAATGGTGTGAATTTAGACACAATCTCCAAACAGGCGATGGTAATATGGACAACAGCTTACCTTGGTAAACATTTTCCTTTTGCTTCATACAAAGTTTAATGCATGAGATTTCACTAAAGGTGTTTAAATCCAATTTGTCAAGCTAAATGAATGATGTTAAACCAAATCAAAACGGCTTTGTCTTTAATTCTGCATTTTAGATGAATGTATAAAATCAGGGTTGCCATTCTAAAATATAAATTGAAACCTTCAATGATCCTCATGGGATTTGGATGTCGTTTATGGTTCAAAATTCTGGGAAATACGCCCGGTTGACTTCTTTCTGAGAGTGAGATACGAAATACTATACCAAGTTCATGTCAGTGTCTCAAGTACAGAGCTGGAGTCCGCATGTGGTAAGCCTAGCTTAGCATAAACACTGGAATCAGGGGAAACAGTCTGCCTCTGTTCAAAGTGAAGAAATATCTGACAACACGAAATGTGAAAGATTCTCTTACAGCAAACTGATTGTGCAACATAATCTTTGCCATTTCTTACTTGTTGCCGTGAGCCTCTCAATGCTAGCAAGCTAATGAGTAGCTTGTCCGTAGGAGCGTACCTGTCCCCGGGTCCTATGTTCCCCGGATCCTATGTTCACCGTTTTATATGTGAGCGGGGAACATAGGACCGTTTTTCAAAAAAGGGTCAGATGTTCCCTGCTTTTCACAGAAAAGGTCTTATGTTCCCAGGTCTGTCATTTTTTCCACAATCAGTGCCGAATTCCAAGTCAAATACGCCTATGTAGAACGTAACACTACCCCCTTACACCAAACCCTAATCCTGACCCTAACCGTAACCCCTAACCCTAACAAAATGCTGAATTAAGAACATACAACCCTGGGAACATCGGGATGACCCCCCTGTCCATTACCAGGCATTGTGTTTATAAGCAACCTACAGCACTACATTTCTCTTTGTATCTATAGTTTAAAAAAACAAAAAATCGGAATCCTGGAAACTACACAGCTCTACTTCTGTGCAGATATTTTCCGAACCTTTTAAAGACTAAACTTCCCATTTGTTCCTCCACTGCATTACTTTTTCCTTTGTCCTTTTTCCAGCGCATACACAAGCAACACGAGCATACACACCTTTCACCCTCATTTGCATTAAGTTGACAATGTTCAGATGGAAAAATGATTGTCAAGATGATTACATCCTTAAAACTACACATTGTTGCTTTTATGTTTTTCTGCTCGAGTACAAATGAACAAGATGCAACATGTTTCTTAGAGTTGGTGGGTATATTGTTGTAGCTTGGCTAGCTGTTTCCCCCTGCTTCCAGTCTTTATGCTATGCTACGCTAGCCAGGTCCAGTTCTGTACTTGAGGAGGCTGTGGCTCAGAAGTAGAGCGGGTCGTCCTCCATTCAAGAGAGCGGCGGTTCGATCCCCGGTTCATCCGGTCCACATGCCGAAGTCTCCTTGGGCAAGACATTAAACCCAGAATTGCTTCCTGTGCTATGAATGTGCTATGAAGTTGCTGTGTATGTGGTGTGAATGATTAGATTAGATGGTATGTAGATTTCTGTGTGAATGGATGAATGTGACAAGTAGTGTGACAGTGCCTTGAGTAGTCAGAAGACTAGAAAGACAAGTCCATTTACTTAACACACAACTTATATCACTCTTCCCATCTCACTCTCTGAAGGAAAGATATTCCTTCAAGGGCCTTTTATTTAAGGCCTGTCCTCGTTTCTTATCTCAGAAGGTTGCATCAAATGAAAGAGCAACATTTTGGGGCATACTAATAAAAGCAAATGCTGTTTTTAAGCTGGCCTTCAATTGTAAGATTTTACTCTTAATATAATATACATCCCATAAATCCAAGCATTGCTTTTTAAATGGTGCCAGGAGACTTATAGTGTATAATGTACATAACACAATGTAACATCTGTGGTTATATGCACTTAATGGTACACGTGTCACATTGTTTCCCTCTGCTTTCTGAGATGGTAATTTACACTGAAAGTCCTCAGGATACGAGCACAGGATTAAAAACTGTACAAACTGCTGCTGGACATTAACTGTTGAAGAGCTAGAAAAATAATCCAGTGGCCCAGCCTTTCCAGGGGTAGTGTGGTGTCCTCTGTTGGGTAAATAAAGGGAGGCTCATATTCAGTGTACAGAGAACAGGGTGGAGGCATCAAGGGAGTCACCAAAGGTGTGAGTCTGACAGATGTTGAAAAGGCCAGCAGGCTTCTTATCTGTCCATATTGAAACACACACACACACACACACACACACACACACACACACACACACACACACACACACACACACACACACACACACACACACACACACACACACACACACACACACACACACACACACACACACACACACACACACACACACACACACACACACACACACACAAACACACACACACACACACACACACACACACACACACACACACACACACACACACACACACACACACACACACACACACACACACACACACACACACACACTCACACACTCACACACGCGTCTTCAGATTGAAACCTCGTATTCTCTTGTTTCCTGTTAAGAGAATGAGCACATGAGGTGAGGGAGCTGCATATACAGCAGGGGTTGTCAAACGTTTTCCCTAACCTCAGCATGATACACCAATATCATATCACAGGTTACAGAAAAGACAAAAACTGTGTGACCATATCTGTGATTTTCATATGAATTTTTTTTCCAATTTCTTCAGGTTTTGCTATACAGTAAATGCTAAAGTAGAAATGTTTTCCAGTAAATTAACACATTCAAATTCAAATTAAGGGATAATTTATTAGTCCATCTCTCAATCAATAGCACAGAAGCACAAGATAAGAAAAATTGCCAGACTTATCCTTTACACCCATGACCCTTTACGAGTTTACTTGCAGTAAGGCAATGCATCGAATGTGTACTGTTTCTCCTGTCTCAGTGTTCAGAATTCAGGACTAACTCACCTCATTGTTCTTCAGGATTGCCAGCATGGAAGAAGAAAAAAAAGAATTCAAGAACTCAACACAAAGAAAGAAAATCATCAGTTGGAGTGATGCTGTATCTTATTAATGATTATATATAGTATATATATAATCCAAGCGCATTTAATACTATACTTACTATATTGGTAGAGCCCAGTATTGGTAGTTAAATCCCAATTCTTAATTATAGTAAAGCTTGCTATACAAATAGCACTACAAATACATTACTTGGAGCATGACAAGATGGATATTCGTGTGACATGTGAAGCTGCGAACCTGCGATTCTCACATGATCTTATGTTATTTCAAGAATTCTGCTGCTGTGCAAAGTAAGCTGTCAATGCCAGTCTTTTAACTTTATCTTTTGGGAACCTAGAAATAAGTTAATCTGAACAACTCTATGCAGCTCTGCCATGAAACACATTTTTCAGCCCCATACTAGAGTTTTTAACATTTTTTTCAATACTTTGAACAATTTTCCTAAACTCTTAACGCATCAACACACCTACAACACACAATAAAACAGTGAATTTCATGCTCAAAATCACACATTTTAAACTAAACTCCAGCACTAACACACACACACACACACACACACACACACACACACACACACACACACACACACACACACACACACACACACACACACACACACACACACACACACACACACACACACACACACACACACACACACACACAATTAGCAACAGGAAATTACTGCAAGATAACATACATACTGTATGCAATACAGCTGCCACCATTTACTGTATAATGTGAAAATAACTAATATTAAAAACAGAAAAAAACACAGAAGAATAAAAAAAGTAAAGTCCTCTTCTAATCAATAACATGTTCTGATCCAAATCACACCTGATATCTTCTCTGCAAACTGTGAGTGATCCATCTACATCAATTCAATCAGTTGTTTCTCAGTAGCAAAAGATACTGGGGAACTATTTGTGTTTCACTCTACAATATGAACAGCTGATCACTTTGACTTTAGCCATAAGTAAGCTATTTTGTAGCTCCGGAGAAGCTACGCCAGAGCCAAGACATAAGCACAAATTTCACTGACTCGGTTGTGATTGGCCAGTAAGCCCAGTCAATGAGCACACACCACAGAGTGGGCCGCTAAGCCACTAAAAAACTTTTAAGAAAGTGCTGGAGTTTTCCAGCTGTTTTGTTTTAGTGGGGGCCCTTGAGAGGGCAGGGCTGTTTCAACTGAAAAAGGGAAAACAGCACTGATCAAGCAAAAGAATGCCAACCATTTTCATTGTCCGACATGTTGACTCACCGTTGTCTCATAAACTGAGTTGTCAAATGTAGATTCTCTTGTGATGTTTTCATATGGTAAGTTGGAGGACAGGGAGAGCTTAAGTGGCTTCCTCTGAGCCCTGGAAGCACACACAGATAATACATTTATGAGGGAAAAGTATGTTTTAAAGTACTTTATAGGAAGTAAATATCATCCTGGAATAATGGCAACAACATTAATGTAGCATATACACCTCTTCACTAAGACGACAAATAATTATACATTTGGAACTCTATTTGCTGTCTGATCATATAGCATGTTCTGGTTGGGTCACACTTTGGTCATCTATTTTTCTTCGTTATGTGCTGAAATCCTCAATTCTAATCCTGTGACAGCTATTTTTAAAATACTGTTGACTAAAAATAGTTGCATTTGCCTTTCATTTAGCTCATTCCATTCAGATGGAAGCTGTCAAACTCTTCTTTTTTTTTTTTTAAAAGATTATTTTTTGGCAGTTTTCAAACCTTAAATATATAGGACAGACAGGAAATGGGGTGAGAGAGGGGGGGAGGGGGCACGCAGCAAAGGGCTGCAGGTTGGAGTCAAACCCGCCGCCGCTGCCTCGAGGACCTTCAGCCTCTTTACATGGGGCGACTGCTCTAACCGCTCAGCCGCCAGCAGCCCCTTAAACCCATCTTTTATCCAAAAGATCAGAAAATAATGTACAAAAATCCCATGCATCATGCTCAGGAGACCCAAGAGACCTTCAGTAAAATGTTTCTCTGAAGGGGGGGGGGGCTGTAGTGCTACATTGCTTAAACTGTGTACTTTTATTACCCTTTGACATACTTCTGCACGCGCTTTAACAAGTCCAGTGCTAATAAGAAGAGGTGTAGGGCAGCTGTGGTGGAGGTGTTGTGGAGGTGAATAGTATAATGAAGGATCATTGAAGACATTATATACATGTATCACTAGACAGCATATAAAGATTGATGCCTTGACCGCACTCTGAAAGTGAAGTCAAAGCATCTTGATTGGCTCCTGGTGGCTAGCTGCAGCATAGGTAATCAACCTGGCCCCCTCTGTGTAAGTGGATGGAAAATACATTTTTCCAAAAATTGTCCAAAATAGTCAGTTTTTTAAACAATTCCAAAAATAATGCCTTCAATGCAACCGAAAAACACATGTTGCAGTGCAGTGTTAACATTTCAGCTCAGTATGTGAGTCTTTACGGTGTTTTGCTGTCAGTTACGGCATCTTTTCTCTTTTCCTCCCCTAATGCTCGGTTGCTGTGTGGCAGCTGAGAGCAGCTGCAGGACAGTCGCTTACTTGTTGCTCTGTTACCAACATTTGTTGCTCTGTTTTAACAGTGTAGGCTTAAAAGACGTGCTTGTTGGCTGAAATTAAATGCAGCGTTTGGAACAATTACCAGTAATTAGCCATAGGGCAATAGTCAACTTCACCGATTATGATGACAATTATGTTTTGATTCAAATATCAAATGGTTTTCTTCAGTATCACAATGTTTGGCACTGGCAGCAATGCAACAAGAAAGAAGAAGAATATGACGACATAATTTCTGCGTCATGAGGTCAGTCTTTTTTGGAGCGGATCCAGTCAACACAGTAGTTGACGAAAAAGGCCTCTGCACCAGGGCCCGGCTTGGTTGCAGCAGAGTCCGATTTAGTTAAGTTCCCAAAGACCCAAGGCTTCGAAAGTATGGGAGTACTTTAAACCAAAAGCACAAAACAAGTCACGTTATAACTTAGAGGTCTATTTGCTTTAACTGTGGCAGACTGGTGTTGTTTTCAGGACATTTAATGAAGATAAACATCCTCTACTTCTGCACATAATTACTCTTGATTAATTAGTCTTGAGGCCGCATTCAGTGATTTTCATCAAAAATTCTCTTTATTAAAGATACCACATTTCAGGCAGCGAAATGGTATACACCTCCTGTCTCCTTACTGGGCGAAGCCTCCTTTGATAGTGTAGTGAATTATTATTATAGTGAATCTCATTTTATTTTGGCTATATGCGGTTAAATGACCTACACAACAAGCTATTGTATTTTCTTGTTTAGGTATTTTGGCTACATGTTAGCCAAGTTTGGCTAGTAAGTGTAGCACACAGTATCATTAGTATTCATTTGGAGTTTTGCTTCTATGCACTTGTCTAGTATTCTTTATCCTTTGGGCTCTGTATTGGTTACCAACAACTCTTTATCAGCTGAATGCTCCACTATGTTCACTAGCTAATCACTAACTAAAATTGATATGTCAGAGTAAGTATAAAGGAGAAGCTAAAAGCCCAAATTTATTCATGTAAAAATGTTTTTCCCTTCTCCACTAATCATTTGAACCTACTTTGAGAAGTAGAGGTATATCCCGATGATCAAGATGAGGAGTAGGATGACGGGGATGAAGACAGCAAATGCTACTTGGGCCCCCTCAATTTTTAGGTTTGCAGTAGACACTGTTGGAGAAAGAAAGATGACATTTAAAAACATTATTTACTGACTGGTCAAATGTTTTGTTTAGAATTAACTCTACCGTATGTGCCTATCATCCCCAAAGCAACTGGACTTGGTTATTTGTCTAGGAAGACGTTTCACCTCTCATCCAAGAGGCTTCATCCGTTCATGTATGCAACTGACCAGGCTGGGACTGGTCCAACTACCTGGTGTGGAGATCCAGGTATTTAACCTTTCACAAGGCCAATGATGTCACTGGAACCTTTTGTGCTCCAAGTGCCAACGACTGACTGAAAAGATCCTAGACAAATAACCTAGTCCAGTTGCTTTTGACTGAAATTTCTTTGGGGATAACGATGACCTGGACAAATGAGAACATTCACAGGCTTATGTGCTTATCATATCAACTCTCAGCAGAAGTGAACTCATTAGAAACCAATTAGCTAATTTCTGAATACTTCTAATATTGTCAGCACAAATCCATTAGAATCTTCTATGCTCATGAAGACTCAAGGTGTGAGGTAAATTAACTTACCATCTGATCTATGCTCATCATACTCCGCCGGGTGGGCTGAGGAGAATAAGTAGCAATGTTAACCATGGGAAAAAGCCCTTAATCAATAACAAACACATGAAAAGAAAGTTAGTATGCAGTTATCAGCTCAATTGGCTCTAATTTATACTGACATGTTTTTTCCATGGATGAAAATGCAACAAACTTCTTCCCCTTGACGTGCTGAATGACATGCTGACAGTAATGTGCCATTGTAATCATAGGAGTTAAAGGTTTTCTCAGCGAATATGGAGTTATATTTGTGCCTCAAACCAAAGCTCACAATGGGACATTTTGAAAAAAATGTTTTGTAAACACACAAAATATATGTTGAAGTGAAATAATTATCATGCAAAGGGTTTAATTTCAGCAGTTTTGGTGTTATGATCCTTGATTACATTTCATATGTACATTCGCAGGTTATTGGCTTACAGCCTAGCTAACAGCTACAAGCTAACCTCTCTGCCATATATGCAGGAGCTAACTTGATGTTTAAGTTACACAGACAAAGCATTCTAATTAGTAATGTAGCTCCTTTATATAGATATTGCTACTTGCTCATGGAGTAATTGTTGTGTCTCTGTAAATCATCGACCTGTCGGGTGTGATCTTGACTTACTATATATGTATAAGTGTATTGATTTTGTTATGATTTGGCACTGAAAATAACATAGAATTGAATTCATAAAAACAACTTTAATTGTGCTTCTAATGTATTATTAAAGGTTGAATATGTATAATCTTTATTAAAAGCTATATTTTTAAAAATAATAATGCACCCACGGGGCGTTTTGAAGGGTATAGAATGAAAGTATAGCTTTTCCATAAAAACATATATTTAGTCTGAATTAATACTTGAATTTCTTTTTGGCAGGTTTGACAATTACTTTCTGTCACATTCTGTTTCCATTGTTCCAGCCAATAGTGTTGGGCATTGTGTGTTGCCAGGGTTGTTGTTGGGTGCAGCTACTGTAGGCTGGCACTGGGTGAAATGGAGTTTGCCAATCCTGCAGCTGCTTCGGAGCCTCAGTGAAGGCGGGCAAAAACCACAGTCAATATAGGTCAAGCATTCACTCACGGACTGAGAGAAAGGAGTTCAACAGCATTGAAACACACGTCCAAATGGCTACGTTTCTCCTTGATCGCTAACATCACTTTCATTTTTACTTAGCTGGAACGACTAACACTAAAGGCTAACGCTAACTGTCAGTCAAACTCCTCTAATACTTGTTTTTATGGTGTGATTTTCTGGAGGGGATGGGTTCAAACAGGCTCAAACAGACTGGTCTGACCAACCTGGCAACCCGACTGCTGGAATTATTTTTTGTTGTTGCGACTACAATCTTGAGACCTTAGATGGCGGTGTTCTGCTTATTCTCCATATTCAACAAAAGCATGATTGCAAATAGTATGAGCATTAGAATGGAAGGCGGTCCTGACGTCAATTTTATATGCGACTGTTCCCTGCGGCGGACATTTAAAAAAAAAAATGCCACCTAGAATTTGCAGTGGTCTAATGCTGAGGAGGAATGTTTACTGCAGATTTGCTCAAATGAAAATATTTAAAAGCAGTCGGACAAAACACACAATCTTTCTTCTTTAAAAGAACACCAAAGCGTTACGGGTTGGTTTCAATGTGAGTGGTTGAAGTAGCACGTCAATAAAGATGACGGACAAGCGGTTTATCCGATCATATGAAGGATTTTTGATAAGGCCCAGCTTCCTGAAATCGCTTCCCAGTTGAGCAATCCCAGATAGTGTCCTGAAAAGTTATGGCCAGTTCTGTGATTCAGGAAGACTGAGGTCAGATCCTTTATTCAAACCAGGACTTGCAGGGCAACAGGGGAAAGCTGTGGGATTTCTTGCTGTTTCTATAGACATAGTAGCAACAATCGGAGCTAAATCTGCAGGTGAAGAGAGGAGCTTCTCCTGTTTAAAGCGGCTCAAGTCTACACCCGCAACAAGGCCAAGGCCGTTTAAGCAGCCTAGCTCTGCTGGCCATTAAGAGGGCACTGGTCAAGTTCCCGGAAAAGACGCCTAGTTGGTACGACAAGGTCAGAGATAATTTTCTTGAAAAGGAACAAAGGGTAGAATTTACATATAAATAAACAAAAATGTATGATGTAGGCCGGAAAAATTAGCTTCCCCTCCTTGAAAGACCAGCAGTCGCCACTGGTATGCGGGTACGTCCGAAAGCCGAAAGCACGGGAGGGGGGTTCACTAACTGTCCACCCAAAAGGCCAGAGGCTCGGGTCTTGAGTAGGGCTTGGCGCTCATAAGTAATTATGGCAGAGACATCTCAGCAACAAAAACAGAGAAAAAGAGCAGTAGCAAATAATATACTGAGCAAGCGAAACAGGCGAGACAGACGACTAGCTGACCCAGGCGCCATCTTGCATTCACATGGTGATTGATCCTTAAGTGGTGATTGATTGACCTCTGAAACTGTTGCTCTGAGATCGCCGTCTTCACCAGGATAGAAGCAACGAATAGATTTTATCTATAAATAATCTACAGATTGATGAGTCAGAAACTATTTTTGACTTTATATTGAATTGATAAGTGTGGTTGAAGTGATGCTGACTGTAAACCATTTGCCTTCAGTGTGTGTTTCATTGTTGGTAAGTGACCCACATTTGGCCGATTAAATAATAAAATAATTAAGGATAAAGATGGTTGCATTATGGTGCTCGACACAGGCTACTGGTGCTTTGTCTATATTTATGTTGTGAATTATCTTTTAATTGCTCATTTACAATTATTTTATGCACGACTGCAATTTCTCTGCAAAATCTAATTTGTATTCTTCCAAAAAATATTTTTTCTGCTCAAATTGTCCCATTAGAAATGAGGCACAAATAAGACCATAAGTAAGTGTCACTCAATTACTTTGGGGATGAGCAGCAACCGGGCTGTGAATCCTCAGAGGAATCTCTACTAAAAGCATTCGACAAACAGACACAACTTCACCAGCACCCTGCAAGGTATCTTCTCCAGTGTGGATGTTGTGTGTGTTTTGATCAGGGTGCAGGCTAAAAACTAAAGGCCACTCTTGTTTTTCAGCCTCAAGGGTGGAACAACCTTCTTCAAAGTGCAACAAGTGTCAGAACAACAATATTCCGGAGCCATTTAAGAAAAGAAAAAAACAACCCTTCTCCTCTCAGACCCTCAATGTGACTGATGTTTTTTTCCTGATTTTTTTTTAGTCATGCTTAGTCTTCTTTGTTTAGCTTGTTTCATTTTTTGTGACATTGTCTTTCAAACGGTCAAAGTCTTCTGGTGGAGGCACTCAATAATGGAGAGGATTTGAAGGTCAATGTGCAGTTCCTGGACACATATACTGTATATCTACACATCTAACATCCACATAGTTCACTATACAATGATTTGCTTGATATCAAGTGAAACTGATCTAAAATTTAGAATCTGTGTGATAGTATTACAGTTCAGAAAAGAGGAACAGGAAATATAATGTCTTTTGTGTTAGGTCCACTGCAGCAGTTAATTCTACTCTGAGAGTATGGCCCTTAATAAAACATGAAATAAAATAAATGGGCTATTGGAAAAAGTTGACAGCAAGAAGTGCACTGATGTGCATCAACAGTCTGATTGCAACTGGCAGTGTGACGGGACAGCTGAGGACAAAGACACTCACTAAAATGAAATGTTCATTCTGAATGCAATGAGCCAAGACCATAGCCTGCGACTGACCCAGGGCCCCAGGACCCAACAACGTAAAGCAGGTTCATCTGCATCATGCATTTAACAGTACACACCCCTAATCTGCTTCTAGATGTGTTTTTAATTCCCATTGTCTTATTATACTGCACCACATATTACAATTAATAAATTAATCAACTAAAAATATAAAATATAAAATGCACCATTGAAACTCAAATATAACAAGATGTTTCATTTTTGTTCATTTAAAAGTCAATTTAATTTCAAACTTTTCTTTTTCAAAAAGTTAATCTTTAAAGTATATTTTAGTTTCCATTCTTTCTCAAAGAGTAGATTTAGTAAGAAATCATGTTTTTTTTTTAAATGTTTTATTTTCAGTTTTATATATGCAATCTATACAAAGAAGTTAGTATACCAACAGTATAGTGACTTAACAAAGGCGAAAAAGGCAAAGTATAACCCCCCACTAAAAAAAAAACAGGAAGAAGGTCAGTGTGCAAGGTCAATACAGAAGACTACATTAAGTATTTGGAGTAAGAGATGTACCGATATGGCTGCCAAATTTTCAAAGAAGTGTTTTCCGACACAAATAGTGATTTTTCCATTGAAAGGAGGCTATTCATCTCAAGAAACCACCTGTCAATAAGAAGAGGGGGGTCAGATTTCCATGACACTGCAATGCACTTCTTAGCTACACATAGAGCAATTTCAATGAATTTGAGTTGTGCATTGGTTAGAGAACGGCGAATACTTGTGAAGTTAATAAATAAACAAAGTTCAGGGTCCACAGGAACTTTAACTGCTGTGATCCTGGTTAAGGTGGAGCTGATATCCCCCAAAAGGCCTAACTTTCATACACAGCCAGGTACAATGCAAAAAGGAACCAACTTCAGTGTCACCTCTAAAGCAGCCCAAGACCCCCCTTCCTGCGCCTCTGGGGGATAAAGGGTCACCGGCAGAGGTGTCTCGCTTCCCTTCTCAACTCTCCGGTGCGTCTCCTGACCTCTCTATTCTGCACTGTCTTCCGTTGTTTTTCTTTTGTTTCCTTTGTTCTGCAGCGGCTAGACTTTACGCCTCGTGAAGAAACGTTTTTAACTACAAAGTATAATTTTCCTTTGTTCAACTTCGTTGCTCAAGAGTTCGCAAGAAACGTTACTTAATATTTCGTTTTCTTACTAAAGTTTTTTCGTTTATTAATCTATTTTTATCGCCCGACTTTATAAGTCTTATACGATACGTTTTTATCTTTTTATAATTATATTAAAACCCCTCGTGCTGATCTTTGTAACATTGTCCGGCAGGCAAGGTACATTGAATTCCAGCTCAATAGAATCGGTCAGAACATCTTTCTGACCACCAACGACAGCCAGAGCCAAGCCACCTGAAGGGCCGGAATCCAAGCCGGGACGTGAAGCAGCAAGAAGTCCCGCTGATCCAACTGCGCCAGTCAGACAGTCGACCCAGTCCACAGACCACAAGTCCGCCAAACACCAGTGGAACATCATAGTGGAATCTGATTTGTCACGTCTTGCGTATAGTTGACTAACTGTCAAATCAGTTTTATTTGCTCATAAAAAAAAAACTCTGATGGGTGGTGAGCCATGGACAGGAAGCAGAGAGCGGTGGGTGCACGTGAATCCAGCGCTGCGCGGCCATGCGTGTCAGGCAGAGGGTTACTGAGAGATGTGATTCTGATATCTGATAGGCGCATCTTATTAAAAGTATTTGTTGTTAGAACATAATTGTGTATTGCTTGTATCTTTCTTTGACAATAGCTGACGGTATATTTAGAATTGTAGTTTCACTTTCACGGCGCTGTGTCAGACTGTGTCGGATTGAAAGTCTATAATGAAAAACAACAAATAGGCAAATATTCAAATGAAATGATGCTGATGATTAAACAGTAGCAGACTGATATATTTCTGATGGCCAGGTAGATTTAAAGCCCAGCCAAGATGGGCTCTGATGGTGCCGGATCCTGGATCAGTACAACTTAGTCTACGAGGGGGAGGGGGTTATTTCTGCACACTAAGGAGACAGATTAAAAGCACATGAGTTATTTTCACATTTTTAACAACAGTATTTATTAATAGGCTTATATTTATACCCAAAAAGGCTATTTATCAAGGTTTATTGGGAGAAACCAAGCCTCTATGTGCAAGATCATACATTCAGCACCCCCCAGAGCCAGAATGGAATAATCCATTGTTACATAACCACATTTTGCGCATTTTAGTCGACTATTCGGGGCCACCCCTAAAATGAATAATATTAAAGACCCTACATAGGTTATAAGCTGAGGAGCGCTTTTAAATAAAGCCACACTGGTCTGGATTTATCAGTTGTGGCAGGTATTGGCCAAGTCTATTAGCCTGGGCCTTAGAAATGAATTTATAATCTGTATTTAACAATGAAATTGACCGGTGTAAAGAGCATTTCAATGGATCTCTATTTGTTTTTGTAAATTACAATAATTTTGGCTGTGGAGAATGATTTAGGCAGTGTATGAGTTGTAGAGGCAAAGTTGATGACATCCACGAGAAGTTGGAGGAGTAAATCCTTAAATTCCCTGTAAAATTCTGGAGGAAACCCATCTTCTCCTGGAGATTTGTTTGCTTTTAATGAGCCCTGAGCTTTTTCAATTTATTTTTGATCAAGATTATTTTGGTTTTCCTGGCCAAGCTTGGGCAGTTCAATCATGGACACAAATTCACCAATGTCACTAGGCTCCTACTCTGGCAAAGAGAATTCCTTCAAAAACAAAAGTGAAACTTAAAAATGTGCTTGCAGCGACCCAGTAACAGGCTGTGTGTGAATCGTTGGCATGGAGACAAGTCCAGATAGATAAGTCCAATCAAAACACATACTGAAGAAATAACAGTTCAGGGGCCACAAATAGGTGGCCAGGGGGCGAATATTCCGGTGTTTCTGATGTGTACAAATGTGTGTAAAACTGTTTGAATGCAGCATTAATCTCTGTTGGGGTACACTGTATGATACGGAACCCGTTTCAGTTTGGATTGAATTAATCGCCCTAGAGCTTTCTTCCTTTCTCAGTTGCCAAGACAGACTTTTGTGCGCCCTCTCGCCCAATTCATACTACCTTTGCTTGCTTCTCAGAAAGTTCCTTTCAATTGTATAAGTATGCAGAGTATTGTATATAAGCTTTTTATGTACCAATAACTTGTACTTCTTTAGACCTTGTTTATTGAAACTCCCTTTCCAATTTCAAAATGTCTGCTTCCAATTCTTCTATTTCTGCCAAGTATTTCTTTTTGATACCTTTGGTATAAGAGATTATTTGTAAAAAAGCTTTTAGTGTGTCCCATAATATAAAACTATTGGGGGAAGAAGCACAGTTTGTCTCTCTGTTCTAGATAAGTACTCAGATTCCAACACTCTCTGAATCTGCTGTGTTGACAACAAGAAGAGATCAACCCGAGTAAAAGAGTTGTGGCGTCCAGAATAGAAAGAATAATCTCAGGTTCAAGGGTGCATTTGTCTCCACACATCAGCTAAATTGAATTCCTACATGAATTCTATGGTCATTTTGCCTGCTCTAGATTTTGATACTGAGCTGACTTATCCAAAACAGGATCCAGGCAGAAATTAAAGTCACCTCCTACATTAATGTTTTGCCGTCCTCCTGACACCCTCATGAATATGTCTTGAACACATCACTCATCGTCATAATTGGGTGCAGTTCAGGGTTCTGAGTAAATCTGACAATTTGCTAAAACGTTTTTCCCAAATGTATCAATAACGGTTTCTCCAACTGCTAAAAAAAATGCCCCACTTAGTATAGATACAGTAGATAGTTAATGCAATCAAAAGCAAACCCTCGAACACTCATCTTTTTAAAGCTCTGTGTGAATAAATGGGAAACAAACACACAAAAGTTCTTTTTCACACTGAAGTTTGCTGGCTGGCACATACAGAAATCCTCACCTGTCTATGGACTGTATGATAGAATTAGTGTTTTTTCAAATGCTCGCAGAACTGGCATACCTAGCTGATGTTTTTAGCACTCTAAACACTTTGAATATAGATCTGCAAGGAAAAGCTGTCATTCTCTTCAATGTCCAGGACAACGTTAAAGCTGCACGCCAAACATGCAATTATAGTTTGCCTGTCTTGATCGCCAGGAATTTGACTATTTCCCGATGCTCACAGATTTTCTTCTCGCTCCTGAAAAGGAATTAGATGACGGCACATCTGCAAGGCCTTTGGGAAGATAGTGTATTTCCCAGCATTACATGCAGGCTTTGAGTGGATCAGAAATTCATTTGGGGAAAAAGAAGACATTGAAAATGTCAGCAAGTGTCCACATTCCACTGGAACATATCTCAGCAAAAGCAACACCATTCTTCCTATTAAGATGGCAACAGAGGAAATGAGTGAGTAAACTGTAATTTAATTTCACTGTAATTTGCAATATAATATAGACACATGATAGCTTTTGTTTTTGGGGAGCCAGGTTCCTGATTTTTATTAATTATTATTATAATTATTAGTGGTCCTTGGTCTGAAAAAGTTTGAGAATCGCTGCATTTACAATATGGAAGCAAAGAAAGGCCATAATGATTTGAATCTTATCAATCTGATGTTACAACATATATGGGCTATATTTTATAAGGTACGAGAAGTCTTTATTGATCCCAGAGGGAGAATTCAAACTTTGCAGCAGCACCAAGACAGAATTAAGTACAGATAAATATATAAAGAGAAGTAAAATAAAAATAAGAATAAATGAAATGTGAGGTATACAACTAGTATAAAAATGCTGGCTGTTCAGAGTGATAACAGTCTGTGGTTTCAACAACTGTTGCACACTCTGATGGCAGTGGGTAAAATGTGTAGTGAGTTGTGATCCGGCAGGGCATGATATGTTATTGAGGGGGCTGGGAGTTCTGATGCAACGCCATCAACCATCAATGGGCCTGTTTTCACATGGTTTTAACGTCTGTCCTTTCTGTCACAAGTGGATTAGGCTATAAAAGTTTTGATCAAATGTTTTCATGTATTTTAAGGAGCAGACCTTTAAGGACCCTTGGATCTTATATGATTCAAGCTGTACTGGCATTGTAGTAAAGCCATGAGGCTGCAGTCCCTTACCTTTGCAGACAGGTGGTAGCCCACTCCACTGGGATGGGTGTCCCGGGACACAGTGGAGAATAGGCTCACCCAGCAGCTGGTGGCCGGTCAGACAGGAGTAGTGAAGGGTCTCTCCAGCCTCAAAATGGAGCTTGTTGGAGCTGGGGATCCCATAGGTAGGTGTTCCTGGATGACTGCATGGCTCGAAATTCTCAGCTGAAGTTAAAGGGGAGGAAATTGAAATCAGATATGATAGTGTCTTGACAATATTCGTTTTGATTGGGGGTCTATTTGGATGGCTCCATAGCTCAGTCCATAGATGACATGGCTGGGAACCGTAGGGTCGCTGGTTCAAGTCCCTGTCTGGACCATGTATGGAGCATGGACTGGTGGCTGGAGAGGTGCCAGTTCATCTCCTGGGCACTGCCGAGGTGCTGTTGAGCAGGCACCGAACCCCCAACTGCTCGGGGCGCTGGTCACTGGCAGCCCCCGCTTTAACATCTCTCCTTAATTGCATGTATAGGTCCTGTTTATGCATGTGTGTATTTCGGGCCTGTGTGTGTAACATGTATAATAATAAGAGTGAAAAAATTCAATTTCCCCGTGCGGGATAAATAAAGTAATTCTTCTTCTTCTAACAGCATCTCTTTAAAGACAAACATTTCCACTAATAATAAATAAATATCTGTCTAATATCTAATATTTGTCACATTGTCATGAAATGAATGAGCACATTAACGCTTCATAGAGGATAAATATTTATGGAGGACCTCAAGGGACATGGGGATTGAAATAGAGCATTTCTTTATTTAATATGTAATTGTTCATTACAAACAGGAATTAATAAATTGGTTTTCAAATCCATTTATTAAACCATTATGAAATAGAGGAACCAAAGAAAAGAGTTTCCAAATTAATCTTTAAAACATAAATAAATACATCATTATGAATGACTTCTAGGCTGGAATATTGCAACTCCTTATTATCAAGCTGCTCCAATAAGTCTGTTAAAAGCCTCCAGTTGGTCCAAAATGCTGCAGCTCGTGTACTGACTAAAACAAACCGAAGAGAACATATTTCTCCAAGGCACTTGGGGGGCCTTGTGCTTGTGGGGTAAAACAATTCAAATTAGCATGGGCTCAAGCTCTCTGATTGGCTCTCTCCACCTAGTCCCACCCTACTGTAATTGGCTTAAACTGCTGTGTTGTAATTGGTGGAATGCTGTGACTGTGTGCTGTGAGTGGCTGGCTAGTTAAAGTATCTTGCTAATTCCTCCTCATACTATGGATATATAAACATAATAATCTATGATTCCACCATGATATCATGCTGCACTGGTTAGTTTATGATTCAAAGTGAGGTATAAAGTCTGAGTCAGTCAAAGTGAAACTTGGCTCCAAGGAAGCGGATTGTGTCTGCTGCCCCAGACTCAACAACCTCTACGTCACACAGTGTGTAATAAATACAGTTAGAGCACACCACAAGTAGCCAACTTACCCACTACCACTCACAATAATAAAGACTTAATGTAATTTCTAGACAAACTTAAATCCCACAAAGTTGTGTTATATTAACTGAATGTCTCTGGACTGATGGTATTCCACGCACACTTGTGTGTAACTATTAGTCAATCCAAACGCTATGAAATGAGAGTTAACAATCATGTCTATTTTTGGTTATTATTATTGTGAATGATAGTGGGTAAGTTGAATATGTAGAATCTTTATTTAAAGCTATATTTTATTAAAAGAAAATACACCCACGGGGCGTTTTGAGGGGTACAGAATTAAAGCTTTGCTTTTACATTCAGAAATATATTTAGTCCGAATTAATATTTAAAAAAATGTTTGACAGGTTTGACAATGACTTTCTGTTACGTTCTGTTTACATTGTACCAGCCAATACCGTGGGGAATTGTGGGTTGCCAGGGTTGTCTGTTTTTTGGCTACAGAAACAAGGAATCATTTTGAGTTGAGAGCTAGCTTGCTAATCGATTACACATCACTCAAAGAAAGACTTCCAGTTGAAGACTGGCTAATGTTAAATACTGTTGTAAAATTAATTGATTAGTCCAAATTAGTTGTTACCCTTCATAACTTGACACGCTTGGCAACGAACCTGGCAACCCGAGTGATGGAACTATGTTTTGTATTTGTGACTTCCATCTTGAGACACTTTATGGCGATGCTCTGATCATTCTCCATATTCAATCTTTAACTGTGTTATATGTGATCGATGATATTATGATTTTTCCACTGTGATGTAGAGTTTTTTGTATTTGTCTCCGGCAGTGTGATTTGTGTGTTTGCTGTATTTGTTTGGTCAATAACTTTGTAGGTTAATATAAATCTGAAAAATTTGCCCAATATGTTTACACCAAAGGTGGCGTGTTGCCGGTGATAAGGGCTAGTTGATGCAAGAAAAAAAAGTATAGAATATGCAGATTGTACATTGTAAATCTATATGGCATTGGCTCAGCTTTTCAATGCATCTAGGTTGTATGATGGTGAAGAGTTTGCATGGCTTAACGTTGCTTTAGAAGGAATCAGTAGAGACTATAGGATACCCACACTCACCAGACAACAAATGCTTTTTTTTGTGATGAAGACGGCTAATATCTCCATGCTTTTCTGCTGAGAGCACAATGAATGTCCCAGCAATACGTTTATATCGGAAGGTTTGGTTTGACACCAACAAATGAATGAGAATGAGATGAGAGTTTTTTCCTGGTTAGTCCGGGTAAGCTGGATGACAACTGATCCTATGATTTGTGTTTAGGAAATATTTTGTCACTGTGCAACAGAAAGAACTTTGTAGCAGCCTTCAAATTACGAGACTATCAATAAAGAACTTCATGTGTCTATGAATGAGTTATGAGTTATCATATTTTGGAAATTATTAATTATTAAATCTGCTACTATTCCCCCTACACAGCTAAACCGTACACAAAAAAGCATTTCTGAATACATTTTAACAAGAAAAAGTCAATACAGTAACAAAATATTGAGTCATATTTGATCAGCACTGTCTGGTTTGACAGTTTGATCTGAGTTCTGAACGGACCTGCAGACTGGACGGTGACGCTGTCAGTCATTGTCTTCTTTTTAGTCTGTAGCAGATCCGTACTATACGTTGAGATATGAGTTATTTAAATACTGTGTAAACAGTCAGAATGTGACCTAAATGTCAATTTTAAACATGTCACAAGTCTTGCACCTGCAATATCACAGAATCTTGCTATGCAACTTCATTATTAAATTGAATTGTGCCCCATAGTGCAACAGTGATCAATAAGGAAGTAAACTAAATAATGTTATGTGTCCTTGAGTTGAGAATTTAAAATTAGGTAGGTTGAAGGAAAATTGCATTAGCAATGAAAGTATGTTGTGATATCTGAGAAACTGTTCCACTTTCACATTGTGACACTTCATTCTCTGCAGTATTTGATCCTGAAGATTTTTTTTTTTACATAATAATTGTCTTTTGTTCATAATCTCCATCTCATGCATAAGAATGACCTGCCTTGCCTTTTTTCAAAGTAATTTCCGTTGTCCAGTTAAATTAATTATTAGTCAGTGTCATCAAACAATATGTCTCCACCTAGAAGGAAGGTGATGCAGAGTATGACACATTCATGCAAATGAGGTTAATGCCTTTAAGACTGTTTGAAGAGGAAATTATATTTTGCCAGCTTCATCAGAACCAAAGGAGTGGCAGGAGGGCATGACACTGAAGTTAGCTGGTACATTCAAATCATAAAAACCTATTTCCATCACAATGACTTACTAGAATGGCACTCTGACAGTGCAGACCTCTGCAAAGGCATGCCCTATGTCACAATGTTAAAGGTCGAATATGGAGAATGAGCAGAACACCGCCATCGATTGTCTCAAGATCGTAGTCGCAACAATAAAAATATAATTCAAGCAGTCAGGTTGCCATGTTTATTGCCCAGTAACCTACAGGAGAGCGGAGTCTATTTGAGCCTGTTTGAACCCATCGCCTCTGGCAAATTGCATCATAAAAACAAGTATTGAATAAATAAATGTAATGAATAAATAATTCCAAAGCCTCTGTCTGATAGTAGTAGGGACAGTTGTCTCAAATCTCAATGTGAAAGAGTTGTGCCTTTAAGCCGCAGTGTATGTAGTCACAGAGCCGCAGCAGAGCTAAACAGACCTCTGCTTGAAAGGGACAGTCGCAGGGTGGCGCAACATGCAGAGGTGATGCGCAAGTCTACCACAAGTGTCAAAAAGTGACAAAGCAGCTTTCACAGTAGCCTTAATTATTGATCATTTAAAGGGATATTGATTTGAATTCATTTTGGTGTGACTAGGTAGGCCTTGAGAAACTCTTAACTCGTACGTACGCAGGCATCTAGGCAGCTTCTGGTTCCATTTGGGGCCTGAGGACCCTCGATTGAAGCAGGTGAGCAGGCTGTTTCCAGACAGTGCGAAGCCCTTGTTGCAGATGTACTGGATGGTCGAAGCCACAGTGAAATGAGGACCTGACAGCACCCTCCTGCTGTTCTCCACCTTTCCAGGATCAGCACAAGACACCACTGGACAGACAGACAAAGAAAGAAGGTTGTTTATTGTCAACCAATATTTCAGGTTCCTTTTGTCTCACCCACTTAAATAGCTGGCTATTTAAAGCTAGACAGCTGGAGTGAAGATATTGGTTTGTGAAACTAGACAATCTAAGAAAGCCATTGTTGCCATTGTGCATTGTCACTGCTATGTTGTCCCAAAGGAGGCTAAATAACACTCCAAACTTAGGCTAAATGTTGGCAAGGGACTAATGGTCCATTTTCAGATCTGTCCCTTGACCACTAACCTCAAATTATCTGAATGAAAATGGGTTCCTTGGGTACCCACAAGTCTCCCCTTTATTGACATCCCCACTTTATGAACATTTCAGAGAGTTTGAGGCCATGCAGGTCACCTGTAGTACAAATATAGCATTCTGTCCTTTTCTACAATGGTGTATTTGAGTATTTCTGCATACTGGGGTCCATTAACAGTCTTGAATTGCATACATTGGTTTTGACCGTAAAGTTGAGACCCTTGTGGATTCAGCACAGGAGCTAGAACAGTGACAGTTAACTGAGGTGTTAAAAATAAAAATCGGCATTGAAACAAACAAGTTTTTGCACTGCAGTAATGTTCAACTGAAAAATAAAACAATATATGATCCCATGTTATGTTATTTTATTTTGACATTTATATGCATTATTATAGTTTTTTTCAATTTCAATCTTTTTCTCAATGTCTGTCTCTTTCAATGACTTGATTTTTACGATGTCACTGGCTTTCAGTTTTTAGTTTCAACTTTCTGGCTTTCCCCTGAGAGGAGGGGCTTGAGGGGAAGGACAAGGAGGGCACCTTTTATAGATAATTTGCATATAGTTTGCACACTTGAGAGAGAGTATGTGATACAATGTCTGCCCTCCTCTCATCTAATCACTTCCACAAATATACCAAATCTCATGTAAGTCGGTTTAATTCTGCTCTTTTACATATCTATAACTCTAATATTATCCATCTATCTAACAACAAAATATACACAGAAAGTACAAACATTTAATTTCAAGCTTTGGATCAATTTACCTGTCTATATCTATCTATCTATCTATCTATCTATCTAATACAAACAAGTTCCTTAGGCTCTCCTGATGACTTCGGGCACTCTCATGGTCTTTTTCTGCCTCGAATTTAAAATTACTAGCCTCCATCACCAAATTGTTAATTTTGTTTTTTCTTTTGCGTACATGCAGCAATACTGACAAAACCTGACGACATATTTGTGATCAAAAACAAGCCATCCACGACACGTCAGCCATTTGGCATTATATTTTCTTTTCTTCGTTGCTCTGTCGATATCTTCATCCACCGCCTCTTTCCTTTAATGAGTATAAATACTTGATTGTAGAGGACATATTGACATCTCAGGACGGACGTGTGGTATAGCTAGCATCAACGTTAGCGCTTGGTCAGCTAACCTCTGCCCCCAGCGTCCGTTTAAAGTTACCATTAAACCAGCCTGCTTCTATGTATAAATAACAGGGACAGAATTACACAGATTTACTTTGGGGGCTTCAGGTGAATTTGTTGAAGCCATTGAAGATATGTGGTCATTCAGGCAGCAGTAGAAGAAGTACTGAGAGCTTTTACTTACTGTAAGTAAAAGTAGTAACACCACACTGTAGAAGACGTACGCTGTTACAAAAGTCCTGCATTCAAAATGTTACTTAAATAAAAGTTCAAAAGTATTAACATCAAAATGTACTTAAATTACAAAAAGTGAAAGTATTTATTTCACTTTTGGAAAGTAAGTTTCGGCACTTACTTACATGTAATCATGTAATCAATGTTAGCCATGTCCAGCTGTTAGCGACTCTCCTGAAGAAACTGTCTCAATGGCTTATTAGATGTGTGCAAGTGTCGAAAAAGACCATGGAATAATTTTACTTTAAGCAGAATTGCCTGTTTCAGAATATTATATTATTGGATTTTAATTCTAGAGAGATTGATGTTAATATCTAATGTTGCAGCAGATAAAGGCCGGGCTACTTTTAATTACTTTATAGACTGTTGTTTGGCTTAATCTATATCAATATATCCTTTTTTATTTATGGATAATATTTTGTAATAATAATCTGAATCTGTAAAGTCACTATTAACTAAAGATACCAAATAAATGTAGTATAGTAAAAATTACAATATTTCCTCTGAAATGTAGTGGAGTATAAGTATAGCAAAGATGGTAGCAAAGTAGCAAAAATGGTATTACAAGTACCTCAAAACTTTACTTAAGTACAGTGCTTGAGTAGATGTACTCAGTTACTTTCCACCACAATTTGAGAGGAAGGCAGACAGTGTATCACATATCACACATATCATACTCTCTCTCAAGTATGCAACCTATATGCAAATGATCTATAAAAGGCGCCCTCCTTGTCCCTCCTCTCTACGCCAAAAGAGGGACAGAAAGTTGAAACTGAAAACCAGTGACATTGTAAAAATCCTGACATCATAAAAAAATCTGTCATTAAAAAAGACGGAGAAAAATTGTAAAGGTTAAAATTGAAAAAACAATCATGATGCATATAAATATCAAAATGAAAAAACATGATTGTGAGATTATAATTTCTTAATGTTTGTGTTTTATTTTTCAGTTGAACATTTCAGTGACAATTCAAGACTTATTTTCAATACCTCAGTTAACTGTCACTGTTCTTGCTCCATATCATAGTCGCCATTTATATGAGCCATGAGGGGCCCAAAGTAAATATTAGTTTGCTAAAAACTGACACAAGACCAAATTGTGGGGAACCAGTGCTTTAAATGCATATTGTGCAAAATGGGCATATATTATGGAAGTGATCTGTGTAAACAGTTTGTAAAAATACAAATCACATTATCAAATTAAGTGACTGTAGATTTGAATGTGCTCATTATCAAGCAGCTGAAGATTGTCACACTCAGGTTTGTTAAAGCAGAGAGAAACCTAAAACATGCAGGACACTGGCCCTCCAGGAGCAGGGTTGGACACCCATGCTATAGATGACATTTGGATCTTACAACAGAATAGAAGCTTTGCTTACACTCAGGCCTAGTCCACACGAACACAGGTATTTTTGAAATCGAACTTTTATGGTCCCCGGTTAAAAAAAATTCCCTTCCACACCACCGGTGTGATAAGAAATATCTCTGTCCCCATGAAACTGCAAAATCCGCCTCAGTTACCTGGTCTAGAGTGCTCCACAAGTCTCCATGGATACAGCTTACTGTTACTGTCGCACTGTGTGACGTCAAACCATGTCAACAAGAAACAATTTTCCTCGGTTTTCCTGTCCACACATGACTGCTGAAACCCAACTTTTCCAAACTGTGGTTACGTGTGGATGAAAGACACACGTGTGGACAGCTCCTTGCTTGCATTGGAAGTCACTACAGAGCATAAAAAGCCAAATAATTCAGTTCTAGCATGAGTATTAGGAGGTCTCTCTTTGTAAAGAAAATATCAGACAGTCCAGCTCTGTTTGTCTGAGCCAGCTTACATGAACCCAGAGAGCCGTGATTAAGAAATGAGTTGTGTCCCATCAGGCCTGTTGTGGTTCCAGCAGGAGAGGGGCCAGCTAGGCCACAAACACAGGGTGGAAGTGAGCCATGCTGAAGCCGAGGTCCCCTTCTGCTGCCTGGCTGGCTCCTCACTGCCATCAACTTGTGCGTGTGTGTGCCTGCTTTTGTGTAAAAATCCATTGAAAACTAGACTTGGTTTGGTGAGGTGTGTTTATTACATTAGATTACAGCCACTCTGTGAGGATCCTTTGGCATCACTTGGCAATGCATAGGCTAGCCCTGCACATCCAACTATAATTTTTTTGATTGCGCTCCCTGTCTTAAACACAGGGCCACATTCTTAGCACTGTGAATTCAAAAATTCAAAAAATTACGTGTTTACGTTTAGGCAACACAACCCCCTTGGTTAGGGGTAGAAAAATATTGTGGGTGGGGTTTAAAAGAAGTGCATTTGTAACATAATTACTTTACAGTGACTTATGGAACACAAGGGACATGGCCGGGACATGAACCATGGTCTCCCTGGGGAAAGTCCTATGTTTCTATGACCCCCTCAACCTCTTTCCTTCAAAGACTTACCTGTCTCATACTGGCTGCCTGATTTCCCAGACTGATTCTTCCCCTGCCCCTTGCCTGGATAAGTTTACCTGCCTGGTTTTGACCTTTGTCTGTTTATCAGATTAAAGATTTTGGACTTGCTTTTAACCATAACTTGCTCTTTTACCATCATTCCCATCTCAAGTGTATGATTCCATACTGGTGGCAGTGTTTTTGCACTAACCTCTCTCACAGTTTGGTAAGTCGCCACTCCAGGTGAGGTCCCATTGGCACATGAGCAGCTCTGCGCCCACCACCTGATAACCAGGGTAACACTGGTAGGTCACCACGGTGCCTTGAACCAGCTCAGGGTGAGATGTACTCTTCCATCCATTAGAGATCTCTGGAAGCTCAGGGCAGGTGTCATTACGAGCTACTTCTGCAGGTGAGCACATGAGGAGAGGAAGTTCGAAAAGAGACAGCAAGGAAGAGAGGAAATTAGAAAATGTTGTTAAAAATGGTTGTAAGGTTTGAGTGATGTGAGCTTTTAAAGGACATAAAGATACTAATGTTAGCCCCTTTGACACTTGCACTGGAAAAGTGAAATTATCTAGACATTAGCCAGCAGGGTTGTATGTAAAAGCACAAATATCTGATTCAGTCAGACCAGACATAAAACTAAGTTTACCCTCCCAGCTCCCTAATACAAAGACCAGGGGCCTCATTTATAAAACTGTGCGTAGAATCCTTCCCAAAACCCTGATTGTGCTGCACAAAATAAAAAAATTAGATTTATAAAACTGTGTGGCAGACTTTTGCACGCAATCTTTTCTTTATAAATATCGATAAATTCCTGCATGCGCTGAATTGTGCGGGGATGATCTCTGCCCAGTGTCGTCCCACGACAGAATATGCTAAATAGCTTATGAATATGGATGCTATCTTAACGAGTATATTACATTGACTGACGTGAGGAAAATGACACAGAAGAAGGTTCTCTGAGAAGGAATCAAACGATTGCCACCGCACATTTCTGCCTGTCTACGCAAGGTTTTTGTGCGTAGCAAGCTTTATAAATGAGGCCCCAGCTGACTAGGTGGTACTGTGAAGCACTGCCACACAACACCACCAAGAGCTCATGCATGCGTAGAAACTTCCTTCTACTTCTTTCTCTAGAAACGGAGAAGCAGGAAGCCGTACAGTATGACAAGGATCTACAGCCTCCCATATGATCTTGTTGTTTGCCTGTACTGCACTATATCACTAGATCATATGGGACTATTAAGATCCCCCCCATCCCAACCACAGACTGTTCACTCTTCTGCCCTCAGGATGGAGGTACAGGTCTACACACAGCAGGACATTCAGGTTCAGCAAAAGCTCCTTCCCCACTGAAATAAGACTTTTAAATGCACAGTAACACCAAATACAATGCAATTTTGTTCCAACTATGTACCTGTCTGGTATGGTGTTGAAATGACAATAAAGAATCTTGAATCTTGAATCTCCACTAGAGGGGGCTAGGGCAACACGGGCCCCATTCATGCATTCATGACAAAAAATGTAAACGAGAATGAGGGATAAGAATATATAAAAATGATAGACACCAAGTGAAAATATGTATATAATATTTAATATCAATTAATATTGAGCCAAGGAAGTAACCAACAAACAGTAATTTTAATAATATAATTAAGTGAAAATAGGGATTCAACAGAATACAAGGTAATATTTGTTTTTATATTTAAACATCCAGTGTTTTTTAACGTTTTAATGACACCTTCATGTTTCAGCTAAAAGTACTGTATCAGTGTAACTGACATGAACATCATCCTGCAGGCCGTCCTCCTCTCCACTTCACAGCTCAACATTAAACCTTGTTACGAAGTAAAAAAAAACCTTAGGTGTCATATATGATTCTGATCTGAGCTTTGAACCACACATTAGAGGGTTAGGGCTAGGGTTAGGGTTAGAAGTACTAAAAAATGGGGCTCAACATATTAAAGACACTGAACATCATGCAGTCTTCCTAAACTTCTCTGTGTGGAATGACACTGGACAGAAAATGTTTTTCCGGCCTGCTTAAAGCTGATTGAAGCTGACATTCAAACTTAAAATACCTTAACAATCTTTAAAGTAGTGCTGTCAATTAATTACAATATTTAAACGTGATTAATGGCATGATTGTCTATTGTTAACTTGCTATACGTCGCAAATTCATCATCTTTAACATGGGAGTGAAACAGGTAAACATGCTGCTTTATCCAAGTGTTTCTTATTATTGCAACAATCCAAAACTATGACAAATACTAGATCCAAATTTTGCAATAACAGTTACAGTAGCATGTTTTTTCTTCCCTTGTTTCTTTAACCCACCTCCACAGTGTCAGGATAGGGGTAGACCACGTCAACTGTAACATCAAAATACATGTTTGGAGCTTCATTTGAAAGGTAACAACTTCTAGAAATTGTGCTTATTTAGCATATGGTTAATACACATGCTAAAGTACATCAGTTCAAACATGGCTCTTGACAGGTAAACATCACTGTGGTATGAATGTACAGTATTTATGTAAAAGGGCGTTAACAATTGAATTTCATATGCCATTTCAACTGATGATTTGCAGATGTGGCTTTACTATGATGATGAATTTTGAATTTTCAAAATTCTGATGCTGTCCCCAAAGCGCAGCCAAAGGTACATGTACTGTATATAACAAGCCCCCACCACAGCAACTTGGTGGATCCAATCAGAAAGTGCCAAAAACGGCAGTTTCTTTGAGTCTCCATTAGGGGGAGGTTTCATAATAGAGCAGTTTCTCATTGACCCCAAAGTTAAACAAGCTGTTATCAAAGCATAATTAAACCTATTTAAGTCCTGGTACAAAAAACATTCTAGTCTGAATGTTTAGGTCATATCTACGGAGCCCCCCTGGTGTCAGTCAAGCCATGTACTAAATTGAGGGAATGGATTGCTAAAATGTGCGCATGCTTTACTTAACTGAGGGCACAGATTATTAAATTTGGCAACCAGCCCCTACGGATATGACATCAGCTACTTCAACATTAATAAAAGGTGCGTTTGACACATAGACTGTATTAAAAACGTTTGACGTGACAACTACAGTAAATGCAAAGTTACAAAATCAGTCAATGAACAGTGCACAAACACAATATAGCATTTTCCTCAAAGCAATTTCAGTCAAAAACAACTGGACTGGTTGTTTGTCTAGGAAGATGTTTCACCTCTCATCCAAGAGGCTTCATCAGTTCATGTACGCATCTGACCAGGCTGGGACTGGTCCAACTAACTGGTGTGAGATCCAGGTATTTAACCTCTCACAAGGCCGATGATGTCACTGAAACCCTTTGTGCTCCAAATGCCCACGCCCGTCGTTAGAGTGACAGTCGTTGGTGGGCAGTTGGTTTCGACTTCGTTAGTGCTCCATTGAGTCTGAACGACAGTCGTTGGGGTCACACGGGGCCATGTGTGAACAGTTGTCCTTTGAGGTTAGATTGTTGAATCTCCTGGGAAGGGCTGAAAGGGAAGCATTGTAAATTGGAGATAAGTGGTGTCTCAGACCTCCTCCTCTGTTTAGCGATGGTTTCTCCACTTTTACATAGATGGCTTCTTTTACTCCTCTTTCAAACCATCTGTCCTCTCTGTCCAAGATTTGGACATTGCTGTCGTCAAAGGAGTGGGCTTTCTCCTTGAGGTGTAAGGGCGCGCTCACACTATCCTCCCGGACCGAGACCCGGACTTTAGGGTACTTGTCCCCCCTCCCTCTCCCCCCCGCGCCCCAGCCTTGTTTGTACTCAGGGCGTGATCACACTATCCTTTTGGCCGCGGCCAAAACCGGTTTTTCAGCTAAAGTCTAGTACCTTTAAGTAGTGTGAGCGCACCCGCTCCGCGCTCAACTGGGGCCAGCTGGCCCTCCACGGCCCGCTTGAAATAGGTGGGCTTTAGCGGAGCCGTTTGCACATGTACGAGCACGAGCGTGCGCACGTGTACGCGCACGAGCACGAGCCCTACGGCAGTAGCGTTATGTCCGCCTGTTCGGACATGTAAATAGAAGGACGGACCATGCGCGGACATTTAACAACAACAACAATGGTGGTGAAAGGTTCATGTTGGCGTGATGCGGAGGTGGAGTGTATACTGCAGATTTGGTCAGATGAAAATATTCAAAAACAGTCGACAAGACGCACAAAAACTCCGAGGTCTGTGGAAAGATTTGTAAACAAAGCCACACACACGCGATCAATGCGTGTGACGTGTTGCGGCGTGATGGCGTATGGACAGCAAGAAGCATTGGCCGAGGCCCTGGTAGTGTGAGTACAAACGGGGCTGGGGCGCGGGGGGGAGAGGGAGGGGGGACAAGTACCCTAAAGTCCGGGTCGTGGTCCGGGAGGATAGTGTGATCACGCTCTCACACTACCAGGGCCTCGGCCAATACTTCTTGCTGTCCATACGCCTTCAAGCCGTAACACGTCACACGCATTGATCGCGCGTGTGTGGCTTTGTTTACAAATCTTTCCACAGACCTCGTAGTTTTTGCGTCTTGTCGACTGTTTTTGAATATTTTCATCCGACCAAATCTGCAGTAAACACTCCACCTCCGCATCACACCAACATGAACCTTTCACCGCCATTGTTGTTGTTGTTAAATGTCCGCGCATGGTCCGTCCTTCTATTTACATGTCCGAACAGGCGGACATAACGCTACTCGTGCTCGTGCGCGTACACGTGCGCACGCTCGTGCTCGTACATGTGCAAACGGCTCCGCTAAAGCCCACCTCTTTCAAGCGGGCCGTGGCGGCCCAGCTGGCCCCAGTTGAGCGCGGAGCGGGTGCGCTCACACTACTTAAAGGTACTAGACTTTAGCTGAAAAACCGGTTTTGGCCGCGGCCAAAAGGATAGTGTGAGCACGCTCTAAGTGGACAGCGGAGTCCAGGCCTGAGGAGTTAGCTCTCCTGTGTTGGGCCATGCGTTTATGCAGTGGTTGTTTTGTTTCTCCAATGGAAAGATCTTTGCATTCCTCGTTACATTGGACAGCATAAACCAGGTTGCTTTTGTGGTGGTGTGGTGTTCTGTCCTTCGGATGTACTAGTCTCTGTCTGAGTGTGTTACCGGGTTTGAAATACACAGGGATGCAGTGTTTGTTGAAGATCCTCCTGAGTTTCTCCGATAACCCAGCCACATATGGGATGACTATGTTGTTACTACTGTTATCTTTTTCTTTCTCAACCACTTTGGTTTTCTTTCTGGAGGCAGCTGCCGTTTTAACAAAGGTCCAGCTGGGGTAGCCACAAGTTGTGAGGGCGCCTCTCAGGTGCTTGCATTCTTCCCCTTGAGCCTGTGAGCTAGTGGGTACGTTATCAGCTCTATGCTGCAGTGTTCTGATAACGCCAAGCTTGTGTTCCAAAGGGTGGTGAGAGTCAAACAGTAGATATTGATCCGTTTGAGTGGGTTTTCTGTATACCCCTATGTGGAGGCTCCTGTCATTCTCATTCTCCATATGGACGTCACAGTCCAAGAAGGGCAAGCTGTTGTCCTTAACTTCCTCTCTGGTGAACTTGATGTTTCTGTCTACTGAGTTGATATGTTCAGTAAAGGTTTTACACCTCTTCGGATTTGATCTTAACCCATGTGTCGTCCACATATCTGAACCAATGGCTTGGGGTTACTCCTTTGAAGGAGTTCAAAGCCTTGTCCTCTACCTCCTCCATGTACAGATTTGCCACAATAGGGGATACTGGTGAGCCCATGGCACAGCCGTGTTTCTGTCTGTAAAGAATGCCATTAAACTGGAAATATGTGGTATTCAGGCACAAATCCAGAAGTTGGCAAATGTGGTCGGGTTTGAGATTTGTTCGGTTTTGTAAGGAATTGTCCTGTGTGAGCCGCTCTCTTACCGTGGCCAAGGCCTCCATGGTTGGAATACAGGTGAACAAGGAAGTCACATCGTAGGACACCATGGTTTCATCCGGATCCATTTTTAGGTCTCGGACTTTCTTCACAAAATCTAACGAGTTTTGGATGTGGCGTGGGGTGTTTCCCACCAGTGGTGCCAGAATATTGGCAACATACTTGGCAATGTTATAAGTGACCGAGTTTATGCTGCTGACAATGGGCCTGAGCGGGGCCCCTTCTTTATGGATTTTTGGGAGTTCAAATAAGCAGGGGGTTGAGTCCTGGGGGTAAAGCCTGTAATACTGTGGTTTGCTAATGACTCCTTCTTTTTGTAGTTGCTGTAGACATTCTATCACCTTCTTTTTGTAACCGCTGGTAGGGTCTCGTTTCAGAGTTTCATAAGTGTTGGAGTCATTGAGTAATGCAGAGATCTTTGCCTGAAAATCAGTTGTATTGAGAACAACTGTGCATCTACCCTTGTCTGCTGGAAGGATAGTGATGCTGTGGTCTTTGCTCAGTGCCGTTACTGCTTTTCTCTCCTCAATGGTGAGGTTGGATGGGGGGACCTTAGCCTGGGACAACGCTGCTGACACTTTCAACCTTAGCTGTTCAGCCTCAGTTCCATTAAGGTTGTTTTTCTTTATAGCCGATTCCGTAGCCGTAATCAACTCCACAACGGTACCTCTTTTGGTGTCATGGCAAAGTTCAAGCCCTTGGCTAAGACCTCCTTCTCTGGGTGGGAAAGATCTCTGTCCGACAAATTCTTAACCCATCTGTTTTGTGTTTCTTCCTGTGCTGGAATGTCAGTTTTTTGCCTCCAAGTGAGTATTTCTGTGTTTTTGCCAGTATCCCGGGATTGCAAATTGTGAAATTTCTTTGTTTGTCTCTCTTTGCTCTTGTTGTGCTGAGATAGTTGGGCTTTCTGGGTGAAATCCACAACTCTTTCCGTGATAGAAACAGGTAGGATTGATGTCAGTTTCTGTAGTGAGAGGTCCGCTTTCTCTTTAAGTCCTTCAATGGTGAAATTGACCTGCCTTATTCGCTCACCGAGGAGTTGGTTTTGAGCCTTTTCTATGATTTTCTCCACTCTATGCCCTCTCATAGTGGAATTCAAACATAGGCTAGTTGGTGTAAGCCTTTGTTGTTTGCATCTCAGACTGAACCGTAGGTGGTTTCAGTAATCTGCAATTTTTCGAGCCAACCTTTCATGTTCCCGCACCATTTTCAGGGTTGCCGACCCAAATTCTTGTGCAATAAGCCTGTGAATGTTCTCATTCGTCCAGGTCATCGTTATTCTCAAAGCATTTTCAGTCAAAAACAACTGGACTGGTTGTTTGTCTAGGAAGACGTTTCACCTCTCATCCAAGAGGCTTCATCAGTCGTTCAGACTCAATGGAGCACTAACGAAGTCGAAACCAACTGCCCACCAACGACTGTCACTCTAACGACGGGCGTGGGCATTTGGAGCACAAAGGGTTTCAGTGACATCATCGGCCTTGTGAGAGGTTAAATACCTGGATCTCACACCAGTTAGTTGAACCAGTCCCAGCCTGGTCAGATGCGTACATGAACTGATGAAGCCTCTTGGATGAGAGGTGAAACGTCTTCCTAGACAAACAACCAGTCCAGTTATTTTTGACTGAAATTGCTTTGAGGATAACGATGACCTGGAAGAATGAGAACATTCACAGGCTTACAATAAAGCATTAACTGTAAGTCTACTTGTAAATATTGAGATTCAAGATTCAAGATTCAAGAAGCTTTATTTATCCCGAGGGAAATTATTGTGCAACAGTTTCAATACAAAGGCGGAAAAGGATCAGAGTAACAATAAGTATAAACATAAATCAAATCAAAATAAAGCTAACGTCAGATAAATCAAGCAATGAACCAAGTGTGACAGAGTGCAACAGACGTCGCGGTTAAGCGTAGGTATATACAATATACAACAATACGCACTGTTCAGTTTAGCAGCAGATTTAAATAAAACAAGTACAAACTAGATAAGTGAGAAGGAGCGATAAGTTATAAGTGTTAAAAATGTTAAAAATGTAGCAGCATGTCGTACAGAACTAAGTGACAGTATGGCACAGTGGAGTGTAGCAGCATTTCGTACTTAAGTCAGTTACAGTAAACCACAGTGAAATGTAGCAGCATGTCCTAAAGCACAGTAAGTGTATCAGCAGATAGTTACAGTACCATTAATAAATAAATAAAGTGATGTAGTGGTGATATAAAGAGACAGTGTAAAGTGTAGCAGCAGTAAGTTACAGTACCACAAATAAGTGATGTAGTGGTGGTATAAAGTGACAGTGTAGTATAGCAGCATTACTTACTGAACTAAGTGACAGTACAACTGAATAAAGTGGTGCAGTGATGGTATAAAGTGACAAAGTGACATTTTCAGGATACAGTGTCTCCACTGTTCCTTACCTGACTGGGGGGAGATGAATTATAAAGTTTGATGGCCGCCGGAAGAAAAGACTTCCTCCGGCGTTCAGTATTACACCGGGGGAGAATGAGTCTATGGCTGAATGTGCTTCTGCTGGTCAGCAGCTGGTGGAGAGGGGGAGAGTTATTGTCCAGGATGCTATGCAGTTTAGACAGTATCCGCCTCTCAGACACCGCCACCAAAGAGTCCAGTTTGACCCCCAGGACGGAGCCAGCCTTCCTGATGATCTTACTGATCTTCTTTGCGTCTGCTGCCCTCAGTCTGCTGCCCCAGCACACAACAGCAAAGAAGATGGCACCGGCTACCACTGACTGGTAGAACATCCTCAGCATGGTGTTACATACGTTGAATGACCGGAGCCTCCTCAGGAAATAGAGACGACTCTGGCCCTTCTTGTAAACAGCCTCAGTGTTCTTGGAAAAGTCAAGTTTGTTGTCCAGGTATACTCCAAGGTATTTGTAATCCTGGACAACATCCACAGTCACGCCGTTGATGGAGATGGGTGTGGGGGCAGATTTACTCCTGCGGAAATCCACCACTAGCTCCTTAGTCTTGGTGGCGTTTAGAATCAGGTGATTAGCTGCACACCAGTCGACAAAGGAGTCCACAACGCCCCTGTACTCCTCCTCCTTCCCCTCACTGACACAGCCAACAATTGCAGAATCGTCAGCAAACTTCTGCAGGTGGCAGGACTCAGAGAGGAGCTGAAAGTCTGAGGTGTACAGGGTGAACAGAAATGGGGAAAGAACGGTACCCTGTGGAGCTCCAGTGCTGCTGACCACAGTGTCAGACACTCCGTCCCGCAGTCTGACATACTGTGGTCGACCCGTCAAGTAATCCGTAATCCAGGAAACCAGGGGAGGGTCCACCTGCATCGCTGTCAGCTTCCGTCCCAGCAGAGCAGGCCGGATGGTGTTGAACGCACTGGAGAAGTCCATGAACAAGATTCTCACTGTGGTCCCCGCTCTGTCCAGGTGGGCGCAGGCACGGTTGAGCAGGAAGATGATGGCGTACTCCACACCTAGACTTGGCTGGTAGGCAAACTGTAGAGGGTCCAGTGATGAGCTGACCAGGGGCCGAAGAAGTGAAAGAACCAGCCTCTCCAGGGACTTCATCAGGTGCGACGTCAGCGCCACCGGTCTGTAGTCTTCGGAGGTGCTGGGACGCACCTTCTTTGGTACTGGTACCAGGCAGGATGTCTTCCACAGCACAGGGACCTTCTCGAGACTCAGGCTGAGGTTGTAGATGTACTGCAGGACTCCACACAGCTGGATCGCACATGTTTTGAGGACCCTCGGGCTGACACTGTCGGGACCCGCTGCCTTGCCTGGGCGGAGTCTGCACAGCTCCTTCCTCACCTGCTCTGCAGTGAAGGTCTGTCTACTGCGTGTGTTGGTGGGGGTGGAGAGAGGTGATGGCGGGGGGGAGGGGACAGGTAGTGCAAAATCAGGAAGGAATTGAGGGGGAGGTGTCAGCAGGGTTGGAGGTTTGGAGGTGGGTGGTTGTAGAGGAGCCGTGGGGAGGTGGTCCAGAGCCCTTTCATCAAATCTGTTGAAGAACAGATTCAGCTCATTGGCACGTTCAGTACCACCGCCTACCGTCTGGCTACCAGTTGGTTTGTAGCCAGTGATGCTCCTCATGCCGCTCCACACGTCCTTTAAGTTGTCCTGCTGGAGTTTGTGCTCAGGCTTCTTCCTGTAGGTGTCTTTGCCCTGTTGGATCCTCTCCTTCAGCTCCCTCTGGACCTGCCTCATCTGCTCTCTGTCCCCTTCTCTGAAGGCCCTCTTCTTCGCATTCAGCAGGACCTTGATGTCTCTGGTGACCCACGGCTTGTTATTTGGGAAACAGCGTACAGTCTCTGTAGGAACAACGCTGTCCACACAGAAATTTATGTATCCTGTTATGCAGTCCGTGAGATCATCAAGGTCCTCCCCATGTGAATTACAGAGCAAATCCCAGTCTGTGAGTTCAAAGCAGCCCTGTAAAGCTTCGTCAGTCTCCTGTGACCATCTCCTCACAGTCCTGGTGGTCACAGGAAGCCGCTGGACTTGGGGCTTATACAGGGGCTGCAGGTGGATGAGGTTGTGATCTGATCTTCCAAGAGGAGGAAGGGCAGTGGAGCTGTAAGCCTCCTTAACATTAGCATACAGCAGGTCCAGTGTCTTGTTTTCCCTGGTGGGACAGTCCACAAACTGCTTGAAAGTGGGCAGTGTTGCAGCCAGGGTGATGTGGTTGAAGTCCCCAGATATTGCAATGAATGCGTCAGGGTGCTGTGTCTGAAGTCCCGCGACGACGGTGTGGATGACGTCACTCGCGCGCGCCGCGTTTGCAGTCGGAGGAATGTAAACAACCAGTACGATCACGTGTGAAAACTCCCTCGGCAGGTAGTATGGCCGCAGACTCACGGCAAGCAGCTCAATGTCCGGGCTACACACACGCTCCTTTACAGTAACGTGTCCAGGATGACACTACTTGTTGTTAATAAGAATAGCAAGTCCCCCACCTTTCCTCTTGCCACTCTCACGGTGACTCCTGTCCGCCCGAACAGTCTGAAAGCCGTCCACAGTTACGTTCGAGTCCGGGATGTCCTCGTGGAGCCACGTCTCCGTGAAACACAGCACACTGCTCACACGATACATCCACTGAGTCTTCACCAGGCCCGCCAGCTCGTCCATCTTGTTAGCCAGCGACCTCACGTTCCCCATGGTGATGGAAGGGAGAGATGGTTTATATCTCCTCTTCTTTTCCCGTTGTTTACGTCCAGCCTTACATCCCCTGTACTTTCTCCTCAGTTCTTTGGGGATTTCAGGCCTCTCCCGCATTAGCGCCGTTGGTGTTAGCGACAACAGCTGTTCACAGGTGTAAACAATGGAGCCGCCGCATTGTTGCGTCCAGACGAAGACGCGGTCGGCAAAAATAGTCCCAAGAATGAGACAAACGGACAAAAAACACGTAAGAAAGTTCACGAACATAGTTGGCTAAGGTTAACCACACTGCACCTCACAGGTAAGTCAATGTATCAATGTTTACGAATAGCCTTACAGTTAATGCTATATTGTGTTTAACACTGTTCATTGACTGCTTTCGTAACATTGTATTTATTGTGGTTGTAGGTCAAACGTTTTTAATACAGTCTATGCATTCCTCCTGAAATCACTTTCCTATGGAGCAATACCCAGATGGATGAGTGAAGCAAGGAGGAACCAAATTCATCTGGTGAAAGTCAGGTTAGGAAACCAGTGGATGAAGATACACAACTTCTTTCACTTTAGAAAGACAAAGACAAAACTGAGTTAGAACCTCCGATAAAACAGGCCGGTGTGACCACAACCTGCTACGGCCGCCGCAGTCTTTGAACCGCTGTATAATGAGATGACTGACGGAGAACATCAACAAAGTCAAAAGTAGATAGCGCCATCCGATTCTTTTTTTTTTTTTTATCTCAACTAATTTGAATCATCACACATATAATCGATTAACTGTATCAAGATGCATTGTTACTTCCATACCTTAGATTGCAGCACCAACCAGAAGTTACAGAGCAAAACCATAGACTGTCGGCACACACAGGCTTCAGCGAGGGCGTGTGTTTGTGTGTGTAAAAGCACCATTCATTAGCATTGAAGTAGCTGACGTCATATCCGTAGGCATATGACGTCAATATGCGTTGTCAAATTTAGAAATTCGTTCTCTCAGTTTAGTACATGGCTTTTTTTTATTTTCTTGACTGACATCAGGTGGGCTCTGTCATATCTCTATGACAACACTGAGGGGGATGCATTTTTTTGTACCAGGCTAGTTTTTATTTTATTGTTAAAGTTTATGAATAATTAGGGGCGTGGCCTCTTGAGTGACAGCTAGCTACTGGCCCTCACTTCTCCTCGGAGGTATACGTCAGCCAGATGGACATATCTCCCTCCCCCCAACGTCACATACATGCCCTTTTTTTGTGAGAGGAAATGAGGCGGAGTCAAAGTCTGGCATGATGGCGACTCCCGTAGGCGAGGACGATTGGATCAAGTTGAGAGAACGGACCCTGGTATGCTACGTCCATTTTTTATTCAGTCTATGGTATATAATAATATTAATAATAATAATAATTATAGTAATAATAATAATAATAATAATAATATAAATTAAAGTAAATTAAATAAAAAACTAATGAAATGGAATTTTCGAGCAATTTCAATAAGCTGTCCTGTGGGGGAACTGTAACCAGGCCAGTTGGCTTTACTCTGCTCATTCCCAGGCACACAGCACAGCAGCAGGTGCAGGCCCTCTGCTTATGCGTCTTACTGGACAAACATGCCAAAGTAATTGCACTTGTGCACTAGAAAGGCAACACTAACACCTGCCCACGTTGCTGTTTTGTGTTTACATTCCATCAGTGAAATTCATGAAGCAACGGCAAAAAAGCTTCCCTCCCTTTATTCCTCTTTGTCCATCATCTGTATTCCGCAGCCTTCCCTTCCCTCTGAATTCATTAACTCTTATCAGATATAGTGTGCTAGCTACAGCGTGGTGCTGATGGAAAGGCCCCGCCAAAACAAGGGACAGCCTCTTATTGCTTGCATTTTAGGCCCCATACCTGCAAAAACAAATTCCTTCTTACTCTCTTTCACTTTGCCCAACTTCCCTTTTTACAGCTTTACCCTCCTATCTGCTGCTTTGTTATCTTTTCTATTTTGACCCATCCATCTGTCTATGTATCCCTCTAACTTCTCTATAGATGGGTACCAATGTTGAATTGGTATTGAATTGTAGAATCACTGAATTCCCGCCATAATACATCAGAACAATATAAGCCTTTATTTATATTACAAATTAAAAATAGTTCAGCATTCTGGGACATGTACTTCACAGAGAGTGAGATGAGAAGATGGGCAGCAGAAGTAGTGTAGCATGTGGCTAGTTTAGCTTACCCTACAGGGTTGGAAGCATTGCCCCTTCCACAGAAATACAAAGTCCTACCAATACACCTAAAGCTCACTAACATGCAGTCACTCATTAGTTTAATCTGTCAGAATGCCCTTATTAAAGATGTACTGCTCACTTAAAAAGTGTGTTTTAGATTTTAAAAAAATGTCATGGGTTGAAAATGGCTCAACACACCCCCTACTGTTTTAAATCAGCCTAACTTTGCAAACCCCCCCCCCCCCCCACACACACACACGCACACAAAAAAAATGCATCTATGGTGGCCTACATAAGTCAGTGACAATTTAACTGAGCATGTTATAGTTAAAGTGAAAACCCAGCGTAAAATCATCCCAGGGTCTTTTTCGGCAAATACAGTCATCAAATAAGCCATTGAGACAACTTTTTTCGTTTAACAACTATTAAAGGAGAATTGCTAACAGCCGCTAACACTGATTAGCAGCACAGTGAAGGCACCACTAATACTGCTCAAAATGGGCACCAATGGGCTCCTTCCTTTTGGATGAAGTCAATCCACTTGAATGGACTTAACTATGAGAGGAGCTGGTACAGGGGCCAGTAGGTAAGTCTTTAAAACACCCTTTTTTATAAACTCTGGGTTTGTGCTTCGTTTTATGTGTAGGGACTATTTTCATGCTTCAGGTTTGGTGTTTTTTTGAGCAGTATTAGTGGTTAGAAAAGACGTTTTAATGCATTCACGTGCTGCCCTGAGCTAATCAGTGCTTTAGTCGCATTCAGCTGTTAGTGACTGTTAGTGGCTTTCAAGGATTTCGCCGTTAATAGTTGTAATGCGGAAAAAATTGTCTTGATGGCTTATTTAATGAGTGTGATTGCCAGAAAACCCTGGGATGATTTTACGCTGAAATTTCACATTAAAGCTGTAACATCATTAATCAGTCTGCAATGATCTATAAATAGCATGGATGATCCTTACTTCATTTGCTGTCCACAGCTGCTTTACACAATATGAAAACTTAATTCCTTCACTTTATTAAATCTCTGCAGCTGTCTGAAGGAAACATAGGTTGGAGAAATCCACAGCTCCTCATGTGAGAAGTGTCACGTCAGAGGGCAGTTACATTACACATGAGTGTCCACTTGTTCACCTTCATTAAATGATGAATGAAAATGACACTAGACTGCTACAGCATAAGCACACATACCTCTGCACACATCAGACTGCTCCGCTTGAACTCGATTTTCTGCTGTTTATTTAGATGTCAGATTCCCAGGGCCTGTGTATAACTGCCTCCTTTACACATTTGCTTGAAGTAAAAGTGGTAGTTTGTTTTATTTATCTATTTTAAATAAACAATGTGACTAAGGATAATGAGAGACTTATGACTGATATATTGATACGATCACATACAAATATTTCTATTGTGGTCATTGTAAAAGTCCACACTCTCTGATCTACTGCATATTTCACTTCAACCAGACCTTTTGCACTTTGTGCTGCTGCGAGTACATTTAAGACCTACTGCTTTGCACTTATTGCACTTACATTATTACAATAGGCCTTACACTGTCACTGCCTTAAACCACTTAGGGCCCTTGAATACTTGACATGAAAATAGTCATATGTTAAGATGTTGAATATCAGCAGAACAGTTCATATTGACAAAGCAGTGGAAGTCAGAGCTCTCTGATAAAGTCCTGAGGTTTAGGTCTCTGTGGCTGCGTTATCTCTGAGCACTGGTTCTATGGCTTACCAAAGAAGTGGACTATGAAGCCATTGCCGTAACCGTAGACGTTGGTGGCAGGGTCGGACTGGAACTGGATGGTGACGTCTGCGGTGGAGGTGTAGAGCTTAAATCTGGACTTTGATCCTCCATACTGACCCAGTATTTTAGCTGTAAGGTCATCTCCATCATAAAAGGTCAGCAGGTCATTCTTCCAAATGTTCAACCTGAAACATGAGACACACAAAGAACCGAATCTGTAACTAGTGTCTACCTCAATCAGCTTTACTCATATTTAGTTTTTTTTTCATGTGTATAAATAAATAAATGCACCTCACTCCCTGCTCTGTCTGTTCTCTCTGAATGAACGGTCACATCCTACAGGTCAAACGCCATCTCTGTACGCACATTGTACTACACATGCATACATATCTCTTTTGCCCATTGAAACATGAACATAAGTTTAATGCTTCACCTCACAGTGCCTTTTGCATTTTTAAAATGACAGTAATTGCACAAAGAGGGCCACGACAACTTCAGGTCAGACCAAGGTTACTTATTAGTGAGAAAGGCTGTTACATCATTCAAGATGGGCAGCATGTTCCCTGTTTCCTTTGCTTTTGAAGCAAATCGAAAAATCTGAGGTCTTGTGGTTCACATCCTCTCTCTTATATGTGTGGTCAATTATGGAGTATTTCAGCCTGGCTTTTAAATTATATTTTTGTCTACTTTGCCAGTGGTCATAATAAGTGTTGTTTTTGGCGGCCTGTTTTAGAGCGTACTCACACTGTCCTTCTGGCCAGGGCCAAAACCGTTTTTTCAGCTAAAGCCTAGTACCTTTAAGCAGTGTGAGTGCACCCGTTCCGCGCATAACTGCGGCCAGCGGGCCGTCCACGGCCAGCCTGAAAGAGGTGGGCTTTAGCGGAGCCGTTTGCACATGTACGAGCACGAGTGTGCGCACGTGTACGAGCACGAGCCCTACGGCAGTAGCGTTATGTCCGCCTGTTCGGACATGTAAATAGAATGACCGGACATGCGCGGACATTTAACAACAACAACAATGGCGGTGAAAGGTTCACGTTGGTGTGATGCGGAGGTGGAGTGTTTACTGCAGATTTGGTCGGATGAAAATATTCAAAAACAGTCGACAAGACGCACAAAAACTCTGAGGTCTATGGAAAGATTTGTAAACAAAGCCACACACACGCGATCAACGCATGTGACGTGTTACGGCGTGATGGCGTATGGACAGCAAGAAGCATTGGCCCAGGCTCAGGCAGTGTGAGGACAAACGGGGCTGGGGCGCGGGGGGAGAGGGAGGGGGGACAAGTACCCTAAAGCCCGGGTCGCGGTACAGAAGGACAGTGTGAGTACGCCCTTACTTTTAGTCTAGTCTAGTTTTAGTCGACTAAAAGTCTGAGCGTTTTAGTCGACTAAAAGTCTGAGCATTTTAGTCTAGTTTTAGTCGAGAGTTTTAGGGCGTACTCACACTGTCCTTCTGGCCGGGGCCAAAACCGTTTTTTCAGCTAAAGCCTAGTACCTTTAAGCAGTGTGAGTGCACCCGTTCCGCGCATAACTGCGGACAGCAAGAAGCATTGGCCGAGGCCCTGGCAGTGTGAGTACAAATGGGGCTGGGGCGCAAGTACCCTAAAGCCCGGGTCGCAGTGCGGAAGGACAGTGTGAGTACGCCCTTAGTCTAGTTTTAGTCGACTAAAAGTCTGAGAGTTTTAGTCTAGTTTTAGTCGACTAAAAGTCTGAGAGTTTTAGTCGACTAAAAGTCTGAGAGTTTTAGTCTAGTTTTAGTCAAAGAAAATTGTATATTAGTCTCTTTTTAGTAATGCAACTATATTTAATCAATATAATAAAAGTACCTAGTAGTATTGACGAAACCAACATTTTCTTTGAGCCAAACCCATGCAGATATCTTTAGTTTACAGCATGTACAGGTCTAGAATAAGTAATCCAATTCATGTTGATGCTAAATTCAGTTCAGTGTTATTGCTCTGTGAAATACAAAACTAGTGAAAGTATTTGGCCAACAAGGGGAAGTTTAGTGCACTATAGAGTGAGTCAGTCAGGTAGGAACTTAAAATACACTTTACACTCACAAATAAATACACATACACACGCTAGCCGCGCGCGCGCGCACTCACACACACACGCTAGTCTCTCGCACAAACATGCTAGTCTATCTCACAAACACACGCTAGTCTCACACACACACACACACACACACACACACTAGTCACACACACACACACACACACACACCTCCAGTGGCTAACGCCAAATCTAGCGTTAAAACCTGACACATTAACCGTAGCCTCATGTCGCATGAGCTTAATAAAACAGAAAGTATCGTTACGTTACTTCTTGACTTACCTAAAGTTCATTATGGGATGCCCTGAGGTGTCTGTTAAGATCCGTGGTGTTTTTTCCTGTGATTTTTTGGCTGCATTTCGCTCTTTCTTTCCACGTCTATGTAATGAAAGTGTTTCTTCTTTTCCTCCCAAACACGACCCCCGGCTGGTGTCACACTTTGTTCTCATGTTTCTTTAGTTGTCGCTAACGCTAACTCTAACGGTAACGCTGACCCACAGCATCGGCAGCTTCAGAATCCAAATAATGCGCGTGTGGGGATTGAGGTGACGTCGCCCAGACGCGAGACTGGGAGAAAACTAATAAAATTTTTTTTAATAATAATAATAATAATAATAACGTGACTAAACGAGACGAAACAACGTTATTTCGTCTCGTTTTCGTCAACGAAAATGAAGAGACATTTCGTCTCGTTTTTATTCGTCAACGAAATTGCATTATATATTTCGTCTTAGTCATCGTCACATGCCCAGCATTTTCGTTTCGTCTCCTCTAGTTTTCATCACGTGATAGAGGTTCGTTGACGAAGATATTTCGTCAACATTTTCGTTGACGAAAGCAACACTAGTCATAATAACAGTTTGCTTATCACCTTTGTTGTAAACAGCAAGCACAGCAGTAACTGGGCCTGGTAACCCAAACCTCCTACTAGTTTCTGTTTTTTTTTTCAATAACAGCTGTGTAAGGGATAATCCAGTGAACTCAACCTACAAGAGATGTATTGCCATTTGCACGGGTACAGGACAGTACAAGTTTAATGTATTTTTGTGCGTATCTCTGAGTCAAACTTTGTAAACGGAAGGCAAAGAAAAGTTATTAAAGGAGCAATATAAATATAAAATATATAAAGAGGAACAAACTCAACATCACCGGGTTCGTACCTTACCGCATGGCAAGTGATTTGTAATCTATGACTAAACAAAGGCGACGGACTAGAAGTGAACAGCCAGAGTGATGGTTAGGGTTAGGACAATTAGGCTTTGTACGTCTGGGACATGAACACCAACGGGAAATGAACCCCCTCCGCCCAGGTGAATGTCCTCTGTTTTGGGACCCATCCACCACCCTAACCTACCTACTTAAGCAGAGATTTGCTGTCCTATACTACACCCTCTGCTGTTTATAGTGAAATACACATGACTTACAGTGCATTTCTTTCTTCAGTAACTAAAATGTGCAATTCATAAGAAATAAGTGGAAAATGCACACATTCCTGTGCATTACTTTTCGTTGTTATATGTATGGAAAATGCACGAGAACAGCCTGACACACTATATATATAAACTACAAACTATAGAAACTAAACTACTAAACCACACTTAAAATAGACACTGTGAATTACATAAATGTATACACAGAATTATTGCAAAATGAATTATCATTAATGATTGCACTATGAGCACAAAATGGACAATGGACTGGGGAACATGACTCTGTATGACAGAGCTAAAGGTAGTGAGAGGGGCTGAGGTGTTTAATAGATTAGAACAAAGTCTGGAAGGTGTGTGGGTGTAGTGATGTGTTAAGTGTCTAGAGTGTGAAAAACAGTAGCATTGTACATAGATTTATTATTCCATAATGTTGAGTACTTATATGAGATAAGATAAGTTTTGTTGATTAATATAATAATGTTAAGTATTTATAAGAGAAAATGTTGAGTACGTTAAAGAGAAAGTTCGTCGATTAATATAATAATGTTGAGTACTTATAAGAGAAAATGTTGAGTACTTCTAAGAGAAAGTTTGTTGATTAATATAATAATGTTGAGTACTTATAAGAGAAAGTTTGTTGATTAATATAATAATGTTGAGTACTTATAAGAGATAAGATACGTTTTGTTGATTAATATAATAATGTTAAGTATTTATAAGAGAGAATGTTGAGTAGTTCTAAGAGAAAGTTTTATTGATTAATATAATCATGTTATGTATTTATAAGAGAAAATGTTGAGTACTTTTAAGAGAAAGTTTTGTTGATTAATATAATAATGTTGAGTACTTATAAGAGAAAATGTTGAGTACTTTTAAGAGAAAGTTTTGTTGATTAATATAATAATGTTGAGTACTTATAAGAGAAAATGTTGAGTACTTTTAAGAGAAAGTTTGTTGATTAATATAATAATGTTGAGTACTTATAAGAGAAAATGTTGAGTACTTTTAAATGAAAGTTTGTTGATTAATATAATAATGTTGAGTACTTATAAGAGAAAATATTGAGTACTTTCAAGAGAAAGTTTTGTTGATTAATATAGTAATGTTGAGTAAATGTTGAGTACTTTTAAGAGACGAGAAGAGATTTTAAAAGGAATGGTCAAAAAATCAATGCAGCAAAGCGCGAAATATCCTGAGCCCCATAGTCAAGCTACACTTCCCATGATACAACCAAATAGTGCCTCCTCATTAGAAGCTCCATGCCTCCTAAAAGCCTACAGGCCTTACTTAGAGGATCTATGGTGCATGGTCTACAGAACATGGCACAAGTGCATTTAGGGCGCGTCCAACTCCACTTTTGCTTGTTAGACAGCACATATGCTGGGCTCAATGTAAGGTGCAAGATACAGAGGGGGTTGAATTTATTTCAAAAGTCATTGACTTATTTGAACCTAGGTAACATACGCAAGTTAACTTACCTACGTAACATAGTTAACTAACGTCCTGTACATAAGTTACATAACAAATGTATTATACTTATTATATATAACCCAAACCACAATCTTTTTTCTCCTTTTCCTTGTTGTCTAAACCTAACCATACCATGGACCATGCACGTTGAAAAATTACACCAAAGGGTTACCCAGAGCGGTAAAGTAACACCAAAGAACCGTATGTGATGAGTTGGAAAGGAGAATGTGTTGTAATGATATAACAATCACAGTGGTCATTTGCTTGCCTAATAAATCATTTCACTTTTGATACTTATACACCAATATACAAATAAAACTTCTGTTCTTTAATGCAGCAGATGTTACAATGTAGATTGGTACTTTAATTCAAAGCTACAGTTGGTAAAAAGCAAAAACAATAAAAGCACAATTTGAAGCAGAACGAGACCTCAGTTCTCACTCTCCCTGAGCCAATAGGAGCACTCTGTCTCTCTCTATGAAATGAGCTGTGATTGGCCAACGTCTCCTATCACAGGCTTGATTTTCTAAAGCCAACAGGAGGGGCAGAAGTCTACTTTTCTCTCAGAACACTTGGATTACAATATGAAGAAATGTTATTATGGATTTTTCGCCCCCAAAGCCCCAAATTAACTGCCTATCCCAGGTTCAAGTAAATTATCTAAATACTTCGTCCACCATGTTAGTCTCCAAGCCACAGCTGAAATACTGCTGATGACACAATGCTTTGTTTTTTAGGTTTATTTTAGGTTTTCACAGGCTAGTTTTCAGGGTCATATTTGTATTTGATCTTTAAAAAACATTATATTTCTCATATTGTCCCTTGCTGCAGCACCTCTGTGTGGCAGGCTCTGTCTGAGCTTCTGCACCCCCTCCCGAAAAGCCCAGTGTGCTCTGATTGGTTGGCTGGTCTGGTCTGCTCTGCTGTGATTGGTTAACTTTTTATGCTACCGTACCGGGAAATGTATTGCCCCTTACGGAATCAGTTATCTCAGCAGCTGAAAACAACAATCAGCAACCGGGTATATCTCAGGGGAGAAAAGAGGCCCTGCTCTCCGGACTTACAGCTTACAGTCTGAGCCTGTGTGTAGCAGCATGACCAATAGAGAAGTCAGGATTATTCTAAGGAGACAAATCCTGGAAATTCAAAGAAATCTCTAATAGTGACCGACACCCTAGAGTTCAGAGCTGAGCACAGCCAACCCAGACGGTCAGCAGGGCTAAATGCAAGGACTTCATTATTTGGTGCTTTGGTATTATTAAACATGACCAATCATCACGACCAATCATCATAATGCACAATAGTGACAATCTTGACAAAAACAAGAATTTCCTGAGATGATAGTTTCTAGCTGATTTAGATGGATGAGGAGGACAACCATCATGTGGCGATGGTGATTAGCACAGACATTTCCATCTATGAGATGAATGAATCAGCATTATGCTGAATAACCACCCCTGTCACAGAGCTGATTTGACCGTTGACTGTAAAGCTGGAACTTTTACAAACCTCAAAGCTGTTTAAAAATGTCACCTGGGGCTCAGCTATCTCTTTGTAGAGAGAAGATTCAGAGCATGGAAGAAATGGCTTAGCCAGAATAAAGCAGTGACATGCTCTTTGCTGTCGCTAATTAATCACCAGCGGCTCCTGATAAAACTCATTAGCCAGCCGGAGATTGAGCTATTAATCACTATGGGAATGCTAGAAAATCAAAGGTTCAAGAGGCGTGAATTGAATCGATGTTGCAAAGCCTGACAGTATGAAATGTTTATTTTGTACTTAAAAAAAAATGTTTAAACCAAAAAAAGGAAGAAATGACAAGAGTATGAATGGATTAGAACTGATGTGGGATGTGTTTGTCTTTCCACAGTCAGAACCATTTGTCTTCTGTGTCAGCTGTATACACAGATTAAGCCACACACACACATCCTACACACACTTCACTTGTTGGACTTTCTGTTGAATATATTGATCCCATACCCTGTAACCCTGATGTGAACAAAATGGATGCAGAACCATATGATAGTATCTTACAAAAAATCTTACAAAATTTAATAAACACCGGTCCCCCAGGTGAAAGTCTTCTACTATGTCATCTGATCGCCTTCTTTGCTCTGGACGCAATTTCTAAATGAATGAGAATACAAGAAAGAGAACAGTGTGACTTAATGCACATTGGAGAAGTTAGCATTCAATGCTTTCTGCCAGAAACCTCTTAGGTCTAGACAACAAAACATCCTGCTTGAGTTTAGAAAAGAAAACAGGCTCGGGTTCAAATAAATCCTTTCTGGTATTAAACCCTGAAGGCTAGGGAGATATCTCCTAGAGATCCTGCAGGACTGACTGGTTTATGCAGCTAACAAAGCTGGTGTTGGTTTTAGGTCTCCAAAGCTGAATGATCCTTTAGGAACTGTAGGTCTGAGCTCAGGTGGTCCCAGTAGGGGTGAAAATATACATCACACATATTGTGGAAGGTGACAAATATGGAGCTGTTTAGTCTGACGTAACACCCTTTCAAAATATAATTTCCAAACATTCCATAGAACAAAACATACAACAGTGGCCGAACCATGAACAATTACGATCACTTCTTTTCGGCGATAGCAAAGCAGTACAATGATAATTGCAATGTTTATTTTATTACTCAACTTGGACCTTGAAATCGTATTTTTAAAGGGTGTCACGTCAGCACTTAAAGTGAAATTCCACCGTTAAATCATCCCAGGGTTTTTTTCCCGCAAATACACTCATCAAATAAGCCATCAAGACATTGTTTTCCGTGTAACAACTATTGACGGAGAAATCCGGTAAAGTCGGAGAGTGATTAGCTCAGCGCCGCAAGATGAACGCATTAAAACATCTTTTTTTAACCACTAATACTGCTCAAAATAACACCAAACCTCTGCAGTAGCATGAGACGAGTCCCTACACAGAAAACAAGGCACCAATGGGCTCCTTCCTTTTGCATTGACTTTGGTAATCCACTTGAATGGACTTTACTATGAGAGGAGCTGGTGCAGGGGCCAGCAGGTAAGTCTTTAAGAGCCTGCTCACACTGTCCTTTTGGCCGCGGCCAAAACCGTTTTTTCAGCTAAAGTCTAGTACCTTTAAGCAGTGTGAGTGGACCCGCTCCGCGCTCAACTGCGGCCCGCTTGAAAGAGGTGGGCTTTAGCAGAGCCGTTTGCACATGTACGAGCACGAGCGTGCGCACGTGTACGAGCACGAGCACGAGCCCTACGGCAGTGGCGTTATGTCCGCCTGTTCGGACATGTAAATAGAAGGACGGACCATGCGCGGACATTTAACAACAACAACAACAATGGCGGTGAAAGGTTCACGTTGGTGTGGTGCGGGGGTGGAGTGTTTACTGCAGATTTGGTCGGATGAAAATATTCAAAAACAGTCGACAAGACGCACAAAAACTCTGAGGTCTGTGGAAAGAATTGTAAACAAAGCCACACACACGCGATCAATGCGTGTGACGTGTTACGGCGTGATGGCGTATGGACAGCAAGAAGCATTGGCCGGCCCTGGCAGTGTGAGTACAAACGGGGCTGGGGCGCGGGGGGGAAGAGGGAGGGTGGACAAGTACCCTAAAGTCCGGGTCTCGGTCCGGGAGGACAGTGTGAGTACGCTCTAAAACACTCTTTTGATAAACTCCGGGTTCACTAACTACGTTGTTGGTGCTTTGTTTTCTGTGTAGGGACTCTTATCCTGCTACTGCAGAGGTTTGTTGTTATTTTGAGCCGTATTAGTGGTTAAAAAAGAAATTTTAATACCTTCACCGTACTGCCCCGAGCTAATCAGTGTTAGCCAGATTCAGCTGTTAGCGACTGTCCCTTATTTCTCTATAAAGATTACACAAAACATATTGTCTCAATGGCTTATTTGATGTGTATTCGCCGAAAAACACCCAGGGATGATTTTAGACACAGATTAGTTAGATACCAATGCATACCAAATGCTTATGCAATTATATTTTATATTCCCAATGAAAAATTGCTAAATATTTATTTAAGCGGCATGCACTTTGAATCATCTCATCTCATCTTCAACCACTTATCCGGGGTCGGGTCACGAGGGCAGCAGCTCTAGCACTGGACCCCAACCTTCCCTTTCCCGGGCCACATTAACCAGCTCTTACTGGGGGATCCCGAGGCTTTCCCATGCCAGTGTGGAGATATAATCTCTCCACCTAGTCCTGGGTCTTCCCCGAGGCCTCCTCCCAGCTGGACGTGCCTGGAACACCTCCCTAGGGAGGCGCCCAGGGGGCATCCTTACTAGATGTTCCTGAACCAGCTCAACTGGCTCCTTTCAACGCAAAGGAGCAGCGGCTCTACTCCGAGTTCCTGACGGATGGCTGAACTTCTCACCCTATCTCTAAGGGAGACTCGAGCCCCCCTCCTGAGAAAACCCATTTTGTGGGCTTTCATGACTATAGGTGAGGGTAGGAATGAAGATTGACTGGTGAATCTTTGCCTTACGGGTCAGCTCTCTTTTCGTCACAACGGTGCGGTAGAGTGACTGCAACACCGCCCCCGATTCAAGTACTTTGAATCATTACAATTTTTATTATGGACCCAACAGGAGAAGTTAGCCCTCATGGCTAACTACTGCTACTCTACCAGAAAGCGTTTATTTCAGCACAATTTTTGCCTAAAATGACCCAAGCAGTTTTAAAACTAAAAAAATATGTTCAATCAGTACACAAATCTGATTTTATTCTATATGCTTCTTACTATTAAGTAATTGTACATTCATTGTCAAAATAGTATTCTGTCATCATATATACTAGTCTACACAGCTTGTCCTCACAAGTATAGTAAAAATGAGCATGCTGTCTTCTTAACTCATTGTGTTCCATGTTAATTTGATTGCTAACGGATAAAGCCTCTCACCTGCTCAGAGAACGAGGCAGATTGAGAAATATTGTTGGCTGGCGACAGATTTGTTGAGATTAAGCTAAACAAGGCTTTATGCGGCTCTGCATTGCATCTGTAGAGAAAAATCAATCACAGCCTCCATTCCCTGACGCTAATTTGATTTAGTTCAATTTGTAAAAAACAGGGATGAGTTTGGCCTGGCCCCCGGGACCAGCTGCCAACACATTTTACCCTAGCTATTCACCTTAGGATCTGCTATTTCCTTCTCTTCAAATGTCTGAAATACAGGCAGAAAATGCTTGGAACTATTTTTAGCTGGCTTTACACAGCTTTTCTGAATATCTGACTGCTTACTGGAAACTGGTAAATTCATGTCTCATTCACTTTTTCCTTTTTCACGAGACAGAAATGTACAGCATTGGGATCTAACAATATAAGGGAATCTGTGTGTGTGTGCTTGTCTGTCTGTTCATCTGATCTACTTCACACTTGCCAGCTGTTTTGTGGGGGACCCAAGGACATGCCATGTTCGATTTTGTGCAATTTGGCCAGATGGTGGCCCTATACAACATTCTTCCAGATGAATCTCTCCAAAAAAGCCACACCCATTTGTGTCTGGATATATTCACGCTATTTTTAATAATTTTGTTTTTACCCTTATTACCACCTTTGAGCAATCAACACCAAATTTGGTACTGATCATCTCTGGACCAGGCCAGAAAAAGTTACTTTTTCTTCAATACAGTTTTCCTATTGTTGGACCTCATAGTTTGCTCAGCATTCTCCTGAATGCTTTGAACTATTGCAACCATATGTGTACAGTAGATATGATGTCTGTGTGGCCATGACAAATTTGGGGCCATTTGGCCAAAAGGTGGTGCTGTAGCAGCAGCATCTAACTATAAAGGAAAGGAATCTATGTCTGTCTGTCTGTCGGTCTGTCTGTGTATGCATGTATGACTGTCTTTCACATATCTGAAGAATCATTCATCCATTCCACTTTACAGGTGACAGTTGGCAGGTGTACTGCTGAGGACCCAAAGGAGTGCAGTGTTGAGTGTGAAGTTGATCAGATGAGCATTTCTCAAGAACACTGCAAGCAGAAATAACAGGAGCCAAATAATTGGCCTGGTGTGAACGGAGACGTCCCAAATGGGCACTGCACTACTACTGTAAATGGTGCTTTGTCCGTGGAAATGATCTCAGCTTTCACATACTACCTGCTTTCACATACTAACTGGGGAACTGGAACTGGAGTTTTGTGGCTAAATATATATATATATATATATATATATATATATATATATATATATATATACATTATATTTATATTTTTATATATATTTATACAGAAAAACTTGACAAAAATTAACCCCAAATCTGCGATAATCCATCAAAGTTGTAAAATAAAATGTGGACTTTTAAACATCAGATCTCTGCCATCTAAAGCTGTATTAGTAAATGATCTAATATCAGATAACCATATTGATTTACTCTGTCTGACTGAAACCTGGTTGTGTCATGAAGAATATGTTAGCCTTAATGAATCCACTCTTCCCAGTCATATTAATACTCATATTCCTCGAGGCAGTGGCCGAGGAGGAGGCGTTGCAGCTATTTATGACTCAGGTCTATTAATCAAACCTAAACCTAAACTAAATTATAATTAATTTGAAAGTCTTGTTCTTTGTCTTTCAGATTCAACCTGGAAAACTGTGCAGCCAATTATACTTGTTAAAGTGTACCGTGCTCTTGGCCCATACTCATAGAGTAAAATTAGAGTCCTTAAATCTGCTAAAGTAATCATTGTAAAAAATCTCTTAAAAAAGGATCCAGAAGAATGGAGAATATATGGAAGAAAACTAACCTCAGGGTCCCCCTCTTTACCCTTAAGGAATTCGATGTCCAATCTAAACCAAACCATCAAAGAGGCAAGAACTGCATACTTCTCGGGAAAACTTTTTGTCTTTCTTTGTTGACAAAATCATTAATATTTGTTCACATTTCCACAAAGCTTCTGTGTCTTTGGACCTGGCAGTTGACCGTCCTATTTTCCTGTCTACATTCATCCCGATCATGCAGCATAATCTTACTGACATTATATCTCATATGCACTCTTCCTACAGCCCTTTAGATGTGATCCCCTCTAAATTGCTTAACTAGGTCCTGACCCAACCAATTAACTATAGACCCATCTCAAAACTACCATTCATCTCCAGAATTCTTGAAAGAAGTCACTGCACAGCTGCTCCTTGAGGTAATTCATTGCCACAATATTTTCAATAAATTTCATTACCAACATAGCACAGAGACAGCACTACTAAGAGTGACAAATGACATCCTAATGCAAGCTGACAATGGGGAACATTCTATCTTGGTCCTGCTTGATTTAACTGCTACATTTGACACCGTTGACCACTGCATCCTGTTTAACAGCTTAATAAGTGGGTTGGTATTTCTGGTACTGCCTTTAACTGGTTCTCATATTATCTCTCAAACTGGCCTTCGAGGTTAACATAAACAACCTTGTGCCCTCTTCTGCTCCCTCACCCTGTGGAGTTTCGCAGGGTTCAACCCTCGGTTCCAATTCTCTTTTCACTCTATATGCTACCTCTAGGTTACCTAGTCACTCAATTTAATTGCATCCCCCATCACCGTTATGCTGATGATACCCAGTTGTATCTTTCACTTAAGGCAAACAGCATGTCGAATATTGGTACCCTCCATGAGTGTCCAAATGAAGCCTCATGAACCACTTGTTTTGTTGAGCCCACTAGATGGAGCTCTTGTTTTAAAGAAAAGGTCTCAGTGAATGGTAATTCAGTGTGTTTTCAAACCTTTGTTCAACAGAGAGCTCCATTTAGTGGAAAATAATGAAAATGGTTCATGAAGCTTCATTTGGACATCACTGCCCTCCATGGCTGCCTGACTGCTATTAAGCAATGGCTGTCTCAAATTACTCCAGCTCAACTCAGATAAAACGGAGGTTATTCTTATTGGTCCTGATAACTTTGCCTCTGATGTACACTCTTATATAAACCTGCTTCTTCCAACTTTGCAATATATCAAAAATCAAATTAATGCTATCCACCAGAGATCTAGAATCGCTTATCCATACCTTCATCTTCTCACGCCTTGACAACTGAAATTCTGTCTTCTCCTGCCTTAGTCAAGCAGCCAATTGATGCAAAAGGCTACAGCCAGACTGTTAACTAAACAGAATAGTACAGAATAGACTTCAAGCCTTGAAGTCTATTCTGAAATATATGAGTGGGCAAGACCATGTAGGGCTTTGTATGTGATGAGCATTACCTTGAAGTCCAAGGTAATGCTCATCACATACAAGGACCTTCATGGTCTTGCTCACTCGCATGTTTCTGAACTCTTACGCCTTACCTTTATAAGGGCTGTACTGTAATCTGATCTGTATTTATATACGTGTCATTCCAGTTTATATATGTATTTTTATTATTCTTATTTTGTGATTCTTTCTATCCTGTGAAGCACATTGTCACTCTTTTTTTAAAGGTGCTATATCAATAAAATCTTACTTACTTACTTACATGTCTGAGCCTGAAAAAGAGTATAATAGGTCCCCTTTAATCACACCTTTCACTCCTCGTTTGTTAGAACACCATCCAGTAAAGTCATTGGATACACCATAGGGATCATGTCCCTCCTGTCATTTTTACACAGATGGAGCAGAAGATATGTGCGTGTGTGCACAGTTGTCTGTGTAGACCTTTTTAAAGGCCTCATATATCTCTGCACACTGTCTAACCCTGAAGGCTCTGGTAGAACAGCTGCTATTGATAAGCTTAATGTAAATGCTCAGATAGTGAGAAGACTTTGTGCTAGATTAGAATGATTCTCTCTGCGAAAAACTCTGTATATCACCATGAGCGCTCTTTGGAAACTGGACCAAAATGTGATGACACCTTAACTTTTCATTTGGGCTGCAGACTTATCACAGCTTATCCCTGCACACACAAATGCTCATAAACACACCATCAGTGCAGTGATAACAACTTTCAATCATCAATATGTTCTGGCTTTTATCTGCCACTATTTACAAGTTTATTGTAACAGGCACAGGAGTAAATTAGATTTTTATTCACAAATCTGAGGATATCACTCTAAATGAACCCCCGCCAACCTGCCAATTGCGGGTAAAAATTAATTTAGGCAGGTGTTAATAATAACATACTAGCCAGTTTGGTCTGTGATGTAAATTTTGAGCCATTACATGCATGATACAAGGCTCTGTTCTCGTTCATTTATCCCTGTTGTGGTACTTCCTACATTTCCTATGAAAGCATTTCATACGCCCATTGGCAGTGCGCAGGTTGCAGTGAAACCAGCGTGTGAAACCAGTGTGAGAAAACATGAAAACAAACAGCAAATACAAGGAAGAAGAAGAAGGAATGGAGCGGAAGCAGGAAAATAGACTAAAAGAGGAGGAAGTTAGCAAATGTTAGTCAGAATCAGAATAAGAATCAGGTTAATTGCCAAGTAATTTGCATTACAAGGTTTTCGACTTGATTTGACAGTGCTTACATGGAAACAGACGGGCGTTGGTGCAGCGCATATATGAGGTCCATACGTTTCAGTCAGAGTCTTTAGCTGTGTTCCAGAGCCTGATGGCAGAGTGGTAGAAACTGTCCTTCTGGCAGGAGGTTTTGGTCCTGATAGACCGCAGCCTTCAGCCGGAGGGGAGAGGTTCAAACAACCTGTGTCCGGGGTGAGAGGGATCAGCAGCTATTTTCCTAGCTCTCTTCAGGGTCCTGCAGGATTAAAGATCCTGAAGAGAAGGGAGGTTACAGCCGATCACCCTTTCTGCAGAGCGAATGATACGCTGCAGTCTGCACCTGTCTTGGCAGAGGCAGCAGCGTACCAGAAGGTGATGGAGCAAGTGAGGATAGACTCAATGATGGCAGTGTATAAGTGGACCAGCATTGTTTGTGGTAGGTTATACTTCTTTAACTGCCTCAAGAAGTACGTACAGGGAGAAGAGCAGGGGAGAAAGTACGCCTCTGTGAAGCACAGAACAGAGGATGAATAAAAGTCTTTATTTCTCCTCAACAGAAGTTGAAGTTCATCCATTTTATTGCCCAGTGAGCGAACGTTTGAGAGAAATATTCCGGGAAGCGGCATGCGTCTTCCTCGTTGGCGAAGGCGCACAAGCTCGTTTCCCCCTGCGTCGGCGTGAGGCCACAAAGTTGAGCGCACCTTTGACCAGAATATCCATTAAAATAGCTGTGGGTGCAAGAAACTCAGGAAACAAACCCCCTGGGATTGTTCCCCTAATGTTTATGAGCTCCTCTCTGGTGAGAGTGAGCCTGGAAGCAGAGCAAAAAACGGTGTTTGTACACAAAACAAGACAAAACAATGCGCACCAACAAATCGAGGCAGCCGTCCACGGTGCCATCTTGGACGGAAAGTAAAGTAAAGTTAAAAGTTCAGATTAAACTAAATGACTAAAAGGAAAGAGTTAGCTAATGTTAGTAAAGTAAAATAAAAAGTAAAGATAAACTAAATGCGGCAGTGGTTGGGACAGACTTCTGGGGGCGAGAAGAGGAAAGAGGCGGTGGATGAGGATATCGACAGAGAAACAGCGAAAAGAAAATATAATGCCACATGGCTGACGGGTCGTGGATGGCTTGTGCTTGATCACGAAAATGTCGTCATGTTTTGTCAGGATTGCTGCATGTACGCAAAAGAAAAAACAAAATGAACAATTTGGTGATGGAGACTAGTAATTTTAAAGTCGAGGCAGTAAAGGACCATGAGAGTGCCTTAAGTCATCAGGAGAGCCTAAGGAACTTGGATGTAAGATAGATAGATAGATAGATAGATAGATAGATAGAAATACATCCCTTGCTTGAAATGAAATGTTTGCACTTTCTGTGTATACATTGTAGATAGGTAGATAGACAGAATAATAGGTCGATAAATAGAATTATAGACAGATCGGTAGATAAAATAATAGGTAGATAGGTAGAATTAAAGATAGATAAATAGAAGCTTGAAATTAAATGTTTGCACTTTTTGTGTATATATTGTTGTATGTTTTGAACTTGATGTGTTTTTCATGCCAACATGTTAATAAAATTATCAAAAAAGTTATTTTAGAACCCTGCTGCAGACATTCCTCTTGAAGTGCTAAAGGTTGGCTTGTTCGTTAATATCTGATGCTGAGGGCCACTGTGAAGTTAAAAGGAAAAAGGTAAAGATGCATACAATGACACTATATGTAATCCTCTCTTTGCATTTGGATTCATAGCTGTTGTATTGTCTAAATGTTTTCACAGGGCCCCTAAAATTAACAGCAGCAATTACTTATGTTGACAGACTTATTTCAAAAACCAGAGGAAGCCATTAATCAATGCTTCTTAAAGTGCACAACAAGAGCACAGGTGCTGCTCAAGAGAGAGAGAGAGAGAGAGAGAGAGAGAGAGAGAGAGAGAGAGAGAGAGAGAGAGAGAGAGAGAGACAAAGAGAGAAAACAGCTTAAAATGCTATGCTAACCTATGCAAATGAGCCCCCTTCTTAATTTGCTTGCAAATGGCAAATGATTTTCTACGGCTGACTGACTTATCGGGCTCTGACACGGCAGGGTGTGTTGTTCTGTGTCTTCACCTTGGCACCGCAATCACAGGAAACACACACTCCCATGCTGTACACTTGCACTTCTACTCCACACAGCAGCCATTACAGGAGTGGGGGGGGGGGTGGGGGGGGGTGGGGGGGGTGGGGAGGCAAACAAACCCTCCCTGATATAATTAGTTTTCTCCGCTGCACCTAATTAACCTTTGTCTGTGTGGCACTTACGCATCTCATTCACAAGCCGAGAACTCTTTCATTAGCAGCGTGTTGTGTTTTAATGCGTTTTACCAGTCATGGTGAGGTAGCTCTTTATAAGCTTCAAACTGCTTCTGTGGCGCTGTTTGAAGTCGATGACTGATGTATCAGTGCAAGAGATGAAGTGGGTTTGTCATGATTAGATTAGAAATGGTTTGTAGTAATGTGGTTTTATGCATATCAAAGGGCAAAGGGTGAGGAGGCGGATCAAACTGCACACATGGAAGGTATATACATACACTTGAATGTCCACCATGATCCTCTTGTCCTCCTCAACGTGGATTCCCCAGATACAGTCTTGGCCTTTATCGTAGGCTTCAGGCCAGTTAGGAGACAGTACCACGCCAGCTGAGTCTGTGATCTCTCCACTGCACACAGCTGGAACATATGCACATACATGACCATGGATATTAAGACATGCAATGCTGAGGGTACTGCTCATAACCCGTTTAGCACCATCTTTACAAATCGTGAAATGCATTGTTGGTATGTGAAATGCACCTTAGGATTGAATGGAAACAAATACATCTCCGCCCCCTGTGACAATTTATTCAAAGCGTATCTATTTATCGATTAAGACAGTTTTTAATAGAACATGATGTCATTGCCTCCAACAGTCAGAAAGAGGATTTTGTTGCCGTGCAGTGTGTTTTTAAACGTCCAACTCAGGGCTACACCAGCAGAATATGAAAAAAAGGAGGCTACAGAAGTTTGAAGGAGCCATAATTGCCATCTAGATCCTGAAACCTTCCAATATGGTGATGAAGACACCCCAACAAGCTATCCACATCTGTTACAGAGTTGTTATAGAACAATACTTTGACAAAAGTGTGAAGTCTTGTTGGCTGCTTGTTCATCTCACTGGTCATCAATAAACACTCGGACATTTTTTATTTATCGCCCTATACATTTTAGCCTTCTACAATGTATGAATAAGGCCAATCATATTACCGAATCATGGCAAACTAAATCTACGTATATATTTATCTACACTTTTAACCAGCGAACAATGCTGCACATGTACACTGCACAACGATTATCTCCACCCATTCTCAAATAATCAATATCAACTTTATATTCCAAGTAAAGGAGAAAGTGATGGATGTGCAGGTGGTTATTTGTTCCCATTTCATCCTGCGATGCATCATCAAATACCCACAATGCATTCCGTAATTTCCTCGAGGGATATTTGCGACACAGATTATGTGACCAACACTAGGGATGCAAAGGGGTCGAAAGTTTCCGGTAGATTTCATGGGAAGTTGGAAATTTAATCTTTTTTTGTTTAAAAGACTTTCTATAAGAATTACTTCCATCTCTACTGCAATCAGGTCAGTTTTGATGATATTACTGGGCAGAATCAATGATATTTAAGTTAACTAGCAAATACTACATCAAAATATGATTATATAGTTGTAATGCCTTTTGCTAGCTAGTTTTCTGTTCGATTTGGTGTGCTGATTGAATAATGTTCATCTAATTTTTTTTTTCATTTATCCATCAATTGTAAAACATGTTTATGTCTACATAACAAGGCGACTATTGTTAGCATGAATTAGCCCAAAATTTCTAGTTAATACCCATTAACTCCCATGTATTTCTGTTCATTCCTGGAATTTTGCAACTCTTATTACTGCATATAGAACAATAGGGCTGGTTGTCAAAACTGTGGATAGTTCAATACCATTACCAAAACATGTGTTTTCTATAGTTTTTATTTAAAAACTCTTAAATGTTGAATGCTATCTCAGCAGTCAAACAAAAGTTTGACTGAAATAAACAGTTTAAAAGGTGTTATGTAAATGAGGTGCTGTAGGAATAATAATTAAAAAACAATGGTTGTGAATCTGACCAGACATTTTCTTGTGGTTTAATAACCATGACTACATAACTACATGAAGCAGGATGGTTAACTGTAGTGGCAGCAGAGACGTGTGGTCTAAATGAATTTAACAAGATGCACCTAGCTCAGCATGGTCTAGTTCCTGGGTTTGTTGTAGAGTCAGTGCTTAGAGATCTGCTAAATAACAACATATCATCATACAATGTATACAATTGATTCAAAGAGGTACTCTTCAATCTGAAAGGCCAATGCACTCTTTTTAAAAAGAAAATTAAGATTTATTTATGAAAAATGCGTTTGTGTTTAGGCTTCTAAAAACTGGCACCTGAGGAGGGACAAGCTGGAGCCCAGAAAAACCCAAAGCAAATGGGACACAATTTAAAATGACAGAACATTTACTACACATTACACTTGTCCCTTTTTGTTTCTTGTGTTTAAAGCTGATGTCAGTAACTTTCTGTAAAAATGTGTTTTATTTCATATTTGCTAAAAACTGTAAATATATCCTGACTGATGATCTGTGAAATATTAATAAACATCTCTACCTCTCTCTGTGTGCTCCTAATATCATCTGCTAGATTCCACTGCACCTATCAGACAACCAATCATAGCTGAGGAGTCTCTGATACGGTGTCAATGACTGCTCATGATCTCACATCAAACAAGAGTTCATGAGCAGTCATTGACACGGTCAGAGACTACTCAGCTCTGAATGGTTGTTGTAGGTCAGGCACGGTGAATGCTAGAACTAGAGTTGTTTTAAATGTATTTGATTTAGATTAGTAACTTATTTCATCAAAACACAGACATACAGACCTCTACAGGCAGGCTCAGTCTCATTCCACTGAGGATTATTGGGGTCCATGCATTCAATGGTGACAGATCCCTGTTCCAGAGTGTAGCCGGGGTCACAGGCAAACTCCACCACAGCTCCAACTGCCCAAGTGCTGTCACTACTCGTCAGGTTACCGTACTTCACAAAGGGTTCAAAGCAGTGGCCTGCTGCAAAGGCTGTGATACAAAGACATTTTCAGAAATGGAAACAAATAAACTTGTAACAAAAAGCAAGTGAGAAACTATTCTTGATTGCTTAGCATCCTCATAAATTACATTGCTAAGAGACTATATGACTTTTGTAAAGCCAATAAAAATTAAAATGTTCAACATTTAATGAAACTTACTTCATGTCTAGTAATTTAATGTTTGATTTGAATGTTTCATGTTCATATGTTAAGCTGTTTCTTAACTTTTGCAAAAATATCTTGATATTATTGATATAGAAAAAAAGTGCTTTTGTAAATTTAAACAACATTAGTTTAACACGAGTGGTGGAGACTGAAATAAAGGCTAGGACAGGACGGCAAACACAGATGTGAAATGTGAAATGTGAATGAAATGTGAAAGGTTGTCAACCATATCCCCAAATCAATATCAGTCAAAAGCAACTGGACTTGGTTATTTGTCTAGGAAGATGTTTCACCTCTCATCCAAGAGGCTTCATCAGTTCATGTACGCATCTGACCAGGCTGGGACTGGTACAACTATCTGGTGTGAAGATCCAGGTATTTAACCTCTCACAAGGCTGATTTTGGCACTGGAACCCTTTGTGCTCCAAGTGCCAACGACCGTCGTTAGATTGACAGTCATTGGTGGGAAGTTGGTATTATTATTTCAGAATAAATCAAGTATTAATAACTAATTAACTAAATTTGATCAATCAATGATCAATTTGGATTGATTAAATCCACACACAGACACATGTTCCTATTACACTTCTGCTCTTACTACAACCTGACTCAAGTTTAAACCTTCTGATTTCAAGTGAACACAGCATAACGGTTAGTGACAAGTTCAGCTGGCAGACCAACGGCAGTCAGCAATGTCACTAACATGGCGGCCTATTTACATCTAGAGAGGGAATGTCTCCACAGACACTGATATTGTAATACTCAGCAAAAAGGCAACAAGTGCTTAAATTACTGGGTCATATGATCAATCACCATTGCTTTAACTCACTGTTTGATAGATAGGAACTTCAAAGACAATTGAATAGATAAAACTCTTACGAGTACATCTTCAAAGTTGACATTTGTTATTGTTACATATGTGTCAAAAATTGTCAATAAGGACCACAAACCTTAAAAATGGCTAACACCTTCGAATGGATATAATTTTTTTAAAACAGTGCAGAAAGAACAAGAAACATTTGAGTAGCAGTTAGAAATGGCTAAAGGAATACTCCCCAGGGTGGTAATGGTTTGTAAGGATGAAGGAGAAACCATCAAATCTGCTAGAGAGTAACTGAACAGCATTGTGTCCTGTTAATGGCTATAATTGCTCCCTTTGGACTTAATCCTATTTGCAGCAGTGAAGCAGAGGCCTAAACAGATTACACTGATTGTATTTCCAAGTGGTCCTCATGGATCAGGGAAGAGCCGAACTGATGGTGAGTACTGAGATGAATGTGAGGGCCAAAGATAAGAGAAGGTAAACAATATCTTTCCGTAGCTATTAGATAAAACATGAAATAAACCATACTGATTTTAACATATACGGTTGTGTTGGTAGAAGCTGCAAGTTATTACTGTACCTAAAAGACTGCCCTTGAATTGTTTATCCCCTTGCATAAAATAAGGAAAAGGGAGCTTTCCTCCATTTAATGTATACAAAAGGCGTAGAAATAAAGTCAAAATAAAGAGAGGTAGTTTTTACACCGTTTTAACTGTGCTTAAATGCACCCAATAATGTGTTAGGTAGAAAAAGTGAAAACTGTCTTTTATTTTTAAAATTATTTTTTCCTGACAAGAAAACTTTCCTGAGGAATTCAGGTTTAAAGAGAACTATGTCCATGACATCAGTATCAGTATCACGCTCAGCCATGGTGGTTGCTGCTTCCCCTTCAGCTTCACCCAGGTTTCCTCCCCTTGGATCAAATTAGGATTTTTAGCCATAGTGGTGTGGTGAGTTGCTAAATAGTATTGATGCTGTACATTTTGTACAAATCTTTTTGTGGGTTTTTGTGATAAAATTTAAAATATGCAGTTAAGCAACTTCATTTGTAACATAATAATCTAAGCTCCTGTCATTGTACTTGCTGTCTGAGCATTCAACTGCATCTCAGTCTAAAATCACAATAGATTAAGGGCAAATGCATTTTGTGTTTGCAGTTTGCAGATCATTTCAATATAAACTTTCCCTCATCATGTTGAGGACGAATTCAGGGTCTTGCTATTGTTGATGACATGTTCCTATGTCAAACACCTAGTATTTACTGTCTGTATATTAGATATCTCCAGTGTTATTTTCGAGAGGTGTCTGGCTGCAGGTGACACTCGCAGGCAGTTCCATTTGCAGCCGCCACTCTGAGGCAGTGCCGATCTCAGACAGGAAATGCACAATAAAATGCTGCTGACACTACCAGTGAAGTGGCCTTTTTCCATACGCAGACATAGGTGGGCGATAACTCCAAAACACTGTGGTGGGGGCTGCAGAGGTCACTGAGGTAGTCAAACAACTCCACAGTGGCAAAGCCACAGGGATTGATAAGATTTGTCTATATATGCTGAAAACTTTGGGTTGGAAGGGGCTGTCTTGGTTGACACGTCTTCTCAACATTGTGTGTAAGTCTGGGACAGTGCCAAAGGAGTGGCAGACTGGGGTGGTGGTTCCCCTGGAAAGGAGGGTTCGTCCTATAGTCGAACCTCAGACTGAAGAGGAGCAATGCGGACTCAGTCCTGGACGTAGAACAACTGACCATCTCTTCATTCTCGCAATGATCCTGGAGCGGGCCTGGGAGTATGCCCATCCAGTCTATATGTGTGAATCACAGACTTTGAATGCCCAACCTCTCTCTGATGGCTGAGAGGGACTTCCCTTTTCCCCTGTCTCAGGGTTTCAGTCACCTTGGAGCAGCTGGCTATCTTGCAAAGTAACCAGGAGAGCTAGGGTATTAAATAGATAAATAGGGTGTGTCCAACAATGAATTCATTTGTTACCAGGTGCCAGATTAACACCAATAACTGGGAGGGATAATTGGGAACATTAATCCTTCGTTTTACCGGCAATGTTCGTCGCCTTATGTTGGGAAAGGGGGGAGTCTCTATGAATCTGAGGGGGTCATGTCCTCCCCATCCCAAGTGCCATCTGTGCACATGCTGATGTGTGATGTGTTCTGATTTTGGGGGTTAGAGTAACAATTTTTTAACCTCTCGCCAGATTAATTCATTTCCTCCTTGCTTCACTTGTGGACCCTGAAATCACTTTCCTATGGAGCGAATCCAGATGGATGAGCTAGGCGGAGTCGAGATGGAACGAAAGTCATCTGGCGATAGTCAGGTTAACAATTTTGATCAGAGCCTCAATCAAAATCAAAAATAGGATGAAATCTATATTTTTTGATCGATAATGACATTGTGCTCTTGGTCTTTCTTTACCCCCTTTATCATCAAAGAAATAAGACTGCTGAGCCCATAACCGTTTCTGTTAGAATCTGGCCTGAGGATGCTGTTTCCTGGCTCCAGGATTGCTTTAAAGTCACTACTACCACAGTCATGGATTACTGCATATAAATTACTGTGTGGACAATGTTACGAGCAGGAGGCCGATCCATGTTTTTCCGAACCAGAAACCATGGTGAGGCGTGGGGTACAGACACTAATCAAAGTCTACAGAACAAGGAATCAGTTGCATGGTAGAGCCACGTGGGCACTAAGGAGGGGCAGCACATCTGTAAAACTCAAATATGAACAGCAGATTGAAAAATATTTTAGGAATTTAAAGGTTGAATATGTATACTCTTTATTAAAAGCTTTTTTTTTTCAATAAACCCCTGGGGCGTTTTGAGGGGTACAGAATGAAAGTATTGCTTTTCCATAAAAAAAAAAAAAGATTTAGTCTGAATTTATATTTCAAAAATCTTTTTACGGGTTTGACAATGACTTTCTGTCTCGTTCTGTTTCCATTGTAGCAGCCAATAGCGTTGGGCGTTGTTGGTTGCCAGGGTTGTCTGTTGTTGGGTGCAGCTACTGTAGGCTGGCACTGGGTGAAATGGAGTTTGCCAATCCTGCAGCTGCTTCGGAGCCTCAGTGAAGGGGGCATTATTTGTCCCAGCAGCTGAGTGAGCGGAGACGGGTAAAAACCAGAGTCAATATAGGTCAAGCATTTACTCCATGGACTGAGAGAAAGGAGTTCAACGGCATTAAAACGCACGCCCAAATGGCTACGTTTCTTCTTGATCGCTAAAATCACTTTCATCTTTACTTAGCTGGAACGGCTAACGGCGACTGTCATTTACTCCTCTTCAATACTTGTTTTTATGGTGCGATTTAACTAACCTCTCTCAGGTCTGGGAGGGAACTACAAGAGGAATAGAATATCTCCCTCTGCAAAATGCTGACACTCTAGTCGAGGAACAACTACTTTTGCCATATTAATAGTTTGATGGAACAAAAACAAAGATCAAATGGTGCGCCCACATTCTACCTGTGGAACACCAACCACAGGAAAGCAGCCGAACCAAGTGGTGTGGTGAGCAGCGTCTTTAAAGACTATGCGGATCAGCTTGCAGACGTTTTCAGAAACATCTGTGACCTCTCCATATCCTCATCATATGTCCCTGCACGCTTTAAAACATCAACAATAATCCCAGCGCTTAAACAGACAGCAGTCATATGCCTGAACAGCTACAAGCCTGTGGCACTTGGCGACCTGCACTAGTTTGCCTACAGGGAGAAAATATAGACAGAGGATGAAAAAGCTGGCACTTCATACTGCGTTGGAAGCCCGCAGCATAAGAACACATATGTAAAAATGCTCTTCATCAATTATAGTTTGGCATTTAACACAATCCTGCCTAGCAAACTCATTATAACCCAATTACAGGACCTGGAAGTCATCACCTCCTACTTATTCCAAGTGAGACTAAGAAAAAAGAGCTCCTATATTAAATTTGCCTTCATTAATACAGTAGTTCCAACTTCTAGAAAGCTGCCAGAACTCTAAAAGCGTTTTCTTCGGGTCCTCAGATCCCTACCATCAATGCCTTTTCACTTTTTCTTTTCAGTTTGAAAGTGTTTGACTGTATACAGTCTGCATAGCACTTCTTTTGTCCGCTGGATCATCCATGATAAACCGCATTCCATCATTGCTGGAACTTCTGACCTCAATTTACTATTCAGATTCTCCAGCCATTCACTCTGCAGTAATATTTGACTTTATATCCTGTTGAATGTCTTTGTTTGTTATATCCTTTAATTGATAATTCACTGAGACTCCACAGAAGGCCAATGTTTCTGACTCCTACACTTCTTCTTGACCTTAAATAATGAGTAAAGTGAGTTTACACCTTCTTATTTGTTATAGGTCCCTTTGTGTGCTTTTATATAACCAATGCTTTCTAATGGGATTTGCCGCCATTTTTTCTCCAGGTGTTTACAATTTGTGACATTAAGCAAGAGCCCACATGATGCTGGCATGAAAAACACCATGACACCATGTCTTAAACTTGAATTATTAATCTTTATTGGACATTTTGGTTAAAATAATAATAATAATAAAAACTAAATAAAGCAAATGAGCAGTAAAAATGAAAGCAAAAAAAGAAAAACAAGCAAATGGGATTCATATAATCCTAAGCGATAAGTACAGGAATCAAATAATGTAGTTCATGTTCAAATGGATAGGAAGACGTTTAATATTTTCTGGTCCTACCCCCTCTAGAACAAGAGATAGGGAAGACAAAACAAAACGATCAAAACAAAAACCCAACAGAAATCTTCCATAGCTCTGGTGCTTACCTTGGTATCTGATGGCAATGCCTGTGGATGTGCCTGTAGCATCTGTAGTCAGCTCAATGAAAAGATGCCTGGTTGTGCTGAGTAGACCTTCATTGGGAAGATACTCCACCTCATATGAATCATACAGGGCAGTTGCATCTATGCTGTTACCATTTTTGATCAGCAGCCTAGAAGAAAGGGACGAAGAATCATTTAGCAGGACTCTTGCTGTTGATGAATCAATACCCAGGCTACTTTGGAATGTAAAGGACCATACCTATTTTTCATGTTTTAACCATAGACTGTATAGAAAGATGGGCAGCTTGGCAGCTTTGTGAAATTTAAGTCAAAATATCTGGATCATTAACTAGTGGCTGGCTGCAATATAGTTCATAAGGGTCTATGACAAGGAGGTACCGTGTGGTATTTTTTAAAACTTTTTTTTTTGTTACAAACAATTGGAAAAATGGTCAGTATCAGTAACATTAAAAAAAAAAATCCAATATTAACACTGATACAATCTATTCAGTTGGAGGAGCTGTACATGTTTGTTTCACTTCATGAACTGCTCCAAATGTATGCCATTTAAATGGTGTGACTATAATGCTAAGTGGGGGAACTGTCCTAAATTGACATGAATCCCAAGTCAGAATGAAAGGACATTCCTGTTTTTTGAGCTCTGCTGACATAAATGTAGTATGATTCTTGAACATGAGCTGTCAGATGCTAAGACTCGTAAAATGACAGCATAATCCTAACCTAGTGATGGGCAGGTTTCATGAACCATAACTTGTATTTGTTGATCCCTCTAGGTGGCTCTCTTGGTTTGAAGAAAAACGTTCATAGAATGGCAATTCAGTGTGCTTTTAACTAGTGATGTCCAAATGAAGCTTCAATAACCATTAGTTATATCTGTCACTGGATGGAGCTCTTGGTTTAAAGAAAAGGTCTCAGTGAATGGTGATTCAGGAAGTTTTCAACCCTTTGTTGAACAAAGAGCTCCATCTAGTTTGTTTAAAAAAAAACAGAAAATGTGTCGTATAACTTAATTTCAATTCAATTCAATTCAATTTTATTTATAGTGCCAAATCATGACAAAAGTTATCTCAGGACACTTTACAAACTAGGTAAAGACCACACTCTATGACTTATTTATGATAAACATAGACCCAACAATTCCCCCGTAGAGTACGGTGGCAACGAAAACCTTCACTATTGCAGGCAGGAACGTCAGACGGACCCAGCTCTGTGGAGGACGGCCATCTGTCTTAAAGCTTCATTTGCCCATCACTCTCTTAACCTGAAGTTAAAGTCTAAAATTTGTAATAATCTGTTATTGCATTAAAAAATGTGTGCACACCACTACAGTAAGTAGTCCTGCGGATAAAGGTTCAAGCAGGAAGGTAATGCGTTAACTGAGGCCCTGTCCCAGCTTTAAAGGTTGAACATGTAGAATCTTTATTAAAAGCTATATTTAAAATGATAATAATAATAAAATACATCCACAGGGCGTTTTGAGGGGTACAGAATGAAAGTATTGCTTTTCCATAAAAAAATATATTTAGTCTGAATTAATGTTAAAAAAGTTCTGACGGGTTCGAAAATGACTTTCTGTCATGTTCTGTTTACATTGTACTAGCCAATAGCGTTGGGCATTGCTGGTTGCCAGGGTTGTCTGTTTTTTGTCTACAGAAACAAGGAATCATTTTGAGCTGAGAGCTAGCTAATCCATTACACACCGTTCAAAAAAAGACTTCCAGTTGGCTAACGTTAAATACTGTTTACATACTGTTTGAAACACTCGGCAACGAACCTGGCAACCTGACTGCTGGAATCATTTTTTGTTGTTGCGAATATGAGCTTAAGACACTAGGTGGCAGTGTTCTGCTCATTCTCCCTATTCAACCTTTAAGTAGCTTAAGCAGCTTTTACTGACTAAAACAAGTGATCTGACTCATGAAAAAACGCTGCCCATAGTCTTGTACTGTCTTTATGTGTACTGAGGGACGTACTTTTCTCTTACGGTGGTATGCGTGCAGTATGTTCAAGTTGGACCTAAAAACAAAGGTTCATAGGTCCAGAGCACCAAAATAATGTGACACACCACTGACAGTCTGATATTAACATCCAAAACACACTATTCAATCTTAGTGGTTTCTAAGATATATTAAATACTTTCTAACAAATACAAAGAATACAAAGCAGCCAAAATACACAGAGCTGTGTAGATCAGACATCAAGAACAGCCAGTGAATGAGGACGTCATCAACAGTAGGCGCTCCTTCAGTGTGGCCCGGGACACACGTGTGTACACTTTGCTAAAGAAATGACCACCTCCAAATATGGTCGGAGCGACTGGATCTCAATGTGTCCAAGGTGTATTGCCATCTGCTGCTGAGGTCTATTTACTGTACGCAGAGTGATGCGGTCAGTGTTCATCTGCTGCATGTCACAGCTCTACCTGTGGCTCTGTTCCTTCATGCTTCACCATTGTGGTCTGCATTGATCTCTCCTTCCTCTGCCTTTAAAGACTTAAATTATTCTTCTCAGGTAAAGAGAAGAGTGTCTAACAGAGCGCAACAGATCATTGATGTCAAAATAAAATATATATATATATATATTCTTAATGTTTACATCAGGCTGACTGAACTAATTACAAATGTAAAAATGGACTGGTGAGCAGTCTTGTTTTCCTCCTGTTTGGTTGAAAACAGCTTTATGCAAAGAAAACAAATATGTATATGAAAAGACAACAGCTTTTTTTAAAAATATATATTCTTGCTAAGTGATCGATTAGGGCAATTATCTGCTATAACCCTGAAAAGACCCAGAGGTCAGACGAAACTGCCTGACCAAAAACAGCTCTGAAAGGATTCGCTTTACTTTTAATACCTACAATACACATCACAGTACTTACCCACAACCTTTAACCCTAAACGTTCCTACTTCCATAAAATCAAGCTATTTGATTTTTGTACTGTCCAGAAATGAATGGAACCAAATGGGTGCCAGATATGCATAAATGCAGGAAAAAATTAATTCATAAAATCTTAAACACAAGATTGAATGGGTTGTGTGGGTTGTCCCTAGCGGCATATGCATGTCTAGTGTACATGAATGGTCATATGTCTTCAAGTGTGTTAATATGGACTGAGATCATTTTTGATTATTTTTGATCTTGTATGTATTTCACTACTTTAAATATTAATTTCTGTAAATTTAAATCTGATATTTCATATATGTATGTATATATATATATATACAGTTATATATACAGTTATATATATTTAGATTCAGTTTTTCTAATATATCTATAATATTTGTTGTTTGTATATCTGGAGTTTTTTTAACGAAAATAATTTCCCCCTAGGATTATTAAAGTATTTCTGATTCTGATTCTGATATGGAGCTAAAATGTGTGTGTGGAAAGAGATTTGGTAACTCATAAAGCTCTGGATCTGGTTTGACAGACTTGTGAATGATAAACTGGAGCTAGTAATCCATCAAAGTTAAGCTGATGATTTTGATATCTTTTGGTATCTTTTGGGATGCTTATGGAAGCTTGAAATCTACATTACCAAAGTCACAGTGGTACAGTATGTATAAAATGATCAAAAAAGCAGATGGCCTTTGAACAAAAAAATGATATGCCTGCAGACATCAGCTCGTTGCACCACCACCTTTTACGCGCGTCCCCATCTTCTCCACATCAATACTTCTTTCTGATATTTTCCTTTTCCTATGAGCTGTCCACATCTGTGTTCATATCTATGAGGTACATATTTGTAGCAGGAATGTAAGAGCACCCCAGAGCAGCTATTGGCTGATTTACAAAATTGATTATTAAGCTAATTTCCCCGCTGTGGCTCTTACTTTCAGTCCTCTGTAACAATAGCCCAACGCGGCTAAAATTACACTCTATACTGTCATCGCTATGGGCTGCCAGTTGTTGCCCTGCAGAGTCCTCAGAAATGATGTTCTTATAGGGACAAAGGAGAGGGTACAAGCACAGGGACATTAGTGAAGAAATGTGCCCAAGTGAAGATGAAGGTAATACATCGATATTAACAGAGCATGAACCATGAGACAGTAGTTAGACTGGCCTTACTGACTCTTACATTTTTATATCTAACATATGTATCAGATTCTGAGCTGAGAAGAGCCTGTTTACTTCAATATTTGCTAAACTGTGTCCTCTGGCAGCAGAAATCACACAAAAAAGGAATGCAACGGGAAATCAATCTTCCCTTTGATTAAATGTGGGTATTTTTGTCAAATTAAATCAATGAAAGCCGAAACAATGATTGTATTTAGGCTACTGTTGCCAGACGACATGTCCACATGACCTTTGTTCATAGAATATACAATTTCACTCACTGCATTGTTTTTACATTTCCAATGTCCAACTACCCTCATACAAGAGCTGAATTTCCTCCTTACCGATCATCATCCTCAGCCAGTGCTACCTTCTCAAAGTGGATATGGAGCTTGTGGTCCACAGGGGCCTCCAGCAGCCAGTGGCAGGTCAGGTTGTTGCTGTAGTTGCTAGGAAAACCAGGAGAGATGATCCGACCAACTGTGACATTCTTGATCAAACCACCACAGGCAGCTGAGAGAGAAGAAGGAAGGGATGTGAAAATGTCAACCAAATTCACTAACTGGTGCTGAGAGCATCACATCCCTCAGTCACTTACAAACCACACAACCCTGTGTGTCCAAATTAAACTCTGGTGTCAGTATAGGAAATATGATGTAACCAGTACACAAAGGACATGGATACTTTTTGATGAATTTTCACAATTGCAATCAGACTTTCCCTTAAAGTACTAAAATGCCTGTGGTAGTATCTTTAATGGCTGTTTAACCAAATCATATTTCATAAACCATATGCTGGGGATCAACATGAAGAATGAAATGAAATACAAATACTGAATGTGTCAAGACAACAGGTAAACACAGAAGATGTTTTGGATTGCTTTGAAAGCAAAAAACATATCGGCCCCGATATTGTCACACTGCGGTGAGGTGTTCTATCTGGGGTTTTTGTCTTGTGAGAATTATGTTTTATTTTGAAAAGTAACCCCTTTTAGTTTATTTGTTTGGTGTTCATAGCCACATGTGTTTCCTTTGTCAGTGTTCCTGAATTAAAGCCTGCATTAATCGTTCCCTGACTGCATTTGAGTCCTCCCTTTGCCCAGGCCTAACAAATATCGACTAATTAGCTGGATCTAATATCGGATGAATGAGGCAGATCCAGCATTCTGATCCAGTAATTTTTTTTTATTAATAACATACACAGCAATACAGTTACAGCAATCTAGTCACTTAAATCCTGCACTTTATATGGAAGTGTTACTTATTTCTTTTTGCTGCTAATGTACACTTTGTTATTTGTTAATAAATATTATGAAGTACATTTATATCTGTGTTAATTTGTTACTTTTTTAAACAAGGCTAAATGTATCAAGCCTGATGCCTTCACTCACATGGCAAGTCATACTCTTCATTCATTCAACAGTAGGATCGGATCAGTATCAGGTATCGGCCGATACGCTCAGCCCAGGTATGGGATTGGATCAGAAAAAACGTGATCGGTGCATCTCTAGGACAGGTTATGTTCAGTGAGTAGAGGCAACATTCAAGTATAGTGGTGTATATAATAAATCAATCAATTAATTCATCAAAAATACATTTTGAAAGTGTATAAGGTCGAAGAACATCATGCCGTGAGTTTATGAATCCCATTATCATGCTCTATTATGTCTTAGAAGTCGTTGCTGCGGTTTTTAAGTTGATACTATTTGTTATGCAGATTCAGTATATACCACTCTGGAATTGATATAAATATGGTCCACAAAAGCTTCAAAATACCACAATAAAACACCAGACACACCATAAAAAAACCCATGCTGTGATTTGGGATCTAAAACTTTTGAAATTTGCAGATTTCTATAAGAATTGCATTTTTTTTTACGTAGGAACACCATCCATCCTCTGAATTTTCTCGGTCTCTAGTTTGTGTTTGTAAAGTTTCATGAGGGTGTGATTATCCTAGAGGTCAACAGCCCATTTTAGCTCATTTCACTCCAGTGAAATGGCTCCTATGAGGACTACCATCATCACACATGAATACAGCTGGGCTCATTGAATCCACAAGAGTCTCAGATTTCCAGACATATACAATTAATGTGACTCCAAGACTGTTTATGGACCCCAGTCTATCAAACACTCCATTTTAGAATAGGTGAAATACCTGTCAAAAATAAATAAACAAATTGGATGAGGCGACCGATTCCTAAATAAATCGTTCCTTCCTTTTGGATTGACTTTGGTACTTGACTTGAATAGACTTTACTAGCGAGCTGGTACCGAGGCCAGTAGGTAAGTCTTTAAAACACTCTTTTAATAAACTCCAGGTTCTTTAACTATGTTGTTGGTGATTCTTTTTATGTGTAGGGACTCTTCTCATGCTACTGCAGAGGTTTGAGCAGTATCTTTACTGCAGATTTATCACTTATCCATCACCACTTGGGAATCAAGAAATGAGGTGAGAAAGATAACATCCCAAGAGATACAATCATATTTATCAACACATGCAGAAAATCCATCTACAGGTATATGATGGTGTGTGTGTGTGTGTGTGTGTGTGTGTGTGTGTGTGCGTGTGCATGTGTGTACTTATGTATGTGTGTTCCAGCTGGTCAAGGTTACTCATGCAGACACAGTTTAATTAAAGCAGAGCAGGAAGAATAAACCCAGTGGCATCCTGCCCAGCTTTAGTAATCACACCTCGATACACCTGCTTTATGTTCTGACACACACACACACACACACACACACACACACACACACACACACACACACACACACACACACACACACACACAGACACACACACACACACACACACACACACACACACACACACACACACACACACACACACACACACACACAAACATAATCAAGATGGCAGAGAAGATATAGATGCACAGCCACACAAACTCCCTTTTTGAAACTGCTTTCAGAGAAACATTCCCTGTGCTGTTAGAGTCGATCAGGGTGATCAGGAGTAAAATGGTCACTTATTATTCATCAGCCAGCTTCAGAGCAGCAAAGAGAGAAAGAAAATCATTTGCCATCCACACACTCCTCTGGGAGTCCAGGACTGTCTCTACGCCTGTCATACAAAAGCACCAGAGGGTCCAATAGATAACTCTTGGCTGCGAGTGTCAAAAAATAAAGAACCCAAAATGCTGTGTTGTGAGAATTAAAACGCTGGCAGAGGAGGACTGGATAACAGCTAACACTGATTCAGAAAAGCATTACTGTGAAGCGACAGAACAGTCCCATTAAGTGTTAACAGAAGCAGAGCTCTGGTCCAGTCTACTGACATTACAAAATGTGGCGCCGAAGTATACCATACTTTTGCTAAGTAATGTTAATAATAATATGCTAATAGGAGTGATAATTCTAGTACTGTCAAGACGTTGTTTCACATCAGTTCTGTTATAAATATTGAATTTGTAAGTATTGCATGGTCCGAATAATATCTATATTATTATGTTAGATTTAATCCACAATGCAAATGTTGGTAGTGCTATTAATATAAAAAACATGAGTGTTATCAATTTATACTTATAAATAATGAATTTGGTTGTTTAAGATACATACATATATCTTAAATAACCAAATTAATTGTTTAATAGTTAAGAAATTAAAATTACAATTAAAAATAGTAATACATACATGTATTACTATTTTAGATGTAATGATAATGCTAATTATGCTACCAATGTTTATGTCATTAAAAATGATAATACTGAAAGATATTGGTTTTATTAATATATTTCTGTTTCTGTTAAAATATGTTGTATTTATATGTATTTCTTTATTATCTCTCATCAATTTAGATGTAGAATTAAATTAAATACATTTTTAATAATTTCATTGAAATAGTTTATGATAGTAATGATGATGCTAAATATTGTAAAATATGTTTTTATTTTTCTGCCCATTAATTATTAATTTATTAAATAAATAATAATAGTTCTGACAGTGACAATATTGCTAATATTGATTGATAAAAAATAAATTGGGTTCTGAACTCTGAATGTTCTGAAGGTATTTAGAATACATGTTTCTTTCCCTTGTGTCATTCATCTTTGAATGAAGACGAAGGACTAGAAAACCTACATTCTCAAGTAGCATTATGCTTACACCAGTGACACCATGTCAATATTTGAAATTGTCCTTCGATGGGTGTGCATATGGAGGATGAGCTTCGATTGGGTTTCCTCCAGGTTCTAATGGCCTTACCTAGGCAGTGTGGTTCCTTGCCACTCCAGTAGGGGGTGCTTGCATTGTGACAGGTCAGCACAGCAGGGCCTTGCAGCTGGTAGCCAGTCAAGCAGGAGAAGAAAGCCTCTCCTCCAGAGTGGAGACTGCTTACTGATACATCACCGTAGAGAGGCCGCTGGGGGAAGACACAGCTCAACACAAAGGCTGCACAGACACAGAGAGAGAAAGACATGAGCGAATCAGAGAGACTGAAATAAAATCGACTCAAACAGAGAAATAGACAGAAAGAGAGAGAGAATTAAGCTGAAAGAAAGTTAACTTTCAGCTGATATTTGCTTACAGAAGTTGAAAGGACTCAGTGAAGGTTTGAGCTAGCTGCTCATGTGTAACACCTAAAAGAGCTTCCTTCCAAATAGAGGTCGACCGATTAATCGGTCGGCTGATTAGTTGTTGGCAAATTTACTATTACTACTATTCACTGTAATGTACCTTAGGCTACTATTAAAAAAAGAATCCCCAATTCCCTCAGTCATTTCCGTTTTTGTCCAAAATTAGATGGTAATATAATTATGAAATAAATTACATAAAAAATACACACTAACCTTGTAATTTTGTTGTTGAATTTTTTGTTTTTTAATAGTTGCTTAGATGGCTGAGAAATATAATCCCTTACTCATCAACAATCGGCACCCTATATCGGCCATCGGCTGACCTGATTTCTAAAGATTGATTTTGTTCGACCTCTACTTCCAAATTTACATGTTGTACTCCTCAATCTGGTGCACTTTGAGAGCCAAATTTAGAGGCTGAATCTATGAAGAACTTTGTGCTCTTGTAACAAGTTTGTATCTAGTAAATAATTGAATCATGAACACATTGGTTGTATAGATATGAATGGTCACATTCGGGAATCTGCTGGGAAAGACATCATGGAAAGTATGCATCTTCTAATTTATTAATTAGTTTGTTTTTGTTTTTATTTCCTGCCACTCTACTGCTCCACTCTCCAGTCCAGTAGGTGGCAGTAATGCTTCTGTAAACTTGTTTGCCAACCACTATATACACACTTAACCACTATTACAATTACAAACAATATTGTCATTTATTCCAATGAGAGACAAATGATAAGATTAAGTGTTTACATGGTCAAAGGCGCTGGTATTTTATATGTCAAAAAGGTTTACACCTCTCCTCTCAAGCCAATTGAAAATCCATTCAAATTTGGCCAGTCTCTTCTGATGAACTGTTTATATGAGGCATTTTTATTCTGATTGAGCAGTTATTCTGATAATTAATGGAATAAATGGGAAAATGTGGTTTGTTCTTTAAACCACAAGGTTGGAGGTTTGATCCTCAGCTTCCTGTCCACATGTTGAAGTGTCCTTGAGCAAGACACTGAACCCCTAATTGTCTGAAAAGCTCTAACTGTGCTTTTGAGCTGCCCGCTGCTCCTTTAGATGGATTAAAACAAGCAATTCAAATTTCACTACATAGTAATAACAATTGTATGTGATAACTGATCAATAAAGTTAAAGAATATTAGGGTCCATGTAAACACACCTACTGATCTGTTTTAACAGAATAGTCTCTGGTTTAGCTTAACTAATTATACCTTTGGTAGAGAATTGCTACTGGTACAATTAGAAATAGAGACATGTCTCTAATAAACAAAATATCTGGTTACTAAATGCAAAGGGAGTTTTGGGAACCACACTACCCTATTTAGCATATAACAGGATCTGCATTCTCGACTATTCTCACTGTATGAGATTCTTTAACCAAGGATATATATGACTCTTGGGTGATTGATCACAAGTGGACACCTTAGGTCTTTTCCCACCTGGCATTAGAATTGTGTCCACATGCATCTTGAGTGACCACTTGTGATGGGATCTCACTTCCCGCTCTATATCACTTGTTACAACATGAGATTAGAGAAATGTCTGGCTTTTATGAGCCTAAAAATATGAGGTTATTTAACAGCAGTCCATGCCACCGACACTGACACACAATGGTGCATAGAGCAGTGATACTATAAGTGATATACTGTATGTGAGAGCTGTGGATAAAAACGGGAAGGCAGGCAGGTGTCCAAGCTGTGTGCTGTCTGCTGATGTCAGTGTTCTGTCAGCGTCAGAGTCCCAGACATGTCAGTGTTCTGTCAGCGTCAGAGTCCCAGACATGTCAGTGTTCTGTCAGCGTCAGAGTCACAGACATGTCAGTGTTCTGTCAGCGTCAGAGTCACAGACATGTCAGTGTTCTGTCAGCGTCAGAGTCACAGACATGTCAGTGTTCTGTCAGCGTCAGAGTCACAGACACGTCTGATAATGACATTGAAAATACAAGATTCACTCTCAGTGGTTCTGTGACATGAGAACCACTATGTTTGATGCGCTGGATTTATCTCTTTTCAAAATGTTGAGGATATCAGTTGAGTAGATGGTCCTTCAATGTGGACCAGAACACATTCCGGACACACTGCTAAATTACTGTGGCCACATGTGGCTCAAACCACCTCTGAATGTGGTCTGAGAGATCAGGGGCCTCATTTCTAATGAAGAGAGAGATTCACTTCAAAGTTGGTGTACAGACAAAACTTAGGACCTGTGTGCGCATTAAAATATATAAACTCTATGTGGCCCTGTTTTGCAGCTTCATGCAACGCCAATAGATGTATATATACATATTTTATGAACTGCCCAAAATGAATATTCATTCATGCTGACATCATGTGAAACACAGAGAGGAAAACAAAACAAAACAGACTCAACAGTCAATGTGAGGTTGATGTTCTTGTTGGAGAGGTGAAAAAAAGAAAAAAACATGTTGTTTGGAGGACAATGTGGACATTACTAAAGACAAAACAGTTGTAGAGTGGAGACGTGATGCAGACACAGTTAATGCAAAGTCAGAAGGTCAGACTGTTGCTGAAATGAAAAAGAGATGAATTAAAACATTTTCATTCTAACTCTGTTCTTTTATAGCGACATGAGTGCAGTCAACAGCACAGATTATATTTGAGAAAAATGTCCGTTCCCAGAGATCCAAACGAACCGTGAGAACAGTGCTCTGCTCTCTGAACCTGCTCATAAGCAGCTCGTCCTCATCTGTCAGTAAATCAGTGAGTGTGCGTCATTTGTGATGTCATGCCTTTTTATATCTCCATTTGATTTGATTGATCTAAAAAGCTAAAGGTGTGGGAATTAATCTGTCACCGTTTCTCATTTCTCCAGTTTCTTTGCGTATGCCTTCACCAGTTTCTTTGCGTACGCCTGGGTCAGTGTGGAGGACCGCACATTCTCCCGTCAAGTTTGTTTTTTAAAAATCCCAAAGTTTGCTTGTGATCAGATCACTCAGGACTGACTTATTGCGAGGTCTGAACAGGGCCAGGATACTAGGGCTGGGCGGATCATATATATCAAAATATCTACCAATATTGGTATCAGTATTGATTAATAATTGCGAGATGAGATTGCTACTTCCGTTTCCGTTTTTTCTACGTTCAGCTTACAACTCCAGTCACTCCATGTTGGTTTTCCAAACACTGCTCCTCTCTCTTCGCTCATGCTCACTTTGCCCCTCCCTGCATATTGATGATGCATTCACTTCATAAATTATGACACATTTCTCTCCCCTACGCGAAAGTAGATAAGCTGCTTTTCTAAGAAAAAAGTATAGGTATCTGTAATACTGGCCCTGTATTTACTTGGTATCGGATCAATACCAAATTTTGCAGTATTGCACACCCCTACCTGATACTGTATATGTATAAGACCTAATTTTTGTAACTGTGACAGAAACCCATTTCCAGACAGTGACTGCCAATTTGGTTTTGAATTAAGCCGTCTGCTTAAACAGAACAAAATAATACAACATCTTGTGGAAAATACACAGCAACACTGTGCCATTTAATGTACCAGTGTCCTCCTGTGGCTACCACCTGCTGATAGGTGTAAAGTAGCATTTACACCCCCACAAACACTTGTACAAAGGCCTGTCAGCACTGCCAATATGTGTGGAACATGTGAACACTGGCTCTCAGGTGACCAGTTAACTAACTGGATTTTCTATTGCAGCTGATTTGTCTTCCTTCAGCCTCCTGGCGTCAGGCCAAACATATTAATAATATATTTCTGCTAAAGACTCTGATCCATCTCACTGTAATTGTCCTAGTTTTATTGTTAGCCCTCGGGTGGCTTGGCAGTAGTGCTGCTATTGATTCTGTCTGTTGGGGACAGCGCTGCGCCTCAGGCAAGGAAATATGTAAGAAGATTAAATAGGCCAATAAATGACAACCTACGACCTCGGCCGCCTACAACACTCTGTTACAGCTGAGGGATGTTCACCAGCTCTATAGTGTCTCACGGAAATAGAGATAAGAAGAGCAGTTTTGGTCTTTATAGTATTTCTCATTTGAGCAACATCCCAGACTAGTACTGCCATAGAAGCAGCTGCTGGAGCTGTGTCCTATCACTCCCTGAGCTAGTCATTATCATGGTCAGCTGTATCTATTAATATCCAGGCCAACCAAAAAGTATGAAGCTCATAGGCTCACTGGAGACTAGGAAAAGAGATAAAAGAGACATCATGGTAGCATTGTGGCATCATAACACTGGAGCTAACAGAGCTTTCACAGAGACAAATTGCCCTGGAGCAGTAAAATGCCTGCTATAGGCTACATCACTTTGTCTTGTCTTATCTTACCTCCGTAGACCTTATGGCCATATATCATGTTTTGGTTTAAATTAAATTATGTTATTGATAATAATGTTTTCAAAAAAGAGAGTAGCAAAATATCAAAGCTGAAAATGTAACGACCAAAAGGAATGTAAATGTAACAATAACACTCGTAAACTATTTTTGATGATTTGGATTTTTCAGACACATGTTCTTATTGGAAAAAGTCAACACTTGCCATGGATACAGCATGGATTTTGCTATGTTGTTTCTAAAGATCTTGGTGTCTTAAAGTGGTATTCTGAAAGGATTTTTTTGACCACTGTTAAACCTCTACTTAAAGAGCCAGAACTTGATCCAGGGTTAGAAATACTTATCTAAATTAAAGTACTTGTAGATCTGTATCTCAGCAACTTTTGGCCCAAATACTCAACAGTTGTTTTTTTTTTCTGGATTTGGATTCCATCTCAGTGCTCATACTACTGAATGATACTATAGATACTATTTGATTCTATAAATCAGTTTACTTGGCTTATAAAATTACTTTGTCACCATTGGCCTGGCTCTCATGTGGTTAAAGTCTTCTGAAAACAGTGTTTCCTATACCAATGCATCATACAAATGTTATAATATGAAATATGGAGTACCTCAGGGCTCTGATTTTGCCCCTCTGATTTTCTCTCTTTATATTTCACCTCTTGGCCAAAGTGTATGCAGTGAGTGCTACACTGATGATACTCAGCTGTGTGTGTCTGTGAAGGCAGCAGGCCTGCTTGTCTTCTGTAAAATACTGGATGTCACTGAACTTCCTGTTCCTATATTCTGGTTAAACTGAGATGTTGTTTATTGGCTCTGCTCAGTCTTATCTGTGATTTTGCAAAGATCGATAGCCAGGAATCTTGTGGTTTCGGTTAAAAACACAAAGTCAAGGTTGTGCTTTATTGGAGCTGATGTGAGGCAAAACCTGCTGGCAGCTGAAAAAAAAGTGTGTCTTGAGTGGTACTGAGTTATTTAGAGATTAATATAATCCTGGATTAATGGCATAAATATCCTTGTTTGCTGTTGTCATTGAAGATTATTTTATTATTGAATGTCAGTTATTGGTTAGAACCGTTTTCAAATGATGTATTAATAGTGCTCTGTATTAATAGTGCTCTGGAGGATATGTGACAGAAGGGTATCAGCAAGAGTGAAAGGGAAGGTTTATAAAGTGAGAACAGCTATGGTGTATGAGGTGGTGGACCTGACAAAAAAGACAGGAAGCAGAGCTGGAGGTGGCAGAGCTGAAGAGGCTAACATGTTTGTTGGGAGTGACGAGGATGGAAATAATTAGAAATTAGTTTCTTAGAGTGACAGTTTGAGTTAGACAGTTTGAAGACAAAGTGAGAAATTTAGATAGTTTGGACATGTGTGGTCTCAGGAGAAAGATGCTGAAGATGGAGCTGAAAGAAAGACGACAAAGAGGAGGTTGAGGGACATGACATGGTTGGAGCAACAGAGGAAGAGATGGAAACCAATGTGGCAACCATTTTCTTTATTTTCTGAGCACACTAGATGGTGCTCTCTGTTTAACTAAGGGTTCAAATCACACTGAATTCTGTGTGCCTTTCTCTTCAAACCAAGAGCTCCATCTAGTGGGCTCAACAACTACAACTAATGCTTCATGAAGCTTCATATGGATATCACTAAGGAATGAAACGTGTGTCCAGATCAGTCTGTGGGCTGAAGGAAACACCAGCGTAGAACTGAATATATTGAGATAGGATGCGATAGAACTTTATATAATCAGAGGGAAGTTACTGACCTAACATTCCAAGTCACAGTCAACGTGTGATACTGAACTTGCATCATATTATACTCTTCGCACAGCAGAAACTTTACAGCATCTTACAATGCAGGAAAAGTAGTTCCTCTATAGACATACTCTTACTAGAGATAATCAATCAGTAATAACAATTGTGCTTTTCAAGATGCACCTTAGCTACTTGTTTGATTGTGATGAGGAAAATAAATCCCAGAGAGACCAGTCCATTTTCATTCCCAGGTCGTCAAATACCAACATCTGGTCACAGCACTCAGCGTCTGAAACCCGTGCACAAGGAATCTTTTAGCGTTTCTATGAGACCCACCAGGATTTCAAATGATCTAACTCAAATACAAACCTATATGTGGCAATATTCAATACCAACTGCACTGGGTGACAGGTGACAAAGCGACAAAGTCTGCGTATGGAGGAGGTTAAAACGATTTTCACCCAGGAGACTGCTGTTCATGTCCCCATGTGACACAGAGGTTAAGAGAGACAGAAAACCATACAGTAAAATGTACGCACATTTACATGAAAGCCAATCCCTTACGTTTGTTGTTAGTGGACACAAAAGAGTTAGTCCAAATGAATCGTTCAATTGCTCTGTTATAAAGGGATTATTTGAACGTATTCCCATGAAATAACCTACAAAAAGTTCTGCATACAAATTCGTATGATATCTTATGAAACTGTGAACGAGAGCTGACAGTGAGACGATGTCACGAATGAGAAGTGTCTGTGACAACAAGGCACCGAAACTACCAAACGTGACCGCTTTAAGCCCACAAAAGGTGAAGGTTAGGGATAGGCCTAAAAAACACTTAGGTTAGGATAATAAAAAAAGTTTATGGTTTGGTTTAGAACATCCATGACAAGAATGGCAGCGGCCCGGAACACGAACCCTGCTCGCCTGGGTGAAAGTCCTGTCTTTTGGGATCCATTCACCACCAACCTGTCTCCTTAAGCAGAGTTTTTCGGCCGTGGGATAATCCTGTTTCTGATACTCTGAGCGTCTGTATCATTCATGTCATATCAATGCATGTTACTAAGTCACTTCTTCCCCAGAGTTGTTGGTGTTTTGTCGTCCCGCAGGTCTCTGCTGATCGTGGTGGTGCCTGCTGTCGGGTCCTGCATGATGCTTCCTGCTGCTATTTTAACTATTACTCATATGAACTATAATCATCGTCTCATGAATTATAAAATTTGTAGCCATAAAAAAATCATCAGTATCATATCTCATTATATCACAGCTGTTATTACCACTATTCGATCATATTTACCACCATAATTATTATTATTGTCATATTCTATCACCTTAGCTGTGCTTGTTTCTACTATTCTACTGTATTAACTGCCATAACATATAAGTCATATTCACATTACTATAGATATTATTATAGTTACTGTTACTTTTGTGGTTGCTTGCATCTCTGGGACTGTCTGTCTGTCTGTCTTTGTGTCTGTCTTTGTCTCTCTGTCTGTCTATCTGTCTTTGTGTCTGTCTTTGTCTCTCTCTGTCCATCTGTCCGTCATTTCTCTCTGTCTCTCTCCTTTTCTTCCTCCCCAACTGATGAAGACAGATGTCTGTCCTCCATAGAGCTGGGTCTGTTCAACGTTCCTGCCTGTTAAAGGGAAGGTTTTGGTACTTGTACCACTGGTGGTATTAAAGCTCTCTCTGGTGATACTTGAAGGAATCTCCAAAATAAAATGAATATAATATAATAATAAGAAAATACTTTGTTGGCCTATGCTGCTGTATTTTAACTTGAGAGAGCCTGATATTTTCTGGTGGCAGGTCATGTACAAAGTTTGAGAACCACCGATCTATGTAAATCATAAATAAGTCATAGTGTGGTCTTTACCTACTCTAATGTATATGTAAAGTGTCTTGAGAAAACTCTTGTTATGATTTGGCACTGTGAATAAAAAATTTAATCGAACTGAATTCAAAATAATCACTGTTCTCAGTATTATCGTGGTACAGTTAAAATGTGTTGGAACTGCTCAGAGAGTGCTGATACACACTGACATTTTTTTCCCAAATTTTATAATGAAAATCCAAAATAAAATGACAACACTATTCACTTTCTGTTTGCATTCACATTAAAATAATAACATACCTAATATCAGGGCATAATAAAAACAACAGACTTGACGGGGTCAAATGTTTGAGGAAATAGTGATTTTGCTCCAATCAGATTGTACTAAGCTGGTGTACTTCAGTACATTTCTGTCGTGTTGTCACATTAAACTGCAGTTCACTGTCTCAATTATTTTTGAGATATGAAAGTACCTTGTTAGGGATAGAAGATTTAGGCCATATCACCCAGCCCTACATTGTATGGGTAAATGTCTGTTATATATTAAATATATCTTTTTATTTTGCTATGGTATGCAGATCTTTACATTTGAAATTCTGGTGCTGCTAGAACTGAAAATGTTGGCCTCCACTGTATCTAATCAGGTATTGTGTCCACAGTGCAGATCACAGGGCAAGAGCAATAATTTGAGATGTTTAATAGTCCCCAGTAGCTAGTGGACGTAAATTGAATTTATCTATTTTAGAGTTGCATTGTGACATGGCTTTGATGTGGATTGGCTCCACTCGGATCAAACTTCATCTCTAATCTGGTTTGCTCGGAGCCTTTATTTCTGCCGACCATTGGCTTCAATCGCATTACTGCGAAGAGATGACAAACAGTCTTGTTTCCGGGCTTTACTTTGGTGAGCTGAATCTCTTTGTGTTATGCTTTATTCATGGTGCATATGTATTGATTGTCTGAAAAGGTCACTAAGTCACAGAGGCAAATGCCAGGCTTGGAGAAACACTCTCCATACATGGATTGACCTAAAGCTGGATATTCAAATCTAAAGCAATCTGATTTAAAGTTTGCACAACATACAGCTTTAAACACCATTTTTACAATCAATTCAATCTCTGACAAGTTCAACACCCTAAATCTGAGCCCTGCTGACCAGATAACACCGGAATATGAATTCTCATGATTTTGGTGACCCCTAGCCTTTCCTTTTGGACTGCTTGGTTGTTGCTGGCCAGGGAGAGTACAGAGGGCTTTGTTCACTGAGAACAGCTGCCTGCTGTAGCTGGAAATGGTGATATTGAACCAAAACATTAAAGGTCCCATATTTTGCTAATTTTCAGGTTCATACTTGTAGCTTGAGTTCCTACTATAACGTGTTTACATGCTTTAATGTTAAAAGATTTTCTCATACTGACTGCCTGAATATATCTGTATTCACTCTCTGTCTGAAATGCTCAATTTTTTAGCGCCTGTCTCTTTAAGCCACACACCTGAAAAAGCCCTGTCTGCTCTGATTGGTCAGTGTTTTTGGGTCCTCCACATCTGCGCTCTTAGCGTCTCTACAACGTCATTGGAGCGAGGGAATAACTGCAATGGCACTGTAGTGGCACTTTCTAGTATAGTTGTGACATCCCAACCGTACAGAAGCCCTGCCGCTCGTTTAAAGTCACAGGTTCTGAATAAAGGCTGCGCCCATTTCTCTGTTGATTGAGCGTTCTTATACTTTCAAAGTATTTATATAGCAACTTGACTTGCTTTATGATAAAAAAGACATGAACATCTCGCTTCAAACTATATGGGAGTTGTAGTAAAACAATGAGCTGTGTGCTCTGATTTATTTGCATGAAATCAAAGTAGCAGTCCAGCTAGATGTGACCAATGAGATGAGATGTACATTGACTCTGTCTTGTGACTGTAGCTTGAGGTCAAGCAAACCCCAAATGACCATATAAGGGATGTAATGATGTATCGTGAGACAGTTAAAAATGATTTAAATGTGTGAAGATTTAAAAAAGGAGAGGAGGGCTGCCCTGATGTAATCATGACAGTTGTTTCCAGTTTGTATCTATAGTTTTCTATCTTAATCTGTAAATATTTGTTTACATTTTGCTTATGTCTAATTATACAGTACAGTGACATACAGGCTGTCAAAATAAAATGAAAAAACCCTAATGAAACAATCAATAAGAGGAACATGGATTGTTAATCGATTGTATAGTCGCTAGTTTAATCAGTAGAAATATAGTCCTTAACAGCAGCCCTAAAGAGAAAATATATTTTGTAGATTTTTTTATTTTCTGTCATAATTCTTCTTCAATCTCCTTTCGTAAAAATAAAAAACTAGTTGAAAATGGTATCGTAAAGTCAGTATTGTGATTGAATCGAATCGTGAATTCAGTGTATTGTTACATCCCTACTGTCTCTGTGTGTTTTTAAGTAGGATAGTGATAATAAAACATAGTTCTTTAATAACTCTTCATTCTCTCTTCAAGAGCTCCTGCAGCCCTGCCCTGTTCGTTGGTTGTTCCTCGCTCTAGGCTCAAAACAAACAAAGATCATGCTTTTGCGGATGTAGCTCTTATATACTTTATATTCTAACTCCCTCCCATTGGACTGTGGACAATTTTATAACGCATTTGTTTAGACTTGCTTTATGTCTGTTATGTTTTTAGCTTGATGTTTGCATTTTAGGTCTGTTGATTTGTATTTGACTTACTATCGCCTTTGGTTGTGAAGATTTTTGCGATGTCTGCTCTTGAAAGGTGCTACATAAATAAACATATTATTAATATTATTATTAATATTCTAAAGGTCTAAAGGTTTTAGTGGCCCAATATGTAAAATAAAGTGTAATATTTGCTCTGACCAAACCTAAAATTTGACCTTGGGATAAAAACCCAAACCACCAACTACAACTGCATTGTAGCTAATGAGATAGTGAATGAGCTCTTATCAGTGGAGAGGTATTTCAACATATTCTCATCAACAGATTGGTATGATATCTAATGAAAACTTATGCACAACAAAGTTTAAGAATTGAGATAAAGGTGGAAGTTTGTCTTAGTTCTCCCAGGACCTTAACAGTGGAAAGTCCTGTGTTTTGGGACCCATCCATCACCCTGACCCCCCTACTCACAAAGATTTTGGTGGTCTTATACTTTGTCATCCTAATTTCCTTCTTTGCTCTGGAAGTAATTGCTACAGTTAAAAAAAAACAGAGGTAAAGAATACAACAGATCATTTAACAAGTGATTTGTAAAAAAATCAGGCTTACTGCCTGTTCTGATGCTCAGGAACAGTTCTGCTTTCCTTTCCTCCTTTTCTAATCTGCATTTGTTACTTCTAGGCTGGACTACTGCAACTCCTTATTATCAGGCTGCTCCAATAAGTCTGTTAAGAGTCTCCAGTTGGTCCAAAATGCTGCAGCTCGTGTACTAACTAAAACCAATCGAAGAGATCATATTTTTCCTGTATTAGCCTCTCTGCACTGGCTACCTGTAAAAGCTAGAGTAAAGTTTAAAATCCTTCTTCTAACCTACAAAGCATGTTACTAACTCCACTTCTTCACCAAAGTTGTCATGCTTTGTTATCTCACAGGTCTCTGCTGATCGTGGTCCTGCATGACATGCTGCTATTATTACTATTATTCATATATTATCATTAGTTTTATAAATTATAATATTCATAGCCATAAAAACATTATCAGTTGTATTTCTCATTGTATCACAGCCTTTATTACTACTACTCATCATTGATCATATTTACCGCCATAATTGCTATTATTCATATTCTATCACCTTAGCTGCAGTTGTTTCTACTATTAATATCACTCAGGTATATTTGCTGCCTTAACATCTAAGTCATATTCACATTATTATTGATATTATTATAGATACTGTTACTTTTGTGGTTGCTTGTATCTCTGGGGCTGTCTATATGTGTCTGTCTTTGCCTTTCTCTGTCCATCTGTCTGTCTTTTCTCTCTTCCTCTCCTTTTCTTCCTCCCCAACCGGTCAAGACACATGTCCGTCCTCCATAGAGCTGGACGTCGTTCGTGCCTGTTATAGAGAAGGTTTTCATCGCCACTGTGTGCATATTTCTGGATTAATACTGTACATAATAATACTAATAATAATAATAATAATAATTATTATTATTATTAATAATAATAATAATAATGATAGTGCCACTTGTTGCTGCTCATGGGGGGATTGTTCGGTCTGTAAATCATGAATAGAGTGTGGACCTGACCTTCTCTATATGTAAAGAATCTTGGGATAATTTCTCTATTATTTTGTTATGATTTGGAACTATAAATACAATTGAATTGAATTGACTTGAGAAAATGCGTCAGTCATTTGAAAAACAAACAGAACCATATTATATATACAATATGAGCTGTTCTGTGTCTGTTTACATTATATTAACATAATCTTCTCAGTATTTCTTGCTAGAACATGTTAGATGTTTGTATCAACATACCCCACCCCTTCAATGAATTTCAACAGCCACCTCTTCATTTGATATCAAAAAAATCTAATTTATAATAACAGAGCAACTACATTGAAGAAAGAACTGACATTATATCAGATGTTTTTAAAAAAAATCATGCTCTCCACAAATGCTGTTTTAACTCTTTTCTTAACATTTTCTGCATTGTCCTTATTTCGCTGTGATCCACTGGGAGAGCAGTCTGAATCTCGACAGAGAGAACGGCAGAGAAAAACAAAGAAAGATGGAGAAGACCAGCAGTAGCTGCTCTGAGGAGAATCCACTGGGGCTGCAACCCTCTTCTCTCCATCCTCCAGAGGCCATCAACAATGATAAATAACCAGCAGGAAAGAGAGGATGAAGGCACAGAAACATCCACATAGAGATCTTAAATAAAGTAGAGGACCAGAAATGATGCATGATGAACAGCATAGAAAAGAACAAGAGAAGAAACAAATTGCTGGCAGGCTGTGGTCTATTCTATATGTTGCAGTGAAAATGCAGCTCTCTTCTGTATCCCCACTCCCTGAGTAAATGAGCCAGAGACATACAGTAGAACCCCCTCCTCCATTTTATTTATGCTTTACTGCAGTAGCCTCTCAGCTCAGCGGCTCCCTGTGGCTGCAGTACGTGAACATGTTGTTATAGCAAGATCACCCTGCCGTTTCTCTTTCAATTAGCCTAACATGGTGAGCTAAATCACCCAGTGGTACCCAGAGCTCTCGTCCTCTGATAGCCAGCTGCTCTTTGGGTCTGTGAAAGTACACATGGGATCCGATGGCGGACCTTCAGCCGCTGATGCTAATGTCTTTACTGCAACTCACCATTGAGGATCCTGCAATTGTGCACTGTCCAGTCTTCCACTAAACTCCAGCTGTTTTGTGTCAACATGCAATATGTTTCTATTTTGACCCTGCCATGAAAATGACAATGTCAGTAAATCTGTGAGTGTAAAGGCCTTTACACACAGAATAAACAAATAAACGACACAGAAATGTGCCGTCAAGTTGTGTTGTGAGCATGTGCAGCTTCCCCACTTGACAGTGATGGAAGCATGTGCAGCAAGTGTCTACCCGAAGGTTCTGACTGGATTTCACTCAGTGATAAAACCACTTTTCCATTTGTCATCTCTTTATTTTAGAAGGTGCGACGGTATGTCGTTCCATCAAGCATTTTCTTATCAGTCATTAGGCATAGCCAATGCCATTAGCTGAAAAAACATAGGAAAAAATACTGTATCTGTACAATACTATTCCAAATAAATGTAAATAGGCAAAAGAAAGTGTACAGTGTACACAAACTCTGAACAACAGTGCCTCAATATTCCCCCTTAATTTATACATTCAATTAAACTAAACTTTTGACTTAACATCCTAATGTATGTCATTTTATTGCATTTCAATTGGGGCTGTCACAGTTAACGCCAATGTGTTATAACCTGACCACAACAGAAGTGTCTCCATGTGTCTGACACGCACAGGCTGCAGTGTTTCACTGGAATTCAAAAATCAGCGATTAATTAATGGTAATTAATTACTTTAAGCCTGCATACACGTAGTTTAATCCTACACTGTTGAAACAAAGCAGCTAGTGTTGGTAGCAGAACAAGAAGTAGAGCCTGCCCCTCAGCTGTTCTCTGCTGAACAGCGTAAGGAGAGGAAAAGAAGTCCGGCAGCTCTTATTTCTTTAAGACCCCCTCCCGAAAAAATCTCAGTCTGCTCTGATTGGTTCCACATATGTGCTCTCATTATCTCTGCCGGGGACTGACTGTAGCGGAGTATAGCAGCACCTTCCACCTTAAAAAAATCACAGATAAAAGCTTCTAAAAAAAAAACTACACAGTCGGACATGTTCCAGCAAGAAAAGGTGACAGCTTTCCTTGGCGTTAGCATGTAGCTATGTGTAGCAGTGTTTGTAATGTAAACAATTGAACAGATGACCATATAAAGAAATCCAGCACGGATTGACATCACTTTGAGCCAACAGTAGAAAGAAAAGTGTTGGAGTGTTCAGGACAGTCTGAAGTCTGAGGTTTTTGCTCACAGGGATTACTTTGACATATGTTTACATCGTTATTTGAAGCTTTGGCCACATTTAATATATGTCATATTGTTGTACTTTATGACAGAAAAAAAGGAAAAGCATAATAAGTCACCTTTAACACCTTCTACGATAGAAAAAGCTGCAAATTAGAAACAACATGTATTAATCAGAGTGAAAACAGTCACCTTTTGTCAGCTAAAATTGGTCACGTAACAGTATTTTGGGTGCCTTGTTGTTGGGGACCACTTCCAGTCTGCCACCTTCTAGCAGTCCACTTCACAGTCAACTTCTGGTGCGTCATCGTCGTTCAGTTGACTTTCGTTCACCGTTTTGTCAGATATTATACAAATTAGGGTGCAGAACTTCTACTTGGTCAGATGTGAAGCTGCTGTAAAACTCCCTGAATGGGAGAGGGGCCAGACATATCTGCCAGAACAAATGAAACATGAGCTCAGCAGATTTGTTTGGCTAATAAATAAAGGCTATGGCCAAAGAACATTTCAAATGATTTCCTAGCATGGAAATAAATAGCCAATAGCCTGTGGATATGTTTTAAACACTCATTTCAGGATATTGTCAGTATGTAATCTGCCAGGGTTAGGGTTCCGATGTTAAAGTGCTGTTTCCTAATGATTTTTAGTCAAAAATAGATAAATTACATTAATGGTTACTACAGGTTGTATTTTAGTATTTGTATTTGTATTTTATTACTAAATATGTCTTGGATGTGAAAATGAACATTTGTACAAACAGCTACTACAACTAATTTAGAGAGAGAGAGAGAGGGGGGGGGGGGAGAGAGAGAGAGAGAGAGAGAGGGGGGGAGATTCGACAGCCGTGACCTCATTATTGTCACCATTTCATAAATATCTATATTAGAATGAGAGCCACTTCAACACAGCTGGAGAGAGAATACAGCAGCAAATTAAAAGCTGCTAAAAAAGTCCCTTTACAGGAGCAGCAGCAGAACCAACGGGAGAACACATTTTTTTATGAGCTTCCTTCTGTTTGAATCTGTAATAATTGGATTTGGAGGAGTTTTGTCTGCCAAACAACCCTGATGATGTCATTAGGGGTAAGTGAGGAGAGGTTCCTTGGCAAATGTGTCGATCAAAAGTTGTGGTAAGCTTTCCATAGCTTAGGCTATAGTGCTGCACTTTGTTTGCTCAGACTGAAGTGAATCATGCGAAAATCATGAGCTTGCGATGAGTCAAGTTTGATTACCTGCAGGCTGAGCAGTATAGTTTCAGTGTTGTGTTGTGTTGTGTTGTGTTCTGAAGTTTATTCCCCTGTCGAACAGTGTTTCCCTCCTGTTAAAATGCGTAGCGCCCCGTAGGGTTATGATACAGTTTAGTTCAGTATTAGGTAGAGAGAAACACATATTGACGAGGGAACAGTCTTCAACACAACACCGGTAACAGCAAAAAACAACACAACACAAATAACATCTTTAACATGTAACTTTACACCAGTTGTTGCTCAGGAGATTGAGCATGTCATACACTAATTGGAAAATCGGCGGGTTCGATCACCAAGCATTAAAATCCCTTATTGACTGAATCCTGAGGTCCGTTTCAAGAAGCAGGTTCAACAAACTCTGAGTCTAACCCTAAACTCTGAGTTGATCTACTCTGAGATAGGAAACTCTGATTTTTCAGTTCCAGAGTAGCAGATTTGCGTTAGTTTTATCAACTCGGAGTAGTTTAACCTGGAGTTAAGCGCGTGCACCACAAGTATAAAAAGACAGCATCAATGGAGCCCTGATTCGACTAGTCACTATGGCAACGGGGAAGAGGAGGGCTACGCTACCACTGGAATTGGAAATATTAATGCGCTCATACGGTGAGTTTGAGCATGTTTTTCACCGAAAGTGTAACACCGCTTCAGCAGCAAAAGAGAGGGAGACGGCGCGGGAGAACATTGCTGCTCGAGTCAATGCGTACGTTTAAATGTAGTCCTTTTGCAATCACAATAATATCACAGGGGGGAACTGCTCGAGTGGTAGCCTATTCATTTATTTCATTTAGTCGATTCCCACGGGGGAGAAGCCGCTTGGCAGCAGCTTAAGATGAAACATAAAAAAAATGTTTAAACAGGTAAAATCTCAGCACAATCTCATGGTGATACCTAATTTTGAGCATGTTTTACATTGTAAAGTAAATATTACCGTAAGTGGCTGTTTTAAACGTTGTATAAAAAAACTCCCTTCTGCAAAAGAACGCAGCGCAACACACAATATCTGCTGGGATATGAGAGCATGACTTTGGTTGTTAACGTTGGAAATGTAAGGACGGATGAGGTTGTGTATGTAAATGATGGACTGTGACGTGAAACTGTACCGCTCGAAAAGATAATTGCCTGGAAATGCAAGAACATCTATAATCAATAGTTTGATAATCATCTCCCGACGAATATTTAATTCTCTGTGCAGTATTGCTGCACCTTTATCCACGGGATCATTATCAAAAGGACATGCCATGGCTGTGGAAATAGTCGCCACCTAATATAACTTCTAATGACTGATTTTTGCAATGATTTTCTGAAAAAACAGACGGAACTATACTACGCCAAAACTCGCCTGCTGACTGAATGATTGAGGAATTTAAATGCCGTGTGTGGCTGAAAGAGGGCAGAGACAGAGAGAAACTCAAGGTTTTCTGAGAAAAACCTGGTCCCGACCAGGTTAGGTTAACAGAGCATGTTACCATGGTAACTGACCAAGAGTTTAAGTTACCTCGGAGTTTCCCTCATTTCAGTGTTAACAGACTAAGAGATCTCACTAAACCTGCTTTGTGAAACGGACCCCTGATCATGGCAGTCTATGGATTTGACATGTATTGTAAAAGCGCTGTGAGTGGTGGTGTTATATTAGTACAAGTTATATGTAATGTGAGCTAACTTCATGGCCTTTCTTACTCAGTTATGAGTGGTTGAAAGAAACTAATTTCATCTATTTTGTGCAACTTTATAATTACAAATATTGTACTTCACTACATTTATCTGACATCTTCATCAGCTTCTTTGCAGATTCAGATTAACAATACAGAATACAATCAATAAATTAATTATGATATTATTATATCATCGCTGTCACACCTGTAGTTCAGTGGACTGTGATTCAAGGGTGAAGTTGCAATATTGTTGCATTTTTCATTTAGTTTGCTTTCTTTTCACACTGCATTTGTCAAGCAAACCAAACATTGTAACGTCACACAGCCAATACAGCCAATACAGCCACGTACGTACGGTCACCTAGCAATGTGCTTGTTAGCTAAAAAGGGGAAATAATGGCCACATTTATTATTATTATTATTATTATTATTCATATTAGCATTATTAGCATTATTATCATTATTATTATTATTATTATCATTTATTAAAGTAAACTCAGCCTCTGTTCTTTTTTATATGTATACTTCTGAGAAATAGTGTCCGGAGGACCCGGGTTAGTATGGTCTCTGTTTATTAGAATAACTAACCGGAGCTACGGCTATCATCGCCGGCCATAACCTTCACCTTCACCAGCCCGCGTTACAAATGTATTTTGATTCACTTCCTATATTTGGTCCGATTTGCTTTCACACCTCAAATGAACCGCACCAGGATTCACTTGCAAGAGACCCACGTTTCCAGGTGGACCAGAGTTCACTTGTTTCTTGGTTCACACCAGAGTTCGGTTGAGCTTTCACACCACCCAAAACCAACTGGACTATGCGCAGAAACGGATTTGATTTGTTTAAAGCCGAGCAAACAGGTCAGGTGCAAAAGCGAACTCTTTGCAAAGTCTTTGCCCCAGGGGGAAATTCACAAGATACCCAGCAGTATGTAAAGTAATAATAATAATAATATATAATATATGTAAATAAAACAAAATTTGCACCTCGTTTACCAGCTGTAAAATTAAAGCGATGGACCCATTAATGCATGATGACACTGCAGCTGACCCGTGGGCACTGGAGGAGGTGCGACCAGCAGCAATGCCAAGCAGGTGATTCCATCTCTCTGTTATTTTGACTGAAGTTCTGGTAACCCAGTGACTAATGTAAACAGAGCAGTTGGAGTCCAGGGAAGACTGGAGGACAGCCAGGAAAGACTGAAGTCGAACCGGGAGTGGGCGGCTAGTTACGCAACTCACTAGTACCTCAGGGGAGGGACACCCAACTACTACTAACTACGAAGAATCCTAAGAGAATACAACCCGCAGGCCCTCTGAGAGGCAGGGTGAAAGATGAGCCTAATAGGACGGACAGCACGGCAACGACAGCAATGGAAACAGACAACGAGAAGAACACCAGAACTCCAGGAAATGAGGAGAAGGCCATCAGAAACCTTGCACTGCCTTGGCAGGCGAAAAAAGAGGGAGCCGATGGACCCAAATGTTGCAGAAGGCAAAGAGGCACAGAGGAAGAAGGCCCACTGGTGGAGGACAACCCCCCATGCGAGCTCCAAGAACCAGTTGCCACCAACTCAGAACAGAGCCAAAAGCAGAGACCAAGAGTCCAACGAGACATAGCAAACTCAAATGGCCAAAGTAAAGTGAGGCAGTGGTATGGCGTATGCGAGCGGTAGAGAGCAGTACAGTGATCCAGCTAAGAACACTGGGTTAGGTGCCCCGGCTTGCAACTCCAGTTACTGAGTTCAACATCATGCCCCCGATGCTCAGTGAGTCCCCTACAAGCTATACAAGAACCGCCCTAAGGTGTTAGAGTTGTTATGGTACCTCATGAGAACTGCCTGGAAAAAGCAACGCATTCCATCCGAATGGTAAAGAGCTGTAGCGGATTTCATTCCCAAGAGGAGAACTCCCAAGACATCAGCCAATTCAGGGACATCGCCCTGCTGAATGTGGAAGGAAAAATCTTTTTCTCTGTGCACAGCAAATGTGCCAGTGTTATTTTTTTAGTGTTGGTGTAAATTAAAAGGGGTTACTATTAATTTTACTCAGAATTGATCAAAATTAACTCCCCCTAGAGTCAGTTTACTGATAGTGTCAGAGTTGATTTCCGTCGTAATGAGAATCACTTTGAATTTACATTCTGGCTCGTTAAATTGGCCACACCCACCATTTGAATCGCTTGCCGTGGCAGTGACTGACTGGCACACTGGTCGCACACAGAGTCAGCAGCAGACTGCAGTCATAGCCTACTTGTTGTCCAAATCTCTTCTTTGGAAGAAGGAAGAACTTCTTTCTAAGGTAAAGTAAGTTTCAGTCGATAAAATTCTCTCTTTGGGATTGATATTAGTGTTTTTTTTTGTGTGGTTGATTTTGGCTGCTAGCTAGCTAGCGAAGTTGGCTAGTTGGCTAGCTAGCTCGGTAGCCCTGGCCAACGTTGCGCTGGATCAGGGTTTAGCAGTGGCAGGAAAGACCATTTAATCTGTATTCTCGCTGTTCTCAGGTCAAATATTCATACGCGATTAATTTAGATTAAGTAATTACAAAGCTTCTAATTCATTTGATTAATTTTTTTAATCCAGTCCCGGCCCTAAATATAGTGTTTTGTTTTTTAACAGCATTTCACCTTCCTTCATCACGGTCAGTGTGATGTTGGCTGTCATGTGCGTGGTAGTCGCGGTAATTGTACAGTGTTCAAATTACCCCCACCCCGGGGAAAACACTGGGTGTAAATGTAAGAAATTAGGAATAGTAAATTATGCCATTCTTGTCTTTGAAGCGACATGCTGGTTCCTGTAGAGTATAAAGGAGTCAGCAAATGGGTCAGGGTACCAGAGGCGGAGGACGAGTACAATTACTCCCAGTTTTTGCAAGCAGGTAACTGTTAGGCTAATTTGACTGTCAAGTTTATTTGTGCATTTAGGTTTTTCCAATGTTTTTCCTAGAGACTACAGATGAAAATCAGTTTTCCTGCTAACTCCGGCGTATTTATAGTTCATCAGCTCTGTTCAATGCATGTTTGTCCCTCCCAAACTTGCTTACAGTATCTTATGTTTCAGTGCTGGCAAAATTCAATTTGCCAGGTTCTGCTTCCTTGAGCCTGAAGGATTCCTCTAACGTGGAAGTGGATTCGGACATATTTGATGAACTCTTGAAGTCATCTGGGGTGTCGTTCAAGTTCTCAGAGGGCTCATCTTTATCAGACTGGTCACCATCACCATCACGTGCATCCCAAGGGTCATCATCAGGTTCTGACTCAACACTGATACTGGAATCTACCAAAGCTCGGAAAAGACAGCTGGTTGAAGGACCCCTGGATAGCAACGTTGCAAGAGATGTAAGTTGACCACCTGATATTGACCCTGATGTCAATGAGACCAATGTCAAACCTTACATTAAAATTTCATAATAAGTATATTAGTACTGCAGCTTTAGTAGGTGTCAGACTGAGGACCCAGACCTCCGTTATGTTAGCTAATTCTCATTTATCATGCACCCCCTAACCAACTGTTACATCAGACCGGGGCATAGGCTGAAATACCTACTGTACCTGTCTGCAGTGTGAATGCTATGCAATTGTCATTTCAGAATGTTAGAGTTGCTCTGTATTCAAAGCCTGCTGGAAGAGAAATATTCAAAGAGTATGAGAAAACAAGCGCCATCAGTGATGTTACAAGAAGAAAGATGGTAAACATTCTTGTGGCAGATATGATGGAGAGCCATGGGTAAGTGAATGCACTTGCAATAACAGGTTGTGGTTGTTTTTGTTTTGTTTTTTACCTCTAAAGTCGCTGCCGATTAAGTCTTCACCCACACTCATGTGCACATCAAGGTTATTATAGTTTACTATTTTTCATTATTTTTATTTTTATTTAGCTATTCAATTGGCTTTTTTGTTTCAGTTCAGTTTTAGTTAATTCATCAAGTGATGAATCAGTTTTAGTTTAGTTTTTTTTTGAGGAATTGACTAGTTTTTATTTGGTCTTAGTTTTCGTTTTTCAGGTTTTAGGAGAAAGCCTCAGTTAGACCAAGGAAGATTAACTTCTGTTTTAGTTGCAACCCATAATGTTCCCATCAGTCATTTTCCATTCGCTCTTATCTTATCTCTTTTCAGGAGGGTGCCTCCGGTGAATGTGCGGATATCTACGCACTAGGGATTACAACACTGTTCCCTAAATTGAGGGACCCGGATTCCTAGAACAGCTATGTGAGTATAAACAGTAATGCATCCCCATACATTCTGTGTTGTAAACTGTTTTTGTCTATTGCAAGTCTGCCAGTACTGGGTGAGGGATCCCTGCTCTGTTGCTAACCCTGAGGTTTCTCCAGTTTTTTTCCAGTTGATGTGAGTCGATATGTTTTTCTTTATCAACAGGAACATTTCGGATACTGCCTCTACTGTCCTGGATCTCTTTCCCAGATTATTGGATACACCTGGCTTGGTAAGCATAAAATGAATTGCTGACGACTTTGTGGTTGCCTTATTTTGCTTGACTGTTTATTAATTGTCACCCATAGCACCATTACAATGGTGTTCTCATTCACACACACAAAAATTTTCTGTTTAAGATCGACCAAGACTTCACAATGATCTTTGGTGAGGAGGTGTATGGTAAATTCCTGTCCAAGTGGCCAACATTTTTCAAACCAAGACTCATGGCAGATTGCTGCAAGAATCTAACCCCGAGTCCACATGATGATGAGCTACTCCTGTCTGCACAACAGGAGAATGATGATGGTGGTAAGTGTTCATTGAATAGTGGACACAGTAGATTGCACATGCCTTCAGTGTAAACAACAGAAGTGGACATTGTCGTGTTCTTTCATGTTTTTGGCCCCATTACTACAAATCACATACTGCACCTTGCTGCTAACCATATTCAATCCATGGTTAATTTAAGAAAACTTTACTATAACTCATACTGTAATGCTTATAAGGAAATAAAATACATTTTATAGTGTCACTTCTAATTCTGCAGTGTGGCATTCGGAAGAGTGGGACTCGGAGATGGCCGCCATCCTTCTGCTGCTTCACCTCTTGCCTCCAACAGTTAAAGGCAAGAAGGCCGGCAAGATGAGCACATTGGATGCTGCTAGACACCTGATCAAGTTCATGAAGGTATTTTCTTAGGACTGTACATCACTGATGCAAGGTTTTCATGTCAGCTGATGTAAGGTTTTCAGGAGCCAATATGGCAGGGTAATTGGGGGAGGGTGCAGTTAAATAGTTTTTAAAAAGTCATCCATCCATTCATCACCCAAAAATAAATTAATGTTGTGTACATTCATAGATCCATCCCTGAAATAACTTGTTTACATCTTTCAAATATTAATTCATCAAGTTGTGTATTGCGCCGAATCCATTCATACAGTCAGTCGCACATTAATTAAAATGACTTGAGTAAAATCTCTTTCTCTCTCTCTCTCTCTCTCTCTCTCACACTCTCACTCTCACTCAGGTGGGGTCAAGCATGGAGACCTTCCCTAAAGAAACTGGCCCCAAACAGCCCTTTCTTCTCGGGGTCGGAGAAAGAAGCAACAGCATCCAGGACTTCTATATCACCCTGGACCAGAAGGCCATTCCCTACAGGATGCAGGCCCCAGTTGCTGCCTTTGATGAGCTCTTCAAGGCACATTATGCTTTTGCCGTGTCGTGTGATGATGCGCTGTCCAGCTTCTTCATCTTCATCCAAACCACCGTGTATGGCATCGACGTCGGCAAAGTGAAAGAGAGTCCTCGGGTAAAAGAAATCAGAGCAAGGCTTCTTCACTGTGAGGTTTGGAGACCGATACATTTTGACCAGAAATGTACACATGTTACATTTGCAAGGTACACCACACCAGTTGTTCAATGTTATTTAGACATTTGAAGTTTGAGCATGGATTGTATCCCGGAAGGTCTCTGCGCTTGAACTGTGCAGAGCCTGGTTGTTCATTTGTTTTTAGGACATATTCTGGATACCAACGTCACCTATCTCGAGCACATAAAGACTATCTTGATCCAGATCCCGTCAACAGTTTTGAATTTGAGCCTGTAGCTGGACCTTCCACACCAGTGAATGTGGATCCTCCTGTGAGGGTCACTACACATGTTCCAGTTGAAAAGAAGAATATACTGGACATGTGCAGCTCTGTTATTGCTCAGGTTCAAGCCTCAGGTGTTCCAGATAGAACTGTGCAGTGTCTAGTTGGCTCAATGGAGGAACTGGTTAGTGGCATCCATGCTCACACAAAGGAAGCTGTTGTTAATTTTGTCTTCTGATGCATCTAGAGAAACTTTGGAGAGAGTTGAGAGTTGTTTTGATCAACTAGAAAACCCATTTTCGTGTCTTAACACAGAATCTAAAAGGATGAGGCATTTTGAAAAGAAATGGAAATGGAATATAGTATAGTATATAGTATCCCATCCGGGGGTCTCTCACATCTATGTTTAGTAACAGTGAACTCTGTAACAGTTTCCAAGAAGTAAAACCACACCAGGAGGGATTTTACAGAGATATAAGCGATGGGTCCTACTTTAAGAATCATAGTTTATTTTCTCAGCAAGAACCCGCTCTTCAGATCCAGCTCTACTATGACGATTTTGAAACTGCCAATCCATTGGGCTCAAAAAAGGGGGTGCACAAACTGGGATGTGTTTATTTTGTTTTGAGAAATTTATCACCAAAGCTCAATTCTGTGTTAATGAATATTCATCTTGTCGCTCTCTTTAACTCAGAGGATCTTAAGAAATATGGGTTTGAGCCGATTCTGAAGCCACTTATTGATGATCTTAAGATTTTGGAGACTGAAGGTATACAGTTGCCTTTTTCAGCTACACCTGTACTGCTGTGTGTTATGTTTAACTGATAGAAGTGAATATCAGTCAGTTTTCAGTGTAGATCAGGTTTAACTCTACGTTCAAAAGACCTTCATGTTGAGCATGTTTGTGTCATCCAGGAAATCCTGCTTTGAAATCAATATTTGGTGTCAAACGCGACTGTCCACTCAATTCCCTCCAGTTTTTCCATTCATCAAACAATTACGCTGTAGACATAATGCATGACCTGCTAGAAGGAGTGGTACAATTTGAGTTAAAGCTTGTGTTTCAGTATTTGATCAAGAATTCAATATCCCTGTGTTCATTGTCTGAAAGAATTGTTAGCTTTAATTATGGATACACGCAGAGAAAGAACAGGCGAGGTGGGCTTAAGCTGGATGACAACAGCAAAGATCTTGGACTTAAATGTTATCCAGTCTTGGTGCGTCCTACGCAATGCCCCACTGATATTTGGAGATTTAGTTGAAAGAGCAGATACCTGTTGGCAATTGTTACTCCTTTTAATTCAATAATTCAAATCGTAAACATAGTGTTTTCACCAACTGTAACTCATGGTATGACTTGTTATTTGAAACATTTAATTTTTGAACATCACAAACTTTTTAAATCCATCTTCCCAGAGCACAATCTTATTCCAAAACCTCACCATATGATCCAGTACCCGAGCTGTATTAGAAGAATTGGATCACTCATACACATTTGGTGCATGCGATTTGAAGGAAAACATAATTTCTTCAAGAAATCTGTTAAAAACTTAAAAAATATTGCAAAGACTCTGGTTAAGAAACATCAGGCTCAGTTCATTTTGAGAACTTTTATTTCCAAAGATTACAGTTTGGTCCGATCTCCGAAGTCCTGGTCAGCAGTATAGAGGGTGGAGAGGTGCTGAATGAAGCTTTTGATGTGTTGTCAGTTTCCACCACTTCCTGGGTCAAAAACTATGGCACCGAGCATCAAGTTGGGATGTATGTGGTTACTGGAGTTGAAAAAGAGATGCCTTTGTTCAACAGGATTGTCAGTATAATTGTTAAAGACAACAATGCCTATCTTTTGATTTGTAAAGTCTCAAATAATTTTTTGGATAATCATTTAAATGCATTTGGTATTGAGGAGAAAAATGAGGTTTTCACAGTGATCTGTGTAAATGACCTGGTATATTACAGACCTTGTGATAGGCAATTTTCATATGACACCGATGACCAAGTGTACCTTGTTCCATACTGTAATTATATGTGAATCCATGCAGACTGTTAATTGTTAGTGTGGTGTGGTGGCTATTCAATAAGAATATTTTTCTAAAGAAGTGTTTGCCTTGTGTATTTTTTGTGATGGGTTTTTGGGTGGCTGTGGTGGTTAAAGGTGGGTGGGTTTATTGGTAGTCAAATTTTACACCCATTGCTGTGAATGCATTGGTAGTCAGTGTAGCATTTTCAACCGCAGTAGTGTAACACTTTATTAAAATGACACTAGTGTAGAGTACTATTGACACTACACATATTAGCTAGTCTTAATTTTTTAACTCTTTACAGTGTTGAAATAACTAGAACTGAGTGTAAAAACACTAACACTGACACTATACATGTGTTAGTCAGTGTTAATTTTGAACTCCCTACAGTGTTGAAATAACTATAGCTGAATGTAAAAACAATAACACTAGTGTTAGTGTTAAATTAACACTGAAAAGAGTGGACGCATATGCACTTTCTCAGTGTTAAATTTAACACTCTCAGAGTTGATTTAACACTTGCATTTTTGCTGTGTGATTGCCAAAAGGATGACCACCTACTTGCTCTATCTAGCAAACGGATATGGATCAGTCCCACACCAGGGGCCTCATGTACTAAGACTTGCGTGGCTTTCTTACTAAAACATGGCGTACGCTAGAATCCAGAAACTGGCGTAAGCACAAAGATGTATCAAAGTGTGCGTACGCATGGATCCAAGCACTTTTCCTTTGTACATCCCAATCAACGTGGAATTGAGCGCACATGTAGAAGTGCTAAACTCCTCCCTGTCCACGCCCCCATTTAAATATGCAAATCAATGTAAATAGGGCCTGCAACGGGGATTCCCTCTCTGCACCATCAGATTTAAACGATGAGTAATGGTAAGAAGCGCAACTTCAACGAGTCTAAGCTCGAAATTTTATTAAATGAAGTGGAGACCCGAAGAGCTGTGTTATTTGGTAGCCTCTTTTCAGGGATAAACATAAAGAAAAAGACATTTGAGTGGGAGTGTGTGTGTGAGGCAGTAAACGCTGTGGGGTCGGAGCAGCGCACAACCACCGAAATATCACCGCAACGGGCGGGTTGACAGGAGGGGAGGAACTGATCCCCTTTTGATCAGAGAGTGGCGGCTATTGTGGAGGACACAGCTCTAAGCGGAGTTGTGGGGGCCCATGAAGGCGACACAGATCATCTTCAAGGTAAATGTGTTAAACTCAGAAATGTCATTATACTGGTCGTACAATAGGCTGCTCACATTACACATGCTCGTGCGTTAAGTTGCCAGGATATAAACACATTGACTCATGTTTAATTACTTCATTTTTTTATTATTATTACTCAATAGACGATGAGACAGGAGAGGGCTCCTCCCTCTGCACCATGCACCCTGGTGTCTCCACTGGCTCCTCCAGCACCCCGCGCCCCGGCGACTCCACGCCAGCTGACGTCCCCCCGACTGGCCGTGTCCTTTCACAAGCTGTGCTGGAATCACAGGAGGAAATAGTGAGAGCAATCCGTGATCGTCTAGATCAAATTGTCAATGCACTGGGAGATATTTGTCACGCAATAAATGCACTTACAAAGTAAAGTGTGTCCTTGCCTCTTTACATCGTTGAAATCAGACGCTGCCGGGCCCGTATCGCTTCACGGGGTGGGTCGAGGTTGACGGGTCCGGCATCCGGTTCCTCTGGTGGGGGGATGTGCTCTGGCAGTGGTATGCCATGGCGGTGTGCCAAGTTGTGGAGGACACCATAGGCTAGCACGATGGGGCACACCTTCTCAGGTGTGTACAGCAGCACCCCGCCCGACAGGTCTAGACAGCGCCAGCGCCCCTTCAATGGGTCAATTGCCCTCTCCACCACTGCCCGAGTTCGGGAATGGCGGTCGTTGTACCTCCCCTCTTGGTCGGTGCCGGGGTTAGTGAGAGGGGTCAAAAGCCTCGTTCTCAGGGGGTAACCATACATATATATATATATATATATATATATATATATATATATATATATATATAAATAAAAATCACACTACTGTTCGCGGGAAAACAAACAGGACAAAACAACTTCATTACAAGGATTGACAAGACTAATCACACTTATATTAAGGACTGCAGAGGTGCGCCGTGGCTACTGAAGTTTACTTTACGTACGCGTTTATTGAGACAAATACTGAACACAAGGAGACAAGATAGCTCTGCCATTCTTTTTTCACCAGGGAAAAAAAACAAATACACATATTTGAATGCGCGTGTCCAAACGGGCATTGTGCTGGTTTAAATTCGGGGCGCATTACACGGATAAATTATTTACTCACCGAGAAGCCACCCATCGCGCACCGTGCCAGCCTCCAATCTGTTACCAACCATGCTATTGTTTAGATTGAACGAGTCATGCTTTGCCAGATACCCCTGAGTGGTCAGCACCTGTGTGGGAACGGACAACCCCTGGCTCCTGGCTGTGTGTCGTTCTAGGGCTGGCCGCATCTCCGCGCACAGCTCCAGTAACACTGGCCTCGGCAACCTGAAACGACTCATGAGCCAGTTGTCGTCATTTGCCAACAGATCTTCCCGCTCTCTAAACACCCTCTCACGTCTGATATAACCATTTGCGATGTCTTCTAACAAGGCCAAGGCTGCCATTGTTAATGCCATTTTTCATTAAATTGCGCATGCTTTTATATCCATCCTTATGACTGCAAACACGTGTGTGTTAATTTTCCATTAATGTGTCTCTGATGCGCACATTACACTGAGGATGAATTGTTTTCACATAACTAACAGTTTCCCAGCATCATCTCTAAGTGTCGCCAACGAAACAATAGCTGTAGAAACGTGCGTACGACAGCCATGAAGTTTGCGTGGCGCACCGCACATTTCCACGGTCATTTCACTTTTGATACATCTGAACGTTGGCATGGAAAATGGCGTACGCCACGTTTTTGTGCGTACGCAACATTGATACATGAGGCCCCAGCTTATCAACTATGCCATAGAGTTCTTTTACATGCTCTCCTGCATCAAGACCATGGTTGCATCCTTCTTCAATGACCTGCAGATGTGTTTTGCTCTCCAAGATTTCACCGTCGGATGGCAACAGTTGGAGGTAGGTATCGTTATGGGCTGTGCCATCTCTCCCATCTTGTTTGTGGCAGCATTTGAGGTGATCCTCATTGGTGCAAGACAAATGATCGGAGGGATCAGGGTCCTAGCTAGGAAGAGACTACCCCCACTGAGGACGTACATGGAAGACGTCACAAGGCCGCAGCATGTACATCAAGACCACTGAAACGGATGGATGAGGTGATGTCATGGGAGGATCAAGCCCTCAAAATCACAGAGCCTGTCTCTCAGAAGAGGATTCAGAACCGCCAGCACCACCTTCATCGTAGGGGGAAAGAAAATTTCACTTCTTTCTGAGAAACCCATAAAAAGTTTTGTGAGGCAGTGCACGGCAGAACTTTCGAGAGACGGGTGGGGAGAACCGTGTTGAAATAGCTCTCAGAAGGCCTGGCAAAGATCGTCCAAAGCCAATTCCGTACAAAGGCTGGTGCTACCAGTTCATACTCTAGAGAAGAGTGATGTGGCTGCTGATAATTAGTGAAATCCCCTCATCCACCACAAGTAAGATGGATGGAAAGGCCAACTCATTCATCAGAAAGTGGTTGGGGCTGCCAAGATACCTCTCTGAAATGGGCCTGTTCAGAAGGAACATCCTCCAACTTCCTCTCCAATCCATCAGTTTGGGCATTAAGCAGGAAAAGACCAGGCTCGTCCTCGAGTTAAGAGAGTTCACCGACCAGGCTGTAAGGAATGAGAAGGAAGATACACAAGGCAAAAGAAACACCTAGGCAGGCATCTTTGCTTTACGGGCGAGAACACTGCTACATCGCTCCGCCCGGACATAGTGGCGTGGTCCTCTAAGGCAAAAACCCTGCTCCTTATTGAGCTCACGGTACCAGTGGAGGAGGGGATCAAGGCTGCCTAAGAATGAAAAAAGGCCAAGTACTCAGAGTTGGCTGCTGAGTGCCGGATGGCTGGTTGGAAGACCACCATCTATTCAGTGGAAGTTGGATGCCGAGGCATGTGGGACAGTCAACCACACACCTTCTGAGGGACAGGGGAGTGACAGGAGGGAGCCTGAAGAAGGCAACCAAGGAGCTGGCAGAGGAGGCTGAGATAGGAAGCTTTTGGCTCTGGTTAAGGAGGAAGGACAAGCGCTGGGGAACGAACAACTAACCCAAATAACAGCCGCAGGGGGGAACACCTATCAGCTGCAGGGGGTGGCAGGGTCACTGCTCCGTCACTAGGAGACGTTCCAGGAATAAAGGAGTGAAACATGGATTGGTGGTTCCTGGCTGATGACCCTGCAGCTGACCCGTGGGCACCGGAGGAGGTGCGGCAATGCCTAGCAGGTGATTCAGAAAACCTTTAATCAGAAAAAATGTCCCGCAGACGGGGAAATTCTTTATCATTCCATCTCCCTGTTATCTCTACATGAATAATAATAATAATATATATATATAATAACCCAGTAATATAATACATATCATTAATTGATAATCAAAACATTTTCTTGTTTTATTCTAATCTCAGTTTGCAGCCGCGTACTCAAATCACATGGACAGTTTGCCCAATTGCCATGGAGATTGATCGAAGTTTTGCAAGTGTGTGTTGTGATTGCACATATGCAAAGCAGAAAGTGGACCTCAATGACAAGGAAGATATACCTAAAGATGTTGTTTAGTTGCATTATGGGGTATGTAGGATTCAGTGATTTAGGGGTTTGAGGAAAAATCTCGGAATTTTTTTCTTAAAACATTTTTTTCTTAAAATTGTCATTTGACAGTCCGCTTTAGTAAGGTGCTATGCTAAATTACTGAAGTAGCACTTTTATCAATCCCTGTCCCTGTTGTTTGCAATATACAGCGGATATAAAAATTCTTGGTTAATTATGAAATACTGTTATCTTTTATTGTTCAGAGTTTGATAGAATATCCACTATGGCTATACCACTGCTGTGCTAGTGTAACCTCTCTGTGTTGTGGCCAAATGAACCTCAGTGCTGATTAGGTTTGGGTAACAGCCGTTTATTTGATCTGCCTTAGTATATAACAAAGGATAATAGTGGAGTTCAATTACCTGTCGTGGACAGTGCATGCTCTGTTTGGAAAGATGGCACACGTTATTTTAAGCTAGCGACACTGGAAGAAAAATCTTTACTAACAAAAGAACAGATGAAAACAGTCAGTTGACTTCATAAAAATAATGACGAACTTAATGCAAAACAACTTATATCCTACCAAATACAGTCAGCTTAGCTTATAAGTGCTTTAGAAGTAAGTTAACATTGTTTTTGTCCACAGACATTCTTAGACATGTTACTTCACTGTAATTCTCCGTTACTTTGAGAATTACCCATAATCCCTTGCTACTACATACAGGTTTAGAACTGTAGATGGCAGTGTTGTTCTATTTAGCGGGATTTATTTAATGTGAACCTTTTTAACTATGTTACACTAGCATGTTTTTTTAATGCTTCTCTAATTTGGATCTCCACTGATCATACAGCAATATAAGGATATTCTTAATTTCTCATTAAATTCCTCTTTGAAGAAATAGCTCTACTGTTATATACTGGTACACATTTATCTTATAAGCTTTAACCAATTGAATGTTGCCATAATACACAGTGAAAGTAGATTAAAGTTGCTATTGCAGACATTGCCCCAGTTAAATAAGGTCCAAAAAACTCTTAACTAGGGCGCTACTCATTCTGTTTACTGTCCTGTGTCCTGACAGCCCTGCTGATATTCTATATTTATAGCACAATAACATTTCCTTTTGCTAACAAAGACAATCAAAGACACATATTTCCCTGTGTGTGGACATCTATAAAGAAACTGACAGAGGGATTAATTTATGCCTCGCTCCTCAGACCTCATTGAGAATAATTGGGCGTGACAGGCTTGTACAGGACAGGACACTGTGGGAGGGAAATATCCTTCAGTGATGGAATTCAATTTCACACTATGTTACAACTTTTGTGGGACTGGGCATTATCTGTATTGATGGATGGTTAACTGGACAGTCAGCTCTGGACTGTAAAAAGCTGCATAGAGTTGAAGAAAACTGCATTTAATGGCTTAAACTGAAATGTATCATCATGCAAATTGGAGAAGGAAATGTGCCATTTAGAGATTTTTGCCTGACAGAATGGAGGACACAAATGAGACACAATAATGGAAAGACAGGTGTTGAATGTCATTCAAGTAAAAAAAAGAAAAACTACCAAAAAATAAGACAAAACAGTTCATCTCTAACTGCCTGTTTAGGCATAACGGACACTAAAGGCGTTTTACCACTGCATGGTATGGCTCCACCTTAGCTTAGGCTGGGAACCAGTTACCAGCCACAACTTGTGCTAATGGAAAACCAAAAACTAGTTGAGTTGATTTGAGTTGAATCGAGCTGTACCATGTGGTGAAAAAAAACAACATTTTTGTTTTTTAGAAAAAAAGCCAACGTAATGGCTTTGACTGCTACACTGAAACATTAACTATGGGAGTGTTGAATCAAAGGTTTAACTGTAAGCCAGTGAAACAATGCCAGTTTCTATCGAATTCACACACTTTTCATACGTCCCTTAACACCGCAGGTGCTAAAACAGAGTCTATGAATAACAGGAGCTTCATGAATGCTGTCATCTCTTGTCTTACTGTTCTCTACTAATCAACAGTTCCATTTCAAAGCCACACCAGATGACTTACTCACTTTGTACAATAGCTGCTGGCATGAAAAGTTGGGATTATTCATTTTGTGTCTGCTTTGTTTGTTCAAGTTTGCTTTTCATTGGTCAATTTGTTAAGTATAATTTGGCTGTTGATCCGTCTTTCAGGGTTATAAAAGAAAGAGCAGCGCACATTCACACACACACAAACACACCCACACACACACCCACACACACACACACACACACACACACACACACACACACGCACACACACACACACACACACACACACACACACACACACACACACACACACACACACACACACACACACACACACACACACAAACACACACAGAGCATTAATATTGTCATTGTTCGGTTGTCTCTTACACATTGACTAAGTGTTCAGTTTGAACAGCTTCAGTCCAGCATTTTTTTGGCTGGGCAAAAATATTTTTTACTGATTCTGACTCTTCTCCAGCATAAAAATAAAGTGGAAAACATACATACATTTTTGGTGACTCATGTTTTTTCAAAAGTATTTTTTCATGTCCACTTTAATGGACGGCAAGACAAAATGGGCGTAAAATGTCATAAAAACCTAAGAAAAATCAGGCTGAATTTTTCTAAATAGCCTAATTTCTGGTTTGACCTAAACATCTGGAACTGGATGTTTGCATGGTTTTGAGGCTGTGTACAGTTCGGCACATGCACATGAACTTAATGGGTGTATCATAGCCTGGGTAGGGAACAGCAGTACAAGCTTCCCAGTACATGGGACTCTTGAGATTTTCATCACTCCCCTAGCAAGGTAGAGACCCATTAGGGTTCTGATCGCTCCTGAACTTGTCAGTTTGAAGCTTTGTATACCACTTTGCGTGGCATAAACATTAGTGTTGTCAGGCATCTAACTGAAGATCTGATCTGGTAAACAGTTTGGAGTATTCATAGAGTCTCGTGATGATTCTCATGAATTGGAGGATTCTCAAAGAAAGTGTCCATGATTGTAGTGAATGGCCTGTGACACCACTTGACCTTCCTGGTTACTGTCAAGGCTATGGAAGGAGGTTAGGACACCAATCAAACATGGCAGCTCTTTGGGGGTATGATGCAGTGGAACTGGAACTGCGCTGTTGGGGGGCCTGTGTGTCGCTGGGCTTAGACAACAAGAATCACTTTCTACGGAGATATGATAAGTGCACCAGTCCACCAGGTGTTTGACAGTGTTGAGGATTCCCTGGGAAGGTAGAATGGTCTGCATCTGATTATCATAAACTCAATGTCCATGGAGCAGTGATTCACGATCATGGTAGAGTTTTTACACCAGCTGTTGAACACACCTTTACCTCGGGATTTACCGGTGATAGCTCAGCTCCTGTCTGCTCTAAGTGAAGTAAGCCGCTCCAGGCCAATGGCGACATCCAAGGCCGATGAGTTTAGGCATGTCTCGGTAAAAATGAGAACACAGCAGTCTCTGATTTCCCATTTAGTGGATAAATCCAGCTTCAGGTAGTCCAGTTTGGGACTAGGAACGTAGGGAGCGTTGGCGAGCAGGATTGATGAAAGCGGCGCTTTGAATGATTTAGTCTTTAGCTTCGCTGCTAGCCCACTGTGACAACCACGCTTCTGTTTCCTTTCACACTGCCTCCTGCGTTCCCTGGCACAGTCTGTGCTGGGTTGGAAACTCCACTGGGTCCGACTGATGTAGCAGTCCAAGGTTGTGTAGAGTGGTCAGAGTTTCGGTGTTTACTGACCTAAAACTGCTGGATCCACAAATTGACAACATGAACTGAAGGTTGTAGATGTGTATAGCAATGTTCTGCTTTGCTGATGATTCGTTCATTCCCCAGCGCTTGAAGTTTGGCAAAACTATCGTGAGCCAAAGTAGCCACAGCCGGCATGGGCGCGGCTATCTTGTTGTTGATGCAAGTCTTGCAAAATGCATGAACTGGCAGTCCATCAACCCTACATTTGTTGCAGATATACACAAGTATGGTCAACATGAAGTTATGTGTAAACTGTACCTGTGCTAATTGAAAGTAAAGACTGGAACACCACGTCAGAATGCTGGAGTGATATTTTCTTCCCTCTGCGGCTGAACACTGTAATTTGTCACTGAAGAAATCACATCCTGTCTTTTTTTATGCTTGACAGACTGAATGCCAAACCTATTTATGTGTGCTGTTATTCATGCTTCTGATACGGCAGTAATTAAATACAGGAAAAAAAGTCAATTTGACTCCCCCTATAATTAATTAATGGAAAAACCCTGTTGCAATTACATCTTCATAATAACCAAACGAATATTAGATACATGCCCATTTTAAATTAATTTGTCAGCATGTCGATGGTTTATAATTATCCAAGGAACAGAATGAGCTGGCCTTTCTGCCGAACATTTAGCCTGATAACTCGGCAGCACTTCTGTGATGCAAGAGTCAAATGGAAGACTACTGCATGTTTTCCTTCAAGTGATTAGATGAAGCATGCAGCTCTTACATTCACTTTACATCATCTACATCAAACGTATAATATTCTAATTAGGGCGGTTTTGAAAAGGAGACACTGACGCCAGTCCTTTTAAATTGAAGCAGCTGATCCCTGATACTATTCCTACATTTAATCAGTATATTTGCTATTATATTAAAAAGAAAGACAAAGCAGAGTTTTATTGTGATCAGGGTGGACCATCCTCCGAAGCAGCTTTTACACATTCAGAGAAAATCGTAGTCTGTTAGATCTACGGCCTCAGATAGTCTTAGTCATTTGATCCATGGTAAATATACTGTATAAACACTAACGATGCTGATACACCCTGAGGAAGGCGCAGGCCAACACGCGTTGGTGTTTTTCGAATTACCTACTAAATAAAATGTTTTTAACTTTTTTAAAACCCACCTGAGTGCCTGCACTTTTTTCTTTCTGATTTGTTACCATTTATAAGAACACCGGTGGTTTGGGGGACACCAGCAGCGCTCCTGTGATCCTGTTGTTTATAAAAACACTAACGTTCAGCTCTATGGATCAGCTTATTGTCATGGATTTCAATACCACAACTTTACTGTTTGGGTTTAGTCTCACCAATCTTCTCTCATAAACCTCATTTTCAGTAGCAAGCAGTTTTCAGTGAACCGACACATTCTCACTTGTCACATTCGGCTGCTGATGAGTGAATAGGCAACTGTCTGCTAGCAACTCCATAACAACTTAACAAGGTGATAATATGTCACTCTGCTGCCCCCTTATAATAATAATAATAATAACAACAATTATTTTTATTAGATTATTTTAACTTTAATTATTAATTAAAGTGTATATGCGTAGCTCTGTGTGCATCAGACTCTGGTTGTGATTTGTCCATCTTGTGTCACATTAAGTAGGCCGAAATTGAGAACATGATGTCACTTAGCTAACTCCAGCTCACATTCTCATATTAGCCACTATAAGCAAGTTAGACTCAGCAAACTCCTTGTGTGTATTAAATTGAGCAGGGGTGTGTTTTATTGCTCAACGATGATCTTTTAATTTGTTAAGAGGACGATTATTAGTCAGATGGTGCATAGTCTCACTCATTACTGTTACCTGCTCTTCACTTGATCCCCATTATTCATTACAGCATCATAAATGATCAACCAGATCTGATCAAATCTGGTCCAACCAATGATCTTTCTGGTCGACTAACGTTTGGTTGACTATAAGGGGGCAACACTAGAATTAATAAAACATGTTGCAAAAGATAGTATTTAATGTATATAAATAAGCTATAATTGTCACTCCACTGGCATACCAAGATGATGTGCTAAATAGAAGAACTGTTGTACTTGTACTGTTGAACTGCACGCAACTGCAGCCAGACCGCAATTTGAATGAAGTGTGGCACAACTTCAGCCAGGCCTTAATTTTTTATCCGTCTTTTATCTGTTTCCTGTTTTGCCAAAACTAACTCTCATGTCGTTTCAGACTCTGTCACTCCCCTCTGCTCTGTACTACCTGCTGATTGCATTCACTCTATCTGTCCCATCCCCCACACTCACCTGCTCCTCATCAGCTAATCAGCCCCTTCAGAGTATATATACCTGTCTATTTCCCTCAGTTCTCCGCCAGATTGTTCTTTGCCATGCAAGACTCTCCAACGGGTTCCTGCCTGATTTCCTGGTACCAACCTGGCCTGCCTTGTACCGGCCTGGCCTGTCACAGATTCCTCTGCTTTGTCTGCCTCCTGGTAATTGCCTCAGCCTTCAGTCCCCGATCGAGATTTCCATCTCTGCTCTCCTGGTTCCTGTTTGCCTGTTTCTGACTACTCGCCTGGTTATATGGTTCCTACTGCCTGCTCCTCATTGGATTGTATGCCTGTGCTGTCGTCTCCCTGGTACAAATCTTCTGTCTGCCTTGACCGAGCCCCCTGCCACTGTGTTGTTGTACTGTCTGCCTGAGCTTCAGTATACAGTTAAACCATCTCCATTTGTTCTGTGTGTTTTGTGCTGCAATTGGGTCCATACATCACCCGTTACAAAGTGTGTTTTAAGACTTTAATTCAGTAAAATAGTATTTTTCTGTTTCAGTGTAAAAATATTTCCTTTCTTGACATTGTGCAAGTTTAATTTGTTTAACAAAACTTAAGACTAAAAAAGTTAAGAGGGCTTGTGTAACTTGGCAAACTAAACACTCCCTCCAATGCATTCTGGTACATTTTGGCACAGCCAGAAATGTATTGTAATTGATTAAACTAAACTTAAAATTTAGCATCAGCACTGATTGGACATCTATCAACATAATCCACATAAAAGGTGGCAAATATTGTCTTTAAACATGTGCATTCAAGCGTTGTGCAGATTTGATGTGTATTGGGTCAGCAAAATTGAGGTAGTTATACATTATAAGTACCACATGACCATTAGAATTGTGGCTAAATCGATAGAGGTCACCTCATTACCTTACATTTTTAAAACATCTTAATCTATCAGGTAAATATTTGGATCATACATGTCAGCCCATACACATGGCTTTTGGCATGGTCATGGGAATGACATGGACAAAGCAAACTGATTTGTTGCATGAGTCGGTTCTGAGCATCTGCAACCATGAATACAATCACATAAACATGGTGCATGTCTGTTATTCTCCTCCACTGCTGCCCAGCCCCAATTTTCCTTTCTCTGCCTGGGAACAATAAGTTGCTACAGCAGCTCAATGTGATGAATCCTATCGCAGCCAACACATGCGCTACTTCTCTGCTCAAGCCATTGCAATCCAGAACATTGAATGTATCGCTCAACACCCTTTTCTTTCAGCATTTCAGACCAGGGATGGGGCTAGCCTCTGGAGGGTTTGAATGGTGAAAAAAAAATATTTTTGTTGTGTATATCTGTGGAAAGTTTCAGCTCAAGGTGTGGTCTCGTATCATTCTGTCTGCAGACTGATCAATGGGTCATTGCAAATGCACAGGGGAGTTTGGAGGAGGGAAGAGCAAACCACACAAACTGCTATTACTGCTTTTAACCCACTATTTGAACCAGTAAATATGATTTACAATCAGAGAAAGCCTATTCTTATAGGTATCATCCCTTCTGAATAAGAGAGAGAGAGTGGGGGGGGGGGGTATTTGACCAGTATTTGGGAGTGGGAAGATTATGTTGTTTCGTCTTGATTCTCACACATTATTTTTTGTGTCTCCATTTGCTGTGTTATTTGTTATATATTTGTTATATTTGTTGTTGACGTCTGTTGTTACAAAGTCTTTTCATTTTCACATTTTTTGCTTATTTTGACAGTTGGTCTCGACCAATGACAATGAAGGGACAGGCCTAATATGATGTCATAATTGATGTCATATTTTTATAACGGATGGTATTAAACAATATAGGTGCAACCGGCGCCAAAAGATGATTGTTCATTTTCTGGATTAACTCGAACTGTCAGTTTGATTAAACGTAGAACCCACAGCATGCTGGAACAAAGACCTCGAAAGCCTTGGCTTCCATGCCGTCTCCCCCCACAGCAGCTCACACCCAGGTGTGAATCCTCCAAGGCACCCAAACTGTTCATTGGCTGAATTGACCCCCGGACTATGACATCACCTGAGCCCATATAAAGTGGAGCCCCCCATCTCTCGCTCTCTTTCTACTGAATCTTTCTACTGGATCTTTTCTACCGGATGATCCTCCTACTCTTCTCCATCTCTCCCTGATCACTCAACTCCAGGAGACCAGCTTCCAGCTGTCCCCTCGGCCCTGGACCTGGCCTATGGCGTGGGATCACCACGAAGGTTAACCAACCGGTTATCCTCAACTGAGCACAGCATAGAGCGATCTGTTTCCTCTTTTGCCTAAGAGCCACAATCAGACAAGAACTACCACGGAGCTTCCTTTCTTCACCCAACCACTGGCATCAAGCAATGCGCAACATCTCCTATCTCATGGACTGGTAACTAATCACCAACTGGGCATTACTACATGTTATAGGACTGTATGAACGGCTAGATACCATTGTAACTTTGTCATAAGAACTGAGAGATCAGGCTTCCGGCCTTTGTGTAACAAAGAGAATGTTCACACCTTCTCCGAGCCCCCACCTCTTCTCTTTGTCTCTCTCTCTCTCTCACACACACGCACACACACACACACTTACACACAAACATACGTTTGTTGTTAGCTTTAGTTAGTTTATTGTGTTTTGTTTGTTGCATTTATTAATTTGTTAATAAATGTTTGTGTTTACCATATGTCTGATTATTTAATATTACACAAAGATGAATGAGCCAGCTTCTACTAAGAAAAGAACTTCTTAAATCCTTCAACTAATTAAACTATTATATTTATCGGTGTTCAACCCTTAATAAGTAGTTTAATATATTACATGAGACTTTAATATTAGTTATCACTCCGTCTATGACGGTGGTGCCCCGAGGAACTCTGGTTTGACTAGAGTCATTTTTATTATTATCTTTGATAATTATTGGTGATAACTAATATTTCCTTGATTAACGGTAAGTTTATTGAGAATACTCAATCTCATAATCTGAACGTGAGTCAAGGCACTATATTTGATTGGTTCTCCGTGTGACGTTTTTAATAAATTGAAGTTATTCATTTTTAGTAATTTTTCTTTATTAATTTTCCTTATCAAATATTTCATTTGATAGTCACTATTGATCCAATTAAACCCAAAGTACCTACATTGGTGCCCCGTGTGAGGCTTAGTTATGTTGGCTTGGCAATAATTCATAATTGTGTGATATTAATATTCGTCATATTTTTGGACATTTTACAATTTTTGGATTTTTCATCCAAAATTTTCCAAAGTCATTCCATTTAACCCCACTTGTCTTCCACAGGAGTAGACATCCAGCTGTACTTACAAACAAGTATAAAGTGGTGTTATTTGATTAATTCTCCAAATTTGGTTAAAGCGATTTGAGAATATTGATAACCTCTGTAAGCCTGATAGTTACCCTTAAGATTTTGCTGTTGCTGCTAGCTAGTCAAGTTTGGTTTAGCATTTGAATATCACATATTCAATGCAATTTAATGAGTCTTGTCATAAGTTGTTGCTAAATTAAGTGTTGCTTCCCATTTACTCATAGCGTGCCCCCGGCCCTATGAACCCGAGAGAATGAACTGTTGGAACTGCCTTGCATTTCAACCTGAGTGGAGATAGATAGAGCCACAGTGTGCTACCAGCCCTGTGAAATAAAGTTACATACCCAGCTGTTTCTTCCACGTGTCTCAGCTTGAGTAGTACTTTACAGATATAATTCCCTGACTGACGGCCCCGCATCTCAGTTAGTGTAAATTCTGGTCCCAGAACCACATGGTGCTGTAGTTGCCCCTCCCCGTGCAGGAAGCAAGCTACCCACAAAGTGTAGATCAGAGGAACTGTTGTTTTAGGCTAGTGTACTACCCAATTTACATCACAAGGTGTCTGCCAAGCAACACCAGAGCCAAAACAATTGCATTGTTGTACTAGACAACAAGTTTTAATCTCACCTTCCATTTTAAACAATGGAGAACCCGTGTGTAGAGAATTTCATTTCTTCCCTAGCACAGAGCCTTAAACCTGGCTACCCTGAGTTCATTAACACATTGAACTTAAGTGAGTGCAGTAAAGAAATAGACTCCCTTCTCAGCGACACATCTAAAGGGTCAGTGTTGAAATGTTTGCTCCTGAACTTCCACCGGCAAATTAACATTGTCTGTCAGAGCAAAACAGCATTAGAAAAGGAGATAGAATCCCTTAAAGCTCAAAATGCTAATCTCATCAGTGAAGTTCAGATAGCAAATCACAAAGTCCTGCGTTATTTAGAAGATTTGCACTCAGCAGAGTCACAACTCTTCTCCCACAAAAAGGAATTGTTAGGGTTTAGATCAGAAACTCTTGCTCCACCAAAGTCGTTCAGCCTTGCTGATTCTGGCTTTTCAAATTCAAATTCCTCCCTCAATGAGAGATTAACGCCCTCTCCAGAGCAGACCAAGGAAGTTCAGTCCTGCTCTACCTCCTCACAGCATCACTTTGAGAGTGATGACAGAGCTAGCATAGTCTTGCCTTCACAAACGGTGACCTCACAACGTCCCCGCCTTGAAGAGCTTGAGCTTCTAGCTAAAGATATGGACGTGTTTGATCCAGACAACTGCGATCATAACATTGAGGACCATTTTAGGGAATTAGATCAAAATCTAATTGACCTGCCCAATGCAACACAGAGAGAGAAAGTTAAACTTGTGTGGAAAACCAGCTCAAAAGCTGTCCGCAAGGTTATACAGTCTCAACCTGCCAGAGTCAGAAATGACTATGATGAGCTCCGTCATGCACTGACGGAAGAATTCTCTTCTACTGCAGACGAAATCGCTTCTTTGGTTGCAGCTAGTCAAATTAAACATTCCCGTCAAGAGAGTCCCAGAGACTATTACAGACGTTTGAGACACGTATACTTTCAAGGAAAGAATGCACCAGGCTTAGAAGAGAACCCAACCTTTAAGTCCCTGTACTTGCAGAACCTTCATCCTTGTATACGTACACACGTTATTCTTGAGACAAGAAAAGATAACCTCTCTCTTAACGAGGTTAGGAAAATAGCACAGGTGGCTTGGGAAACTGTTGTCAATTGCAAAGCAAGGGAAACAACATCTGCTTCCAGCAGCTCAAACACCGTGAGGTCACACAGACCTTCTGTCTCAGAACCCCATCCTCAGAACAGATCGAAAGGGGGGGACAAAACACAGCATAGGGACGCAGAGCGTAAACGCCATGTCCGCCAGCTGCCACGGGATAGTCATGCCCAGAGCAGGAGCTGTATAGGGCCATACTCTGCGATCCTGGCCCAGCATAATGACCTGCCAAACCACTGCTCAGATGATGACCACAGCATCTCTGACCGCAGTTCAGAACCCGACAGTGACAGCGCCTCTGAGTGTCTTTCTGTACACGGCTACAGGCAGCGTTACAGCCCTGAGCCACGAGTTAAGAAGAACTTCAAACAACAGAGCTCCAGAGTCCGCTCCTCTCGGTTTTGTAGGTAATAGTCCTTCTGCACTGATAGTAAGATTAATGCAATCTCAGCAGCCTTACTTTTCTTACAGTTAAATTGGTAAACTTTGATTTGTTAGCAGCCGCAGCAAACTCAATAAGACCCAAATTGTAATTGGACTTAACACCTTGTACAAACTTTGCAAATACTTTTGGATCAACTCCTTGTATTTTGTAATAAGCTCACTGGTAAACACTAGTTTAGGACACATCTTGGATTGACACACCAATCATACAACTGTCCTCATGCAACTGACAGCTGCATCTCATCTGTATCTCACCCCAAGTCATTTACATAACTAACACTTCTGTTCTCACTAACCTGAAGAGTAGCTGAGAAACAATGTTTATTATGTATTTCGTATAGTGCCATTGTCATGTTTAGATTTAGTTTTGTAGCTTTTGTTCTTGCCTAGTCGAGATATTAGTAGTGTTTAGCCAATTCCCAGTTGGTGAAATAACTGCCCAAAACGTTGCAAACACTAAATGAACTGACAAATGAACTCTGTACATCTATGGACTGTGAAAGATGCCCTTAAAACCGCACATCGGGTGCAGTCTCAAGGACATCGGGGGGATATGTAGGTGCAACCGGCGCCAAAAGATGATTGTTCATTTTCTGGATTAACTCGAACTGTCAGTTTGATTAAACGTAGAACCCACAGCATGCTGGAACAAAGACCTCGAAAGCCTTGGCTTCCATGCCGTCTCCCCCCACAGCAGCTCACACCCAGGTGTGAATCCTCCAAGGCACCCAAACTGTTCATTGGCTGAATTGACCCCCGGACTATGACATCACCTGAGCCCATATAAAGTGGAGCCCCCCATCTCTCGCTCTCTTTCTACTGAATCTTTCTACTGGATCTTTTCTACCGGATGATCCTCCTACTCTTCTCCATCTCTCCCTGATCACTCAACTCCAGGAGACCAGCTTCCAGCTGTCCCCTCGGCCCTGGACCTGGCCTATGGCGTGGGATCACCACGAAGGTTAACCAACCGGTTATCCTCAACTGAGCACAGCATAGAGCGATCTGTTTCCTCTTTTGCCTAAGAGCCACAATCAGACAAGAACTACCACGGAGCTTCCTTTCTTCACCCAACCACTGGCATCAAGCAATGCGCAACATCTCCTATCTCATGGACTGGTAACTAATCACCAACTGGGCATTACTACATGTTATAGGACTGTATGAACGGCTAGATACCATTGTAACTTTGTCATAAGAACTGAGAGATCAGGCTTCCGGCCTTTGTGTAACAAAGAGAATGTTCACACCTTCTCCGAGCCCCCACCTCTTCTCTTTGTCTCTCTCTCTCTCTCACACACACACACACACACACGCACACACACACACACTTACACACAAACATACGTTTGTTGTTAGCTTTAGTTAGTTTATTGTGTTTTGTTTGTTGCATTTATTAATTTGTTAATAAATGTTTGTGTTTACCATATGTCTGATTATTTAATATTACACCAAGATGAATGAGCCAGCTTCTACTAAGAAAAGAACTTCTAAAATCCTTCAACTAATTAAACTATTATATTTATCGGTGTTCAACCCTTAATAAGTAGTTTAATATATTACATGAGACTTTAATATTAGTTATCACTCCGTCTATGACGGTGGTGCCCCGAGGAACTCTGGTTTGACTAGAGTCATTTTTTAATAAATTGAAGTTATTCATTTTTAGTAATTTTTCTTTATTAATTTTCCTTATCAAATATTTCATTTGATAGTCACTATTGATCCAATTAAACCCAAAGTACCTACAACAATGAGAATGAAGGAGGGGTGGGACAAACGTTGACCAATCAAAGTAAAGAGATGGTCCTATTCCTTAACCAATAAGACTGGGGGGTGTGAAGAAAAGAAAAAAAAAACAATCCAACATGATGAAGAGAGCCGCTGTTTCCCCCGATGGGGGCTATACAGCCAGCCCTACCAACGCCAAACATCACAGGACTCCTGTGATCTCCGAGACACCTGTGATGAACTACTGAGAATCAGTGCATATAGGAGGGGTACAGAAACTTCGAGGAAACAGGGCCTGTACGTGTGCAGGATCCAGCAACCGGCAAACAAGCTGCTTCTTGAGGATTGGCGTTTAGAGGGTTGTGGCGCCTGGGTGAATAAAGGTGCAGCAGCCATGAGCAGTATGAGAAAAATAAACTGTTTTTTAAACATTAATACATGTAAACATGTTGTAATAGAAACACAAAATACATGTATGAACCTGAAAAGAGTATAATAGGTCAACTTTAATAAATCTAGGGATAAAGTTAACAGGTTTTTTAAAATTATTTTTTGGGCCATTCACACCTTTATTTATATAGTACAGCTAGAGGTTGACAGGAAATGGGGGAGAGAGAGGGGGTGACATGTAACAAAGGGCTGCAGGTTGGAGTTGAACCCAGGCTGCTGCGTCAAGGACTTAAGTCTCTGTATATGGGTCAACCGCTCTAACCACTGAGCCACTGGGTGCCTCAAAGCTAATAGTTGTAAGCAATAGACACATAGTTTCATGGTTCTGATTGGTAGTAGTGCTATCTGATTGCGTGCAGTGATATTTTGAATCGTTTGATCGTTCCCAGACCCTATGTCTGGATAGATGTGAGTCTGGATTTCAAGGCTAACTTAACATAATTAATCCAGCATTTTGAGTCTTTCTATGAGATCTGTGTTAACTGTGTTGAAAAAACGTGTGAAAAATGGGTGAAATCAGTGAAAAAGTGTGACCACCTTTGTAAGAGACGACTTCTGCTGTTCTGAGGAAGTGATGAAGAAGATCAAGTTGATCCCAGTGTCATGAAGTGTGTTTTATGTCAAGAAGGGTCATATTATTGAGATCACTGACCCCTGAAAGAAGCCTGTAGGGAGGTTGTGTAAAGACATAGATATAGCAACATCAAGAGTTATCATATGATTGTAACCTGCTTTCTTGCTATATTAATTATTATCTAAGTGTTAACATGTTTAATTGACCAGTTGAATGCATAAATGGAGTGTAACTAACTCACAGTTAACCACAGGCTGTGTGCAAAAGGAAATGAGTAGACTGAGAGCTGAAAAACAGTTCCCACACTAGGAGGCATGGGAAAAGAGGAACTAAGCTTCCCCCGAGGCCGGCTGAGGCAAGCAGCTCTTTACAAAAAGGGGAACTGGCAGTTAAGAGACACCTTGCAAACAGAGCAACTGAGGCAAGCAGTTCAAGACAGAGGCCAGGCCAGTACAATACATGATGTATGGAGGTGAGAAGGAGGCGGGGTCATTTAGGTAGAAGGTGGAGAGGAATATATATTGAGGAACTGCAGATAGTGGTTCTGTCACACCGCGGTGAGGAATGTCCTGTCTTGGGTTTTTTGTCTTGTGAATTTCATGTTTTTATTTTGAAAAGTAACTCTCCTCTCGTTTCAGGTCACTTGCCCTTCCTCTTGTGTCACCGGTCTGGTGTCTCCCCTAATCCCTGATTGTTTCCACCTGTGCTCCCTTCCCTGGTGTATATATTGTCTTTGTCTTCCCCTGTCACGTCGCCAGAGTATTTCGTCGTGTCATGAAGCTCCAGCATTTCACAGCCTTGCCAAAGAGTTGTCTTGAATTGATAAGTATTGCCTTGCTTGTTTTTCTGTTTCCTTGTATTCCTCTGACGAAGAGTGATTTTGATTTTGGATAAAGTTTTTTTTGGTTAGTTGTGAACCCTTTTGTTTTCTAGAAAGCCATAGCCTTTTGTTTTGTTCCTCCCTCCTTGTGGAGCGCTTTGATTTTGTAATTATTCTCAGCACAGTGTAGAGTAGATAATTTAATAGCCTTTTGTCCTTTTCCTCCTCGAGAGCGATTTTCTGTTTGTGTAACGTTTCTTAGTTTATTCATTATTAGACCAGTGTAGAGTTTTTGGTTTCACCTCCTTCGGGAGCGAATTTCAGTTTCTAGTCCTGTCTATTGTTTTCCTGTCTATCCTGTCTGTTGACGAGGTAGAGTTTATAGCCGTTAGGTTGTCACTTCTTCTGACGGAGATACAAGTGTATTACAGAATAAAAGCCTGTCATACTCGTTCTGTGTCTGCATCTGAGTCCTCATTTCGCTGGGCCTGACAGGTTCTTCCTCCGCCTTCTGATATCAATGGTTGAAGATTAAAATGAGTGAGAGGAAATGAGCAACCCAAAAAAAGGACAAGAGTTTTTGACCCAGAACAGAAGATTTATGCGTACAGATGAACCATTTCCCATCCAGTGGATCTTATGCGAATTCAATTGTAATTAAGTATTTCTCACAGCTGAATTTACATTATAAATAGGAATACATTATTTTTCACGGCGGTTATCTAATTTACGTTGGAATACTTCCATTCTTAACTCTTGGGATTTTGAAGTCTACTTTGGAACTCCTTTCTGCTCAACCTTGGTACTTTGGAAATCAGTTCGACAGCAGCTTTGCAACTTTGTACGGAGTTGTGAGCTGCCCTCTTTGGCTTTGTAAACCCATAAAAGCTTAGATGTTTGGCCAGGCATCCGAAGCCCTCTCATCTCCTAAATTCAGAGAAGATCAAACCCATTTATGCCCAGCTCTTTATAGATTTATTAGTTAGACTGATTTGTCTATTTTGCCCTTGCTAAACTTAAATAAAGTACCAGACGGCAACAGTAGTTTGATCATATTCACTGAAGCCGACACTCTGCCCCAATAGAACAAAATAAATCATCCGGTCTTAAAAGAAAAAAAAACGTGCCTCTACTGTATGTGCACTTAGAACCTGTTGTTTGTTTTGCAAAATTTGACAGTGCCCGTATCATCCTGTCCACTCACCGCAGTTCAAGGTTCGTGCACATGCCACAGATCCCCCCTTTCCCGCTCGTGCATGTTACAATATCACAGGCACAATGTCTCAAGCTAGGCATACGCTAAATGATGTTAGCAGTTGCTATCTATGAGTAAGTTAGCCAGCCTACCTCCATATAGTGTGTACTTCATGCTGTTTATTGATGAGAGAAGACATGAGCACGTTCACAGGAATCTGGTGCACATGCATTGAAGAGCACTCGATTGGAGAGAGTGGAGCGGCGCGGAGTAGCTCGGTGGTACAAGGGGAGGGGCGTGAGAGTTGTAAACATTGGAAATTAGCCAAAGAAAATCTACTGACTCTTGGGATACGCGAGGATCACTAAACTCTAGACCTAGCTACCATAACAAGTGCACAGATCATTTAGGGGAGAGCTGTCGTTAAACGGTAGTGGCTGATTTGCAACTAATTCAAGGGTTATTCAGTTAGTTGACTTCAGAGCAAGCAGGGTAGACGTCTGGACGAAGGCAGTAAGCAGCTAGGCAAATCTCTTTGCCACCAGCTTAAGCCATCCCTAGTTTAAATATCTTTTAGGGTAATACTCTTAACCCTAGAGACTTAACACCTAAGGAATGGAGAGCTGGACCAGTACCTCCAGTACAGGGGTAACCGGGATCTAACACTTACAAAAATAACATGAATGAGGAAAACTTTCTTAGAAAATGTCTGTGTCATTTCCTCTTGCCAAAAGAGGGCATGTATGTGACGTTGGGGGGAGGGAGATACGTCCATCTGGGTGACGTAAACCTCTGAGGAGAAGTGAGGGCCAGTGGTTAGCTGTCACTCAAAAGGGCTGCGCCCCTAATTATTCAGAAACTTTAACCTCCAATAAAATAAAAACTAACCTTGTACACCCCCCCCCCCTCCCCCATTGTTGTCTTGGAGATAAACATTCAGACTAGAATATTTTTTGTACCAGGCCTTAAATAGGTTTAATTATGCTGTGAAAATTGCCTGTTCAACATGTTGGTCAATGTGAAATTGCTCAATTCTGCAAACGGCTCCTACTGGACATTCGGAAAACAGCAGTTTTTGGCACTTCCTTATTCAAGCAACCAGGAAGTCGCTGTGATAGGGGCTTGATTTGAAACACAAGTTTTATTTGATTACAAGTTGTGTTGTTTGATGGAAATATTTGCTTTGTTGCATGTCTTAAATGTTAGAGCATTAAACAAACAAAATGTGTCATTTTGTCCAGAAACTTTCAGTTCAGGTGCAGCTTCTAAGTGGACAATGTGTTAAAGCAAATCAGAATAACTGTAACATCAATGCCAAAGAAACCCCAAAAAATGTAACAACAATAATATAACTCTACAGGTTCTCATCTTCTTGGTGGTTGGTTGTGATTCTTAGCTCATTACTGTCACCTGGCAGCTTATTTCCTTAATTAAAGTTTAACAAACATCACAAACATTCCATGTCATAGATATTTATAGAGTATACCTATATAGCTGACTGTTTGTTGCCGCATGTGATTGCTTAAACGATGAAAGAATGTTTAGAAGTTCTGAAGAGACAAATTCACTAAGAATAAGTTTTGATCAGCAATCCATGTGCACATTTGAGCCTTAATATTTGCAATTTTCTTGAATGAATGATACATTCTCATCTGTTGTGAACAACAGATGTATTGTTCAGAGATTTGACCCATTGTTTAGAAAAAGAAATCAATCAGAATGAGCCAAAGTGAAGGAGAAAAACTGAATTTGTAATTGAATAACCCTGATCTAGTTCATCTCTCATTTGACCAGCAGTAGTGAGAAACTAGCAAACATAACACAGATTGCTTTTACTGTCAGGAGCAGGTCATGGTGTTGATGGCACTCATTAGCACCGGACATCCGCTCTTTGGAGGACAATCAATGGAAACAAGCATCAATGAAGAGATATCAAGGAGTCAAATCTATTCATTGTTTCTAGGAGCTGAAATCTGACCAGCAGGACCAGAGCTGGCCAGGTCTCAAGGGGCCTGATAACACCATCACACATTGAAAAAACACTTTGTTTTAACAACAAAGTGCAGAAAATCGCCTGAGTTCACACCTCTGTCATTAGCTGGCAGCAGGTTAAAGTCTTTCCAAATCTCCTGTCTCTCTTGGACATGCCCAGCACAATAACTGATGAGTAAAGTTATTACAAAGATAATATATTTGTTAATCATGTGGCTGATTGATATCAGGCTGACAGCAACAACATATTGTGTTATCAAGTGCTAACACACACTCAGCTACATACTGCCTACAGCCTGGCAGGGATACAAGAGAGGCAGACTTTATGTGCTTGATCTGACAAGATGAAGCAAGTCCATCTCCAGAAAAGTTAAGAATAGTTGAAAGAATTCACTGCATTGGGCTTGTATTAGACATGATTTGATATATTCTGGGCCCCTGTACCGGAATGAGCCTAAAGCTTATTTCTCCAACAAGACTTCTTGTTCAACGGCAAAAAAGCATGAAATCATTTCAATTGCATGTTGGTTGTTTTCTCAAAATTTCAGTTTCACACAGTGTCTATTTAAACAGCACACTTACCTTGGTATCTGAGCAGGACTGATCCAGCCTGAGAGCTCTGGCTGTGGAAGCGGATAGAGATCTGATTGCTGTGACTTCTTACAACCAATCCCCTCATCAGAATGGACTCATTGGCCAGCATGGTGTTCTCCCTGTGGCCCACATCTTCAAACACAACCTTGTTCCCCTCAGACAGCTTCACATTCATCACCTGACAGAAAAGAGAGTAAGGATCAGACCATGGATGTGTCAAATAGAGACAAAACAACACAAGATCCAGATGCTGGGCTCTAGAGTCTCTCAGGGGATGAGGCAGGAGACCAACATTGGCCCTTTAATCCAAAGAGGCCCAGTGATGCCAGCTGAGGAGAGATGTTGCCATATCTCATTTTGATATTATAACCCCCCCCCCCCCCACACACACACACACACACACACACACACACACACACACTTTTCTGCAACTCTTTCTTTTTGACCTTGTTATTTCTTGACACACAAAATGAAAAAAAAATGCTGTACGGTATCTTGAATACCGCCACCATCTCCTTTACGGACATTACTTGAATATTTATTATTTATTTTATTTTATTATCTGTTTTTTTTTCATATAAATGATAACTGTTTATTCTCATAAATGACAACTGTTATTCACTTGATCAAAGTCTTAATTGAATTTTTTAAAATGTTAAACATATTTCAGAGAAGCTATGTCTGCCAAACAACCCTGACGATGTCATTAGAGAGAATTGAGGAGAATAAAGCAGCAGGAGGAGGTGGTGTTAATATGGGTTGTAGGACAAATTGCAAATTGACCGATATGTTGTCATCAAAGAAAGGGGACACTATTTGGGATGACACCCCTTATTCCAGTCTGATCAGAAATCCCTTTAATCATTTGAAAACTGATCCCTTTCTTTGGGAAAAAAGAAAGAGGGAGTTGTTCCCAGTTTAAGCGGGAAAATGAATGCATCTCATCATATCAGGCCACACTTTGGATACTGGAATAAAGGAGCAGATCCAAGCTGTCTCCTCACTTTTCTTTTAGTCTTTTGTCTTGTTCACTTTTATTTAGTCTTTTTGTCTTGTAGTCTTCTCCCTAGTCTTGTCTTGTTTTGTCTATTGTACAGTCTTCTAATTTGTAACATTTGTCTAGTTAACTTTTATCCTTATCTTTTAGCCTGACTTTGTTTCAAAGAAGTTCAGTGTTTTATTTGATAAATAATATTTTATCAATCAGTCAAATGTCATTTTAATTTAGTGCTCATGTTTTTGAGAACAAGCTTATTTTTATTTCAGCCAGAGCAATTAAGCTTTAGTCAACAGTGTGAAGTTACTCTTTTAAAGTTTATATCAAAATCCAGTTTTCACCAAGAGCTTGCAAGAAGAGACCAACTGACTCTCCATCTAACTCAAGCTGATCCTGCCAAGGTATCCAGAAAGACTCTTTTTGGCTTAGTTGCTAAAGATTTAGGGTTAACACACAGAGTAACCCTCGATTCTGAACATCCGTTGCCACAGTAAAGCGTCCCCGCTTGAGACACTGTCCAGTGCTGCCCCAGTGGGCCGCGGCCCTGCTGCCTGTTGGCCCTGACGATTGGTCTTGACCTGCCTCAGCCAGCCCTGGAAAAGCCCGGTGCTCTCCACGACTGGCTGGAAGCTGTCCTGGAGCTGAGACGCGTTTACTTCCTCTTTGACTTCCCTCTTCACGGCTAAGTGTTTGGTTCTTTAATGAGCAGATCTGGTGGCCACAATTGATATTAAACTTTACTTTCAATAAAGGTATGATTAGGAAATATTCTATTTTCCATATTATAGCTTTTACCATGCCCATCCATTTTCTGTGTTATTTTCATGTGTATCATTTCATGTTATAACCGTTTATGTATACGTACAATATATGTATTTAAATATTCATAGAATATTATTTTTTTTTGTAGTTAAATCCCAAAACCCAAGTTGTTGTCTGTGAGCTTTCATTAGCTTTTGCAAAGAATCTTGAGGTCACTGTTTTCACATTGAGATTGATTAAATAATTGATATAAGTATTCTTCTACATCAACAGGTATTGAACCCTCGCCAAAGTGTAATAAAAATCCTTTAGATATTGGCGTGGTGCCCTTTTTAACGAGGAAAAATTAATAAGCTTGATTAATAATTAACAGGACATTTTTTTTGTAAAAGATTATCAGTATTTTTCTTCTTTGCATTGCAAATCAAGGTCAATTAAGTTACTGTATATGAGCACTTGCCTGTCTCGGGTAAAAAAATTGTCAATTTTTTAAAATTCAATTCAAGATTCAAGATTCAAGAAGCTTTATTTATCCCGAGGGAAATTATTGTGCAACAGTTTCGATACAAAGGCGGAAAAGGATCAGAGTAACAATAAGCATAAACATAAATCAAATCAAAATAAAGCTAACGTCAGATAAATCAAAATAAAGCTAACGTCAGATAAATCAAGCAATGAACCAAGTGTGACAGAGTGCAACAGTGCAACAGACGTCGTGGTTAAGCGTAGGTATATACAATATACAACAATACGCAGCGTGCAGTTTAGCAGCAGATTGAAATAAAATAAGTACAAACTAAATAAGTGAGAAGGAGCGATAAGTTATAAGTGTTAAAAATGTTAAAAATGTAGCAGCATGTCCTACAGAACTAAGTGACAGTATGGCACAGTGGAGTGTAGCAGCATTTCGTACTTAAGTCAGTTACAGTAAACCACAGTGAAATGTAGCAGCATGTCCTAAAGCACAGTAAGTGTAGCAGCAGATAGTTACAGTAAACCATTAATAAATAAATAAAGTGATGTAGTGGTGATATAAAGTGACAGTGTCGTATAGCAGCATTACTTACTGAAGTAAGTGACAGTACAACTGAATAAAGTACAACTGAATAAAGTGATGCAGTGATGGTATATAGTGACAAAGTGACATTTTCAGGATACAGTGTCTCCACTGTTCCTTACCTGACTGGGGGGAGATGAATTATAAAGTAAAATATGAGAACAACACACAAACTAAAAAGACATTTATTTAGAGACATCTCTGTCTTGAGGTACTGATACTGTCTTGACAGTCATACAAGAAAAAACATATTCAAAACAAACATATACACATAACAATCAGTTCGGAACAGTTTCTGGAACCGATAACAAGCCCACTTGTAACACAAGTAACGGTCAAAATATTGCCAAATAAGAAGTAAATACATAATAAAATTGGCATAGAAATTGTAAATAAATAATAACATGTGAAATAAACTTTATAATTGAGCAACAAAAATAAATACAACCAAAATACTTAAATACAAATAATTCTAAAGAACAAATAAAATATCAGCAGGATCATGTATAAAAACTATAAGAACAGTTTTTCTCCTGAGGAACAAATGCTGATGTCAACAGACATGGGGTAGAGCCTTGTCCCTCAGTCTACAGCAGGGTTGCCCTACTCCTCTCCTGGAGGGCCACTGTCCTGCATGTTTTAGGTTTCTGCCTACTCTTACACACCTGATTCTAAAGATTTTCAAACCTGTGACGAGTTTCAGCTGCTTGATAACAAGCAGAGCATTAGACTCTGGAGTGTTAGAGCAGGGAGAAACCTAAAACATGCAGGACAGTGGCCCTCAAGAAGCCGAATTGGGTATACAGGTACTGCAGTGACACCAAGATAAAGGAACAAGTGAGCTGTCCATCTCACCAAGAGCTATAATATAAACATGGGAGGGATTGACAAGAGTGACATGTTGGTCCCCCTCTTGGGCACTCCCTTGAGAGCCAAGAGATGGTACATGCGGCTCTTTGCATACGCCATTGATGTCAGCTTCACTAATGCCTGGATAGTGTATAGGTGCGAAAGCACGGCTCTTGGTGTGAATGATGGCCTGTCACTGAAGAGTAACATGAAGCAGTTGCCTAAGTTGCCTATGTTCTTATGGTTTTTATACATGCACTTTTTAAAACACAAAACAAAATGTGTTTTATTTTTAACCAAGATCCTCGTGGCTGCTGATATAATATTTGTTCCTTAGAATTATTTGAATTTATGATTTATTTATTTTTTCTTTGATCAATTATAAAGTTTGTTTCACATTTATATTATTCTTATTGTTATCATTTATTTACAATTTCTATGTAAATTTTATAATTATCATTACTTCTTATTTGGCAATATTTTCACTGTTACTGTTGTAACAAGTGGGCTTGTTATCGGTTCCAGACACTGTGTCAGTACCTCAAGGCAGAGATGTATCTACTGAAAAAAGAGTATTGACATAGAAAATATAAAAACACAATAAAAACAGAAAATACAATTATAATTACTGTATGTACCACTTATATTTGCTCATAATTGTGTTTTATCCCAAACCAATATTGAATAATTAAAATCAATTCACAAAGTACTAGGTCTTAGACTAACAATAAGCACCTGTGTATCCAATTTAACTACAATAAAAAACATAAATTCATAAGGCACGTGTCTAAAAATAGACACTTGTGCCACTCATGCTAGTCTTAGGTGAACGGGGTGCATTTAGTTTTCAGTCAAACATTAAGCTAATTTTTTGAAATGCTATGTAAATAACAACAATCTTAATCTTTAACAAAACTATTCAACCAAATAATATGTGAGTTACACCAACTTACCATGTTTAGTTATGCTGTTATTACTATATCTGTGGGAGGAGCCAGGTTCAAAAAAGCAATATTTATGATTCCTACAAGATGGCTGTGTTTGGAGTGCTCCAGGCCACTGCTGATTGGTCAGATGCTAATGATGTCAATATCTGTCAGTTAGCTTGATCTCCCCAGATGGGCTGAGAGAAACACGACTCCACAATTCCAAATGGAAGCAGGGGGAGGGTATTTGAATGTGTGTGGAAGTGACTGAATATGGTTACTTATCCCATAAAGGGATTTTACAACAGAAGAGGAGCAGAAAACAGAGGAGTGGTCGCTCAGCTGTGTTAGTTAAGTTACTGCTAACTTTCCCTTTAACTGCCGACACAGGCTGTGCATTGGATGCTTACTTGCGTTGTCGGCCGGAGTGGGCCGCTGCTTTTGGGTGCAAAGCTCTCTGTACAAACTCCCTAATTGTTTCTCATATGTACACACACACACACACACACCTCAAGGAAGGCAGAGGTACTGCCACCAGCCAGGTCACGGTGAACTCTAACCCGTGTGCAAAAAGTTAGTGCTGTGTGCTGTGCGACGCTGTAGAACTTAGCGACAAGATGTCATTTCTCGCCCTGAAAATGGAGGATTTGATTTATAAACTAAGACATTTTTCAAAGCTGGACTTTCAGTCAAAGCAAGAAGTCATTTACAAGTAAAGGTAAGATATACTGCAATATACAGTTGCACTGGTGTTTTAAAATGGTTTTTCAGCATCCTATTCGCTCCTATTCTCTCGTCCTATCCTATTGGCATCCTACTGTATGTTTGTAAATCTGACTTGTGAGTCATTGCCTCCCCAACCCCAACCCTCACTGCAGGTCACTGTGTGGAACTAGTTAAAATGCAATATGTAATGGAGATACAATGTTAGCACTTTTGTACAAATAATACAGTTGTAGTAGGAGTTAAATGTTAAAAATGACTGGTTAATAGTGCAATGTCAGCACTTTTTTCCCTAAAATTTCAATTGCACTTGTTTTAATAAATAAATAAATACATATTTTAAAAGCATACATGATCTGGGTGAATATATTATTACTCTGTGGTTAAATTGACTCGAAAGGACTAGAAACGCAAACTTTAGGACTTAGGACCTGACTTGAGACTTGTCAGTCTTGACTTTGGACTTGAGTCGGGACTTGAGGGCAAATACTTGAGACTTATGACTTGCAAGATAATGACTTGGTCCCACCTCTGCCATTCACAACAAAATTGCCCCCACTCGCTAACATACAACACAACAGCAGTTCCCCACATTATTCTGGATCATTTCAAAAGGGGCATAAAGGCTTTGCACAGAATTTATCCATTCAGCATAGCAGTCATTATTGTTGACACACCGTGCACACCAGCCAGCGAGAAAGCAAAGCACAGTTTTTCCAATTTCAGATCAGATAATAAAATACTCCTATTATATATAAAGGCTCCAGGGCGCAGTAGTGCCAGCCTTCATGGATTAATTTTACATCTGAAGCTATTCGCCCTTACAATTTGTGATGAAGGGGTTATTACTTGAACAGTTCAAGGGCTTGCCTCGATTTAAACTTGCAATCATTTCCTAGTGAAAACATTTAGCACTCTGGTAAAGTGAATAATGTTGACCTGAGATAATCATAGAATGACCATGACGACTGTGGTTCAACCAATGTCTCTGTAGTGCAGCATGTGACACACATTTTATCATTAATAACATATCAGCATGTATCATACTAAACAGCGTTGGAAGTCTGCTTTGCACAACATCTTGTGCTTGGCACAAATCAAAAGTAAGAAATATGGAAAAAGCCAAAAGGACAATGTAGAGCTCAGTGATTACAGTGCAGATAGTCCTGATAATTGTCAGCTTGTCTCCTTCACTGACAACACGTCTGGTGAGAAATGTCACTTTTATCAGCTTTTATCACAGCGGGTATGTCTTTATTCAGGCGGTAAAAGGAAGGGGGAGTCTTGTCTTCACGTGGCCCTCCATAGATCATATCAACTGCCTTCTATCTCACCGAGCTGGGAGATGAATCCACAACACTGCTAAGGGAGTCTGTAGTGATGTGTATCCACTGATAGAATACAAGTGTCTGTTAACACTATGTTCATATTAAAGATTGAATATGTAGAATCTTTATTAAAAGCTATATATTTACAAAAAAAAAATACACCCATGGGGCCATTTGAGGGGTATAGAATGAAAGTATAGCTTTTCCATAAAAACCTTTATTTAGTCTTAATTAAGATTGAGAAAAAATGTGTTGGGTTTGACAATGACCCTCCCATCCTGTTTCCATTGGAGCAGCCAATAGCGTTGGGCGTTGCTGGTTGCCAGGGTTGTCTGTTGTTGAGTGCAGCTACTGTAGGATGGCACTGGGTGAAATGGAGTTTGCAAATCCTGCAGCTGCTTCGGAGAATCAGTGAAGGGGACATTATTTGTCCCAGCAGATTAGTGAGCGGAGACGGGCAAAAACCAGAGTCAATACTGGCCAAACATTCACTCCATGGACTGAGAGAAAGAAGAGAAATGCCATTAAAACGCACGCCCAAATGGCTACGTTTCTCCTTGATCCCTAAGATTACTTTCATCTTTACTTAGCTGGAACGGCTAACGCTAACGGCTAACACTAACTGTCAGTCAAACTCCTCTGCAGTACTTGTTTTTATGGTGCAATTTACCGGAGGGAATGGGCTCAAACAGGCTCAGATAGACTCTGGTCTCCTGTAGGCTACTGGACTGGGTCTGTCTCCAAACCTGTCAACCAGACTGCTGGAATTGTTTTTGTTTTTGCGACTACGATCTTGAGACACTAGATGCTTGTGTTCTGCTCATTCTCCATATTCAACCTTTAATGTACATCCAAACCAGACTTCAGACTATTGTCAGGGGTGCAGCAACATTAAGAATATATAAGTAGGTATAATAAGTAGAAAAAAAATACTAGACGTAATACACTGTATGGATGGACAATGATTTTGGATTGTTGATTTAATGATGCTTCAAGTTATTTTATGTGAAACTAGTGTCTGTAACATTAGGTCAAAACATATGGACAGAAGAGTCTCCAGAAAAATGCAGCCGCACTCTAGACAGGGGAACACAAACTCAGCGCTTTGGCTTACATTCACAGCGTCAGGCTCGGGTCAGTTCAGTTTGCTTGAGATGCCCATCCCTAATATGTTTGTCTGTTATGTTTGTCAGTGATGTGCAAATTAAGCTTTATGAATCTTCATGAACCACTAGTTGTATTTATTGACCCTAGATGGCGCTCTTGGCTTAAAGAAAAAGGCTCAATGAATGGCAATTCAGTTTTCTTTCAACACTTTATTGAACAAGACAATGGTTCATATAACTTCATGAAGCTTAATTTTCCCAGCATTAATGTTTGTAAAATATAATAATTAATATTTAAGACAGCTACAGCAGGTAGTTGAAATGTTCAGTGTACTACCACTAAAAGGTTTGAAAAACATTTGAAACAATGTATTTGATATGATTACACTAGTTTGAATACTTTTTATTCAATTTGATTGAATCAGTGTATTAATCTAAAACAATGTTTCTTCTGTTTGTTGAATTGTCACCTATTCATTCTGATAATAACTAATTGTATATTAACCTTTTGTTTTTTTCAGGTTATTTCTTTGAGAGAATACAGTGCATTATTTTATTATTAAATATATGTCTAACATTGTGATCAAATTTTTGCCCATATCGTCCAGCCCTACCTTTGCCCCTTGTGCATTACTTTGTGCCCCGAATTGTGCTGTCTAACTAGCAACATGGACATGCCCAAAATGCGTTTTTGCCGTGCACTTTATAACATTGTCACTTAATTTCTCGTTTATGCAGCATGCTGTCAGCCTCTCGTCAGGTTTCCATACCTAGTCCAATAACCACACAAATAGGATGAACCAGGAGATTGAGACTGTACAGCTGTGCATGGCTTCACATAATACAACCTCCTGGTCCAAACAACTATTGGGGATATAGTATCCTCATAACACCTCCCAGCTCTGCTTCTGTCTCTCCCATTCCAGTGATCTCAGGGCTACCAGCCCTCTCCTACTTTCGAGAAGGAACAAAGGCTAGCATTACATCAGTACAAATCTTTATCCGTCGTTGTTAATGCGTAAACACCTGAGCCTGCCACTCCCTCTTGCCTTACAGTAACCCTTTCCCTTTACCTACTTGCCAGATTGTCTTTTACATTACAGTACACTTTCCAGCATTCTATACCTTCTTCCTGATCCTGCCTGTTTCTGTGGTCTAAATCTCTGCCTGAATCTTAAGTTTCTCTTCTGTGATTGATTCTTCTGGTTTTGACCCTGCCTGTTTACTGGAATAAATCTTTTGGACATTGAAACTCAGCTTGAGTGTTTAACAATCATGCTGTCAGTGATTGTTGTAGGTTGTAATTAAGTTGTGTGTGGAAGAGGGAGTTGAGTCTGAAGGTGTAGCTTTTATTAGTCTAAATCTACATTACAAACCTTTCATCAGCTTTGGTTAGCGACTAAATGTGTATATAAGCTTCCACAATTTGGTTATTTAAGAGAGTTTCTGATCTCGGAGACAACAAAGACATTCAGTAAGCCAGGGGTGAGTCACCTCATCTGGCCCCTTGTGCATACTGGACTTTTTAATCTGAAAAGCACACACAAAGTAAGCAAACATGTTAGTGAGCCACAGTTGCTTATCTATGTGTATGAAATGTTGAAAGATCATGTTCTTACAGGCTAGTTGAGGTGCTCAGACATCTGGAGGGAGGGTTAAGTAAGTTAGTTTATTTATATTGCAGCTTTAAAGGGCAGATGTCATAAAGTTTAGCTTAACAAAAAAATTCAATAGGGTAGTAAGTAACCTTTTTTTTTTTAATTCATGAATGATTGAGGAGGTGCAGCTCTTTAACTTGATGACTGTGCATCAAAGGCACTGAACTCAGCAAACAACTACAACTGCAATGACTAAAAAAGTTGCATCTTGTCTGTATCACAGTGCATTATGATGACGCAATCATTTGAGACTCTGAGAAGTGGTGTTTCTGTTGTGCGACTGACTGAAACCACACTGAAACGGCAACAGACAGCTGTAAGCTGTTTAGCAACCGCTTTTTTCTAAAATCTAAGCTATAAAAGGTAAGTTAGAAATGTAGTTCTGTACATTCTGTAGTTATGGAGCAAAGGAGGGTCTTCTGTCTTCTTCTTTTTTTGAGTGGTGGTGGAACAACAGCTTGTTTATAATAAACTGGAACATGACCATGTCAAAGAGTTATTCATTGTGGGCAGCACACAAGGCCCAGTGGAACCAATTACCATTTTAACAAAAAAGTGGTAACAATGTCAAGTGGTCTAAAGTTTTTATATTATGGACCAGATTGCTGAACTTGTGTAGTGAGATTGAAGAAAAAGAATTGGTGGCCAGAAGGGGTAAGCTATTGGGGGGTATGTAATTTATCTTATCAACAGAGAGAGAGAGCAAGTGGTTGTACTTACTTACTAAAATAAATCAGTACAGCAGGAAAATCTTTACAGGATTTTGGGATTTCATCAACGATTGAATTGGATGGATTGGCTTGCATTTCAACAGTAACTCCTCCAGATGGATTGATTCGCATAATTCTCATTTGCTCTGCATATCAGTCTAGGAATTCTCTTTTGGAGATCTTTTGGGAAGAGGTGAAAATACTGGTTGCTGATTGGATAAATCATCTGTCTATCACCACCTATGTTGGTGATAGACAAGCCAAATCAACCAATCAGATCAACGAAGCGTATGACGCACTAATAGAGCCTCAAAGTAAACAACATGTCGGTGAAGGATATTTTTGTGCAGTCTGTGTAACATGAATTTACAGATAAAAGGCCCAATTTCAGGCGACCGGTCCATATTCCAACAGAAGGATCAAAGAGAAAAAAGTGTTAGCGAGTAGCTTGCTCGATAGCTGCTCTCATCTCATCCACGGATGCCGCCATGTTGTTTACATTGAGCACTCGCTTCTTGTCAACCTTCTCCAAATTTTCTCTGCCACATGTTACCAGACTGATCTGTGAGTAAAATACAATGGAGCTCGCAAGATCAGGATGGTCTCTGGAGGCTAATACAACACGTGTCTCCATAAAGAAACTGGATCATGTTGAATTCACCAGACCATTCTTAGTAAGAGAAATTCCTCTTACCCCGATCTCAACTTTAAAAACCTTAACCACAACTTAACTAATTGGTGATATACTGATTTTTTTGACAAAACAATTGTTGTTTGTGATTCCATCATTTGCATGACTCACCAAAAACTATGATGTTGGCAACTCTTAGCCTTTAAAGAGAGGCTTGGCATAGAAGTAATGGAATCGAACACGGAAGATCAAGGTGTTAATTTTACCACAACAGAAGTTAAATGGTAAATGGACTTGTACTTATATAGCACCTTTCTAGTCTTCTGACTACATTCACACTGATGGCAGTCGACATCTACACTACTGTGCCAAAGTTTTAGGCAGGTGTGAAAATATTGTAAACTAAGAATGCTTTCAAAAATATAAATAATAATTGTTTATTTTTATCAATTTACAAAATGAAGTGAGCAAAAAAATAATAATCTAAATGAAATTGATATTTGGTGTTACTACCATATTCTTTGGAGTGCATCAGTGATGCATGTGCATGTGTGCATGCACGTGAATTGTTAAAATGTTACACCTTTCCAAAGGTTGTGTAACCACTGCTCCTACTTTGACAAGTGTACATGGCCCCAGTAGCATAGGCAGAAATCAAAGTGTGGGTGGGCCAGACATAATGGCCCTCATTTATCAAACGAACGTACGGCAGAAAAACGTGCGTACGACCATTTCCTGGCAAACGTCGACATTTATCAATTTGGACGTGAGCGTGAGCTACGATCAAATCTCACGTCTGGTCTGAGATTGCACACACGATTCTTTTATATTTCAAAACAGCTCGGCTCCAGCCCCCCGCGACCCCGACATTGAATGAATGAATGAATGTTTTGGCGCGTGGCTGCAGCAAGACGCACTGCAGAGCCAAACTCATCTCCTCGGTTGGTGGCTACCCTCGATAAATTGCATTAAATCAAACAAGGTATCAGATGATTAACATCTTGGTATGGTTCTAGGTGACAAAGGTATTTCTCTTACCGAATACCTAATAACCCCGCTGGCAAACCCCGCTACAGAGCAAGAGCGCCGGTGTTGTGCTGTATTCAGCACCCCTTTCGTGAAATGCACCCCCTTGCGTTATAGGTGATATTCTGGATCAGAAGGCTGTTGTTTCCACCTAAAGGAGTAGTTTATATACAGCTAACCCACAACAGTCAGAACATTGGTTACTTACGGTCTTTAAACTATTTTAAAGAGTTTAAAATCACAAACTTGGATAATAGCGAACACAAAACAACACCCTTTTGTATGTTCTGTGGAAATATACTGCAGCCATAATTACAAAATGAATGAAATGGATCTTTTGAGCAAGTTGAATGTATTTGACTCAGCGTTTCCTAAATATAATCCCAGCTTTTCTTGCAATTCATATGTTCAAAGGTGTGTGCTTTTAATTGGGTTACACCTGTCCAACAGTGAGCACAGGCGCACTCGGGTCACAGTGGAGCGCTGCTTCGGTTTGACTGCCTCAAAGCATACAGCGTTTTTATGGGCCCCTTTTATTCCACTCTTAAGACCTACAAAAAGCACATCTTTATTTTGCTCCATCTCAGATGTCAGGATGCCAATCTGTGTGTCGGAAAAGTTTATTTTCTAACCTGCGTTCCTTCTCTCCGTGTTTGACCTCAGTGGACGAGGCCTCCGAACCAGAATATTTAGCGGCGTAACATGTTAAAGACGATCGAATTCAGCCGCAGCATTTATCAAGGCCCGCTCATTCGTACGCTGAGATTGGTCAGATACGAATGTTTCATAAATCTCACGTGGTTCTTTTCCTACGACCAATTCTGCGCTCAGAACTGCGCCCGTTTTCACGCAAGATTGATAAATGATGCCCAATGGGGGGACCTCTAGCCCGTCAGAACAATCATACTTAATATGTCCCAAAACGAGTATGTTAACTAAAAGCCATTGCAACTTTAATTGACTACATAAGCCTATTAGAGGTAATGTTGCAGTCACAAAACATGAACAGCATCCCATAGCCCGGGCGCAAAGGGGTACACCACATGTGGCAAACTGATCCAGTAAAGGGCCGCTGTGGCTGCAGGTTTTCATTCCAACCAAGCAAGAACACACCTGACTCGACTTACTCAATCACCTGACCTGCCTTCACACAGTTGATTTGTTGGACAAGGTGTGTTTTTGCTTGGTTGGAATGAAAACCTGCAGCCACAGCGGAGATTTACTGGATCAGTTTGACACCCCTGGCCTACACAGACAGCATCAATATTAAAGTATATGGATATGATCAGTAGCAACAACATTCTTTTCCTTTTAAAAACAACAACATTTGATCACACCGGCACCGCAGCCATGTAAACCAAACACACACACTGGTGCAGCGGCCACGTTAACCACACACACATACAGACGCGGCAGCCACATAAACACACAAACATATTTCTGCATGTGTAGGTATAGCCTAACTGTGCTTTGACAATGATGGGCGGCAGAATCAAGTTCAAATGCTGGTGACGGGCTGCAGGTTTAGTTAACAGAGCTGTAAGCTGCACTTGAGGAGAAACCTGTTGTTGATAGTGATAGCTGAGCGTTTTCATCCTCCTTTTCCATACAGCGTCATTGTCATAAAAGCAGGAACACTACTCGTGATAACAACTCTCTTGCCTTATCAAAAACTGTGTCTCTCTCTTTCTCTCTGTCCTTGGCCCAGCTCTGATCTGGCCTTCTCTGGTCCTTAACTCCCTTGACCTTTTGACCTCTGAAGCAAGCTGTTAAATGTGAAAGTTAAACGGCATTAATTACATGTGTATATAGCTTTACAAATATGCCTATGCACAAGACTATGTACTGATGTTTTAATAAAGTTCATTGTTGTAATCGTGTTGATTAAGGCCCCGTTACACGTACACGGTTATTTTAAAAAACAGAGACATTTCCCTGCACTTGTGCCCTTTGTTTACACACAAATGGAGATTTTGCCTCTGAAAATGATTCTTTCTAAATACTCTAGCCAGTCTTTAAAAAACTCAGGTTGCACGTTTGCATGTAAACAGAGAAAAACGGACGTCAAAGTATGCCAGAACGGATGTCAAGGTAGGCCAGAACGGATGTCAAGGTAGGCCAGAACGGATGTCAAAGAATGCCAGAACGGATGGCAAAGAATGCCAGAACGTATGTCAAAGTAGGCCAGAACGGATGTCAAAGTATGCCAGAACGGGCTTCAAAGTATGCCAGAACTTTCTCCTGCATCATAGGTGCGACCTATGTTTACACTTTCATTTGGCTTTGGTGATCATGGATCATTGGGTAACGTGGGCTTGAACATCTCTACACACTGCTACCTACAGGTTTGGCAAGCACATGATGGCATGTATACAGTTTTGGAGCAGACAGTCATTGCGCTGCCAAGATTGTGACGGTTCGAGCCGACTTGAGCTTTATTATGGCTCTTCAGAAACCAATGGGTGACATCACAGAGACTACGTCCATAATTTATACAGTCCATGGTAATAGGGCGCAGTTTTATTTGTCATCACAATCATCCATACAATAATCATCTGCACTTCCATATAACAATAGCAATATTAAAAATTTCTGATAATATTCTTTTTAAGTTTAATTGAATTAGATACCTAGGTTTAAAAAGCAAAAATAATTGATGACAATCTGAGAAGGAACAGTCCCTCTTTAATCTTCATATTGTGACATGACGTGACCCTGGTAATGATCTGTAAACAAATCTGATTAAAAAAAATAATTTAACTCTTTTACGTCTGGGAACACCACCGTAACAAAGGTAGACAATAAGATGCTTTTAACAGCTTTGTAATGGACCTTGAAATTACATTGTCAAACTAACTTAACTAACGTACTCCCATGTAGTCATCCTCATTTCACAAATTAGCAGTGTGTTACAAAGTTTTCCTTCTAAATGTAAAATGAGGGAGGAATTCAAGACTGTCATCATTCAAACCAATTTAATACTGCTTATTTAATATACTGCACGTACAGTCCATTTTTTACTTGCAGCCCACGTATACTAGGAGTCTATCCAGTCTAAACGCAACATGAATGACTCACACTGTACAAGCTCAGCAGCTCTGCAGCATACTTGTGTATAACAAGTCATAATGTGCTGTTAATGAACTCATGGACACAGCATCAGGATAATAGTGCGCTGAACAAAGGGCATCGCCAAGTAATCACATTATGCCTTCAGCTCAGGGATAATAAAACACTTGAGAGAACATTGGGACACATAATCCAATTTGCCTTGGCACCAATCCAGCTTCTGTATAACTGTACCTCACAAACATAATCATGAGGGGTGAACTCTCGTCTGGAAAAAGAGTTATTAGTCTGACAATATAATGGATCACAATACACTTTCAAATCTGAATCACTGACTGCAGTAAATGTAAAATGAGACATGTCAACAGGTTCCCACAGTGAAATGTACTGAAAGCTACAGCAGTTGTTTTCAATGCCCGTTTTTGTTGTACTGAGAGCACAGCGTGATCAGTGACCAGTTTGCAGTTGACATGTATATTTCTATTAAACAATCCCGATGTCAGCTGGGAGCGGCTCCAGCCCCCCCGCGACCCTGACAGGGATAAGCGGTTGATGAATGAATCCTTAACTCTTCTTCCTCTGACATTGTCATTTCCACTTAGTACAGTCTGTGGCGAGATGGTAGCTAGGGGTGAGTGTTGTCGAACAACGCCAACTGGGGAATTTCGCCACAGGAAGTAGTTAATGTTTTGTTAGGAGACTATAAGATCACACAGGTTTGTAAATCACCACTGGGCAGGAGACAGTGTTCAAAATATAGAAATACTTTCATTGTACAACGGGTTCTTTAAGTTCAAAATTTACCAAGCCATCTCACAGTAATCACAGGGCCAATAAAAGGGGATGGACAGAGCTGGGCTTGCCACAGCGGCCTGAAACCAAAGAGGAGGGAGAAACAAACCAAAATAATAATGGCACCCGTGACACTGCACACCCACGCAACTGAGAGGTGTAAAACCCACCACCTGGGATTGGGTCGCCGCTCTGAGCTCCAGCACCTGACCACAAGGAAAGAGGGAGGAGAAGACGGACACACACACACACACACACACACACACACACACACACACACACATATAAACAAAAACGATGAAAAATACAAAGAAACTCAAATTTACATTTACACTTAACAATAAACAAATTAATAAATCAAGCTTTTCCTCAAGTCAATAACCCATGCAGCAGCACCCAGAGAGCCCAGCATTAGGGCTCTGATGAGAGCTCTGTGAGGGGGATGCTGGACCCAAACTCAATTCAGAAAAACCCGAAAAAAGAAAACAACAAAAATTATTTTTTGTTAAATGACACCACAACAGCTGCCTAAAATCATCAGCAGCCAAACAATGGAGCCACACAAAACAGCAGCGTCGTCCAGGGAGCCGTGGCGATGAATGAATGTTGAAATGGACCTCACCGGCGCAGCGTCACAGCAGGCCAGGTAGCAGAATTATTACACGGCTTCTGCCTGATCTAAACACGAGGACGCACAACCACACCCAGGAGGGCTTCCAGCGGAGCAACGCAGACCCCACGGTGACAGCAGCCTGCCACACTGTTGTGCAACGAGAGGAAACGTGCGCCAAGATGATCCGCCACGCCAAACCGGGCTCCACCACACTCCGACACGCCACAAAGGCTCAAACACCTGCACCAGCTCTGCCATGCCGGGCCACAGCCACCACGGAGGATGAGCAGAACCGGAAAGGAGGAAGGGATCACAGGTGTGGCCAGGACAGTATAAATAAGGCGCGCAGCGCCGCCCATCAATCAGTGCGTCAATCCACACCTAATGTGGATGGAGCAGGGGGGAGAGAGACCGTCCTGCCGCAAGTCCATTAGCTCCATCCTGAATAAATGTCACAGTCTCAGGAAGTGCTGGTTTGTATCCAACCAAACATATAAACAGGTGAGGAGGCAGCAGAAAAAAGTTCAATGATTTTTGGATGAAATAAACTTACAAAGTCCAAATGAAATATTAAGTCCGGTAGGCAGGTAACAGGTTATTCCAAAGACACTTGGAAGAAGGGCTGGAATGCTACACCTTTCTCACTCTATGGGGTGTTCAATGAAGAGGACATCGCAAAATGAAAAAAAAAAACCTTGAGACGCTGCTGTTTTTTTTTCTGTGCACCCTTGATTACGTCAATTCAGTTGCACAATAAAACTGGAGACCATCTTGCAACAACGTCCTACTGTAGTTGCCTTATTAGGCCGTTATCTGTTATTATGGTAAGCTGGGTCAGTGTCTCTCTGAACTGTGTAACTGCTGCACTGAGGATGACAAAGTATGACAGGAAGTATTAAAAGACCAACAATTCTGCATAAGGAGGAGGGTTGGGGTGGTGGATGGGTCAGACACACACAGGCATTTCCCATTGGAGCGTCCCGTGTGAAATGGTGACTTTTAAGTAACCATACTTATATTACATTCTTTAGTATTTCAACTCATCTTTTCCTAAACCTAACCACATATTTTTATTGTTTAAACCTAACCAAGTACTTTTGTTGAAATCTAACAAAGTAACTTCTGTTTTGTTTGTATCCTCAAAGCAGCTCCAAGACCCATAAAAAGGGACAACTGTTATCATGTGAATAGATGACAACAGCTTTCTGAACATACTGGTAGGTGTGGCACTTTCTTACCCATATCTATGAGGCTGATAACCACTGATTACGGCTATTTATTGAGTGATAACGTCAAGTGGGTGCTCAAATGCTCAAATGAGAGTCAAGGAGGGTAAGCTAATTTTCCGGCCTACATCATAAATGTGTTTGTTTATTTATATGTAAATTCTACCCTTCGTTCCTTTTCAAGAAAATGATCAGTGACCTTTTCCAGGGACTTGACCAGTGTCCTCTTAATAGCCAGCAGAGCTAGGCTGTTTACGGGCTTGGCCCAGCTGGGCCTGCTGCGCCAGGCTACTGTGAAGTGTGACCGCCTGTGAGTGTGAGTGATGGTGACGGGGGGAGAAGCTCCACAGCTGCTGCTGCTCGTTGGGCAAAAGAAACCGCAGAGTGACAGAACAGAGATTCCAAACACAACGCTAGTCGTTTTTGACAAAGACAAAGTCGCTGGGGATCGGTAAAGTCTCCGGGTCAGTTCGGAACAACGGAATGAAAAACTCGGAAAATGCTCCGCTGGATATTTATTCTTCAAGATCGCTGATTCGCTCATTTAGCTGTCAATCAAAAGACGATTCCGCCTCAGAGAGCCCATCCAATCATCATGCAGAAGCCGAGCGTCCGGGCCAGCCCACTGTCCCATAGACCCCCAGAGACGCTGAGCGTCCGATGGGCGGGACAAAGCCCAGCATTTATCCAATGAGCTTCTAGTTTGGCTGCAGTGGAACAACCTGCTCTACGCTTCCCCATTGAAGTCAGTAGAAGCTGAGCGTCCGACTGTGTAAAGTGCTGTGGAGCTGTGGGGATTCAATTCAAGATTCAATGATTCAAGAAGCTTTATTTATCCCGAGGGAAATTATTGTGCAACAGTTTCGATACAAAGGCGGAAAAGGATCAGAGTAACAATAAGCATAAACATAAATCAAATCAAAATAAAGCTAACGTCAGGATGAATGAGAAGGAAGTTGCTCCGGTTACCTGTGATAAGTAGCTGATTCTGAACAAAAGATGAAGGCTTTCCAGCGCGTATTTAGTCAATGAAATGTACACACAGCAGTACAAATTGCACCTTTTTTTTTTTTTTTTTTTTGGTGACGATTTGACGAAGCTGAGCTTCCCTTGCAGTCTTAGAGCAATCGCCACTGTTCCTACCCCCGTACTTCGGGTGCCGAACCACACCCATATTCAAACTCGGCCTTGACTTTGATCTCAACTATACACCTGAGATGTTGTAGTTCCTGCTACGGTAGATGTCTTCAAGACCACATTTTGCCATTATGACACGTACACACACACACACACACACACACACACACACACACACACACACACACACACACACACACACACACACACACACACACACACACACACACAGAATCCCAAAGTGCAAGCCGTTCAAAATCCTCTTTCCTGAAGGGAGGTCTTCCAATATGGCTGCTGAAGTATATTCCTCTTTATTCCATCATGTAACTAACATATTTACATACTGAATAACTAAACCCTTAGAAAACTCTTATCTGATGCAGCGATGCAGCAGAGAACAGAGCACACTGTGTACTGTGGTGTAAAGATTAAATCCTCTCTGACATCCATTTACTTTATAAAAGCAACAAATGACAGCTGAATAATTCAACTGACACTCCCTCATTAAATATAAGCTGACAACTTTGGGGGACAGCATGGCGGATGAGAGCAAAACAGGACAGATGGAAGCCTGGGATATGGTGTTGACTAATGGATCAAAGTCTGTGTGTGTGTGTGTGCGTGTGCGTGTGCGTGTGCGTGTGTGTGTGTGTGTGTGTGCGTGTGTGTGTGTGTGTGTATGTGCGTGAGGAGAGACGAGTGAAAACAAGCGCATCAACACAAAGGAGACGGAGAGAAATGAAGGGGAGATCTAGTGTAATGCAAAATCATGTTGAATGTTGTAGACTATTTCTGCATTATATATTCTCCTATTCTCCTAGGAGACTCTTTCTTGATCTTCTTATTGTGTGTAACGCAGACAGAAAGCAAAGCCCAGCAGAGAATAAGAGGACTTTACCTCTAATTGCTCTCCTCCTTGAAAACACCACACTTCCTTCTTTTATCCATAATTACAGCTCTACAAACGGCTGAACGTGCCTCTTAAATGCATCAGGCTGTGTTTTCTATATTCCAGTGATATCACTGTCCCTGTCATGAGATGGATAATCTATATAGCCCATGCATGTTCCCATAAGGGGATGTACAGTATGTGTGTGACTGTAGTTGTCTACTAATTAACGACAGTAATTAAGAGGGAGGTGAGTAAATGCTGGAGTCAAGGGAACATCTGTTTGAGCAGGAGAAGTGGGTCACAGTGGAGAGAGAACAGAGATAGACTGAGGCGTCTCACAACCTGTCAGTTAAGGCCACTTATGATTAAACTCTTGTTTTTTCTCCTCACTGGACCAAAGCCAAGATGATATTAACAGGTAGAGTTTCACTTTGCAGGTAAACTAAATCCATACTGTATTCCAATGAATTAAGTAGTGGTGGGACACGATTAAAAAAAAATCTAATTAATTAGAGACTTTGTAATTAATTAATCTTGATATATCGCATATCAATATTTGACACAGGAAGCAACATTTTTTCAATTTAAATGGATTTTGGTATATGACTTAATCAATGAATAGACACAAAAATTAGTTTAAACAACAAATTGTGTTTATTTTTTATCAGTGAGCACTAACCTTTTGGAAACTTTTACATCTTAAACACATCTGTTTTGCTTTATGAAAAATAAAACATTGCTTAGTACAGTATATTCAAGAAAAGTGGAAACCTAACATTGCGAAAATATTTAAAATAATATCCTTGGCATGAAATAAACAGTTAAACATAGACTGCTTTTTCCCCATGTTTTCAAAAACACAGAAACAAAAATGATCCATTAACTAAGTCAGTCCCCCCTAGCAGCATTGTCTGGGCTAACGTTAGCTGCAGCATGTTCAGCATTGTCTGTGCTAACATCAGCTGCAACATGTTCAGCGTTGTCTGTGCTAACGTTAGCTGCAGCATGTTCAGCATTGAAGTGGAGCAGAGGCTGAAGAGCTCCGGTGGGAGGTTCATTTTTACACAGCCGTGCTCTTGTCCATGTTTCCACTTGGTCGTTTCTTAGAACTCAAATGTCGCCCACTGAACCAAGCAACAACTCATCATCTACTTCTCATCGGTTTAATTTCTCTCGTGTTGTGTCCTGTACGTCAGTGTTACGGGCCGTGTGGGAACTCATACAATGAGCAACGTTCTGCAATGTGCAAAAATAAATTGTGATTATTGGCTTTATTTTTAAATTGCATCATTTTTTCTTTAATTAATTAATTAATCGTAATTTACACGTTAAAGTCCCAGCCCAAGAATTAAGATGTTATAACCTCATCATACATCGATTATTGTCCCTAGCTTGGGTTAATACAAAATATTGTATAAAGTGTTTTGTGCATTCTTCATTTACATAAATGAAATCCAATGTGCGGACCCAAACCAATGACGGATGTATCTCCTAACAAGTATAGTGTGTATATCACAGCATCATATTCTCATCAACAGTTTAGGAAAAGTTATACACAAGAAATTCATATATCTTACAAAATATGACAGGAACAGATTTGTTTGCCGTTTGTGTAACGTGAATTTACAGATCAAAGGCACAATTTCAGGTACCCGGTCCATATTCAACAGAATGATCCCTGAGAAAAAAAGTTAATGAGCGGCTTGCTCTATAGCTTCTTGTTTTGTCACACTTCAAACCACCTCAAAACCAACGCTGAGCTCAGAGATCAGGATGGTCTCACAAGGCTACAAATTTGTATGATAAGCTTATCATACAAATTGCTTATAATAGAGGACCACTTACACTTTCTGTACACACGCAGAAAAAAAAAGTGCCAGTTAGGTTTAGGCACTATGACATGGCAAACACAACCCAGGGTAAATTAATCTTTTCCAATAGGCATACACTCACATCTAGAGCTTCTAAGGCTTTGCTGCCAGACTAAGGGATGAAGTGGGCTCAGCTGATGCTTCGTCAGCCTCCTTCCATGCCCGTCACTTGGTCAACTCGCTCCCTGCGGTCCGACAATCATTTACATTTTGACTCAATTCCCAGTTCATTTTAGACATGTAGCACATGGACAATAACTTAAACAAAATGTAATCGCACAAAAGGGGAAAACACGGCCGTTCTCTGTCCTTTTATGACCTCTTAATTACTCAGGCGGCCCGTGACTAGGTACGCCCACCCCCCTAGACTGACAGCCATACAGGACAGCCAATCAGAAGATAGTGTGCCGTGACAGCACCAAACTAGTTAAGTTTAGGCAACAAATGGTGACGGTAAGGGTCAGGCATCAAAATGACTTGGTTAGGATTGGAAAAAAAGGATGTTGTTTGGCTTTTTTACTTCCGGGACATTAACACCTGTTCCCCATGACCCTCCCTACACTGAGATTAGTGTTTTACTACGTCACCTGATTTTCTTCTTTGATCCATGCATAATTTTCCACAGTAATAAGAAATAGGAATACACATGCATTTGATTGCTTTTCGTATTCTACGTACAGTGAATGAGTACAGCCTGATCTCTGATGTATCTTCTACTGTCATTGTTAGGTTAGGTTAGGTTCTTTATTGTCCCGAAGGGGATAATCGTTTCACACAAGTCAGTTCTGCTGACTATCACACGTGCCAGGCGTATAATGGCAAGGTCATTTGTTTCTGTCAGGCTGAGGGTGGGGAGGTTGATTCTTGGCTGCTTTGTGTGAGATTTGGAGGAGTCTGTTTCTGCTGGTGACAGTGAGCAGGGTGAATAAGCAGGGGAAGCAGGAGGTTTGTTTTGTCCATGTTTAACTGGAGCTAGTCTGTGCAGTGTGAAAACTGTGTTACTGACTGTTGGTATGCTATGATGTAATTGTTGTCCTTAAGTAGACCTACTATGGCTGTGTCCTCTGCATATTTAGTATGTGGTGATGGGAGATGGGCTGCTGCAGTCATTTGTGTAAAGGGTGTACAGAAATGGAATGAGTATGCAGCCTCGAGGGGCTCCGGTGTTGGTGATGAGGGGTGCCTACTTTCACTGTCTGTGGTCTGTTGCTGAGGATACTGTATATCCAGTAAATGTGGAGTGGAATAATGTCCAGGTGTTGGAGCTTCTTGATGAGCTGGTGTCGGTGGATTGTGTTGAATGCCGAGGTGAAGTTGATGAACAGGAGTGATGCAAAGTTGTTTGTTTTTTGGGGCATTAGTGTAATGGTTGAGGTTTTCCACAGGGTAGGAACTTCAGCTGTTCTATAGGATTCCAAGAAGATGCAGTGGAAGACTGGGGAGAGCTCCATGGCACGAATATTTAGCACCCTTGCCGGGATGCCATCCGGCCCCGGTGCCTTGCCAATATTGCACCTGGCCATCTGCTGCTGAACAACCTCCTGAGTGAAAGGTGGGTGAAACTGTTCAGGGAGTTGGCAAAGTTCAGTGGGTCTGAATTTGTGAGATTGTCCTGTCTTGTTTGATGTCCTGTAATTAATTTTAACTTCTGGAAGGCTTGTTTTGTGTTCATCTTGCATCTTTGGTTGCAGTGCACGAAGGCTGGGAGATGTGATCCGCCCGACTGTAGGTGAGTGATCCCTTGTCGACGGCTGGTAGTGCTACGCCGGGTTGTTGTTAGATATCCATAATGTGATGAGTGTGATGGAGAGTATTTTGCGTAGATCCAGCATTGTGGACATTAGACGGACTAACAATAAGACTAGTCACGGCTGTCACAGAGACGAGACTTCACGATACATGGATTAAAGACTATACAAACAAGCAGACAAGAGACAGCAGAACTGTCAATGAGACACACTGTTACACTGTGAGTGACATGTTCCTTCATCACCATGAACACACACACACACACACACACACACACACACACACACACACACACACACACACACACACACACACACACACACACACACACACACACACACACACACACACACACACACTGTAGTTTATTGTCACTCAATCTTACACACACACACGCCTGCTGCCACAAATACTAACTAGGCCCCTTTTTCCATTTATCAGTAACAGGCAGTCTGAGTGACCTGAACCCAATGGGACAGCTCTAACTATAGTTGAAAACACTCTCAGGATGCATTGAGGATGCATTGAGATCAGATGAAGGAAAGTTTGGTTGAAGATGAGTGATGATGAGTGTATGTATTTGTGAGCTGTAGTTAGAGTCACATTTCACTGTTGTGCTTCAATAGTGATAAGGGTACTTTTTCTGGACTAGAAAACAAATTCAACATCCAAGTTTCAACAGTATTCTCCCCTGCCATGCAACACTGTGGGGACATCCACAAAATGTAAGTTTGAATCATTTAATTGTTCTTCTTTTGGAGCCAGATCTATTTCAACATTCAACATTCCCAAAAGATCATTTCAAATAAACTTTATTGTTCAAAATTCCTGTTATTTAGAAAAATACCGCATTCAGATAAATGGGACAAATAAATAAAGGATACATATATATAGTCATAAATGGGCCATTTTCACATTCCCCCTCTGGCTATAAAAAAAGGCCTTCTATCAACTAGCAAGTAGCTTACAATAGTGGACTGTCCAGTACTTATTAAAAATGAATGTTGCATATTAAGTTCACTGGAATTCTTTCATCATTTTCCCGAGAGTGATTGATGCAATAGATTGCACAAATGTTCCCATTTTTAAGGCATGGGAAGTTTCTCACAGACTCAGTGTCAGACATGCCAGTGTTTCAGTAAAAAGATCTCTGCAGCAGTCTGCCTTAATGACCAGAGATAAGGCATTCACTATCTGCAGTTAACATTCACTAATCCACTTTAACCACAACAGCAACACACTTACCTTAATTGTAGTGCTTGTATTTTCTCATTATTATAAGTTGTTGTTGTTTTTCATGGAAACGTACATTTTAACACTTTAAGTCATTACTTTCATAATTCAGCTTTATCATATTTTCTGTACTTAATATTTTCAATTGTTCTCATTTGATTTTTTTCAAAAGCCAGAGTCAGGCTTGTTTTTAATTACTTTTAAAGGCCCTGAGAACATATTTTCTCAATAAGCCTCTTCCTACATTAAATCACTATTTTATGCCAACTCATTTCACGGGAGCTGAGTGTTCTTCTTACTGGATTGAAGTGGCCAGGCTTAGTTTTGAGAAGGTGTCATGTTCTTCTGTAGACAATTGAGGATTTAGAGATATTATTAATCAGACTCTGATTACAGTTGTCTATTATTTAGGTTTTATTTTCTGAAAAACTTTTCTAGTCTTCTGACTACTCAATGCGCTTTCACACTACTTGTCACATTCACCCATTAACACTGATGGCAGTGGACATCTACATACCATCTAATCTAATCTAACCATTCGCACACCCATGTGCAGCACAGGGAGCAATTTGGGGTTCAGTGTCTTGCCCAAAGACACTTCGACATAAGGACTGGAGGAGCCGGGGATCGAACCGCTGATCTCTCAAAAGGAAGACAACCCACTCTGCCTCTGAGCCACAGCCACCCATGAAACTACACAGATAAAATAAATACCTAAATACAGTCACAACCTGATTCATGAGACGTCCCCAGTCTTTGCTGGCCCTCCTTGGAATACAATCTATTTCTTTATCAAATCAGTAAGACAGCGAGACAGTGGCCTTACAGCTATGTGAGCTTGCTGTTTGTCCAAAGCTAGCAATAAACACACTGAAAAGCTGGAATTACAGTCAAGCTCTTAGTTGACCTTAACCCCAACCCTAACCCTGATATCTTGTGGTGAACCTACTTACAAAAACATTATTTTGTGTGTTAACCACACATCAGCCTCCAGACAAAATGAATAGTTATCTCCAGCTCGCAAAAAGTGTCCAATACCTCTTCTTTTATGCCTTTATTTGTCCTACAAGGGGAAATTCAATTGTTTTCAATCTGTTATTATATTATTCAATTAATGGAGAGATGTCAGAGTGGGGGGGCTGCCAATGGATTGGCGCCCCGAGCAGTTGGGGGTTCAGTGCCTTGCTCAACAGCCCCTTGGCAGTACCCAGGTGCCCATTCATGGTCCCTACGGTTCCTGTTCCCCTATGGACTGCCACCCCAACAGCCTGCTGTCTCAGTATCTGATTTTGTGAGTGGCTTATAACTAGGGATGCTCGATATTGGCTTTTCTGCCGATATCCGATATTCCGATATTGTCCAACCCTTAATTTCCGATACCGATATCACCCGATACCGATATATGCAGCCTTTTTACACCAAAATTCATCACATATCACCTATTATGGAATTAACACATTATGCCTAATTCTATTGTGATGCCCCACTGGATGCATACATAAATGCAACACGGCTTTTCAAATGTAAACACAGTCTGTACAAAATAAGTTATTGAAAAAAGTGCCATTCACTTATTTGTTTGTGTTTTTAGAGAGAATATTTTGCCTTAAACAAAATTACAGACAACATCACAACAAGGAAGATGCATAGCTTCAGTCCAGAGTAGTAATCAAACTTAGTTTTCTTTTTCCAGACTGAGTAACGACAGAGCCGTAACTTGGCAAATAATACAATCAATAAATTAGCAGTTAAGCTCAACATGCTAACCTGTATTGGATCTAACGGATAAAGCACCAGAAATTACCTTCTCGACGTGACAGTAAACAATGCTGTACAATTTGGGTAAGCACTGGTCTGAGAAACACTTGCGCCTGGGCACGAGATAACGGGGCTCGAGGAACTCCACACGTTTGGTGAATCCGGCATCTTGAACGATAGAAAAAGTTTTTTTCTCGGTGTCGGCTGTTGCTTCTTTTCATCACTTTGCTGCACAGATGTAGCGTTTAACTCCGCATGATTCTTCTTGAGGTGGGTGATCAAATGTGATGTATTAAAGGAAGACGCCTTGTTTCCTCCTCTCATAACCAAAACGCCTTGCAGTCATTGCAAAGCGCACATATACTGTTAGTAGATGACACTTGGAAATACTTTCAAACCACGGACATCTCATGCACCGGGCGAGCAAGCTTGTTAGCCACGGTTAGCAACCTACGAGTGAAGCGTGTTGTTGTTGTTATACGTCATCAAGCACGCGCCTGTAAACGGCCCGTGTTGCATTCAGGTACACTCGGAAATGCTGAAGCCTACAGAACTATCATCGGTTGTAAAAAACCCGATACCGATAATTCCCGATATTACATTTTTAACTCAATATCGGCCGATAATATCGGTGGGCCGATATTATCGGACATCCCTACTTATAACACATCAATTGTGTTAAAGAGTATCACTCTATCATGGAATAGTCAGTATGTTGGGGGGAACGCATCTAGAAGTGGTAAATCAATTGTCATGTCAAGGTAATTTAGTGAGAGGTTAAGACATATTGGTGTGTGGAAACAGTGTTGGACTGGAAGATGATAGAATGAGTAATCCTTAGGCCCTCCTGCTCGTGAGGCACTTGTATCACTTGGTTGATGTGTTATGTCCTTCCCATCCAAGCTAACATCTGCAAAATACTGAGATGTGTGAAGTATCTCAAGTCCCTTCCATCCTACAAAACCTAAAAAGAGACGCAGTGCTCTGCACCCAGATTCATTTACAATAAAGCTTATACGGAATGTTATTATTTTAAATAGAATTATGATTTAGGTTGATAAAATTGCTGTTTACAAACAAGTGTTTCCCAGTGTTGCTTTTATCTGATTTATATAAAAAATGTTTTTCCACAAAAATGCGATTTCACCCTCTTGCTCCAAAACAGATGGTAGATAAGAGAAGTCACTACATCATAAAATAGGCCCTAGTTTGCTTACAAAGCAGTATGTTTGGGGACCTTTAAAGCATTTTTCATTTTGCTTCATATATGTGAATCAGCGCAAAATACAAAATGCAAAATGCAAAATGCTGGGAAAAGTGGAATATAGATCATAAGGTGTACTTTTAATAAATACACTCTTATAATATACTGGACCAGCTCTCATAAATCAGGCTAGAGGGAGAGTAAATGAGTCTTTATTTTAAGACCACGAGAAGCAAGACTACCTACTCGGTAACAGTAGGGATAGGTATACAGTACATGACGCTATAATTGGTTAGCCAAACATAACAACTGCTGTTGCACATTTTAGCCACAGGGAGGCAAAAAACACTCTAATACAACTCTCATCCAGTCACATCGCTGGTCCCATCGCTCTGAAACAGCTCAGCCAATCAGAGTGAAGAAACTTGTTAAATGAATGGAGACATGCCTTCTCCAGGAAATCATGTTGTTGTCTGGGTGGTGTAGTACTAATGACAGTAAAAAAAAAAAAAAAAAGTTGCAGCAGAATATGAAGTCATAACTAATTAATGTGTGTGTGTGTGTGTGTGTGTGTGTGTGTGTGTGTGTGTGTGTGTGTGCACGCTCATAGCTGATGCTGTAAGAACCAATCATATTAATTTATAGAGCAGAATGATTTGCCTACTCTAAACATGATCCTGTTCTAACGACTAAACGCTCTACTAGTGGGAGAGTGTTTGATTCAAGATTCAAGATTCAAGATTCAAGAAGCTTTATTTATCCCAAGGGAAATTATAGTGCAACAGTTTCAATACAAAGATGGGAATGGGTCAGAGTAACAATTAGCTAACATAAATCAAATAAAAATAAAGCTAACAAAAAAAATCAAACAATTAACTAAATGTGACAGAATGCAACAGACATTGTAGTTAAACGTAGGTATATACAATATACAACAATACGCACCATGCAGTTTAGCAGCATATTGAAATAAAATAAGTACAATCTAAATAAGTGATAAGGAACGATAAGTGGTAAAAGTGTTGCAGCATTTCTTAGCTACATAAATGAACTAAGTTACAGTAAATGATTGATATAGTGCATCTATATCTTAAAGCTGCAGTCGGCCAGTCTGGGAGATCGAGTTGACACTGATGTAGTATGTTTCCAACTCTCACGCCCCTCCTCCTCTACCACCGAGCTCCTCTGCTCCCTTCCACAGAGTTCTCGTACCAGAGTCCTGTGTCTTCTTTCATCAATAAACAGCATGGAGTACACGCTACATGGAGGTAAGTAGCAACTGCTAACGCCATTTAGCCTATGCCTAGCTTGAGGCATGTGTCTGTGATATTGTAAAATGCGTGAGCGGGAATGGGGATCTGTGGCGTGTGCACAAACTGTGAACTGTGCTGAGTGGACAGGATGATACGGGCATGGTGGACTTTAGCAAAACAAACAACTAGCTCTACGTGCACGTAGAGGCACGTTTTTTTCTGAAACCGGATGATTTATGTTGTTCTATCGTAGCATAGTGTCGGCCTCAGTCAATGGGAACAAAAATATATTGCAGACTGCACGTTTAAGCATTATTGTGTTATTCCTGTGCTAAAATCACCAAAATTAAAAGTGGCGTGATCAAACAGATGTGTTTGCAGATAGACAAGTGAATCTCACGGTAAGAAATACCAAATGGTTGGAGCACTGTTTGTTTTTGTGCTGCTTGTTGCACAACCATAAAAATAGGGCTCTTTGTTCCAAACAAACAGCAATGTATTTTAATGGTATAACATCTCGACAAGGAAGAAAGGCACTGCAGTAAATCAAATGATTTCAAATACATTTTGGGGTTCTGGTAAAAATTAAATAACAAAAGTATTCTCCCCATACAAGTTTCCTTACTGTTAGCGTTGAAAAGCTTTCATGTCGTGGGTCTCTGCAGTCGATAAAATAATTTTGCACCCAGCGTACGCTGTAGCTATGGAGACACCATAAGGTGAACTTGCCCTTCTCTTTGTACATAAAATAAAAATATCCTGGCTGCTTTCACAGCCCTGTCCTTGAGTCGCCCTGTAGTCTCAAGCTGCTATCACACAAGAGCCACGGCTACAAACACAAAAGAGAGAGCCTTCGAGATTAGTCTGGCTGTTTGAAAGGAAATTGAACATTGTGTCACAGCAACCAGAAAAGAAGAGTTCTCGCTCTCTTTCTGTTTTATTCCCTTTTTCCCTCAGGACAGCCAGGTAATCATTGTTTCATGGACAGCATGAATGCAGATGGGCAGAGGGTCATCTGAACAGAGGAGCAGCCCGCTCAAGGTCAAGACTGGAGAGCTTGTAATGACTGCCGTCACAAAGAAAGGAGCAACCTTGGTTAGTTGCACAAATAATGGAGGTCTTAAAAAGAAAAAAATACAATACAGTACACTTTTCAGAACATAAATGTCCTTCATACTCTGCAAAGGAACCCAAAACAGTAGTACACTGTATACGGACTCAAAGTATATTTGTGCTGTTCTTCTCTGGAATCAGGGAGACAGAGGTGAGATCTGGTCTTAACTTAGTCTGGTCCTTAGTGCTAAGTTGGTCTCCATTAAGACCATTCTTTAGAACGGACTTAACGTTGGCTGCACCAATCAAACTTAATACATTAGCTGTGTTCAAAATCATTCCCTCCTTCAATCACTCATTATTTCCTATATAGTGTTTATTAAATAGTGCATTGTATAGGGAATGACCAAACAAGATACTACACTGCGACATGTGACAGATATATGTGTGACGGAAGTGAGGGCGTTTATGACTAGTCAGCTTGTGAGTAACGGTGGTTGGTAACTGCTATTAGCTCCCAGATACCTGGCTACAGTTAGCACTGTGTTAGCACCTCTCCTTCACAGCTCCGTACTTCTATGATAGGGAATGATTTCCAACACAGCTATGGTTAACTATCTGCCACTGTCTTGCTAATGTTTAGTTAATCATTTATTATTTGCAGCAACATTATGGAGGGTCAGACAAAAAAAGAAAATTTCCCTGACATTAGGGCTGCACAATTATTAAGAAAATGAGAATCACAATGTTTTTGGGGGAGAATTGAGATCATGACACTCATGATTATCAGGAAAAGCATTTATTTTCTTCTATAACCAAAACAATTTATTGCCTTTTTTGCCTTTGCATTTCTTTGTCTTACAAAGAAACAAATCAACATTTTTTATTTAAATTCATCAAAAAATATTAATTTAAATACAGAAAAAAAGATTTAGCACATGGCCTTCAAAAAGCTAGCTGGTGTGTCTAACGTTTGAGGAGCTGCTGGACCAGATGCACCTGTCATGGGCAGAGATGTAGTATGTTGCCAACGGCAAAATGTGATGCAGAGACCTAATTGCAGCCTTATGTGTTGTGTTCCATAAGGAATGAAAAGGAGTAATGTTGAGTAAGTGGTTAATTTAAGTAACATGAGTTAAGCAGTGAAGTTTTGACTCCTCATACAGTAGTTCATGTAGCGTTAACTAGCTTACGGCCCTTTGAATTCCCCGCTGCAGGTGAGGTCAGAGGCTGCTGTAAGTTTTCGTGCTGTTTGCTTATTGATGTTATGTTTAAAACATAGCAGTATCCCACCACAGGACAGCAATACCATTTATACATCCCTCTGGTGATGCGAGTCATGGATTGACAGGTTTACATGCCACACGGCAGGTAAATGTTTGTCCCGAGGGTCGTGCTACTGAACTAAATTATGCATGCTATAACAAAACATTGTAGTAGGCAGGCGCGTTGTTAGACCTGGCCATTTGGGGCTACAGCCCCGGATTTTTTCACGAGCTAGCGACGCGCCTGGTAGTAGCTATAAAATGATAAATTATGATAGTAACAAACATTAGCACTAAAACGGTGATCTGTTGTGTGTCGCACTGGAGCAGCTCCCCAACGTCACCGCTGTTGAAAATAGTTCCCCTCAGAAGCAACACAGCGTACACGTCACCGCTCTTTAAAAGTTTGGTGCAGTGACTCTGATCTGAGCACAGCAATGATGCTGTGGACCGAGAGCTCAGTTAGAAACAGGCAACCTGACTGTTATATTATTATAATATATTATATATGGATGGTGGTGCACAGAGAGAGTCTGCTGAAGACAGTGATGAGGAGTTCTTATTAGAGATGCAGAGTGCATGAGTGTTACCAAACTGCTGCACTGTTAAAGTTTTCAATTTGCAATATTTTGAAATTCAGTAAATAATATTAAAATGTATTTCTAAATAATACTTTGGTCTCTTTTCTAAGGATGTATTGCTATATAATACTGGCATCTCAATGAAAAGGACTGAAACGGATGTATATGCAACAAAAAGAGGCAATTTATTATTTGGCTGGTAAAGAATTTACTTGGCTAGTAGATTCGTTCATCTACCAGTCCCCTTGACAGGTGAGCCAAACGTTTCCAGCCCTGCTCGTCTATCTGTGAGCTGTGTGTGTGTTTCTGTTGTCGAGAAGGTTTAAGAAGGTTTCTTCTTTCAACTGCTGTCAAAACAATTATTTCCATCCTCCACGGTCCTGTTCTTTTCGACCAGGGATGATGAAAATATCCAAAGCAAAAATTAGCAGAATGGGTGTCCTTCAACAATGAGATTGCCTTCATTCCTGAATCAAGATTGCGATCTTTTAACGATAAATCGTGCAGCCCTAACGGACATTTTGATATGAAAATGATTAGAACTGTATGGGAGAGGCATAGCGGAGGAGAGATTGCGTTGTTAGAAGCGGTAATGTTATTTTACGTTATAAAAGTTAAGGACTAAAACAATGTCTGAATGGACTGAAGTGACATTGCAGGTAGGTTTATCTGCTGCTGCTGCAGCAAACTAGATTATTAGCTAGCTACCTAGCTTGATAACTGACATTAGCATTGCACTTTTCACTGGTGAACGTTTTTTTTGGATACTTGTTCAACAAGCTGTGGTGAAGGACAAGTCGTGTGTTCATGTTTGTGAGTTAGCTGGATAAAACTGAGACTTTAGCAAGAAAGCTAATGTAAGGTTGTTCAAAGTTTGTCGTTTTTGTGATGTGAAATGTTAACAGGCTGCTGATAAATGAAACTGATTTTGATTATATTGATAAAATATTCAAATAACAAACAAGATTTCATTTGAATGGAAAATGTTTGCAAAACAGCCCCAATGGCTGCTATAATAGGAAACAAACAATAAAAGGATTCTGTAAAATAAGCTGATGAACTGATAATAAAATGCGGTGTCACCCCTCTGCCTGGAGCCACCTCAGTTGGCAGTGTTATATAAACTGCATCTCTGACACTCAGGTTCTGCTCTTCCATTAAAATGCCAGTGTTGGCTGAATAAACATATCTAGGGCTTAAGAATGAACAACACCCCTACAGGGACCTTGAGCCAGGTGAGAAATAATATTTCTCAATTGTATTCATTAGCACGATATTGTTGACATTTTAACATCTGTTTAAAGGATGTGAAAGATAACACACCATTTCTGCATTTCTCTCATATAGCATCACTGCTATATACTGTAGTGTTGAGGCGACAAGGGCTAATGCAGAGGATGTGGTATCTTCACACTCACTCACTCACTCACTCACTCATCTTCAAAAGCTTATCCGTGGTCGGGTTGCGGGGGCAGTAGCTCCAGCAGGGGACCCCAAACTTCCCTTTCCCGGGCCACATTAACCAGCTGTAATTGGGGGATCCTGAGGCGTTCCCAGGCCAGTGTGGAGATATAATCTCTCCACCCTGTCCTGGGTCTTCCCTGAGGCCTCCTCTCAGCTGGACGTGCCTAGAACACCTCCCTAGGGAGGCGTCCAGGGTTCATCCCGTTCATCTAGATGCCCGAACCACCTCAACTGGCTCCTTTCGACGCAAAGGAGCAGCGGCTCTACTCCGAGTTCCTCACGGATGGCTGAACTTCGCACCTTATCTCTAAGGGTATCTTCACAGTATTATCAAATTTATTCAGTGTGTATGTCAAAACCTCAATACCAAAACACAGCTGCCTGCCGGTGACTGAAAGTTTGGGTGCCCCCTCCTCACTGACAGGAGGAGACAGTACAACATGTAACTTTGCTTCTTACTGCAACAGTTACCTGACTTTATTTCAAGAATGAGAATTACTCATTTGTGTATTTATATATTTATTTATTTATTTATTTAAAAAATAATAATATTCATGAAACCAGCAGGGTTCCGTACTATTGAGATATTGATACTTGGGCTGTGAAGATGTATTTAATATTTTATGTATATGGATTTTGTGGTTGCACAGTATGAATTAATTGGAGACATTTTTGGAATGTACACTGGTTCTTATATTATGGCTATAATCCTTTCTAGTAGTGTGAGAACTTCACACATCTAGACTCCTGTTACACTGTCATATAATGCAACTCCAACTGATGAAAATGTGGTCTGAGATTCAGGTGTGTTATGCTTGTAGTGGCTAATGTAGCCTGGAGCCTCTAGCCTGCAGCAGAGAAGAGCAGCAGGCTACAGAGTTCTGGTGAAATCACCTTTTTTTCTACTCCACATCTCCAGATTTCTTTAATTTTCAAATGTGTAATCTTCAGAGCCAACCAGTGCTGACTTAAGTGATCACTTTATGACATTTATCATACTGCACGTTTCAAGATTACATCTGCTCCTCAGTACCCAGCAAGCTCAACTTGATACAGTGGTCCACCGTCCCAACTAATCCAACTGAAGATGCCATAGCACATATCCTCCACACTACCCTATCCCTCCTGGAAAAGAAGATGAGCAATGTGAGATTGCTGTGAATTGACTACAGTTCAGTGTTAAACACAATTCCTCCAGGCTCATCACAAAGCTCAAGGACCCGGGATTGAACACCTCACTGTGCATGTGGATTGTTGACTTCCAATACCACAGCAGTGCGGCTTTGACGGGCAGTCACGAGGACACACAAGATCTCGCTTATTCACGTATGATGACCCAATATAACCAGATTTAGTTTCAATAAACAGAACCACAAAACTGTTTGTTTCCATCCAGAGGAGTAGAAGGGAAACAACTGATCTTACTATGTGATTTTACTATTGTTGAGAACAATATTGTGAGCACAGTGTATTTAATTTTGAAATTAACCGGATGCTTTATTATGTCGCCGTGCTCAACTTCCTGTCCCGCACAATCTGCTCTGTGCTGAATTGCTGCGGTGGCCTCTGGCATCTTGCAAAGATAGAAGCTCTGCGTATCTGCTCCAGAGGGGTCCGGATCACCGGAGCTCTGACGAGTCGGATTGCAGCTAAGCAGGTATCGGTGGAAGCACAAACACTGACTTGAAACATATCGAATCCAGACCCAATCCGCATCTGGTGGAAATTCGCAGTTAGTGACACTTTCTATTTCCGTCTGCATTTGTTGGTCTGCTGGTGGAGCTAGTTACTGAGGTGCATGCTGTGTTTCATTGAAATCGGACATCAGGAACTTCCAACTTCTGAGTCAGGCTTGTAGTAGGGGCAGAAGTGTAATAGGAACATGTATGGATTTAAGAGGGGGATATATTAGGGAAGGAACGGAAGTAGAGAGGTGAATGTGTGTCAATAAAGTTAAGAAAAGAGCAAAAAAAGGTTACAAAAAAGCACACGTCTCCCGTCTTGATATTTATATAAAGCCTGAGTACAGCAGGACACAAGGCTCACTGTAATGTGTTTGACTGGTGTAGGCTAATTTCATATCCCTTATTAGCAGCCAGAGAAAGAAGACAGTCCAAAGAAAAAGAAACAAAAAACTAATCCAAGTGAAGAAGGGCAAGTAATCAAGAAGCGTAGTGACTGCAACATGATGGAGGGCATTGAAAGAACAGGCCTATAGTTACATCTTACTGCCGAAGAGGCCGCTAGAAACAAGGTATCTCAAATCTTATGGATATTAATTTAACAGTGGAGCACCCCAGGGCTGTGTTTTGAGCCTCTCAGTCTTTCAGAAATTTCTACTTATCCTGACGGGGAACATCACTGCTTGGTACAGAAACAGCATAATGGGACCTAAAGGCCTGGCAAAGAGTGGTTCATTTAGCTACAATATGTCAGCCACTTTGCGTCACCCCCCAAAAGAGATTAGGGCAAACACTCCTACATTACACCCAAAAAAAGATGTTTTCCATGTCAACAGTGCACAATGAGACTAAAAACATTTATAAAAATCTTCACCCTGGCTGGAGTTTTCCAAAAGATCTCTTTTCAGTCAACTAAAATGTAGTTGGTGTGTTGAAAAAAGGCCAAAACTCCAGAAAATGCTATGTTTAAAAAATACCTCCATAGAGTACATGTGGACTAGGCTTAATTTCCCTAAGAAGTTAAAAGAGAAAGAATATTGGACTTACAGTACATTCATCAGGCGGACCGAAACAGAACATAAACAGAACATGAAAACTACATGTAATTCAAATGTAAACATTTTGACTGGCTCTTGATAAAAAATTCATTTATTTATTTACCAGGGTCAGTGCACATTAATCAACATTTGTTAGCTGACAAGCTCATTTTCATCTTTCATCCAATGCCGATTTTAGGGGGTGGCCGGGGCCACAGACATACAAGGGTGTACATATCCTGGAACCTGTTGCTGACATCGTCAGGACTCAGGTCATAACAGCAATTAAAAGATAACAGTCATCCATTATGAGGTTTGGTCATTTATTTTTTTAGTTATGCTGACTTCCCTGCTAAGTGTGTGAAAACTTTATTAAGAATTTAGAAGCAGTTGAATGTAGACAAACTACACATTACTAGCTTGCTAGCCCGACTGGAATCCAACCAGCAGTTAGCATTTACTTTGCTATTGTCATTGAGATACTGCCATGAAGGTTTTCTGAAATGAAGACAGTGTCTGAAAGCTCTTTGCAGATGTGTGTGTTCAATAGAAATACACAGTTAAGTGTGTGAAACACCATGAGGGGGGGGTTGGTGGGGGTGTTCACACTTATAATAATTATTATATAAACTTCTATTTAGGGTGTGAAGTGGGGAGGCTAGAACCTTTAATTAGTTCCTACCTTTCTGGCCCTCTTGCTCCGATCACAGCCATCTTGAAATGTGTCCTTCATTTTGATCTCAACTGCAGTATGGACCTGTAATGTTTCCTGACTGTATCTTGCATGGTTATGATGCTCAACACAGCACAAAATCTGTCCACTGATACACACACAAACACACACACACACACACACACACACACACACACACACACACACACACACACACACACACACACACACACACACACACACACACACACACACACACACACACACACACACACACACACACACACACACACACACACGCACGCACACACAGCGTCGCTGTCGCATTTGGTAATGATTGTTTCATCAATATGTATTGTATCTGCCGAGACATACAGAGAATCACACGTGTCATGTGAACCTGGGAAAAGGGAAATGGACTGTAGAACATTTTATAACTGAAAGGTGACGTGTTGGAATAGGTTGGGTTAATAAAGAAAGTTATCCCCTACCCTGCTCCTAACTGATATATCCGTATGTTTACTGAGAACTCTGTATGACTGGAGGGCTGGGAACATACATTTATCTATATGTACAGAACTACATCCAGTTCAACATACTCTACTTGCCAGCAGGATAAAATCCTCATCTTCCTAAGAAACAGAACATCCACTCACTTTATCGGTCTGCACTTATCTTGTTTTAACATTCACCTCGCCTATTGCTGTTTCATTATCACCACAATCCCTACACGCCTGTGAGAAAATTGGTTTTATGCAACATGCCTGAATGAGAGACGAAAAAAATCACTATGCAGGCTAAAAAAATCTCTGAAAAAGAGACGATGAGCAAATAAGGTGAGGGTGTAAATGAAAAATATATCCAGGCACACTGCAGTGTACTGTATGTATGAACAAAAACAGAATGGAATTTACATTCACAGTCCTGTTTGTCATTGGAAATGGTGCTGTAGAGCATAAATTGCATAGAACGAAATAAAATATGTATTCTTCTCCAGGGAACTGCATGCAGAAATTGGGCTCTTGGAAACCAATATGAAGCAGATTTGAGAGTTCGTTCTTTCTAACTAACTGACTGACTGACTCTCTTGTTATAAAACACAGTTTGTAATTTATTATGTTCTGTAAGCCCAATATCTATTCTATTGTCTTCTATTAAGACAGAGAAAGACACATTGCATTTCTGTGTCTAGTTTTTCACCAGATGAGTCTCCCATCTCATTTCTACATTACAGAGCAACAAGTAACAATACAGTAATGCTGTAGTTTAAAGTTCGTCAGCCCTCGGGTGTCCCCTAGACCCCAAGCATTTGCTGCCTTGCCTGTTGGCAAGCAGCGTCTCTGCTGCTAACTATAGACTACCCTGAATGAGGCGGGTCTATCTCGCCAAAAACGGAGGCTCAGGAGGCTGTTTGACCGAGTAGAACCGGGCCTGTTTTGTCTCCTGAGATATAGCAGTTGCTGATTGGATACAGCTATTTTGATGTGTGGTAGTACAGACACTACCACAACATGGTGAAGTAGAGTCGAACCGCCGATCTCTTGAATGGAGGACGACCCACTCTATCACTGAGCCACAGCCGCCACGTTATCCAGTGGTGTAGAAGAACACACACACACCATACTGCAGTGCAGTGACAGCCTGTCAACAAACACTTTTACAGCGCCTTGAATCTTTAAGGTGGAGTGTTTGCTTTCATGTTACTTTGAGGAAGAGCGGAACGCTGCTGTATCACTGATCAGCTGATCACCGGCGATCTAAACCCATTCAGAGTGATACGTCACCTCCAGAATCTTCTGAATCCCTCTGGGGCCTTTTTTGTAATGGAAACACAGTGAGTGAACGGATATTTGAGAGGGCGTGGACTGAAACTTTCCTGGAAGCCACTCTATAGGGCTAATGGAAACACGCCTTATGTTATGCTCTGAGAATGCAGGGCAACTAGTCGTTCCTAGAGTCTCCAAAAGTAGAAGGGGAGGCAGAGCCTTCAACTACCAAGCTCCTCTCCTGTGGAACAAACTCCCAAATGTTATTCGGGAGGCAGACACTGTCCCCTTATTTAAAAGTAAACTTAAAACTTTCCTTTTTGATAAAGCTTACAGCTAGGGCTTACGATGAGACTTTATTCTGCTTAATTATGCTGCTATAGGCCTAGTCTGCCGGGGGATAATACTTTTCCTGATACTCTGAGCTTCTCTCCTCTCTGTCTGAATCATTCATGTCCCATCAATGCATGTTACTGATTCAGCTTCTTCCCCGGAGCTGTTTGTGCTTTGTCGTCTCGCAGGTCTCTGCTGATCGTGGTGGTGCTTGCTGCCGTGGTCCTACATGACGCTTCCTGCTGCTATTGTCACTGTTACTCATATATACTATCACTAGTTTAATAAACTATAAAATTTGTAGCTGTATCGTAGCTGCTATTGCCACTACTCATCATTGATCATGTTTGCCACCATAATTATTATCATTTTCATATTCTGTCACCTTAGCTGTGCTTGTTTCTACTATTCTGTTGTATTAACTGCCTTAACATATACGTTATATTCACATTACTATAAATATTATAGTTACTGTTAGGCTTTGCTTGCATCTCTGGAAGTGTGTCTGTCTGTCTCTCTCTGTCCATCTGTGTGTCTTTTCTCTCTTTCTCTCTCCTTTTCTTCCTCCCCAACCGGTCAAGACAGATGGCCGTCCTCCACAGAGCTGGGTCTGTCTGACGTTCCTGCCTGTTATAGGGAAGGTTTTCGTTGCCATTGTACTCTACAGAGGAATTGTTGGGTCTATGTAAATCATAAATAAGTCATTGAGTGTGGTCTTTACCTACTCTGTAAAGTGTCCTGAGATAACTTTTGTTATGATTTGACACTATAAATAAAATTGAATTGAATTGAATTATATCAAGTGTTGCCTACTGGTTACATCATTAAGGGCTCATTTATGCATCCTTCATGAAATAGATTTTTTGTTTTTATAACCATCACCGTGTGATGACACAATTTTAAACAATACATCCACCAGAGGGAAGCTCAGAGTCAAACATTTCTAAAAGCAACAAGCATGGCGACAGAGGAGGAGGTCGTAATATAGTGCCTGATGAAAGAGGGAAAACGTGGAGACGGCGTTGTAGACAGTGATGGTCAGTGAGGCCATTAAATACACCATAGATATGGAAAAGGATTCTATATGTAAGACTGTTGTTCGGTTCAGCCATTTTTAAAATGCCTTCATTGTGTCCTATGGTCGTGTCTCACTTGAAATTGGCTACACTTCCCCCACAGTTTCTGGTGGTATTTCTCCATTTCACCCTTATTTGTAAGCTTTAAGGAAACATGCAGAAATAAGGATGACATGAACACAGGGTACAGACAGAAAGCCCTGTGCATATCCGTAACTAATGTTGAGCACAAATTAGCCTCCAGAGGATCTGGTTTCCATGAGTTTGCACCAAACACAACAGTATATGCAGTGTATCCACTCCAAATCCATTGAGATCTTCTCAATTAATCCCAAAACACTGCTCAAGCTTTTATAGAGAAACTTTGATTAGTTATGCTGTGTTCTCATTCTTCTCAGTGTTTTTGTGAGGTTAGCAGAGCTGCCATATCTATATGCTATATCAGTAAGATGTAAACACGAGAGTAGTTTGAATCGATTGAATAACTCGGAGCAAAGAGGGCCTGCAGGTAGTTTTACTAAAACTGTGCTTTCAGTTCAGACCCGACTTCTGACTTGTGCAATCTTTGCATCTGTAGCCTTTCCCTTGAACTCTGTTCTTTACCTTTGCCAGTAATGATCATTCTGTCAACAAAGTCTGCCTTTTGTGTGTGTGTGTGTGTGTGTGTGTGTGTGTGTGTGTGTGTGTGTGTGTGTGTGTGTGTGTGTGTGTGTGTGTGTGTGTGTGTGCGTTTGTGTGTGTGTGTGTGTGTGTGTGTGATCTGGGTGCAGGGGAATGTATGCAGAAAACATCTCTCTATCCCAAAGCACACTTGTGTAAATGCTGAGAAGGGGGCTGGAGTTTACAAAACGCAAAGTAAAGAGTCAAGGGCAAGAAGAAGGAGACTGTGTATGAAGGTATGCGTACCTGCATTCCTGAAGTGAACATGTTTATATGCATGTGTTTATGTGTGTGTCTTCGAGTGGTGTATCAAAGGCCTTATGAGCAGGGCTGCACAGAGCTGATAGCTGACCCATCAAGCATGGCACACCGAAAGCAGAATAAAAAGCACCCACATCAGAAAAAGCCCCAGTGGAGAGAATTTCTAAAGTGCACTGTAAACATCTGAAAGCCTACCTCAGCCACAAACACACGCCTCGAATCCTCAGCCAACAATGGGTGTGCTTAGAAAAGGTGGAGCTGAGGGCATAGGGGCTGGGGAGAGGGAGATGGGGAGACCACGCCTGTGTCCTTCACTTCTCAATATCCAGCTTTTCAAGCTCAGGCTCTATGCTTCCTGTCAGTAACACACTGGTACTCATTGTAGTGTGGCGTAAAGAACAAAGTTCACTACCCTACAGTGTCAACATTTAGGGCGCACTCACACTGTCCTACCGCACCGCGGCCCCAGGCTTTAGGGTACTTGTCCCCCCCTCCCTCTCCCCCCGCTGGCCAGCCCGTTTGTACTCACACTGCCTGGGCCTCGCGCAAATGCTTCTTGCCTGTCCATCACGTCACAGTGTCCAACACGTCATCGCGATGCGTCACTTTGTTTACAAATCTTTCCATAGACCTCAGAGTTTTTGTGTGTCTTGTCCAACTGTTTTTGAATATTTTCATTTGCCCAAATCTGCAGTAAACACTCCACCTCCGCATCACACCAACTTGAACCTTTCACCACCATTGTTGATGTTGTTAAATGTCCGTGCATGGTCCGTCTTTTTTATATCTATGTCCGAACAGACGCACATAAAATGGCGTGAGAGCCGCCGTAGGCGTAGTGCTCGTGTTCATACATGTGCGGACGCTCGTGCTCGTACATGTGCGCACGCTCGTGCTCGTACATGTGCAGACTCGCTTTTCAAAAGCCCACCTCTCTCAAACGGGCCGTGGACGGCCCGCTGGCCACAGCTAGGCGCCGAGCGGTTGCACTCACACTGGTCAAACGAGCGAGGCTTTAACCGTAAAACCTGTTTTGGCCCGGTGCGGAAGGACAGTGTGAGTGCGCCCTTAGTCTGGTTGACCTGTGTACTACGTAGCTGGATTAGTGGGTTAGCAAGGTACAGTGAAGAAAATAAGTATTTGAACACTCTGCTATTTTGCAAGTTCTCCCACTTAGAAATCATGGAGGGGTCTGAAATTTGAAAAAAAAAAACAGAAATCACAATCTATGATTTTTTAACAATTTATTTGTGTTATACAGCTGAAAATAAGTATTTGAACACCAACGTTAATATTTGGTAGAGTAGCCTTTGTTTGCAATTACAGAGGTCAAACGTTTCCTGTAGTTCTTCACCAGGTTTGTACAGACTGCAGGAGGGATTTTGGCCCACTCCTCCACACAGATCTTCTCTAGATCAGTCAGGTTTCTGGGCTGTCGCTGAGAAACACGGAGTTTCAGCTCCCTCCAAAGATTTTCAATTGGATTTAGGTCTGGAGACTGGCTAGGCCACTCCAGAACCTTGATATGCTTCTTACGAAGCCACTCCTTGGTTTTCCTGGCTGTGTGCTTTGGGTCATTGTCATGTTGGAAGATCCAGCCCCGACTCATCTTCAATGATCTGACTGAGGGAAAGAGGTTGTTCCCCAAAATCTCACAATACATGGCTGCAGTCATCCTCTCCTTAATACAGTACAGTCGTCCTGTCCCATGAGCAGAAAAACACCCCCAAAGCATGATGCTACCACCCCCATGCTTCACAGTAGGGATGGTGTTCTTGGGATGGTACGCATCATTCTTCTTCCTCCAAACACGCTTAGTGGAATTATGACCAAAAAGGTCCATTTTGGTCTCATCTGACCACAAAACTTTCTCCCATGACTCCTCTGGATCATCCAAATGGTCATTGGCAAACTTAAGACGGGCCTTAACATGTGCTGGTTTAAGCAGGGGAACCTTCCGTGCCATGCATGATTTCAAACCATGACGTCTTAGTGTATTACCAACAGTGACCATGGAAACGGTGGTCCCAGCTCTTTTCAGGTCATTGACCAAGTCCTGCTGTGTAGTTCTGGGCTGATTCCTCACCTTTCTTAGCATCATTGAGACCCCACGAGGTGATATCTTGCATGGGGCTCCACTCCGATTGAGATTGACCGTCATGTTTAGCTTCTTCCATTTTCTAATGATTGCTCCAACAGTGGACCTTTTTTCACCAAGCTGCTTGGCAATTTCTCTGTAGCCCTTTCCAGCCTTGTGGAGTTGTACAATTTTGTCTCTGGTGTCTTTGGACAGCTCTTTGCTCTTAGCCATGCTGAATGTTTGGGTCTTACTGATTGTATGGGGTGGACAGGTGTCTTTATGCAGCTAACGACCTCACACAGGTGCATCTGATTCAGGATAATACAGTGGAGTGGAGGAGGACTTTTAAAGGCGGACTAACAGGTCTTTGAAGGTCAAAATTCTAGCTGATAGACAGGTGTTCAAATACTTATTTTCTTCACTGTATGTTGCGCTCAAAGCCTGAGTCAGCTGTGACTCGAAAGTTGCCCTCTTTTAGTGTCGCTGTATCACCATGGTAACTCTGTAATGCTTGGTAATGCTTGTAGACTTTCGTGTTAGATCGGCTCCTTAAAGCTAAAAGCAGCTTCCTGAACTTCCTTTATGAGAGACGCAGGTTCTCATCAGAGGTTTTGATCCTCCTTGTTGGAATTTATGTTGGCAATGTTACACAAAGAAGCTGTGCACTTAGTGTTGCTGTGTATCTGTATTTCACCACAATTCTTTTGCCATGGGTACATATTTGCATGCATTGCAGTCAGTGATGCTGAAAATCTGAGCAAAAATACGGTGTGCCGTGCTATCTGCAGGGTTGAGCAATATTTTCGTGAAGTTTCAGAGCTTTTTTCCGCTCCAACTGTCAAGGAAGGATTTTAAAGTGTTTCAGATAAAAGAAATCCTTTGGCTCAGTGACCAAGTGGTAGAGTCAGTCTTGAAATTCTGTGTGTGAGGTTCGCCTCCCATGCGATGTGCGTTGATGTGTATTTTAAAAATGTTTTAGGGACAATGACATGGCTAGCTTGTATTGTTGTTAAACATACTGTCAAATTATATTTACTGTTTGTGAACTGTACACAATGAAATTGACTTTGAATCTTGCTAGCATGATATCAGCGTTAGCTTTCTGGCTCATAGCTATCAATGTATTATAAGACCAGGATGCAAAACTGAAAAGAGAATTGCTCGCCTGGCTCTTTCTTAAAAAAAAAAGTCTTTCGGGTTTATGCGGCCAACTTATTGCGAGCCCATTTATGATTTATTCCAGCAAAACACGTAAATGTTTTGGTTTGTGGCAGACACGGTAATCCCTCTGCCTAGGTGTCTGGATCTGTGTCTCAATGTCCAGACCCAAAACAATAATCCACTGGTTTATGTCATCGTACCGAAATGGCAGCCTATGAAAAGTTCCTGGGTTGTTATCATATTGTGGACAGACCAGAAGTAGAGAGGTGAATGTGTTTAAATAATGTTTACAAAAGAGAAAAAAAAAAAAGGGTCAAGACCCATAGTTACCATGAACGTGACAACATGAAGGCTCTGAAAGAACAGGCTCACCTGCAGTTACGTCTTACTGACAAAGAGGCCGCTAGAAACAAGGTATCTTAATTCTTATAGAGTACAACTTTAAGCTATTGCTGTAATTAATTAATTAATTTCAGAAAGTCCCACCAGTGCAGAATTGATGAAAATAGAGCAGTTTTTACACACATCTAGCTCCTGCCCCACTTGCTTTTTGTGGAGTAAAAGTCGAACAACCCAAATTAGTGTTGTTGCATTTTTTTCACACTATGGCCCATGTTGGCGGTGGAGGAAACAATCACAGCCAGATGATGCAGTCACGACTCCCCCGCTGCCAAATGAAGTGCAACTCCATGTTTCTCTGCTTCCCCGGAGTGATGTTAAGTGAGGCTCCACATGGAAATCCTATAATTGAACCTCTCTAAGATCTTTCTGAGGACTACGTCGCCGCCAAAAAGGAGAAAAAAACAGAGAACACTTGTCACTGATCTCTTGTCTCCCCATACAGGTTCGGACTTAAATTATATTTAATTATTTTGCTATTTAAATCCATAATCAACGGCAACAAAATTGCATTATCATACTACAGCAATGGAATGGGAAATGGTCGACAGACTAATGTAGTCCAAAGAAAAAACTGCTGTTGGAGACAGAAGGGAATCGAGACAGTGTGAAGGAAAATGTAAATTCAAGTCATGCACTGCATTCTTATTATTTGTGACATTACATCATACTACAATTCTTTTTTTTTCATTGTGACATAATATGGAGAGCATTTTATTTAGTCATTGGGGCATCATGTCCTACATTTTGTTATTATACAATTTTATAATATATTATTTTGACATGTTTCATGCAAAAGTTAATTATTCATATTCCTTGATATACAGTCACAAACCTAAATGTAAGGCTTTTAGGGGCATTATTTCATTTCTGACATGGAGTGTGGTTTAATAAATCTATTTAAAAGTTGTTGTTTTAAAGAATTCATCTGAAAAGAAGACAAACTTAACCCTTTCTACCCTGACAAAAATACAACAAAGAACACATTGATGGGAAAATGTATATTTAATGGCTCAGTAGGCAGCTTATATTTGGCAGTTTTAGGCAAAAACTTCCACAATAACCATTGGGATAATGTAAATGAAGTGAAGTGAGAGAAGATCAGACCTCTGCATCTCTCCTAGGCTCTGTTTTCAGCCTGCAAAGAATCTACCCTGCGACGGCAGACTTAGCCTCCTGCTAACCGTAGCCAACGGCTGCTGCTAGTACAGGTTCAGGCTTATGTTGCTACGTCAGAGTCCTGAATCATACTATTCCACCTCAAACGTCTTCACAGACCTACAAGTTTGACAAGAGAGACAGTAAATTCCCTTCTTTAATTTTCACAGTCACAATAATGATCTGGACGATGTAAATGAGTGATGTGTAAGCAGACTGATACAGGTGAACATATGAGTAAAGTAAGTTCTCCATTTCACTCACCTGGCCGTCTAATAAACTCATTCAGCACTGTTCAGTAGTGCCTAAATATAAATACTTTTTACTATCACTCGTATTTAAAAAAAAAAAACTCTCTTACCTGTGACTGACATTAAGGAGGATGATGTAAAAAAAAAGATGCTTTAGAAAGTTGGCGATTGCCTCAGACAGTTACGGTCGGGTGCGAGTATGAAGCGTGTGCGTGTTTGGTGGGAAGAGCTTGGGTCAGACCTGAGGAGATGAGACCCGTGTAGACTCAACAATCACCTATTTTCTAGGTTTCTTGCCTACTGAGCCTTTAATAAGGGGTCAGGGTGAATACTCGATTCTGATTGGCTGTAGGGTGTCCATTAAAATGTGACACCTACTGAGTACATATGGTAAAACTTTTTAAATTAAATGAAAAAGAAGAATCTGGATATCTTGTTTCTTTTTCTTTTTTTGGTATTATTTTAATGGCTCTTTTTGCCTTTTTATTATAGTGCAGCTGAAGATTGGTAGGAATATTGTGTATTTGTGTGTGTGGGTGTGGGGGGGAGGTCACATGGAGCAAAGGGCTGCAGGTCGGAGTCTAACCCATGGGTGCTGCAGCGAGGACTTTCAGGTCCAGGCCCGTTTGTACTCACACTGCCTGGGCCTCACGCAAATGCTTCTTGCCTGTCCATACGTCATCACGCCACACGTATTGATTGACGTCATCGTGATGTGACGCTTTGTTCACAAAATCTTTCCATAGACCTCAGAGTTTTTGCGCGTCTTGTCCTTGACTGTTTTTGAATATTTTCATCCGACCAAATCTGCAGTAAACACTCCACCTCCGCATCACACCAACTTGAACCTTTCGCCGCCATTGCTTTAAATGTCCGCGCATGGTCCGTCTTTTATTTAATTTTTTTCTATGTCAGAACAGACGCATATAAAATAACGTCAGAACCGCTGTAGACCTCGTGCTCGTGCTGGTACACGTGCGCACGCTCGTGCTCGTACATGCGCAAATGTGCTTTACAAAAGCCCACCTCTCCCAAACGTCCCGTGGACGGCAACCTAGACGCGGTAAGGTTGCACTCACACTGGTCATACGAACTAGACTTTACCTGTTTGGGCACGGTACGGATGAACAGTGTGAGTGCGACCTTAGTCAAACCTTAAGGTGTTAAAAGGGAAACAATGTAATTGTTTGAAAAAAGAAAATTTTGATTGCAAAACACTTGAAAATATAAGTTAATAGTATTTAAAAAAAATGTTATTTGGTAATTGACCCTGGTATGTGTGGGTTATTGACTTTTGTGGTGTCCAATATCAGGAATGAAAGGACAACAGTACCTCGTCGGGCATTAACCGTTACATAACTGACAATGATAAAAATGAACTATTTCATCATTATTGATATTATTTACAGATGTTTTTATTTGTTGTTGTCTAGTTGCTGTTTAGATTTTGAATATTAAGCTGGTAGTCAATCTTTTCTGCAACACAGGTAATTCCCTGAGCTTAACTGAACCGAGGACAAAAGAGAGGAACATGAGAGGTTAAATGAATAAATGATTGTGTATGTAAGGGAGGGAGAGCGAGAGATGAGCTGCCACTACAATAGACTTGTTCCAGGGCAGAGAGGGGTGCAGAGGTTGTTTTATTGAATGCTGTTGTCTACAGAGCTGTTTGACAGCTGTTCATTGAGCCGCTCACGGACTGAGTGTAAACACTGGAGTCACGAGGGAGAGGCAGAGGCAGCTTTTCTACAGATGAAAGGGAGATTGGCCTGGTTTAGTGTGGGCTATGCATCGTGGGAGTTCGAACAGATACCGTACTCTCTCAAACCTGGGGCGAGAAAACCACAAGGGTCTCTGTAGCAGGTGGTGATGTAATACATTCAGGATAATGAAATACAGTAGTTGGTATTGTTTCATAAATTCAGCCATCTCGCTATTAGGAATGTCTCAAAAACCCATAAAATCTTGTTGACTTTGTACACCTCATTCAATACCAGTCATGTATCCGGTGATAATTATTTATGATAATAGCATCTGGTTCAGACTACCTGCTATTGATTGGTGTATGCAGCTTCAAAAGAAGAATTCTGGAATGGAAGGGAAAATATGAAAGCAGAACTCCAACTGGATGTGAAAAGAAAAGGGGTCAAACTCTGAAACAGCTCTGTTGCAGAGGCCAACTCGCATACAATATAAGAACATGGAAGGCACAAACAAATAAAGGCAAGGTTAAACCCAGAGAAGGAGTTGGAATTACATGTACCATATGGCTTTCATGTCATTTATTCTATGATCCAAAAACTGACCTTGTGGCACATTCATTGTTAAAAAGTTGATGATAATTAGGTCTTCGTCGGGATGTTCATGAAGGCTATGCCATCAGAGTGTGAATGTGCATCAGAATGTTGATGAGCAGGTAGTGTAGTAGTGTAAAAAGAAACTAGAGAGGTGCTATATACTGTAAGTCCATGTGTCATTTAGTTTATATGGCCTTTGAGATGAAACACCTTAAGAAAGTATTGCCATTAGAAGATGTGAGTAGGACATGACTCAAAGCTGTTTTCTATGAAGCTTCATGCAGTTATATGAAGCATTTTCTTTATTTCCCATGAGATGACTCTCTTTTCAACATAGGGTTGAAAGCGCACTGAATTACCTTTTATGATCCTTTTTCTTTAAAGCAAAAGCTCCGTCTCAGGGGATCAACAAATACTGATTATAATAATGCCTCATGTATTAGCTAGCTATGTATTTGCTGTATTACGTTGTTGCCATGCAATGATTAGCGTTATATGGATAAAATCAATGAGTTAGGGAATGTTTGTCCAGTTAATCGGAGAGGAAGTGGGTAAAGGAGCCCACTCAGTGTCCAGGGGCCTGTTTCACAAAGCAGGTTCAAAAAACTCTGAGTCTAACCCTGAACTCTGAGTTGATCTACTCTGAGATAGGAAACTCTGAGTTTTCGGTTCCAGAACAGCAGATTTGCGTTAGGTTAATCAACTCAGAGTAGTTTGACCTGGAGTTAAGCGCGTGCACCACAAGTAAAAAAAGACAGCATCAATGGAGCCCTGATTCGACGAGTCACCATGGCAACGGGGAAGCGAAGGGCTACGCTACAACTGGAATTGGAAATATTAATGCGCTCATACGGAGAGTTTGAGCAGGTTTACACCGCTGCAGCAGCAAAAGAGAGGGAGACGGTGCGGGAGGACATTGCGGCTCGGGTCAGTGCATAAGTTTAAATGTAGTCCAGTTGCAATCACAGTAATATCACAGGGGGAACTGCATGAGTGGGAGCCTATTAATTTATTCCATTTAAGTGCAACCCCGCGGGGGAGAAGCGCAGCTTAAGATGAAACATAAAAACATTTTTCAAACAGGTAAAACCTCAGCACAATCTCATGGTGACGCCTCATTTTGAGCAAGTTTTACATCGTAAAGTAAATATTACCGTAAGTGGCTGTTTTTTATACAACATATCAATGTTGTATAAAAAACTCCCATTTTGCAAAAAAAAACGCAGCGCAACACACAATATCTGCTGTGATATGAAAGCATTACTGGTTGTTAATGTTGGAAATGTAAGGAGGGGTGAGATGGACTGTGACATGAAACGGTGTTGTGCCGTATTCAGCCCCCTCGCATTATAGGTGATATTCTGGATCAGAAGGCTATACAGTATAGGAGTAGTTAATATACCGGTAACCCAACTAAAAGCACACACTTTTGAACCTATGAATTGTAAGAAAAGCTGGGATTATATTTAGAAACGCTAAGTCAAATACATTCAACTTGCTCAAAAGATCCATTTCATTCATTTTGTAATTATGGCTGCAGCATATTAAGGACGTCTATGCGCGGTCTGATAATCATCTCCCTACGAATATTTAATTCTCTTTGCGAAATGCGTCACCTTCATTCACGGGATCGTTATCAAAATGACACGCCATGGTAGTGTAAATATTCACCACCTAATATAACTTTTAATGTAGGCCTACTGAATGACTTTTATACGTTGTATACAAAAACTCCCGTTTGCAAAAAAAACGCAGCGCAACACAGAATATCTGCTGGGATATGAAACGGTACCGCTCAAACAGAGAATTGCCTGGAAATGCAAGAACATCTATAATCAATAGTCTGATAATCATCTCCCGACGAATATTTAATTCTCTGCGCAGTAATTCTGCACCTTCATCCACGGGATTGTTATCAGAAGGACACGCCATGGTAGTGAAATAGTCGCCACCTAATATAACTTCTAATGACTGATTTTTGCCATGATTTTCTGAAAAAACAGACGGAACTATAGCAGAACTATACTTCGCTAAAACTCGCCCGCTGACTGAATGAATGAGGAAATCAAACACCGTGTGTGGCTGAAAGAGGGCGGAGACAGAGAGAAACTCAAGGTTTTCTGAGAAAAACCTGGTCCCGACCAGGTTAGTTTCAGAGAGCATGTTACCATGGTAACTGACCGAGAGTTTAAGTTACCTCCCTTTGTGAAACAGGCTAGAGTTACCCCTCTGTCTCTGGTTTGAGTTACCTCCCTTTGTGAAACGGAAAACTCAGAGTTTCCCTCATTTCAGGGTTAACATACTCAGAGTTTTCACTAAACCTGCTTTGTGAAACAGGCCCCAGAGGTGACATCCCTACACATTTATTCTACCTCACTGAATCACCAGGTAATGCAGCACTATGACAACGATCCCTTTCTCTGGGGTTAATATACTGTTGTTTTAATTTAGCTCTGTGAAACCAAACAATCAGCCAAGGCTTTGATTACCTGAAGTTAAATGAGGGTGAAAGTGTACTGTCTTTTTCTCTAAGACACAAACACTCACTGACATCATTTGACATCATTCTGTCATCTTTCTTCCATCATTATGCCAATAAATATGGAAATACAACTTGTATTTCCTCAAATGTAATCAAATTTATTTTTATAAACTCAGTACTCCGTGGAGGTCTTCTCCTTTGTTGTGACGTATGGTTACTGTCTTCTATATTCAGCCCCTACTTCTGTCTCTCCTCTATATTCATCCTGCAGCAGTGCTAGCCATGACTCCTTAACAAGGCGATCTGTGGTTAGTTCACATGTCTGTAATAAGTGCAGGATAATCGAGTTGTTTTTTTTTCTAAACAAAAAGTCAGTTGAACAGATAAAGTGAGGATAATGTTGTCAGTAGCCGACAGGTTAGAAACCGGCTTACTAGTTACAACATGCAAATGTGCTGACAGATTTGATGTTTATAGCCAAAGAATATTCTGTTAAAACAGATCAGTGATGCTGTTTGCCCAGATTATTCTCCTTGAAGGAGAAGAAAAAGGAGAAGAAAAAGAAATGAGCCATTACAAAGTGATGTACGTTAATGTAATGCCATTGTGTTTTATGTGGACTGAGAACTGCAACCGCTACTCCTGACACCATACGCCAGCTGCTACATGAGTAAAAGGTAATGCTTCAGCCACACACTCCTGTCACAGTGCAAGAAAGCACGTTGCTTCTCCAGCGATGATTGCCTACTTCTCCTAGGAGGCTAGTTATCAGGATTAGCATGCTAACTCTGTCATCTCGACCTAGACTGCGGTCATTTGTGTGGTGGTGTTACTGTAAGTGACAAGACAGTTTGCTCTTCGATCAACTGTACAAACAGATGGTTTAGGAACACAACATCATAAATGCTGCCTGCACTTGACTCCCAGAGCCGGTGTAATCTCCGCAAGAGACATGGGAAATTAAAAAAATGACTCCCTTTCCCTCATTCCTCCCTTGTCCCAGAAAACAATCTCAACACTGACTCTGAGTGGGAGACAATTTTGAGATAGGCTAACGTGTTTTGTTAGCCTAGCTCACGGGCGGTGGTGCTAATGTTGCTAATTCAGTATACGTCAGGTATACGTCAGCAAGATGGAAGTATCACCCTGCCCCCAGCATCACATCAGTGTCCTTTTTTGGTAAGAGGAAATGAGGCGGAGTTAAAGTTTGACAAAATGGCGGCTCCGAGCTAGCTAACAAGCTAGTTAGCCTCCTTTTCACCGTGCTTTCATGCATCACCGCTTTTAAGCGGTCATAGCAACGGGATTTTTTCATCAGCTATGGTCTGATAAAAAGTACAGCCCTAACCCTCACCACAATACTGTATGTTTTCAATCAATCACTACTTTAAATTCAGGAGAAAAAAAATCATCTACAATCCTCTGCAAAACACAGACAAAAGCTTCACTGGATAATGACATATAGATAATCATAGTGGGCATGTGTGGGGCCCGTTGAGCTGCTGCTTAACAACGTATCCTTTCCTCTGGTCATTGAGATCTTGACAGGTTGCTGCTATCTAATCAACCCTTCCACCATTTTAATCCTCTGGCCCAATCAATTGCCTTCTTCCATTTCCTTCTCTCTGAAAGGCAATCAAAGAGTGTAGGGCATTTTAATAGCTATTTGGCAGAAAGCGCTTGAAGGCACCATGAGCTCAGAACAAGGATCTTTCATTAGATTGTCATCTTTGAGTGATGTGAAGATCTCTGGATGGCACACGTGCATGGACAGGGGAGGGGCAGTGAAATGAAGGGTAGAGCTGTGACCTTGGTCACATGATATCTCTGCAGATGGATAAATAAAAAAGCTGAATTTATCTACCTAACTCCTACTGACTCAAACAGGACACAATTCTAACAAGAACATCCTTTGTGATTCATTGTGGCTGTTGGCCCCTAACAGACTCATTCAGGATTAGTAATCACCATGTTAGACAAGTCAAACAGGCTAAAGTCCAAATGTTGCGGCAGACATATTGTCAGAGATTTGATAGTGCAGCTGTGTAATGAGTACAGAACAGCAGCTTTTCTTTGTGTAAGTTGACTCAAATGTAAAGGATGACATTTTTTATACTGGAATTTTACACACAATTTTCCTAGTTTGTTTTGTGGGTGTTGTCCCAACCTACAACCTTACATGTGTTTGTTTAGTGAGAAAGTTTTTTTTTTAATTGTACAATATCTGTGGTATGGTTAAGTCTAGTAAGGATTGTCCCTATGTTTCCACGCCTACCTTGTTTAACCCTGAGTTTTGGACTTTTCAGTTTTCACCAGAACTGCAGATATGAAAACAGTTGAACCCTGGTCTGACAAAAAGAGATGGTCTCATGCCGGATTAAACTGAACCACTGTCAAGCTTGTTTCTAGTGTGAAAGCCTTTTTTGGATGGTTTTGACCAAGGAGGTTCTAATACTAAGAGGCAACACTCTCTTGTTTTTGTACACCCACCACCAGAGGGCGCACTGACAGTGCGTCTGCCATTTTGGACTGAACGCTCCGCTAAACCATGTCAAGAATGAAGAATATCAAGCAGTTAGCGTGAAATTAACTGCTCAAATAATTCCACTACGAATCCAAAGCTGGCTTCTCATCATTTCCCTAGCGATCCCGACAGGTTGGCTTATTATCATCATCTATGAAAAGATGAAATTGAATACTGAAGTTGTCAGAATTTCTAACTAACTCTGCTTTAGCTTGTACATCTATTCCACTAAAAGCCCGGCTAAGAGGTCTGACTGCCTTGAAGAGACCGTTGCCATGACTTATTATTATTCAGATTAATATTCAGTTCAAAATATACCTGTCAAATCAGGCTGAGGTTCATTTATTGTTATTTTAATGTTACAACACAGGGATGAACAACGAAATGCAGTTGAACAGTAGTCTCTCATTATCTGGGCAGAGTATATGGCCAGCATCTTAATATTAATAAACTGACATCTAACGTCAACCATTGTCCATTAACTTTTGACTTTGAGCACCAAGCATCACCGATTTAACATTAAATATAGAGTCATCCCACAGGAGTACTGCGCAGTGTCAGCCCCGGCAAAGCAGACCGATCTCCGGGTGCTGTTTCACATTGCCTTCGGTGGCGCTTGGTTGGCTGTGTGATCAGAGTTATCCTCAATGTCCACTAAACTTAATCCAGTGTCTTCGCATCCTTCTTCGATCTTTAAGAGTTTATCTCATAGACTAGTTCATCTCGGCCATACGGCAGTCAGTTTTAACGGTGAAAAGACAACGAATACAAATTAAAATGTAGCAAAGTTTATGGGAGCTGCAGCTCGTCAGAATAATAATAATAATAATAATAATAATAATAATAATAATAATAATAATAAGAAGAAGAAGAAGAAGAAGAAGAAGAAGAAGAAAATAAAATTAAAAACAAGCTAAAATAGACTAAGGATACAGTTTGACATTAGTTTTTCACATATTGTGAAGTAGTTTTGATCAGATTAACAACCTCTTGTGAATATGAATGGCATATTTTACATATCTCCGTTAATAATGCGAGCTGTTCGTTCAGTCCCAAATGGCGGTGGTTCCGCTCTGGGACGCAGGGATGTTGCATGGGTATTATAACCCCTTCGTTTTGACTTTGGGACCAATTACAGGAAGTTCTCTCAGGCTATAAGAGCAGGGAAGCTGTAGCTAAGCTAAGTGTGTGGTGGAGCGAGAGAGCAAGAGAGAGAGAGAGAGAGAGAGAGAGAGAGAAAGAGAGAGAATCAGAGCAAACTGATGTCAGCATCAGAGCAGAGAAGAAATTAGCTGTAAAAAAGTTAACTGGTAAATGTAGTGTAGGTTTTAGTTTGTCTATCAATAAAGCGCCTGACGACAAGGTAAAGTGTGTCTTTCTTCTCAACAACGCAACAAAAAAAAATTTGGTCGCATGGGGAGCGCTACAGACACTCTAGAAACTAAAAATTCAGACAGAGAATACAAGAGATTGGGAAGCCCGTCCAAAAATAACAAAGCATTCTAAGTATCGGGTGACGCAGCTCACAGTGACAACCATCGAACATATATCTAGTTCTTTAGCATACTTGCTATGTGACATAAAACATGAACCTTGGTTCAGACTTTCAGATGTGAAAGGCCCTAAGTTAAAAGAAAGAACTGTGAGGGCAGATAAACCACAGGTATGGTTAAAGTTAGTGAAAGATTATGGTTACGGTTAATTAAAAAGCAAACATAAATTGCAGGTCTTGCATGCAATTCTGACATGATGTGGTTAATTTCAACTCGTCACTGACCTTTTTCACCACATTGCTATATACAGGGCACACTGCGTCCTGTGAAAATGATGTGCTTCAGGTTAGCTTCAGTTTTAAGGCAATATAAAATGGTGGTCAGGTAAATAATCAAAATGTCAATGTTGACTTTGAGGCGTGACACAAACCCAGGATGCTGATGAAGGCAAACACTTACATACCCATCCTCCACCCTTACTTTACACTGCACTGTATGAAGGTCACACTGATCTCTGCCACTGAGCATTGCCATTAAATGTAAACCTTAAATGCATAATGACTACATATGGATGTAGTTTATAGGTATAGGACCTAGTTGAGACTGATGTGGTATTGGTGAAAAACAAAAAACAAACAAACTGGCAAGCCACTAATAGCTTTCAATGACTTAACAGCTTTCCTTTTCACAACTGAATGCTCTGCTGTACATACACAGCAACAGGAAGAATGAGGCATGAAGTGTGTCCTTTACTGTACTGCAAACAAAGTTTAGCCTGTGGCTACAGTCTTGTGAATCTGCGCTGAGCTATTTTTTTCAAAGTGTAACCAATGCAATTAACTCTAAGGAAAGAAAATGAGGAAACTCAAGTCGACCTCTCCTTCACTGACAGTGCACAAAGTAATGAACGAGCCAAAGGATAGAGATATGCATGTTTATGTTAATAAAGCTCATGCATAATGTAACATTGGTGTACAGCTTAGGTTGAATTAATTATCCTCTGCTTCAGGTATCCTTCCTAAGTATGTCATTTTTCTCTTGTTTCTCTGCTCTTCTGTATTTATCATGCATCGGATTATTAGTCAGTGACAACACGGTAAACCTACAGGCCTCAGCATACAAACATGGTTAGGTGGTTTTACAGCAATAGTGTGCAAGCTCCACCACTCATGATACACTGTGAAGGCTCATTATTACAAGCTCACAACTAAGCAGATAAACTTGACCTGTAGGAAACCTGCACGTATGGCATATGAGCAGGAAAATACCTCAAAGTGATGTGGCAGCTGCTCCCACAGGATGTAAATGTTACCTATTCCAATCGGAAACTGTCTCAGCATTGACAAATGCTTCCTAATCAATCTCTGCCATCAGTCCAGACAGCGACTGAAGATAGAACTGTGGTTTATTGAAGTGAGGTGGAGTCTGGCTCAGCTAAAGCAGTTGAGGGTATTGATCCATCAGTCGATACCCTGCACTATCCGTGGCCAAACCTTTGCTGACTGTGGTCTGTATCTGTTTCGAGCTCTTCAGGGAGATTGCCATTTGGCCTTGGCTCTCATCTTTATATGGTCGTACGGGGTTCGTGCGCGGGATGCATACACTGGGAAAGCTCTCATTAAACAAGAAGACTGTCAAAGTAATCACTACACACAGTGACACGGCTAGCAGTATCAATAGTGAGGCCAGTTTACTGATAAGCACATTTAAAAAACACACACAGAGAAGATACTCAAATCACTACATCCAATTCAAAACACAAATTCTACTTTACATTGCTTGGCTGTGTTCAGTGAGAACAACAACAGTTTACCAGTAGGGCTATCTTTAAAGCTCATTTATAACATGCCAGTGAACCAGGGTTTCTGTAGGCATAAAGTGTCTGGGACCAGTTGCCAGGTAACCAGCAGAGACTTCAATTCCTGGTCCAAACCAAGAAATAGGCTAGTTTAGTGATTCCCCCTAGAAAACTTTGAATTAAGCAATACATTAATTGTGACAAAAAGTGATTGTTGGAATGACAGTGTTGCGGCAGGGACCCTCAAGTATCATAATCAGTGTGTTTACATGCACAGCAGTAACCCGAAAACGGTCTTTCCCCAGTTAAGAGAATATTCAGATTATTGAAGTTCCCCTTGTTAAGTTAATTTAATTTTAACTCTTTTTCACTTCTCCTCATCTTTACATTGGTAGATTCAGGCACGTAGGAGGTGGCTGGCCTGGTGAAGGTCAGATCTCCTTTAGAGCAACCCCTATCCCTCCAGGAGTGGTCCGCTTAACTGGGTCTGAGGACCAGCTTCCTGTTTTTTTCATATTTTTGGGCTGAATATGAGCACTGGGCCAACTGATCAATATTGGCTTCTTGACAACCTATCTGATCATTTGACTGTTGTGTTTCAATATCATCGAACATTCTTGAAGCAATGTCGCCATGTTTCCAAATCTAAGACACTTAAAGTCATAATCCATACGATTTGAGATATCATGTTTCTAGCGGCCTCTTTGGCAGTAAGATGTAACTGCAGGTGAGCCTGTTCTTTCAGAGCCTCCATCTTGTCACATTCATGGTTACTATGTGTGTTGACTATTTTGCTCTTTTGTTAACTTTATTGACACACATTCACCTCTCTACTTCTGGTCCGCCCCCTATATGTTACTCTTTTAAATCCACACACACATCTTCCCGTTACACTTCTGTTCTTACTACAAGCCTGACTCAGAAGTTGAAAGTTCCTGATTTCCAATTACAATGAAACGCAGCATAACCAGCAGTGACGAGCTCCGTCGGCAGACCAACCGCTGTCAGCAGCGTTACTAACATGGTGGTGTATTTACATCTAGAGAAAGAATGTTTCCACAGACACACAGATCATATGATCAACCACCATTGTTTTAACTCATTCTTTGATAGATAGGAACTTAAAAGAAAATTACCTAGATGAAAATCTAATGGATTATATCTTTAAGTAAGTACAATGAAATCATAATGGGTCTAAATCATGGTCTAAACAACAAAAGTAAGATCCAGGTTGTAAGAAACCAATGATCCTTCAACAATCTCAAAATTGATGCCAAAGGACAAGAGAAGGGAAAGAGCAGTACATGTAAAATACTACAAATATGAAAAGTCAATGAGTTAAGGACTTTTAAACCTAAGCAGTCTGGGAATCAGCTGTGGTCAGAACTCGAACTGTGCTCCTGAATAGACTCCATTTACAAATCATAATCATTATCATATTGCTAGTTATTAATAGGTTTAAGCTATGACAACTTCCTCTGCAGGATTCTGAGGGAACACTTCATCCTTATAAGAAGATGGTGTATCTGTACACGCAGACACATTTTCATTATCTAGAAGTGAAAAAAAACATCTAATAGTGTTTGAAATGGTGTTCTCTCACAGTCCCAGTGCATGTCTCAGATATTACATGTAACACAGGCTCTATGTTGTCATGAGGTATTATTATGTCTAAGATAAGAATTGTGACCTCAGAGCTCCTTTGCATTTCTGGTGAGCATGGCCAGGTGAGCGAGAGGAGATTGAACAAAGCTCACCCCGGGGCTGCCTCGCCGGGGTGATGAACTCTCTTTTCTCCTTCGCCAATGGCGCTTTTCACATATTCTGTGCACAGCCCCAACCCAGATTCACACACTGCAAGTTCAGCACTTCAGAGCCTCAGGACCTGCACAGTGAGAAGTTACTAAGGTATATGAAATGGAATTTAATGGAATAAGAAATTACTTTCTTACTGATAAATGCATTTCACCAGAGAGCCTGAACAGATCCGAGTCCATCATAGGACTGACACAAACAGAAACAAGTATATTCCTTTGGAAGGCGGTATCAATAAGATCAAATGAAAAACCAGGAATGTAACCACACACTCACACTCAGTGATAAACAATGAGTCAATAGTATTCCCTACTCTTATTAAAATATCTCTACAAAAACATGGTGTTTTTCTGACTAAATCCCAAATCCAGGCATGCACCATAATGGCTGCTAGAAAATATTTCAGTATTTAATCCTGTTTTAATAGAATACATCTCCTCATTTCCACAAGATGTCAGGGTCTCAGTAACTCTAATGATATTATAACTTATTTAAAACTCTCCTAAAAAGTTTCTGATCAAAGGCCTGAATGACCTATATGTTTCTCTGACAAGTGGCCATATGACTCATGACTATTAAGAGTTAAGTGACATTGCTATATGCCCTCAATGGGTGAATCAACAATGTGTGGGGCATTGACATGGGAGACCACTTTTCTTTGTTTCCTACCAACAGCTCAACATTCGTTTATTTCAACAAGACTTCTTCCTAGTCTTAACCAAGTGGTTTTTATGCCTACACTGAGAGAAATCGCTGTTATTTTTTTCAGATCATCTTATGAGGATATTAAAACAACAACACAGAGGTCTGCTTACAGACTGCATACATCCATGGGTCAGACAGAAAACTATTTAACTTCTTCAACCTTGACAAAGGCAGCGCATTAGATAGTCCACTTCTTCAGTTCTTACCTTTCACAATAAAAGCTCCAGACTACATACAGTGATGTCCCAATAAGGCTTCAAGAACCACTAGTTGTATTTGTTGAGCCCTTGGTTAAAGAAAAGGTCTCAGTGAATGGTGATTCAGTGACAGAGAGCTTCATCTAGTGGACTCAGAAAACAAAGAAAATGGTTCATGAAGCTTCATTTGGCAACACTAATTACATACTTAACTTTTACCAGAGGGAACTCAAATTCATTCACAGCATTTATCTGAAAGGAAACTCAATAAAATGGTTTACAGTAGTTCAGTGTTGCTTTTCCTGCTTCGGCTTCCTGACTGTGGTCAGAAATCACAGGAGGAGAATCTGTCCGGAGTCTCCAGATCTAACCTCCGTCACTTCACCCAGCGTCAGAAAAAACTCTGCTGGTGTTATATATTCTAAACTGAAAACTGTAGCTGCTGTACATTCACTTAATATCTTCACACATATGTTGATAAACTTTATTTCTCATCTACTCTGATTGCTCTGTCCGGAGTCTCCAGATCTAACCTCCGTCACTTCACCCAGCGTCAGAAAAAACTCTGCTGGTGTTATATATTCTAAACTGAAAACTGCAGCTGCTGTACATTCACTTAATATCTTCACACATATGTTGATAAACTTTATTTCTCTTCTACTCTGATTGCTCTGACTCGGCCGCTCACACCACTTCTCCTTTAACTCTCTTCTTTCTCTTTAGCAGCGTCCTGACGGGGCTATGGCCTGAACCGGTCATTGTAGATGACTGTGTGAATATTCAAACATCATAAAGTCGCAAAATTGTAACGTTGCTGGTGTGAATAGTTTGGATGCAAAATATCCGCAAGTGATTATTTTTCAGTTTCGTGTTGTTCATTCAAAAGTAATTTCGTATCTTGACAATTGGTCTTCAAAAGTTAGAGGCACCAATTGCAGCAAAGAGGACAGTGACATCTGTCAAATGTGAAGTAGATTGGATAAACAGTTCTAGATACATGACACACACACACACACACACACACACACACACACACACACACACACACACACACACACACACACACACATACACATACACATACACACACACACACACACACACACACACACACACACACACACACACACACACACACACACACTTCACACGGAGAACCAATCAAATGTAGGGCCTTGACTCACGTTTAGATTATGAGATTGTGCATTCTCAATAAACTTATCGTTAATCAAGTAAATATTAGTTATCACCAATAATTATCAAAGATAATAATAAAAATTACTCTAGTTAAACCAGAGTTCCTTGGGGCACCACTGTCATAGACGGAGTGACAACTAATATAAAAGTCTCATTAAATATATTAAACTACTAATTAAGGGTTGAACACCGATAAATGTAGTAGTTACTCAGTTGAAGGATTTATAAGTTCTTTTCTTAGTAGAGGCTGGCTCATTCATCTTTGTGTAATATTAAATAAACAGACATATTGTTAACACAAACATTTATTAACACATTAATAAATGCAACAAACAAAACACAATAAACAAACTAAAGCTAACAGCAAATAACAGCACCTCCCCTGCAGAGGAGGTGTGAACATTTAAGTTACACAAAAGCCAGTAGGCTGAAGACCTCAGAAGATATAATTCAGGTTATAACAAAGTTACAGCCGTTCATCCTATAACATGTAGTAATGCCCAGTTGGTGATTAGTTACCAGTCCATGAGATGGAAAAGATATGTTGCGTTGTTTCAATGCCAATCCAATGCTCGTCCTTGTTGTTTGCTCTTAGACAAAAGAGGAATCAGATCGCTCTTTGTTCTGCTCAGTTGGGTTGGTAACCGGTTGGTTAACCTGGCTGATGATCCTACTTCATATAGGCCATGTTCAGGGCTTAGGGACAGCTAGCAGCCGGTCCCTGGAACCCGCAGAAGAGCGTCGAGTGGAGTGTAGAGATTTGAAGAAAGCGTCCAAGAAAGAGAGAGAGAGCAGGTGGTGACCTTCAGTTTTATAGACACTGGCGATGTCATCACCGGAGGTCAGGTCAGCCAATGGACTGACAGTTTGGGGGTCCCTTGGAGAGTTCACGCCTGGGTGTGACCTGTTGGGGGAGAGTTGCATGGCAGGCCTTTGTCTGTGACCATGCCCTCAGGGACAAAGGCTGCCAGGCTTTTGGGCCTAGTCTTTCACTTTGTTGATCAGGCTGAGGCCTCTTCATAATCAAACTGAAAGTTCACGTTAATCCAGCAATGAACCTGCTGCATCCTTACACCACAAATAGGTCACTCAAGTCTTCTTACCAAGGATTGCTGGTGGTCCTTTGCACTCAACTAAAAACTAAAGTGACCGTGCCTTTTGATTGGAGGTTCCAACTCTGTGAAACACCCTTTCTATGGTCTTGTGTTCTGTGGCCTCTGTTGATGCTTTTAAAAGCAGCTAAACACTCACTTGTTTAAACTGACCTTTGTCTCATGTTTGTAATATTTAAATCTTTTTCATTTTTATTTGCATTGGTATTCATTTTTTGCTCATTCATTTAGCTGTTTGGGTATTATTTTAACAATTGTATCATATGAAGCACTTTGTGACTTTGTCTGTAAAAGGTGTTATCAAATCGATCGATCCATCTTCAAGGCGGGGTACACCATGGACAGGTCGCCAGTCTATCACAGGGCACATAGAGACAAACAGAGACAGACAACCATTCACACTCACATTCACACCTACGGGCAATTTAACCTAACACGTGCATGTCTTTGGACTGTGGGAGGAAGCCGGAGTACCCGGAGAAAAACCACGCAGACACAGGGAGAACATGCAAACTCCACACGAGAGGCCCCAGCCCGGATTCGCACCAGCAACCCTCTTTCTGTGAGGCGACAGTGCTAACCACCACACCACCTGTTATCAATTCATCAACATCAAATGTTTGGTGATATCAAACCTCAGACAGCAACAGATACTAATGAGATCTTAGGAGAGTTAATTGGATTAGTGTGAATCTAACTGACCCTTTTAGTTTAAGAAAGATTGGACATCAGACTGGTGGATTTACTGTCATCTTTGCTGACTGTTATTCCACAATTCGCCTGAGTATGATTACTGCTTTACTGTACTGCGCCTGCTGCAGATTTTGGTCTGTACCTGGTAAAAAGGAGCCAAACTCGACCCAGTAATACCTCTTATCAAAGTCCTGCATCAGGTTAAAATCAGGCTTATCTTGTACACAAAGACAATCAAATTAGGTAGCTGGGATTTTCCAGTCCTAATAAAGAAGTGTGAAGTAGATTAATGAGTGTGATTTCTTGATAACACAAATTAGAAGTCACCTCTGAGTGTATAAAAACTCTGATTGAACTACCAGGTCGACCTGACATATTTGATGTGTGCCTAACGTTATTTGAATTCCAAACTTGTTTAAGGGAGGGAGCCTTTTCAATATAGTTAAGAGAAGCTGATAAGACATTTTAGCCGAGACACATTTAAAGAGGTCCATAAACAAACAAAAGGAGAGGACAGATAATCCATGAGCAATTAATTAACCACAGCGGCTCAGCCACATCCAGACACTGGAGTCATTTTAAATAATGAGTGAATGGAAGATGAGGGAGAACTGAATTTAATTAATCGCAGGTGTCTGCTTATCACCTCCTCCTCTCTTTTTATGCATTCCTTATCTTGTCTTCCTCTCATCTTAGGCTTTACTTAGATGCCCTCTTCTTTATCCGATAGCTTTTCCTAACACTTTCCATATTAATTTATTCTATACTTCCCTTTTCTTTCTTTTTCTGTCTTTCTATTCTTCTTCTACCTCTTCTCTACTCATTTGCTGTTCTCTTTCTCTCCATTGGCAGCATTTTAACTAGGGAAGGGGGTCGGGTCTCCTGATAATCAGGTCCAATGGCCCTTTTGTTTTACTTCGTTCATTCAGGCTGACACTGGGTCATTTTAGCCCATTCCTTTTGTTTTTCCCAAATCAATCAAAAGTGTGTGATTTATCCATGCATCCACCAACACAGAAGCTGCTCAACTCACACCAACAGAGGAACCCAATATTACGTTTAATGATAATGTTTCTTTAAATCTAGTGACAGCTAAACAGAGTCTTTCTTTTTATACTGTCTAATCATGTGTTCTAATCTAAACATGAACATTTCTTGGTCACACTGGTCAGTGCTATTTATTGGTTATCAATTGTAGGACCCCAATAGGAAGTGCTCTTTTGTGAGTCCTTTGTGTCTGTTTTTATGCTCAGCGTCACAGAGAGGGAGTGGGAGATAAAACGTTTTTATACTTGTTTCAATATGAGATAAGGTGTGTTTTACAACCTCAAACCCTCCTAGGGTAATTAAAACCCATAACTTCAGGACGGAGGACCTTTTATGCTAAATCAGCGTCAAATCTGACTGCAATTTGAACTGGAGGGTCGGTCTCTGTTCTGGAGACAGAGGGACTTTCAGTGATAAGGACAAAGGAACAGGACTTTGTTTGAAAGTTTGAAAAACAGTTAAAGTTTGATGTTTCATCGCGACTGGCTGTTGAAAGACATTCTTGCAAATGTGTAACAGTGTATGCATTATTTGTAGCTTGTTGTGATTATGTTTATGTGTTTCAGAAGTGCAAAGTCTCTGTCTAATTCCTGAAATATTCTGTGTTTTAATAATACTTCCCTTCACTCAGTAGGGCTATCTGTTAAAACTGCCTGCCTAAAGATTTTGGTTAAATAGGATATCAGAAAGATTAATAACGGAAAATCAACCAGAGATAGTTTAATCTTCCCTGTTAGAATTCTGGAATATAAAGCAGTTAATTCGCTCAGAACCAGAGGGTTGGGTTAGGCCAAGACCCCCCCTTATCACTCCTCCGGTAGATGAAACAACAACAGACAGAGGTGTTTCACTCTCTGCTTCACTTCATCTTTACTTCATCTCCTCTTCAACCGACTTTTCTCTTCTCCCCCTCTTCTGCAAGAGACGTTACTTTATATTTTGTTTTCTTGTTAAAATATTTTCGTTTTAATTTATTTTTATCGCGCAACTTTATTAGTTTTCTACGCCACGTTTTTATCTTTTATAAGTATAGTAAAACCCCTCTCACTGTCTTTGCTTTTTTGTCCGGCCGACAAATTGCATCGAACTCTAGTTCATAACCCGTCAGAATTTTTGTCAACCCACAAACAACCGCCAGAGGCAAGCTACGTGCAGATCTGCAGTCACCTGAAGAGCTGAATAGAAGCTGGGACGGGAGCAGACAAGCCCGCCGATCCAACTGCGCAGCTGACCCAGTCTACAGACCAGAACTCAGGTCCGCCAAACACCGGGTCTCGGACCTACGAAACCTGCATCGGTACTGTAAGACGCCAGGGCGACTGTAATATCAACGGCAAAGTAAGGTTGGCCTTTTAATACAACTCCTGGTTGAAAACGTTGATGATGATTAAATTCTGATCCGAGTCCTGTTGACAGGCTAATTACAGCAAGTTTAGGTCCACTAGTAATATTATAAACCAGCCCCGTAGGTCTGAATCACTCTGGTCTTAAACTTTTTATATCCACATTTAACCCTTTTTCACTCCTCTATTCAGTGTTGCACTATCCTGTATTCTCCTTGCTAGGTAGTCAAATAAATGTTTATAACATCACGTCGTTGTGAGAGTCTTCCGTTCTGTGCAGAAATTGATGGTCCCTGATAAGGCTGTGGTACGAACTAACGCGTTTGAAATGAGACTGATAAAATTTATACAATCAATTACTTTAAGTGCTCACAGGTATTAAACCTTCACCAAAGTTTAATAAACATCTTGTCTTATTTTGGTGTGGTGCCCTACTTCAAGGTAAAATAAATCCTACATTTTAATGAGTCGAGTTAATTCATAATTAATTCAGCAAATAATACATTCTAGCCATAATATGTGTAGGCTTACACTCCTACACAAGTGTCAAGAGGGCATGTCTAATCTATTATGAGCCTGTCAGAAGGCAGACGCCAGAGGAGGAAGAAGGAGAGACAAATGCAAGAAAGTTAGCATTCTGCAGGTAGGGAGGAACTCTTTTGATGAGGCTGCGGTGGTCAATAAATGAGTATCCTCATCCCTAATATATTTTGCTTTAGTTTCTGCTTGCCTCCATTTATCTAAATGAACTGGGAACCAATGCTGAGCTGTAGGCCATTAGTGGCATAGACCAGAGGACCCTGGGCCCTACTCCCCCCATGCAGTGAATGATTTAATACTGCAGGAGAAGAGTGGAGCAGCAACAGGGGAGGAGTCGAGCTCAGAGACCTTCTGGTAGGCCTGCAGGCTTTCTTGGTAGTCAGCAACCAAGGCACTCAGTATGTTGTGACCTGCCCATAAGGCTAAGTATAAATTGGTCCCCCCAGATGTAACCACATAATTTCTCCAGTTCTATCTGTGCCTGTGACAGTTGATACAGTATAGCTAAGATTATGGAAAATCCTATTTATAGATTATAGTTAGATTTAGGCAACTAAAACATGTGCACACACAGACACACAGTCAAAAAACAGGCTCAAAAACAACCCAGATAATTAAATTGAAAATGAAATTGACAGTCTTCTCAAACATGCCATGGGATGCAACTGGATCTCATAAAAAGAGTTTGACTTCCTCTCAGAACTTTACCCCTGAACTCTGTATCAGGGCTCTCAAGTGTCGAGCATTGAGCGTGACAGTCACTCTTTTCGGTCTTTTATCACGCACTCCCGCCACACATTGTATTTTTCATGCAGAAAAACATTTTATTATAAGCTGCAGCGCAGTAGATCTGTTCTCACTATGGAACTGGCAGGAATAAAGCGCGTCTTCCCTGGAGCTCAGTGGAACTGCCACTTACCAGCCAATCCAAAAAAAAGACGAGGGCTTCACAATAGTCAATCAGAAAATAGCATTATTGTATCTGGGCAAGATTTAACGCAACAACTAATGAAAAAAAGCATACTTTTATTCAACTAGAATTATTCACCTGATTCTGCTACAACCATCTTGGAGCTCAGAGCATCACTTTGAGTACAGAGTAAGTCCTCTCCTGTTTAAATGCTACATTTCAACAAATTCACAACTGTGTCCACACAAACATGAAGACTTGACTGCTGTTAGAGCATGTTGCAAATAATGATCACCAGTTTTTCAATGCTGATTTAAATGCCCCCATTTTGTTCGACGGAGCATTTGGACCTGGAAAAGGGTATTTTGAAAGGGTGTTGCGTCAGATATCCTCCTACCACACTTCAAAATATACCTATTGGACAGTTCTTACGACTAAGAGCTAAGAAACAACAGACAGACTTCAAAGAACTAATAGGGATGAAGCCTGTGAATGTTCTCATTAGTCCAGGTCATCGTTATCCTCAAAGCAATTTCAGTCAAAAACAACTGGACTGGTTGTTTGTCTAGGAAGACGTTTCACCTCTCATCCAAGAGGCTTCATCAGTTCATGTACGCATCTGACCAGGCTGGGACTGGTCCAACTAACTGGTGTGGAGATCCAGGTATTTAACCTCTCACAAGGCCGATGATGTCACTGAAACCCTTTGTGCTCCAAGTGCCCACGCCCGTCGTTAGAGTGACAGTCGGTGGTGGGCAGTTGGTTTCGACGTCGTTAGTGCTCTATTGAGTCTGAACGACAGTCGTTGGGGTCACCCGGGCCATGTGTGAACAGTTGTCCTTTGAGGTTAGATTGTTGAATCTCCTGGGAAGGGACGAAAGGGCGGCATTGTAAATTGGAGATAAGTGGTGTCTCAGACCCCCTCCTCTGTTTAGCGATGGTTTCTCCACTTTAACATAGATGGCTTCTTTTACTCCTCTTTCAAACCATCTGTCCTCTCTGTCCAAGATTTGGACATTGCTGTCATCAAAGGAGTGGGCTTTCTCCTTGAGGTGTAAGTGGACAGCCGAGTCCAGGCCTGAGGAGTTAGCTCTCCTGTGTTGGGCCATGCGTTTATGCAGTGGTTGTTTTGTTTCTCCAATGTAAAGATCTTTGCATTCCTCGTTGCATTGGACAGCATAAACCAGGTTGCTTTTGTGGTGGTGTGGTGTTCTGTCCTTCGGATGTACTAGTCTCTGTCTGAGTGTGTTACCGGGTTTGAAATACACAGGGATGCAGTGTTTGTTGAAAATCCTCCTGAGTTTCTCCGATACCCCAGCCACATATGGGGTGACTATGTTGTTTCTCCTGTTATCTTTTTCTTTCTCAACCACTTTGGTTTTCTTTCTGGAGGCAGCTGCCGTTTTAACAAAGGTCCAGCTGGGGTAGCCACAAGTTGTGAGGGCGCCTCTCAGGTGCTTGCGTTCTTCCCCTTGAGCCTGTGAGCTAGTGGGTACGTTATCAGCTCTGTGCTGCAGTGTTCTGATAACGCCAAGCTTGTGTTCCAAAGGGTGGTGAGAGTCGAAAAGTAGATATTGATCCGTGTGAGTGGGTTTTCTGTATACCCCTATGTGGAGGCTCCTGTCATTCTCCATATGGATGTCACAGTCCAAGAAGGGCAAGCTGTTGTCTTTAACTTCCTCTCTGGTGAACTTGATGTTTCTGTCCACTGAGTTGATATGTTCAGTAAAAGTTTGCACCTCTTTGGATTTGATCTTAACCCATGTGTCGTCCACATATCTGAACCAATGGCTTGGGGTTACTCCTTTAAAGGAGTTCAACGCCTTGCCCTCTACCTCCTCCATGTACAGATTTGCCACAATCGGGGACACTGGTGAACCCATGGCACAGCCGTGTTTCTGTCTGTAAAAAATGCCATTAAACTGGAAATATGTGGTATTCAGGCACAAATCCAGAAGTTGGCAAATGTGGTCTGGTTTGAGATTTGTTCGGTTTTGTAAGGAAATGTCCTGTGTGAGCCGCTCTCTTACCGTGGCCAAGGCCTCCATGGTTGGTATACAGGTGAACAAGGAAGTCACATCGTAGGACACCATACCAGTGTCCCCGATTGTGGCAAATCTGTACATGGAGGAGGTAGAGGGCAAGGCGTTGAACTCCTTTAAAGGAGTAACCCCAAGCCATTGGTTCAGATATGTGGACGACACATGGGTTAAGATCAAATCCAAAGAGGTGCAAACTTTTACTGAACATATCAACTCAGTGGACAGAAACATCAAGTTCACCAGAGAGGAAGTTAAAGACAACAGCTTGCCCTTCTTGGACTGTGACGTCCATATGGAGAATGACAGGAGCCTCCACATAGGGGTATACAGAAAACCCACTCACACGGATCAATATCTACTTTTCGACTCTCACCACCCTTTGGAACACAAGCTTGGCGTTATCAGAACACTGCAGCACAGAGCTGATAACGTACCCACTAGCTCACAGGCTCAAGGGGAAGAACGCAAGCACCTGAGAGGCGCCCTCACAACTTGTGGCTACCCCAGCTGGACCTTTGTTAAAACGGCAGCTGCCTCCAGAAAGAAAACCAAAGTGGTTGAGAAAGAAAAAGATAACAGGAGAAACAACATAGTCATCCCATATGTGGCTGGGGTATCGGAGAAACTCAGGAGGATTTTCAACAAACACTGCATCCCTGTGTATTTCAAACCCGGTAACACACTCAGACAGAGACTAGTACATCCGAAGGACAGAACACCACACCACCACAAAAGCAACCTGGTTTATGCTGTCCAATGCAACGAGGAATGCAAAGATCTTTACATTGGAGAAACAAAACAACCACTGCATAAACGCATGGCCCAACACAGGAGAGCTAACTCCTCAGGCCTGGACTCGGCTGTCCACTTACACCTCAAGGAGAAAGCCCACTCCTTTGATGACAGCAATGTCCAAATCTTGGACAGAGAGGACAGATGGTTTGAAAGAGGAGTAAAAGAAGCCATCTATGTTAAAGTGGAGAAACCATCGCTAAACAGAGGAGGGGGTCTGAGACACCACTTATCTCCAATTTACAATGCCGCCCTTTCGTCCCTTCCCAGGAGATTCAACAATCTAACCTCAAAGGACAACACATGGCCCGGGTGACCCCAACGACTGTCGTTCAGACTCAATAGAGCACTAACGACGTCGAAACCAACTGCCCACCACCGACTGTCACTCTAACGACGGGCGTGGGCACTTGGAGCACAAAGGGTTTCAGTGACATCATCGGCCTTGTGAGAGGTTAAATACCTGGATCTCCACACCAGTTAGTTGGACCAGTCCCAGCCTGGTCAGATGCGTACATGAACTGATGAAGCCTCTTGGATGAGAGGTGAAACGTCTTCCTAGACAAACAACCAGTCCAGTTGTTTTTGACTGAAATTGCTTTGAGGATAATAGGGATGAAGGATAACTGTTGTGTCTCCTGACATTGCATGTGTCATGGTCAAAAAGTTGCACTTGTATACACACAATGACTAAAGCCAATGGCCTACAAACATGTACATTCTGTGCCTGCGTCTGCATGAGCAGAAATAACTCTCAATATCAGCAGGCAGTGGTAGATTGTATTTGCCATTCATAAAGGGAAACCAGCCAGTGGCCTGGTTGCTCAGTGGTTAGAGCAGGCTCCCCATATATAGAGGCCAGAAGTCCTTGTTGCAACGGCCCAGGGTTCCACTCTGACCTGCGGCCATTTGCCCCATGTCATCCCCCCTCTCTCTCATCCCTGTTTCCTCTGAATCTTCAGCTATCCTGATAAATAAGGCCATGAAATGGACAAAAAAATTACTTTAAAAAAAAGGAAACCAAAAGACCGACAGGACAGATATGAGATGCTCAATTTGACATCACAATGTTGAAAGAACAAATTATATTTACTGTTGTGATGGCCCTCTGGCTGTCATGGTTGTTTTGTTTCATGTGTTTGCTCCTCCCTCTGTCTCAGCAGGTGACACCTGGTGGGTGGGACTGAGAACAGTCAGCGATACAGGTCAGCTGGCTGGATATAAATGGCTCACCAGTCTGCTCATGACTCCCTTTTTCCAGAAACATTTTCCTTTGTTTGATGCTTGGTTCCTTGTTTCTTTATTTCACACCAAACACCCACCCCATCATACTTTTCAATTCATTCACTCACTTACACTAAATCTGATTACCACTCACCATTGGTTTTGTGTAGATAATTTGTTATTTTATTTTATTTTTTTCTAATAAAATAGTGTTGATATTCACTTTGGCCTCTTGTGTGTCTCCATGTTTGTGGTGGCCATAACACTGTGCACAAGTGAATAAGAGCACAATTGGGAACAAAAAAAGCTGACAAGGGCCAACCGGTGTTGTTGTTAAATGAGCAAAGGGAAGGGGCTGATCTAAGAGAGAGTTGGAAATTGTTACAGAGTTTAGGGGCGATCACCTCTATGTTTGTAGTTTGATCGTTGGATGATTACGAAAGAAGTGTCAGAGGAACTGAGAGCTCTAGGGGTCGAATGGGGGCTGAGGAGGTGGGAGCTTTCAAAACAGACCTGACTGCCAGGGTGAGTGGGTGTGATGTGGGCTCTTTTCCTGGTACCAGTGAGCAGCCTAGCAGCAGCATTCTGAGCAACATGAATGCCTTGGTGAAACGGAAGTAAAAGCATGCTCAAAGTAATATCTGAAAGCAGAAAACAATAACCTTCACAACTGAATTCAGTCACACAGGATATGATCAACAAACACTGGCACAAGTGCAGAACATCACTGTGTGAGATCACCAAACCATCATTCTGGCGAGCACCAACAATCAGAGACAACCTTGTACAACCTTGTAGAAATCACAATTTGTAAGTTTCCTATCAAACAATGCAGCTGGACTTAATCATGATTCCAGCTTCAAATGCTTCATCTGAACAAGTTTCAAAATATGGATATCACAGAACCTGTAATCTCAGTTAATTTCACCGGTTTTTAGTCATTTATATATCATCAAAAAATATCTATATAAACCCATGGTGCACAACGATAATAAAAAAAATGAAAATAATTCTCGCAACTTTTCCAAAAAAAACCATGCTTCACACAAGCTTCACTCATTACATTTCAGTAACTTGACTGAAGGGAACAGGAAGGAATGAGAATGTGTATGTTGACCTGCTGATTTTTAAATGCTGCCTACCCTGTGGAGAGAAAAAAAGTATTTCTCAATGTTAGACAATGTTAGATGTTTTTGTCAATATATTATGACGTGTAAATGGAGAATCTATTGACATGTGGATATACTCCATCTATCTATTATTATCCATTCATGAATTGACGGGGAATGGATAGATGGGTAGATATAGTGATATGTACCTAAATATACCTTGTTATGCTTTGGCAATAACGTGTTTTAATATAGACATGCCAATAGAGCTTATTCGAGAGAGAGAAATAGATAGATAGATAGAGAGAGAGAGAGAGAGAGAGAGAGAGAGAAAGAGAGAGAAATAGAGAGAAATATATATATATATATATATAGAGAGAGAGAGAGAGAGAGAGATCTTTGACATTTTTCCCTCCTTTCCTTCACTCTCCTGTCCTTTTATCTTCACTTTAGCTACAAGAACCAGCTAGTAAGACGTCACTGACTATGATTTGCAACTACATATTCAATTTTTATCCAAAAATATATTAGGCCAGGCATCTGGAAGGTCAGAGGCGTTATGGCCATTGTATATTTTATGAGCAGAAGGAAGCAAAGCTCTTGGAGTTAATCACATGGAGGAGGGGTTTTTCAGGTAGAGACAAGGGCACTACTTAAATCATCACATAAGCCTCCCCAAAAAGGTCAGACGCTTCAAAACGACACTGAATGCCCTAGAGTGGATAGAGTGGCTGTAATCATTTGGAGCGCCTGCCATTGTCTATGGGCCAAACACATTTGTGGAGGTGACATTGGACATCTAGTGCATTTTCATGGCTGCTGTGTGCTAGTATGTGCCATCCCTCACTATGTCACATTCTCAGGAAAGGAGGTTAAGTATTGGTTTTACTTCACTCAAGTCTTCAGTGTTTTAAAATCTCTTCACTTATTGATTCGTTAAATGTAGCCATTAAGTGATGAGAATATAGATCCATTTGTTTTTCTACAATGAGATCCTTGGCTCAAAATGCTCCATGCTTGCACCATTTTTGAAAGTGCCTGCCCGTTCCCAAACAGTTTCTAAAGACACTCTCTCAGATGGCTCTGTGTAACCCTAACCCCATTGCTAGACATAAACTGCAGAGATAGCACAAGGACATCAACACTATTCTGATTTGGCTTGTGATCAGTTTGATAATTATTTTCTTTAGATTATCATTTTCTTTTTAACATGGGTTACATACTTTATGACTTTTCATGGTTGGCTATAACAGAGTCCAAAATCAGTGACAAAACGCGTTGTTTATCCCTGCCCTTTAGAATGATAAAGATTTGTTTTTCTGATTTGACACTCCTGTCAGTGGACACCATCATTTACCTGTGCCTTCCAAAACTATCTAGTTAGCATTAGAGAAAGATTGTGACATTGTGATGATCATGACAGAACTCTCCAACAGTAAAGTAATACCGAGCCAGAAAATGCACCTCTGCTAGCAGCTAACAGCCTGTCGCTATAGCTGAAGAGGAATGGCCAGACTGTTGTCCAATGTTCGGCGGGTTAATGGTTCGATCCCCACCCTGCTCCTTCACCTGCCTTGCTTTGTCTGAATGCTCTAGGTTTGAAGTGTTGGTCACTGAGACTGTAGATGCTGAATGGCAGCCATACTTCCGTCAGCTGTAGCTACTTTTGTACCACCACCGGTGTGACAGTGTATGAATGAATGGAACCTGAACCCCTGTAATAACGCTTTGAGTAATGTCTATGACCCTAGAAAACCACCATATTATTATTATTATTATTTATTATAGAAGTAGCATAAAAACAAGGTCTAATTAGTCTAAATTTGTTGTTGAAAAGACAATGACCACTATAAAAAGCCCTTACAGAGAGGTCGCACGGACGTTTACATTGGATGTTTGGTAAACGTTGATAAAAGAGATCACCTGGTGTTACAAAACTACTCCTTCAGTAGACCAAAACTGGATGTCCAAAAATTATGTAGAAGATACGTCACTCCGACATCACATTGCGCAACGGAATTGTTGAAACTTTGTAGGTGGAATTCTTTCCCATTCTTGCTTGATGTACGACTTTTATTGCTCAACAGTCCTGGTTCTCCGTTGTCGTATTTTGCGCTAAATGCTTCACGCATTTTCAATGGGAGACAGGTCTGGACTGCAGCAGGACAGTCTAGTACCTGCACTCTTTTACTAAGAAGCCACACTGTTGTAACACTATGTGGCCTGCCATTGTCTTGTCGAAATAAGCAGGGACGTCCCTCAAAAAGACGTTGCTTGGATGGCAGCATATGTTGCTCCAAAACCTGTCTGTACCTTTCAACACAAAAAGGAGAGATGTGGTGAGTCTTGCAAATGGGGACAAAAAAGATGTACTCTGTTTTGGAAAGTTAAAAATATTTGTCAGGTGCAAAACACCCAATTCCGGTGTCTGAAAGAAGCATGGGGAGTAGGTTTCAGAGTATGTGTGATGGACCAACGAGTACTTTGTGTAAAGCATACTAATTTTAAAACATCAACATGTGACACATTATGTTGCCAGACTTTTCCTTTCCTTCCACTTTTACAAACACTGTGTGGGTGCCTCAACCAACTACGTGTAGCTATTTCAGTACAAGGAAGCTTCCCAAACAAACAGCAAACACTGTCGAATGTGTCCATTAGAATGAACCTCCCAAGTGGAGGTTCTGCTACAGGGAGTTAAACCCCAGGTCTTTGCAGCTGATGGTAGCTGAACCTCCATGTGCTCAATCAGCTTAGCATTTTAACATTATAGGGTTGATCTATGTTAGCACTGGCTTAGTATCATCTTCAAGATGCTGAAATCTTCACTAAGATACAGTGTTAGGTCCAACGTGTTACAAAATAAAGGTTTTGTACCATCCTCTGCACAGCTTCACCACACTAGGAGCCTGTCAGAAGCAGAGCTTTTTGCAGGCCTGATTTTGCTGACTTGTACATTTTGTTAATTTGGTCATTTTCCTTGATAGCTGTGTTTCTACCGTAAGTAATTGTTATGGCTTTGCCTTTTCAGCCTGGAAGGGATCATGTGTTCGGTGGTTTGGGTATGTTCGACTTCTTGTGTTTGAGTTGATTCACAAATTATGAAAAATCATTTTTTTAATCAATTGCTCTTTTTTATACCATCATTGACTGCAACATTTACAAAGGCATTCATAATTCCTGTTGGCAAGCACATTGCGCTGTCATGCTGGCCAAAACATCGGCCAGTGAATAACCAGCATAAGTGATGAGGTAACCGACAAAAAACATTTCAACAGCTGGCGGACATTTTTGAATGTCATCATTGAGCATACAGTCACAAAAACTTTAAACTGATGTGATGGGTATGATGTTTATTACAACAGATACAAGCATACACACATGACCCAACACATGATCCCGGCAGACATCAGAACAGTACTGAAATAAAAGCTATATAAGCTACTTTATATAACTTCAGCATTTCAAAGTATCCATTTAAAAAGTAACTACAACATGACTGAGTAACACACACCTTTTGGTGGAAATAATCATTATAGTAATTTAATTACTTTTAGATGGAGTAACTAGTGATATGTAAAAGATGTACATCAGTACAGACATTACTTTCACATAGCTAGCAGAGATGGAGGGTGAGTTTTTGTGAAAAACACCTTCATGACAATGGGTGAAAACAGAATCTATTCGGAGCCCAAAGTTCTCCAAAACTGGCCCTGAGGCAGGGAAGAAGAAGAGCAGGGAGCAGAGATAGGACCGCAAAGTTGTGGCCACTTAGGCTTAATATCAGTGTGGCTTCCACTGTGGCAGACCTGAAGTCCAGTGGGAAATTATACAGCATGGTTATTGGCCACTTAGCAGCCATGAAGGACAATGATCTTCCTTTTCAATTAGCCTGAATGAAATGAACACGTACTCCCTCTCTCCCTGTGGCTTTACTGATGGCCCAATGTTCTGGTAGGACTGTGTCCATAATCATCTGTGCAACTGTGGATGTTGTTATATTACCTGAACAAATGTAATATTACATTGTGTCTTGGTAAACTGGATTTAGCTATTCATGTTACATCATAGGCAGAACTACAAAATTGTTACATGTACACATATTCAGTACCATAACAATATGAATAAATCTGAAATTCTCACAATATTGCAGTTTTTAGTTTCAGTCACATATCGTTGTGTGTCTGCAGAGGACCCATATATACAGTATATCAGTGTATATAGGCAACTCAATGCCACTTAATAATAAATTTGGACATGTTAGTATGTTCATGTAGCATAAATTATCAATATCAGAGACTGATGGAGGATGTATTTTTCTGTTTGATATAGTTTTGCTTCATGAAAGGAAGTGGCCAGGAGTATGTGCTGGGACTCTATCTTCAGTGTGTCCCCTGTATTTAGTCTACAGTGGTGCATTTTATGTTTTTAGACATTCGAGCGCTGCTCCGGACTTTGTTAGCCAGCCATTAAATGAGTAAAATGTAATGCTTTATCCACACTCACAGCGTAGGAAAGTACATTGCTATTGCCAGATGAGTGACAACTCTGTTCAGCTTAATTTCTTTAACAAGTGTACCATTAATGCATGGCAGAATAAGCAAGATAGCTAACAAGCCAGTTACTTAGTTAGCTTGTTGGTCAATATGCTTTCATACGGGAGGTAATGTTTGCTAGTTGTGGTCTAGTAAATTCATCGACTCCTCAAACTTATAGATTGTGGACAAAAAATGTAGTTTTGTGTTATCCTCATCCCATGCATCAATGTTGATCAATGTTAGTTGATTAATCTGATTGATTTTAGCATGCCCTCCTGTAAAATAGCATGTACTGCCTATACATTGTGGCCACTTATGGCCTATCAGTATTGCAACATATGCGATCCCAGTCTATAGATATTTATATCTATCTGCATCCCTCTTTTCATCTTCTATGGATGATAATATCGTATATTGTAGTTTTTCTTAAAGCAATATTGTCATTAGGAGAATGTCAACATTGCCCTATCCTAATTTACAAACAGTGTCATTAATAATCATCTGGACTTCATTGCTCACGCTGACATCAGACCGACTGATGAATTTGGTCTTGGGACTAGAGCTTAAACTCCTAATTTAAAGCCTTTTTATCTTGCCATACATGTGAGGAAACATAAGCTGACATTTCACAGTTGGTTGGACTATAAAAGCGTGTTTCAGGATATCTATGACGTATTTCTAGTGAAATCCTCTTATAGAGTCCAAACATATGGTAGATGGGAGAGGAGCTTACTGGAACTGTATTTTTTTTAAATGAGCAGTGAATTGCTCTCCTGTCGCAGCAGCTGTTATCTGTATTATCTGTATGTCTCTGCACTGCTGGCCCCGAGATGGCTGGAGAACTATCTTTTAAATGCTAATTGAAGTCATCCATTTGACAGTAGGCCAACACCATGCTCAGTGTTTTAACAGGGACAAGGATTTAGACAAAAATGGACAATGTTGGAGTGGCTAAATAACCATAACACGCACAGGGACGACACAGCGTCTGTATGAATAAAAAATAAGCCTACCATAGGTCAGACATGCACAAGCAAACACACACTATTGGTATACTGATAATGGTGTCAGTATGACACCCTACTAGGAAGGCAATTCATTTAAACATGTCCATAGTCAATACCATGTCATGGAGATCACACTCTCACACACACATCCATCCAAACACAGGCTATGTATGTATATATATATATACATATGTGGGCATGTTTGTTCCGAGCTCGGCCTGACACATTAACAGTTATTATTAGCCCGAGCCCCTTCAACCCGACAATTTTTTAAGTAAATGGGCTGTTATATTTTACATTCTAAAATAAAATTGGGAGTTGTTTGAACTACAGAATGGAATTATTCAGAATTGAATTGATCACAAAAGGATCTGAATGAACGTGAGCCGCACTAATGTACTGGAAAAGCCAACACATACGTTGTCACTGCCCACGACTTGTTTGAAACGCTTCCATTCCTCCAGACCGGATCAAAGTTAATACTGCTGTTTTTATTTCATCCTTTACATCTCCAAGCTCCATGTTACACAGCAGCAGGCCCGTCGTGATGCTGGCAAGTGGAGGAGACACTGTGCTGCAACAAATGCTGTCTTTATTTTTTTTATGGCATAGATTTTTCTCAGATTAGGCCAATAAAGCAATGATTTAAAAAAACAAAACAAAAAAAAAACATAAGCGCTGAGGATAGTGGTGGGAAAAATAGGCCCACAGGCGGGGTTGGGCCTTTATTTGATACACTGTCTCCCCTCGTCTCACTGGTGTGAACTGGCAGGTTTCAGAACTTTGTAGACCTGTACATAACAAGTACGGTAGTTGCAAGTTTTAACTTGTCTCATTGCAAATCTTTGGTCTGAACTGGGCTTAAGACGCCACCAACCTGCTTTCCCTTTTATTGATGTTAGGGGCGAACGAGGTGTTGATTGTAGTACGCCTTGAATGTTGATCCCTCAAAGACTTGAGGGAGGTTAAAAAAAGAAACCAACCTCTCACGTCCACCCCCCCCTCCCCGAATACAGGTGCAGCAGCCATGAGCAGTATGAGAAAAAGAACATTAAAGCATGTAAATATGTTCTAGAAGAAACACAAAATACGCAATAGCACAAACCTGAAAACGAGTGTAATAGGTCTCTGAACAGCCAACCAATGGTTTGGTTGCATTTATTGTCCATCAACATTTTTATCCATATTGACTTCCACAGCACTCTAGAAATCCCATCCTCTCTCACACACACACACACACACACACACACACACACACACACACACACACACACACACACACACACACACACACACACACACACACACACACACACACACACACACACACACACACACACACACACACAACACAGCTTTTACCTAAAGAACTGCCGTTTGAGACAACAAAGAACTCAATTTTCCTCACACTATAGTAGAGAGGATAAGGAGATCAACATATGCTGGATGGATGGATGTTGCTCTTACCTGGACCTCCACTCCATAGCCCATATAGACAGTAATGACGTAGCTGCAGTCCATAGTGGAGCGCAAAGCAGAGCTGGATTGTGGTGGAGCCTCGATGTATCCTTCTGGCCCAGTCAGGTTCAGCTGGCAAGGAACTGCAGGGAAGACAGTAGCATGGGAATGATTCTGATGGAAGGAACTCTCACACACACACACACACACACACACACACACACACTACACAGTACTAGTACCTGTCATTCAAACTGCATTGAAGACAGTATTCCTACATCACTTATAAGGCCACGCCCCCTCGTCAGTGAAAACATAGGAGAGACCTCAGTGTTCATACGAAAAACCGGATTGAGGACTTTAATAAATTAAATTACATTTGAGGGATTACAAGTTGTATTTCAATATTTATTGATAGAATGATGGCAGAAAGATGACAGAAAGATGTCAAATGATGTCAGTGAGTGTGTGTCTTAAAGAGAAAGACAGTACATTTTCACCCTCATTTATCCTCAGGTGGACAAAGCCGTGGCTGATTGTTTGGTTTCACAGAGCTGAACTAAAACCACTGTATATTAACCACAGAGAAAGGGATAGTTGTCATATTTCTGTATTACCTGGTGATTCAGTGAGGTAGAATAAATGTGTGGGGATGTCACCTCTGGGCACTTAGTGGGCTCCCTACCCACTTCTCCTCCGGTAAACTGGACAAACATTCACTACCTCTTTGATTTTATCCATATAACACCGATCATTACTCTGCAACGGCGTAATACAGCTGTCTGCCTGATTAACATTAGTCATTGCAGGAGGTTTCCAGGCCGGCTAATGTAAAATAGGCGAAATAAGGACAGATTATGGCGGGGTTTGTATTTACCGCCAGTCAAAGACGGCAGATTATTTTGGCTTCATGTGCTACTCTCATCTATACTGACAAACATTTTTCACTAAAATACTAATCTACACAAGCTAAAGGTGCTCTTGTGTAAGCTGTTGCTTTTTCCCTCATGATTTTAATGGCTTCAATGAAAACATGCCCATGATCATCCCATAACCTTAATCAAATCAGTTTAGTTGTAATGATAAGCTGTGTAATTTTGGAGGGTACTGACAAACCTTTTTTCTTCTTTAGGAATAAAGGCCTGTTGGGCTTCTCTGCTAACCTGACTCTCACCAGATGACTTTCGTTCAGCCTTGCTTCCATCTTGACTCCGTCTAGCTCCACCCAACCATCTGGATTCACTCCATAGGAAAGTGATTTCAGGGTCTGCAAAAAGTGGCTTATCCAATCAGGACCGCCGGGCGGGGTTTTATAGATGTGACGTAGCAGAGAAGCGACTGTTGTGATTCAGACAACAATGGCAGCTCGCCTCGAGGAAGCAGACGTCAACATCTATGCTGCTATTTCATCCTTGTTGTCCAATCTTTGGCCCCCCATCTCCACCTGGTATAAGCATGTGATCTGTATCTGGATACATTATGTGAATATTGGCATGGGATCACAGGCCTTTGCATTTGTGCCTGATAGAACACGGTCTCACTCTTGATATTACCAGCGCGCCTGGTGGATCCAGTGATTCCTGCCTGACATCAACAGGGATAAAAGGCAGTTACTGGAGTGGTTAGGATCTTTAATGCTTCTCTTAGCCTTATTCTTGCAGTGCCTGGTGTAAATATCAAATATCCTTTAGACAGGGTAGAGAACCACCTATTGTATGTTCAGCGGAACAAACTACTCTCTGCAGGGTGTATAACAGCGCGCTGCAGGCTGCTCTTATTCTCCAAGCATCGTTTTGTCACACCCCTCATCCTCTCATACCAACACACGTGGGCACCCTGTAGCACGACCTATGAAGCAGCAGTGTTTGATGACGGACAGGTTATTTTTACATTGCTGTGTGTTTTTATGTGCTTCAGTGTTTCCTTTGCTCCAACAGCTGTGAGCTGAGTGTTGGGTCTGTCAAAATAAATAATAGAATATAAATAGTAAAACAATAAAATATAAAAGATGAAAAAACAGTAATATGTCTTGCTCTGTGACATACAGTCACATGTTCTCCTGCTGTTCCACTGTTGTGCTGCCCTCTCCCAGAAGGATTTGAGTCTGTCTTTTGTCTAAATGAAAGTATGGGCTTTTACGGGTGAATTCAGAGACTACATTTCAGCTAAGTTATTTATTTATAGGGAACTTGTAAGAAAATGAGCTTCTGTCACAACCTCATGTGTTTCACAACAGATACAAATTCTACAGATAAAGATACAGTTTCAAAAAATCTTTCTAGCCATTCACTCTTATGGCAACCAGTTTCTAATTCTCTGTCCAGTAAATTATAGCATTCTATCTTACTTATTGATTGGATTTCAGTTTTTTACTGCTTGAAATATTGTAGTGTATTATCTTTATCTACTTGTTTTTTTTTCCTTTCCAGGTATTTTTTTTTATCTGGAGTCAAATATGCTCTGTTTTAGCATGGATCTGAATCTTTGACTCTGTCAAATGGTTCCAAAATGCATTTGATTGTTTATTCTGTTTTTTTTTCATAAAGTTGTCTGTTTTTCATAAAGACTTGAAATTGGATGAGTTCTGCTCTGCAGCCATGGTTTGGACAGTTTTTACAGACTCTCAGTATAGTTTTACAGAACTCAATATGTCATTTTTTAACTGGGTTGGTGTCCCAGTGCTCATGTTAAATTAATGGACCCCGAACTACACTTACATATGAAAGGATTGGCTCAATGACATATAACATATACAGCTTAAGCAATACCAGTTGTTAATTAGATTTTGTTGCCAAGATGAATCATACATTAGTGTACTGTAACTCTATTGCACATACTGTACAAGTACAACCATTGCTACAAACACACATGCCACTCTATCTGACTTTGCTTGAAGGGTTTCTTCCTCTCTAGCTGCCTCTCTCAGCAGCTCAGCCCTGTGATGGGACAGCTGAGGACAGAATATTTCCTGGTGGCCTTCAGGGGTTTCTGCTCCACAACCTACATCCTTCCCTTTCTCTGAGCTGAAAAGTAAACTTTTGCTGAAGTGCTTCCTATGAAGAAGAGCATCCTCTCTGTGTCCCCATGGCACTTAGTGTCCACTCCAGCATTATTACTGCACTTCAGTGCTGTCATTCACCCTGTGCCTGCATGTCTATGTTTTGACCTGCCGTCTCCCTGCAAACAGATGAGCTGATTAATCAAGCTGCTCCCATCTTACCGGCAAAGTCTCCACCTTGATATGTATTCTCCCCATCCACTCTCTTCATAACTGATAATCTTAGAGTGTTATGCTGTGGCCCCTGTTTGGACCTCTTGATTAAGGGTTTGTGATGCAGGGAGGCTGTTGTAGTGTATTTTAGCCCATGGCTTTCATGGTCATGCATCCTTTGTGTTTGTCTCACAAGAGAAAGTCTAATTACCTTTTTATCTCACTGACTTTACATATGACTGACAAAAAAAAAGAATCTGCAATGTCTCAAAATTGGTTGACTGGTGGTACAGTCTGTCTGAACCTATCGGCAGACAAGAATGACTACTGAGTGACACCCAATGACAATGTTTAAAAAATTCATACTTAAAACGACATCTGCACATGGCTGTGAAATAGTTAAATTCAGGGAAAAAACTGGGGTTCAGTTAAAGGCACTTGATACTCCAAACATTATTACAGCAACCAACAACTATTTCCTATGTGCAGATATAGTGGCGTAATGGTGTCCTGAGCAGAGAATGAAGTCACTCTCTATGAGTTGTAGTCTGAGTTTCTATGTTCTTGTTTTTTTATGGACAATCTGACCGTGCATAACTGAAGATTACTTTGAGGTGCAGCTCAGCACTGCATATAATGTTGCTCCGGTCATAAATCTGCAATAACCATTGTATTTTGGTTAGGCGCCTATTTAAATGCTGTCTGTACATGGGTTTAGAAGATCATGAAAGTATCAAAGTATATGATGCCCATTCTCATGCTTTGTTACGTTGCAGCATTTTTGGGGTTTGATATTATTTCCTACACATATATTGTGAACAATTTAACTGTTACTATTACTATCACAGTAATTAGTAAAACATGTTTAACCCAGACCATCATTTCTATAGGAATTGCATCACTCTGTTACCATAATACACACAGGCCCGATCTACACATGTGCACAGACTGGAGATGTATGAGTGAGTGGGCCATGAAGAAGAAACCAGAACAGTTGAGGGTTTGTTGCTTTGCTCAAGGGCACATTGGCAGTGCCCAGGAGGGGAAGCTGGCATCTCTCCAGCTACCAGTCCATGCTCCATACTTGGTCTGTAGAGGAACAGGACTTGAACTGGTGACCCTTCAGATTCCAAGCCAAGTCCCTATGGACTGAGCTACTGCATGAGAAAAACTGCATGTTTTGCAGTGGGGACCCATAGAATCAATTTTTATTCAGATATCTTGAGGTCAGGCCCTTTGAAAAAGCTTTTCCTTTGGAGTGTTATCCAAACTGTGACAGAGGAGGGTCCAACCTAAATATTACAGGATCACTGGCCCTCCCCTAGAATCGCTACTGCAGCTAGCTCACTTCTCACATATCTGCATACACACATCAGCACTTTATCAAATACAAATCATCAATATGATTGCAATGTGGTATGTTTCAAAAGGGCATAATAATCATACCTGGACTCTGCATGGTGTTGATGACGGTGGTGGTAGTGATGGTGGTGGTGGTTGTCTCCTCTTCATCACTGCTGGGTCTTACATTTTGCCTCGGGCCAGGCTGGACTGGCTTCCCCGCATCTTTCTTTCTTGCAGCACTAGCAGCAGGGGGGGTGGTGGCATTAGGTTCTGGGTCTTTTAAAACATCCCTGGTGTTGGAGTTTGAAGTGGCTGCTAATGCATGCATTACAAAGGTTATTTGCATGTTGGAGCTTTCAGCACTCTCATCTGAAGCCCTTTTAACACCGTTATCCAGCAGACTACCGGACTGCAGGGTGGAAAATGTGGGCTGAGAGCTGGATAACCTGCTGTCTTCAAAGTAGTTTGGCTGACCTATAGGGCGTTGGGGGGAATTTCTGTAGAGTGGGTGGTGGTTTGGGACGTTGACAGGTGGGGCGGTGGTGACAACAGGGAACCTCCTGCCTGTGTCCTCAGTTGTTGGGTACAGGTGGGCCCCACTCTCTGGAGGGCCATGTGGGGTGCTAGATAGACCGTCCTCAGGGGCAGAGGCTGTGGAGCATGAAAGAGAATACCAGATGTGGTTGGACGGATGTTTATTCAAACCACAGACACAGTAATCGCTTGGCCATGCGGGTGCAGATATGTCTGGCTTCACTCTCCTGCCTGTTCTCTGCTTTGGCTCCAAACCTCTCCATCCACATCCATTTAACACACTGCCAATCCCATTTTCAATTGGTTAATACTTGGTTAATAGTGCTGCAGCATGTAACCAGCCAGTGTCATAACATCTCTGCAACAGGCCAAGAAGCATTCAATCCAAAAGACATAAAGTGCCAAAGCAGCCCTATTCTGGCTATATTGAATTGATTAAACATGCTGACTTGATACCAAGGGGCAGTAGCTCACTGAGGACTTGGCTTGGGAACCAGAGGGTTGCTTGTTCAAGTCCCCGTAGGGACCAAGTACAAAAGGTTGACTAGCATCTGGAGAGGTGCCAGTTCTCCTCCCTTAAGTGCTCAGCGCGCCATTCCATGGAGAGCCTCCTCGCTCTGACATCTCTGCAATGTGCATGTCTATATTTCCTGTATGAAACCCCAATAGTGATTCATAGAGTGTACATTATTATTAATATTATTATTATTATTATTATTTGTATTATTATGGAAGTCAAAACAGGATTTCTGATCTTCTCTTTGACTGGCAATGGGCATCGTGTCAAAATAAAAATGTTAAAAATTCAAATGTAGGGCCATGTTGGGAGCACTTTCCCACATGGCCAATGAATAAGCTGTTGTATTTTAAAGGGCCAAAATGTAAATAAGGCATTAAGGTTTAGTGTTTTTTATCATTGGTGATTTTTACATCTGAACAACCCCCCCACCCCTTTTACCTTCATGCCACTGTAAGCTGAGTACGTGTGTACATTATGAGTGTGTAGTTATTATGAGTGTATATGTGCTGCCCAACAGCTCTATTTCTCAACTCAAAAGAAGAGATTCATAGTGCGCCACTGATTATCTCAGGCTTGAAATGAACGTTTTATTTCAACAAGAGCTTCAGCGATTTTGACAGCAGAAAGTATAACTTCATAGCCAGAGAATAAATCTGAAATTCAGTCACCCTCTTCATCTCTCCCGTTCACTGCACTGCTTCACTGTACTTCACTCTGACAGCAGGCAGAGAGACCCTGCTTCATGCTTCTGGATAGAGACAGGAACATTCCCTCACACAGCAAAGTCATTCCATCTTTCAGAACTGAATTTTAGCCATATTTTCTTTTAATGCATCTTTATGTGGAGCAGTGCATTAGTGCTGTTAGATCTCTGTGAGTCAATTGGTGAGCTGAAAATGTAAAAAATGGTACAACCCAAACAATTCTTATAATTTACTCAGATCATTGGCTTCTTCCCTCCTCATAATAAGACTTAATATTCATTCCTGAGGAGATTTGATGAGCCGCTATAATTCTCCCAGTGTAATGATCAGTGCTCTCCTCCCAAGTGCACCTGTGAGATCTAATCTGGGACCCCTTCAGGAGGCTATCATCCGCTGAGGGAAGTCTTATGTTTCTTTAACAATGCTTCATTTCCACCATAATAGATCCTACTCTCTGCCGGCTAATAGCTATCTGCTTCAAACAATCAGGGTTTATTGTAGCTGAGCCACTTCCCACCCAGCACCACGCTCCTCAAACACACAGCTCTTTGCACACAATCAGACACATTGGCAGGTATATCTACAACAGCTACAACGAATGAGACAGAATTTCAAATTGACTGCCTGGAGGTCCGTCTTTACCTTGCTGCCACAAGGTTTAAAACATAATGTATTTGTGTTGTAAATCAGATGTGTGTATGGCACATGACAGTGAAAATGGATATCCACAGTCAAGGAAGTTTACTTTAATAAAATGTGAGGAAATATTAAAGTCTTGGGTAGGGTTGAAAAGTGAAGCCAATTCTTAGGTGCCTTAAACCTGCATTATTTCTAATGTCCAGCAGGGGGTGACTCCAGTGGTTGCAAAAATATATCCATTTAGACCTTACAGTACCTCTCACTTAATTTATTACCTCAGTAATCATTTTCCTAATGAGTTTATGTTCTTAATCACTAGCTTCAAGTATTCTTCAGTGATTTTCATTTAGTAAATTATGGTCCCATTTAAAGTGAATTAGACCATAAAACAGGGCATGCTTTGGGGTGTTGCTACCTTGTGATTGACAGGCCATCATGCTAGCAACAGGATAAAGGTTTATTAATACATATCAATGGCAGCAGCTGTGTTTGAAACTGTTCACTCATTGACTCACTAACTATTCCCTATATACTAGAGTGTTTACTAAATAGAGATCTATATTAGGAATGACCAAACCAGATTTCAGACACTATACTGGAATTTTGTAAAAAAAGAAATTGCGTCAGTAGATGTGCCAGATAGACACTAGGTACGGAAAGTTTTCAGACCCCCTTACATTTTTCACTCAATCCTGTAAGTTTTCAGAGCCGTTGCTCAGTTGTGAGTAGAAGCACCCTTTTTGAGCTCATACAGCCATAAGTGTTTTTGGGAATGATGCAACAAGTTTTTCACAGTTGGATTTGGGGATTCTCTACCATTCCTCTTGCAGATCCTCTCCAGGTCCGTCTGGGTGGATGGTGAACATTGATGGACATACATTTCCAGGTCTCAGATGCTCAGTTGGGTTTAAGTCAGAGCTCTGGCTGGGCCATTCATGAACAGTCACAGAGTTGTTCCTTAGACACTCTTAGCTGTGTGTTTAGGGTCATTGTCTTGTTGGGAGGTGAACCTTCGGCCCAGGGTCCTGAGCACATTGGAAAAGGTTTTCTTCCAGGATATCTCTGTAATTGGCTGCATTCATCTTACCTTCAGTTGCAACCAGTGGTCCTGTCTTTGCAGCTGAAAAACAGCCCACAGAATGATGTTGCCACCACCATGCTTCACTGTTGAATTTGGGCTGGTGATGAGAGGTGCCTAGTTTTCTCCACATGTACTGTTTAGAATTAAAGGCCAAAAAGTTCAATCTTGGTCTCATCAGACCAGAGAATCTTATTGCTCATAGTCTGGGAGTCCTTCATGCATTTTTGGCAAACTCTATGCAGGCTTTCATGTTTCATGCACTTAGGAGAGGCTTCCATCGGGCCGCTCTGCCATAAAGACCTGATTGGTGGAGGGCTGTAGTGATGGACTTTCTAGAACTTTCTCCCATCTTCCCACTGCATCTCTGGAGTGATCTTTGGGTTCTCCTAGATCACACTGTGGGTAAAGTGTCTTTTTTATTATAATATTAAGATTTCAACATGCACATGCATTTTAAGTTCTGTTAAAGGGAGGTGGAGGTGGGCTACAAATTATTTGACACATTTTAACATTTACAAATGCACTTTGAAGTAACTAGTAACTCAGTAACTATTTCAGTTACTTTTTGGACAAGTATAGTAACTGAAACTAATTACTTTTGTTAAAGTAAAATGCCCAACACTGGCGCACACACAAGTGAGCACACTCCCACCAGCGGACAGAGAACACACATCTGAAAATATGTTGCTTCAAAAAACTAAAAATAACCAAAAATATCTGCATTTTTGAAATAAATATTACGATCTCTCTCTCTCTCTTTCTCTCCCTCTCTCTCTCTCTCTCTCTCTCTCTCTCTCTCTCTCTCTCTCTCTGTGTGAATGGAGGACGGAGTGCTGGGAGCGTGGTGAGTGCTGAGAGCGTGGTGCGTGCTGAACTTTTTCAGCAGTGTGAGTGAGTTTTCTAACTTTATTACTTCTTTTTGTTCGGTGTGTTTATGTGTTCACAGTTTGTCTTTAGTTAGAGGTGTTTTTTTGTGGTGTTTGGTGGTTTGGTGGTGGTGTTTTTTGTTTTGTTTGATACAATGCCGGTGGCAGCAATAGCTGCCTCGGAGTTTGAACGGCTGACACGTCGTCATGCTGTCAAACTCATCCCGGCTGTGCAATGTACTGTGGAGGAAGCTGGGCTTGCAGTGGGAGAAGTGGTGGGATATAGTAGTATTAAGTTTGCCTCCCGCATGAACGGAGCCATTGTTATCTTCCTGGATAGCACCGCTAAAGTTAGCGAAGTGGTGGAGAACGGTGTAGTGTTACACGACACCTTCACTCCCGTTCTCCCCCTCGTTAGTCCGGCCACGAAGATAACAATCTCCAATGCTCCGCCGTTCATTAAGAATGAAGTGCTAGCTAAAGAGTTGTCTCGCTATGGCCAGCTCGTCTCCCCGATAAAAATGGTGTCTTTGGGCTGCAAGTCACCGCAGCTGAAGCATGTCGTGTGTCACCGGAGACAGGTGTACATGATCCTCAAAGACACGACAAGTGATCTCAACCTGAGCTTTTCGTTTAAAGTGGAGGGCTTTACCTACATGGTCTTCGCTTCGTCGGAGACCATGAAATGTTTTGGTTGCGGAGCGGAGGGGCATTTAGTCCGCTCTTGCCCGGCTGGAGGGGCGGAGCGCCGGCCGGCACCCGGGGCTGCCGCGCCGAATGCTCCGCCGTCTGAGACGGCGGCGCCGGTCGCGGTGGCTGCCCGCGGAGGCTGCCCCGACGCCCGCGGAGGCTGCGGAGCCTCCGGGGGTCGAGGTGGACTCCATGAACGCTCCAAGTACTGATCTTGCTAAAAATGAAAAGTCCGAAAATGAAAAACAAATTACAAATGAAGAAAACAAACAAACTGATAGTTGTATTGAAAACAGTGATAATGACACAACGATTATGGAATTTAATGATGAGGAGATGTCTGATGAGGAGATTTTTAAAGTCTCACAAAAAAGAAAAAGTCATGAGTGTGTAGCCTCTTCATCAAAGAACAGGAGAGTGGGGAAGGAGGTGAAGGCTGCAGCAGAGGCAGAAAGTGACTTCTGCCTCACTCAGGAGGAGGAGCACACTCACCTGTACACTCCTGACAATATAAAAAAGTTTTTAGAAATTACAAAAGGTGCCAGACTTCCTGCAGTGGAGGATCACTTCGATGACCTGAGACTGTTCATTCAGTCAGCTCGGCCTCTCACAAGGAAGTCTGGAAAGTCTGAGGAGGTGCTCACAGACAAGGAAATTTATCGTTTAAGAAAATTATTAAAGTTTTGAGTAAAAGCAAAAATCATTGATGATGAAGATGATTTTTAAACCTAGGTGCTTTTATTTGACGTATTTTATAACTGTTGTGTTCTTTTTAAGCTTTTCTCCACCAATGTGTGATTTTAACATCAGCATTTTAAACCTGAACGGAGCCAGGGCTGATTTTAAAAGAGCTGCTCTTTTTAAACTGATGGAGATAAGGAGAATTGATGTGATGCTTGTACAGGAAACCCACAGCACAGCAGATAACGAGAGTGACTGGAGGATGGCTTTTAATGGGGAGGTGATTTTAAGTCATAAGTCCAGTCTTAGTGGAGGGGTGGGGATTTTATTTGCCAGAAGTTTTTTACCTGTTTCGTGTGTCACTGAGGAAATCATCCCAGGTGTTTTATTAAAGGTCACTGCTGTTTTTGATAGTGTGAAGCTTGTGTTTTTAAATGTCTACGCGCCCACCAGTGGGGTGGATAGGGTGGCATTTTTAAACATTTTAAGCGATACTGTTAGAGCTGGTGGTAGTGATGATTTTATGTTTTTAGGGGGGGATTTTAACTGTACGGTTAATCCAGCCTTAGACAGGAATCATCCGGAACCACACCCTGCTTCATCCCACAGGTTCAGACAGCTGATAGAAGAGCACGAGCTGTCTGACCTGTGGAGGGTTTTCAACAGTAATCACAGACAGTATACCTGGAGTCACACAAGGGGAAACCTTTTATCTCTGGCCAGACTGGACCGCCTCTATTGTTTTAAACACCATTTTAATATTTTTAAAAGGTGTTTTATTCAGCCTGTGGGTTTTACTGATCACTGTCTTGTCTCCTGCTCTGTTTTTATTAAAAACGTTCGTTTAAAGAGCGCCTATTGGCATTTTAACACAAACCTTTTAAAAGACCAGGCTTTTAGAACTGCTTTTAAGTTGTTCTGGTTTTCCCACAGAGAGAGCAGGCCTGCCTTCCCCAGCATTCAGCAGTGGTGGGACTTTGGGAAAACACAAATCAAACAACTTTGCCAGCAGTTCACTCGCAATGTCACAAGAGATTTGACCCGGTCAATGAAGGATCTGGAGAGACAGGTCGGAGAACTGCAGTCTTTAGCAGCTTCTACAGGAGATCGAGGGCATTTAGACTCCCTCAAGTTAAAAAAATCGGCCATAGCCAACCTGCTGGGTGTCTCAGCACAGGGAGCTCTGGTCAGGTCTCGCTTCATGAACATCTCGCAGATGGACGCGCCCTCCCAGTTTTTCTTTGGGCTGGAGCAAAAAAAACGGAAAAGGAAGACCATTCACTCTTTACGCACGGGTGGCAGCTCTGAAGTCTCAGACTCTTCTGAGATCAGGAAGTTTGCTGCCGGTTTCTACAGAGACCTCTTTAAGAGTGAGTGGACAAATAATCCAGATGTGCACAGCAGCTTCCTCAGTGGTCTCCCTCAGGTCAGTGCTGACACAAACTCCCAGCTGGCAGCAGAGATGACTCTGCAGGAGCTCCTTACTGCGCTGACCAGCTTACAAAATGGCAGAGCTCCGGGGATGGACGGCCTTCCTGTTGACTTTTATAAGTCTTTTTGGTCCATTATAGGACAGGACCTGCTGGAGGTTATAAACAAAAGTCTCCTGACTGGAAGACTGCCTCTGAGCTGCAGGAGGGCCGTCATCACCCTGCTGCCGAAGAAGGGAGACCTGCAGGACCTGAAAAACTGGAGGCCGGTCTCGCTGCTGTGCACGGATTATAAAATCCTGTCCAAAGCTCTGGCCCTGAGACTGAGGGAGGTGATGGCGTCCGTCATCCACCCTGACCAGACTTACTGTGTGCCCAGCAGGCTCATAAGTGATAATGTCACTTTAATTCGGGATGTTTTGGACCTCTCCAGTTCATTGGCTGTAGAAACTGGTCTTATTTCCATAGACCAGGAAAAGGCTTTTGACCGGGTTGAACACCAGTATTTATGGCAGACTCTGGCTGCCTTTGGGTTCAACCAAGGCTTTATAGCCATGATCCGGGTTCTTTATAATGACATTGCGAGTGTCCTGAAGATAAATGGCGGGTTGAGTGCTCCGTTTGGCGTCCAGAGAGGGGTGAGGCAGGGCTGCTCTCTCTCTGGGATGTTGTACTCTCTGGCCATCGAGCCTCTGCTCCATAAACTTAGGAATAATTTAAACGGTGTGTGTTTCCCCCAGTGTGATGTGTCTTTTAAACTGTCTGTTTATGCTGATGACCTTATCGTGTTGGTCAATACACAAAAAGACATTGATGTTTTAACTGATACTGTGAAAGACTTTGGTTTTATTTCTTCTGCAAAGGTGAACTGGGGGAAGAGCGAGGCTCTGATGGTTGGGGAGGAGCTGGGGGGTCGGCTCAGGCTGCCCGGGGGCCTACACTGGAAAAGAGGAGGACTCAAGTATCTTGGGGTCTTTCTGGGGGACGAGACCCATATAAAGAAAAACTGGGAGAACGTTGTCATGAAGGTGAAGGGGCGCCTCAACAAGTGGAAATGGCTTTTACCAAAAATGTCATACAGAGGTCGCACCCTGATCCTGAACAACCTGGTCTCGTCCGCCCTGTGGCACCGGCTGTCCTGTGTCGATCCCCCAGTTTCTCTCCTGGCAGAGATACAACGGGTTTTAGTTGATTTCTTTTGGGACAGGATGCACTGGGTCCCACAGAGTGTCCTCTTCCTTCCAAAAGAGGAGGGTGGCCAGGGCCTGGTCCATCTGGCCAGCAGAGGCGCTGCCTTCAGACTACAGTTTATACAAAGGTTACTGACTGGGCCAGAGGATACTCTGTGGAGACCTTTATCCCGGTGCATCCTGAAACATTTTAACAGCCTGGGTCTTGATTTTAATTTGTTTTTAATGAATGAAACCATCTCTTCCTGGTTTTTATAAAAGTGTTTTTAGTGTATGGAACCTGCTTAAAAAAGAGAGGCAGCAGCAGGGGGACTCCCTTCATTGGCTACTGCAGGAGCCCGTCCTGTATGGGGCGGTGCTGGACCACCCAAGCTGGGCAGGACCCTCCCTGACCAGGCTGCTGCAGACTGCAGGCGTCTCCACGTTGGGTCAGGTGGTGGAGCTGGCTGGGCCCCAGCTGGAGGACCCTACTGGGCTGGCTGTTAAGATGGGCCTGAGATCCACCAGGGTAATTCAAAAAGTTCTTGACCACTGGAGAAACAAACTGACCAGTCAAGGCACCTTGCTTTTAAAAAATATCACACACAGATCCCCCCCCCCCCCAGCATGGAGGACCCTTTTCCTGCCACCTTTCTGGCCTTGGATTTAAAAGACTGCTCTGGGCCTCTGTTGCAGGCAACACACCCGGTTTCCCTGAAGGGAGCGCCGGGAAAAACTCTTTACAAACTATTGGTGAAAACACTTAACAGGAATAAACTCGATGGACGGACAGACACTCCTTGGAGGACTTTTTTAGAGCTGGACCTGGGATCCAGGCCTCAGTGGAGGTCTCTCTATAAGCCTCCACTGTGCAAAAAACACGGAGACTTACAGTGGAGGCTGCTCCACGGCATCATAGCGGTAAATGCCTTTGTGTCCATGATAAATGATGCTGTGGAGGACAAATGCCCGTTCTGTGGCTTAAGAGAGACAATTTTCCACTGTTTTTATGAGTGTCACCGTCTGTCAGCACTGTTTCTGTTTTTACAAGTTGTTTTTACCAGTTTTAAAGAGAGTTTTAGTAAGCAGGTTTTTATTTGTGGTTTTAAATACACTCGCCAGCAAAAACACAAGAGCCAGCTTTTAAACTTTGTTTTAGGGCAGGCTAAGATGGCAGTGTATGTGACCAGGAAGAGAATGGTGGAGGAAAACCTGCAGGTGGAGTCGGTCCCTGTGTGTGTGAACATGATTAAAGCCAGACTGCTGGTGGATTTTAGTTTTTATAAAACCGCAGGGGACCTAGACTCTTTTAAAGATATATGGTGTTTCCAAAATGTGTTGTGTTCGGTCACAGCTGAAGAACTATTGTTTGCAGATTTCCTCATTTAAATGTTTTATTTATTTATTTATTTATTTATCAAGGTTGCATTTTAATTTTTTAACTTGTACATTGTTTACAGTTGAAAAATGAATGCCAAATAAAGTAGATTTTAAAAATCAAATCTCTCTCTCTCTCTCTCTCTCTCTCTCTCTCTCTCTCTCTCTCTCTCTCTCTCTCTCTCTCTCTCTCTCTCTCTCTCATGAAGTGAAACTGATATCTAATATCTGATATCCCAATCAGTCAACCTGATATCAAACACCAGGGTCATAAGACCTTTACATTAAAAATAATGGCAGCTGAAGAATCTTACAGTGGAATACTTTAGTCAGTATAAAACCTGATCACTGGATTCGTTTTAAAGTGTTCAGCTTATTCAGCTGAGCTCTACAGTACATAAAAGACCTGACTGACTTACTAAGCATTCATATAGACGTACATGAAGGTGTTTTTGTGCTGTCAGAGGGGAAAAAATTAGTCTGAATGTCTTCCTTAAACACATAAATATTTTAGTAACTAACATCATTGCACTGGGAAAGGGTGCTTTTTTCCACTTTTATTTGTCTCCCGAATGAACAAAATAGAGCACTTATTCAGCCTCAGTCTGTGAAGCAAGGAGCATCTGGATCAAGCAGTTATCTCGCTGCAGAATAACTGAAAACAGACATGAAATGAAGAAAAGGAGCAAACTCTTTCTCTACGTCTGATTTCAGTTCCTCTAGCTTGATTGGCTGACCTGGAAGATCTGGAAGGATAGTAGCAGCACATGGACATGGCTACATCTTAACTAATGTGGTGATAGGATCAAAAGTGAGTATGTGTTTAGTTTGGTGCTTTGAGAAAGTGAGAAACTGCTTTCAACTTAAGGGAGTTGATGGATTCACAGGTCTGGACTCAGAAATCTAAGTTACTCATCTGTAACAGCAATCTTGTTTTCTTTCGCTAATCATTTTTATTAAGTCTACTCTGACTCTGTTATTTCAATCACTATTCAGCTACTATCAATGAAACCCATGACTTCTGGCATGTCATATTAAAAGCCTCCCAGGATAAGAGGATCCTTTTGAGCAAGGATGTATAAAGAGAACTGGATACAGCTTTTGGCCACTGTGGGGGCTTGAAAGTCCAGGGCACTTCCTGGGGGGCTGCTTTTGAGTCATTGGAACGCTTGAAATATGAAACACCTGTGCATAATGTTTTGAGATACATTGATAATTTCTTAAAAAAAGAGAAGGGGGTAGACCTGCGTAGAAACTCCTGTCTCCAAGGTACATTGTAACGCTCAATAAAATGTGCTCATTAAAAAAATAAATAAATCATGAGGCCCACCTTTAATATAAGCCTGTTTCAAATGAATACCTATTTCTGTCTGAATAAATCCTTTTCATTGCCCAGTTCATGTATAAAAAGCATATTTGCAGCATGTTTTTGATTCTTATATGAGAAAGAATTTATGCAAGGCATACTAACCAAACTCTTAATCCACTGTTGCCTGCAGCAAGATGTTAGCCACTTTGAAATTTCCCTCATCATATTGATCCTGTTCCTAACACCTGCACCCAGAGACATTCATGCAATGTTAATAATAGCAGGCACATGCAACCAGCACTCTATCCACAAACAAGCCTCCCAGCCTGTCATGTGGTCAAAACCAACAGTGACACACTGCTAAAACGGCTGAATCTCTTTTATCAAAAAACATCTGCAGCAAACAAATGAATGAACAATGTATTCTTTTAGTTACACAGCATGTTTTATGTTGTTGATTAAAAAGTAAAGTCCAGCAACAGATATTAGACTGGATAGTGTTTTGGAATATGTGCTTTGCTTAATTGATATTTAGAATATTAAATAGCTGTTGTTTTCAATTGAAGTCTTTAATTGCTTAAAACGTTAGATGAAAAAAAAAAGAGTAATGTAATGTAACTAATACTTTTATAGTCTCATCCCATCATCTCGTCTTAAAAATGAGAATGAGAATGAGAAGAAACTGCATTCTCAATTATGTTTAGAGGGAAATGTGACCGCCACACGTTGTGAAACTGTCGCTGTTTTAAACAGCTTGGTTAGGTTATGAAAAGATCATGGTTTGGGTTATAATTATCTTTATGAATGTTAGTTATGTATGTTACAACGCTGACTTTTGCTTTCTCACGGGACATGGACATTTGGGTGATGTTTTTTTGACCCATCTGTCTATGATGTCTTCCCCTCCAAACCATTTAAAGCGATTCTTACCTTTCTTGCATGTTTAACAGAGAAAATGCGTTCAAATGCTCAAAGTAATAAGGGGACGCTATAGACCGGATGTGTCTATACCACACACATCCTCTCTATCATAAAGGCTTCAAACATGTTCTCAAAAAAGAACAAAAAAATTCAAGATGAGAGTAATGATCTGACAAAATTTTGTGTACATCTAAGTGCCTTTTTGCCACCTATGGCGTTATGGAGCCCGCTGGCCACACCCAAGCCTAATTTTTGCCACTTCTGACCCATGTGCCAGTGTTGGTGAGTTTTGAAGTATCCCAAGCCCATGAAGATTTGATGAAGTTTGACACATAAAGATGACTTCCAGTTGTCAGTAGGTGGCGCTATGACTATGACTCCATTTCAGCATGTAGATGTCTTCAGGCCTGGACTGTTATCCAGCATGAGAAATTTGGGGCAGATTGGGGAATGTAAATTTGAAGTTACGATGACTTACTTTTTATGTCTTGGGCAAAATTCACCGCCACGCCACATCGAGGTTCTATGAATCCTCAAAAGCTTCACAATTTAGCATCACAAAGGTCCTTAGATGCAACCCACTAGCTTTGAAGTCACTCTGGGTTATTCTCTAGGAGGAGTTCGGTAGTACAACTTAAGGACAACACGTGAGACTGGCTTTACCCTGTGAAAAAGGCCAGTGTAAATTCAAACCATCTGCTTTCCTGTTGGAATTAGGGTATGGCTCTAAGAGGCTTTTTTTAAAGGCTGGATATTTTACATATGCCTACCAAATTTCATACGTCTACAGTTTAAAGGTGGGGGCAGTGACTTTGAAATATTCTATGGGGTGCCCTCGAGCCAATTTAACACACACAAGCCTAAGCTACTCATTCTGGATGTGCAATGATTCGTGGGTCACAAGTACCAGCAGCACCTCAAAAATGCTCAAAGTAATTAGGGGGTGCTGTAGAGCCAACATGCCACACCTGAGCCCAATTGTGACATCAAATCGTAATAATAATTAGTTTGAACATGGGTGAAATATTTCATGAGTTCTACATGTGATCGTAAAATTAAAATTGACATATGAAATCGAGGATGGCCGACTTCCTGTCTGTTCTTCAGGGTTACAGCAATGATCCCACCAAATTTCATGAACCTCAAAGGACCTTTGGCATATGTTTGGGGGCGCTTTGGAGCATGCTGGCCACTGGGCTCCTCTGAGATTTTTGCTTTTTTTCTTTGTCCCAAAATTAACTGTCTTCCTCCACAATGCCTTTTCTTTTGGGCCCGGGAGGACGGGACGTACTTTAGTTTGAGTCCTGGCTGAAAGGCGTCAGGCCTGACGGCTGTTAAACAGTCTCCTTTCCACTCCTGACACCTCTGGAAAAGGTTACTCTCTCATCTCCATAATGACCAAGGACAAAGACAAAGCAGAGTGGATCAATGGGCAGCTCCAGCTCATATCAGTGCAGATGCATTGATCTGCTGCTTAGAGAGAAGACGAGTGATGCTCTGTGCCTGGCCTGTTTTTCTAGCAGCAGATGAGAGGCAGTGTCACATGTAAATATCTGCAGTGGACACACACTCCCTATATCTCTACAACATACCGCAATACTGTGAAGCCTAAATGCAGACAGATGGCCGTCCTCCACAGAGCTGGGTCTGTCTGACGTTCCTGCCTGTAATAGGGAAGGTTTTTGTTGCCTCCGTACTCTACGGGGGAATTGTTGGGTCTATGTAAATCATAAATAAGTCATAGAGTGTGGTCTTTACCTAGTTTGTAAAGTGTCCTGAGATAACTTTTGTTATGATTTGGAACTATAAATAAAATTTAAATAAATAAATTGAGACTGTATGCATGCTTGACTGTGCTTAGAAGCTGGAAGTGGAAGTACAGTATCCTGCAGTGAATCTTATATGTAGAGTTTGACTGATCTCAGTTTTTCAAGAAAAGTGTTTATGTATTCCAGGGCCAGTAGGAATACTGAGCATTAGCTCTAATCCACTATGAAGTGTTGCTTTAGAGTATTCCTTATTACTATTGCAAGAGATACTGAAAGATATTAATAAATGGAAAGTAACACATTATCAACTCTGCAGTTTGCAAATGTTTAGACAAACCACTAAGCACAATTAAAATCATAAAAACAAAGAATTTCTGAACCTGTGGATTTCTTGTACTTTTGAATGTTTTAGCATTGACGTATTTATTGATTTTCCACCAATGAGACATTTAACTTTTTTTCAAGGTTACCACTGATGTTACAAAGTATTTTATTGTGAAAGATAAGAATGGCAGTGGATCTGGTATGTGCTGCCTTTGTAAGGAGTAAAGTTTGCCATCTTAAATTGGATTACAGAGTTACATTGTTGTTATTTTCATGTTAGAAAAATCAACCTTGTTCTGACAAAAATTATATTGTCTTATCCCTGCATATTCACTCGCTGTTGCAAAGTACTCATGCTTGGGCAAAACAATCGATTCATGACAATATCAAACTTTCTTAACTTCTTGTTTTATCTTGTTAATTTAACATAAGTGTACTTTCAAAAAATATACTAAATTTCAAATATATTTGAAATATAATGATTAAAAATGTAATTCAAAATATGTCATTAAGTTCAACTTCAGTGTACTAAAAATAAATATACTAATTCTGCAATATGTAAAGTGGTGTTTCAGTGTACTTTACGTACCTTCTTAATTGTACATGAATGTACTTTTGACAAATATACAAATTTTAGAAGCTTATATTGGAAACTGTTTAGATGTTTTCCTTCCTTTTTAATGCACTCGTAGCCTGCTTTATTAAAGTGTACTTTAATTTAAATATACGTACTTACAATGAATAAACGTTTATTTTAAGCTGTATTTGAGTTTTCCAAAAAATGTATACTTATTTGCTAATTCTTATAGTGGAAGGTTATAGAGTATACTCAACCTAAGTATACTTGAAGTTGACAAAAAAGCACAAAGTAAATTACATACTAAAAGTTTACTTTGTACTTTCTTAAGTATAATTCAAGTATAATGTTTTTTTCTACTGGGTGAATGAAGTTAGAGTTTATCTGTACTGTTATAAAGTAAAATGACATTGTCTTGTGCAATCAAAAGTCAGATCATTCAAATTAAATTCAACACACTAAAATGGATTTTGTAAGTGTAATTCTAATGTAAATAATCACTAGGGGTATATCGCAATATAATGAGTCAGCAGGGTAATGCCATCACACATGTTATTTATGAAACATTCGTATCTGACCAATCTCAGCGTACGAATGAGCGGGCCTTGATAAATGCGGCGGCTGAATTCGATCATCATTAACATGTTACGCCCTTAAATATTCCTGGTTCAAGGCCTCGCCCACTGAGGTCAAAAAAGGAGAGTAGAAACACTGGTAGGAAAAGAAACTTTTCCGACACACAGATCGGCATCCTGACATCCGAGATGGAGCACAATAAAGATGTGATTTTTGGCAGTCTTAAGAGTGGAATAAAAGGGGCCCATAACAACGCTGTATGGAAAAGAATAACGGAGGCAGTCAACCCGAAGCAGCGCTCCACTGTGACCCGTGTGCGTGTGTGCGCACTGTTGAACCTGCGCTCCTGCTCTGTAGCAGGGTTTGCCAGCGGGGTTATTAGGTTTTCCGTTAGGGGATAACCTTTGCCACCTAGAAGAACCATACCAAGATGTTAATCATCTGATACCTTGTTTGATTTAATGCAATTTATTGACGGTAGCCACTAACCGAGGAGATGACTTTGGCTCTGCAGTGCACCTTCCTGCAGCCGCGCGCCAACACATTAATTAATTAATTCATTCATTCATCTTCAACCGCTTGTCCCTGTCGGGGTCGCGGGGGGCTGGAGCCGAGCTGTTTTGAAATATAAAAGAATCGTGTGTTCCCCCCTGGCCACCTGGCCACCACGTTTAAAAGCGACAGCTTGGCATCACAAATCTCGTGTACATTTATCGAGTGGTAGTTTTGGCGATTGATGACTGCGTAATCATTCATGGATGGTGTCTTCAGACGCACATGGGTACAATCAATTGCTCCAACCACAATTTTTATTTTTTTTCATTCGTTTTAGGAATCCGTTTTGATCTGTTATTAATATGTGACTGCTTATGCTTAATGACAGCTGAGGTTTGTTCATTATTTTCAGCCAGATTTTGCTGTGCTGCACCGCAAATCCACAGGCTCAAATTTGCGTACACGATCTCAGACCTGACGTGACATTTGATCGTAGCTCCCGGTAACGTCCAAATTGATAAATGCCGAAGTTTGCTTGGAAATGGTCGTACGCACGTTTTTCTGCCGTACGTTCGTTGATAAATAAAGGGCCATTCTGTCTCACTCTGCAGTGTAAAACTCTGACATGAAGGTAAACACTTTACTGTCATTCTGTCTCACTCTGCAGTATAAAACTCTGACATGAAGGTAAACACCTTACTGTCATTCTGTCTCACTCTGCAGTATAAAACTCTGACATGAAGGTAAACACTTTACTGTCATTCTGTCTCACTCTGCAGTATAAAACTCTAACATGCAGAGAGGAGATGAAGAATTAACTTTACACGAGCACACCACCTGAAATACAACTAATCAAACTGCTTCAAAAATGTTTTTAAAATAAAGTGTAACACGATCAGGCCCAAATACCAAATGAATCTGGAATTACGATTAATTGCATAATATTCTCAGAAAGTTTCACTGTGAAATCTCAGGATATTTTTTTCAAAATATATGTTACACTACAATATTGTATTGTATATTGTAATAAAGTTAAATAAATTTATATTGTATTAGAAATAAAAAAAACTGGCAAAAAACCAGTTTTGCAGTATTACTTTTGTACAATTTTATTTTGGAAATGGCCAAGATTCTGAGAAATAAGGCAGCTATTAGCCTACGTGTATAATTGTATCTATGTTAATAGCACTTTTATTTTTGAAGTCACTGAGAACTGAGAAAACTAAAAAAAATTTGCAATTTAAGCATAAATCAATTATATTTGGTGATAGATTTGCCTTGCCACCCTGCCTTTATAAGCTCACAGAGGATATGTACAACTTTAAAAGTGGATTTTGAATCATTATGAAGTGAGAATCATTTTGAACCAAACATCTATTCTGAATCGAAGAATCGGAATGGAATCTATTCATGAGACACCCAAAGATTGCCACCCCTACTCCACACAAAAGCCATAGTTTGAAAACATATATTGATGCAGACCTTAAGCATGTGTTATGCCATGTTGCTAAATTAATGCTCATCTCTTTTTCATTGACCCTTATTGAGAAATATTCCACAACAGACCTCAGCAGCTGTAGTAATGCAGTAATGTCCTGTATAAAGCCTTACTGCAGCACTTTTTTTAAATTTTTTATAAACTGTTTATTCCATAAAGCTCCTCTGAGATGGGTCATTCAGTTTTTGTATTGAATTTCTGCAGCAAAAGAAACAAAGTGCATGAATTTATTAAACCCAACAAAACAAAAATGTAGAGAGACTTCAAAATAAAGTGCAGTTCAAAACCCAATCTATGATCATGAGAGCTGACACATAATAGAACGCAGTTTCTGTAATTCCATGTGATGTTACTGTTCTTATGACATTGTGCTCTGATTGACTGAATGTTCCTGTTGGAAGAGAACATGTGTGAGTGTTTTGGAGGAATGATTTGTGTTGTAGTGTAGCCATGTCTGCAGTGTTTTAGTTGACATAGTGTATTGTGTGTGTTTATTATTTTATTTTGAAAATGAGTGTTGTACTTTAGTTTACAATGTGGCCTTTTTCTCCTTATCCTAACCAAGTGGTTGTCATGCCAAACCCTAACTGTCTTCTTTCGTAGGCGAAAATCCGTCACATAACGGTTTTGGTGCATTGGTGTCACAGACCACATCTGGTCTGTCTCCTTTTGGCGGTCACCTCCAGTCCGTGGCAGTCAACTTCCATTCACTGCTTCATAAGATATGAATTTGTGTGCATATGCTATCGTACAAACCTGTTAATGAGAGTGTCTTGCATAGTGATATCCCCATGCTCCCAGTGGTAGACAAAGTATTCAGATAAGTAACTTAAATAAAAAAAACTGTAAACCACACTGTTAACAGAAGTAAACGTCCTGCACTTGAAAACCAGTATGTAAGTATTATCAGCTAATGCACTTAAATTAACTCCTCATTTGCAGTAAAATGTTCTCTGTCAGTGTTTTCCTGTGCTATCTGATGTTTGTGGATGAATATTCCTACTGCATTCATGTGTATCTTTCATTTTCCTGCAGTAGATGTTAAAGGTTGAGCACATTTTAACTACTTAATATACTGTTGAAAAAAAAGTAAACTTTTCGTTTTTTCAGCACATGAAGGAACACTTCATCCTTCAGTTAATCATTCAACATCAACACATCTGGAGCTACATGCTTTTCACTGGACCGGAAGGGGATACAAAAATGTCATGTTTAAAGTAACTAAAGATGTCAGACAAATAGTAAAATGTACTATATTTACCTGAGATGTAGTGGATTACAATTATATAGAAGCAAAGAATGGAAAGTAAAGTACAAGTGCCTTGAATTAATACTTCAGTGCATTACTTGGCTAAATATACTTACATTTTCACGCATGGGACTCACCCATTATTTTAGTGAGTACAGTGTAACGGATTGGTATGGTGGTCAAACCCTTAATAAGTCCCAAACTAAATGGACAACCTTTCAGGAGAGTATGTAGTGTCTCCACAGACCCTAGCAAGCACACTCCTCACTGATGTGTAATCGAGGCATTCTGACTCGCAGACTCATGTTTTGATGAAAATAATGAAAAAAAATCTGCCAGCAGCTAATTGAAACTGTGTCTGTCATCAGCTCTGTTCAAATCCTCCTTCCTGAAATGCCTTTCTTTCTACTTCACCTCTCTTTACATCTCTGCTTGTTTCGTCACAAACATTCACCCTTGAGCTACAGATTAGCAATGCCGACTCTTTGTGAAGCTGTACAAAGCCTGAGCAATTAAAGGCTCTTCTCTCGCTTAACAAGCTCTAATCCAGACATGCTTTTATTGCATTTGATTTTGCTCGCTGCTTGTGCCAAATTCGCTGAGAGACAGGGACCCTGCTCGCGCTCTAAGTGTAGCTATAATCAGTGAGGATTCAGACTCCGCTCAGGTTCTGGCGGCTGTCACTTTCCCAGCCACGGATGGCAAACAAATTAATGTAAAAAAAAAAAACAGCCCTAGAGAGAAGCCTGGATCCACCTATCAAACAACAGCAAATGAAATTGTTTGGCAGCCTTACGCCTCAGCAATGCCAGTAATTGTGAGGGAAAGTTCTTTGAGACAATACAAAGCAATGCTCTCTATGCTGATATATCTGACCTAGCATGAATTAATTCCAAGACCTGTGAAAATGCTTTAATGCTAACAAGGAATAAATAATTAAGTAGATGTTGTATAGAGCACACAGGTGTATGCTGTTACAGCTTTTTACGATTGCTATGACAATTCTTTTTTAAACTCTGAATAGTGCTTGAACTTCTTTTACAAACAAGCTCAACTAAGAACAAAACAATAGATTTTTACTGCTACATTTACAAATGCTTTCACGCTATGTCAGAACAGATGTTCTAAACGTATGGCTAAAGTCAAAGTGTTCAGCTGTTAATATTGTAGATTGAAACACAAATATTTCCCCTGTATCTTTTGCTACTGAGAAACAGCTGATTGAATTGATGTAGATGGATCACTCACAGTTTACCAGAGAAGATATCAGGTGTGATGTGGAGGAGAACATGTTATTGATTAGAAGAGGACTTTATTTTCTTTTTTTATTCTTCTGTGGCTTTTTCTGTTTCAATGTTACTTATTTTTTACAGAATACAGTAAATGATGGCAGCTGTATTGCATATGTGTTATCTTGCAGTAATGTCCTGTTGCCTTTACTGCAGCACTTCTTTTTTTTTTTTATAAACTGTATAAACTGACAGAAATTTTTCTATACCCTTCCCGAGATCTGTGCCTCGATACAAGCCTGTCTCAGAGGTCTACACACAATTCCTTGGACTTCATGGCTCAGTTTGTGCTCTGACACTGACACATGCACTGTGGGCTGTGAGACCTTATACAGGTGTGTGTCTTTCCAAATCATGTCCAATTATGGCTTGGCGTATGGTCTAAAATTATTAAAAATGATATCACTGTATGATTTGAAGCATAGACGGCAACGGTATCACGGTACATTTATCTTAAAGTTCAAGTTTGAGGCTTTTGTTTTTTACTTGAATATCTTCTTTTCATTCTACTTCATACTTCTACCCCACTAAAATTCAGAGGGAAATATTCTCCTTTTTATTCCACTACATTTATCTGATAACTTTAGTTACTAGTTACTTTACCAATTAAGATTTTTTCTTCACACTGATATATGCTCGTTGCAGAGTAAACACAAGCTTTACAGTGACAGTTATAAACTGATACTTCTCTGTCCATTCACTGTTGAAGAGACGGTTTTCTTTCAACCTTTCATTTTTTTCAGAGTAGAAAGAGACAGTGTGGGGGTGATTTAACCATGGATTTAACCAGACTGAAACGATCGCAAGAACAACAACAGGCAGTGAGAGGAGTGATGAAGAAGCACACAATGTGAGAGAGGACCCCAGCCAGCATCTACCTCTACGGTCATGAATTACTTTTTCTACGGGCCACTTATTATTCCCTCGCCGTCCGGATCCGCACATATTGTGTGGTTACGTCAGAGCTGCTCTGCTGTTTACAAAGTAGAGTCAAAATCCATACTGTAGCACAAATTACTACCGTCTATACCGTCTATACCGTCTATACCGTCTATACCGTCTATACCGTCTATACCGTACAGCCCCTATGTCCAATCAACTGAATTTACCACAGGTGGACTCCAGTCAAGTTGTAATTACAGCTCAAGGATGATCAGTGGAAACAGGATGCATCTAAGCTCAATTTTGAGAGTCATGGCAAAGGCTGTGAATACTTTATGTACATGTGATATTTTCATTTTTTATTTTTAATACATTTCTTCCAAACTTCTTTGTTTTTAGTATTTTGAGGAAAAAAAACAATTTAATCCTTTTTGGAATAAGGCTGTAACAGAACAAAATGTGGAAAAAGTGAAGCACTGTTAGTACTACCGAATGCACTGTATACTAGAGCTTTTGTGTGCATGCATAGTAAATATATGGCTTCTGTACAGTACACACACCAAAGGTGTTCTGAGGTGTGTCAAAGCTACTCCAGCCATAGGAGGGTGTTCCACAGAGTTGGAGCCTCCACTCGAAAGGCACGGTCACCTTTAGTTTTTAGTTGAGCGCGAGAGACCACCAGCAATTCTTGGTTAGAAGACTTGAGTGACCTATTAGTGGTGTAAGGATTGAGCAGGTCTGAGATTTACACAGGTGCCTGACCATACAAGGCTCCGTATGTTACAACTTGATTGAGAGCCAATGTAATGCTGAGGGAATGGGTGATGTGAGACGTCCTGCTGGACCTGGTCAGCAGCCTTGCAGCAGCATTCTGGACCGGTTGTAGACGGCCCAGGGATGACTTGCTGAGGCAGGGGGAAAGGGAATTGCAATAATCAAGCTGGGAAAGTATAAAACTGTGAATGATCATCTCAAACTCAGATTGTGATACAACCGCCCTAAGTTTGGCGATGTTTCTTAATTGAAAAAAAACATATATGCTGACTGGTGGGCTGCACAGTGTCTGCTGCCAGTCTCTCAGCTCCACTGCACTGTCCTGCCAGTGTCCATCTGTCACCTTGGATCTGTCCACCTACTGTTTCCTTCAATCCTGAGATCTAGCAGCATAACTGCACAACATGTTCTCTGGTGACAGCCTCACTGGAGGACGGACAGAAACTATTTGACTTCATCAGGGGCTGGAGGGGATGGAGAGAGCAAGAGAAAGAGAGTAGCTGCAAAAGAAAACAATAGAAAGATAGACAGATAAAGACAGTAAAGAGTGAGATGGAGGACAGGACAACAAAGAGACAAATATGAATGGATAGAAAGCAATATGAAGCAAAGTCATTACTTAGGCTGTTTCGGGAAGCCCCAAGCTAAGCAATCAGCGGCAGAATGCCATAAATGTGGAGGAGGTGGTGGTCGTATACAAATGATACACTGACAAGCTGCAATCCAATTAGATGAAGAAATATGAGGGGTGGTGTGCTTCGATGTGGGACCTATCAGCGGCTTGCGGCTGTGGGGAAGATCAAGCACTTCAGCACCTTGGCTGCTTACTGCCAGCAAATGTGATGGATCACCTGACACATACTGTAGACACATACACACACACACAAACACACACACACACACACACACACACACACACACACACACACACACACACACACACACACACACACACACACACACACACACACACACACACACACACACACAGTAAACTCCTCACAGCCCTTAAAAGACACAGTTTTATGGTTGTAATCATGAATATTGGTGTAACATTGCTGGTAGACATGATCTTCAGGAATGAGGGGTTGGAGCTTTATTAAAAACAGTCAAGATGGAGGTACAGTGACTATTCGCACATGCTTTAGCCAACAAGTACAAGGAGAAGTTAATAAATAAGTCATCACCTTTTGACTGATGAAAACCTGCATCATATCTAACCGTCTGCAGCCACGCTATAGGGATTCTTGTGAACGACAACAATGTTTACATGCACATGTTTAGAAGGTACGGTATTTTTCATGGTCATCATCTTTGTTTAGCGTGTTAGCATGCAAACATTTGCTAACGTCCTCTTATACCTTAATAGTAGGCAACTCCTGAATTTGAACTAGGCATGGGGCGATATGAAGATATCATTCAAGATTCAAGATTCAAGATTCAAGAAACTTTATTTATCCCGAGGGAAATTATTGTGCAACAGTTTCGATACAAAGGCGGAAAAGGATCAGAGTAACAATAAGCATAAACATAAATCAAATCAAAATAAAGCTAACGTCAGATAAATCAAGCAATGAACCAAGTGTGACAGAGTGCAACAGACGTCGTGGTTAAGCGTAGGTATATACAATATACAACAATACGCAGCGTGCAGTTTAGCAGCAGATTGAAATAAAATAAGTACAAACTAAATAAGTGAGAAGGAGCGATAAGGTATAAGTGTTAAAAATGTTAAAAATGTAGCAGCAAGTCCTACAGAACTAAGTGACAGTATGGCACAGTGGAGTGTAGCAGCATTTCGTACTTAAGTCAGTTACAGTAAACCACAGTGAAATGTAGCAGCATGTCCTAAAGCACAGTAAGTATATCAGCAGATAGTTACAGTAAACCATTAATAAATAAATAAAGTGATGTAGTGGTGATATAAAGTGACAGTGTAGTATAGCAGCATTACTTCCTGAAGTAAGTGACAGTACAACTGAATAAAGTACAACTGAATAAAGTGATGCAGTGATGGTATATAGTGACAAAGTGACATTTTCAGGATACAGTGTCTCCACTGTTCCTTACCTGACTGGGGGGAGATGAATTATAAAGTTTGATGGCCGCCGGAAGAAAAGACTTCCTCCGGCGTTCAGTATTACACTGGGGGAGAATGAGTCTATGGCTGAATGTGCTTCTGCTGGAGGTCAGCAGCTGGTGGAGAGGGTGAGAGTTATTGTCCAGGATGCTGTGCAGTTTAGACAGCATCCTCCTCTCAGACACCGCCACCAAAGAGTCCAGTTTGACCCCCAGGACGGAGCCAGCCTTCCTGATGATCTTACTGATCCTCTTTGCGTCTGCTGCCCTCAGTCTGCTGCCCCAGCACACAACAGCAAAGAAGATGGCACTGGCTACCACTGACTGGTAGAACATCCTCAGCATGGTGTTACAAACATTGAATGACCGGAGCCTCCTCAGGAAATAGAGACGACTCTGGCCCTTCTTGTATACAGCCTCAGTGTTCTTGGAAAAGTCCAGTTTGTTGTCCAGGTATACTCCAAGATATTTGTAGTCCTGGACAACATCCACAGTCACGCCGTTGATGGAGATGGGTGTGGGGGCAGATTTACTCCTGCGGAAATCCACCACTAGCTCCTTTGTCTTGGTGGCGTTTAGAATCAGGTGATTAGCTGCACACCAGTCGACAAAGGAGTCCACAACGCCCCTGTACTCCTCCTCCTTCCCCTCACTGACACAGCCAACAATTGCAGAATCGTCGGCAAACTTCTGCAGGTGGCAGGACTCAGAGAGGAACTGAAAGTCTAAGGTGTACAGGGTGAACAGAAATGGGGAAAGAACAGTACCCTGTGGAGCTCCAGTGCTGCAGACCACGGTGTCAGACACTCCGTCCTGCAGTCTGACATACTGTGGTCGACCCGTCAAGTAATCCGTAATCCAGGAAACCAGGGGAGGGTCCACCTGCATCGCCGTCAGCTTCCGTCCCAGCAGAGCAGGCCGGATGGTGTTGAACGCACTTGAGAAGTCCATGAACAAGATTCTCACTGTGGTCCCCGCTCTGTCCAGGTGGGCGCAGGCACGGTTGAGCAGGAAGATGATAGCATCCTCCACTCCTAGTCTCGGCTGGTAGGCAAACTGTAGAGGGTCCAGTGATGAGCTGACCAGGGGTCGAAGAAGTGAAAGAACCAGCCTCTCCAGGGACTTCATCAGGTGCGACGTCAGCGCCACCGGTCATGTCAACATTAGTTTGGCCACAGCCCATAAAATACAGCTCAAATCAAGTAGAATTAATTTTATTTTCAGAAAATCATCTTCTCATTTGATGTAGACTATTAGAAGAAGTAGAAAGTGAATGTGCTTGTTGTACTTAAAGTTTGTCTGTAGTCTGATTGTTTCCAACTCTCACGCCCCTCCCCTCTACCACTGAGCTCCTCCACTCCTTCCCATCGAGTGCGCGTCAGTGCGCGTGCACCAGATTCCTGTGAACGTGCGCATGTCTTCTCTCATCAATAAACAGCATGGAGTACACGCTACATGGAGGTAGGCTGGCTAACTTACTCATAGATAGCAACTGCTAACGTCATTTAGCGTATGCCTAGCATGAGGCATGTGCCTGTGATATTGTAACATGTGTGGGGAGGGGGGATCTGCGGCGTGTGCACAAACTGTGCCTGAGAGTCAGCTCTGTGCTGAGCGGACAGGATGATACGGGCGCTGTGGCTTTTTGTAAAACAAACAACAGGCTCTACGTGCACAGAGGCGTGTTTTTTTTGTATATAAAACCGGATGATTTATGTTGTATTATTGGACCATAGTGTCAGCTTCGGTGAATATGATTAAACAAATGTTGCTGACTGGGACTTAAACATATTTAAACATATTTATCCACCACAACAGCAAATGTGACTCTGATGTGGCTCTCTGTTCTGCTGTCATTGTTATGACATTTTTAATCAGGGGGACCTTAAGATGCTAAGAATAATAACAACAAGAGGTGAAGAACAAATATGTAAAATGTAGTCAGGTGTAAGCCATAAATAATAATTATAATAAATATGAATAGCATTTCAGGAAAATGGCAGTAAACAAGAATAAAGTGTGTGTCACTGTGTGTCTTTACAGGACTTTGAGATATGAGATCTTCATAGATCAGCAGAGGCTGCAATACAAGGTGCCACCAAGCCCCCACCACAGCGACTTGGTTGATCCAATAAGGAAGTGCCAAAAACTGCAGTTCCCTGAGTGTCCACTAGGACAGTCTGTATGTTTAGGTCATATCTCCATGACAACACTGAGGGGGGTGAATTTTTTGGGTAACAGGCTAGTTTTTATTTTATTGGAGGTTAAAGTTTATGAATATTTAGGAGTGCAGCCTCTTGAGTGACAGCTAGCCCCTCCCGTTTATCTAGTGACGTGTTCTGTTGGCCTAGCTCCCGGGCGGACGAGCTAATGTGGCTAATTCTGTAAACGTCTGCCAGACAGCCATATCTCCCTCCCCCCAACGTCACATACATGCCCTTTTTTGGTCAGAGGAAATGAGAAGGAGTCAATGTCTGACAAGATGGCAGCTTCCAGAGGCGAGTACGATTGGATCAAGTTGAGAGAACGGGCCCTGGCGGAGAGGCTACGTCCATTTTTTATACAGGATATGGGTGCCACCTGCTCATCAAGATCTAATCTAATCATTCAGACGTACATTCACACACCAATGGCACAGCCTTCAGGAGCAATTTGGAGTTCAGTATCTTACCCAAGGACAGAAATGATCTCAAACCCTAAATCCAAATGTTTTTTTTAATTGTAATTAAAATGAATATAGTAATAATATATAGGAAACAAATCTGACCACCTCAGCACCAATAATATTGATTTCTAACAGCAAAAGCCAACATAAAGCCTGCAAACTGTTACTCAAATTAACAGTCTGATTCTGGACGTAGACTTCATTGAATGCCATTGTCCTCTAACTTCCTCGATATTTCCTGCCGATTTCCGATGTCCATTGTAAAACAATTAAAAACACAAAAACAAAAAACAATGTTCAGAACAAAATTAAAAGGATTCGTGGGGAGAGAGTTTGGAAACAGAGGAAAGAGATGGACATAGCTGTGTACAGAGAAACCCTGCCAAGTTATTCCAAAGAGAAAGAGAACAGGATTCCATTTGGGGATTCAACACAGTAATCCCCCGTCCTTCATTCACAACCCCCACTGTCTCTCCACCCTCCAGTCCATAGCATGATAGAGCTGCTGTCATTAATTCTGTAGAATGGGGTGAAGATGAGAAAGGCAGAATCTTCACAGCAACATATATGGAGTCTGGCCTCCTTTCATCTCTCCCAGACAAAAACACAAAGATACTATCTAGAATGCCTGGAACCCAATTCTCTGTACCATTAGGAGCTGAAATGGGGTCCTTCAGAGGACCTGTGGGCCTGGAATCATCAAAGCCTATAAGCTACTGAATGATTCACCTGCCTGAGTGTTTTCTACCCACAATCTGCCCGAAAACCAATGAGTGGAAACTGGATAGACAGATTAGCAAACTGATTTTGAGCCAGTAAATGGAACTGGTATGTTGACCATCCGGTTACATGAGAATAAAGGGGTTTATTTCCCTGCATTTCTGCAAGTTAATAAGTGAAGGCATTTCAATACATTTTCCGGACAGCTCTGTGTGGAATTAGCCATTATAGCACCTGGGGCCTCATTTCTAAAACTGTGCGTAGGATTCACTTCAAAGGTGGATATGGACACAACATGGGACGTGTGTGTGCATAAAAATATTGAGATTTATAAAACAGTGTGCTCGTCCTACGCCGGTCTCCCTTTATGAATCACAATCAACTCTAAATGCGGCGCAGCTTTTGCAGCTTCATGTCACGCCCATAGATGTATTCAATGAAACGCCCCAAATTAATATTCATTCATACTGAAAGCATGTGAAACAGAGAGGAAAAAAAACAAAAAAACAACAGTCAATGTGAGGTTGATGTTCTTGTTGGAGAGGTGAAAAAAAGAAAAAACATGTTGTTTGGAGGACAGTGTGAACATTACTAAACACAAAACAGCTGTAGAGTGGAGACGTGATGCAGACACAGTTAATGGAAAGTCAGAAGGTCAGACTGTGGCTGAAATGAAAAAGAGATGAATGAAAACATTTTCATTCTAACTCTGTTCTTTTATAGCAACATGAGTGAGTCAACAGCACAGATTATATTTGAGAAAAAAATGTCCGTTCCCAGAGATCCAAACGAACCGTGAGAACAGTGCTCTGCTCTCTGAACCTGCTCATAAGCAGCTCGTCCTCATCTGTCAGTAAATCAGTGAGTGTGCGTCATTTGTGATGTCATGATTTTTTATATCTCCATTTGATTTGATTGATCTAAAAAGCTAAAGGTGTGGGAATTAATCTGAATTTTATTTCTAGTAAAAACAAACGCATTGAAAACAAAAATAAAACAAACTAAATCTATACTAATAAAGACTGTATGAAACACTGTGATATATGAACCATATTTAAACGCGCTCATATCTGCCAGACAGAGACACCGATAACAGCATCAGTTGTTATATTATTTGTTCCTTTCACCTGTTATGACCCTGGGTCATTAGTTTGTGTATTGTTTGATGCTGCTCTGTCCCTCCTCCTCCTCCTAGTCTGTGAGCAGTTTGCTCTGAGTGTGTGTGTGTGTGTGAGAATGATTGATAGCAGGTTGGACCTGCTCATTGGCTGGAGCTGCCTGATTACTGCTCCAGGATTGGCCAGAGGCAGGAGAGGAGCCTTTTTGAACCTTCGGCTGGCTGCAGTCTTCCTCTCTCCAACCATTCACCCCCGACCAACTGGGACTAGTGTCTAGCTTGATCAAGTTTTTGTGTTTGTGTTTGTGTCTGTGTTCGTGTATGCTGTTGAAAATTTGTGATTATGGAAAATTGGTTTTGGTAGCCCAGTAGGAGGGAGAGGCATTTTCTTTAACCCGTTTTTCTCCTGTTTTACCCCATGTAGGAGTTAGGTAAGGTTTTGTCCTTTTGTTAATATTTTTATTTGCATAGGGAAGGTAGGGAAACAGATTCTTTTGTTTGTTGTTTTGCTTCATCTCCCTCTGAAGATAAATAAATGGCTACATTAAATATAAATTCCTGGTGACACTGGCCTTCTTGGGAGTGGGAAGAATGGGGAGAAGCAACATCATGTTCTGTCTCTGGTTCCACTAGCCCAGGGGCGTAACATGATTTGGGGGCTCGTCCGTTCTTTGCCTTGTAAATCGTCGTCGTGAATCTGGTGAGTTTGATTGATTCTTTTTTTTCCTCATCTCTGCTTGTTTGTTTGGCAGTTTTTTCTTTTTGTAGTGGTGGCAAAAATGGAGTTTAAGATAGAAGATTTTACTTTGAGTCCGTCGATTGAGACATTAAGAAAATGTAAAAAAACTGATTTAATTGTGATTGCAGAGTTTTTTGATGTATTTGTGCCAGTTAATATTAAAAAGCAGGAGTTATTGGACCTTCTGGTTGATAAACTAACCGAAAGGGGCTTGTTTGAGGAGCCAGCTCCTGCAGTGGGAGTTGAGCCAGGGTTACTGGCTGGCATTCCTGCCCCACTCCATGCCCTCCCCACTCAGACTGGTATGTCTGCAGAGGAATTGAAACTGACCCTACGCATAAGGGAGGTGGAGGTGCGAAACCGAGAGTTGGAGGTGGAGGCCATGCTTCTCAGGTTGAAGGCTCTTGAGATAGAGCGGGGAGCTGCTGCTGCGGCCAGTCCCTCAACCACACAGTCGCCCTCCCAGACGCCCCAGGATAGGTTTGATGTTAGCAGGCACATTGCATTAGTACCACCATTTAGAGAGTCTGAAGTAGACTCGTATTTCAATGCTTTTGAACGCATCGCCACAACTTTGAAGTGGCCAAAAAATGTGTGGTCTCTGTTTTTGCAATGTAAATTAGTGGGTAAAGCCCAAGAGGTGTGCACATCTCTGTCAATTGATGACAGTTTAGATTATGATGTGATGAAAGCCACCGTACTCCGTGCATACCAGTTAGTGCCAGAAGCATATAGGCAAAAATTCAGAAAGTGTGAGAAAACTGCCACCCAAACATATGGAGAGTTTGCTAGGGAAAAAGGTGCGCTATTTGACAAATGGTGCCAAGCCAGTAAAGTTGAAACATTTGAGGGGCTACGTGAGCTCTTACTATTGGAAGAATTCAAAAATCGGCTTCCTGATAGAGTTGTCATCTATCTGAATGAGCAAAAAGTTGTGACCCTTGCTGATGCTGCCATACTGGCAGAAGAATTTACCTTAACGCATGTAAGTGTTTTTTCTTCCCCAGTCCAGCGGGAACCGGTCTCCACGGACCGAAGAGTAAGGTCCCCTAATGGTGCCCGTCGAAATACTTCTGCAGCAACTACTGCCCGTGAAACCCGTGACTGTTTCTACTGTCATGAGCAGGGACATCTCATCAGCGTTTGTCCCACTCTTAAAAGAAAAGCGCAAATCGAACAAACCAAAACACCAGCTCCGGTAGACCATCAGAGTCCGTCAGAGTCCGTCAGAGTCCGTCAGAGTCCGTCAGAGTCCGTCAGAGTCCGTCAGAGTCCGTCAGAGTCCGTCAGAGTCCGTCAGAGTCCGTCAGAGTCCGTCAGAGTCCGTCAGAGTCCGTCAGAGTCCGTCAGAGTCCGTCAGAGTCCGTCAGAGTCCGTCAGAGTCCGTCAGAGTCCGTCAGAGTCCGTCAGAGTCCGTCAGAGTCCGTCAGAGTCCGTCAGAGTCCGTCAGAGTCCGTCAGGGTCCGTCAGGGTCCGTCAGGGTCCGTCAGAGTGACACAGATGCAGAACAACAATCAGCGTTTGATGCGCTGGTCGTTATTAGTCCAGGATTTCAACATTGAGATCCGTTATAATAAGGGGTTGGACAATGTCATGGCTGATGCTCTATCACGTGCGCTGTGACTCAAATATTTATTAGGGGATAAATGTTTGATTTTCAGGTGGGGAGGTGTTATGACCCTGGGTCATTAGTTTGTGTATTGTTTGATGCTGCTCTGTCCCTCCTCCTCCTCCTAGTCTGTGAGCAGTTTGCTCTGAGTGTGTGTGTGTGAGAATGATTGATAGCAGGTTGGACCTGCTCATTGGCTGGAGCTGCCTGATTACTGCTCCAGGATTGGCCAGAGGCAGGAGAGGAGCCTTTTTGAACCTTCGGCTGGCTGCAGTCTTCCTCTCTCCAACCATTCACCCCCGACCAACTGGGACTAGTGTCTAGCTTGATCAAGTTTTTGTGTTTGTGTTTGTGTCTGTGTTCGTGTATGCTGTTGAAAATTTGTGAGTATGGAAAATTGGTTTTGGTAGCCCAGTAGGAGGGAGAGGCATTTTCTTTAACCCGTTTTTCTCCTGTTTTACCCCATGTAGGAGTTAGGTAAGGTTTTGTCCTTTTGTTAATATTTTTATTTGCATAGGGAAGGTAGGGAAACAGATTCTTTTGTTTGTTGTTTTGCTTCATCTCCCTCTGAAGATAAATAAATGGCTACATTAAATATAAATTCCTGGTGACACTGGCCTTCTTGGGAGTGGGAAGAATGGGGAGAAGCAACATCATGTTCTGTCTCTGGTTCCCCTAGCCCAGGGGCGTAACACACCGTAACTTTTATGAGAATAAACTCCATAACATGCAAGTATTGTTGTATTGTTATGAGTTTAAAAAAAAAAATATCTTCATTTGAATGTACGATCCCACATGTTTTTTTTTCCACTGCTGAGAGAATCCATCAAACAGCTGTTTGTGTATTTTTGTAAGAACGGCTTTTGTGAATTCTTCATGTGATTAAAGAGAGGCAATATTTGATTTATTTTACACAATGGTCTCACTTTCACAGTTTCTCTCATTTCATCCTCCTGCCGTCGGTGTCGTCGTTTCATTTCTCTAGTCTCTTTGTGTACGCCTGGGTCAGAGTGTGTGTGGAGGACCGCACATTCTCTTGTCAAGTTTAGTTTTTAAAAATCCCAAAGTTTGCTTAGAAAGTGGCGGGCTCCCATTTCTGCGCACACCACCTTTATAAATGAGGCCCCTGGTCACTAGCTTATCAGAGACAGACAATTTTTTTCCTTAGCAAGGAAAAGTTGTACACATATTTTTCAGCTCTCTCATAAGGGTACCAGACATCCAAACTGGGGTATAGACCAAACCAAAACTTGAAACATTGCTTTGTTCAAACATGCACCATGTTGACCCCAAAGGAGAAAATCACCTAGCATCAACATCAAACTTAAATGTAAATAATCACTCATTGTATGAGGATATACCTGAAATTTATACTTTGAACATGATCGTTTCTTTTGGAACTTAAAAAAAATCAACCTATTCTCATCCAAACTCATCACATGCAGCCGTTTCATCAGGTTCCTTTGGCATCACTTGTCAATACACGACTGCACACGGGAAACGTGGTGAACAAATTCAAACAAAACTGCGTGGTTAGATGTAGGCAACAAAATCACTTGGTTAAGGTTAGGAGAAGTAACACCCAGGTCATGAACGGGGCACAGATGGCAGTGTCCTCGGTCCTCTGTCCTGGTCCACTTACTCAGAGAGTCAAACATGGCAACAGATCATCAGTGGGTGGTACTAATGCCATATATGCTGAGGTTCCACAATAACATTTAAAGTATTCAGTATTCACTATATTTGCGTATTATTTACTTTTTTACTCTATGGTTTTTTTTACCCCTGGAAAATTCATGATTGGGATCTCAAACCACTTCACTTCATTGTGCAAGTATGGCTTACTGCAGTTCCAGGTGACCTGAATCTGATTTTTCCACTCATATGTGACCCATATCTGATTTGCTTTTGACAGTGTGAACAGCACAAGTTGTATTGAATCTGTAGACAGGCCACATTTAAAGATGGAATGTGAACAGCCAAACAAAAAATCAGATTTTATCAATAAATCGGAATTGTGCCTTAAGACCAGCAGTGTGAAAAGTAGCTTATGTGTTTCTCTGAATTTCACCATCATTGTAAATAAGTGAAACCTCTGATTTTCAAAGCGTAATAAAGGTTTGAATGAATCTACTGTACATGTATATATAGTCACTGTGAACAAAAGCAATACGAAAACAAAGTGTACAGCAATATGTTTCTCTACATGAGCAAAAGATACATAGACGTGCTCTTAAAAAGGAAAGAGAAATAGAGAATCACACAAAACACAACACCTAAATCAATATCTGGCAGGATCAGAGGCAATAGCTTTGTTCCCTGGGAGGGGAGAAGGAGGAAGCCTGCTCCATTTCCACTGCTGGGAATGCCACTGATGCTGCGTTCCACATGACTGCCCGCCTTCACCAAACTGACAGCCACAAAAATGATTGTTTACTGCTCTCCAGTGGAACAAGATAAGCCCACAGATGGGCCTCTCCACTCCAACAGGTCGAGCGGAGAGCCATCTCAAAGTGGCAGAAGGCTGGATGAAGGAGATGAGGGGGGCACAGATAGGGTGCTTTAGCAAAGCAACAGGCAACATTTGAACCCGTTCAGCATTGTGCGAGTGCTTCAGACTGACACATGGTTATCACAGGCAAGCTCTGTACAGGAAGCTCAACAATATCAGCCGTGTAAGACCAATTCAATCTCTGGTGATACAGCACCACTGATACAAACTATCCTTACAATACACATTCTACATTCATGCAACATGAATTGTGATTTCACTTTGAATTAAAGATGAATTGAGTTTTGGATTAGATAGTATTATTTAGGCTGCAGGATAAAACTCCAAGCATTCACTGTTTTAACAAACTTGTGTCTCTGAAACTGTCCACAGAAAACTATGTATACACGGTAGAATAACCATGTGTAAATGACCAGTACACATAGTGTGAATTTTTCACTTTCTACAGTAGTAAATTGTTGACCTCTAGCAATAATTAAAAAGATAGACAAAAGAGAGAGAAACTGGATGGTCTAAGAGGGTTTTTTCCCATTCGCGCTTTTGAACATGCCAAGTCAGACCAAACCATGCCACACTGATTTGTGTTTCAATTACCAGTTCAATGTATTCTCATCAACAGGTTCGATACCTTTCGAAGAAATTGTGCACAACAATTTATATGATATCTTACGAAATATGACCATCTATTTAATGCTATGGAGCAGCTTAAACATAATTCTAGGACACTTCAGGCTTTTAAACTATGAGCTATGCTGTCGTTTTCTTGTAATGATGACCCTGTTTTTTGTCAAATGTGATTCGCTATAGTACATAAACTTTGCTCAATCCCCATTGTTGGACTAATATGAACAGATATCCTTCTGCTCCGTGACTTTTTAGCTGAGTGTCTAAATACATTGTCAGGCTGTAAATCCCCAGATTTCCAAATTGATGCTGGTCAATAAAATAATGACCAATAGGAATGAAGAACTAGTGTATGATTAATAAGATCCAAGCTTCATCACTCAGGGGATTCACAAATCTAAACCCCACACAATTATTTCATACAGCAGCATTCCTATATGGTTATTTACAAATAGAGGTAGGAATCGCTCCACTTGGGCCCAATTCAGCTTTGACCTTAAGCCATCTGAACATAGAGAGGATGGCATGGGGAGTGAGCGGTGCTGGGGGGTATACTCTGGGTTATACTCTGGGGTATACTCTCCTGGGATGTTCTTGTAGCTATTTGAAGAATCAGGCTGCCTGACAAGTGTGAAATGTGAGTGAAGCCAGGGGAGTGGAACGGAAAGAACTGTCAACATGCAGTGACTCTGAGAGCAGGGGCAGCCCAGATGAAACACTGGTGCTACAGAGACCTTTGAGCTTAAGACAGTAAGGGACACTGGCAGCAACAAGGGCACTCAGCGGGAAAATAAGCCGTACGTTGATGTCTTACAAGGTTCCACTCTAGTTTCACCCGCCAGAATGGAAACGATCCTTGATTTCCCAAGTGAAATTTTTAATCACTGAAGTGTGAGAGAAGGATAGCCACAGGAATTAATCTGTGAGGGAAAAAAACAAACAAGCCAGTTGTATGTCTAGGGGTGAATTTAACTATCAGTAAAGCAATTAGACAAGTTTGTTTAGAAGTGAAATGAAAAGAGGAAGTATCTAACTCTGGCCTGATTAAAATACTCCTCCGCTAAGCAATGTTCATATCAGTGCAGTGACCAGAATAATTCAAATATTTGAATTAGGCGCACAGAGTGGGCGGCATGTGGACATTCTGAATTATCAGGAGCAGAGAAGGGAAAGTGGAAGGCTTTATTTGCCTTGTGTCTAAGAGGAAGCAGTCAGCGGCAGGATCAAGTATGCTGCTTCCTGTCTGTCTTATCGGGTCGTCCGAGCAGCAACTCCTGACGATTTCCCCAGCACATGGGAGATAACTGACAGCAGACAACCGCTGATTCAATCGGAGATGGGCATGCAATCTTGCCCCTTTGAGTGTCTCATCTCGCTGCGACAGGCAGCCACACTTGGTGGAGATAACAAGAAAGGAACGGAGTCGGGGAACCCTGCTGCGGGCTGTATGGATACATTTCTCTCAACAGTTGCAAGGCGGTTTAATCAGACAATGAAGAAGTACATCTGAAACAAAAAGCTGTAAGAGGAGAGGGAGATGGAGAATAGATGCTGGTGTGACAGCTGCACCAGCACAACATGTTAGTGTCAACATCTGTAGCAATGAGGAGCTCCTGCCTTTTTTTTTGTCAAATTAAAATCTCAACATCTTTCTCAGTATGGTCTGTCATCTGTTTGAGTGTTATTTGTTACTATGCTTTGAAATGTCTGTGCAGGTTTTAAGAGATGTAAAACTTCTCTACGAGCAGCTGGTGTTGACATTTCTTTAAGAACAAAAATAAAGGAAGTTTTTAAATTGAAGTGGTCAAAATGAACATGTATTTGATATCCTGTGCATCTACATGAGGTCTTGAAGCTAAATAGATTAAGTTCACAAGTATATTTACAAAATTAAGGGATGAGGCCGAAAATATATTCCATGTTGTCAGACTGTGTAAGTTTGTTTCTTATGATAGTGATTATGAGGCATGATAGGCCATAGTTAAGTTACGATTAATCACCCTCAAAAGAGCCTTTTTATTTATATATGATGAAGGATGTTTGTTTCTGCTGCCATCCACAATGTTACTGCTGCATCACTTCCTGATTTCCTAAACTACGGGGCGGGCCGAGGGTCATACTCACAGAACCTGCAGATAAATTAGTGCCGTTAAGAGGAATATTTATTAACACGTTATTATCGTGTTAACGTGCACATCCCTAGTAAATACACAATAGGCTACTTAATAGTTGATAAATTCATTCTTGGTTTAAGTATGCACATGAAATCTGTTAACAAAAAAGTGAATATCACTCACACAGTTATTTTCATTTCCTTATAGAGATTCAGCAATCTGAGAATGGCAGTTGTGTTGTTAGCGTACATGTACCACCTATAGATATTAGCTGTAGCTAGCAAGCAACATTAGCACCACATCTCTGTCATAACTCATAAACCGTTCGCAGTTATTGGCCTTATCCAATCCCTTAGTATGATTCATTTATAGATTTCTAAAACTCTATAAGTAAAATTTCACACTTGTCCATGGACATTTACATGTTTAATTAGTAAATGGAAGTGACTTTGATGAGAGAAAGCAGAAAGACTGAGCGGCTCAGGTGGTGGTGTACCTTAAAACTGACCATTAAGGAGTTTGGACTGTACTTGACAAGATGTGGACTATTGAACTGAAACAGTACTTCGGCTGCGACCAGGCCCCCACCACAGTGAATTCCTGATGGATCCATTACGGAAGTTCCAAAAACTGCAGTTCTCAGAGTGTCCACTAGGTAGTTGCACAATAGAGTAGTTTCTCATTGACCCCCATGTTAAACAGACTGTTTTCACAGCATCATTAAACCTATTTAAGGCCTGGTAAAAAAAAAACCATTCTATTCTGTATGTTTAAGTCATATCTCCATGACAACACTGAAGGGAGAGAATTTTTTTGTACCATGCTAGTTTTTATTTTATTGGGAGGCTAAAGTCTATGAACAATTAGAGGCGAGGCCTCTTGAGTGACAGTTAGCCGCTGGAAATTGAGAAATCTGTGTGTGTTTACGAATCTGAGCTTCTCTGTTGAGTGTTTTGATATCTGGTTTGTGCATGTGAGGGTAAGTGGCCGTGACAAAATGTCTGTATTTCACATATTGGGGTGAGAGGTATGTGGAGACAATGCCAGTCCCTTTTCTTTCAATAGTTAGTGTGGAATTCCTGTAATATAGCAGCAAACAAATACGTGTTATATGTTTGCTGCATGTGGACGTAAAAAAATGTTTGCCATATTTTCACATTTTTTCAGTAAATTGAGTACAGCTCCTTATGCAAATGATATTACCTTTTCAGGAAATTATTACATTTTTGGGTGCAACACACCATAACAAGTAAAAAAAAAAATGTATGTAGCAAGTGCCAAGCCTTGCAATGGTGACAGTTGCTTGTTGTGTTTAGCACATTAAGACCTGTGAAATTTAAATAGCTAATTCTGGTAAAGTACAAACAATAAGTCTCCAGAGCAGATAAACGGGAGATCCACTTACAAGTAATTTGAAGTACGGTAATAAGATAAATAACAGTAGATGAGCACATACACATTCTCTATTATGTAATTCTCAAAATGATGCTCGTTCAATATTAGAAACAACAAAAATCTGACGTGTCCACACTGACAAGAGATAACTTCAGAATCAAACTTAAAGCAGACTGACTTGATAACTTCAGAATCAAACTTAAAGCAGACCTACTTGATAACTTCAGAATCCAACTTAAAGCAGACTGACTTGATAACTTCAGAATCAAACTTAAAGCAGACTGACTTGATAACTTCAGAATCAAACTTAAAGCAGACTGACTTGCCGGTCTTTTGGATTAACAAGTGAGCTTGTTAACTGGAGACTTTCATCTGATTGTCTGTGGTTGCCGTAGTGACAGATGATGAAAACAGGATTATGTTTTTAACAGTACAAAAAGGAGATCTGTTTTACCACACCAGGAGGACAGGTACGTGGCTGATGGTGCACCAACTTAATCTCTTAACTTCCGTTCATTTTCCCACAATTGCATGACTCCCAATCTCCTAAAAAAGTTTTGTTTTTTAAAGTTTCATTCATCTTCATTCATCTTCAAGCGCTTATCCCGGGGTCGGGGTCGCGGGGGTGCTGGAGCCGATCCCAGCTGACATCGGGCGTAAGGCGGGGTACACCCTGGACAGGACGCCAGTCTATCGCAGGGCACATAGAGACGAACAGAGACAGACAACCATTCACACCTACGGGCAATTTCAGACTCATCAATTAACCTAACACATGCATGTCTTTGGATTGTGGGCGGAAACCGGAGTACCCGGAGAAAACCCACGCAGACACGGGGAGAACATGCAAACTCCGCACAGAAAGGCCGAGGTCGGGATGCGAACCTGTGACCTTCTTGCTGTGAGGCGACAGTGCTAACCACTACACCACCGTGTAGCCCGTTTTTTAAAGTGGTGAATAAAATTCTACGCACATATGTAAATAGGCAGGTTTCGAGCCAAATATATTTATTGAGAAAATTAATCAGAAATAGATATTATAAGGAAGAACTCGCTCTCTACCCGTTTACCGTAACAACAATCAATCGAAAAAACTCCACTGACACATTAACTCAAACAAAACTATAAAGACTGATTAGGTAGGTAACGTTATGTTTAACATTGTAATGAGAAACTAAACATAGAGGCATTCATGAGGACAAATATGCATCTGCCGTCACTATGACACCTGCTGACGCTTTCAGCTGAAACACCGGTCAGGAGAGAAAACGTCCGATGGAGCAGTGATGCCTTCCAGTTTGTACAGTTTCAGGAGACCTGCAGTGGATTCAACCCGGTCCACTTGACATCGGGTCGGTGCATCAGTGTCTGAAAAGGACTCTAACTTCTGGGCTACATCCCCAGATGTTTTCACTAGTTAGTGATGTGCCTGCTGGTCTTTATTCCACTTTGTTGAAAACCAACTAGCAGCACACATTTGTGATTCACACAACATAACACTGCAGTGCTGCAACTGCAATGACAGCATCCTTCATTCATGCCAGCAAAGTTTGGGGTCTAGCTCAAGAAAGCAAACACAATTAACAAATCAATTATGTCCTGCTGATTACTCTTGATTCATAATTACAGAGCTTGGGGCCTGCTCTGCTTTTTAACATTAATTCAATAAGCTTGTTTGTGCACAGTGCTGGCTTGTAGCGTCTGATTGGCGGTTGAAAGGCTGTGCAGGTGCAAGGCCTCTTTTTGCTATCTCACTGACAAGAAGGCCTGCTAAATAAGTTCACAGGGTTGGATGGGCAATCTGATGGAGCGGGAGTTTTCCCAGTGGGACACATGAGCTTCCGAGTGAGACGTACTGAGACTGTGAAGTCAAAACCAGGTTCTGCTGTTTATAGGGAGGTGTTGACTTATAAATAGTATGCTTCAACTAATTTGACTTTATGGAATCAGATATCAATATAAGTATAATCAAGATGTTGATACCTCATAACATACCCATATTTAATATCATAACATGTGACATGAAGTCTCAAAATCTCTGAAACAGCATTTAGATCAGTGCAGCACAATTGGATCCAGCACTGTAAAGGACCATGCCAACATTTTGACTTGCTTTAAAGGTTGATGAAGACAGAGACTACTATAGGTCAGTATGGCACCTGTACCCTGTGCCATAACAATAATGCTGAATGCCTTCAGTTTACAATTTGTTTCAACTCTTTTTCTGAGAAACTTTATTTCTAACCTTTTTTCCACATGCATTTGGTATGATGGATGAATATTATGGCTCACATTACAAACAGGGACCTTAGATCATTCACGGAAAAAGCTGGTGAGAGCTATGAATCAGAGCTGTAGCCCACACTGTGTTGTTGAAACTGAGAACCAAACAATAGGTGGATCCATCTGAAAGTGAACCAGAATTTGAAAGTGAATTGATTTAAACTGCAGACTGTAGTTTCTACAAAGATTGTAGAAAAAAAGCTTTCTTCCATCATGGCTGAATTAAACAGCTTGACCATACAGTTTTTGTGCAGTAATGAGCTGCAAGGAATGCTGGAAGGTTACCAGACTCCAGGTGTGTCATGTCATGTATAGTGTAAATGTTTATAATCTCTTACATGAGGGAGTAGCAAGGAGTCTAAAATGACATGAGAGTTATGCTGCGCTCCAATAGTGGTTCAACGCGCCCTCGTTCACTTCCCCTCAGCTCTTGCCCTCGTTCACTTTCTCTCAGCTTTTGATCTCGTTCACTTCCCCTCAGCTCTTGCCCTCGTTCACTTCCCCTCAGCTCTTGCCCTCGTTCACTTCCCCTCAGCTCTTGCCCTCGTTCACTTCCCCTCAGCTCTTACCCTCAGGGGAATACCCACCGCTGTTCCAATAGTCTGAAAAACTGAAGGTAACTTGGTGGACTGAGATGGACCCTCAGAGGGCTGAGTGATCGAGTGAACAGTGGTCACTCCAGAGGTGGAGATCACCCACAATGCTTTGCAGTTATGCATTTGGTGGAAGGGAAACCCATGGGTAGGTGACATTAATGGACGTAAAACCCAGCAATTGCTCACCACTAAAGAAGAACAATATGTATAAATAAAGCAAGGTTTATCATCATTAAAAAACTTCCCTGTCTGACACGCTTTTCAGTTTCAGTTTTCAATAAATAACATCTGATTATAAGTCTGTATTCTTACACATGTGGGCTGTTCACCTGTTTATCAGATCTTTTCTGAAGAAAAGGCCGATGCGGCAGACGGTGCAGATGTATTGCAATCATCCGTAGAAAACACCTTCATCTCATTAAAAATAAGTCTAAAGGTATTTCCGATTATTAGTAAAAAACATTACAGCACTAAACCTACACCGGGTGGATCCATGATAGTTTGGGCTGAAGTGACAAGGGCAGGTGCGTCTCATTTCCTCCCCCACTCCTCCAACGGCCAAATTCCCTCTGCTCTCCAAGTGGCCTCCGTGTGTCGGTGATGTTACGTAACACCAAGGGATGAGGGGAAGTGAAGGAGGGCGTGTTGAATCACTAATGCAACGCAGCATTAGTGTGGCAAAAACAGAAAACACAGTGAAAACTAAAGCCTGACTGAAGTTGTGACATGTCCGTCATTAAAGGTTTTGGAACAGGTTCGATTTTATGCATTTTTTTGGATCTGTCAAAAGCCGCTTGACCACTCAGAGCTACCGAACATGAAAACATCATCATCCAAACCATTTGATAAACTAATTAAATCACTATGTTTCCCAGAATAGAACACTTTAGGACAAAGAGATGCAGATTATAGCCTCAACAGGTCAAATAGTAATGTTCAGTTGGATGATGATGAGGAGGAGTGGGGTGAAATGGAGGATGAGGAGAGCACATAGACAGAGAGAGAGGGCAACCGTGTATGGATGGAGACGGGGAGGGCAGACAGCTGGGTTCCTCCAGTGGAGGGAGGAAATGAAAGGGAAGGAGCGACAGACAAAGCAATGGCATTTCGTCTGATATTGAAAATGAAATAATAAGACGCACCAGACTTCGTGTACAAGGTATCTGTGCGCAACAATTTTTTTCAGGTAACAGATTAAAAAGACGCAAGTGGAAAAATATGGGGGCGCCTATGCAGTTGAATTAGCAACACAACATTAATACCTGTGATTTGAGAAAGAAACAGCAGATGTTTGGCTCTTGTACTGATGATTCTACCAAGAGAGTTTCATGCCCAGACGAACCTTGGAGTGCTCGAACTGTCACCTATTCATATTTGTTTCTTCTCAATTGTGTATGATTGGGAAAATGTAAAACTGAAAACTTTGAGCAAGACAAATTAAGTCATGTTAAATGTATACATGGAGCTGTCTTACAGAGTTGCTGACACAACGAGGTGCTGAATATGACTGGAAACATTACCCTTAGAATAAAATACCTGAGATGCTGAGACATGACATTTAGAGGTCACCACAGAAAACGTGTTAACAGTAAAATTGATTAATTTTCTTACACTTTCTGTTTACAGACTTGGTTTTACTTTCCTTAGATTTTATGCAACAGAGAAACGTTTCCCTGGTACATAATAAACTTAAATTGCACGTCTGCATTTTATACATGTATGTGTGTAGTAGTGGCATGATGGTGGTCTATATTGTGAAATGACATTGTACATCTTTGTAAAACATCACATAGATTAAGTGGGGACTTTTATTTTGAAGGAAAAACATCATGTTTTATGTTATAATGTATTTGTTGATCTACAGCAAGCTTTACTTTTTCTTTTCCTCTAGACTTTCTCCTGGGATTATAAGCATTGTATTTGCTGTGTTTTTCTATATATTGTGATGTTAGGTTGTTACTTTTTATGTATACTTTTTAGAAATGTAGGGAAAAAGATGTTTTGTTGTGAGTAGCAGGGCCGCTGTGTGCCGTGATGCGAGCAAGTAGTTGTCTACTCGTGTGGAGCATGTGGTGACGCTGCTCATGATCTCACACAGGCACAGGAAGCATTCATACTGGAGCAACCCTGTAAATGTTTGTCTCTTCACAATCCCTGTTGCCGCTGAAGGAATAAAGTTCTTACCTCTCACACAACACGGTCCTTGACCCACTATGCATGGATCTGTAGACATTTATGTAGCCTAATATATATTATGGCCTGATTCAGGCAGTTTCATCTGAAAGCCATGGTCTAGTTGTCCGGCCACCATCCCAATTAATAGTTTACAGTTAGTTTTACATGAATGATGCCAATTGATCTGTCTTTCAAGGGAAAAGAATCTGATATGAGTGCACTCAGACAGGAGACTCAGGAACAAGACATATTGACTTCTGTCACCTGCTAAAATCATCAGCTAAAATAATGCTAGCTACCAACAACCAGAAAATTACATGGTACTGTTAGCTAACTAGCCACCAGGTTAGGACGTTATCAGATGGTTGAATTGGTCCTACTCTACCTCCTTGATGGCTCAGTAGGCCATTGTCATTTCTTCTTTTGGTACTCGGACCCATTTGTGTTGTTCTCAAATGTTAACCGTGCTGCTAAACACAGGCCAATCAACCGAGAGGGCGAAGTTTGTGTCCTGTGTCAAAGTTAAAGTCAACTTTTCTTTTTTTTTTATTATGTAGGCTACATTAGTTAACTTTCTTATTAAACATTTTTAATTAAAGCCACAACCATAGTACAACCATAATTCACATGAAGTTGGGACACTGTGTAAATAAAAACAGAATACAATGAATACAACTTCATCAATTCAATTCAATACACTACGACATATATTTTATTATTATATTATAAGTTTATTGTTTTTTGCAAAAAATCACTCTTTTTGAATTTGATGCCTGCAACATGTTCTAAAACAGGTGGGACAGGGACATGTTTACCACTGTGTTACATAACCTTTCCTTTGAACAACATTCCTCAACTTCCCCAGTCTATTGTTGAAACTGTCCCAACTTTTTTGGAACGTGTTGCAGGCATCAAAGTCAAAATGAGTGAATATTTGCAAAAAAACAACAACAAGTTTATTAGTTTGAACATTATATATATTGTCTTTGTAGTCTATTCAATTTTATATAGGTTTTAAAGGATTTGCTAATCATTTTATTTTTTTATTTATATACATTTTACACAACCTGCCAACTTCATGTGAATTGGGATTGTACTTTAACCCAAACCACAATTTTTAAACGTTACCAAGTCATTTTGTTGCCTAAACCTATTCAAGTAACATGGTAAGCTGGCTGATAGTAGCCTTCTGAACATAATGGTAGGTTTTGCAGTTTCCTTCTAACCCATATCTTTGGGGCTAATAACCACTGATAACCTCCGTTCAATGGAGTGATAACAGCCCCGATCCCAGTCTATGGTCCCAATGCAAGCGGCAGGCGCCCTATATCTTGACAATTCACATGAAGGTAGGAATGTTTTTTGTACAGCAGGGTAAGTCAATTTATTGTTTTATTTTAGGTTAATGTTAGGAAACTTTTTACCAAACGCCATCAGCGACAGGTGCTGATGTTAGCTATATCACAACAAGCTAGTGAGCTAGTGTGCAAGTCAGTCACACTACGGCTAGTGCAAATGAAACGGCGCCGGCAGACCCCCTTGCGGGTTCTAAGAGAAAATGTTTCCCCTGAACCATAGTTGAGAATGCAGTTTGGTTATATAGCAGGGTTTTCTGCATTATAAATTTGGAGGCGGTCGCCTCGCTGAGATTGTCTGCCACCGCGCTGGAATCTTGATTGAAAATCAATGTAGTTCTATTGAAGCTCAGTGGCGATGTTTTCAACTCGGTTCAACTTGACCGCAGCAGAATGGGTGCGTTAAAATGATGTTGACTGGCTGCTGGTGTTCCCCAGGGGCTCATAGGGGCTCTGCTCTGTTCAAAGCTGTTCCGCTCTGCTGTGCTGAGCTCGAACGCACCCCACCGGTGCAGAGTGGCACACCGGTTTCATATTTTATGCTTCACAGACCTCATAGTGCCGTGGATGATATTATGGATTTTATGGATTTTGTATATTTATGGGTCTATAACAAGTTAAAACAGTCTTATTTCCCCATTATACAATGTTTTAAAAATCAAGCAGCTGAAATCAGTGGAAATCTTCATGATGGTGACGTCAGTCATGTGCCCATGTAGTAATGTTAGTCCATTAAAGCTAAAACGTTAGCGTTTTACTTCTGGCCATCACATCCAAGATTCAAATATTATATAAAGAGCTATTCAAATGTGAAGATTGACTGAACAAAACGTGTAAGTTTCATAAACCTGAGTCACAGATCTTATTTTCTGACATAATCCGTTTTGGATTATGCGAACAGGCGTGATGCTAAACTTCCATGTTTTGCCGTCAGCCCTTGCACACTAACTGCTCACAAATAATCAGGGTGGAAATAATAATAATAATGTAAACAGAAAGTGATACTTTGGAGGGAACTGCTTTGGTTCTTGGGCTGTGGGTGTATGTATGAGAAAGGTCAGGTGGACGTGGTTTTGTGCACATAACGTTTTTTGAACAGTATTCAGTGGCTGGGCACGTGTTACTTGACGAGTGTGCATGTTGCAGCTCTTGTGCACGCGCATGTACCACAAAATCTTCGCTCCCCTGCCCGCCTCAGCCCAATTTTTATCCAGAAAAAACCCTGTATAGGAATGTTATCTTTAGGAGAGCAGTCAGGCGGCGCTCAACCATTGTAGGAGAAGTAAATGGAAACATTCAACAGTATCAACCGATGTACTGATCTACAGGAGGAGGGAAAAACAACCCTGAGCCTAACTCCTTTCCCTTGCTGCTTTCAAGCAGCTTTGAAAATTGTGTCAGACTTGCAGGTTCCATATGCACAAAGTTCCCTTGCTCTGAAAGCTTGATGGGCCTTCTGTGTGCCTAGTTAGGTAGATAATGTAGGATTGGACAGTAGCAGTTCTAGAGAGAGGATTAGCCAAGGGTCAATTGAGTTAAACACTGTTGACCTAAGTATTAAATCTAATAACTAATGCAGTTCATCTCCACTGCTGCATTTTTCTGAATTGCTCCCTGAGAACTTAAATCGAAACTCAAAACAAAAACAAACAGTCGTTGTCGTCAATGACAGGTCAAAGGAGAAGCACAAAGGTACAGTACATCATGATGTGCAAGGACAGGAGTAGATTACTTAGAGGCTGAATAAATAATTCAGATAGCTGCATCAGCAAAGCAGATTTTTATGAAGCATCAGTAGACAAGGTGACACCTGCGAGAAAAAGCAGCTCTGCCTCCTTTGTTTATGAGAAAAAGTTAGCTCAAGTAGCTGAATATTTGATTTTTTTTTATACTTTATAATCCTCTGTGGAAAATAAGAAAAGCTACAGAAAGAAAATACATACTAATAGATAAAGTCAAAATGAGGTCACATGAGCGCCGAAAGGACTAACTTCATACCAAAATATTCTTATTTTTCTTATGTTTCAAAATGAAAGGGAGGCCAGTTAAATGTTGCAGTGTTGTGTGATCTGGATTCTAGATCCAACTGTTGTGGAGTGGAGAGCTCTTGTGGTCAGAGAGAGGGGGCATGTGAGTTGATAAGCGGATTGATATGGAGGGATGACTTGACTGAGAAATGACCCACAGCATTGAAGTTCATATGAGGAATCTCTAGGGTTTTTCAAAAATCACTTGTCTGCAGTGTACCCTCATATAGAATAGAGATGAACTGGTCACTGTTGAACCTAACATAAAATAGATATTGTGGCAGTGGGGTGTGGTTAAGGTGTCGACTGCTGGAGGAGAGGGAGGAGTGGCTCGGCCGGTGATCAGACAGCTGGACAGAATCAGGTAATCAGTCAGCTATATAAGCACGTTTGTAACCTGGTTCTGGTCTCTGGCAGTAGGCTGGGTCCTAGGAGAGGACCAGAGCGGCGACGACCGAGTGAGAGGCAGCAGACGCCTGACCACAGCCGTCAGAGGGACGGGGGGCGTGGATGCAGATAGCCCCCATGGAAGATTTTCCATTTGAGCAGTCTCGGGATGAGACCCTCCGTCATGCCTTTAACCAAGTGATGAAAATTGATGGTTGCCAGGTCCACCCTAACACAGCACTCACTCACCCATATTTTATTGTCATTAGGGACAGGTTATACAGAGCGAGTCGTGACGCTCGGACAGGCGAAGAACTCACCCAGTTGTTGGTGCCCAAAAGCCGTCGGGAAACAATTTTCCAGGCGGCTCATCATAACCCCATGGCGGGCCACCTAGGCTATGACAAAACACTGAACCGGATCATGGCCCGATTTTATTGGCCGGGCATTCGCGCAGATGTAAGTCGGTGGTGTGCATCCTGCCGCGAATGTCAGTTAGTCAATCCGCCGGCCACCCCAAAAGCGCCGTTGCGCCCACTACCACTAATGGAGTTCCCATTTGATAGAATTGCCATGGACCTCATCGGGCCATTAGACCGGAGTGCACGGGGATATCGCTTTGTGTTAGTCCTAGTGGACTATGCAACCCGATATCCCGAGGCGGTGCCTCTGCGCAATATCTCTGCAAAGAGTGTTGCACAGGCACTGTTTCAAGTTATCTCCCGAGTTGGGATCCCGAAAGAGATTCTGACTGATCAGGGCACATCCTTTATGTCACGTACACTACGCGAACTATACGAATTACTGGGCATCCGTTCAATCCGGACTAGTGTGTACCATCCCCAGACCGACGGCCTGGTGGAGCGGTTTAACAAAACGCTAAAGAACATGATTCGTAAGTTCGTGCACGAGGATAGCCGTAATTGGGATAAATGGTTGGACCCTCTGTTGTTTGCAGTGCGGGAGGTTCCCCAGGCCTCCACAGGATTTTCTCCCTTCGAACTCCTGTTCGGCCGAAAACCACGGGGTGTCTTGGACCTGGTCAAGGAAAACTGGGAGGCGGGTCCAAGCACCAGCAAGAACGAGGTGCAGCACGTCCTGGACCTGCGAGCAAAACTCCACTCACTGGGTCAGTTATCACGGGAGAATTTGCTCCAGGCCCAGGAACGTCAGCAGCGTCTGTACAACAGAGGGGCAAAACTTAGACAGTTTTCACCGGGAGATAAAGTGCTTGTATTGCTACCATCATCTAGCTCCAAATTGCTCGGCAAGTGGCAAGGGCCCTTTGTGGTCACACGGCGAGTGGGGGATGTTGACTATGAGGTTGTACGTTCAGACAGGGGCGGAGCCACACAGGTTTACCACCTCAACCTCCTTAAAGCCTGGAGGGAGGTGACTGCTGTTTCTCTGGCTACTACGGTGATCGAGAGAGATGAGTTGGGGCCGGAGGTGGCAAAGTCAAACTATTCAGCACCGGTCCCCTTTGATGACCATCTCTCACCGAGCCAGATAGCAGATGTGGCCTCGTTGCAGCAGCGTTTTGCTGATGTGTTCTCGCCCCTGCCAGGATGCACAAGCCTCATACACCACCACATAGAAACACCCCCAGGTGTGACCGTGCGTTCACGACCCTATCGGCTGCCAGAACACAAGAGGAAAATGGTTCTGGCGGAGCTTCAGGCCATGTTGGAGATGGGGGTAATAGAAGAGTCCAACAGTGACTGGTGTTGCCCCATTGTGCTGGTTCGCAAGTCTGATGGGTCAATACGGTTCTGTGTGGACTATCGCAGGGTCAATGAGGTGTCCAAATTCGATGCCTATCCAATGCCCCGGGTCGACGAACTCCTGGATCGGCTGGGCACGGCTCGCTTTTTCACGACACTGGATCTGACCAAGGGCTACTGGCAGATTCCCCTGTCGCTGGAGTCCAGGGAAAAGACGGCCTTCTCCACTCCGTACGGTTTGTACCAGTTTGTCACACTTCCGTTCGGGCTGTTCGGGGCCCCAGCTACTTTCCAGCGCCTCATGGACCGGGTACTGCGGCCTCACTCTGCATATGCTGCGGCCTACTTGGATGATGTAATCATTCATAGTGAGTCCTGGGAGCAGCATATGCAGCAGGTGGGGGCGGTGCTCGAGTCTCTGAGGAAGGCGGGGCTCACGGCCAATCCGAAGAAGTGTGCGGTTGGACGGAGGGAGGTACGGTATTTGGGGTACCACTTGGGGGGCGGGCAGGTGCGGCCACAGGTGCAAAAGACCGCAGCAGTTGCGGCCTGCCCAACACCCAAGACAAAAAAAGAGGTCAGGAGGTTTCTGGGGCTGGCCGGTTACTATAGGAGGTTCATTCCGGCCTTTTCAGAGCTGACCAGCCCCCTCACCGACCTGACCCGAAAGGGTGCCTCAGATCCGGTCCACTGGACGGAGCCGTGTCAGCTGGCGTTTGAGAGGGTGAAGCGAGCCCTCTGTGGGAAGCCACTCTTGTACACTCCTAACTTTTCTCTCCCTTTCATCCTGCACACCGATGCCTTGAACAGTGGGCTGGGGGCCGTTTTGTCCCAGGAGGTGGAGGGGATCGACCGCCCCGTACTGTACATTAGCCGTAAGCTGGCTCAGCGGGAGGTGAACTACAGTACGGTCGAAAAGGAGTGCCTCGCCATACGGTGGGCGGTCGGGGCCCTCCGCTACTACCTCCTGGGGCGCTCATACACCCTCTGGTCGGACCATGCCCCGCTCCAATGGCTCCACCGCATGAAAGATGCCAACGCGCGGATCACTCGCTGGTATCTGGCATTACAGCCTTTCCAGTTCAAGGTGATCAATAGGCCGGGTAACCGCAGGGTCGTGGCTGACTTTCTCTCCCGCTCCGCGGAGGGGGGGGGGAGTGGGCTTGCGGCCGGTGGGATCCCGGCCTAAGTCGGGCGGTGGGGGTATGTGGCAGTGGGGTGTGGTTAAGGTGTCGACTGCTGGAGGAGAGGGAGGAGTGGCTCGGCCGGTGATCAGACAGCTGGACAGAATCAGGTAATCAGTCAGCTATATAAGCACGTTTGTAACCTGGTTCTGGTCTCTGGCAGTAGGCTGGGTCCTAGGAAAGGACCGAGTGAGAGGCAGCAGACGCCTGACCACAGCCGTCAGAGGGACGGCTGCTCGTTGTGTAGTCTTGTTTTACGTTGAGTCACGTTTGGGGGGGGGGGGGGGGGGGGGCCTGGAATAAACGGTTAACCGCCGACAACGCTGTCTCTCCCTCATTTACCGTCTGTCCTGTGAGCAGGGAGGCTCACAGATATGCTTAAAGAGGACCATTTATGCTTTTCCGTCTTTTCTAATCTATATATGTAGTTATAATGTTTTATAGTCATGTTTAATAATACCAAAGCGTAAAAAATAATGAAGTTCTTGAATTTAGACGTGAGCCCTGCTGACCGTCTCGGTTGGCTGTGCTCAGCTCGGAACGCTAGGGTGACGGTCACTATTAGAGATTTCTTTCAGTTTCTCTGAATTTTGATTTGTCTCCGTAAAAGAATCCTGACTTCTCTATTGGTCATGCTGCTACACACAGGCTCAAACTGTAAGCCGTTAGTTCGGCCACTTTTATGCTTTTTTGGTGTTTATTTTGGAAGTTAACCTGTTAAAGCTAATGTTAGCATGTTGCGCAGCACACATGGCTAGCTTCCATATAGACGTTTTTTTCAGCTGCTGATGTAACTGATTCTGTATATGGTAAGGGGCACACCATTTCCAGGTATGCAGCCTAAACAGTTGACCAATCACAGCAGAGCAGACCAGTCGAGGGGGGGCAGAAGCTCAGACAGAGCCTGACACAGAGAGGTGCTGGAGCAATGGACAATATGATAAATCTAATGTGTGGTTTTTAACGTTCAAAGCATGTAAACCTACTCTAGCTGACCCCAAAAATACAAATATGACCCAGAAAACATAGCATAATAGTGCATCTTTAACAAGTTGTGCTTACCTGTATTTTAGGATTTTAATTCCTCACTGATTTCCAAATGAATTAACTGATACCCATGGATGGAGAGATGCTCTTTAAAAGGCAAAAAGCAACAAAGTTCCATTCAAGTTCCAAAATGTCTGGCTATAGTGTCTTTCCAGGCTCTGTGGAGCATGTCTATTTTAGAATAAGGCACTCTTACAGCTTTAAACACACATACAGTATACACACACACACACACACACACACACAGCACTCACACCAAGGTAATGGAGGCATTACTGTGAGTGATGGGCCATGCTGGGCTCCTCCACTCCATCACCTGCCCATCTCAGTAACATCTCCATTTGCTCACCACACCTCAGCAATACTCATACAGTGAAGAGAACACAGAAAATACTTTATTTCACAGCTGTGGCAAAAGACTGAATAGTATATGCATTCTGTGCTCTGTCACAATTTAGATCCATTTATATCTAATATATATTAATCCAAAAATCATCTCAGCCCTTAAGTCGGGCTCAGTGTCATGAGCTGTGCTTGGAGCTTCACTAGTCACCTGAATGGCAGGTTTAGACATCCACAATGTGGCTTGGTATTCTGATTGGGCAGGCACCGCACACACTGCTGGCTCATCTAAAGCCTGCATGCTCGACCACATCTGTATAGTTACCTGGCTCTGGCTTTACTGTGAGCCCTGAAACACTCCTGGCTTCCTTCAAGAATCCAGATGTGGTATCATGGTTTTGAGGCCAAAACACAACAACCCGACATCAAAGAACTAGCGGCGGCAAAGGCAGATTGTTGCGTTGTCTGTGCCTAGCTCCAAAAGTTGCCCTTGAATACACTACAGCTTACCGCCAACAAGCACTTACGTTCTTCACCTGCATGAGATGAAATAACTCTCCATACCAGCAGGAGCTGTTAGACTGTATTCATCATTCAAAAAAGGAAACCAGAAGACTCACAGGACAGATTCAAGATGCTAGGAGCCAGTTAGCCCAGTAACAACACAACCTGATAGTGAAAGAAAAAATGATATTTGAGGTACACCAAGTTTGTTTTCCATCTCACAGCCTCTTGACTTTAGCCATTTGTTTACTTTCCTCACTTTTGTTTCTCCTCTCGTGCATTGACTAAACGGAAGATCAGAGTGATTTCTTTCATGACTGATTTTTGTCAAAGTGCTAAATCGGCCGAAAAATAGCTGAATAGCGCCAACAGTGCAGCACAAAAACTAGGGCGTGGTGTCCATGCCGTAAAAAATCACTGAAATAACGAAACCAAGTTCTGCCTCTATCTATTAGAAACAAAGTCAACTTCACAATACTTCAGTCTGTCAGTCCTAACCCTAACCCAGCGTATTAACAATTAGCAGGTATCCATGAAAGAAGCCTTGTATTTACCAGACTACAATTACCATGGTTGAATGTGAGAGGTGCAAACAACAACAACAGTTTGACTTGCTGCCCAACTTTTGCATGAAAGGAAGGATGTTATAGAGAAGCGTGGGGAAATATATGCCTGTCTTTCCCACTATAGGGCATTTTAAGATTGATTAGTTGACTTATTCTTATTTTTCACAGATTTAGGAGCTGCTGTTAGTGTCCTAAAATTAGGACTGAGCTACTTATAGCCTTAGGATGTTTTGGGAATACAAGCCCTGGTGTAGGGTGTACTGTTTACTAGTATATATCCTTTTACGGACACCTCCACACGATCGAAAACAACATTTTTTTTCTCCATCATTCTTACAAAGTTTTCCGTCCACACGTCCTCCACCCAAGAAATATCTGCGTCCACAGGAAACCAGTGAAACTGACTCAAAGTGCTCAAAAGAGACGGAGAAACGATATGTCCATGTATGTAGGCTATGATATAAACACCAGCGCCAAGTTTCTCTCCAAATCTGGAGACTTCCCAAATCCTCCTCCATCCTAGACAGAAATCTGTTTACTGGTTCAGGTGTTAGTGGAGACTTTTGTTGTGTTTTGGACCCTGATGCACCAGCCACTCTGAAGTTAGTGTCCTCAACGAGCAGAAAGTGCTTAGCGACTTTTCACACCTCCTTAGCAACTTTATTAAAAAAAGATACTAGCGACCAATTTAGCGACTTATTCAGAGCATCAGGGAAAAGGGAGAAATATGCGGTCGGCCTAATTCATTCCCATGCATGTGGCTCAGAGTCCAGTTCAGTAAACAGTCTATGGGTCAGTATTTCTCCTCTCACGCAGCAGCACAGTTCTTGTTATGTGAGACCTCAATATGTAACAATACAATCATAATAACAAGAATGTTGTTTAATGATAGTTCTGAATAATCCGGGATTATGCTTAATAGCAGTGGTCTCCAATCCTGCTCCTGGAGAGTAAGTACATTTAGCTCATCAAGGGCTGTTTAGTGAGCACATCATTAGAATATGGTGTTAGAGTACAGAGAAACCTAAAACATGGCATATACATCTTCTTTACTGACATATACTTTAGGCAGTAGCTCTCCAGGAGCAAGGTTGGAGACCACTGCTCAATAGTAACAAATAATAAATCAAGCCCACTCTCTGGTATTAAAGTCGGCCACACAACAGCTAAACCTCAATAAATAAAATACATCTTGCATTAGCTATGACAGTTGGCATTGGGCAAAATGCTTTGTCTGTTCTGTACAACACCTTTGTATTGTGGGGTGCAAAATTAATTCCAGTTACATTCATTTGGTCAAGATCAAGGTAAATGTTTTCCATAATGAGTAAAAAAAAATCCCTCACAGCTGAACATGTGCTAGTACAAATTTAGAATGTGCCCATGACATACTGGAGCGGAAAATAAGTGAATCCGACCTCCAAACACCCCAACCTCTACACCTCCAGTCACAATCACAGTCACAGTTTCCTGCACCTATATAATAATCTCCTCCACCTAATATACTTTACAGTGCTAAATTTGATAGAATATCAGCTGTGGCTATACCACCTATGTACTATGCTTGTTTTTTTTTTTTTTTTAAAGGCACTTCAACAAAAAGCTTTATTTAGTGAAAAAAGCAGTGATCAATATTAGAGAACAGTGTCATCATTGTGTCAGAAGAGAAGATTTCAACAATGTTTTCTCAGGGCTATAGGATTCAAAAACGAACAGGAAGTGTAGAGGCCACAGCTTTGAATGACTTCAGCACATCTGCACCCACAGAACATCACTAGTTTCTCACACTGCTCTGGTCTGATCTCGGTCCATTCTGACTCAGTCTCTTCCACAGTTCACTAACTGGAGTGGGTTTCTTAGACATTACTTTGGGTTCATTTTCGTACTACTATCAACGGAGAAATCCAGGAGAGTGGCTAACAGCCGGACATGGCTAACAATGATTAGCTCGGGGCATTAAGGTTAAGGCATTAAAATGTCTTTTTTAACCACTAATACTGCTCAAAATAACACAAAACATCTGCAGTAGCATGAGAAAAATCCTTACACAGAAAACGAAACACCAACAATATAGTTAATAGTTGATACATAAAAAAAACCTGTCTATTTCGATCTTTTTTAAGTCATTCAGTTCTGGTAATATATTCATAGCATGTAGATTTTTGACAATACAGTATATTGTAATTTATATTGTTAGAAAATGGTCTAATTAGAGCAAAGACCTCCACCAGGTCTGGGTTTTTTGTGTTGAACTTTATTACATGGTAAGTAGCTATAAAGCTCAGCAGCTTTTACAAAAATATATATATTTTTTGGAGTTTTTAAGTTTAAGTGTTTTAATTAATACGAATAAATAAATAATTTCCTTGTTCCACGTCCGCGTCTCACCTCTTACCTCACCTTGACCCATCAGTTATTTGCTGTTCCTTGATATCTCTCACAGACTGCTCTTCTGCTCTACGGAGAGGTTCACAACTCACAAGTGGCGACAGCGGTACGCGACTGGAAGGCAGGCTGTGATGATGACAGGCAGGAAGCTCGGCAAATCATTTTATTCAGACCGAATAAAATGATTGGTCAAACTTTTATCAGAAATATATGAGAATTGGATATTGATGAGTTTCAACAGCAGGTGGATTTATTTTATATTTTAGTGTGCCATAAGCTTCATTAAGAGCATTTTAAGATTACGAAAGACAGGTGTAAAAATGGCAGAAAGGTAAGAATAGCTTTAATACTTTGTTCTCTAATTTTGATCTCCAGTGTAGTGCCGGGGAATATGTCTCTCACCTTTCATACTTGAAGCAGCATTCATTTGAGCACACTTCAGTCATTTCAAATTCAGAAAGAGCAGGGTGAAGGAAATGAAATACTGCAGCGTTAGCACTTCCAATGTGGAAAAATAATCTCCCAAGTATGCTGGCTATATGGTAAAAGGCTTTATGACTGCTTTATATATAATGCATTATATGGGCACTTAAAATGGCAGTCACAATGCCTGATGACCATGCTTAGGAATGTGCTGGAATGCTGATATGTCACACATGATGTGTGCATCATACCTTGATCAGGCATAATGCATGTATTTTTGATTTCCTTATGATGCAATATACATATGGTGAATGTCTTTCCGAAAATACCATTTTATTTCATGCGGGAAAAATTTGAAATTAATTTGTTCTCTTTATCATGGCAAAGAGAGAGCCTTGCAGCTAGCAGGTAATCAACAGTTCTGTATTCTTTCACAGCTATAGAGGAAACACAGGAGTCCAAACAGGAGAGGCGTTAAGTAAGGCTGCTGTTTTGTCTCAGTAAACACAAGAAGCTTAATGGGATTTCACGATTATCTTCCAAGGCTAGACATTGCAAATCTCCCACACATCCCTGTGTACAGGTGGGGAATATTAATGGAAACTAGGTAGGCTGAAGACATTTACTGCAGATCTGGTCAAAAGCCAGATATATTGTTGAAGTCACTGCTGGAGAGTCAAATTCTCTGGAGCCACTAAGCAAGGATAGAAAATATATTAAACTAAACTGGTACTGCTTTTGATGGTGAATTCTGACATCTAGAGTGAAAAAAATAGCTGTGTCATTACACATTACATTCCAGTGTTGAGGAAGTGGCACATTAGCAGTTTTTAATTCATTTATTTTACAGCAACAAGTACAGGACATGGATGTATGAAGACAACAGGATACAGCCTACGAGGCAGAGCTCCGTTCATTCCTATGAAAGTTGCTGAGTGGCGCATGAAGCCAAAAAAGTAAAATATCCGTGTCACAGCCACACATATACACGTGCTTTAATTGAAGTTACCACATCTCAATTAGGGATGGGAATTGATAAGAATTTAGCAATACCACTACCATTGATGATTCTGCTTATCGATGCGATTAATTCTCAGTTCTGGATCAGTATTACGTGCACATGTCATTGTACATAATTGTAATTTTACATAATTGTTTATCATTGTATGGAAGGCTTTTAGCCTGTGCTTTCAATGAAAACCCTTTTGACTGTAAGTTTCAAGTGAAAACATCCTCTATGTTATCCCCCAGCTGATAAAAACACATTAACAAGTAAGCCAACCCTGTATTTTCTAATGCTTCGTAATACACAGTCAGAAGCACCGTATGCTCTGTCAGCCCTCCAGCTCCACTTTATCTTAAAGTCTCGCTACATTTTTGTTTTGTTGGGTTCAATAAATTCATGCATTTTGTTTCTTTTGCTGCAGAAATTCAATACAAAAATGGATGACCCATCTCAGAGGAGCTTTATAGAATGAACAGTTTATGAAAACAAGAAGTGCTGCCGTAAAGGCTTTATTAGCAACAAGACATTAGTTTTATACAGTTTTTAACATTTTATCAAGCAACAACTACTGGAGACTCTGCTGCTCTATTTTTTTTTTTTTTCGGAACAATTAGGAAGACTTTGGGACTGGTCACCCTAACAAATTGATAAAATTATACATTTATTTTAAGCATTTCTCCAGCTACCAAAATTCTGGCTATTCTACCATCATGAATGTGTGTAAACCTTTCACAAACACACGTGTAACCTTTGGTTGGCATTCTCTCGCCCTCTCCTCAGTGAATTTGGCTCCCTGAGCAGCAGGTGTGAACGGGTTCTTTCTATCCTCAGCCGTCGAGCCCTTTGCTGCATGCAAGCTTTCACGGTCACCACCAGCCTGTCTGTCATTACCTACAGTGGATGAAATGAGTGAATATTTGACCCTGATTCGATTACAATTATATTTAGGCCTGATGTTTGTGCCATTACCCTCGTTAAGGGAGACAGAAGAGCTGGCTGACGAATGCAGGCTGTCAAAAACATGGCACTCCTGGTATTTAATGGCATGTTTACTGCTCAGATCTTTTAAAATATAATACTGCTTGTTCCCACCCTTGCATGATATCACAACTTTACACAGATTGCAAACTGCATGATTCTCATCTGTTTTAGTAAACTGGAGCTTCACTCGAGATCTCTTTCTTTACCCACTCTTCTCTTTCACGCTTGTGGTGTAAAATTCAAAATTCCAGTCGCGGGAACACCTTTTGTATTTCAATTGCTAACCTACACTGGTCAGAACTGAACTGTCACATTGTCCAAACTCTTCAGACTGTCAGTGAAATGTCTGTGTGGATCAAACTGGATCAGTTTTCATTGAGATGACCAATTTCCCCAAATCCATGAACTCTTTTCTCATTTACACTCCAACAACTTGAAGAACACTTTACATTTACAGCACATTTGTCAAATGCTAACACATTGTATTCAATACTGTTAAAACACATCCAGACATTTCTGTATAACCATATTGAAATATGTAGAACATTTTAGCTGCATATTTAGAGGGAGGACTAGAACCCTCACAGTGCTGTCCAATATATTTGTTTTCTAATTAGAATTATTTCAGCCCTGGAATTTCAAGAATTTCCTTTTTGTTTCAACTTTTATATTTGACAAGTAAATTTCTATTTTCAAAGAGGTTATTGAAGCAAATTGCAGCATTTCCAATTCAATATACTTGTAATATATACAGTACTTTATTACAGTCAATAAAGTGAAAAGGTGATATTTATCTTATTTTGTAATGAAATTTGATCATTTATGGAATGCTCCCTGACGTCAGTGTATTTAAGGTCAGTGTTATGAGTGAGAGGTTTGCCTTCTGACTGACAACTGTTGTCAGTGATTTGGTCCAACGATCTTATTTTGACACGTGTGAAGTGTTTTGGTGGTTTGATCAACTGTTTGGCCACAATGTATGCTGGAAATGCAGACTGTATGAAGAGTTTTGAAAAAGTGGCTTGACTACTAATGCTTGTTAGCATTTGAAAGAAACTGTATTACCTGCCTATCCCACTCCTGTTCCACTCTCGTATTATACATCCCTCCCTCCCACCCTCTTATTCTTATACTACGACAGATGCCCTATCAAAGTCTCCCGACAAAGCATTCGGCAAAGCAGACTAACTACAAGCTGTTCAAGCCTCGCACCTCAATTATGTTTTCTCTAATAAATCATTAAACACATCTTGTAGATGGTGTTGTCCTTGCTAGTGAAAGGGAGATACGTCAGAGTGCAGTTGCTCGTGGAATGGTGCTCTAAGCAGTCGGGTGTTTGGTGCCTTGCTCAAAGACACCTTGGCTGTACCCAAGAGGTGAACTGACACCTCTTCAGCTACCAGTCCATCAAAATTAATAAGTTCAAATCCTGCCTGCGTTCGCCCCTCTACACACCTGGCAATTAGCTGCATAAAGTGGGCAGGTTAGTCAGATTGTTGGCTTCAGAAAGTAACAAGAGCTATGGGATGTTAGCCACACGAGATCATCCTGATCTCTGAGCTCCATTGTGTATTTTACTCACAGATCAGTCTGGTAACGTGCCGTGGAGAAAATTAGGAGAAATTCTTCAACTGGACGAACCAATCAGCGTTGGTTTTAAGGCGAATTCAAGAGTGACGAAACAAGAAACGACTGTTCAGCTCTTAACACAGACTCACACCTACAAAACACAATTGGCCAAATGGATAATTTTATTCTCAAAAACACATTTTGTTAAATATAACAATATATATATATAATCTCTTCATTCCGAAATAGAACACATCTTTCTCTGCACACACTAACTTTACCAAAACACTAGAAGTCTGACTCAAAATGAAATTATTCTGTCAAAGACTAACACTTCACAAGGAACATGCACTCAATCAAAGTGCACCAGGTTTCAAAATACTGACTATTGTTGACATTACAAAAACGGCATAGACTTTTATGTTTCAGTTTTATAGGTATTTGCATGCAAAACATGCAATACACCGTTTTTACACACATTCAAAAGTATTCCAGTAAAAAAGCAAATAATTTTTATCCCTTGACTGTGTACTACAAGAGGTACAATATAAATACTGTTTACAATATGATAGAACAGAAAAGGTTTTACAGTATCTGACCGCCTAAAATTGGGCTGCACTCTTTCACCAGCCTCTCTTAGCGAAAGACCGTGGTTGATTACATGTTCAATGATATTTGCACACATTTCATCACTGACTACTGTTCTTGCAGCCCTTGGAATGCCACCACCACACATTCTTACACCTCTACCTTGCCCTCCCCTTGGGCCTGCTCCTCTCACTGCTCCTCTCACTGCTCCTCTCTCTGCTCCTGCTCCTCTCACTGCACCTGCTCCTCTCACTGCTCCTCTCACTGCACCTGCTCCTCTCACTGCTCCTTTTACTGCTCCTCTCACTGCTCCTGCTCCTCTCACTGCACCTGCTCCTCTCACTGCTCCTCTCTCCTCTCACTGCACCTGCTCCTCTCATTGCTCCTCTCACTGCACCTGCTCCTCTCACTGCTCCTGCTCCTATCACTGCTCCTCTTACTGCTCCTCTTATTGCTCCTGCTCCTCTCACTGCACCTGTTCCTCTCACTGCACCTGCTCCTCTTACTGCACCTGCTCCTCTCACTGCTCCAACTCCTTTCACTGCTCCTCTCACTGCACCTCTCACTGCACCTGCTCCTCTCACTGCAGCTGCTCCTCTTACTGCACCTGCTCCTTTCACTGCTCCTCTCACTGCTCCTGTCACTGCACCTGCTCCTCTTACTGCTCCTGCTCCTCTCACGGCTCCTCTCACTGCTCCTGCTCTTCTAACTGCTCCTCTCACTGCACCTGCACCTCTCTCTGCTCCTGCTCCTCTCACTGCACCTGCTCCTCTCACTGCTCCTCTCACTGCACCTGCTCCTCTCACTGCACCTGCTCCTCTCACTGCTCCTGCTCCTCTCACTGCTCCTCTCATTGCTCCTGCTCCTCTCACTGCACCTGCTCCTCTCATTGCACCTGCTCCTCTCACTGCACCTGCTACTCTCACTGCTCCTGCTCTTCTCACTGCTCCTTTCTCTGCTCCTGCTCCTCTCTCTGCTCCTGCTCCTCTCACTGCACCTGCTCCTCTCATTGCACCTGCTCCTCTCACTGCACCTACTCCTCTCACTGCTCCTCTCCTGCACCTGCTCCTCTCACTGCTCCTTTTACTGCTCCTCTTACTGCTCCTGCTCCTCTCACTGCACCTGCTCCTCTTACTGCTCCTGCTCCTCTCACTGCTCCTCTCACTGCACCTGCTCCTCTCATTGCTCCTCTCACTGCACCTGCACCTGCTCCTCTCACTGCTCCTGCTCCTATCGATGCTCCTCTCACTGCTCCTCTCACTGCACCTGCTCCTCTCAGTGCACCTGCTCCTCTCACTGCTCCTGCTCCTCTCACTGCTCCTCTCACTGCTCCTGCCCCTCTCACTGCACCTGCTCCTCTCACTGCTCCTGCTCCTCTCACTGCGCCTCTTACTGCTCCTCTCACTGCTCCTGCTCCTCTCACTGCACCTGCTCCTCTCATTGCTCCTCTCACTGCACCTGCTCCTTTCAGTGCTCCTGCTCCTCTCACTGCACCTGCTCCTTTCAGTGCTCCTGCTCCTCTCACTGCTCCTCTCACTGCTCCTGCTCCTTTCACTGCTCCTCTCACTGCTCCTCTTACTGCTCCTCTCACTGCTCCTGCTCCTCTCACTGCACCTGCTCCTCTTACTGCACCTAATCCTCTTACTGCACCTGCTCCTCTCACTGCTCCTCTCACTGCACCTGCACCTTTCACTGCTCCTCTCACTGCTCCTCTCACTGCTCCTGCTCCTCTCACTGCTCCTGCTCCTCTTACTGCACCTGCTCCTCTCACTGCATCTCTCACTGGGCCTGCATCACTCCTCAAAGTCCTCGTTTTAACCCCAGCCACTGAGTCTACGCCAGACTGGAATAAGTTGTAATTGGCCCAATTTACCCAACATAAATCAGCTTTGTGTCAATTATTCAATTGTTTGTTTATATCAACTAAGATATACTGTTTTTGAACTGATATCATTGCAGAAGCAGAGGTATTTATACTGTATCTAAGGTTTGGAATATTGTTTTTGTTAATGTGGGATGTTGTGTGTTAACATTTATAAATAATACAAAAACAATCCATAATTTTGTTGGGAGGTATAGCTTGTCTGTTTCGAAAATGTAAGCACTGTAGAAATGTGTTCATTGATTTCATATCGTGTGAAAATGACATGAAATGTGTGAATGGTTTGGCCACAAAAGACGGATGCTGTGCTAATTGTGTTTAGAGTTTGGAAAAGGTGACAACTGGTTGGACAAATGCTTGTCTGTAAAAAACTGTAATGGGATGTGGCCCTTCCAATTTCCAGTGGACTGGTGATCGTACACAGTGGATTCACACACTCCACGAAAAAACTTGGAAGCCCTTTGTCCTAAGCAGATTAACCCCTGCAAAAGTTCAAACCGTAGGCTGGATGCTCCTTTAACCACACTGTCTGGTTTTCTATTTCTACATGTGTTCATTACTGCTGACTACGAAAACATCATATAACCACAAATGTTATGTCTACTCCTGTTGAGTAAAGAGCTGTGAATTTCCTTTTTCAATTAGTAATGACTGATGAGTAAATTATTCTATTTTTCAAATAACTTGCCCAACACAGGTTGATGACAAATAATTAACACCACACAGATCATCTTCATCAGGAGCCACATTGATAAACAGGTCTCGGATGTGCAGAGCATGCAGGTACTCAAAAGGCAGTAATAAAAAGGTTATTAAACCATATCATATGACCTTCTCAAGCTTTGGAAACAGGTCGCCTCAAATTAGGCTCCCAGATGAATCTGTTTATTAATCTTATCCATCTGAGCTTGGCTGCTCTAATTCCTCCTAGCCATAATTGACTTTGCTGATTCACAACATGAACAGTATTAGTCTGTGAAAAGACCTGACCTTCAGCAGTAGCTGCCTTGATCATCTCAATGGCAGATCTAGCAACACAGATGGAGGCTTTAGCTAATTTGTGTGGGCAGATATTTATATACATATTTGACTATATGTTGGTATAATCAAATTTTGCTGAAGTAAGCAGGACTGGCTATTCGGACACCAATGAATGTTGATGTGCATTAACTGTAATTAAAAGAGATGAGAAAAGAGTTATTACTCTGTCAGGACTAGATATTTTCCAACAGTGAGGCCTGCAGGAAAATAGGAAGAGATGTGATGCAAAGGTAACACATGAGGTGAAAGGGCCAGGTGTACGCCAGTGATCTATAAATAACAGGAAGTTAGATATTTTAGTTATTGTAGTTAGGCAATCGGATTTAGTATCAGTGTAATCCAGTGATAGTCTGTACATCTGTGGGGGTGTTAAAAAGCTGCACATATAGGCTCAATTCTGTAAAGTACATCCGAATTCTATTCCTATTTACAATTCAATTCAAATAACAGCGCCACAGGCTATTTTAAAATATGCCTCAAGGTAAATTCTAGCGCAAAGCATGTAAATCCAACCCCTGGACATGGTAATTTCTGATTTGGTTCGGACATTAAATTGCACTGAATATGCTGCTGCTCCCATCATCCCCTCCAGCAGCTCAGCAGGTATTTCAGTAAAATTTTCAAGCATGAGTCAGCAGAGCTGTTCTTCTCTTTGTGTGTTCTAAATAGATTAAGTCGGGGCAAATTAAGTGATCAATCTACCTCCATAGCACATTAAAAACAACACATGTTGACCAGATAAGAAATGAAAGTAAATAACTGATTTTACAGATATAACGATGTATGATTATGATATCAGTGGAGGAAAGGACTTGAGAGTGAGGGCTAAATGGCTTCATAGTTGAGGGCAACAACCAAAATTGCTCCATAACCTTTGGGTGCTAACTAACAGTGTGGAATGGAGAGCATTGATTGGTCAGTAGATCTGAGGTACTCTATTGGTAATGCTTGTAGGATGGTTGACTACCCCTCCTTCTACAATAACTATGCTGTTTCCAAGGTTAAATAATGATTTTGTTTATGGCACATAGGCAATGGTTAAATTTAGAGGGAAACTGTGGTTTAGTTGGAACAGAAAGCTTCATTCATGTCTCCAAATATTCTTGTTGGACCAAAACACTGTCAACAATTCTCACTCAGAAAGCAAACACGATCACTTACAGCACACTGACCTAACAACAATGAAGAGTATTAAATTCCCTTATAGAAAAAGAATAAGATACTTTCACATTATTGACTGTAATAAATTATATGTAACAAGAACGAATAAGAAAAGCAGATATTTGCTTTCTATATCTTTGTATATAGTCCTTTACTTCTGAAAACTAAAAAGTTGAAACAAAACCAAAATCTTGAAATTCCAGAGCTGCAATCGTAATAATTCCAAAACAAATGACAACATGTATGATATAATCACTCATACTGTACAGTACTATGAGGGTTTATGTCCATCTTGTGCCTTCTCTTTCAGCTGAAATTAGAATCATCTGTTTGTAATGAATATTATTTCATCTTATTCTTAATATTCCAGCTAAGATTTTCTATATATTCCAATATGGTTACTGCAGAAATGTGCCTGTTTTGCCTGTTAGAATTTGAAAGTGTGCTGTAAATTTAAAGTGTTCTGCAGGTGGTTGAGTGTGAATAAGAAAAGAGTTCATTTTAAGAAACGGGGTCACTGAATGCATTGTTGTGGGAATTTTTGATATTTGTAATTCATAATCATAGTTTTGTCAGGTCAGACGCAGTTCAATGTCTCCTCTGTCTCACATTCTTAATGGATAATGCAAATAACTAACTCATGATGATATATTGGCACATTTGTGCATCTGTACCCTGTGTTAGAGACCTTGTGATGAGAGAGGTTCAGAATGTTCAGAATTGTAATGTCTAAGGCATGTTTTTGTTTGGTCTAAAGACGTCACCCAACCAAGGCTATTCGCGTCCTGTCCCTCTAACTAAAAGACTGTGCGAGATTTGGCAAATCGTCATTCCCTGCTAGACTCTAACTTGTGAGGATGTGGGGATGAACGTATTTTTGTCTGCAGAAGAAAATGCTTTGGCAAAATAAACCACGGAGAAAAAGATGATCCTGTTTGTTGATCTTTATTGAAGAATCCATTTCCACAACAATTTGGCGTCCCTGGGTGGGCACCCGGAGTGAGAGGCACAGGCTGGACAGGACTGACGGTGAAACCTGTGCACAGTGGAGTGAAGCTCCTTCCTCAACCTCGCCACAAATTCAGCTGAGAAGTGGCGGCCTAGCGTCCAACAGCAGGAGTGTCCTCTCACTGCTGGTGCCTACTGAACTTGGTGGAGGATCTCTTCAATAATCTCCGGTGAGTTTCTTTTTGTTGGTGACGTCTAGGACAGGGTAAGAGTCCCTGAGCCGCAAATGGTTCGAGTCCATTTGTTTTTTTTTTGTAGACGTCTAGAGGACGAGGGTGCCACTCCCTCTTTGCAAATGGTTTGAGTCTATTTGTGTGTTTGTTGACGTCTAGAGGACGTCTAGAGGATGAGTGTGCCGTCCCTCTTCCGCAAATGGTTCGAGTCCATTTGTTTGGTGGTTGACGTCTAGAGGACGTCCGGAGGACGAGGGTGAGAGTCCCTCTTCCGCAAATGGTTCGAGTCCATTTGTTTGTTTGTTGACGTCCAGAGGACGAGGGTTACCAGCCCCTCTTCCGCAAATGGTTCGAGTCCATTTGTTTGTGTGTTGACGTCCACTAGGGCCCTAGAAGACGAGGGTGCGGGACCCTCCTCTGCAGGAAGTTCGAGTCTTTCTGTTTTTTGACGTACAGTGTCTGTGCGAGGGCCGGCCAGCAGTCTGATCAGCTGCTCTCTTTTCAGTTCGAGTCTGATTAGCAGTACTGGTTTGTGAAAACGTTGTCTCACAGTTCCAGTCTGTTTGAGGTGAATTACAGCAACGTTTCCGGTTAGCTCATGAGCAAAGTAAGAGGTGATTCCGGACAGTATGGTAGATAGTTTGTTGTAAGTCTATATGTGCGTTGTTCCCATGTGCGTCTCTTTTTTCTCTTTCCCTCTCTACCCCATCTTTGTGTGTGTGCGTGCATGTTCGACAGCTGTGGAAAGAGGAGAGTGTGTAAAGGCTTTGTTTTAGCTCAAGGTCACATCAACAGTACTATCCTACCTTTCCTACGCGCTGAGGGAAGAGGGAGCATAAGATAATATAGGGAGAGATTGTTTTTACGTCAATAAATAACTAGAAACAAAATAAAGTAATTCAGTCAGTAGGGTGAAAACTCCGCTTGTGAAAACTCCTACAGGAATATATATATATGTATACTCATATAACCACTGCATGTACGATATGTAAAGCAACAATTAATAAGGTAACGTTACTGTCGAAAATAAATAAATATATAGATCTGTAAAAAAATCTGTAACCCATAGATCCATAAACTGGATTCTAGAAAATCTTTGAACGGGTAAAAACGGGTAAATCACTGACTGACCCACTTTTATCAAGGATGTTTGCATTGGAATGAATGTTGCAGGCCTGTGTGTGTGCATATGTGTGTGCGTTCATTTAAGACATGTTTTGACTGACCAGATGACCAATTGAGAAAATGTATGTGCCTTGGCAAACTGCTATCAGCATGTTGAGCAGCTGGCTTTCATGGTTCCGAGTAGAAAAGGTTAATATGACTCAGCTGTGATCCAAATTTAGAAAAAAAAGCAAAATAGAATTTTTATATACATGCTGTAAATCAAACGAATGAAGTTTTGCGGACGGTATCATTTTGACAATTGAAATTCAAAAGTTGGGTGTGGCTATAAAGGCCAATCGCCATTTTTGAACAGTGGCGCAGAAGAAAATCGGAAATAGGTGTGGTTGTGCTATCAATCGCCATTTTGTAGTTGGGGCGCAGTTGAAATTTAGGTATTGGGCGTGGCTTGGAGGCCCGCCATTTTAAAACCTGGTCGCCATTTTGAATCAAACGTTGTGTAGTTTGAATTCTTGGTACACGTCACTTTTGCCAGGAGTGGTTTGGCAGACCGCCAGACAGGAGGGGGGTGCAACAGACAGAACCAGCTGAGAGGGACTAGCAGTTAGCTATAGGCCCTAGTAGCATAGCTACCAGAAAGGCTAAGCTAAGTTGTTAGCATTTACGATTGATTGCACCTATTACCATAGACTAGTTTAGCATAACTAGCATAGCTAATGCTAGGCTAATTAGCATTGAGAAAAATAGCATATCAAAATTAGACTGTGGGTATTGCCAAATTAAGTTAGCATTACCAATATAGCTAAAGCTAAACTAGCTAGCATTAAAGCTAAAGAGATGATGGTTCAATTGATTTCAATATCACTAAAGACGAGCTTAGCATAACCAAGGTAAGCTAGGCCCAAACTTACAATGTATGAAACATAGAAATAGCATCCTCAGAGAAACAATGAAGCACATAACTGACACGTCAGCACGACTCTACACAGACCTAAACTAAGTGAGATGGGGCCAACTCAAAGCAAACGCGTCGAAGGCGTAGCCCTAAGCCCAAATCTCCAGTACATGAACAAAACTACGGTGAATCTTGCGTTGACCAATTCAAATTTTGAGCCATTGAGTGCGGTTTTCCCAATACAGGCAATTTTAGTCTCAGACAATTGGATTCTGAAAAGTAACCTCAGACAGAAGGCAGCAGACAGGCAGGGAAAGGGTAACCTCTCCTCCCCCTCCTTCTTCTCTGTGTCTTAAACTAGATGCGACCCTCGACCTCGACTCGGCTCCTCTGACCAGGCTGGCTCCCCAACCAGCCAATCAGCAGCAGGCTCAGCAGGCTCAGCAGGCTCAGCCCCAGATCCAAGCCTGCACCAACACCGCACCAACCACTCTACCCCCTCGACGACCTGGCTGCACTGGTGAGGGGGAAAGGTGGCCAGCCGGCCACCACGACAGGCAGATCCAGGGGAAGAGGCAAAGGACTCGGCCCCCGGCGATCGCGATCATCTACACAACCCCCCCACCTACGTGCACGAGCTAGCTCCCACTACACCAGGAGCAAAAACCTGAACAGCGTGACGAACATGAAAAAACTGTTCCCCTGTTCCCCTGTTCCCCAAGGTCAAGGATGGAGGACAGAAATATGCGGCAGAGCTCCTGACTTTTTGTCAGCATTTCCGAAGAGACAATCACCACAGAGGTCGTGAAAAAGGCAGAGGGCATGGCTGAGGGCCGAGAAGCTATTTCATCTGCGGAAAGCATGGACACTGGCGAAACCACTGCCCAGAGCATGAACAATGGCAGACCAACCGCCAGGGATTCCGACAGAGGGGCAATTTGACTGGCCGGAGGGCTGGGGAGAGTGAGGGGCGCATCTGGACCGGACACAGGCCATCCGAACGGAACACGTAAATACACCAACACATCCAAATTCTCTCCACGACACAGTTAAATTTCCATACTTCAGGCTATTGAATGCTTGTGCACATCACAAAAGTTGCAGGAAATGTATGCTTCACTAAACTTTGCTGCCTATAAGAATCTACCCACAATAACACTCACTGTTGCAGACGTACCCCTCACATCCCTAGTAGATCCTGGAGCGACAGGATCTGTAATACGACACACCGATTTCAAAACAACACCCAAAATGAGCAGGAGTTGTGTTAGAGATCTTATATGTGTGTTAGGCATAAACATTAAGTCAGGCTCAATGGCCTAACCATAATTAAAAATTATCTATACACTAAAACCTTTCTGACTTCTCCTGATAATGCGGCTACTTACCACTAACTATGGCTCCTCCCCCACTCGAGCCTCACTGCAGCACTTTGTGCTGCACACATCTGCTTAAGGAAAGATATTCTATTTGAACAAACATGGTTTAAACATAGTACTCTGTGGGACAGTTTAGAACTGCAATGCCTGTATTGGGATAACACACGCTGTGCAATATCTGTTCGCCTGCCTAACGTTTCCTTCCAAGTGCCGCAGTTCCCGTATGTTTCCCTGATCAAAACACAGGAGCCGCACAATCTGGAACCTTGGTTGACAAAATGCATCAAGGCGACCGGATGGAATCAAACGGCCGACCCCGCAACTGAGCATCATGAAGGTTTAAAGGTGCATCGAATAACAATTCAAAAGGCAGTTGCTGCTCTTGAGAACGGTCGAGATTTAAACTTCAAAACCCAGAGGTATACTCTACATCACACTTCACTGCACCACACGGAAAGATAATGATTAATAATGTCACTGACGTACCAGAACTGAAATGAGTGCCACCGCAAGTGTGGGCACAACACCGGCACAATGTACGTTTGCTTAAAAAAATAAATAAAATAAAAAGAAAACCTGTTGTAATCACCCCAAAATCCTTATAGGCCCTGCCAGCGACAGTATCCATTACGAAAAGAGGCTGTGGAGGGCATCAAATCGGTGTTTGAGGCCCTCCCCAGGCAGGCATCATCGTTCCATGTGAGAACTCACCAGTCCGCACGCCAGTATGTCCGGTGAAAAAAAAAAAAAAAAAAAAAATGGCATCCACATACGCCAGACGAGTGAAGGGTTTGTCCAGGACTTGCAGGCGGTAAATGCAGCAATCCATGCACGTGCCCCTACAGTACCAAATCCTCATACAATTCTTTCACAAGTTCCACCTGAAAGTAAGTGCCTTTCTGTTATAGTTTTGGCTATCGCTTTCTTTAGCGTCCCCATACACCCCGACAGCCAATATTGGTTTGCATTCACATTTTAAGGTAAAGCATCAAGTTTACCCGACTGTGTCAGGGGCTGTCGGAGTCTCCAACCATCCTCAACGCTACTCAGCGTAGGAATTTATAGTCCTTAAGTCTGCCACAAAACAGCGCCTTTCTGGCACATGTGGATGATTTAATGATTTGCTCTCCTACACAGGAGGCTTGCGTCGCGGACACGCTAGCCTTGCTTACACACATTATATCGCAAGAGGGGAAAATACTTTCCCAAAAGTGCATCTCTGCCATCCAAGAAATCCCAAAACCAATCACAAAGAAACAGGTTATGAGTTTTCTTGGCGTGACATCATACTGTAGACAGTGGATCCCTGACTATGCAAGCATCAAGGCACCTTTATCGGCCATTGCTCATGGTCAGGGTCTAGTAGCACGGGACAAAGTCACTTGGACGCCCGATGCAGGAAAAAACATTCCACAATCTAAAGCTAGCTCTACAGACACCACCCACTCTGGGCCTCCCAGATTGCAACCGGCCATTTACACAAACCATTGATAAAAAGGGACACTACATGACCTCCGTCTTACTGAAGGATTACGGGGGGCAAAAAAAACAACAAAAAAAAGGTTGCATACTTCTCATTCAAACAAGACCCTATGTCAGCCGGTCTCCCAGCCTGCCCTAGAGCTGTGGCAGCTGCAAAGAAGGCAGTCATAGCTTCTCGCGACATTGTCGGTTACTCTCCACTAACCTTGTTAGTCCCACATGCAGTCTTAATGATTTTGTTAGAGGAAAAAACCTCAAAAAATATGTCCTCCGCAAGATTGTTAAAATACAACACCATTCTGCTCGAACTGCCCAATATCACTGTACGGCGCTGCACTGTACTCAATACTGCCACGTTGCTCCCTACTTCAGAGAAACAGGAGCCCTATGACTGTGTGGCTATTATTAATGAAATCTGTTCCCCCAGACCTGATCTTCGCGAAACACCACTCACCAACCGCGACATGGAGCTTTTTGTGGGCTGCTCAGCATCAAGGGACCCGGGAAAAGGCCTTAACCAATCAGGTTTTGCAGTCACCATACACAAAACATTTTTGGCATAAATTCTCCCGTCTAACTATTCAGCAAAAGCCGCTGAGCTTGTGGCCATGACTGAAGTATGCAAATTGGCTAGAGGTAAGACTGTCACTATTTTCACAGATAGCAGATATGCATGGGGGGTTTGCCACTCGTTTGGACAAATTTGGGCAAATTGAGATTTTCTCACTGCATCTGGCAAACCCATCACCCATCACAACTTGGTCGCTTCCCTCCTTGATGCTTTGATGTTGCCACATCACATCGCCATATGTAATAGAAGAAAATACACATAAAACAGACTATGTCTCACTAGGAAATGCCCGTGCTGATGCTGCAACCAACGTTGCAGCTAAACAACCGCTGATTACACAGCTTGCTATCACTTCCAGCCCGCTGTAACACCATACGCAGACTTACAAGAGCTGCAGAACAGAGCCACACCAAAAGAGAAATGGGCGTGGAAGCAAGCTGGCAGTGTGATGAAACTAAAAATTTGGTATGGGCCTAATGACAAGCCCTGTTTGCCGGATTATTTGTTTCACCATTACGCTAAATTGACGCATGGTCGAGACCACGCGTCAAAAGGGGGGATGACATGTGATATCCAAAGACATTGGATGACACGTGATATTTAAAGAAATTGGTTCACAAAAGGGCTTCTCACTATACAAAATGATTTGTGATCTCTGCAACAAACAATGCAGGCAGAGGCATTAGGTTCAAACAGAGCGTCCATCCCCCAGCAGCGAGACCTTTTGATCACTTACAAATGGACTTCATAGAACTAACACCAAGTGAAGGAAAGGAATTTTTCTTCGTCATGGTCGACAGGTTCTCAAAGTATGTAGAGGCTTTTCCCACTTCAAAGCAAGATGCGTCAACAGTGGCAAAAGCCTTACTAACACAGATACTTCCCAGATGGGGAGTCCCCTTACAAATATCAAGCGACAATGGGACCCCTTTGTTAAATGCAGCACTTAAAAACATCAGTCAGTACCTCGGTTTTGACCTGAGGCGGCATTGCAGCTAGAAAATGGGACCCTAAAGAACCAACTAGCTAAATCCTATAAGTAAACAAAACTGCCCTGGACAAAGGCCCTCCCCTTTGTGTTGATGTACATGAGGGGGAGAATCAGGTCCAGAAATAATCTCAGCCCGTTCGAAATCCTGTTCGGTCGGCCTTTGCGAACTGGGATTGGGTCTGAGAGAAGGCAATTCCCTGAGACAGGGTGTTGTGAAGATGAGATACTGCAATAGTGTATACATCTAACCTCTGTTCTCTCTGATATTCACAAGCAGGTGAATAGCTGGATCCAGGTGAATGGGTAGTGGTCCAAGATCTGAGAAGGAAATCTTGGTGATCAAGAAGGTGGAATGGGCCCTACCAGGTGCTGCGCGTCACAGAATCCACACCTGCCACTGCAAAAGAGTCACGGAGCCATCAGACGGCGCCCTTGTACAGACAGATTCGAGGGAACCAGATGGCATCGATCTTCCAAGGCCAGCCACTCCAGGAGGGGTTGAGACGCCACCTGGACCTGTTGCCGGATCAACACCTACTACTCCTGCCGCTGAACGAGTACTACTCCAGCCTTGCAGATCGGAACGGACAGGAACTACACATCGTGGACATCGCCCCGGTCACCTGACCGGAGCAGAATGCCTGGTAACGAGCTGTGGCTCTAACCGCCAGGCTGATGATGAATGGCAGTTGTTATGTCTGTGCCCAACATCCTCACGGTGTGGGCATGGCACTGCCTGCGGCCTCGCTCCCTGGTTGGGGGTTCTGAACATCAGTGCCGTCAACTACGAGGGATCGACAGTCAGATTCAGAAACATCTACAACTACACTGAGTCAGGTGCATCATTCAGTGATGACGACAAACCACACACGGTTTGTGCCGTCACATCACTTGACCAAAATCTAGGCACGTCCTTTTGCAACTAGACAGTGAGCGCCACGTGCAACAGCGCATGGAACGCTGCCTACACTAACCCTGAGTGCAAGAACGTGGGCCCTTACCTGGACAGACTGAACCTCACACACACCCACAGCCTTGCCTCTCAAGGGGGTGTGTGCCACATTATCGGGACAAAATGCTGCACCCATGTGCTTGCATTAGGTGACAATTTGACTCATGTTGTCGCCCACTTGAATGAACTGTTGAGAGAAGAGCAAAACTCAGAAGCCCATGACGGCTGGGACCTTGGTCCTGGCTCACGATGGGGGGATGGAAAATCCACCCCTGTCAGAATACTACTCCATGTGTTGATTGTGGTGGTGGTAATGTTGTGGGTCATTTGTTGCGTGCTGCCTTGCTGCAGAGCTCTCGTGTTTTCCTTAGTGAGCTCCGTCACGTGGTAGTACCCATGAATCAACATGACCCCAGATGAAGATCTGTGGGTACCACCGTTTTTGGATTCAGATATTGAGTCGAACTGATTTAAACACAGAATGTGAATGTAAGAGTGTGATTACACTACAACCACATGCGTGATGACAACAATAAAATTCTCCCCTTTTGTGCAAACATGACATGTAATTGTGTGCAAACTGTCTCACTCAGGTCTGCCTGCTTGCCTGTCCGACCTTAGCTCCTTTACCCTCTACAGCTTGACCAGACCGCTACAAAGGGGGGGGATTGTTTAGATATCCTTCGTCTCAACCCGGTGAAGAGTGACAACAGACTTTGTCAAGGGGGCTGTAGAAATTAGAAAGTTGCTGAGCGGTGACGTTGAGTGGGGGCCCTGTGGTTAGAAGTTTGGCCAAATACATGTATGCTGTATCCGCACCTTCTTTTAAATCATATTTTATCATTTTTCCCCTTCAGGGTGAATGTTTCAAACCATCAGGTCAATTTCTGTCCTGTGGTAGTGAAAGAAAGAAAGGAATTTATCTGTATTATGCTATTCATCGTTTGTTCCTTTCCACCTCAATCATTTATTACATGATAATTACCTTTGTAACTATTCCAATCACTGTTTTTAACCAAATTACCCTTTTTCATCTATAAAATAAAAAGCTTTTTCTCCAGTTTTGATGCATGCTATTTAAAAAATTGCTAAAAATTGAAATATAGATAAATTACAAATTTCCTTTTGTAGTGAACATAAAATGTTCAAAGGGGGGACTGTTGTGGGAATTTTGGATATTTGTAATTCATAATCATAGTTTTGTCAGGTCAGACGCAGTTCAATGTCTCCTCTGTCTCACATTCTTAATGGATAATGCAAATAACTAACTCATGATGATATATTGGCACATTTGTGCATCTGTACCCTGTGTTAGAGACCTTGTGATGAGAGAGGTTCAGAATGTTCAGAATTGTAATGTCTAAGGCATGTTTTTGTTTGGTCTAAAGACGTCACCCAACCAAGGCTATTCGCGTCCTGTCCCTCTAACTAAAAGACTGTGCGAGATTTGGCAAATCGTCATTCCCTGCTAGACTCTAACTTGTGAGGATGTGGGGATGAACGTATTTTTGTCTGCAGAAGAAAATGCTTTGGCAAAATAAACCACGGAGAAAAAGATGATCCTGTTTGTTGATCTTTATTGAAGAATCCATTTCCACAACAGCATTTTGAGTGAAATCAATGAAAAGTGTTTAACAGTTAGGTCCACACAGACTATTGTTTCTCTAAGTGTGTGAAGAGTTTGGACAATGTCACTTCAGTTCGAAACAATGCAGGTTAGCAATCAAAAAAGCCTGTAATTGTTGGTCTATGATACGACACAAAAACATGACAGCATGACAATCTGATAGAGTTTGGGTTACAGTTAAGAGTAGAGGCTTCAGCTCCATCCTTGTAAGCAATATCCCAAAATCTCACATGTAAAAAAAGAAAAAACAATAACACATAATAAAAACACACAAACGTATATCGGTGCAAGTACAGTTTTGTCTGAGGTTACAGTATCAAAATGGAAGCATATGTGTGATATATTAACATGAGTTCCTATAGAATTATGCTTGATAAAAGATAATGTTGCAGGGATTTTTGAAAATGTCAGAATATACTTTATCTTGAATGTCTTTGGTGCAGGCTGCTCAGATCAAAGCTTGGTATGCATGCTGGCATTTCCTTGTTGCACTGGGATTAACAGAGCTAGCTATTCTTGAGGGACTGCTGTGTTATGGCACTCTTACCCTGCTGCAGCTACTTAACCCTGCTGAGTTTTCAACAGACCAACCCTCCTTCCCCTGTCACAAGTCACTGGCCAAAGCTTTGAGTCCACTGCTGGATCTCCAGCACATGTCAAGGGAATTAATGGCTTTGCAGTAGCAATCATAGTGTCACTGGATTGAAATGTGGCAGAGGTTAGGCTTTTCTGACACAAAATTGGGTTACCCACTAGAGCATAATCAGACCAGGGTTTGTGAAAGTCATTGTGGAATAAAAACTCTAAGTCCTCCAACCTTAGTAATATATAGGTATTTTGGTGTGGTCTTCTAAAACAACCCACATGAGCTTAACAAAGATCTAGAATGAATCTACGAGCCACATAAACATTCTCATGTCAAACCTCTATTTGTAGAAGGTTTCTTGCCAATTCCTTCCCAACCAAACCATATGAGCATTACAAAAACTTTGCTTATGGATTGCTGTACCTGCGATATCTATGTTTCGAGTAGCTCTTGCCATTTTGTATCGGTTATGAAGAACTGGTTTGTGCCAGAAAACATGAGGTGCAATAGCTGGTCCATCTTAAGGGTCAGTCCACCTTAACGGTGGGGCAAGACCGAATGCATTAGCAGTAGGTGGCAGCTGTGGTTACATTGAGTTTTTCCTCTGATAATCGGCATAAATAAAATCACATCAAATAGAATTATATAGTTTAGATTCTGTCTACAGAAACAAAACTGACGATGAAAGTGTTGAATTAAATATAAATATTTACATTTTTCTCATGTCTATGACATATTCTACATATTGTCGCTGTTGGACAGAAACCTCAAATTCTATCTATAATTTTTGGACATTTTTTTTAATTTTTTTCATATGTGCTATTGGTCACGTTTCCAATCAGTGTGTGGGTTTTATAAAGTTTCAACAAATTAAAAGTATTTAAAAGAGGTTGTGAATAAACCTCGTAACTCCATTGGATCCTCAAACTTATGACCTCGTAGCTCCACCCCCTCTCCATTTGGAATGAAGTGAAACAGCCGAGCTCGAGCTGACAGCTCTCCTACTTTACCAGGCAAGTTGACCGATCAGTTTAGTGGAGCTCTTTTTAAAATGTTTTTTAAATTAGCCAGTTAGTAGCAAACTCACAACTCACAACCCGTAAGGTTCTGACCCACAACAAGCCCGCTGATGATGAGGTAACTGTACTGACAAATATCACACAATTCAGGTCGCGTTGCTGCGTGACACAGCATGAGCCCCGGACAGCTACAGAGATTCAAATTAAAGACATGAAAGTAAAAAACATCTGACATGCTCACTGTTTAGACAGGGATTTAGACATGGTCAGGCTCTTAAAGTCAGGGACCTAACTCTGTCTGACTCACTCTGTATAAACAAGCAGAAATTTAAACTAAAGTTTGCTCTCTCTTCCTCTGAACGCCCGCAACTATAGAAATACCACCCGATGTAAGGGAACTGTAGGTCCTGTGAGCACGCCGCAAAATGCAGATCTCTACTTTGGTCAAATGTGTTCAATTACAAGAAAAACAGAGTGCACACACAGCTCCACTAAACTTTGTAAGCTGTAAATTGTAAACTTATAATGGAATGTGACGCACTCAGATGCAGCTGTTATAATCACTGACAGATAAAACATGTATCTCCATATTTGCTGGTCAGAAACCTCATTAGACAATTTGAATTTGCTTGTGATTAAATGTTAAAATATAACAATATCTACATGCGCCGCGGTGTATGCAGCCTGTTCTAGTCGCTCCTGCTTACTTTTACTTTGTTTTCAACTTTTCTCCTTTTTACTTTATCTTACTTTTTTTTTTTCTTTTAACATAGTTATTTATTAAGCCTCTCTCTTTAAACATGCTTGTGTGGAGAGTTTTTGTTGTGGCGTTTTTGGTTGAATCGCTGCTTTTACTCCGCCACACGACGGTTGCTCAACAACTCCGCATTGTTTACTCCAGGGATCAGCTGTTAGAGCTGAAGCCGGCCGGCTCGGCTACGGTGAAGGCGGACATCCCTGCTGAACTATGGAGGAAAACACACCGTGGGGGCAGAGGGAAAGGATCGCTACGGCGGAGAAAAGGAGCGAAACACCGGAGACTTATGGAGAGGAAGACATTCAAGCCGTGTCTCCCATCTCTCATCATGGGCAACGTGAGATCACTGGGGAATAAGATGGACGAGCTAACAGCGCTAACCCGGAGTCGTCAGGAATACCGGGAGTGTAGCCTGATGATTTTCTCGGAGTCATGGCTACACGCGGATGTTCCTGACCACAATATTTCCACCGAGGGCTTCCACACTGTCCGGGCTGACAGGGACTGCACTACGAGCGGCAAGCGTAAAGGAGGGGGGCTTGCTGTTTACGTGAACAACAGGTGGTGCAATCCTGGTCACGTTACCATCAAAGACCGCATCTGCAGTCCGGATATTGAACTGTTATCTGTGGGCCTCCGTCCGTACTATTTACCCCGTGAATTCTCACATGCTATCGTTGTGGCTGTTTACATTCCCCCGTCCGCTAACCCAACGTCGGCATGTGACGTCATCCACTCCACAATAGCCAGACTACAGACCGCACACCCGACTGCTCTGATTATAATCTTGGGTGACTTTAACCATGTCTGCATTAAAAAGACACTGCCGAAATTCACCCAGTATGTGACCTGTACAACAAGAGAGGAAAGGACCCTGGACCTGTTGTATGCTAATGTGAAGGACGCATACACCTCCACGTCCCTTCCCCCCCTGGGGAGATCAGATCACAACCTGGTGCTTCTCACCCCCTGCTATGTGCCTCTAGTGAAGAGGCTGCCTGTGACCACAAAGACAGTGAGGACATGGTCAGAGGACTGCTATGAGGCACTGCAGGGCTGTTTTGAGGTGACAGACTGGAATGCACTCTGTGAGCCGCATGGAGAGGACATTGATGGGCTTACTGAATGCATCACAGACTACATAAATTTCTGTGTGGACGGCATTGTCCCAGCTCGGACTGTGCGTTGTTACCCAAACAACAAGCCCAGGGTAACCAAAGACATCAAAGCCACTCTGAACTAGAAGAAGAGGGCCTTCAGAGGTGGCAACAGGGAGGAGCTTCGGGACGTTCAGAGGGAGCTTAACAACAAGATCAGAGAGGCTAAGGACAGCTACAGGAGAAAGCTGGAGATGAAACTCCAGCAAAACAACATGAGGGAGGTCTGGAGTGGCATGAAGACCATCACAGGCTTCAGACCAGCTAGCGGTGGATCTGATGGCAGTGTGGCTGGGGCTAATGAGTTGAATCTGTTCTTCAACAGGTTTGACACTGCAGCCCAGGCCCCTGCTGTCTCTCCTGCTGACTGTCTACAGCCATCACTGCTTCTGACCCCCCCTCCTCCTCCTGATAGCACCTCATTCAACGCCATGAGACCCTCACACCCATCCCCCTCTCTTCACACCTCTCCTGGCTCCCCTGCTACCTGCCCTCCTCTCACTCTGGACTTCGAACCTCCCCCTGCTCAACCTGCACAGTTTACACCGCTTCAGGTACGGAGACAACTGAGCAAACTCCACGCCGGTAAGGCTGCAGGCCCTGATGGTGTCAGTCCACGGGTTCTCAGAGCCTGCGCCGAACAGCTATGTGGAGTTCTACACCGCGTCTTCGAGATGAGCCTGAGCCTCCAGAGGGTCCCTGTGATATGGAAGACGTCCTGACTCGTTCCAGTGCCAAAGACGCCGCAGCCCAGCGGTCTCTCTGACTACCGACCGGTGGCACTGACGTCTCATATCATGAAGACCCTGGAGAGACTCGTCCTGGAGCAGCTCAGGCCTATGGTCAGGCCACACCTGGACCCCCTGCAGTTCGCCTATCAGCCCCGGATTGGAGTTGAGGATGCCATCATCTACCTGCTAAACCGTGCCTACACCCACCTGGACAAGCCGAGGAGCACTGTGAGGGTCACTTTCTTTGACTTCTCCAGCGCATTCAACACCATCAGGCCTGCTCTACTGGGTGACAAGATGACGGCGATGCTGGTGGATCCCCCCCTTGTTTCCTGGATTGTGGACTACCTCACTGGTCGACCACAGTACGTGCGCCTGCGTCACTGTGTGTCAGATACAGTGGTTAGCAGCACTGGCGCACCACAAGGGACTGTTCTCTCTCCTTTCCTCTTCACCCTTTACACCACGGACTTCAGCTACCAGACAGAGTCTTGCCATCTTCAGAAGTTTTCTGATGACTCTGCTGTAGTGGGATGTATCAGTAAGGGTGAGGAGGCTGAATACAGGGCTGTGGTTGACAACTTTGTCACATGGTGTGAGCTGAACCACCTGAAGCTCAACACAGCAAAAACCAAAGAGCTGGTGGTGGATCTGAGGAGGACAAAGACACCAGTGACCCCAGTTTCCATCCGGGGGCATAACGTGGACATTGTAGAACACTACAAATATCTGGGGGTGTTCATTGACAATAAACTGGACTGGACTAAGAACACTGAAGTCCTTTACAAGAAGGGACAGAGCCGCCTCTATTTTCTGAGGAGGCTCCGCTCCTTCAACATCTGTCGGACCATGCTGAGGATGTTTTATGAGTCTGTGGTGGCTAGTGCTTTTATGTTTGCTGTAGTGTGCTGGGGCAGCAGACTGAAGGTTGCAGATGCCAACAGACTCAATAAACTGATCAGAAAGGCCAGTGACATTGTGGGGGTGGAGCTGGACACCTTGGCTGCAGTGTCAGACAGGAGGATGCTGTCGAAGGTGCGGGCGATACTGCAGCATGGCTCTCACCCTCTCCACAACACTCTGGCTGAACTGAGGAGCACCTTCAGCCAGAGACTGATTGCTCCTAAATGCACCACTGAGCGCCACAGGAGGTCATTCTTACCTGTGGCCATTAAACTGTACAACTCATCTCTTTAATTATCGGACTCTTGACTACTTAAAAATAAAACAAAACAAAATATAAATATCTGTTCTCATTTCATTTCATTTGCCATATTAACCTAATTGTACAGTGTATATATCTCAGATTGTATTTTCACACTCACTTCAGATTGTTTACTTGATTGTTTATTATTTATTTGTACTGTATTTTATTGGCTATTTATTAGCTACTTTAGATTTATTTTAATTGTATTTTATTTGAATCTTTACTTTATTTTATTTCTACTTTATTCATCTTTATGGCTTGTTTCTACTGTGCACGGAGCATTGGAACGAAAGAATTTCCCCCCGGGGATCAATAAAGTATTCTGATTCTGATTCTGATTCTGATTATATGACCATATATAAAGACACAATACCAACTTTGACGACACAGAGTGAATTTATTTTAAAATACAGAGTTTTTTTTATTTCCTGAAAAATGACCGTTTTGGACATACAATGTTTCCGCCCGACAGCGACGATATACACATTGAAACTGTAGTGAAAGTGGTGTTCTGTCAATATAACTCATTTTGCTCTGAACCGCATACGTCACTGTAAACATAGGTGAGACTCTATTCACCAGATGTTCCACAGATGAGACCCAGCTCAGCCCGCTGCTCAGGTAAGTATGAATGAACAATCTGTTAACATGGGCGACAAACTAAAAAGCAACAGATCCAGGCCACACACAGCATAAACTACTGACTGCTGTGAGAGAGGCTGGGCCATATTTGCACTAACTGCAGGGCTAACCCCCTTCACTTTTATTAGCAGGGAGGACTTGGCTGGGGTCTTTAGGAGTTATAGTATTTATAACAACACCAACAAACTCTACACACACTACACTGCTCAGTAATATGAACATGAACATAATACATACATACTCACACACACACACCCTTGGCTATAAAAAATGTAACAGTTGAAACAGATTAGCAACAATTTTTGGGGACATAAAGGTTGTGCTTATGTGTGCAAACAACCAGAACGTTTGTCTTTAAACTGTGATGGATGTTGGTATAATTTAACTTTTGTCTCCTCAAAACAAATTAGGCTAACCTGTACATCTGACATCATCTGACCTTTCAGATAGATAGAAAGATAGATAGATAGATAGATAGATAGATAGATAGATAGATAGATAGATAGATAGATGGATATATTCACATGCATTTTGTCATGGCTTCCATTCTACGGAAGAAAATGTGCATCATTGCACAATTGCAATGACACTTCCTCCCGTCCATGTTTGTCCCACCTGAAGACTTTCCATGGAGCCATATCAGGAGCTCAGTGTGAAATCCAGCCAGTGTTATTGAGCTGTGTTTAAGGTATTAAGTAAAGCCCTCTGGATCCGTCCACTGTGCAATGATTCCCTTTAATTAAAGAGTGCACTGAGCCGACCGGGTCTCATGGGAGAGTCAGCTGGTAACACTCTGCTCCAAAAGTCCAACACTGCCACAAGTCGAAGATCCGCTTTAAAGCTCATTAATCTAGCCCAACCTATTTGCTGGGAGTGCCCCGAGGGACCTTCAGGGATTTGGGCTGACCAGTATTCCCTAAAGCAATATTGAATCTGAAATCTTCAAGGAGTGGTAGAGCTCCTCTTGACTCCAAGGTGTTCTCTGCATCCATCCTTTTAGGGTACAGTAAAGTGATGAAGGCCTTAATAGTGAGCGCTAAGCAGTTTGAAGAATGACTCAGAGAGATAAATCTAAACATTACTAATACTGATCCTTGCTTTTTCTTCTGTGTGTCAGGAAGACAATGAAAGTTCCACTGCAAAAGATTAATCTTGTACAAATTGGAACCACCAGTTCAATCCAGTTTCATTCTGAGGCTAGCTCTAATGAATGATGGCAATTACAGTATCCATATTTCAAAAATATACAAAAATAGATTCTTTCTTGGGGGCATTTTTAGGGACAGCTCCAGCCTGGGCACCAAAAAAAAGGACTATCAATGGAAAACAGGAATGCTTGGTCACCCTACCTCACCTGGGCATGTACCTGATAGGTCTGTTTGGTAATCAGGAGAGATCACAAGTTCTAAACTATACATATATTATCTTTTCATATTCATGTATGTCCGGAAATTTAAATAAACACATCAGTAACAGGGTTTGAGTCTGCCGGTTTGCAAATTTTGATCCACCAAGAAAATTCATTAGTGCATTTTATCAAAGGCTAATAGATTCTTGCCATCTATCATGCAATAAAAAATACATTAACTGTATCTACTTTTCCATTCTGCCACTGCCTCCAAAACCATTTTCACACTATTCTGATTGTCAATGCTGTCATTTTATTAGGTTAGTTATTCTGCACACACAACTATCGTCTCATCTTTTGCATGTGTGTCTGTCCTGCAGAGGGATCCCTCCTCTGTTGTCCCTCCTGAGGTTTCTTTCATTTTTTTCACAGTTTTTTGGGCGAGTTTTTCCTTATCTGAAGTGAGCGTCTAAGGACAGAGATTGCCATATGCTGTAAAAATTGTTAAGCTCCTGGAGGCTAATTTGGATTTACAATATTGGGCTGTACACACAAGATTGATTTGACTTGAAGGTGACCCTAGCTGTCAGATTCGGAGCCAGTCCTCCAGAGTCAAGTGATTATTCATGGTTTGTTTGCTAATGATTGACAAAATCACCAACCACTTACTTCAGAATTACATTTGCTTAAAGCTAAAGTAGTATGTTTACATCCATATACATTTTGTATGACATAAAGAAAAAACATCAAACAAACATGTCATAATATTGGAAATTCAATCTCAAAAAAACTACTTTACTATAGTATGACTTTTTTTTCTTCTTGAAATATTACAACTTATAAATTGCACCAATATATATTTATTTTTCCTCAAAATGTTTGTTTCCTTCACATACTACATCTCACAAAAAGCTGAAACCTGATTGATGGTGTGTCAGAGGTTTTCTGACAGCACAGCAAATGGTGGCTTTTTCAATGCACTATTCTATTAATAAGTGGCACTGCCACTGGAAGTCATTTTCACATTCACATCAGCCCTCCACTACAGCAACAAGACTGTAAATGAAAGTCTACAGATATGTGGCTATATGTTTTGTTATATTTACTATCTGATCTATATATCTGCTCTGCTGTCAGTGCTGATACAAGCCGCCCGCATCTGAGGTTAGAGGTTAAGTTAGCTGTTTTTATGTCGCACCAGGAGGTACGATTATACCACCCCTGATGTGGGAGGCTTTGTTTCAAGTGCCAAAGAAAATCTGACCCGGTATAAAACATGTCTGACACTGGTGCTGCAACATTTGCACTCTAAAGTCCTTCAAAGTAAAATACGGAGCACAAGATTCTCTTGCTGCCATTCTCACTGCTGCTGTGTTAAACTAACATAGTGGTCATAGGTGTCTTTTCCTTTAATCAGCTGCTTTTGCAGATGTGTAGAGTCCACTGCCTTCTATTCAATTCAATTCAACTTCATTTATAGTGCCAAATCATAACAAAAAAGTAAAACGTTTTCAGAAACACATCTCAATTAACTATTTTCATAATATCAGAGAACATTTTCAAACGAGGAAGCATGTGGGTTTTGAAATCCTGGAGCAGGCAGCCCATAAGTCAAGCGTGATTCAAAGCGTAAGTCTATAAATGTTATGGATTGATAGGTTGCAGGGGAAAAAAAGTAGCAGAGCCTTAGCTGCAAAATTACCCTGACATTCAGAGGTGGGGAGAAAGGACACAACTACCAATGTTGTGGAGTGTAACAGAAAAGTAATTTAATGAGTAGTGTAACAAAGTACTGTTGGGAGGGAGTAATAAGTTAACTGAAAATAAATGGTAAATGGACTTGTACTTATATAGCGCCTTTCTAGTCTTCTGACTACTCAAGGCGCTTTTACAGTTTTTGTCACATTCACCCATTCACACAGACATTCAAACTGATGGCAGTGGACATCTACAGACCATCTAATCTAATCATTCACACCACATTTACACACCCATGCGCAGCACGAGGAGCAATTCGGGGTGTCTTGCCCAAGGATACTTTGACATGTGGACAGGGGGAGCTGGGGATCGAAACGCCGATCTCTCAAATGGAGGATGACCCACTCTACCACCGAGCCACAGCTGCCCCTATGACTTTTAAAAAAGAGTAATGAGTAATGAATTACTTTTTGGGAGTAAGGAGCTCAACACTGGCGCTGCTGGTCTGTGTGTCTGTTAGAGGGAGGGATGAACCTAACACAAGCAAAGCAGAGAAGTCGCTGCGGACAGCATGAAGTGAAGGCTTCGGCTATATTCACAAAAAATCCGAAACTGCAGCACTTTTAGGAGGGCTGTGCAGAGGGGTGTGTGTTCATTTATACTTAAGAATGTAAGCACCATGAAACAAAAGATGTGTGTGAGAATAATGCTTCATTCCTCTGATTCAATGCTAGATCACAAAAAAAGCACAGCTGGCTCAAACTGAATATATTTCGAGATGTGATTGGATTGTTGGATTTTAAATCAGTAGGGAGGTGACAACAACAGTAAGGTTTTAAGTAGTTGTTTTTTGAGCTGTAAATGTTATATTACTACTGACATTTTAGTCGTAATTCATTACACTACTCTTTACTGGTGAATGTATATTATTACTGTAATGCATTCGACTAGTAACTAGTTACTGCCCAACAATGTCCATGACCTGGTCCCACCCTCCCACCCTGTACACTGTTATTGGCTGGGAGCTACATACCCAGTGCCCAGAGGCTGAAGCCCAGAAACGTCCTGACCACAGCGAAAGACTAAGAGCGTGCTCACACTATCCTTTTGGCCGCGGCCAAAACCGGTTTTTGAGCTAAAGCCTAGTACCTTTAAGTAGTGTGAGCGCACCCGCTCCGCGCTCAACTGGGGCCAGCTGGGCCGCCATGGCCCGCATGAAAGAGGTGGGCTTTAGCGGAGCCGTTTGCACATGTACGAGCACGAGCGTGCGCACGTGTACGAGCACGAGCACGAGCCCTAAGGCAGTAGCGTTATGTCCGCCTGTTCGGACATGTAAATAGAAGGACGGACCATGCGGACATTTAACAACAACAACAATGGTGGTGAAAGGTTCACGTTGTGTTTACTGCAGATTTGGTCGGATGAAAATATTCAAAAACAGTCGACAAGACGCACAAAAACTCCGAGGTCTATGGAAAGATTTGTAAACAAAGCCACACACACGCGATCAATGCATGTGACGTGTTACGGCTTGAAGGCGTATGGACAGCAAGAAGTATTGGCCGAGGCCCTGGTAGTGTGAGTACAAACGGGGCTGGGGCGCGGGGGGGAGAGGGAGGGGGGACAAGTACCCTAAAGTCCGGGTCTCGGTCCGGGAGGATAGTGTGAGCGCGCCCTAATAAAGTGCCAGGAGAGGCAGGGTCCCTGCAGATACATACACGCCATACACATTTTAGAGCAGGGGTGTCCAACCCATGCTCCTGGAGGGCCACTGCCCTGCATGTTTTTGGTTTCTCTCTGCTCTAACACACCTGAGTCTAACAATTGTCAAACCTGTGACAAGCTGCAGCTGCTTGATAACGAGCACATCATTAGAATCGGGTGTGTTAGAGCAGGGAGAAACCTGTCAGGACAGTGGTCATGCAGGACAGTGGTCCTCCAGGAGCAGGGTTGGACACTCCTGCTTTAGAGGGTCAGAAGTGATGATTGAGAGGGATTACTTTTGTATGAGTCTATACAAAACTCTGCCACTCTACTCTCCCCCAGTAAAGCAGAGACCCCTGTGGCGACTACCTGCTCTGGACAGGAGCAGATCTGCTTCTCTGGTCCCGCTTATGAGAGTAGAGCACCAAACCGGACAGCAGCCTCGAACGCTTCATTTTTTAACATTGCATTATTTAACCTGGAATTGTGAACATTGAAAAATAAAGAGTTATATTCAGTCAAACATTCAGATATATAATTCCAATGCATAAATATTTAGTGCTAGAAATTCAATGGCTTTTTAATTTCAAAATCCAATGACACAGCTTTACTTCCATACTATGTTCCTTTTAGTCTGTGGGTATATTCAATAAAATATCCATATAGAACAACATATACTGTATATTTAGTCTTCCATTACTTTGGTTAAGGTTTGGTTTAAGAGACAGAAATGACTGTACTTGGTTTAGTTTGACAGTTAGTCCACTTACAGCTGAAGTGTTCAAGGGTCAAAAATTAACCTTAAAAGCTTTACTTGGTTACGGTTCAGGAAAGATCATGGTCATGGTTAGAAGAAACCAGCACTGACTGTTGCTAGGACACAGGATGTGAAATACGCTGTCAGTCAAACCCTTTGTACACCCAACCCTCCACCAAGAGGATGTGTGGCCAGCAGTGGTTCGACCCTCAAGGCCAGCAAGGCCTTCTCTGCTGGCCTAAACATAATCAGGAATAAATTTTTTTAATACATATTCTTTCCACAAATATGTATTAAATTGTTCCCCATAGTCTATTCTCTTCATTTCATAGCTTTCCTAACAGGGCCGGAGTGGTACTCATTTTCAGCCCTGGAGTTTCATACCTCAGACCGGCCCACTTTAGATCACGACCTATTATATTAAAATAATGTAATTATAACTTTACATGTTAAGCAAACAATAGCGCACTGTTCTCTAAAGCCTTGTAATTCCTACTGTAATTCTTACTATTACTAATGATCAAAAGTATAACGGGCCACTACTATCAGTGGGGCAAAGAAAGTGGTTTTATTGGAACTGATGCTTGCTTGTTCACACACTAGCTCACCTGTTTCTTCCTCACCACTGGCTCCTGGCTCTGCCTCTGACTCTAAATCATAAAAATGTTCATAAATCTCGTCACAAATCTCCCCTTTTTCAAGTCAAAAATTCAAGTCAGTTTCATTATTGTAGTGCTGAATCCTCTATCATCATCAATTGCAATCTGGGTCCAATCAGCTCTCGTTTACATCTTCATGCAGTGTTTGTTTACAGCCTGCGCGCAACGTGATTCCCGGCCAAACGTTAGCGATTGGTTATGGCAGATCCAGGGTGGCACTGGGCAGATCCAATAGTTTTAAATTTCAACAGACACCTGCCTGCCAAGTTAGTTAAAGTCTATCAATTGAGTAGGTCCAGACTCTCTGTGCAAATGAAATGAAGTACGAGTCTGGTAGGACCAGGCTAGGTCTACACCATACTCTTCATTATCTCATCTCATCTCATCTCATCTTCATCCGCTTATCCTGGATCAGGTCTCAGGGGCAGCAGCTTTAGCAGGGGACCCCAAACTTCCCTTTCCCGGGCCACATAAACCAGCTCTAACTGGGGGATCCTGAGGTGTTCCCAGGCCAGTGTGGAGATCTAATCTCTCCACCTGGTCCTGGGTCTTCCCAGAGGCCTCCTCCCAGCTGGACGTGCCTGGAACACCTCCCTAGGGAGGCGCCCAGGGTTCATCCTTACCAGATGATCCTGAACCACCTCAATATTCACTTAATGAGCAATCCTACCTGCACACTCTGGACCTTTGGGCTGATGGCTGGTGCTTGGTGATGCATCTTGTATCTGAAGGGCTACAAATCCCCTAAAGTTTGTGGCCAGTTATGTGGCGTTGCATCATAATATTATTTAAATTATTTAACGTTAGGTTAGACAGGCTATAAGAAATTATTATGCCAATTATTAGTAACATTCAGGGTTGCCGCGGTATGCGGTATTACCAGTGGTTGAGGCCAACACCGAGTTATTTTGTATTATTTTTTTCCAGTAATAAAAAAAAATCCGGTCTTGTGTGGAACGCGGAAGACCGGTTCCACACAGCAACGCCGGTAAACAAACCCCGGGAAGCCCAATCCCTACGAGAGCTCCTCGTGCTACGGCCATCCGGAGGCGCACAGAGCTTTTGGCCGTGATATTATATATAAAATTATATTATACTATTATATGATCGTTATAAGACGCTGTCACCGAGAATTTGCGCGCTGCCAGGCGCTGTCACCGAGTGTGAGAGGAGAGTTGCCGATTTTTGCACATTTGGCTGCATCTGTCTCCAGGGCTTTTCTCTTTTTAATCCTCGCTTTTTCTGCGCCACCCTTGCTCTTTTTATTTTCCATTTTGGTTTATTATTTTCCTTGTACATCTGTGGTTGGAGCTAGGCAAACACCACTGAAGTGTGCGGACTAGTGCACGACACGTACGTTACATCAGGCTGCGTCTGCGTCTGTGTCTTGTCGGTGGGCATGCCCTTAACCTGCGTCCGCGTCCCAGTTTCATTGGCATGATAACAGACCGCCAGCTCCCTGATATGACCAGCGACAGCGGTAACAGCATACACGTGATACCCACTCCACTCAGTGCCATGACTGAACACCGGCACAAAATAAATAAAAATAATAATTGAACACCGGCCCTCGCGGCCCAAAAGTCAGACCGGCCCACCGGGAATTGTCCCGGTCCTCCCGATTAGCCACTCCGGGCCTGTTTCCTAAGTTGGTTGCTCTGCTTCCAGCCCCGGGTCGAGATCTGGGGGGGGGGGGGGGGGGGGGGGTGGCGTTTATGTTAGAGTTTTTATCCAATCATTATTCAGCTATCATGTGTTGCCAGGGTCCCAAATCTGCCCTTATGCCTGCAGAAGAGAGAGTGCAGGCGCATGGTAGCTTAAAGTCAATGATAACGGACCTGTGGCATTAACCAATCAGCGTCAAATTGGGTTCACTGGCGCCCTACAGCGTCATCGCGTGCACGTCTTTTGATTGGATACGCGATAGAGAAAGGCAGAGCTATGCAGAGCTATGCAAAGCAGACCTGAGCACAAATGTCAATGTGATAAACGGGAAATAAGGACATTTCTAATTTGTGTAGCGCGACAAGTTGTTTTAGTTTTTTCAACCCACCTTGGCTGAAGGAGGCGAAGATAACAATTTGATCGCAGATTTAATTACAACGCCATTCTCTAGAAAAACTTTTCAATATAAGCTAGACACTGTAAAGAGAGGCCGTACGACCCCGACGCTAGCAAGCCTGACTCAGCATTATTCAAACACACTGGATCTGAGTGAGTACAAAGCACTTTGTTTTATTAGATTTGTATGCCTTTTCCCCATTTTATTTAGTAATGTTAAATAAATATTAAAAACCTAAGTTGGCAAATATTCTGTAAATTGTTTATTTTTTCCTTTGTGTGATATATAATGGCGTGTGAGCCCGTGGTGGAATACATGGAGCAAATGAACGTGATAGTATAGCTTATAGTTGAGTTATTTTTGTTGGGGACTTTTGCAGCTTTCTTTATTTTTGTAAGTTATTATTATTGTTAAAAAATATATTAACGAATGTTTCTGTGACGCTGCTTCGGCTGCGACTTGATTGATTGGTTGGTTGATTGAATTGATTTGACAGTGGCTCTGCGCTGTTTAGTGAACAAACTTGTTAAAGCTCATACTGTTGGTGGAGTGAATAAAACACAGTAGAGTCATATAACATATGTACTATACTATATGTTAAGGTGATGCAACGCCCAGTTGTACTGTGTTTTGTTCTAAATGCATAATGTGTAGAGCCATGGCATCATAATTATGGTTTTAAGAGGTGGATTAAGTCTGGTAGGGCATCGCTGCAGGCGCAGGTCTGAAATGCACGGCCCGCCACTGGTGGCCAGTAGTCACACAACATCTGCCTTTGCCTCTACACGAAAACATTAGCTGACTGTCTCAGAAATTATCTTTATTTACTACTAATACTGTTTGTCTTGTCAGGACACTTTGAGGGAAAACCTCAACCTACCTGGATTATGTTCAGCAGGAGTGTGTGGTTAGGTTAAATCAACAACAGCACTTTGTTACAGCTGCAGATTATGGCTAATTAAATCATGACCTCAACATCTTGGTTGCTGCATTGCACTACCAGTGTTGTGAGTGCCCAAATATTTATTGTATACAATGCAAGAGATATTTTATTGCAAGAGAGGGTATTGTAGGAATTAAAATGCAATATGGAATATTGGGACTTGTCAGATTATGAATAGTAAAAATGTTTTCTCATTATGTTGATATATTCAACATAATGAGAAAATATATTCCAGGATTGACGTAGCTTCCGGTTCTGAAAGTGAAGCAATGTTTTTTAAACTGGCATTCTTTCTCATTTCCCTTAGTTACAAAAAAAAGTCTGTTTGTATAGAAGTCAATGAGAAAATGAGCCTACTACTCACTTGATATATTGATTTATTAAATATTGTCCTTCTTCAATACTTCTTCAACACAGCATGATGTTTATTTAATCAATTATGGTCCCATTTAGAGTCAAATAGACGATAAATAAAGGGATGCTTTAGGGTGGGACTACTAAGTGATTGACGTGTCACCATGCTAGCAGGTTAGAGGATAGGATAGAGGCTTTGTAAGGCATAACCACGGAACTGTGTATTTTAAAATAGCTGTGGACTTGTTTTTGGCTCTTGCCTGTGTTCATAGTGTTTTTGTACTTCATCAGAGCTCAGAGTTGCACCTTGATAACAAAGCTAATGTTAGCTAGTTAGCACAAGCACAGCATCATTAAAAGGACAGCGGAGAGCAGCATAAAGATGCCTGGTGCTCCTCCCCCGCCCAACCCTTTTGTATAAATATGATCACGTCCCCTTTTTTTTTTAAATGAGACGGCGATTGCCAAATTCAATCTCGTGGCTTCAAAACGTTAGTGCACAAACCAATGGGTGAAGTCACGATAGCTACATCCATCTTTATTATACAGTCTGTGGGAGTGCAGCTCACGGTGGTGACCTCAGGACATATATCTTTGTATTAATTTAGTTTGTTAGCGTCGTTGCAATGTGAAACCAATTGTCACTTGACCAAATCGTACAATATAACAAGAAAATTAACCTTAGTTCCGACTTTCCGGTTTGAAGAGGCCCTAAAGTACAGAAACCTATTCAAATCTGATGCTGAATCCACTGGTTGAGTCTGTGAGACAGAACAGGAGGCTACACCAGAAGAGACAAAGACAAAAGTGGCAGGCTTTGTCAGCATACAACTTATCTACCTTGGGGTGATGGATAAACACCAGTTATTGCCATTTCCTTCATCCCAGACCAAGCATCGCTCAGTCAGCCTGTGGCCTCCAGAGAGACTGTAGCTGCCACACAGTCTCTCTGGAGGCCAATTGAAATGGTGTGACCTTGAGAGAGTAGATTGAACAAATGTCTCAGCTGAGGGCCAAGTGGGGATTTCACCTTCCTAATGTGAAGCTTCTCAAGAGCCGCCTGAGCTTTGGCTTAGTGTAAAGTGCCACCTATTTGGATTAATAAAACACTGAGACATTAGGAATAAAGCCTCTCCTCCTGTGTACATCCGTAAGCACATAGTTGCCCTCGTTTATCAAACGAACGTACGGCAGAAAAACGTGCGTACGACCATTTCCAGGCAAACTTCGGCATTTATCAATTTGGACGTAAGCGGGAGCTACGATCAAATCTCACGTCAGGTCTGAGATCGTGTACGCAAATTTGAGCGTTGGATTTGGGGTGCAGCACAGCAAAATCTGGCTGAAAATAATTAACAAACCTCAGCTGTCATTAAGCATAAGCAGTCACATATTAAGAGCAGATCAAAACGGATTCTTAAAACGAATAAAAAAAATAAAAATTGTGGTTGGAGCAATTGATTGTACTCATGTGCGTCTGAAGGCACCATCCATGAATGATTACGCATTCATCAATCGCCAAAACTACCACTCGATAAATGTACAGGTGATTTGTGATGCCAAGCTATCGCTTTTAAACGCTGTGGCCAGCTGGCCAGGGGACACACACGATTCTTTTATATTTCAAAACAGCTCGGCTCCAGCCCCCCGCGACCCTGACAGGGACAAGCGGTTGAAGATGAATGAATGAATGAATGTGTTGGCGCGCGGCTGCAGGAAGGCGCACTGCAGAGCCAAAGTCATCTCCTTGGCTACCCTCGATAAATTGCATTAAATCAAACAAGGTATCCGATGATTACCATCTTGGTATGGTTCTTCTAGGTGACAAAGGTTATCCTCTAATGGAATACCTAATAACCCTGCTGGCAAACCCCGCTACAGAGCAGGAGCGCAGGTTCAACAGTGCGCACACACGCACACGGGTCACAGCGCTGCTTCGGGTTGACTGCCTCAGTTATTCTTTTCCATACAGCGTTTTTATGGGCCCCTTTTATTCCACTCTTAAGACTGCCAAAAAGCACATCTTTATTTTGCTCCATCTCGGATGTCAGGATGCCGATCTCTGTGTCGGAAAAGTTTCTTTTCTTAGCAGTGTTTCTTCTCTCCATGTTTGACCTCAGTGGGCGAGGCCTTGAACCAGGAATATTTAAGGGCGTAACGTGTTAATGACGATCAAATTCAGCCGCAGCATTTATCAAGGCCCGCTCATTCGTACGCTGAGATTGGTCAGATACGAATGAGTCATAAATCACACGTGTGTCCTGTCGTACGACCAATTCTGCGCTCAGATCTGCGACCGTTTTCACGCAAGATTGATAAATAAGGGCCAATGTGTGCAGCCACACAGAGATGCACACATAATGCCTGAAAGACACTAGACCAGCTTTTGAATCTTACAACATTGGAGAAAATGTATCAAAAAACACAAGCACACTCACTCACTCACTCACACACACACTCACACACACACACACACACACACACACACACACACACACACACACACACACACACACACACACACACACACACACACACACACACACACACACACACACACACACACACAGGGGTGGACAGTGACAATCTAGCACAAAGATTGTGGCTGTCACCGAGGAGAAAAGTGTCTGCTAAATGAGTCATGTAACAACCTTTATGGTCTAGTTTCTGCAAAAAACAAAACACGCTCATGGCATTCAGTTGGTATAGTTTTCACCAGTATTAGTCATGCAGTGAGAGCATTATATGTGACAGGCTGAGGTAAATCCATTTATCAGTGGAAGGAAGCGACATGATGGAAATGTTCAATGTCAATTAAAAATTGTGTACAAACTGTGTCAGGACTCCATCCAGTGTATGAACTACACAGGCTACAACTTCAATCAAACTACAACTTTGCAACTATACTCATTTGAATTTCACAAAAGACTGTCTTTCCTGGAATAACAACGTTCTTGCCTGGGTCCGGACCTTAGAATCTGCCCACTCCACAGAGGTGACAGGAATGTAACAAAACAATTTTCATCAACTCAACTAGAAAAATGTTTCAACCTCACATCCATACAATTAAAAAACTGCATATCTTTATCTTATGACATCAAATCGTTGGGTGAAATATTGACCAGGGGCCTGTTTCACGAAGCAGGTTCAAAAAACTCTGAGTCTAACCCTGAACTCTGAGTTGATCTACTCTGAGATAGGAAACTCTGAGTTTTCGGTTCCAGAACAGCAGATTTGCGTTAGGTTGATCAACTCAGAGTAGTTTGACCTTGAGTTAAGCACGTGCACCACAAGTAAACAAAGACAGCATCAATGGAGCCCTGATTCGACGAGTCACCATGGCAACGGGGAAGCGAAGGGCTACGCTACCAGTGGAATTGGAAATAATATTGCGCTCATACCGAGAGTTTGAGCAGGTTTACACCGCTGCAGCAGCAAAAGAGAGGGATACGGTGTGGGAGAACATTGCTGCTCGGGTCAGTGCATAAGTTTAAATGTAGTCCTGTTGCAATCACAGTAATATCACCATGGCAACGCTCAGTGCGCAAGTTTAAATGTAGTCCTGTTGCAATCACAGTAATATCACCATGGCAACGCTCAGTGCGTAAGTTTAAATGTAGTCCTGTTGCAATCACAGTAATATCACCATGGCAACGCTCAGTGCGTAAGTTTAAATGTAGTCCTGTTGCAATCACAGTAATATCACCATGGCAACGCTCAGTGCATAAGTTTAATGTAGTCCTGTTGCAATCACAGTAATATCACCATGGCAACGCTCAGTGCATAAGTTTAAATGTAGTCCTGTTGTAATCACAGTAATATCACAGGGGGAACTGCTTGAGTGGGAGCCTATTAGTTTATTTAATTTAAGTGCATTCCCGCAGGGGAGAAGCGCACTTGGCAGCAGCTTAAGATGAAACATAAAAACATTGTTCAAACAGGTAAAACATCGGCAAAATCTCATGGTGACGCCTCATTTTGAGCATGTTTTACATGGTAAAGTAAATATTACCGTAAGTGGCTGTTTTATATGTTGCAAAAAAAACTCCCATTTGCAAAAAAACGCAGCGCAGCAGTAATGCTGCACCTTCATCCACTGGATCGTTATCAAAAGGACATGGCATGGTAGTGAAATAGTCACCACCTAATATAACTTCTAATGTCTGATTTTTGCAGTGATTTTCTGAAAAAACAGACGGAACCATACTACGCCAAAACTCACCTGCTGACTGAATGAATGAGGAAATCAAACACCGTGTGTGGCTGAAAGAGGGCGGAGACAGAGAGAAACTCAAGGTTTTCTGAGAAAAACCTGGTCCCGACCAGGTTAGTTTCAGAGAGCATGTTACCATGGTAACTGACCGAGAGGTTAAGTTACCTCTCTTTGAAACAGGCTAGAGTTACCCCTCTCTCTCTGGTTTGAGTTACCTCCCTTTGTGAAACGGAAAACTCACAGTTTCCCTCATTTCAGGGTTAACAGACTCAGAGTTTTCACTAAACCTGCTTTGTGAAACGAACCCCAGCTTCAACATATCTGAAGGACAACATCCACCCCAACACTGTTTTTTATAACTTTCCCATTTATTTATAGACTTGGAAGCAGACCAATCTGCTGAGCTCATGTTTCATTTTCTCTGTACATTTGTCCCCTCTTCTATTCAGACAGATTTCCAGCAAACCTGGCCCTGTGCGAACCAATCACAACCATTTATTTCTTGAGGAGCGCATATAAACTGATGACTGACAGAGGAGGGTCATGCTACAATTTAGTTCTCTAGTTTAGTTCTCAAATTATTCAGGCTGTCCTCATTCGCTCTTCGTACATATAACTATGAAAAGTAATGCACTGTACAGTAGTCATATTTAATCCACATATTTATTACTGTAGAAATTACATCCGGTGCAAAGAAGGAAATCAGGTGACCTACTATTTTTTTTTTTATCCCCATGTCTTTTTTGGCAAATACACTCTTCAAATAAGCCATCGAGACATTTTTTTTTCGTGTCTGAACTATTAACGAAGATATCCCGGAGAGTCGCTTACAGTTGCTAACAGCCGAATGCGGCTAACACTGATAAGCTCAGGGCAGCACGGTGAATGCATTAAAAGGTCTTTTCTAACCACTAATACTGATGAAAAGAACCGCAAACCTCTGCAGCACATGATTTTTCTCCGGAAATTCACTTTAGCTCAACAGCCAACTTTTGTTGTCTAAACTTAACTCACCGAACAGTAGCTGTTACACGGCGTTAAAGAGGATATTTAATAGAATAATATTTCGTAACATATAATACAAATCCGTTTCCTTCTTATTTTGTCATCATCTGAACTATTTCACAGCTTTGAATGTTAATTGACGTAATTTGTTAGCTATCATAAGAATTGTGGTGCAAGTTTTGTAAGATATCATACAAACCCATTGATAAGAATACATTGAACCAGGCAGCGCTGATGAAATATGAATTAAGATTCTGTTACTGTACTGCCTATTTTTCACCGCAAATGGTTTCAGAAACGTGACACAGCAGCCATTTTTTAATGCATCAAAAGAGACCATGCACTGCCCCAACGTGCATGTGTCACTCAGTGCTATTGCACATTGTTTTGCTGCTGTGATTTGTTGTAGGTCATGTTTTATTGCTCTGGTCGGTTGTAGGTCTATCTAAGTGCGTCCAGAGACATTCAGGACTGCACCGCTGCCTCTTGGAAAATAATCGGAAATGAAGGAAGAGGTTAAAAACTAATACACATATACAAATATTTCTGGTGATACCAGGCTAATTAATTCAGTGAATAGATGCAGAAATTTCCGTGTGCGTCATTTCCAGATTTCTCTTAAACTCAGTTGTCCTTGGAGTCAAGGTTACCCATAGTCAAGTGTAGGAGACCCGAGCAGCACAAATAGCTGATCAGGCCTCTCTCTCTAACTGACACCTAGCTCGTTTCCAGTGACAGGTAGAGACACTAAGGCACTAAGACAGTGATCCATCAGCACTAATATGTTTGACTCACCCAATCAATAGAGCCGTACAGTATGTGAGCTAAGAAAAGAAGCTCTTACAGTAAATGAATGCAAAGCAGACAAGAGTATAACTGCCTGGGGCAAAGAGAGGTCTCCCCGCTATTAATATGAGCAAAGCAGACATCTCTAGGAAGAGTCTGTTTAATTTATATCATCTGCTTCCAGCCATTATGGACTCCAACTCAAATCTAGAGGGAAATAAAAGTCTGCATGGTGCTGACTAAAATATATTCAGGATGTCAATAGAATTACTGTTTTCGCAGCTAATGTTGTAGATTTTGATGCAGCTTTTCGCTTTGGGGCTAGATAAATCTAGTCTTCCATCATCGCTGATGATGTTTTCCCAAAACATTGTGCAGCAAAGCTATTTGAAGCCTCTCGGTAATAATAAAGCAAATGGCTAATGGTGATTGTGGAGCATTATCCACAGCCCCACCAATCATAATCAAGACTGCTTTGATTAACATGGCGTAACTGCATAAACAAACGCTGGTGTAGGATAACAACAGAAAGGACTCTGCATTAAATAACAATTATACTCACTGGGATCACATTTGTTGCTGTGCTCCATGGCTTTTTCAGAATCATGAATGAGGTGAACTATTGTATTTTTCAAGTATCAACCCAAACTGTGTTCTTGTTTTACTCTTTTGCCCTTCTTTATTCTTCAATCATCTGATATCATTTCACTCTTCCTTTAGTTCATGTAAAATAGAGCTGACCTAAAAGCTGCTACAAAAAACACAAACAGTAGCCTTTGAGAGGAAAAGATAACACCAAAAACAGCTCAATCCTACTGCACTGTGAAAAATCAATGACCATTGAACTCACTGAAGTCAACTACTATTACAATCAAAGACAAAAGATAAAAACCCTTTTCCAGAATGTAGATATATCCTTTTTTAATACAACGTATTTCATTATTGAAGAGTGTGTACTCCACTCTGTTTTACTTCACTATTTACTTCACCCAGCATTAACAGTGCAAACAACTCTAAAAACATTGTATACACAGCAGTCACACCCTGTCAACCATGGTATGAGGCTCATAGCTCAGCATGTCAGTCTGAGAGATATTGTTCAAACACGTTGAGAATCCCATATGAGCTTTAGAATGATCCATGTTTAAAGAAGCTCTGCTTCTTGACATAGAAGAGTGCTGCTGAGAGTGTTAACATACTTAGCTTAATTCAACACATTTCTAATACATATTTTACATGCATTACTAACCCAAATGCTACACATTACATGAGTAAGTAATGACAATTAATTGAAACCCAAATTTGCAGAAAAATGCATGAAAATGGGGAAAAGAAAGTTTTCTGTTAATGCTAAAAGTGAAAAAGGAGATGAATGAACAAATGAATGCAGCAGAATATTTTTCCCTAGAAGACAGGCCAGTCTGTCTATTAATGTCATGCAGTGTGCTTGTTGCAAACAGCTGGGAGTTTCATTCAAACGAGGCAACGCAAAACAAGTAGTTGATATTTGGGGGGAAATTGGGTCTTTTGTAAGGAATGTCAGTAAATCAGTCTGCATTAATCTTTAAAGGCTGATTCTTACAATATATGCTAACCAATGCTGATTTATACTTTATGAATGCAGCAGAACACCTGATATGTTTTTGTTACTGTTAATATGAAGGCATTTAACACTGTTGATGGTTTATCTAACTGCTTTCCTGTTGGCTTGTGAAGAACGTAATAGTCTTATAGTTGAATAAATTATTATTTATTTCTATCTGCATTGAACTAATTAACTATGGAACTCACTTCAGACCATAGGTAAGCAATATGAGTTGAACGGGCCAGTTTTCCCCTCGGCGTTCAAAGACACTTTTGTTGCCAAGCTTTGATTTGAGCTGGGCTTAAAATAGATACAAGACATATCACAACATAAGAATGTTAAGCCTGGTGTTCCCCAGGGTTCCATTCTAGGTCATTTACTCTTCGTATGCATCTTGCATGTCACATTACTCAAAGAAACAACAAAAACCTTGTTAATAAGCATTGATACGCTTTCATATGATCACACCTGATTGCAGTTGGTTTATTAATTTATTCTGTTTTAGTTTCTTTGCGCACATGAAATTTAATGGAATTTAAATAATTTTCTGTTTACTTGCAAATTTTATAATTAACTTACACCCAGGTACATTTAACAGATTTCATCCTTAATGGCATCAGTACTGTGGAAAAAGCTCAGTGACGAGATTCTGTACTTTAATGTTTTCTTTTTTTATGTATAATTGCTCTAAGCTATTTTTTATATTGATATTAATGGCACTATTGATTTTAACTGGTGATGATGGTGATTGTATAATTGCTTTCCGTCTCTTCAAATACAGCTCATGAATTTTTGCCCTTTTTTAACTAGTGCTACAAAAATTCTATAATGACATCAACAATACCACAATAACTGCATCGCTTTCCACATTCTTTCCAATGAAAAAGATAAGCCATAGTGACCCAGGTGAGACAGATCAGTGGCTTGGTTCTAATGACATTTTAATGGGAAACTAATGGGGGTTTCTGCAGACAGACTTCAGTGGGTTCAGTGTGAAGTCAATGGGGCATAAGAAACAGGCTAATTGCTGCTTCATAAAGGCTGTGTATATAAACAGTTATTGTTCTGCTCGATCCTCTTGGAGGTATTTTTCAGCGGTTGAGGTTTTATGCTGTGCTCAATGATACAAAGATTAAATTTTACTGCAGGTAAGCTAAAAACACAAAACAGAAATCTTTTTTTAGGGTTGTGGAAGGCAAGGTGGGCAATTATTTTTTTATTAGAATTCCCATTGTTTTAATCTCTTTAAAGGAGCTGTACTTGACATTCATAATTTTGATAAAGTAAGCAAAAAAAACGATTTTCTATGTAAAAATATAGTGGAGTAATGGTGTCCTGAGCATGATGAAACCTTTTTTTTTTTTTTTTTAACATTTTGTCATTAGGAAGTCGCTTTCCCTACAGTGCATTGCCTGGTGGTACATGGTAATGAGTCTGATAGCTCTATTTTTGGGATGCACGGTGAGAGGTAGAGCTCAATAACTCTTTCAGGACCGTCTGTTTCAAACTGTAGAATATTTAACACGCTCATTTTCTGTCTGGAGAATATTTAAAGGTTGAATATGTAGAATCTTTTAAAAGCTATATTTAAAAATGATAATAATAATACACCCACAGGGCGTTCTTAGGGGTTACAGAATGAAAGTATTGCTTTTCCATAAAAAATAAATATTTAGCCTAAACTAATATTTAAAAACCTTTTTTGACAGGTTTGATAATGACTTTCTGTCCCGTCCTGTTTCCATTGTAGCAGCCAATAAATAACGTTGGGCGTTGCTGGTTGCCAGGGCTGTCTGTTGTTGGGTGTAGCTACTGTAGGCCGGCAGTAAATGCCCAAATGGCTACGTTTCTCCTTGATCCCTAAAATTACTTTCATCTATACTTAGCTGGAACGGCTAACACTAACGGCTAACAGTAACTGTCAATCTAACTCCTCTGCAATACTTGTTTTTATGGTGCGATTTGCCGGAGGGGATGGGTTCAAACAGGCTTAAACAGACTCCGGTCTCCTGTAGGCTAGTGGGCTGGCTCTGTCTCCAGGTTTTACACAGCACTCAAAGAAAGACTTCCAGTTAAAGACTGGGTAACGTTAAATACTGCTGTAAACTTAATTGATTAGTCCAAATAAGCCGTTACCCTGTATGATTCATCACTTGACATGGAGCAGGCTCATCACTTGACACACTCGGCAACGAACCTGGCAACCTGACTGCTGGAATTATTTTTCGTTATTCCGACTACCATCTTGAGACACTAGATGGCGGTGTTCTGCTTAATTTCCATATTCAAACTTTAAGCTGCTTTGCACACTCTGCACAATAATATGTTTCCTTTAGGTGAAACTCTGCACAAGTTTCCCAAACTGTCAGATAATAATAGGGACAGCCCTGTGTTTAAAGTGGACCTAAGTAACAAATGTGACATGAGAATTTGAAAATCGCTCTTCAAATTCTCTCTTTAAAAACACAGCACAAACGTAGTCGGTGGAAGCACAAACAAAGACGGACCAAACTGGCAATTTAGCATCAAGACGGCAATGCAGTTTTGTCGCAAGGTCAACGTGGAATTCTAGCATTCACAGCACAGCCTGTGATAATCTCCTTTTCTGTAAGAGGTCAGCAGGGGATGGAGTCCCCAGTGTGTGTGTGTGTGTGTGTGTGTGTGTGTTTCAACATTCTTTTCCTTACTACAGAGCAACAGTAGTTAGTAGCAGGGCTATCAGAAGCGTAAAGCTGTAGTGTGCAGGGTCATAGGCCAGGCTGCGGTTAATGCTGTTCTAAATTGCCTTTCCTTGGAGATTTGCCCCCATCGAGACACCTGAGAAAGGTGGGAAGGTCACACTGTGAGGAATAGGGTGAAGAAAGTAGATTGGAGTCTACAAGAAGCACATTTACATGTCCAGTATGCTCACCCAACTTACAACCTTTGTGACAATGTACTGTATTCTGCAGGCTGAGCTATTATCTGCTGTTTTTTTGTTTTTTTTCTGATTTCCTTCCAGATCAAAGAGAAAAGGAGGTGCAATAAGGCCTGGTCTTTACAATTCATCATAACTTATAATACATCACACTATTCCTTTAAGTAAATTGTACTAGTCATAATCATTCTTACATTCCACCACTGTTGTACAATAAGTGATATAATAGATGATGAAGTGTGTTTTTTTTTTAAAGACACTGGACCTACATATGTATGGATTAGATCCTGAATTGTGCCTGGGAAGAAGTTAAGAACTTCTAACTGTTAACAGCGGCAAAGGTGACATTGGTATTTTTTTCTGCTTGTGTTCGTGAAGCACAGCGGTTTCCTGTGTTTCGGGGCCATCTCAACATATATTTGTGTTGAATCTTTCTCATCTTATATATGGCGGTTGGTGAGGGAAAAATAGTCATGTGTACCCCCAATCTGCATTAACATTAAGCTATAGTAAGATAGGGGGTATATTTGTTAATCAAAGCCTCTATACCGGGGGAGGTGTGCTGTCTGACAACATCACACCGATTTAAGGGCAGAGCCAGTGACAAAGTCCATAAATGCATCATCTCTTGCCTGACAGTAACAGCAGCTGACATTGTGTCATAGCATTTAATCCTTCTCGTCTCCCATGTGGAGATCAGTGAGGGGAATAGACATGTGTGTACTCCAAGTCTTTGTTAATATTAAGCCATTATGCGGTTCATTATTCTCGGATGTAGAGATAATGCAACCTGACATGACAGTAAATCTACTATGGCTAGAGACATCACACGGCCTGCTGTCACTGTAACAACCTGAATGAGATTATTAATTTCGCCTAAACTGCGGTCCAAAATGTCCATCTGAGGCGGATGACAGCGAAATGCCAAACACACACAGATTGTTAGCAACCAAAATAATAATAATATTCCAGTCTTCCTGTCACGCAGCAGTTGTGGTCGAGGCTTCCCACTCTCTGACCAGCGAGTTGACTGCAGAAGTAGATGGGCCGCAAGGCCTTCATTCACAGGGATGTCTCACATCCAATAGGGGATACATTTGATAATCAAAGCTACTGTGGGTAAGGTGTGTTGACTATTACGCTGACACAGAGCTGTGAGAAAAGGGCTGAGGCAGTGTTGAGGCCAGCTCAACTAAAACAGACGCAGACTTCATCCATGAAGAAGGAAAATTGGTGGGGAAATTGCAGAGGGGGTCGACATACCACCACAACACTGATCAGTCTGATCTCGGACCACACAGAGTCCGACTCCTTGCCGGAGCAACAAACAAACCAGCTTCCGTTGCAGGGAGCAGCCAACATGAGGTCCATCTCCAGGCCGCCACTGCAGAATGTACTAACACCACATGTGGACTCTGCTGATTCATTCGTTGATGTTTGCAGACTCCATTTAGCTATCACTGTTGGTTGTAGGCGAGCTGAACTGAGGTTAGGGACAATGGAGTGCACTAAATGTCACTTTACAAGTGATTTGATTCTCCACTAACAACACCATTACTCCACTGTATCTTTACACAGAATATATTATTTTCACTGCTATATTAATGTTGCAGTGCAGTGCCTTTAATATAGAAGCAAACAAATATGTTCTATGTAAAGACATAGTGGAGTAATGAAATGAACGTTGGTGTTTCACATTTTCGGGAACGCTCTGTGAGAGTCATGTGGAGGCAATTAGAGCTCACTTTTTTCCAGTTTTCGAGGACAGCTCCTTTAATTTAGGTGATAACCAGAAGCGCACAATCGCTCAGTGGTGGAGCGCCCTTTGATGCACTGAAAGGCCGGTGGATGGTGGCACACTTTATACACACCTCCTTGTATACACCTTGTGCTTGAAGGCCAGTTATAGAAATATCAAAAAAGGTTGGGTTTATAATGGTTTCACATCTGATTCATTAGAAATGGTCTTTGAGAAAGGAACTGAGAGAAGAGTTCCAACCACCAGTCTGTATAGTGATTTAAAAGGTTAAGCATGCCCAGATACATCACAGTAAAATATGGAAAATATTTTATGAAAACTATAAATGCATAATGAATATAAATTGTTTGTATTCTGTGATATTAAAGATAAATGTACATCATTTTGGGGTTTCATCCATACATCCAGACATCCATCTTCAACCGCTTGTTCCTATCGGGGTCACGGGGGGCTTGAGCCGATCCCAGCTGAAATCGGGCGTGAGGTACACCCTGGACAGGACGCCAGTCTATCACATAGAGACGGACAATGACAGACAACCAATCACACCTACTGGCAATTTAGATTCATAAATTAACCTAACACGAGCATGTCTTTTGACTGTGGGAGGAAGCCGGAGAACCCATAGAAAACCTATGGAGACACGGGGAGAACATGCAAACTGCACACAGAAAGGATATGTTTTTCATATTTCATTAGTCTTAACTCAATCACTGTTATTCTCAAAGCAATTTCAGTCAAAAGCAACTGGACTTGGTTATTTGTCAAGGATCCAATCACTGGTGATTAATCTTCATTAATCAGCAGTGATTGGAATAACGGCATTAAAAAATAACGGTGTTACTTTTTTAAGTAACTAGTAATCGATTCTAATTGATTCCTCCTCCCGTCGTTATAATGCTGTTACCGTTACTGTCAAAATGTGTTACTATAATTATTATGATTGAAGCTGAAAAGTATTTAAGTTAAGCTTATTTCGAACTTATTTAGGACATGGGATGATTTAGGGCATAGGTTTTTAAATTGGGGAGAACTTCATACTCGTTCCCTGGCTTTGTCCACAAGGTCTGAGCTATAGGTGGCTTTGTGTATTTTGGCTCTTTGTGTATTTTTAAACATTATGATTTTGAAAGTATTTTTCATTTCGTGAGTCGCATATTTTCGATGTTACTATCATACTGTGTTATGGGCCTGGTGCTGTGCACAGATCTGACACCCGACTGCTCATATCCCCAGCGCTCTGAACCCAAATTCATGAATAGAATATTACCACGGTAATTCCTGTCACATCACAATGTCTGCTTCTGCTACTCAGAAGCTGGTGAGCCTGAGTGGTCAAAGGAGCGGCTGTAAACCATCATAAATAAACACATTTAATTTCCTATAAATTCTCCACAATGAAAGTATTTTTTTTTATCTAAAAGCTTTTAAAGCCTATACAGTTGTAAGAGAAGATGAAACAGTGAAATAAAGCAGATAGAAATGGGATTAATATAAATCGAGACATTGCTGTGTACATGTAAAGCAACACAATATACAGGGCAGAGCCAATTTAGTTTCAATTCTGTAACAAACTGAAAAACCCTAAAAAATAAAAAGTGAATGTACAGTATATATAACTGAGTGAAATTGTGCAAAATCCTAGTGAGACTGGTAAAGGGCTGTTAACACACTCAGTGACCTACAAAATATACAATAAGCCCATATGGAATGATAGCATCCAGATTTGAGTTGGACCAAAAACATGTGTTAAAGTGCTTACAAAAGAAATATCAAAAAAAATGATTTAATACAATGCATGATTCAAAATAAAAAACAAGGCTAACCTTTAAATATTTAAAAAATTAGTAAAAGCTCACCACTATAGATAGTTCAGTAAAATAGAAATGGGGATAATAATTAGAAATGAACATGTAGCAGATTTTTGGAAAGACTCTCTAAATGGAATCTTTAGCATCTCATAATCAAAAATACTGGAGGGAATTTGTGTGGAAAGTAAATGAAATATTTTTACTATGCCCTATAAGTAAGATCAATGTTACTCCAGTTGCTGGAGAGGGTGTGGGGAACAAGTAGAAAACTATACAAGCGCATTCTTCTCACTTAAGACAAAATTGACTGACATCCATCTTTTTAACATATAGCCTGTGACGACCACAAAGCAGGTGACAACAAGGACATGGTAACAACCAAATTCACCAAAACTAAATTCCTGTTTATAAACATAGACTGTATATAAAGATGGACAGCTTGACAGATCCTCGGAGCCAAAGAATTTATATCGCCCCCTTGTGACTGACTGCAGTACAGGTCATAAACCCCACACCCTCCATGATAGTGGATAGGACAAAATACAAGGTCAAAGGACACCTTAAATACATTTGTCCCAAAGCTGTTTTCTGTCAATGTAGGCACTTTTTATTACACTGATGTTTCTTTAAGTGTTGTTGTGTTGTTTTGTTTTTCATTTAAAGTTATACTTCATAAGATTTCATTCTATTTAACTGCCTTTTAAGTTCCTATCTATCACAGAGTGAGTTCAAACAATGGTGTCTGTGGAGACATTCCCTCTCTACATGTAAATAAGTCTCCATGTTAGTGACTCTGCTGACAGCGGTTGGTCTGTCAGCCCAGATCGTCACTAACAGTTATGCTGCTTTCACTTGTAGTTGGAAATCAGGAACCTCAACTTCTGAGTCAGTGTTGTAGTAAGGGTAGGGCAGAAGTGTAATAGGAACATGTGTGTGTGTGTGTGTGTGTATTTAAGAGGGGGAAAATCAAGAGGACGGACTGGAAGTAAAAAGATGAATGTGTTTCAATAAAGTTTACAAAGGAGCAAAAAAAAGTCAGCACAGATAGTGACCATGAACGTGACATGATAGAGGCTCTGAAAGAACAGGCTCACCTACAGTTACATCTTACTGCCAAAGAGGCAGCTAGAAACAAGATATCTCAAATCCTATGGAGTACAGCTTTAAATATGTGTTTTTTTAGTTATTTTCTGCTATTTTTTTATTTTATATGTTGATGTAACTTGAAATTGATCAACGGACTTTCTATATTTTTAAATGTGTCTTTAGTTTCTTTTTAAGCTGTCCATTGTGAGTCTGACGAGTTTGTAAGTGCAATGCTGAATCTGTGGAGTATTCTAGAGAGCAGCGTCATCAATATATTTTTAAATGAACAATGTATTCAATAACAAAATGTAATTTCATGGGTTTGTCATGGGTTTTATCTTAAAGGTTAATGGACTCTAATTTGCATATAACACATGTACAGGTAGTTTGCTCCTTAGTCTGACCTACTGAGATCTGTCACCCCAAAGGCCGCAGTGTGTGTCCCTTTCATGTCCCCTTCCCATGTGAAAGTGAGACTTGTGAAAATGAAAGCAGAGCTGAGTGTGACCTTACACAGAGCCTCTGTGGACTTGTGTAGTTGTCCCTTCAGTGCTCTCTGGATTCAGTTTGAACAGAATCATCTACAATTTTAAATATTTCATTGTACTTTTCCATGTAACTGAACTAAAAGAAAAATGACATGAGACACCCGGCTGGCATGCCTTTAAATCTGTTTGAGGCAGTGGGAGTGTGTTTACTGTACCACACCAATAAAGGTAAACATGTCACAAATGCAGCAAGTGAATCGGAAAGCATCACTCTGTAGACAAGTGGCTTGTATTCATCTTTTCATTGAATTTGCAGAAATGAAATGATTGGCCTTGTACTCCATTCAAGATTGAAGACTTCAATAGCGGATCGGCTGAAAAGAAGCCCGCGGAAAAATAGCTCTGCGGTTGACCTCACAGATGTGGAAATGAATAGCAGACAGTGGCACTGATCCTTAGTGTAATTTGTGGGGTCTATAAATGCAAGGGTGGAGAAGAATGACACTGAAAGCACCTTCCGTCTGCACTATGGAGCAGAAGCCATTACTGGCTATAGTGTTGTCAGCCGTTCAGCATCAGCTCCTTTGAGAATGAGGCTTTCAATCAATGTATGAAAAGCTAGTACCTCTGTGGAAAGAATGAGAAAGAATAACTCATAACAGAGGCATCAGCAGCAGCTGAGTGAGTAGGTGTTCAAAAGCAACTGTCTAGAAGGAGTTGTCTGTTTTTTATATGTGCCATCGGCCTCGCTGCATTGTTTGTGGTAATGATGGTTTTCTTGGCTGTTGTCAGACATTTTTACAAGGATGACACTCCTGAGAGAAGTTAGCGTGACCGGACTGTATTATTCGAATGGTTTATTTTCATGTGACACTCAGGAGTGGTATTTTCTGTTAGTTTTTTTTTGTCTGCTTTGGCTATGCAAATGGATTCTCTCTAATTGCATGATGCATAATTCTATCATAATAAATAACATAATAAATGTTGATTATATCCAAACAGATTGTATGTGCTTCCAGGTAGCATTTTCCATGGAAGTTGCTGAGACATACAAACTGTGAGACAAGTTATTCACCAAAGTGTGTATTTATACAATACAGTAACGACAATAGAAGATGACGTGATCAGTCAATTTTATTTGTCACATGAAATCCCCAAAGGTACAATTCAAATGACTGTAATGGATTAAGCAAGTCATTTTGTCAAACTGTTATTCTGTGGGCTTTAGAAAGCACACTTTGATTTGATTCAAATCTGACAGCCTTGCCAAAACATGCACAAAACATACCCAAAACATACATCAAAACATGCAGAATCATCGAGAATGGTGTGCTAATACTTTTGTTAAAGCTTTGCCAAGCCGTTTTCACAAAAATCGCAAAACACTGCGCCAAATTTCCACATATACAACAATAGGAAATCGCCTGGACCAAGCTCAAAACGACCCCTCTTTGGGGGCACATGGATTTGCCATACTGTAACAAACACACATTTGACCCTATGAGCCTCCAAGCTGAGACAAGAAATTGTCTGGATTACAGAAGACAGCCAGATTTTTAAACCTTCTCTGTTTTTCACATATTTGACCCCACAAACTCTCTAGTAAAAATATTTCGGACATTGGACTTTATAATTAAAAGATGTTGTTCGTGGGGTTATTCTCCATTAAAGGAACTTTCCGACCTTTCTACGTGAGTGGCTGTCTACCTGTCACTATAGAAACCAGGGCTGTGACAGGTGACTTTGATTGATGGAGACAGTGACCCAATGACTTAACAGTTGCTGTAAAAACAGAAGACAGGACTAATCTAATTTGACATTTCCAATAGATCTCTGGTTGGCCCTTTGTATTTTTGCTTGGACTGTATATTGTATAAGGCTGATGTAAACATTAAAGTAAGCATCTTCACTAAATGCCTCCTTTTGTTCACAGTAAAACAGGTTTTTCCATACAACTCTTGGATTTTGAGCCAAGAGAGTATTGTTGATGATGCCAAAGTGCCACAAATGCTATCACATCCTGTGTGACTTCTATTACAGGGAGTGTCCGATCCTGCTCCTGCATGATTTAGGTTTCTCCGTGCTGTACAGTTTCTGCTCATTATGAAGCTTGATAGAACCTAAACGCTCTCCAGTTGCTAGTTATCAATTCAATTCAATTCAATTTTATTTATAGGGCCCCAGCCGGGATTCGAACCAGCTTAGTACAGATAATCATTTACTGTAGGAGTAATTGACTCATCATTACTTAGTCACTACTAAAAAGTGCACTTTTACACTGTTAGGAGTGTGTTTACATGGACATGAATATCCTGTTTATGAGGAGTATCCCTGTTATGATCATATTCAGGATATGGTGTTTATATGAGCCCAGAGAAATCAGGTTATTCATATTCCCTGCATACTTGTTAAATAATAGTAAACTGATTACTGATTAGTGCATTTTATTCATGAAGGTACTGTGTTTACAAAAACAAATCAGTGACAGTGAATTATGAAACACTACAGTGAACTTTTGCTACCACTTTAAAAGATTACTGCTTATTTCCTCTCTGTTTCTCTACCAACTCCAGCTGTCTGCTCTGAGTTCATCCTTCATACTGTCTCTTCACCATGCCATATTTCAATACAATTCAATTTTATTCATAGTGTCAAATCATAGCAAAAGTTATCTCAGGGCACTTTCCAGAGTAGGTAAAGACCACACTCTATGATTTATTTATGATTTACATAGACCCAACAATTTGACACAGGTTGAAATGCCTCATTTTGCTCTTGTGACAATTACTTTGTTTGATTATTGCAACTTTGTTTGGCAATATATACTTCTAAAGAATAGTTCAAAACTGTAATAGGACAAATGTTCAAATGATCAATATTCCAAAAAGACAGGTTGGTCCATCAGCTTGTTTTTTTCTTAGGGGTTTTTACGCATTTCTGTGCATAACCTAACATGAATGTGTTCATGAGAACATGTGATACAATATTTGCTGATATTTAACACAATCAACTTTACATTTACCCACAAAAAGCCACTAAATATGATTTGACACTTTTATTACTGAGCTCTTCCAGGCATTTTAATGAAAAATAACTATTCATTTTAATGATTCTTGCTTTATTTGCAATTCTTGATTACCAAAAATGAGTAAAAGAATATTTAACACCTCACTAATTTGCAAATCATGAGGTTATTTTCCCATGGCACACACATTTTTTCCTAGTGTACAGCCTTTTTGTGCCTCCTTGTTTTGTCCTCCTTCCTTTTCCTCCCGGGGAAAAATGAGCCAGCCTGTTATTTAGAGAGTTTAAAATGGAAGCAGGTGTCGGTTACTGTATAGCAGAGCATCTTCTCACTTCTGCCAGCCATTCAGAGCACACAGTACCTCCTACAGCCTGCAGCATTTCCATGGTACCTAATTAAGCCTTATTCAAGAATATGGTATCACTAATACTGACAATTTTTGTATTGAGCTGTTCAGAGATGTCTCATTGCCCTGCAACACTGACATCCTACTGTGAGAGTAGAACAGATCCATTCATGAGAGAAAGATCCGGTTTCTGTGCCCAGTCTTGATTGGACATACTCCTTTCTGACTCTGCTTTCACATTTCTACAGATGTTTTGGCTTCTGAGCTTTTGAGATTACAAGAGTTCGCTTCCCATCCATTTTAGACTAGCAAGGTGCAAACAAGACACACCCCCATCTGGACATCAGGGTCACGTCTTATTTTAGTTAGCTTTTGAATATACATTGCTTCTCTAAAAGGAGCGATCGGCTGATTTACATATTTTAGGCATTTGCCTCTGGACTGTAGATGGAAGTTCAGCCAAATTCTGGTGATCCAACTGATCCTCTTGCATATTGGTTTATTCAAACTGATATGTCTGATTTGCACTACGCCTACTGAAAATGCTGTCATTCTGAATGTAGCCACAGCCCATAATAATTTCCCTCTTATTAACATTTGTCCATTCATTTTTTTAAATCCCACATGAAGTTGGATCAGATCATTTTAACCAAACCACTCATATTCAATTCAATTAAATTTTATTTATAGTGCCAAATCAAAACAAACGTTATCTCAGGACACTTCACAGAGCAGGTATAGACCACACTCCATGACACATCCATGATCCACACAGACCCAACAATTCCCCCTAGAGTACGATGGCAATGAAAACCCTCCCCGCAACAGGCAGGAACGTCGGACAGACCCAGCTCCACGGAGGACAGTCATCATATCAGACTCATTAGATATATGAGGGCAGCTTTCAGCTCAGAAGTGACAATGAGCCTCACTCTTAGTTTTCAGAACATAACGAAATAGAAAGGCAGACGCTGTTTGTAGCAAGGTGTCAGTAGCCAACAACGCTATGTGCACACGGGTGCAAATAGACACTCCAAATAATAAACTCCTACATTTGGATCAGAAAATCACACTAGTAATAGAAGTAAATGTTACACAGCAGAGTTTTTGTGTTAGTTTAGTACCTAGAGAAAGTCATGATACCCTTTTGAAATAGTTAACGCGACGAAACCTCTGGACTCCAACCGGCTGATGCTGTCACTTGCGATTCTTAGCAAAGTCCGCTGATCAAGTCACTTACAAACTGTCAGCTGGTTTAAAGGCCGTTTTGAATGGAGGCTGTCTGTGAGAGAGAAAGAGAGAGAGAAAAAGAGATGGAGAGAGTGAGACAGGGTCGAACGAGCAAAGCAATGAATAAGGAGAGGGAGCGCCGTCTGTAATTGAGAACAAAGCAGTGAATCAGGGAAATAAAACGGTATTTTCTCTTCCATCACAACTAGAAATGCAGCTGTAGCGAGTATCTCACTATGTCTGTCCTCATTGTATTCTATGATGCTACAAATTATATCCAGCTACGAAAAAAAAGCCTGAAAAGTCGGCGGTTCGAACAGAAGTACAGAGGGGCGTGGCTATGAAGATGACAAACCGTCTCCTCTCATCTCACTGGTGTGAACTGGCAGGTTTCAGAACGTTGCAGACCTGCACGGTGCAAGTAGTTACAAGTTTAAACTAGTCGTGTTGCGAATCTTTGGTCTGAACTGAACTTTAGAAACATGTCAGTGTTATATTGGATGGTGAGGCCCCCCAAATACAGATGTGCAGCATCAGGTATTTATCACTGCCCCTTCTTCACATAAGGATGCAAAAGTTATGGTCAACTACCATATTAAAGACCATACTTCAGTTAAGAACAGAGGTACAAATTATTTTTATTTTTATTATAAATATTTGATATCATATTTGATATTTTCATAATCAAAGCAGTTTGTATTAATTTAACTGTATATCTCAGACTGGAACCTGGGAACATGGCACGATTCTAATGTGTGTAATGCTGGAGATTTGATGTATAACCAGATAAAATAGTTCTGATGACTAGTTGAGTAGGTATTGTCATCACTGAACAATCCTCAGCAGAAGTAGCCTTTGTTTGCATGCCTTCTGGAGTTTTGGGAAAGTAGGATGTAAATTATTTTTTAAAAATGTCAACTAGTGACACTAGTTTCTTTTTCTGTTTTCTTCAAGGAAGATTATTTTCCTGAAGGACACAATTGAGGTGGCAACATGGTGCCATTCACTGAGAGAGTTTTCCTCCCAATGATGACTGGGACGGTGAAGAGCAGGAGGCAGAATAAAGAGAGCTCAAATCTGATGAAGGCAGGGACAAGGAAGAAACCCATCAGTTTATCCAACCGTTCCTCCTCTCATTCCATTATTCCATTGCAAAAGCAACTGACATTTTTATCCTCAAAGCAATTTCAGTCAAAAGCAACTGAACTGGTTATTTGTCTAGGAGGACGTTTCACCTCTCATCCAAGAGGCTTCATCAGTTCATGTACGTATCTGACCAGGCTGGGACTGGTCCAACTAACTGGTGTGAGATCCAGGTATTTAACCTCTCACAAGACCGATGATGTCACTGAAACCCTTTGTGCTCCAAGTGCCAACGCCCCGTCGTTAGAGTGGCAGTCGTTGGTGGGCAGTTGGTTTCGACTTCGTTAGTGCTCTATTGAGTCTGAACGACAGTCGTTGAGGTCACAGGAGGCCATGAACCCCAACGACTATAACGATGACCTGGACGAATGAGAACATTCACAGGCTGACTGACATTTTCTATGGACAGATGCAAGACAGAAGGAACTTTAAAGTAATTGCAAATTTGTCATTTATGCTCCAGTGCATTTACTCTTTGTTTATTTGCTGTAAATATTATCTTTATGTGTTTTTCTGTTAATAGTTTATCTTGATTGTCTCCTAACAGATTGAAAGACTTGCTTCTTTTAGTATCTTTGTTTGTTTGCTGTAATTATAATAATCATTGATTTGTTTTTCTGTTAATAGTTTATCTTGATTTTCTCCCAATTGTTTGAAATATTTACTTTGATTAGTATCTTTGTTTCCTCGCTGTAAATATTAGCTATATTTTCTGTTGAATAAAAAGAAAAACTCTTCAATTTGGTATAACTTAAAGTGCAAAACACATTTAACCTGTCATTATGTCTATAATATATGTCTATGAATTCATAAGGAAAATGTTCTGGTAAAATGTTTCAAGATAGCATTATAAATCAGGATAGTAGACTACTACTTTACTAGATAGTAACAAAGACAATACAATAGTTTCAACATAAACAACACAAAAATAAGTTACTTGTTCGAAATGGCTATGAATTACGTTAGACAAGAAAGTATAAAGTACCTAAGAAAGTATTAAATAATTTTTTTTATTTCATGCACTCTAATAAAATGTCCTGTTTCTATAATAGGCCACATTGTTTTTGTTAAATGCTTTGATTGGACTTTTTTATTGAGTCTTTGCTTACATGAATGCAATCATATTACACGTTTTCCTGTTTCCATAAGTGTGTAGCTTCTGTGTTCAAGATGTTGATTCTTTGGGTTACCGTGCGTTACTCTCCCTTGCAAAAACGAGGCCCACCAATAAGTTATTCCATTGATTTTAAGAGTTCCTAGGCTCTCCTAAAACTGGGTGGTGTCGTAAGGCAACATTGTAAAGCTGAAATCTATCAAAGTGGCACTTTGCTAAATAAACGCAAAGCTAGTTACTATCACTAGTTACTATCACTATCATGGAAATTGCTCTGCCATAATGGTTGAGAATCCAGATCATTTACCAACAAGTGTGATTTTAGTCATTTAGTTTTGACACCTTTAGAGTTTTGAGATAATAAAGACACCAACATCGGGCACCATCTCAGCTTTTATTTAAAAAAAAAGTAAGGGTCTATCTGGATGACCCTTTACTTCCAGGTCGGGAGGTGACACTCATTTTGAGTTTACATCAGGAGGATGTGGCCAAAAGTGAGCATGAGTAGCTTTAATCATTAAGTGACGATCCATGTTGCTGGCTCAAATGTTGTTACACAATTCTTCTGCATGTTTCAATGATGTGTTATGCTCATGATTCTGTCCTCCCTCATGTACAACTCGTATTCTTGTTTTGTGTTCAAATATTTTGTCATCATTTTCCCTACATTAGAAGATGAATGTTCAAAAAGAGGAAAACAGAGACCAAACACCTTGAGTATTACCTTGTAAGAAAACGCAAAAGTCTGCACTCTTCTCAGAATCAGTCATTTGTCTTACTGCAGATTTGGAATGCCATTTGTTTAGCTCTGGGTGCTGCTCTGCAGCTCACCTGACAACCCTTATGGTAAATAATGATGCAGCTTTGTCTCTGCTCTGCATTTGCATGCTTTCTGTTTATTACTGCCAGAATGAGAGCCTGGGGTTTACTGTCAGGGACATTTTACATGGTCAGTTCATTACATGCACAGTGCCTGCCACTAAAGCCTGCCCCCGCGCTTCATTTCCATGAGAGTGATTAATACGCATTTCTCCTGAAACTCACTTTCTCAGTACAATATTTCATGGAATTTATGAAGAATTGTACTTTAAAATGAAAAACCCACCATTAAAAAGACGTCTAATAATTCACTATGTCACTAACACTCTGAGTTAATGTTCAAAATATGATTTATGAACAGCATGCAGCTTCTCTATCTGCACCAACACACTCAGCTGCTGAATGAATATTCATTCTAATATCTGTAAGAGAAGAGAGCTGACGTAGCAGATCTGGACCATAAAATCATGTTGCACGTCAGAGTAGATTCAGCTCTGCTCCTTTTTTTGCCTCCATTCATATGGCATGTTTTTTTGTTTTTTTTTTACAGCTTGTGAGAGTCACAGCTTTCATATTGTCCACAGTTTAATGTGAATGGCTTGGCTTAGTGTTAACAAGCAACAGCATGGCTGTGATCATCTGCAGTGCATACTGTACTAATGAGGCCATTACAGGGAGGAAACAAGCCTGCGGGCCTCAAAGATGTCGCAATTTCACTGTACTGCTGTAGTAAACAGTACCTGAGGTACCTCACTCTTTTACTGTCTGCTTTCAACTGTATCAATCAAATATATGGGCAATGTAACCTATACGTGCATGAGCTTCCCCAAACTTATATATGCAATATTTAAGATAATCTATGAAACAAAAGCTTTGTATTTGTTAATGTACACATTTTATGAAACGTAGGGGCACAGAAGGCCCCAGGTTGTCTGCTTCATTTGATCTATTAGAATTTTTGGGAGGGAAAATCCACCAATGAAGACTTGAAGATAGCTCTATTCGAATGGGATTAGTTTAATGTGGGGAAGTGGGGTAAGATCATTTTTAGCAGAGGTTTAAGTCCTGTCTGAATGCACCATGTTAGTAATGTCAGTCAATGCACTCTAATCACTTTTTCAGACAATCGATTCTGTCCTTAATGTTTTGATATCAGGAAGCCATGTAGCACACACATGGCGACAGGGAGGTGAAGTAGTGTGTAAATTGAGTAAGCCCTCCCACGGCAGGTAGAATACAGGGATTACTTAATTAATTGCCATTTATATTGCAGACGTCTGGAGGTAAAAAAAAAAAAATCAATCCCATGTATCCCATGTAAAACTAATCCCGTCCGAATAGGGCTATAGTAAAGGATCTTTTATCCCAGCCTACTTGGCAGGAAAAAAATGTTGGCATTGTACATTTCTGCCAAGTGCAGAAGTTTGTTAGTATGTGCAGTGTGACCGGAGGGTTGTCGGTTCAATCCCAAGGACCGGCAGAATAAGTCTGAGTGGGAAGGTGAATAAGCAGCACTTGCCCCTCCCTCATTACCACCAATGAGTTGCCCTTGAGCAAGGCCCTTATCCCAACTGCTCCAGTGGAGCTGTTCAGAGGCAGCGGATCAGACTGTGGTTATACTGGGCAGCTGTCAGGCGTGAATGTGTGAATGTGATCAGGACGTTCCTGAAAAAGAGAGCATTGCCCTCAGTGTACTACCCATGAATAAATAAAGGGTAAACAATATGATGAGTAGGAATTGAGTATGTGTTGCATCAGTTCAGAAATATTTTAATTTAAAGAATATTTGGTTTGCAGGAACGTACAATGCCAACATATATTTCTGGTGACTGGGTTGTTTTTCCAGTCTTGAGGCCCTGATCAAATCTGGTTTTGATATTTTCAATGTTTCTGTTAATATTCAACCTGTTATTATTATTATTATTATTATTACACAACAAGTTGCACATTATCAGGAATGATAACGCACAGTGGATGGGGGAAATTATTGCAACGAAAATAATTATTAAAGTATTTCTGATTCTGAGTGCTTTAATTCCTGATGTTACTCCCTGGTTAACGCCAATAAAGTTCTTAAACAATGGAAATGTTGTCCACTGCTACAGTAAACAGGACAAACCTTAGATAGGACCTGACAGCAGAGGCCTGTTTCACAAAGCAGGTTTAGTGAAAACTCTGAGTCTGTTAACCCTGAAATGAGGGAAACTCTGAGTTTTCCGTTTCACAAAGGGAGGTAACTCAAACCAGAGAGAGAGGGGTAACTCTAGCCTGTTTCACAAAGAGAGTTAACTTAACCTCTCGGTCAGTTACCATGGTAACATGCTCTCTGAAACTAACCTGGTTGGGACCAGGTTTTTCTCAGAAACCTTGAGTTTCTCTCTGTCTCCGCCCTTTCAGCCACACACGGTGTTTGATTTCCTCATTCATTCAGTCAGCGGGCGAGTTTTGGCGTAGTATAGTTCCGTCAGTTTTTTCAGAAAATCATTGCAAAAATCAGACATTAGAAGTTATATTAGGTGGCGAATATTTCACTACCATGGCATGTCCTTTTGATAACGATCCCGTGGATGAAGGTGCATAATTACTGCATAGAGAATTAAATATTCGTCGGGAGATGATTATTAGACGTCCTTAATAAACTGCAGCCATAATTACAAAATGAATGAAATGGATCTTTTGAGCAAGTTGAATGTATTTGACTTAGCGTTTCCTAAATATAATCCCAGCTTTTCTTGCAATTCATAGGTTCAAAAGTGTGTGCTTTTAGTTGGGTTACCGCTGTATAAACTACTCCTATATAGCCCTCTAATCCAGAATATCACCTATAATGCGAGGGGTGAATTTCACGACAGGGGTTCTGAATACGGCACAACACCGTTTCATGTCACAGTCCATCTCACCCCTTCTTACATTTCCAACATTAACAACCAGTAATGCTCTCGTATCACAGCAGATATTGTGTGTTGCACTGCGTTTTTTTGCAAATGGGAGTTTTTTATACAACATTTATATGTTGTATAAAAAACAGCCACTTACGGTAATATTTACTTTACCATGTAAAACATGCTCAAAATGAGGCGTCACCATGAGATTTTGCCGATGTTTTACCTGTTTGAACAATGTTTTTATGTTTCATCTTAAGCTGCTGCCAAGTGCGCTTCTCCCCCGCGGGGTTGCACTTAAATGAAATAAACTAATAGGCTCCCACTCAAGCAGTCCCCTGATATTACTGTGATTGCAACAGGACTACATTTAAACTTATGCACTGACCCGAGCAGCAATGTTCTCCCGCACCGTCTCCCTCTCTTTTGCTGCAGCAGCGGTGTAAACCTGCTCAAACTCTCCGTATGAGCGCATTATTACAGTTGCAGTTGTAGCGTAGCCCTCCGCTTCCCCGTTGCCATGGTGACTCGTCGAATCAGGGCTCCATTGATGCTGTCTTTTTTTACTTGTGGTGCACGCGCTTAACTCCAGGTCAAACTACTCTGAGTTGATCAACCCAACGCAAATCTGCTGTCCTGAAACCGAAAACTCAGAGTTTCCTATCTCAGAGTAGATCAACTCAGAGTTCAGGGTTAGACTCAGAGTTTTTTTAACCTGCTTTGTGAAACGGACCCCAGGTGGTAATTCTAGTCAGCTCAGACTCACTACGTGCTCTTCCTGACCTGCTGTAAGAGATGAAGACTAAACTGAACACAAAGTGTATAGTTTTGTCTCTGAAACAAATTTTTGTTCATTTTTCACACTAGTTTTTTGTTCTGGGCGTTGTGTGCCACAGGTTTAACACTGTACAAAGTGTATTTTATTCTATGACAGTATTAGGGATTTTGAGTTATCGCTACAGTTACTCATCTTCACACCTGCATCTTTACGTATTTCCAAACATTCTCCAGTAAACCAATGGCAGAATCAAGAAGAATCAGAATCAAGTAACCTGTCTTATACTGATGTTGTCAGCTCTAGGATGTAGTGTTGCACGGTAAACCCATACTAGAAAGGTACTGCAGTACCCTGCCGTTAAAAACAATACTATTTTATGTTTTATTAGTATCAGTACTTTTTGAACTTAGTGTGACAGCGGGGCAGCGTGTCTGTGTGCAGCTCCTCTCTGCTGCAGCCAGAGTGGGCGTGGTTACAGGGTGACAGACAGTCACAGAGACAGACAGACATGGGTGCTCCTGCTGACCGTCCTAGGCCTGTTGAAATAGGAGACGCAGGGATGGAAATATTCCATAGCCGACAGTAAGGGCAGGCTTTAAATCGATCAGGAACAAAGGAGCCAACACGTCCAACTTGGAGAAACATCTCACTGACAGACATGAGGACTTGTTCAAAGAGTTCAGAGAGCTGCAGGTTAGAGATAGATAACATTAATATCCCCCGGATGTAACGTGAAGTCAAGTGAGGTGTTTATTTAGTGACAAGTGAACTGTTTTCACCATCAGAGTTGGAGGAGGCAGTCAGGGCTAAAGCTAACTGTTTAACTGCCCCATGTGGTTCACACATCTCTGTATGTAACAGTTCACACTGGAGACATGAACTTTACCAGAACATGAGCTGGTGTTCACAAGGATGATCAACAATGATCTATTTTAAGGCAGGCACTTCTGCTAATATTACCAAATTATTTTTGTCAATCATTTATAATCTAGATTGTCATTTATATCAGTAGAGAATGGTCTGATTAGAGCACGGACCTCCACCAACATCTTAAGTTGCTATAAAGCTCAGCAGCTTTTACAAAATTATATTTGTATTTTGACTTTTTAAGTTTAAGTATTTTAATAAATAAAAAGAAATAAATAATTTTAAGTTTAACATTACATATCACATTAACTGTCATCTAATATTTTATGCCATTACTTTGATGATGTTTTAAATTTATGCTGTGGTATCATTTCAGTGTCTGTATTGAGATATTTTAGGCAGATATGGTTCCAAAGTCATCATTTTGGTATCATGACAACACTACTAGGATGTAAATCCAAAGAAGAGGAGATGAAGCAAGGATCCAAATTACAGCCTTTACTAACAGCTGTTGTTTGTCTCTTTCTCTTCCCCACACACTTGAACTTATATATACAGAGACACAAAATGAGCAACTACCTTTGCTGCTGCCACTGAGCATCAAACTATGACCCCCCCTCCCCTTCATCACCCAATCAGCTCTGCAGATGTCAAGCAGCGATCTAAAAGAGAGTCAAGCATGTCAGTGTCCTAATCGTTGTGGAGAGGCCTTTGGCTCTGTATGCACGGCAAACGCCAGCCCAAATTACACAGGTGTATACAGTCTGCCAGTAGATGAGAGCAGAGTGGACAGGGCCTATTCGCTGGACAAACACTGGTTCTACACCATCGCTGCTGGATCGATGCAGCTCTGAGAGCTTGACTTGGCTGTGCAGCTGGTGGCTGAAAATAAGCCCGAGAAGGGCGGATGGGATGTTGACAGTGGAAGAAATGAGAGATCATCGGGGAAATGAGGAGCGGATGCCGATTACAAACCCAACTTGTCAAAGCCGGTGTGCTGAGTTGCTGTCTCCAGAGTAACACTATGACAATGAATAGACGATCTGCTCCATCACTACAAGAGCAAGTAAATATAGAGCCACGAGGAAAGCTGAGACATGAACCGTTTTATCACATCAAGAGTGAAATATCTTCCTCATATCGGTTCAAAGATGGCTCAGGATGTAAGTCAGCATGTTTTGTAGATTTGAACACCAACCTACGGTATATTCATAACCTTCAAACTTACTAGAAGCATTTCATTACACACACTGTTACCTTGTAATTTTGTAACACAATGTGTTATTTTGAATATTATACCCACAGGGCGTTTTGAGGGGTACAGGATGAAAGTGTTGCTTTTCCACAAGAGTGTTGATTTTTCAATAATTTTAAAATATTTTTGAGAGGTTTGACATTGTAGCAGCCAACAGCGTTAGGCAATGGGTGAAATGGAGTTTGCCAAACCTGCAGCTGCTCCGGAGCCTCAGTGAAGGGGAGATGGGGAAAAAACCAGAGTCAATATAGTCCAAGCATTCACTCCATGGACTGAAAGAAAGGAGTTCAACGGCATTAAAACGCACGCCCAAATGGCTACGTTTCTCCTTGATCGCTAACATCACTTTCATCTTTACTTAGCTGGAATGGCTAATGCTAGCCGTAACTGTCAGTCAAACTCCTCTAATCCTTGTTTTTATGGTGCGATCTGCTGGAGGGGTTGGGTTCAAACAGGCTCCGGTCTCCTGTAGGCTACTGGGCCGGGTCTGACAAACCTGGCAACCCGAGTACTGGAATTATATTTTTTTGTGGCGACTACGATCTTGAGACACTAGATGGTGCTGCTTATTCTCCATATTCAACCTTTAGGTAAAAGACACATAAGCTTTGTGAAGGGTTATTGTATGGATGCCATTGTACATTTGTTTATTATATATCAGTTAGTAGTGATCAATCATTTATGAACCTATTTTTTTACATGACCATAAACAACACTGACCTCCACACCCCCACTACATCCAGGACACACTACTTCCTGCATTGGCACTGGATGTTGTGTTGTGTTTATTGTCCAATGTGAACATAACTACTACTGGGCAACCATCCTCCAAACCAGTTTCTTTCCAGTAGAGCCAAACCTACCAGTCAGAAAGCCCCCTCAACAGCAAAATACCAAAAGCCATTTCCAACTAAGCATATCTGCTTTGTTATTTGTCATCCCTCTGTAACGGGTATGGAGTGAACCCAATTGCAGCACAGATGAACCAGGTATTCATTTTAAAACAGTTTTTATTCAGCAGGTAAAAGCAGGTGAAGATGAAGCCAGGTGGGTCTTTTGCCGGAGAAGAAAAACAGGCCAGGTGGGTCTTTTGGTGGAGCAGAAACAGGCCAGGCGCCAACCAGCCACAGGCAGACGGGGAACAGAAAACAGGCAGGCAATACTCATGGTCAGGGACAGAAGGCTGGTGGATTTACCGGGGCTTAGACGAGAGGCGAAGGTCAGAGACAGGTCGGGTCGATACCAGGTAAGCAATCCGGGAACAAGTGCTGGAGAGTCAGGCATGAGAGCGAAGACAATCTGGCAAAGAGAGAGTGGAGTGAGGCTGCATGTATACTGGCTTGATTGGAGATGGTGAGCAGGTGAGAGCAGCAGGTGAAAGCTGTAGACTGATCAGGGCTGTGGCTGAGCAGCAGAGCAGGGGAGGAGCCGAGCAAACTGTGACACCCTCTTAACATACAGTATATGTAATGCAGCCAATACAACCTTAATTAAAATCAGACTTACCTTAGTACTGGGATGAGGGGAAGCAGACACGCATTTCCTTGACTTTCTTCATGTTGTATTTGTAGTTTGTTGTTGTGATCCTTGTGAGGCACTTCAGATGTGCATTTGTCAGTCTGTTTCTGTTTCCTCTTGATAGGGTTCATGGTTGAGAATGTTGACCAGCATGTGTATGTGTTCACAAAAAAGGACATCACTTTGTTCACAAGTGGTTTCAGAGTGGGAATATCACCAATCTCCAAAAGTAGCCGCATCTGCTTTGAAGATGCTGTTTGTCTGCAACTCCACTGTTTCACTTTCCAGAGCAGCACGGTTAGAAGGGCAGAGCTGTGATTGCTTGAGTGAGAGAGGATACAACCAAATTGAAGGGGTTTTCAATAAAGTTGAACGAATCCTGGTGCTCATTCACATTACTTAATCTGGATTCAAATTCTCCCTTCAGCTCTTCCAGAACATTAACAAATCCTCTGAGGAAGCACTTTCCTGTGGGACAACCATCTCCCCCGGCTGTACATCAACAGGTCGCTGTATTCTGTGTCGCTGTGTCTTCAATTAGCTGTCTGAACTGTCCGTGGTTCAGAGCTTTGGAGATGATGAAATTCATGCACAACTGTCACAACAACACCTTTTGAATTCATTATTTCAGAGTTTTGATACAAGTGACTCCTGATGTATGATGCAATGGAAACTGATAAAGTTGCAACCGTCTTCTCTTTATTTCATGAGACCAACAAGCCCCTTCTCCTTGACTCACAAGCTCTGGGCCCCATCCGTGCACATACTTGCAAGACTTGACCAACTGAGTTTTTTGTCATCAAAAACTATTCAGAATGTCCTCTACTCTTGTCTGGCCAAGGAGTGCAGTAAACACAACATTTCTTCTTCATTTTTCCTTTGGGAACTTCACCCAAATACACAGCTGCGCAACATCAGTCACATCGGTGCTTCGTCCACCGCTGACACATGGTGCAACTGACAGATCCGCAGCTAATTGGTCATTCAGATCTTTGCCTATGTCTTCTACAGTATCCGCCTCATAATGGTCAAGTCAAACAATTGTAATTTATTTGTTTTATAACCGCTTCCTTGTCAAAATCTGTGAATAGTATTTCTGCTGAAGCCAAATAGCAGTCTTTTACTATTTCTCTGAGAAGGGTTTTTTCACCTGAGACAAATACATGCAATCTCAAAGAAGGTTTCCCTTAAACGCTCAGCTGTAGAAGTTGTTCTGTGGTTGAGCTGCTCACAAAGCGAGGCAATGAGCTGCTCGATTTTTCTTTTGCAAAGTCCACTCCCGGGTGCATCAGATTCATTGAATTGTGGGTGTATTGTTTAGAAATGTCGCTCCAGATTACTGCATTTGAAACCGGAGTGGGTTTGTTTGCAAAGTAAAGGTTGGAGGACAAATAAAAATTCATAAAACATGCATCTGCTGTTTTCCTGCTCATTCAGATTGATTGAGTTTCTCATCTCCTTTGCCTCATTGCTGTAATGTACTGTAAATATGTATATATTAAATCATCATTTTAAATCAACTCAAAATCATCCTTTACGAGCTCACTATTTATTTATGTGTCCCAAATTGCTATTGCCCTTTTGCTGCTACAAAGGCAGCAGAAACTGGCAACACAAGGTCTGAGCAGGTTTTGGCAGTACTGCCATCTCGTGTAATGAAAGCACAGCTGTTCTTAGTATTTTCATCAATTATTTGTATTGGCTGCATTATCATAGCTATTATTTACCATTGATACGAGCCACAGACTGAGGCTTGACGAGCGCGCAATGAGTAACACTGCCCCAAACCATTTCACCCAGAACCTACCACGTTGGAATATACCCTGCCCGGGGTTACTGCTTTTAAGTTGGTAATTTGATTAAAGATAGATTGTTAAAGGGTGTGCAGGTTTACAGGTTTCAAAGTTACACTTTGACACAAGATCTCTCCATAAGACAAGAAACAGATCAGTATTGTACTGAGGCTCCAAGGTAATTTCAAACATTCCTCAGAGGTTAATTCCAATGACTTTGGTCACTGATTACTGTAGATCTACAGTAGTGCCAGTAGTAGGTCAGTTTTCGAGCTAAAGCTAATGCCACAGAAATTCATGATCCCAGATGATGAATCCTAATGACTTTGGTGACCCTTTGACCTTTCTTCTAGCACCAACAATAGGTTGGGGGATTTGAGTGTGACACATAAAGCAGGTGAAAATAGTCAAATTAGCACAAAGGACCTGTCACACAGACCAGAATGACCCTTCAGGGCTCAGGGGCAGTTGCTTGTTTTACTCTGTAATACTTGGTAAACCAGCTAGAATAACTGATAGCATTTATAAATCTTTTTATGTAAGCAGGGGGTTAAGTGCTATAAAATGATTGTATGATTTGATATATAATGTATGTTTTGTTGGTCACCTCCTGCTGACCACCGTCCATCAAATCCTCACTGGCTTGTGCCGATCAGTGGCAGTTACAGGCCTCATGAGCTTCATGATTCATTAATATTATTCTGAAGCAGGCAGTGAGAGTGCTGGCAGAGCGCTGTTAAGGCCAAGACGAGGCATCAAGCCCAACATAACTCCAATTGGCCATTGATTTGTGAGAAATGTCCCCAGGTGCCCCTGGTGTGATGTGGAGTGACAGCTGCAACGTGACAGCTATCAATTGCGCTGCGCTAAGTATTACTGCAGCAGCTGGGGACATGAGAATTATTCTGAGAATTAAGGTAAAAGTAAGTGTATCTGCGAGCAGAATCAGATTTAGAGAATGTTCTATTGTCAGATTTACAACCAAATGAGAAACATTCAGCTCGCTCTGCAACTATTTGCGTCACAGCGTGTTATTCAAAGATCAATAAGCAAGAGAGCTGAGGCGATGTTCAAAGATGACAGGGTGTGGGATGTGAGGGTGACACATAAAGCAGGTGCAGCTCAAAGCACATCAAATGCCATTTGCATCCTCTCTAATTTAAGTCAGAGAGGCTCTGTCATGAGAAATCTCAAACAGGGGAGGAGACAGAGATATTGTAAAGCAGATGAAGGCAGCCTTCAGGAAACCAGCTTTGAGTGACAGAAACAAGGGTAAACATTTCACCAGCACACCATTCGCTTCAGAGGGACTGTTATGCAAAGAGGGGGGCTAGACGGAGAAAAGGGAAAATAAGAGTGCTCCACCCCTTCGCCCCTCAACTCCTAACAGGAGGTGTCAGGAGCTGTGTATAGAGAACCCAGCGCCCCTATTTCCTGTGAGAGGGAGTAGCGCTGAATTTTGATAACACTCATTTCCAATTGAGCGCTTTAAAGAGGAAAAGGCTGGGAGACAATTAGAATGAGAGCGTAGCCTCGGCACCCTGAATAGCCCTTGATGAGAGCAACGGGCGAGTTTGGATAGGTTAATCAGCTGTAATCGGAAAGCAGGTGTTGAACACGCAACCTTACAATCCTCCACCCTAAATTATGTGATCGTCACATTCACAGAAGTGCGTCTTTTAATTAAACACAGTGTCCTTTCCCGCTGTCTTTCCCTTATTCAAAAGCGTGAAGCAGCGCTGATTGCATCAGATCAGTGACACAAAGAACAAATTGCCTTTCTGCCGTGGCAGGGATGATGAAGGGGGTGGGAACAGGCTGTGTGTGTGTGTCTGTGTGTGTGTGTGTGTGTGTGTGTGTGGGGGGGGGGGGGGTGTTGCTTATCAGGTACCATAGTAACTTTAATGTGAAGATGATGCAAAAACGGATTTCAAGTTTCAGTGAAATGTGTGAGCGTGTGAATGTTTTAAACAAGCCCTCACAAGCCGACAGCTCAAGCCCAGGTGCCATGTTTAAAGTGCATAATGCTAATAATAACTAATAATAATAATAATAATAATAATGATAATAAACAGCTTTGGATCTAAATACACAAGTTTACATTTATGTGTTCTTTTATTAACCATTTACAGGTCAATCGAGAGGGCACACGGCAATCTTGTGTCCTGTGTGTTAGGGAACAATGAACATGAATGTATAATGGTGTACAAATAAAATTTCTGTCATCTTTAGACACATTGGCCATTGATCAATTGATCAGCACAGTCCTTAAGAAGAGACAACAATCTTTGGGTGAGTATTTTGCTTTCTCCACCTGTGTTGCACACAACCAGTTTTAACAAGATGGAAAAAGAAAAGATAATACAAATAAAATAAATGATCCAAAATTAATTGTTTTTGCCATGGCATCACAGGTTAATAGCCGTAAATGTATTTGCACATTGAGTCTGTACTTTTCATGTGCTTTTTTAAAATCTATCATCCTGGAAAAATAATTTTGCACTAAAACCTTGCTGAGTCTGGTGCATTATATTCATTTATTTTATCCCAAAATTTGCAGTACACGTCACAAATGCTGTTGCTTTGTCTCTCGTTCCTTGTCTCTTGTTTGTTCTCTCCGCTGGAGGAACCGGCTGCCTCCAATCTCTGCCCCGTGCTTGTATTTGAAACCGCAGCTACCTGAAGGGGTTGAGCTGTCCTCCCTCCCCATCTCCATCCATGCACTGTCACCTCCCTCTGTCTGTGTGCTGACCTCATACTCTATTTAGTCCCCCACCTCCTCATCATCAACCACCTGAATATTACTATGTGACCCTTTTGAAGGTACTCTATAATCTGAGTTATGATATGTTAAAATTCTGCATCTCTTTGTCATAAAGTGTTTTATGCTGGGAGACAAAGTGAATTAATCAGTTTATCAGATTTTGACACAGAGGATCGAACCTGTTACGAAAACATCAGTGTGTAAATATGACTGACACAAGGTGAGGTCATAATTATTTTTAAACGTGCAACAATTTCGGACAAAGAATACGGCCTTGGTATGCAAAGGCCCTAAGAATTGAGGATGCTATGGTATCACCCTGGGAAAAAACAATCTTGCGAGTCTTGTTTGTGTGTGCAGCCTCATCTTGGGAGTTACATAATACATGTGTGTGCACCACTTTGTTGTGTGTGTGAGAGTCCTGTCACTGAAGGGTTGAAAAAAAGAACTGTAAAAATGTCAAAGGAAACTGACATTCCAGCCTTATATCCACCAAAAATATATGACTATGTAGTAGTTACCTGGATGTACCTCCGCTTCTATGAGTGCATGCTGAACCATCTATTTATAAAAGAAAGTAGGCTCACATGTTTTATGTGCAGGACCAAAAGAATGGAGTGTAAAAAATACAATAAAAGAAGGACTGGTGTTTTAATTAAAAATCATTGTGTCTTTTTTCCCTCCATAATGTCGAATAATAGATCACATGATTACTAATCATGAAAACTGTGAAATTTCCTCTGACAATGATCATGATATCAAAATCTCATATCCTGACATCCCTAATACAGCCACGTGCCAGCCAAAAACATCAGTTCAGTAGTACCCTTACCCTGACAATCAACAAAGTTGACCAAAGTGCTGTACAGTTCAACATAAAAACAACAGAACAAAAAAGTCAAACTTAAAATCAACAGGATTTCACTCAATCACTCATTCATCTTCAACCGCTTATCTGGGGTTGGGTGGTCTGGGGCAGCAGCTCCAGCAGGGGACCCCAAACTAACCAGCTCTAACTGGAGGATTCCGAGCGTTCCCAGGCCAATGTGGAGATATAATCTCTCCACCTGGTCCTGGGTCTTCCCCGCGAGCTCCTCCCAGCTGGACGTGCCTGGAACACCTCCCTAGGGAGGCGCCCAGGGAGCAGTCCTCAGCTACAAAACAAGGAGGAGACTCTCCTCAGGAGTGAGTGTTTAAGATTAAAACAGTCAATAAATAAGTCACTGTCTTAGTCACTGTCTTAGTGGGACAACAGATATGTATATTCAAATCTCTGATAATTAAAACCCTGTCATATTTTGGCATGAGACCGGCTAAGAAACAGAAAAGTCATTGATAAAATTATATTTAGGTGGGTGGTAAATCACAGCGCACAGTACTGGGTAAGATTGATCTGACACAAGCATGTTCAATTCAAAGTTGGGGTTAGAGTCTGGAGATAGATGGGGTATATTTAAAAGAGTCGCTACTGGGGCGTTCGGTGACACAGTGTTTAGAGCCGTCACCCCATGTAAAGAGGCTGAAGGTCCTCGAGGCCACAGGTTTGAGTCTGACTTGTCTCCCCCTCTCTCTCACCCCATTTCCTGTCTGTCCTATATAGTAAAAGAAAGCCGATCCCATCTCAGTTTCATGGTAAGGAAATTCATTCGTACCAATTTCATTCATTGCGAATGTGTTTCTTAATACTATATGCAGCACTATCAAACATTTTGGACTTAAATGACAGAGGCCTTAAAACAACTGTGTTTTAGAGGGGCCCTAAATGAAAAATTTATTTTTATTTCTTAAGTTTATATTGTTCTTACATCATGCATTTTGATAAAACTAATTGTGGTTAATCAAGTTACAACAAAACAAATTACTATGTTTGGCATGCATAATGCGCAAAGTGGTGGAAAAGAGGGCGTCAATAGGGGTCCACAGTTCATTTTTGCCCCTGGGTTTGTATTCAGTCTGGACACACGTGTGTGTGTGTGTGTGTGTGTGTGTGTGTGTGTGTGTGTGTGTGTGTCTACACTTTTCTCCAACACTAAAAAAGTCCAACTCAACATACTGCTTCCATTTTCCTTCAGGGAAAATGATAAGTTTGAGTCTGGAAGGCATTGACAGTGTGGTTTCATAGAAAGAGAAGCAGTGTTTTAACAAATCACTGTGTGTTCTTGCATTGTTTAAGTTTGCATTCCTTATTTTGGCCAACTGAGCTTCCGATAGAATGTGAAGGCTGTGATGTGTGTGTTTGGTGTACTGAGTTTTTGCTGTTCTTGGCCTAAAACAAAGCCCCTTTAGCCCAGTCATCCTTGCAGCAGCCATTAGTCTGAGGCAGCTCTCCCAGCAGAGCGTTGACAGTGAAGACAGGCAGTGGCAATGCAAGCAGGCCCCAGGGGTGGGACTCTGGAGGCATCGCTTGCTCCGGGTCAGCCGGGCCAACATATTTATCTAGGCTGTAATCTGAAAGAAAAGGGACACAATGCCTAACCCCAACACCTCAGGGACATCACCAAAACAGCTCCTATTTCAGGTCCACAATAACTGGCAGTTTCACTCCATGCCTGCTCTCAGACAGCACAGACTGCTGTAAGTACAGAGGGAGCTCAACTGATGAAATACGGCAGAATTTAGCAGTGAGTGTAATAGCAAGCGTTCAGGAGAAACAGGACTGATCGCTCATGGGTCTGAGCTCCGAACTGAAATGGCAACATTGACACTCCAGACTCTGTCTGAACAGTGATCTACTGCAGACTGGGGACATGTCTTCACCATGATAGCTACTATTGTATATTTGCAATGCTTGCAAGTGCTATAGTATTACTTATATATACTGTAGTATCATGTATACAGTTGTTCAATAATACCAATACATGTTAACCACAAATGCAATTTATTGAATGGCAAGTGTTAAAGGACCATACCAATTATTTTTATAGCTTTAGCCACAAGGCTGGAATACCAACTGGACAAAATTAGCCACCACTCCATGGTTCCAGATCCCAAACAGTCTAGATGACTGTGTAATAATTGGTTTGTGGTTTGAAAATAACCAATTAAACGCATATTTGCTTTCCAGATTTTGGAATATGTACTACAAAACCACATAAACAACTGATGTGTCATTACTGAGGGTCTGTTTTCTTGTGGGGCCCTGAGTCTTTTGGAATTTCAGGTTTTAATGCATTAATAGTCACTAGTTTAGTTTATATCGTGCCTATAAAGTGTGCAGCATTAGAAGTTTTACTCCACTTACATTACCGTTTTTTCCAGACTCAAATCTAAATTTCTGTATTTTTTAATCCCTATTTCCCCATGTATTTAAATGTAAGTGACTAATTGAGTGGAGCGCTGCAGCCTGGTCGCTGTGAACCTGGCAGGCTCAGGTTGTTATCATAAGTGTCTGACTGGTTTATGGAAAGATGGTGAAGTCTTTTTCTGAAATATCTTTTGGAGAGGAACTTCAAAGAAGGAGAGTATTGTGAATCGTAGCTTTGTGCTCTTTAAACCATTTTTAATAAAAAAGAATGGTTGGTTTTTGTGCATGTTTCTTAATTGTTTCAACCGCATGTGGAGCTCCACTTCACGCAGCTATCACAGGCAGAAGAAGGCTATTTACAAATTGATCCTAATAACTCCAGATGCACTGCACCTTCACTCCAACGGGTCTGCAGTTTGACTGAGACACTACTGCAAAAGAGGAGAAGACATCCTACCAAAGACCATTTTGCTGAAGTGAATTGCTGGGTTATGGGCTATTCAATGTGAGCTCTGGGAAATTTCCAGTATTTGACTGTGTACTAAATATGATTTGTATTTCCAAGGCCATACCAAGCTCAAATCATTTGTTTTGTACAGAATATTAATACATACATACACATACACACATATACTGCACATGAGCATGTTAAGAAAAAAGTGTTGCAATGTGAAAGTGCAACTCACCTGTACATCGACAGGTTTTCAACTGTATGAACCGACAGGAGAGAGTCAGTGTTTATACTATTTATTGTAATATAATAACCCTGCTAGTGGGATATTTTATATCTTGATGTTGTTTAAAAGCTAATTTTCACAGATTTTATCACTCCTGTCATTTACATTTGTTTGTTTTTGATTTGGAAGAATATATTTTGATCTTGGACAAAAGGGTTTCAAACAGGACGTGCAATGATCTGTAAGTTAGTTATGGGTTCCTTTTCTGTCAGCTGTAATAGTTTAAATGTAGGTAAAGCTTCACAATGGACATTATTTATTGTTTGCACTATATACCATAGATGACTGAAAACTGAAGAAAATATCTATGCATCATGCTTATGAGGCAAGATCTGAAGTTATAAAGAAGCATATTTTTTGCTAAGCAAATATGTGGAAATGCATAATAAATTAAGCTACCACTATTACTGGAAATGTGTACGCTACACACGCTTTGGTGTGACTGATTAACAACCCTATGAAGATGGACTGCATTTTTTAAATTCTTTGTTTAAAGATTATTTTTTTGGCAGACAGTAAATCAGGGGAGGGTGGGCATGCAGCAATGGGCCGCAGGTCAGAGTCAATTCTGCGACCCCCCCTCTTTACATGGGGCGACTGCTCTAACCACTATTCCACCGGCTGCACCAGGACTGCATTTTTTTAAGCAAAATGTTCCAAAGGGTTAATCACTTTTCCATAAACAAATAAATAACCTGAGGTCTTAAGGCAAATGTGTAGCCGGCTGTGTTTTTTCTACAGAGCATTTCTATTACTTCTGAACTTTTCCAGAGTATGTTTTCCTATATTCTACTTACCAATCATTCCACTGTATCATTGTCAAAGTATAAAAATCAACAAAAATGTAAATTTGCCAGATCTGAGGTATTGAGGTGACTGGAGGTAGATGTTATAAATATGTAATGTAGAAAAAGTCTGCCGACGCCACTCTTGTAGTATATAAAAATGTTTATTACAAAAAGAACAGTGTCTACCCCCCACCCTTCAGTATCAATCACAGTGAACATCACGTCTGCCTGTATGTCAGCTGAGTTAATTCTATGGGACTGTAAATGCAGATTCATTTCAAAGCCTTGTGCTGTATTAACAGAGCAGTCAAGATCACTGTGGGGCGTCCAATTTTTCACAGACATGAATGAAATTTCCCTGGAGAATGGAAAAGACAATCAAAATGGGAAACCCTATGAGATGCATTGGAAGATGGTCATATGCAATGTAGAGTATTCCTGATTTGGAAAACATGCACCACCGATTTCCCTTCTAAATTCTGTGTTTAAGTTTTTTAAAGCAGAACTTTATGTGACTGATCCCTGCAGGCAAACTGTCCACCTTCCAGAGATGCCAGAGGTCAATGTCAGCTACAGACCATCACCCCTGAAGCCAGCAGTGACCTTTCTGCTTCTGATTTACTAGGTGTGTATTGTGAGTGAAGTATTGAAAGACCACACTGTTTTTTGCATCAGTGATGTCGAGGAGCTTTGAATCAGTATCATAGCAAGACGCAGCAGCCAGATGAAGAGGCTGCAGGGTCCGGGCACTGCTGATTACAGGCTAATCAGGGGGCGGGGTGAAGGATGGCCATTGTTAATGTGAAGTATCTCTTGCCTTGGGTGATACTTGTGTATTAGAGCAAGAATAGCATCTAATGAAGCTGATTCATCCCAACCATGCTGATGAGTGAGAAGACCTACTGTATTAAACCTGAAAAAAGCTCTATATTAGATGCTTTAGAATGTGCTGCATGTACATCACTAAATCAGAGAGGTCTGATGTTAACTAAAAGGCTGGTTAGTTCTTAGCCTCTACAGTCATGTCACATCCACTAGTCGGTCGATTGTTACAACCCGTCCTTATCCCAACACTTCACAAATGGACTTTTTATCAGGACACTTGACATAATTTGTCAATGCACTGTGTAGCAATGCACGTCAAACTGTGAAGCTCAATGATATAAATACGTAACCTGACTCCACCAGGTGAATTGATTCTCTTTGTCTCAGTAGATCCATCTGGGAACTCTGGTTTGGAGATCTTTTGGGAAGGGCTGAAAATACTGGTTGCTGATGGGATAAACTACCTGTCTATGACCAACATACGGGTCAAATCAACCAATCAGATCAACAAACATATGATGTACTAACAGCGTGGAGGCAAAGCTCAGAAAGTAACCAATATGTGGGTAAAGATACTTTCCGTTTGTGTAATGTGAATTTTAAAGGCATTTCAAAGGCACAATTTCAGGAGCCTGGTCCATATTCAACAGAAGGATCTAGAGAAAAAAAAGTTAGTGAGCTGCTCATCTCATCCGTGGAAGCCTCCGAGTTGTTTACACTGAACAGTCACTTGTCGTTGTGTCACACTTCGGCTCACCTAAAAACCAACGCTGATTGGTTCGGTCGCTTGGCAAACTTTTTGGCTAACTCAAAATTTTCTCCACCGCACATTACCAGACATATCTGCGAGTAAAATACAATGGAGCTCGCTACATCAGGATGGTCTCCCGAGGCTAATGAATAAGGGAAACACGTGATCAATGTTGTGAATTCAAACAAAACTACATGGTTATGTTTTAGCAACAAAATCACTTTGTTAGGGTTAGAGAAAGATCATGGGTGGGTTTAAAATAAGTATCTCTATAACATAACTACAGTGACACAAAAGACATGGACAGGACTGGGTACTTAAATCAGTGTTTGTTTGACCAAAACACCAAACCAAGCTCTTTCCTATACAGTCGCATTTTACTTCTGGAGCACTTACCGTGGGCATCTAATATATCCACAGAGGGGTTTACAGTCAAAAGCCCAGTGTGTTCCATCTACACAGCAAAATCAGGAGTGTTAATTCAACTCAAACAGTGTTAATTTTAACATTTTCTGAGTTTATATGGTTCCATGGATTTTTAGTTAAAATTAGACTTAATTTTTTTAACACCGTTAAAATTTTACACCCTTGGTGTTGTTTTATGACACCAAATAAGAGCACTTCTAACTTGAAATTGTGTTATTCCCTTTCATGTTATTTTATGACACATTGAAGTGTGGTTTTAACACTAAAATTGTGTTGTTTCCTTACACTGTGAGGTAAGGACGGTGCTTCCAGGGAAACACAGAGCAATCTAACACTGTTCCACTACCATTCACTATCATCTGATAGCCTGTAAACAGCTCCTTGTGGAACTACTCTCCTCCTTTTTTTAACGTATGTTTATTTGGTTTCAGTAATGATAATTTGGCCATGGATATAAAATAAAAACATTTTTACAATAACTTCATTTATTTAGTTTTATTCTCAACATAAGAACATGGCCTGCTGAAAAATCTGTTCAACCAATGGAAATCTGCTGTGCACGTCCAAACCGGATGCTTTTTTAAGTTAAAACAACAACACCAAAAGCTAGAAAAAAAAACAGGCTTAAATCAGGCTTCTGAAAATGTCCCGATGTCTAGACCGCAACTGTATCAGACATGGTTTTAATTTTTATCAGCTGCATCTCACAGATGTAACTGCGACCTACTGCGTTTATTTACTCTTCACTTAACTTCTTTTTTCAGCGCATAAATATGTGGTTGATGGCCAATGAAAAGGCTGAATAAATACACTCAACAAAAATATAAACCCAACACTTTTGTTTTTTGCTCCCATTTTTCATGAGATGGAATTAAAGATCTAAAATTCATACCAGATACACAATATTACCATTTCTCTCAAACATTGTTCACAAATCTGTCTTAATGTGTGATAGTGAGCACTTCTGCTTTGCTGAGATAATCCATCCCACCTCACAGGTGTGCCACATCCAGATGCTGATCTGACATCATGATTAGTGCACAGGTGTGCCTTAGACTATCCACAATAAAAGGCCACCCTGAAATGTACAGTACATTTTTTTTGCTTTATTGGGGGTCTGGGGACTCAGAACCAGTCAGTATCTGGTGTGACCACCATTTGCCTCATGCAGTGCAACACATCTCCTTCGCATAGAGTTTATCAGATTGTCAATTGTGGCCTGTGGAATATTGGTCCACTCCTCTTCAATGGCTGTGCAAAGTTGCTGGATATTAGTGGGAACTGGTACACGCTGTCGTATACGCCGGTCAAGAGCATCCCAAACATGCTCAATGGGTGAAAGAACTGCAAGAACTGGGACATTTTCAGCTTCCAAGAATTGTGTACAGATCCTTGCAACATGGGGCCGTGCATTATCCTGCTGAAACATGAGGTGATGTTCATGGATGTATGGCACAACAATAGGCCTCAGGATCTCATCACGGTATCTCTGTGCATTCAGAATGCCATCAATAAAATGCACCTGTGTTCTTCGTCCATAACAGATGCCTGCCCATACCATAACCCCACCACCACCATGGGCCACTCGATCCACAACATTGACATCAGCAAAGCGCTCACCCACACGACGCCACACACGCTGTCTGCCATCTGCCCTGAACAATGTAAACCAAGATTCATCCGTTAAGAGAACCCCTCTCCAACATGCCAGAGGCCATCGAATGTGAGCATTTGCCCACTCAAGTCTGTAACGGAGACGAGCTGGAGTCAGGTCAAGACCCCGATGAGGACGACGAGCATGCAGTTGAGCTTCTCTGAGACGGTTTCTGACAGTTTGTGCAGAAATTGTTTGGTTATGCAAACCAAATGTTTCAGCAGTTGTCTCAGTGGCTGGTCTCAGACGATCTTGGAGGTGAACCTGCTGGATGTGGAGGTCCTGGCCTGGTGTGGTTACACATTGGTCTGCGGTTGTGAGGCCGGTTGGATGTACTGCCATATTCTCTGAAGCGCATTTGGAGACGGCTTATGGTGGAGAAATGAACATTCAATGCACGAGCAACAGATCTGGTTGACATTCCTGCTGTCAGCATGCCAATTGCACGCTCCCTTGTGGCATCTGTGGCATTTTGCTATGAGACAAAACTGCACATTTCAGGGTGGCCTTTTATTGTGGACAGTCTAAGGCACACCTGTGCACTAATCATGATGTCAGATCAGCATCTGGATGTGGCACACCTGTGAGGTGGGATGGATTATCTCAGCAAAGCAGAAGTGCTCACTATCACACATTAAGACAGATTTGTGAACAATTTTTTTTAGAGAAATGGTAATATTGTGTATCTGGTATGAATTTTAGATCTTTAAATCCATCTCATGAAAAATGGGAGAAAAAACAAAAGTGTTGCGTTTATATTTTTGTTGAGTGTATATTTGTACATGTTCCACCTGGGCGAGGCAGAGCAGCACACTCTGTACTGGTGTAATCCCACAGACAAGGCAAAACACGGGGAGCTGAGGAGCTGCAGTGTTTATTCAAACTGTAACCTACACTAGAAATGTAATGCTGCTGATCAACTCTGCTGATCGTCATCATGTCTGCCCTGCTGCTGCCACAGCGCTGACGTGTTTGAGGTCTAGACGAGGGGTAAGAAACATGAATGACGACACTCATCAAATAATCCATCGAGAGAATTTTTTTTGTTTATAAACTATTCACGGAGAAGCTTGGGGCAGTACGGTGAAGGCATTAAAATGTCTTTTTTAACCACTAATACTGCTCAAAATAACACCAAACCTCTGCAGTAGCATGAGAAGAGTCCCTACACAGGAAACAAAACACCAACAACGTAGTTAGTGAACCCAGAGTTTATTAAAAAAGTGTTTTAAAGACTTACCTACTGGCCCCTGTACCAGCTCCCGTCATAGCAAAGTCCATTCAAGTGGATTACCAAAGTCAATCCAAAAGGAAGGAGCCCATTGGTTGTTACACGGAAGATATTGTCTCGATGGCTTATTTGACCTTATCCCTTATTAGACTCAGGGATAATTATGAGCCAGAATGTCACTTTAACTTCAGCTAAACTGTTCATTTTGTGCCCTTCACTTAGATTAGGAAAGGCTCTCTTGATGGCCCTTTTTCAGAGGGTCAGAGATCAAACTGCATGACCGTATAGAAACAAAAATTTTAAATGGAAATAAAAACATTTTCAGGATGTAGGGTGGTGGCTTGTGTTTGTCCTCTGCAGCATGATTTGATGTGCCTCGGTGGTTCATCAATGAGACGCCTCCAATGAACACTTTGACCTCTGACCTTCTGAAGAAGCTCTGCAGGACATCATCTGGACCACTGAATTGACATGTTTACATTTACTACTGCAGACTGTCTCCATTATTGTACTAGCACTTTATAATGATTTATAACCTTACACACTAACTGATGACTTACTGGCTTTGCTGTTTGCTTAACATTATTATTGACTTGACTATGAATGACTCACCGGACGGAGAGGTTTTTCACAATCTGTTAACCCAAAAGTTCTTCTTATTAATATATTAGAAGTATAATCATATATAAAGCATTATTAGAAACAGCTTAGAGATCCTTATTTAGGTGTCTGATGAGAGAGGGCACTGATTGTTCTTCTCCCTGGTCATGTTTACTGGATGTGTACAATGAAATGAGTGAAACTAAATCATCAAATGAAATACGAGAATTTTTTAAAGGATGAGAGGAAAGCTGTGGTTTTCTCAGTCGGTATGTCGATTTTTATTTTTGTCTTTACCATCCTTCTTACCTTCCTACCTTCCTTCCTGTATTATGATTCATTGAAGACCACTCCATTTATTTATTGTGCTTGTAACTCTCTCAGCCTGATTATGTACTGTATACACTACAGCTGTCCACCACCATCTGCAATGCTCTACTGCTTTTTTACAGCTGTGAGTTGCTTCTCTGTGACCCTTTTGCATGGGACAATAGTGCATATCAACAGTTCTCAAAATGTTCTTACACTGTGTTTAATGCACCAAGCAGAAGAGGTGGGACAAACTAGCATTACAGCAATATATCGTATTGCATCCTTTTGCTGGCTGTCCTCATTCAATGTTGGTATACATAACTAAGAAAAGTTATGAGTTATATAAGCAAATGCCAGTTTCTTCTTTTCCCTGGAAAAAGTACAACACAACGAACATGTAGAGCCACCTTGTTCATCCTGTAAATGACAGACAGGGTAACACACAACGAGCTGCTCATGCTAAGTAATCACTGACATGTGTCATGTTTATGTTACATGTGTTTATTTTCAGAGAGAGAGATGTGTATTTTTTGTACTTACTGTTTTTTTTTTGTAAACTTTAATGACACAGATCTTCTAGTGAGGTATAGTTGTGTCCTTACTTTTATTAAACATATTAACCCCAGAACTGTTTTTCTCTCTGGCAGTTCAGCCTTTCATCGTGTGTGTGTGTGTGTGTGTGCGTGTGTGTGTGTGTGTGTGTGTGTGTGTGTGTGTATGTGTCGGGGTGTGTGTGTGTGTGTGTGTGTGTGTGTGAGAGAGAGTGCGTTTGTGTGTGTGTGTGTGTGTGTGTGTGAGCGTGCGTGTGTGAGTGTGTCGGGGGTTTTAAATGTGTGTGTGTGTGTGTGTGTGTGTGTGTGTGTGTGTGTGTCGGGGGGTTTGAGTGTGCGTGTGTGTGTGTGTGTATGTTTGTGTGTGTGTTTGTCAGGGGGTTTGAGTGTGTGTGTGTGTCGGGGGTTTTAAATGTGCATGTGTGTGTGTGTGTGTGTGTCGGTTTGTGCGTGTGTGTGTGCGAGCGTGCATGTTTGTGTGTGTGTGTGTGTGTGCGAGCGCGCATGTGTGTGTGTGTGTGTGTGTGTGTGTGTGTGTGTGTGTGTGTGTGTGTGTGTGTGTGTCTCGTTGTCTACGTTGTCTTCATCTCAGTTGTCAAATTCCGTGAAACTGATCATTCCTGCTCTTTTAGATGGATTTTGCCGTTTCACAAACATGTTGATGTATTGGACAGGATTGTCTTGCAATTCACCAAGTATCGCTGAATCACTTTACCATGACAGAGTGTCATTTTGGGAGTAACTGTCATTCTCACCCTTACCAAACACAAAGACAAATTCCTTATATGCATGTGCAAACCACTTGGTAATAAAACTGGACTGAACTGTAACTGAATACATTTCTTAATAAAGCAATAATGTATGAAACTCCCCTCCCAACTTCAAAACCCTCAAACTGACGACAGACAAAATACAGTAAGCAGCTCAGTCCATCTGTCACAATCAATCACCTGCATTTTTGCACACACTCGATAACATGTCAGCATCCAGACTTCAGACCTTTACGTACAAAAACAGTCAACACATTTTCGGATAATTATGCAAACACAAACACAGGAGTAAACATCCATCACCTGAAATAGAGGTTGAGGAGTCAGCTGGTGTCAGCTGTGTCTCCACAAACACATCCAATTAAAAGATGTCTGACAGAGTAGTAGCAGTTTGTCTCCAGATAACTTCTTTCTTCACAAGTGTATTCTTGTCATCTACCCACTACAAAGAGGAATTTGTGAAATTTGGAGAATCGTTTTTTTGATGTGATAACTATGCAGTGTGAGAATTGATTTAATACCTATCTCTAAATTTGAAGTAGAAAATATTGAGTGATTGTTCAAACTGCTGCAACTATCACCATTTTTCGAGCCTTCTATATGTTGTCAGAGGATATGAATAATGCAGGGAGGCTGCAAAAAATACTATCAGCCATTCCACTATTGTGACAAGAGCACCAGGAGATAGGCTTCATTCATTTGGAGCACTTGGAGGGTTTTTTCCGAGGCTGGAAAATGGTATTTTTATCAGCCTGTTCGCCCCCTTGAGTTTTCTTTTTGTCTTCTTGAGAATTGAAAACTTGAGATGGGGATAACAAAACTATAGAGGAATCATAAATGAAGTTTGACAGTTATTAGACAGGGATTTCTATAATGAAAGAATAACTTTAAGGCTTTGAGGGTTGGTACCTCTGTACACTTTACATATATGATCCAACTAGAATGTAACAAAAATCCTCGGTTAATGTTCATGTGTCCGTTACGTTAAGGAGTGTGTTTTTCCTAGGTGAGCCGTGTGAGCACATGGAGGGACTTGCAACAACAATAAGAAAACGGTGAAAACGGAAAAGCTTCCCGGGCGACAAATAAGACAAAGATCCGAACAAAAAGCGGGTTGAAAGCTCTTCTGAACACTCGGGAATTCACAAAGAGGGAGAAGATCTGTTTGTGTGTTCTTACCTTGAGCGTCCATGTCCGTCACCGCCGCAGCAACAACCAGCAGGAGAAGAAAATAATCTCTCATCGCATTCATCACGTTTTCACCCGTTTTTGCGCTTCTTGAGCTTTGAGTAGTAAACGTCCTTGGGATCAACACTTTTCCTGCGGCGGGCTGAGACACTGAGAGCTCCGCCGAACACCGACTACACACACGAAGCGCTCCTCCGTCACTTAAGCCCGGGTTTGCTCTCTGAATGTACTCACTGACAAAGACGATGGGATTTTAGTTCCCGTCCGCCACCACGACTGCTGACTACTGACTGAAGCCTGTAGACTGTGGAGGTGGAGCCGCCTTCGCCGCTGCTGCCGCTGCTGCTGCTGCTGCCCCGCTCGGTGCTCGGTGCACGGTGCTCTGCGGGAGCCTCCTCTTCAGGGCAGCGCCGCCGTGCATTCAGGACCACGGACAGCTCCTAGCGTTGACCAATGGAACGCACGGAGAGCAAATGGAGCTCAAAGTTTGGGCCATACAAATTAAAAACAATAGCACTGGTCTATCCAAGTAGTAAACACGCGTTGTGAATATTCTCAGTAAAGCATTTTTTTTCTTTCTTCCATTATTCATGCAACCATTGATGTCTTTCATTTCATCAGTGGTAAAGTACAAAAGTAGTAGCACCACACTGTAAAAATACTAGTCAATGTTCAAATCCATTTTATCTATAGTGCCAATCATAACATTTCCTCTTTTTTTTTTTCCTTGTCCTGCACACAAAGTGCCCAACCCTCATGGGCTTATAAGACACCGTAACATAATACATTGCATTCAAAATACAGATTATGTACGGCTCGATCTTTGAACAAAATGTTTCTTCTTCTTTCCCAGGCTTTACCAAGAAACTTTGCTACAAAAAAGGTTCCCTTTTTTAAGCATAACTCCAGTTTTTCATATTCATCCAACCAAAAGAAGTTAGCATTAATGGAAGATATTTTAGTAAAGAAAATACATTCCTCAAATCGTCATAAACTGGGCAATAAAATATAAAAATTAATCTAATTCTCAATCTCACCCACTACAATTCACTTTCCTAATAGAATAGGTCTAGACTAGACTATGGTTTATTTATAATTTACAGAGACCCAACATCCCCCATGAGCAACAGCAAGTCACACCGCAGCAATATTGTGCACACAGTGGTGATGAAAACCTTCCCTTTAACAGGCAGGAACAGACCCCGCTCTATGGAGGATGGACATGTGTCTTGACCGGTTGGCCATTTGGTTGCTATGAGAGGCAAACACTTTTTAACGTATAAAAGGGAGATAGCAAAGAGCAAACCCCAGAATAAATGCAATTTAATATTTGTTGCATTGATGCAGAACAGAAACACGACAACTGTATGTGACAATGCTGCCTGTGTGTGTGTGTGTGTGTGTGTGTGTGTGTGTGTGTGTGTGTGTGTGTGTGTGTGTGTGTGTGTGTGTGTGTGTGTGTGTGTGTGTGTGTGTGTGTGTGTGTGTGTGTGTGTGTGTGTGTGTGTGTGTGTGTGTGTGTGTGTGTGTGTGTGTGTGTGTCATTTATTCACAAAATGAAGTTGTTTGACTGTGGGTTGAAAAGTAGAATTAACCTGTCACATCATAACTTCACAGACAAATGTCTGAATTAATTCAACTTACAAAGAGCCGGATGGACCTGAACCAAAAACAAAAATAGTAGCCTGTGGTAACGACTTTTCAAAGTTAGTGTTGATCCCTGTCATTCATTATGTCCCCTTTTAGTTTGATATGATTACACTCAGCTGTAGACCAACTGGGTCCACCCAGAGAAAACCCTGCAGTCTAATACAACAGCCCTGGAATAAATCCACCTTCAAATATAATCCATCCATAGTCCATAAAATATATTGCAAATCATTTTCAGTTTTCATTGAAACTGCTTTATAGAGTTGTTGATTTAACTCTCTGCTTATTCTGGAGGCTGCAATTTGTGATCTGTGGAACTGTTGCATTATAAAGAGAGATGTGTCTGTTATTTTGTCTGCCTTCTTACATATGAATTGGAAAAAACATCAAACAGGACGATGGGCTCCCTATTTTACGTAGGTTTTAAGTTGATTGTAATACTTGTGATCGCTATAACAATGTTTTCAATACAATACAATTTTCCTAAACTCTTAACGCAACAACACACCTACAACACAAAATTTCAAAACAGTGAACTTCCTGCTCAAATCACACATTTTAAACCAAACTCAAACAATCATTTTCAAAATACATTAATACACACTCTCTCTCTCTCACACACACACACACACACACACACACACACACACACACACACACACACACACACACACACACACACACACACACACACACACACACACACACACACGTTCTCTTCCAACAGGAACACTCAATCAGAGCACAATGTCATAAGAACAGTAACATCACATGGAATTACAGAAACTGCATTCTATTATGTGTCAGCTCTGTGTACAAAAGACAGTAAGTTGTCTTGATCATAGATTGGGTTTTGAACTGCACTTTATTTTGAAGTCTCTCTACATTTTTGTTTTGTTGGGTTTAATAAATTCATGCATTTTGTTTCTTTTGCTACGGAAATTCAATACAAAAACTGAATGACCCATCTCAGAGGAGCTTTATGGAATGAACAGTTTATAATAATAAAAAAAAGAAGTGCTGCAGTAAAGGCTTTATTAGCAACAGGACATTACTGTAAGATAACACACATATGCAATACAGGTGCCACCATTTACTGTGTTATGTTGCGCAGTGCTCGGAAAAAATACACTTAATTATTTCTTATAATCCACTTATCAAGCATTCACTAGAATTTCTTATCACTATAGTACTTTTTATCACACTAATATCCCCTTTTCATCCCCCTGTATCAGTTGTTGATTACAAATAAATTGCAAACACATCATTTCAACAACACAATCATTTTAATAACATTTTTAACTGAACCGTTACCTGGTACGTTTTACTTACTTTCACCTCTGACTATGAATGATAAGAACACAGAAGAACGCTTTTTTGAAGTTAGTCAGTGCCTGACAGTTTAAAACAGTGTATCTATATAAACAGCGAAAAATCCTATCTGAGAAAATTATTTTACATATAAAAATATTCTCATATACACCAATTACACATATTATAATTATATAATATTATAACCTCTTTGTTGAAACTTTACACTAAACAGGCTAGAGTCAGCTCTGTCATTTGGCTGTTTATATATAAATATATATATATATATATATATATATACACATATATATATATACATATATATGTATATACATATAAATGTATATATATATACTACAATGACGTCTGGGGCTGGGGGCGGGGTAATATCTTCAGCACCAACAACAAGAGCGACGTGAATGTTGTCAGCGCCATTTTTTGAAGCACTGAGCTTATATAAACATGTGTGTAAACAACACCATATAACCTCTTAGTATTAAAGGTTTTTTTTATTGCTTTGACCTGTCATTCAAGCAGTCCAAACTCCACTGCTTTAGCTGTGGTAACCAAACAGAACATTTATGTTCCAATCTCTTAGACACTTCTTGACCAATATGAAATCACTGAAGCACCTGTTTGACACTGCTTCACACAACTTTTCAATTTGCAATCAGTCTGCAGGCTTCCTCCATACTCTCCATTTTTAAATCCTATGGGGGAATTCTTCAGTGCATGGAGATGAAAGGTTTACGATCATCGCCCCTATGACCAGATGCCCTTGATCGATGCAATGACCGCTGCTGCCCAAGATATAGATGCAGAGGCATGCCAAGGCTGGGTCAGGCATGCAAGAAGATTTTTCCCTAGGTGCATCGCAAGAGAAAATATTGAGTGCGATGTAGATGAGGCCATGTGGCCTATTCGTCAAGAGAGAATTGACTAGAAGATATTTTTTTCTTTATTGTACAGAATTTTTATTTTCATTTTCCTTATGTCTTACACAGTGATGGATTTTACTGTATTTTTTCTTTCATACTATATATGTGGTTTCTTTTGGAATATTTCATTTCTTAGCCACAATCTAAAAAAAAAAGAATGAATACTGCATTAAATAAAATTTGAAAAATCATTGTATATGATTCTGGATCTATTTTTTGCAAGAAAGCAAATTGGCACTGATATGTAAGCTGCTGACCAGTAATGCAGCACTGATTCACATTGAGAGCTGAATTTTGTATTTTGATGCCCCTTGTCTAATGACTGATTGGAAGCGCTTATGCACTTGTGTGCAAGTTGTGTTGTTTGAGGGCAAAATTTGCTTTTGTTCCATATTTTAAATGTTTTGGCGGAATTAGAGCCTTTTGCAGGCAAAATGAGTCATTTTGACCGTTGGTGCCACTGTTTAGGCCTTTGCGTTAACGGTTTTGAAAAATGTATATTTTCAGTCGACTACTGCGTCAAAGCAATCAAAAAAAAACTGTAACGTTAACTATTGAAGCAAAATCCAAGAAGTTGTCGGCACTGTTAACAGTATAACTTAATGGACAAGTTTGTGGTTTGTGACTGTTCTCTTGTTTGTTGTTATGGTGGTTTATAGAGCCGTCAGCCATCGAAGATAATGAAACCAACCGGTGCCCAACAAACTCGGAGTTGATCCTGAGATGGTAAACCTTTTCTGAACAGCTGATCAGAGTTACTTCAATCAACTCTGAGTAGCATGAACATAAAAACATCATCAACGGAGTTCTGATACTACAATTCACCATGGCAACATTCATCACTCACTCATCTTCAACCGTTTGTCCCTATCGGGGTCACGCGGAGGCTGGAGCCAGCCAGCCATCTCCCACCTACAGGCAATTTAGAGTCATCAATTAACCTAACACTGTGGGAGGAAATCAGAGAACCCGGAGAGAACCCACGCAGACACGGGGTGAACATGCAATCTTTACCGGGCCCCAGCCAGGATTTGATCCAGGAACCCTCTTGCTGTGAGGCGACAGTGCTAACCACCATACACACTTATTATGAGAGGGTAAGGGCGCACTCACACCCCGCCCAGGCGGCTTGCCGGCCGCGGCCCGGTTGTGAGAGGTAATTGGGAATCTGCTGTAACCACGCACTATTGTCACATTTACCTTCCAGGCTCTCTCCAGCTCCTCTCTGAGCACTTGGTATTTTTCAAGTTTCTTGTGGTCCTTTTTGCGGATGTTTGCATCGCTTGGTATCGCCACATCCACCTCCACGGTTTTCCTTTGTCCTTTTTCCACCACCAAGATATCTGGTTGGTTTGCCATTACCATCCTGTCAGTCTGTATCTGGAAGTCCCACAGGATCAACAAAAATTATATATATATATGGGTGAAACGTCTTCCTACACAAATAACCAAGTCCAGTTGTTTTTGACTGAAATTGCTTTGGGGATAACGATGACCTGGACAAAAATCAGAACATTCACAGGCTTAAAACAAAACAACCACTGCATAACGCATGGCCCAACACAGGAGAGCTAACTCCTCAGGCCTGGACTCTGCTGTCCACTTACATGTCAAGGAGAAAGCCCACTCCTCTGATGACAACAATGTCCACATCCTGGACAGAGAGGACAGATGGTTTGAAAGAGGAGTAAAATAAGCCATCAATGTTAAAGTAGAGAAACCATCACCAAACAGAGGAGGAGGTCTGAGACACCGCTTTTACAATGCAGCCTTTTCATCCCTTCCCAGGAGATTCGACAATCTAACCTCCAAGAACAACTGTTCACAAATGGCCTCCTGTGACTCCAGCGACTGTCGTTCAGACTCAATAGAGCACTAACGAAGTCCAAACCTACTTACCACCAACAACTGTCACTCCAACGACTGTCGTTCAGACTCAATAGAGCACTAACGAAGTCGAAACCTATTTACCAACAACAACTGTCGCTCCAAGGACGGTTGTTGGCACTTGGAGCACAAAGGGTTCCAGTGACATCATCGACCTTGTAAGAAGTTAAATACCTGGATCTCCACACCAGATAGTTGGACCAGTCCCAGCCTGATCCTGGTCCTGGTCCTGGTCCAGCCTGGTCAGATGCGTACATGAACTGATGAGGCGTCTTGGATGAGAGGTGAAACGTCTTCATAGACAAATAACCAAGTCAAGTTGCTTTTGACTGAAATTGCTTTGGGGATAATTATTATAACCTCTTTGGTGAAAATATGCTTGGAAATCTACACACTTCCTGCGACTGATATGTCTCCCTCCCAGCCTTGACTCACCAAGCAATAGTTTGACTTGACAGTGTTGCATCAGCTGCCCTCTATCAGCACCGTCTTTTACATCTATTGCCTTTGAGTCATCCTTCTGCTACACCTCTGGCCACTTAAAAACTCACTGCATACCATGGAGGGCTGATCTCAGCTCTGACTTCTGAAGCTTTTGCAGACAAGGTACTACACATCCCTCCAGTATGTGTCCAGCCTAACAGTTACTCAACTCACTGAGAGATGACTCACCACGTCAATGCAGGAGAAAGTCTCCAACACAGAAGTGTTGAATCTACTCAACACATTTGCTGTGATTTACACACCTCTGCCCCACAGCAGATAAGCTATTCATAGACTTAACACTCTGTATGTAAAAGGCAAGTCATGCACGGGCATTACTCATTACATTGAAGGCTCAGTCTGTAATCTTTTTGACCACTGACTTGTGAGGTCTATTCTTATACATCCAGTAACTGAGGAGATACAACATTATGTATTTAGTACATACATGATATACTATACAGTATATACAGCATATATTATTGATGTCAATAAACCTTTGATTTAATTGTTGACATGTCAGACCATTCGTAAACGATTAAAGGGCCTTACATTATGCATGATATAGTATTATTTAATCCATCCATATAATAATGTATACCTTATTTATCCCTCTAAAAGAAATTAAATTGTATCACTGTTTTATTTCACACACACACACACACACACACACACACACAGGAAGTAAACACACATGCACATGAGATGTCAGAGCAAGGGGGCTGCCCATGGACAGGCACCCCTAACAGTTCGGGGTTCTGTACCTCTACAGCTACCAGTCCACTGTATGTACCTTCTGTACTGTCCACATGATTTTGGTCTACCCAGTGGTGGCCTTAAGCATCTTCCAGAGCCAATGTGGGGCCCCTTCCAGGCAATTATATGTAGGCGATGTTATGATTTTATTTGAGTACATTGTAGTTGTAAGTAAGAATTAGTAAGAATTAAGTTCAAAGTTCTTCTGTATATAAAGGGAGCTTCAATTGGATATAATGGACACGCTCTGCTCCGGGCATGCTACTGCAGCGCCACGTCCACAACCCATGTATTTTGGCAGTAAAAAATGTTCCATACTTGAAACTAAGTTATTACATTAGTGGCCTTTATTACTATAGCCCTGTCTAACTTAAACCCCACTTAAAAAGTAATGAGTAAGTTTTGTTCATAAATTAATTTCATTATATTGCATTTATTTATTATTGAGATAATTACATAAAATTCATGTAAGTTTGTATTTCATACAAAAGGTTAAAAATAAATGTTGATAATATTATATGTGAGAATGACATATTAATAATTGATGTTAACTACAGTGTATAGGCATCTGATGTACTCATTTTGTCGCAAATCCTTATTCTACTAGTCAGTATGATGTCTGCTCGGTTTACGATCAGCCAATAAAAGCTAAGGGAGTGGGACATCCGGGACTCACTGGGAACAGCACGCGAGTCGAGGATGACGCATGTAATGTAGCATGTGCTATCGTACCTAGTATTGCCTTCATTTCAGTGTTAAATGCAAAGTTTGCCAGTGGATCATGGGGATACTAAGGTGTATCAAAAGTAAATGTTGTTTCTGTATGTTTGTGGTAAATACGGACTGTTTGACCACGGTTTGTGATTATGAATGCTAACCGTGATGAGCGATTAGCTCTTGCTAACATGCTAGTAGTGACTTGACACACCTTTTAATGTAGTAGCCTAACGTTACTCTGTTTGTCTAATATATGTTACTATAGTATGCTATGTGAACTCGGAATGAGCTCATGGAATTGCACAGATACTATGAATATGAGTGATTAAGAGCCGTGTATGTATGCTCGTCAGAGATCCAGACCAGGACACACATATTGGACCTTTTGTTTTTTACCCTTGACACAGCGAGCGGCGGCTAATGGTGGCTAGTGTGTGAGACCAGTCAGCCGTCCCCTGGTTCTTCTTTTCCTCTCTCCCTCTTCATTCCTTCACAACATTCATCCCCTCATCCTCATTCTTGACAAGCAGCATCTGTACAAATGTTTATGTAAGATTTTGAAAAGTGCGTTGCATTCAGGAAATAGTAAGTGACACTGATATTGAAAGTCATCTTTTTGTGTAAGAAAGATATTGTCACCATGTACTACATGTGCTATAATTTGTTTGTGTTTAATACTTTATTAATGTAGAAGAAACAAGTTGCACTTGGAAGAATTCATGTTTATTCTTAGTAGGATTTGCATTCCATTTTATTTTATGTTCTACTAAGTGGAGAATTTATTCAATCACCTTATCTCTGAAAAGGAAAAAGGAGTCTTGTCATTAGTCACATTTTATTAGTACGGGTTAAACAATTTCCTCCTGGAATTATTAAAGTATTTCTGATTCTGATTAATACGGCACCACACACCAAAACTTAAGAACCCAGAGCCCGCCTTAATATTAAAGGTGATTCCTTACAAGTATTTCTTCCTCAGTTCATAGGGCTACATTACATTTCCATTCCACTCCATTCTCACTGCAAACTGTATAACATTTTCACAAATTATGACATTTACAGACTTATTCAAAAAGGATATTTCCATAATATATTTTGTAAAGAGTATATGAGTAATTCAATATAATACAATAAAATTGTAAAAGTGTATTTTGAAGTTTTTCTGATTTAACAAGTGACTTTTCCCAGGCTATGTTGTACTAACTCCATTTAACAAATCACTTAACTAATTCTTTAATGGGGCACCTCACTTATTTTGCTGAAAAATATGGGCCCATTCTGTCTTTAAGGATACGGATCAGTGGAACAGTACCTTGGGCTTTACCTTTCCAAAGATTCTCTCTTTGTGTCTTCCTTTCATCTTAGAGCCACCGCTGCTACCCATGGCTTAATTTCCTCTGTACTGAAGAGTCTGCCAATCCCAGAGTCAGTCAATGTGTGAGCTTTTCAAAGCCCAGTCATATACCATATATACCATTCCATTTCCTAGTATAACATAGCTTCATCTACCAGAAAGAAAGAGGAATTTTTGATATAATGATGGACTTTTTTCAGGGACATATCACTTTCTTTACTGCATCAGAATAAACCTTTTTGAATTATATGAAAGCTATCTATTCAAGCTTCTTGAATCCATAGCAAGAAAGTAAAAGGAAAGGTAGGGGACTCTCACATTAGGAATCGTTGCCTTCGTTCTATTCCAGAGAACAGTTGTCCCCACTCCCCTGCTGGCCAGCTTTCATATTACCTGCTTTTCCATTCCATTCCCAAGCATAATAATGATCCCCCAATGAGCACAAGAACACAAGAGTAGGTCAAATTGTAAGAGAAATTGGTAGGCTATAACATAGCAGTGTTTACCCTACCATTATATTAGGGGGGTGCTGCCCCAATTCTCAGATTACTCTGAGAGAGTTGGAGATTCACTTCAAAGATTGTTTGTTAAATTGTTTGGGAAGATTCTCCACTCCTAATGTTAAAAACTAAACTGAAACTTATCAGAGATCCTTTACTTTTTAGTTTAAGAAGAGGGTTCACTCCTACAAAAAAACACTAAAACAGAATTAAACTAACTGGAATTCTTTCTTTATTTTGTTGTGCTTGAAACCATAAAGGGAATTTTGCTTTAACTTTGGACTGTTTCTGTTAGGGAACATCATTTGGACCTTTTGGACAACTATTTAAAAGACACTTTTTACAATGCCGAGTGTAGCTCATTGTGCAATACAATGATTTAAACTGAGTTTGCATTGTGGCTCTGATTATTGCTGTATAATTGTGATCCTTCTGTCTGGTGATTTGTAACACCTTTAAACACTGATTAATTTATCCATGTGGGGATTGACCTTTCAATACGAACCTAACCATTAAATTGTCTGATTAAACACAAACTGGCACAAAAACACAGACTGGCAAAAAAAAAGAACATTCAGCCAATCCGCTAAAGTGCGTTGGAAACACATGAAAACCATGATTCCTTAAATTTTTTTGGTAACTGAGCAACTCCTCCAGCGTCCTGCTGCATCCCAAGCCCCAGCATGAGGAGACAAGAGAAAAGCAACCGTTGGTATCAAAACACATTAAAGACTCTCACACTGAGATGAAAAGGAAACAATGTGCTGTAACACGTCTTTTAGTTTAATTTAACATGTATATGTTTTTTTAAGGATTGAGTTATAAAAAATAATCTACTAAAGAATCAAGAAATCAATCATATCTTGTAGACTGCTGTGAAGAAATACAATTATGCGGAAACCAAGAGTCTTTCCGTACGTCTGCTTCATGTTTGTGGTGCTTCCACCCCTGTTAAACCTGCCTAAACATAAGATATATAAGAAATTTAAATTTGTAAGGAGAGTATTGATTTCTACTAGTAGGAATTGCATTTTTTTCTTCTTACTACCATGTCTATACTAGGATAGATTATTCTTGATCTCCCATTCTCTCCTCTCATACACAGCCTCACGTGACATAGGGTCCATTTTGGTATCGGATCATGTAGAGGTGACTATAATGCTACCGCTGGGGTTAATTCCACTTTACTACAGGGAGGAAATGTCTAATTATTATTACAAGAACAGCTGACAATATTCAAGGAAACCCTTATTTATTTATGTATTTGTTTATTTCGGGCATGTCAGTTAGATAAACCATCATCACACATTATCTTGGTTTACAATTCACATGATCGAAAGGGAAAGCGGGAGTAGCAAAACCTTATCTAGTGCATTCTGTGGGTAACAGGGGCTGGCCCTGTTACCCACAGAATGCATTATCTACATCATACTATTCCCCATCCCAAGGCGAGCAATCCAATTGTCATGAACGTGAATATGTACACATCTTCAACATCCTCTACATCCAGCACATGACTCTCCACTTTTCCCATCCATCCAGGATGTATCAGGCCAGAAAAGTCCCGCCCAGACATACAGAACCTGCACGCCTTATATATACATATATATATATACATATATATATATATATAAAGAAAAACTAAAACTAAAAAAAAACTAAAACTAAAGAAAAAAGAAAACCTCCTGCTTACGCACTAGTTGACATTTGCCTCATACTGTGCTTTTCAGAGTCAGCTATTGTTTGGGTTTTGTTTTGTCTCCCATCCTGTCTGCTGACCCCTGCCTTTTACCTATATCCTGGTTCATTCTATAATGATTCAAAATTAAATGTACATACTTTTTTTTTAAGAGGAAGCAGTTTTGCTGTTTTTTTGACCTCGCTGTTTAGTTCATTCCAATGTCCGACACCCATTACTGACATAGGAAAGGATTTTAATATAGTTTGTGTTGCCTCAACTCAATCCCCTGGGGTAGTTTGGGAGGCACTATAGGCCTTTCTTATGAGATTTATAATTCAATATGCCTTCTACAAAAAGAAAGAGAAAGCATCGTACCTTGAGAAGGAGGTGAAGGTGGTCAAGAACAACTTTAAAGTTAGAATGTCTGCTCTGCGGAAACTTTGCGCTTTTTTGAAGAGGGTGATAAGGCAGGGCGTATGCTGGCCAATTATATCAAGCAGCAAGACGAGCACACTGCTATCCCTGGAGTACAAGACCAACAAGGAGTACTGCATGCAGTACTATTGGCATAAATGATACTTTTAAAGTTTTTCATGTGAATCTGAAGCAGAGAAAGGGAAGACAGAGATAGACAGCCGGAGCCTTCAGCTGCCACCTTTGCCTAGATCCTGCATTGGGCCCGCAAAACATAAGGGCATGCTTTATGCAGATGACATCTTGAAATTCATTAGCAGTCCATAGACTTCAATCCCTGCATTCTTGTCAACTATCAATTCCCTTTCCAGGTTCTCAGGATACAAATTAAATTGGTCTAAATGTGAGGCTCTTGCCTTAACAGCTTACTGTCCCAAAAAAGTATTCCAACCAGGTCACTTTAGACGGTTGGGCCATGAGATTGGGTATCCCAGGATCCTCTTTCCACCCATCCTGTCAGATATTGTAAAGGTAAACATAGAACCCTTACTTGAGACATTTAGATTAAACATTGACAGATGCATCTTCCCTGTGGGCAAACACTAATGTATTAAAGATCAATGTAGTTTAACTACATATTGCAAGCATTGTCAGTGACAGTCTAGGTGAAGTACAAAAACTGATATTCAACACAACACCATGCTCAAAGCCTGTAAAACACTGACCCTCATGGCCCAAATCCTCCCGCTGCTCCAGATTAGCATCTGGTGTATGTGTCATAGATAGCAGATTGAGCTGCAAGTCATGGGGCCTGTTTCACAAAGCAGGTTCAAAAAACTCTGAGTTTAACCCTGAACTCTGAGTTGATCTACTCTGAGATAGGAAACTCTGAGTTTTCGGTTCCAGAACAGCAGATTTGCGTTAGGTTGATCAACTCAGAGTAGTTTGACCTGGCGTTAAGCTCGTGCACCACAAGTAAAAAAAGACAGCATCAATGGAGCCCTGATTCGACGAGTCACCATGGCAACGGGGAAGCGAAGGGCTACGCTACAACTGGAATTGGAAATATTAATGCGCTCATACGGGAGTTTGAGCATGTTTACACCGCTGCAGCGGCAAAAGAGAGGGAGACGGTGCGGGAGGACATTGCGGCTCGGTCCGTGCATAAGTTTAAATGTAGTCCTGTTGCAATCACAGTAATATCACAGGGGAAACTGCTTGAGTGGTAGTCTATTAATTTATTTCATTTAGGTGCAACCCCGCGGGGGAGAAGCGCACTTGGCAGCAGCTTAAGATGAAACATAAAAACATTGTTCAAACAGGTAAAACATCGGCACAATCTCATGGTGACGCCTCATTTTGAGCATGTTTTTCATGGTAAAGTAAACATTACCGTAAGTGGCTGTTTTTTATTCAACATATAAATGTTATATAAAAAACTCCCATTTGCAAGAAAACGCAGCGCAACACACAATATCTGCTGTGATATAAGAGCATTACTGGTTGTTAATGTTGGAAATGTAAGGAGGGATGAGATGGACTGTGACATGAAACGGTGTTGTGCCGTATTCAGCCCCCTCGCATTATAGGTGATATTCTGGATCATAAGGCTATATAGGAGTAGTTTATATACCGGTAACCCAATTAAAAGCACACACTTTTGAACCTATGAATTGCAAGAAAAGCTGGGATTATATTTAGGAAACGCTAAGTCAAATACATTCAACTTGCTCAAAAGATCCATTTAATTCATTTTGTAATTATGGCTGCAGTATATTAAGGACGTCAATGCGCGGCCTGATAATCATCTCCCAACGAATATTTAATTCTCTTTGCGAAATGCGTCACCTTTATCCACGGGATCATTATCAAAAAGACACGCCATGGTAGTGTAAATATTCACCACCTAATATAACTTCTAATGTAGGCCTACTGAATGATTTTTATACGTTGTATACAAAAACTCCCATTTGCAAAAAAAACGCAGCGCAACACAGAATATCTGCTGTGATATGAAACGGTACCGCTCAAAAAGAGAATTGCCTGGAAATGCAAGCAAATCTATAATCAATAGTTTGATAATCATCTCCCGACCAATATTTAATTCTCTGCGCACTAATTCTGCACCTTCATCCACGGGATCTTTATCAAAAGGACACGCCATGGTAATGAAATAGTCGCCACCTAATATAACTAGGGATGTCCGATAATATCGGCCCACCGATATTATCGGCCGATATTGAGTTAAAAATGTAATATCGGGAATTATCGGTATCGGGTTTTTACAACCGATGTTAGTTCTGTAGGCTTCAGCATTTCCGAGTGTACCTGAATGCAACACGGGCCGTAGGCTTCAGCATTTCCGAGTGTACCTGAATGCAACACGGGCCGTTTACAAGCGCGTGCTTGATGACGTATAACAACAACACGCTTCACTCGTAGGTTGCTAACCGTGGCTAGCAAGCTTCAGCTCTCCCGGTGCATGAGATGTCCGTGGTTTGGAAGTATTTCCAAGTGTCACCTATTAACAGTGAATGTGCGCTTTGCAATGACTGTAAGGCGTTAGTTATGTGAGGAGGAAACAAGGCGTCTTCCTTTAATACATCACATTTGATCATCCACCTCAAGAAGATTCATGCGGAGTTAAACGCTACATCTGTGCAGCAAAGTGATGAAAAGAAGCAACAGCCGACACCGAGAAACAGACTTTTTCTATCGTTCAGGATGCCGGATTCACCAAACGTGTGGAGTTCCTGGAGCCCCGTTATGTCTGTATAACGCCCAGTCAGAGTGTTTCTCAGACCAGTGCTGACCTGAACTGTACAGCGTTGTTTACCGTCAAGTCGAGAAGCTAATTTCTGGTGCTGTATCCATTAGATCCAATACAGGTTAGCATGTTGAGCTTGACTGCTGATTTATTGATTGTATTATTTGTCAAGTTACGGCTCAGTCGTTACTCAGTCTGGGAAAAGAGAACTAAGTTTGTTTACTACTCTGGACTGAAGCTATGCATCTTCCTTGTTGTGATGTTGTCTGTAGTGTTGTTTGAGGCAAAATATTCTCTCTAAAAACACAAACAATTAAATGAATGGCACTTTTTTCAATAACTTATTTTGTACAGACTGTGTTTACATTTGAAAAGCCGTGTTGCATTTATGTATGCATCCAGTGGGGCATCACAATAAAATTAGGCATAATGTGTTAATTCCATAATAGGTGATATGTGATGAATTTTGGTGTAAAAAGGCTGCATGTATCGGTATCAGGTGATATCGGTATCGGGTGATATCGGTATCGGAAATTAAGGGTTGGACAATATCGGATATCGGATATCGGCAGAAAAGCCAATATCGAGCATCCCTAAATATAACTCATAATATCTGATTTTTGCAATGATTTTCTGAAAAAACAGACGGAACTATACTACGCCAAAACTCGCCTGCTGACTGAATGAATGAGGAAATCAAACACCGTTAGTGGCTGAAAGAGGGCGGAGACAGAGAGAAACTCAAGGTTTTCTGAGAAAAACCTGGTCCCGACCAGGTTAGTTTCAGAGAGCATGTTACCATGGTAACTGACCGAGAGGTTAAGTTACCTCTCTTTGTGAAACAGGCTAGAGTTACCCCTCTGTCTCTGGTTTAAGTTACCTCCCTTTGTGAAACGGAAAACTCAGAGTTTCCCTCATTTCAGGGTTAACAGACTCAGAGTTTTCACTAAACCTGCTTTGTGAAACAGGCCCATGGTGCAAGTGCGGCTATTTATTTAGCATAACAAAGCTAACGATAACACTTTGTGTTCCTAAACCATCTGTTTGTACAGTTGATCGAAAAGCAAACCATCTTGTCACTTATGGTAACTCCACCACACGAATGACCGCAGTCCAGGTCGAGATGGAGGTTCAAAAAATAAAAACTAGTCTGTTACAAAAATATTCACCCTAATATTCATCCTAAGTGTTTTCATGGCGATGTGACTTAAACATACAGACTAGAATTTTTTTTTTGTAAACAAATCCTAAGTAGGTTTAATTATGCCGTGAAAATTGGCCTGTTTAACAGGTGGGTCAATGAGAAACTGCTCTATTGTGCAAACTACTCCTACTGGAAACTTGGAGAACTGACGTTTTTGGCATTTCCGTATTTGATCAACCAGGAAGTCGTTGTGGTGGGGGCTTGGTTGGCCATTATGGAAACCTTTGATAACGGTACCTCCGTCTGTCGGTAAAGTCAGCAGGGTCCAGCCGCAGCTGATGAATGGCACCCTTGTCGCAGTAGCAACCGTTTCCACCCACAGCAGCTCGCAGCGACGAAGCTCCGTCTCCCTCGCTAGCAGCAAAGCAGCCCCCTACGGCTACACTCTCCTAGACGACCCGGCGAAGCTCCTCCCGTCTGTGCATGCGATGTCTCCTTTCAACAATGACCGTAGACTGTATAAACGAATGGGGGGAGCGACCGGGTTTTGAAAAAGGAAGCCAATGCGGAAGTGCTTTAAGCCTGTATTCTATCCAGTGGCCGGCAGGGGGCGATACGTGAGTTGCAGAAGACTTCCGGTTGCATTCAAGTCAACGGTGAAAATTACCTACTTCTAACTTGCTCGTGGCTACAATAAGTCAGCTTTAGAGGTTTTTATCATCACTATCGTTAGTTTGATGCTTTTTACAATACCCATCGGTGTGTGTTTGTTCACAGTTTGAGCGAAATAGGCAACAAGGCAGAGGATGCATTGGGGGCGTGGCTTACTTGTGATTGACAGGTCAACGTCTACAGCCGTGATGTTGTTCTTCGGTGTTCGCAGTTTGTTTTCAGTTTAACCGGTTGAACTAAAGACACTCCAAGCAGTCTGCTGTTCAGTTTATCCGGTAAGTAACGTTACATATTATTTTAAGCCTTAACTCTTGCTTACCAAACTTAGCATGTTGGCTAATATCACAGTTAACACAGATGCACATTGTTCACCAAGCTAGTGCTAATGTTTACCTGATATTAGCTTAGTCATTTCATGTGCTAATAGTTGCTTGTTGTTGGTAACTCTTGCATAGTTTTGCTATTGCTCTGTGAGTATGCGCTGTTGTAAGTTTAATTTTAATGTTTTGCTAATTAACATGAGCCTGTGTAGCTGAATCTGTCATAAATATACTATGCATTCAAGTGCTTACACAAATGTTTATGAATTTTCACATCTTCAATAAATATAAACAAGTTCAGTTTAATAGCAAATGCATATTGCAGCTGTAGTAAGTTGTTAGTTTATACAATTTATTTGAACATCATTTTGTGATATGCAATAGGCTGGCGTCCTGTCCAGGGTGTACCCCGCCTCACGCCCGATGTCAGCTGGGATCGGCTCCAGCCCTCCGCGACCCCGACAGGGACAAGCGGTTGAAAATGAATGATCTATCATAAACAATCCTCATATTCAGGAGGATCAGTTCTTCTTAGACAAGAAGGTAGGCAGATGTTTATGATGCACTAATCACACAGTAAATGTATTAATACTTAGTGGTGACTGTAAAAACTAACATCTGGTAACGTTTGAGGTGTCTCTCTACTCTATTTGGTATAATTTATTGATTTGATGATGTTTGTCTTTTTGCTACATCTGTAATGGGTCTCCACACAGAGAAAAAGTGAGTGACTGGTGCCAACAGAAGGAAGAGCTCATCTGTGGAGGGGCATATTTGGTGTCATTCATCTGGTTGTAGAGAAGGGAGACTGCATGGACAACATTTTTAGTTCTCAAATGTGTGGTGATGATGAATGGATAGATTTATACGTCCTTCTACAACAGAGGCTTGCACAATGAAATGCAAGTTGTATTCACTTAATGCTACACAAGAGAAAGCATTTTTTTGTGAAGGAGTATCATCACCAAATCACTTTGCCCACCTGGCTCTGTTAATGTTGTGAGCTCTTTAAATAACCAACTGCAGTTTTTGCAATTTATTTATAATTCTCTGTCCTTAATGTGCACAATACTTGTATTCATATCCACAGTTATTGTAATTGAAAAATGTAATAATAATGATGATCCTATTTTTCTGTTTTCCTGCTGATTTTACAGTACTGAGTGTATTAACATGAACTACAGAATACTCTTGCTTGGTTAATCACAAGACACATTTCTATAATGTTGATAACAGCTGACATACTGTATAAAGAGCATTGTTACTGATTACAAGTTGTGGCAAAAAATGTTATCAATGTGTTCTTGTCTGATTACAATACTGTACATATTGCTAATGTTAAAATCTGCAGATCTGCACCATAAAAAACATCAACAAACTTTAGTCAAGACCTTCATAAGAACTTTCACTGCACATTAAAATCTGAATTAATTTAAATTACATCCATGTAAACCCCGTAAAGACAATACTTAAATGCGTACAGAAGAATGTCATAAATAATAATTCAGTGCAAGATTTAAATTCAAGTGTATCTATGTAAAAATACATACAGTACATACAAAATGCAGTATGTCAACTACCTCAATGCCAAGGCTATTTCCCTGTTCTCTGTTGCTCTGTCAGCCCATCACCGGACATATCTTCTATAATCCACACACTGGCTGGATGGACAGAAAACATTGTAATGGGAGGAAAGCCTTAGAAAGGCTGTAGAGGAAAAGCCTTAGTTATAAAAAATAAAATGTCTGCTGTACTGTTTTACATTAAATAGCAATAGAAAAGTAACTTATTAATCCCATAGAGCGGGTTTACATGGCATGGTGACTGTCACACTGTTTTTATTCCTGAAATAGAAAAGATTCATATCAATGGCTTATTAGTTAAATATTTTTAATGTTGAAAGGACAATAGTGTACAAACCTTAATTCTTAACACACTCACATAACGCTGAGCTGCACTCAGACAGTAATATGTGGAGTAAACTAGTTAAATTAGCTCAATTCCATCTGCTGATATCCTGAGTCTTGAACAAACAGCACGTCATTATCAAACCGAAGGTAATAATAATATATTATAATGTTGTTATCGTTCCATTAGTCATGTTATTTAACATCAAGTAAAGACAGTGACAGCTTACACAGTGTAACTTCAGCTACAATAACAATACAAGGTTAAAGGTTATTTATCATGTTTATCAAACATAGTTCTACTACAGTAATGAAGGTTGACTTAGCTGTACAGCTTACCTCCGATTACCTCCGATACATCAGGTTGCTAATAGAAGTGGACGGGCACATGGACCCCTCGTGGGGTCCAACTCAGCTCAGAATCAAATTGATGCACCCTCGTCCCCCAAAGCTCCTCCCTTTCCTGTCCACGGTTGCAAAACTTAAACATGGAAGTGCCTCATTGACAAAGAAAAAAAGAAGATGGCAGTGTCCGGGGCGGTTTCTTTTTGGAGGTTCACAAATCTATGAGTGTGCTTAGCTCCGTCCATTTATTATACAGTCTATGCGTTAGCCTAGCTCCTGCTAGCTAACTTAGCCGAACTTGCTTTGTGTCCTCCAAAACACAAGCGCTGTAGGGAGAAGTCCAACTCACACACTTAGCGTTTCATCCGACAACAGTTCACAGTCCGATGATGATTTATCAGAGTATTACATGTTCACACCTTGTAGTTCAAATATGTTGAGTACTGTTAACATGGGGGGGGGGGGGGGGGGGTCAGTTTAAAATGCTAGTTATCCCATGATAGTTTTTGTTGGTTGCAATATGTTATTAAGTAAATCCTAAGCCACTTTGAAATGGTTTTGATATACTTGCACTGCTCGATCTCAATACTTGCACTGGTAATTTCAGTGTTTATGTATTTTACCTACTTGAATGGCTTTAAGTTAATAAATAAGTGTTTTTCTTGAACAAGTTGTTTATGTCAATATTATCATTAAAATCTAATATACTGTACTTAACAAGAGCAAGCTAGTACAATAGCCCTTTGATGCTTTTACAAACACTTTTTTGAGGGATACAAAATATCCTCAATTATCATTATCGGCAAAATCCCCAAAAACATTGGGATCTGAATTTTTCAAATATCGAACACCCCTAATAAGGGCTATGAAGCATCATAACTTTTCTATTCGATGTTATTGTAGAAATATAGCGCTCACAGTTCATGAAAACTCTGTGAGAAAGAGATTTCAGAATTACATTTACAGAAAAAGAACAGGTCAACATCCTACATAATATAAAATGCATGTCACGTACTATTCAAACTATGTTAATTTAAGATTACTAAGATTACGTGCTTGCATGTGTACACACACACACACACACACACACACACACACACACATATGCACAATTATTTGCTCTCCTGTAATCTAAAAATAAAATGTTGAACGCATCACATGTCCAGATTGCACCAAATTTGACACCGCACGTCCTTGGGTCCCCAAATATAAACCTGAAGAACATAAGTGTGAAATAGACTGGATGAAGGGTTCTCAGGATATACAAGGACACAAAAATGGACAAAAGAAAAAATACACAAACACATAGAACACTCTCCAATTATAGTACAAAACTGCCAAGTTGTTAGTTCTTTACAACACTTGTATTACGCAAAGTATTAAATGTGTCAACCTTCAAGGACTCTAGCAGGGCCTCAGACTAACAATAGACCTGCTTCATAAGAGTTGTTGTATTTTACTCTTTGTTCACTCCCCTTTTCAGGCTGCCAGAGGTGTGTGAGACAGTAATAAGCAGAATTTTAAACAAGCAGTATAGTGACAGATATTTTCCATTCCCTTCAGATCATAGTGGAGAAACTTTATTGGATGTGGTGTGAAGTAAAGCAAGTGTCTTGGATCTATTCCCTTCTAATAACAGCATCACATTAAGGCTCCCCTGCTCTTTGCTCTGGCACTGGGGCTTATTTGTCTTAATAAGCAATAGTGTCGGGCTGCTCCTATTAGACATTTGCTAAGGCTAAATGCATTTCTCCTCAGAACGAAGGATAGATTGCCCCAGTGGCTCCTCCTGAAGTTATTCTGGCAGTGCATACCTGTCTACCAGGACAGGGGAATTTAGGAGAAACATCTAATCATGGTTTTATTTTTCACTATAGGCTCTGGTTATAAATAGGCACAATTCTTATTCAAAGAAGTTATTTTAACAAATGGGCTCATTCAGTATGCCACTGCATGCATCCACTGCATGCTTCCTGCTGAACTGTCCAGCCATGCTACTGCTCAGTGAAGAGAGGTCAGCTAATTTTCCTCTCTCTCTGCACCATGACCAGATGTGACCTGCATAGCCGCGGCTCTCTAGGCCATGTTCACACTGCAGTGAAAAATGTCCTAGTGTAGCTGTTGTTTTTTCTTCATGAGATGCAGATTTAATGTTTCTGATCATTGTGATCAGCATAATAATGAACAAGGAAGGCAGCTTTTAATTTTCTCCCTGGCCTAAGGATGAAATCAAAATACTCTGTTTCCACTGCAAGTATTAGAGAGATAGAGATTTTCTCATATGCACAATGTCTGAAAAGTCAGGTCTGACCAATGTACAGAGTTTCCAAAATAGAGTCTCATTCATCATGATGATTTCAGCATTGGTTCTTACCAACAGAAGTTCCCGAACCTAATTGTCTTTCCAGTTAGATATTTTTGTTGCCGTCTTTGTGTAATTCACCTTTTCTTCTTCACCTTTGGATGTTTGTTGCTTTGTTGACATCCACTTCGTCACAAGCTGTATAATAGAAAAGTCATCGACATGCCCACTTGCTTGCTGTGAATTCTCCAGACAGTGACCTGTTCTAACGGTATCTAGGCTTGTAGACTTGGGAATGGAGAACCCATGACCTCTTCTCAGGACCGTAACCCTCTCAATCAACCAGATAATAGAAACCCCTTCCCCGGCAAAGCACATCCAAGCAGCGGCAGACTTTAAAGGCAGGATAGCCATCAATTATCCCAGTGGGGGGAATAATTGATGGAGGGGGGGGGGGGGGGGGGTGTAGCTGGAAGGCAGAGACAACTTCACCGGCTTCAATTGTGACACATGAAAGGTGGGATGACTCCGCGTGAAAGCAGGCAGTTTGAGTTTGACAATGGATGGGTTAATTACCTCTGCAATTTTAAATGGACCAGGATAACGAGGAGTCAGTTTATTTGAGTCAACTTTCAATTGAATGTCTTTGGATGACAACCAACCTTCCTGACCTGTTTTGTACTCCGGGGCCCAAGAACACGCACAAAGGAGGGTGGCTCTGGTGTCCTATACTATAGGGCCTATAGTATAGGGCCTCAGATGATGTTGAATGGAAGGGACAGCACTCTCTCCCTCCTGGACCAGGAAGAAAATGGGCTGGTATTCGAGAGTGGCTTCGAAAGGGGTCAGACCTGTGGCGGAGCAGGTGAGAGAGTTATGTGCATACTCAACCCAAGTATGCCTGGCCATTGGTTATCATCCCCAGACCGATAACCAGAAGATAAATTGACAGTGGCCCAAAGAGTGGTACAAAAACCTTTCTATACTTATGAAATCAATTGTAGACCCCCGTCTGAAACAATGTCAGTGGGAATCCCATGTAGGCAGAAAACATTGAGAACCAGGAGGTCAGCTGTCTCCTGAGCAGAGGGGAGTCTAGGAAAAGTTGAATCAACTGGGGGCTGTGGGAAGTAAGTCTCTTGACTGACTGGATATATGCAAGATTCTGTTGGTCAGTTCATGCAACTGACAACTCCAACCACATACAACCACAACTCTACCAGCAGCCCAATCTATGTGATGAATGTGAAACTATAACCAGAGGTAGCCTAAAACTAGTGGGGTGTCAGGGGCGTCATTGATATTGAATTGGATGACCTCTTGGTGATTACCAGACATGTTAATTGTAACAAGGTGGGTGTGATGCGTTACCTTGGCAATGAGTCGGCCATTCAGAGCATTAGCACAGAGTGGGGTGGACAACTCTTCCAACTCAACACCTGCCTGTCCAGCACACTCTATTTCCATGAAGTTGTCTTCTGCCCCCGAGTCAATCAACGGCAACAGTGCAAAATATAGCTGGTCAGTAAGACTGGGGGTCCTACTGACCCATCTTTTTGTAGAGCCAGACTGGCCCCATTAGGTGTGCTTACCAACCCAACGTCGGCATTGTCGTTCCTTCTGAGACAGCTTAGCTCTTCCCACCTGCATAGGCTCTTCAGGTGGGAATAACACTAGCCATGATTGGGCAGTTCATATGAAGGAGAATGAGGTTCCCTTGCTGTAGCAGATGGTGGCAGTCAGCTATCTAGTGTGAGATGGGGGGGCCGCCTCTCATCTGCCACAACCAGTGATTGATCCAAATTGCTAGGGACACAAGATATTTAAGGTAAAGGGGTTTAGCTTGAACTAGCCATTCAAGTCATTCAAGAATACCCCCTTTAAAGCCTCCTCATTCCACTGAGCCTCTGCAGCACAAGTCCAGAAATCAATGGGATACTCTGCCACACTACTCCTACCCTGACAGAGACTCAAAAGATGGTTAGAAGCAGAGCCTTTAATGTTAAGTTGATCAAAAACCACCTTGAATTGTGAAACAAACTTTTCAAAATAATTAACCACAGTGGTGTTGTTAGAAAAAACAGCATCTGCCCAATCCAATGCTTTTCCTCTTAAAAGACCTATTATGTAGTTTACCATGGTTGAATCAGTGGTAAAGGTGCATGATGATGATGAACTTATTTGGTGGTCTCATGGAAGCCAAAAGGGTGTTCTGGTCAAGGCTGTCAAAGACCCTTTGAGTGATGTAAAGAGATGTGTTTAAATTGGATTGCCCTATGACGATGCAAAGCATGTCAATGTGATCAGTGTAGGATCTGTCTTTTCAGAAGCCTGCCTGTTGATCTCTCAGCTCACAGCTCTAAACATTTCCTGAAAGTAGCATGATTCATCTGCAGGTTTTGCAGTATCAGGTTTGCTTTTATCAGAGGTTGTATAAGGTGTCATTCTCCCCAGTCTTCTGGTATTTTCATATTTTTATGTTGATTTTCAAGTCTTCCCGTGGAATCGCATTGGGTCCAGGTGCTCCTACTTTTGTCCCTTTTGTTGTGGGAGTATTCCACCCAGGACAGCTAAGACGACGACGTTGAGGGATTGCGGGCACAGACACAGCGAAGAGCGGTCTCCAAATCGTGGTTAGCCCTCTCCATCTGCCCATCACACAAAGGGAGTATTGGGAGAGGTTAGGTTGGTCATAGGAGACACTACCTGACTGTATTTACAGATGAACCGACGGTAGAAGTTAGCAAAACCCAGAAAATGCTGTAGTTGCTTCCTGGAAGATGGCGTTGGCCACTCTGTCACAGCTTTAACCTTTTCTGGATCTGCCTTCAACTGCCAGTTCTCCACAATGTACCCAAGAAAAGTCACTGATAAAACATGAATTCACATTTCTCTGCCTTGACAAACAACCGATTCTCCTGTAGGCGCTGGAGAACCTGGCGGACGTGATTTACGTGCTCTGACAAGTCCTTAGAAAAAATCAAAATGTCGTTGAGGTAGACGAACACAGAGCGATTCAGCATATCACGGAGAACGCCATGCACTAAAGCCTGGAAGACAGCTGGGGCATTAGTTAAACCAAAGGGCATTACCAGATACTTGAAGTGGCCAAGAGGGGTATTGAAAGCAGTCTTCCACTCGTCCTCCTCCTTAATTCTAAAATGATAAGCGTTTGCGGATATCTAGTTAGGAGAAGACAGTGGCATCATGCAACGGTTCAAACACGGAATTAATTAATCAATGGCAAAGGGGAATTTTTTTTCACAGTTATGTTGTTAAGACTGTGGTAGTCAATATATGGTCGTAATGACTTGTCTTTCTTGGCCACAAAGAAAAAAACAGCTCCCAGGGGGGAGGAAGAAGGACAAATTATCCTGGATTTAAGTGAGTCGTTAATGTAGGTTTCCATGGACTCAGGTATGTGAAAGGCTATGGTCTCAGTATGATTACCTGCTAGCGACAGGGTCATGGGAATCGTCTCGGCAGAGATCTGAGCTAGCTCTTCACTACTGAGACCATTCACCACCAACGGAGTCTCTAGAGGAACAGTCGGGAACTGACTAGTACAAACCAACTCAGAGTTGATAATGTTGGTATCTGCCCCTGAGTCGATTAAAGTTTGAAGGGGGAAATCTCTGCCTTCATAGCTCAAAACAATGTCCAAATTTATGCGCTTACGGGGAATAGCAGGAACAACAGATCGACTCACCAGAACCCCGTCAGCGACTGGTGAGCCTGGGAGTTAACCGAAGCGGGCAGGTAGCCAACTGGTGGTTAGGGGTTCCACAGTAAATACAGTCTCTCTCGAATTCGCCCTTGTCGTTCAACAGGAGTCACGAGAAGTTACCACGTAAATGAGGAAAACGGTCTGGCGCCGAATGCGTCCCACATCCGGCTTCTTATTCTCCAGGGAAGGTAATCCGTGGAACTGGATACAGCTGGGTGGAACCACGCCTTCCAGCACCAGACAGACTAACACCGAGAGGGGAGACATATGCAGGGAACAACAGACAGAGAGAGACAAAGACAAGCACAGAGGGGAGGATTGCCAGAAACGGAATCCTGACACATCCACTGACCTTTCATACAGCAATAATTTTATTAATTCTATTATCAACAAGAATATACATCCATTAATGTTACAGCATAGTGCTGACACCACTTATCAATTAAGATATGTTCATATTTATGGTATTCATAAATACCAGTGGAGGAGCACGAGGTGCAATGCATGCTGAGGGCAGTGAAGCCGAGGAAAGCATCAGGGCCGGATGGCATCTCGGGACAGGTTCTTCAGGACTGTGCAGACCTGCTGGCTGGGGTTTTTACCACCATTTTTAACCAGTCACTGACCCAGGGTACCATCCCTCCCTGTCTCCAGTCCTCAACCATCATTCCAATCCCAAAAAAGACTTCCATCAGCAGCCTTAATGACTATGATAGCACTTACCCCAGTCATCATGAAGTGCTTTGAGAAACTTGTACGTACACACATCATTTCAAATCTCCCAACCAGATTTGACCCTCACCAGTTTGCCTACAGAACCAACAGGTGCACAGAGGATGCTATTGCCACAGCTCTCCATGCTGCTTTGTCCCACCTGGCGCGGCAGTGGAGCTATGCGCGGCTGCTTTTTGTGGACTTCAGCTCAGCATTTAACACCATACTCCCCAACTGACTAATGACCAAACTTTTAGTACTGGGAATATCCTACTCTGTTTGCCTTTGGATCAAGGACTTCCTGTCGGACCGCTCCGAGAGGGTGAATGTAGGCCCCCACATCTCCTCAGCCCTTAGCCTAAACATCGGCACACCACAGGGCTGTGTGCTGAGCCCCCTACTCTACACCCTCTATATGCATGACTGCACCCCAGCATTTTGAAAACCATGGAGAGAGGCTGTTCATATGTCTGTCTAGTTTCTATCATAGTCATTTACAGGCTGATGGGATAGCAGCCATGTCTTTTTCAGTAGAGACTTAGCCTGTCTGCCGGCTCCAGAGGGAGGGATATCGACAGCTGTCTCCCTATCCCCCAACAGAGACTATATTCTAAAATATGCTGCAGTATCCAGTGAGAATGACTGGGTGAGATTTTTCTGGCAATGGTTTTGTCTTTCCAGAAAAAAAAAGGGAATTAGAATATTAGGAATTCGATTCGAACATCAAATGTATTCAGCAAGCTAAATGTTTCCAGATATCAGTTATAACCTACAAACAAAAGAATAACCAGATAGTTATGATGATTTAAAGCCAGAGAAATGTATCTTGATGCCAGCATCTATTGTACACACAGATAAAGCAAGTGAAGTGAGCAGCGTGAGCTTTTATCCACCCTCCTGAAGCAAAGGTAATCCTGTTCCCCTTCAGTGAGCCCACATCTTTCTGACGTGCAAAGAGCAGCCATTAAAGATGGCAGCAATAGTGGCCACAGAGGGAGAATGAAGCAGATAATTCTCAAGCAATTCACATACAGGAGAGAGTGGTCAAACAGAGTCATTAACACAGCAGAGGTAAAGTGGAGAGACTATTCTTCAGGTCAGAGGCGTCTGTCTGCCGTAGCCACTGGAACTATGCATTATCACAACAACAAAAAGGATGACGCTTCCCGCTGCCTGCAGAGTCTCTACCTGAAACTAAAGCAGTGGAGGAAAAGCTGTTCATTATTCATGAAGCTTCAGTTATTCATTAGATGTTCCTCAGCATACTCTTGTCCTGTTGGTATGGGCAATCGTCATGAATATTTACAAGAGATCCTTGATATTTAAACATGACTCAGAATACATTGCCAGCCATAAATGCCAGTGGAATAGCTGTGGAGTAGGACCCAATTCTCAGGGAGGGCTGTCTTCTATCTGTGACTTTAAATAAAGCTTATGTCACTGAGTTGGCTTTTCTGACAAACAATCTATTCAGGCAGCCCAATGGCAGAGAAGGCTGGCTGTCAGTGATTGTGGCACTTACATATGTCAAACAACTCAAAACTTTAATTCAATGCTAAAATTGAATCGATCGTCCAGAGCAGAAAGAAAAGAAAACAGAAGATTTCCATATCAGTAAAACATTATTTTCGTGCCAGTAATACTAAATCATAAAAGATGGTAAAGATTGAACCTATGAGGGAATGCTTTTTAACCCTAACCTATATATGGCTTCATTTTGAAAATAAATCTTAAAATGTGAGAACATAGGGCTGTGGTAAACTTTGGAATGAACCCCTTGGCGGGTAGCCACTAAAAATTACAAGCTAACAAACAACAGAAATTAATAAAAGATGCTAACCTCACTTTTCATTCTGTTTTCAAATTAAGTGCACAAAAAATTCCTCATCCGAGTCAGGGTCTGACTGACACCAGGTTCAGTGCCAGAAATACAGAGAGGTGATGTCAGAGCTTTACATGATCGCGGAGGATTGTTGATTTCACCGCAGGTGAGCCACTATCATGCTATCTGGATAACCGTGAGTCTGTGTGTTGCTGACTGTGTAGCTGTGCTTTAACAGATGAGTTTATTTTCTAGACAGCAGCGTTAAAGTTACTGTCCTGACGGACTGCTGATATTCTGTCTGTTAAAGAGTTTTGAACAGAAATCGATAAATGGACATAACACACTGGACATGTTGACTTGGGATCCAGTGCTTTCTGATGTTTTTTGAATTCCCGTTTTTTGTTTTTTGTCATTTTTCTTTCTGTGCCTGCTTACATTATTATGTGAATTCAGACTATCTTTAATCGGCCCCCATGCCAAACATGTCACATGGATTTTAGTTCATTATTATATATTTTCTCGACAGCTTTATTTTGTTTTGGATGTTTATCACCCACAGCCACAGGGCTATCTGAAGTATTCTTGTTCTCTGTTTGGTCAAAGGGCTTTACTGAAGCCAAGTACAATAGACTGATGTACAGAGGTGACCTGTATCGACACAGCATGTGCATTCTAACACAGGGTGGGTGGTGGGTTTCATTTATGCATTTTATTTATCTTGTATGATGTGGGGAAGCGCCCTCTGCTGGCTGATTTAATTTACTTAACACAGTTTGCTCTGGAATATCTTTTCAGTTTATTATTTTTTCCCTTTCTTGTAGTGACTTGGATGTGAAGGTGCCGGATGTGACTCTTGACAGATTCTCCCACACAGACTACACTATCCAAATCAGCACACACAGGAAAAACATATGCATCACAGTTTTTTTTTCTGACGTATACCACCCATTCTCCCAAATTGATTTCTTTTTACTCAATAACAATCTCCTCAGCTGTGTGAATGCATGTGAATATCACTCAATAGTCCCTTCTGACCATGCTCCTACCACAGTTGACATAGGTTTTCCACAAGATGCAATTCCAAGTTCACCATGGAGTTTCCGTTCACACTTAATGTTGGATAATTAGTTTAAAGATTTTGTTCTCTCTTATATAGACTTTAATTACGCCCCTAATGTCAGCAGTGGCACGCTGTGGGAAGCACTTAAGGCTATTGTCCGGGAGCAGGTGATAATCTACATTTCTCAATGAGAAGGGCTTGAAAAGGTTAGGCTTGTGGAAATTGCGGAGGAACTTGTAAAACTCAATGGAACTTACTCCACCTCTCCATCCCCCTCCCTATATAAGAAACGGCTGATATTGCATTTGGAACACAGTATCTTAACGACACGCGAAGTGGAGAGACAGCTGCGACGATCCAAACAAAGCTTTTCTGAACAGGGAGATTAGGCAGGGAGACTCCTGGCACAGCAGGCCCACACAGCTGGTGCTTCTAGACCGATCTCTAAAATACAAATACTGGACAGCAGCCACACTTCTGATCCAGTTATTATCAATCAAGTCAAGTATTTTTCTGATTTTTACACCACACTATATACTTCTGAATGTGGCCGAATTACTGCAGCAGCCCCTAATCCCTTTAGGCCTTTTAACGTACCCTCAGATTGATATAAATATCTCTAGGGAACTCAGTAGACCCATCTCTATGTTGGAGGTGCATGAAGCGATCAAGTTTATGCAAAACAGGAAATCTCCTGTTCCCGATGGTTTTACAGTCGAGTTCTTTAAGGCATACTCAATGCCATTGGCCCCCATCCTTGTGAGAATGTTCAATGACTCCTTTACTGAAGGGACACTTCCAGCACCCTTGTATGAGGCATCTATTTCATTGCTCCTGAAGAAAGACAGGGATCCTACCTCATTTGGCAGCCACAGAACGGTCTCACTTTTAAACATAGATTGTAAGATCCTTGCTAGGGTCCTCACCCTCCAAAGTGTGATTTCATCAATAATTTCACTAGACCAGACAAGCTTCATATTAGGGAGACACCCATTCTTCAACACCAGAAGGCTGCTCAACATCATATTCTCACCTGTGTTAGACATTCCCGAGGTCGTAGGGTGCTGGATGCAGAGAAAGCCTTCGACAGGGTAGAATGGGGCTTTCTATTTTTCATTTTGGAGAAATTTGTCTTTGATTCTAATTTTATTTCTTGGGTTAAGCTTCTGTGTGTAACCCCCTCTGCCGCTGTAAATACTACTAATAAGGGTGTCCACTCTGCATATTTCCCTCTCAAACGTGGGACCAGGCAGGGCTGTCGGCTCTCACCCTTGCTGTTCAACATAGCCATCAAACCATTAGCCACAAGTATAAAGGCATCACTTGTTTCAGTCTAGTCCACAAACTTTCCTTATATGCTGATAACCTTCTCTTATTTATTTCAAACCCCACATCCTCCCTCCCCCCAGTTTTATCAATTCTGGATCAGTTTGGACACCTATCGGGGTATAAGTTGAATAGTCAGAAGAGTGAGTTATTTTTTGCCAACAACTTGGCGAGATCACTTCCACAATCCATATTCCCCTTAAAATCAGCTGACAAGGGGTTCAAGTATTTGGGGGTGTTTATCACCAGCTTCAAAAGAATTTCCAGCCACTATTACATAAATGCAGGTCAGACTTGTCTAGATGGGTGGGCCTCCCCCTGCCCCTTGCAGGCCAGGTTAATCTTATTGAGATGGTCATTCTACCACAGTTTGATTTTCAGCATCTCCCAATTTGTCTGAACAATTCATTTTTTACTAATCTAGACAACAACAACTTAACGCCTTTATCTGGCAAAATAAACCAGCCCATATCAAAAAACATATTCTTCAACTCCCTAAACCTGAAGGGGGACTAGAACTCCCTAATTCCATGCCACTACTTCTGCGCTCGCAACATTGATAAACTTTTATATTGACTCCATGGTGAAGTTGCAGACGTCTGCCCACCCTGGGCTCATACTGAGATAACATCTTCCTCCTGCTCTTTGCACTTTACGATTTATCACAGCTCCCCATAACTGCCCACAAGGTCTCATCTAATCCGGTTGGCGTTAATAACGTTAAAATTTGGATCCAGTTCAGGAAGCAGTATGGCTTGCAAAGGGCTTCGATCCTTACCCCAGTTTGGAATAGCTATGCGTTCCTCCCTTCCTGCACCGACCCTGCATTCCGCATATGGTCAGATAAGAGCCTCAAAACTCTTAAGGACCTGTATGACGAAGGTGTTTTTGCGTCCTTTGCATTTAAGTTGGACAAATACAGCCTGCCTAATAGCTACTTTTTACGGTACCTTCAAATGACACATTTTATCCAAAAGCAATTCCCACATTTTCGAAACCGCCCCCTTGAAGCTGAGATGGAACTATTCCTGTCTCTCAACATACACAAACAACTGATATCTGTCATCTATAATAAGATTGCTTTTCTGAGCCCAGTCACCACTGCCTCACCTAAAAATGCATGGGGAAAGGATTTGGGAGTAGACATTACTGAGGTCCAGTGGAGGGACAAAACTGGTCCACTCATCCTCATTCTGTGCCAGTCACAGCCTATTAAGGTGTAAGGTGCTCCATAGAGCCCATTTCACCAACGCTAAATTGGCTAAGATATACCCTAGTCACAGTGATGCTTGTTACCATTTTTAAATTTTGGTCCGACATATTTCAAACCCTCAAACAGGCTCTAAACACAAATTTGGAACCAAATCCCCTGATTGCTCTTTTTGGGCTCCCTCCATCCAAAAAATCTGCCCATTACTACATAACGTGTTGTGGCCTTTACCACCCTGCTCACCAGGCGTAACATTCTCCTCAAATGGAAACATGTTTCTCCACCGACTCATAACAGTTGGATTCGTGAAATTTCACAATGTTTAAGGTAAGAAAAGTTAAGGTTTTCATCTTTGACAACATTCCACCAAACCTGGGACCCACTGGTGGCTTGTATTAGTACTCTAAACTCTGTTAGTAATAGTCTTACTGCTACTCCTGATGATGCTGAGGACACTCCCTAGTGCCTGGAAGGAGAGGGTTTTTTTTTAGTTATTTATTTTTGTTGTTTTTCTCTTTCTTGAATTACCTTATTTATTTTTGCTATTAGTTGTAGTTTCTTTTTTGTTTCATTTTTGTTTGTTTGTTTGTTTTTACTTTACCTATCTACTTGGTTGGTTATGTGACGGTGTCTGACATGGGTTGTTGGGTGAGATAGCAGGATCCATGTCGGGGTTTTTCTATTCTTGCCTGTCTTTTTTTCCCCCCTAAAAGCAGATGCACTGTAAAAATATTGTACTTTTTCTTGTGCTTATTAGTTAAGCTGTCTGCGTACACCAATAAAGAAACTTGGAAAAAAAAAAAATATATATATATATTAATCATAACAGAGTAGCTTTTACTGCATATGCCACATAATTTAACTGAATTAAACTGGATCTATTTCAACTTTCTTTAAAGGACCACACTATGATTTATTTATGATTTACAGGCACCATTCAACATTCCTTTAAGCTAAAGAAAGTCACATGCACCGATTTTGCATACAATGGCATGCCTACCTTCCTCTTACCGGGCAGGAATGTCGGATGTCATGTTGGGACGCATCCCACCTAGTCCAGAGATGAAGAGGAGATGTTGGACCCCGTGATGCACAGAATCAGCCAACGTCAAGTTGACAAAAGATTTGATGTTCAGATGGTCCACCAGCGCCAACCAGGAGTCGTACTGTGACTGCAGAGGGTCGGATGGTAAAGAGTGTAAGGCAGATTTACTGCTATACTACATTTCTGAGGAGGTTAAATGGCCTGACACTACCACATCCACTGCAAAATTCCAGACGATTAAATGGGATTCATCAGTTGCTTATCATGCCCTACTCTACGTCCTAACTGGGTCATTAGACTGTTATCATCTATTCTATTGGTTAACTAAATTATACAAATTTACAGTGCAACCGACCTCTTGGGCTACTGAATGCCAGGTTAAATCTTAAATCTCCTGTCCTATGTGATGTATGACAGACTGACACCGGTACCTGTTTTAAAAAATAAAATTAGCTTATTAAGTATACAATTATGTTTGCATTGGATCTCCAATAACACCCTCTTGGTTTGCTGGCATTAGTGCCGGCCTCGCGACGGCCCGGATGTCAGCTGAAGCCTAGTTTACATTACAGGTTGATTGTTGACCATGTAACGTTAGCGTTAGGAATTTTTATTTATTTAACAGGAAAGGCTTGCAGTCATTAAAAATCTCTTTTTTCAGAGTTCTCTGGCCATAATAAAATAATACAACACAAATATATAATACTATATAAATAGTACAATAAAATATATATTGAATAAAAAGTGAAAACACCAAATATACATCAGAATAGTGAGCATAATCATGAATATATAATGCATCTACAGCCAGATGTGTCTCCCTCCAAGTTATTTAAAACTTCTATAAAATCATCCAATGAGAGCAGGACCTGCAGTTTCAGGTGTGTCTGTAATTAGTTCAGGTAAGGGGAGCAGCAGACTTTCTTTATATAAATTAGATTATAAAGTGGCATTAGTTGGGACTTTGTTTAATTATACAATACGGTTGCACTCCAACTCTATTTTATTATTTGTTAAAACCATAAGAGACTCGATTAGGACTTGCCCTTCAGAGACTTGAGACTTGACTTGGACTTGCAAAAAGTGACTTGTTACCATCTCTGATATAATGTACAATGTATTAATGATAGAACTTTTTAAAAGACTGTTACACAATCACCAATTGGACTGTGTAGTGTAATAGTGTAACTACAAGTGAGTCTCCACTGTCTTCTGGATAAAAAAACACACACATTTTGAATAGCCACACTCAAGCTCATATTGTTGCACAAATTCCAACACATTCTGGCCAGTCAGCATGGCTTTCACCACAGTAATATGACCAGCTGATCCCAGAGCTGTGAGGGACAACTGATGTAATCTGCACTGCTATGTGAACAGCAGTGGATGTTTGTCAAACTGCTGTAGAGAATAAAAGTCTCTTATGTTCTTCAAACTGTCCTCGCACTACACTATATTATAAAACTGCTCAACTGAGTTGTTAGTACCCTGTTGCTGAAATGTACAGTATATGGTCTACAAGTATATTAAAATTATTTATTATGCAGCTGTGTGATGGTTTTTACTGAGTGATGCAATTCAACTTAGTACATTAAAGTGTAATTCCGGCATAAAATCATCCCATGGTCTTTTTCTTCAACTACACTCAATTTTTCCGTGTATGAACTATAAACTGAGAAATCCGGGAGAGTCGCTAAGAGCCGGATGTGGCTAACATTGATTAGTTTCGGGGCAGTACAGTGAAGGCATTAAAGCGTAATTTTGTTATTCACCCCCTGCAGCAAATGTGCCTAGCCGTAGCTGGTTGTACTGTTGCTAGGGTGTTGTTGCTATCCCTATGTTCCCAAGGCCCTATTTTCCCCTGTTGGACCAGTCACATAAGCCTCTGTCTTCGCTGATTTAATTCAGCATTTTGTTAGGGTTAGAGGTTACGGTTAGGGTCAGGGTTAGGGGGTAGTGTTAGGGTCTACATAGGCCTATGCAGGAAATTCGGTACTATTTGTCGAAAAAATAACAGACCAGGGACCATAGAACCCATTATTTTAAAAAAAGGTCTGATGTTCCGTGGTCACATACAAAGTGGGGAACATATGTTCGCTCCCAAAGCTAGCACTGTGGTTAGCACTTACCTTGTGTGAAGAGTGTCTGCATGTGAGAGCGCAGCCTCTGGTTGACCCAGAACTCCAGAGAGACTTCAGTTCTTTGGTCTCTGTCTCTGTCACCTGGATGTCTTTATAAACATAATGAAGAAATGTTTTTCAAAGGCATTCACTGACAACATGTTTCCTTTGTTTTCCTACGATATCCACTAACTAAATCATGATTAACATTGTTTGGTTAAGCTATATTTAAGCAACTCAAAGCACATAGTTAGGATTAGGGAAATACTCAACAACAGTATTCAATAGGAAATTCACACCACAGCTAATCCATAACATAACCAACTTGTTTAGTAGAGACATTAGGTTTAGGGACCAAAGAAATTGGTAATATTTTTTTAGCTTTAGCTTCTGCACACTTTGCCATACTGAGTTGAAAATTGAATTAAATTGTCTGACAACTCCCTCATTTAACATTGTAAAATCTGATTAGCATAAAAGATTAAAATTGAAAAATATTTGTAAAACAATAAAGACCAACTGGAAAATAAATATGCACCTTCATTTTTGTCAGTCAATCTGGCAATCGGGTAATGAGGGCATTTTATAGTGGAGGAACATCATTTTTTCAGACTGCTTCCAGGAACCCTGATATCAGGGACAGTGGCAGTGCTTTGTGTAAATGCCCTGACGCTGCATTTTCTTCCTCACTGCAGAAAGTAAAGAGGCACACCGTTCATCATATTACACAGAGCTGTGGGACGTGAACTGCTGGGGTCTCAGCGGCAAGCCTCTGCCATGTGTACGGAGGGAATAAACTTTCACTACCAGCAGATGGTGATTTCATTGTCCCAGTAAGACTCCCAGATCATAAACAGCACATTGATGTCTCATTTTATCTCTCTGTGGAGTTTTGGAGACTCACTGGAAAGGCTTGTCTGACTTTTTTCCAAAACCCACAACCCTAAACCCTGAAATTCATGTTGTATTGCAACTGACCAAAATGATTAACATACAACATACTGTATGAAAACATCATTAAAGTTGCCTTGGACTGTCAGTTCCTGATGAATGCATTTGTTTGGGGATCATAGTCTGAACATTGGTAATCCTGAGAAGGCAACAGGGTACAGTAATCAACCTTATATCAGAGAAGAAAGATCAAAGGTACAGTGCCTCCCCACAAGCAAGAGGCTAATTTCAACAGAGCTGTCTCTTTGCATGCTGTTTTATTGATTCGTTTGATTTGATGGAAACATGCAAATCACTGTTGACTGCAGCAAGTTAAACCCTGACACCATACAAACAATGCAAAAGACTTCTAAAAATCTCACACCCACATTATACATGGCCCTAAATACTTCCAACACACAGAGCAGAAAATATCCAGACCTATTTAAGCCTTTAAAATCAGGCACATAATTGCTGCAGGGGACAGGGGGCCCCCAGTACACTGTAATATGTGACAAAGCCCTCTAGGACATGTAGTAACCCTGGAAGGAGCAAAGGAGGTGGTCAGGTGATGTCATAGAGCAACAAAGTCTACATAGGGAGGGTGTCAGGGTGGATGGATGAGTCAACGAAATTTCAGAGCGAACTATAGTTCAGAGTATAGGTCTGAGAGTTGAGAGAGTTGTACCAACTTAAATCTCTGGTTATATTGGGTGTTTTTTATTGGTCGGTGATTTGATGGCATCCCAACTCTACCATATTCATAATGCCATCTCCATTAAAGCTTAATTCCGGTGTAAAATCATCCCAGGGTCTTTTTCGGCAAATTCTGTCATGAAATAAGCCAATAACAGAAAAATCCTGTAGAGTCGCTACAAAACCAAGCAATGGCTGGCGGTACGGTGAAGGCATTAAAACATCTTCTTTAGTCACTAATACTAATTGAAATATCACCAAACCTCTGCAGTAGCATGAGAAGAGTCACTAAACATAAAAAAGCACCAACAACGTAGTTAGAGAGGTAAAGACTTACCAACTGGCCCCTGTACCAGCTCCTCTCATAGTAATGTCCATTCAAGTGGATTACCAAAGTCAGTCCAATAAAAGTTTCTACACTAGATGTTTATCTGATAGTGCTGTAATTAAATTTAAGGAAGTGATTCCATCTGCATTTAATTTAATACCTTATCTTAATATTCCAGATTCCTGTACTAACGTTAGTTTCTCTGAAATTGATCACCTTGTTGACAGTGTTGCAGGCTCACTACGAACAACATTCGACTCTGTTGCTCCTCTAAAAAAGAAAATAATGAAACAGAGGAAGTTAGCACCGTGGTATAACTCACATACCCGTGAATTGGAAAGTAAATGGCGTTCCAACAATTAGTTTGGCATGAAAGTCTAAAAACATATAGTAAGGCCCCCCTTAATGCCAGAGCTGCCTTTTACTCATCTTTAATAGAGAATAAGAACAATCCTAGATTTATTTTCAGCACTGTAGCCTGGCTGAAAGAGAGTCACAGCTCTTTTGAGCCATGTATTCCTATAACCCTCAGTAGTAATGACTTCATGACCTTCTTTAATGACAAAATTATAACTATTACAGACAAAATCAACTCGCTTGGCACTAATTTTTCTTCAAACCCAGGAACCTTAGAAACAACTGTACGACCTGATATATTCATGGACTGCTTTTCTACAGTCGACCTTAACAAATTACCCTCCACTATTTCCACATCAAAGCCCTCTACTTGTCTCCTAGACTCTATTCCAACTAGGTTAGTTAAAGAAGTGTTACCTTTAACTAGCACTCCTGTATTAGATATTCTTAATATGTCTTTATCAACAGGTTATGTACCACAGTCTTTTAAAGTAGCTGTAATTAAACCTCTTCTTAAAAAGCCCAGTCTCGATCCAGAGGTACTAGCCAACTATAGACTTATATCTAACCTTACTTTTCTCTCTAAGATCCTTGAGAAATTAGTCACCAATCAGCTGTGTGACTTTTTACATAATAATGAGTTATTTGAGGACTTCCAGTCATTTAAAATGAGTCATAGCACTGAGACAGCACTGGTAAAAATTACCAACGACCTTCTAATAGCTTCAGACAAAGGACTTGTCTCTGTACTTGTTTGACTAGATCTTAGTGCAGCCTTCAACACTATTGACCATCGCATCCTGTTGCAGAGACTGGAGCATTTAATTGGCATTAAAAGAACCACATTAAGCTGGTTTAAGTCTTATTTATCAGATAGATCTCAGTTTGTACAATAACGTTAACGACAAATTCTCCATGCACACTAAAGTCAGTCACGGAGCCCCTCAGGGTTCTGTCCTTGGACTGATTCTATTGACCTTATATATACTTCCCTTAGGAAATATTATAAGGAAGCACTCCATACATTTTCATTGTTATGCTGATGATGTTATGGTGCACAACAGAGGTTGAACCCAAATGCACGACTCGTCTCAGGAGATTCAGTTCAAGGTGATATTTATTGTGACCCGGTGAAAGTGCCACGGTGCAGGAAGAAATAATGGCGTGCAAGAAGGGGTCCCGGGGTCCCACGAGGAGTGCTGGTTGTGCTGGGTGAAAATGTGGTGATCTCCCCTCGTAATGGCGGAGCCGCGTTTCAACGCGGTCTGCGTTGTGCCGATCAGAAGCTTCCCTAAGACGGAGGTTGGCTGGCTGCAGTGACCGGCAGTGGCAGGAGGAGATAAACAGCCGTGGAAGCAAACAGGCAGGCGAGCAAGCAGGATTAACGTTCAGGCTGAGAGTATGAACTGGCGACGAGAGGCTGGAAATCCGGAGGTTATATGTTGAGGTAGATAAGTGGGATGAGATGCACCTGGCTCCACCTGCTGGAGAGAGAAGACCACGCCCATGTACAACACTGACAGGGAAGGGGAGAGACGAGGATCAAAACATATATAAAGCAGACACAAAGGAGAGGAGGGCCTGCCAAGATGTAGATCATGACAGATGATACACAATTGTATTTGTTGATCAAACCAGAAGAAACTGATCAGTTAGCTAAACCAAAGGCAATAGCTAAAGATATTATTACTCTGGATGATGTCATGTTGTCCTCCAGCACCACTGTAAGGAATCTGGGTGTTATTTTTGATCAGGATATGTATGTCCTTCAACTGTCACATAAAACTACCGACAAGGAATGCATAGTTTCACCTGCGTAATGAAACTCCCAAGTGTTATTCCGGAGGCAGACACTGTCCCCGTATTTAAGAGTAAACTTAAAAATTTCCTTTTTGATAATGCTTACAGCTAGGGCTTACAATACCTTAACAATGTTGTTATTTTTAAAATAATTTTGTTCTGCTTAATGATGCTGCTATAGGCCTATTAGCCAAGGGATAATACTTTTCCGGATACTCTGAACTTATCTCTTCTCTGTCTGTATCCTTCATGTCTCATCAATGCATGTTACTAATTCACTTCTTCCCCGGAGTTGTTTGTGCTTTGTCGTCTCGCAGGTCTCTGCTGATCGTGGTGGGGCCTGCAGCCATGGTCCTGTATGGCGCTTCCTGCTACTATTATAACTATTAGTCATATATACTGTCACTTGTCTGATAAATTATAAAATTTGTAGCCATACAAACACCATCAGTGGTATGTCTCGTAGTACCATAGCTGCTATCGCCGCTACTCATCATTGATCATGTTTGCCATAAATATTATCATTGTCATATTCGGTCACCTTAGCTGGGCTTGTTTCTACTATTCTACTATATTAACTGCCATAACATATGAGTCATATTCACATTACTATAGATATCATTACAGTTACTGTTACTCTTTGGTTGCTTGCAGAAGAAGTGTGTCTGTCTCACTGTCTTCGTGTCTGTCCATCTTTTCTCTCTTTCTCTCCCTTACTTTCTTCCCAACCGGTCAAGACAGAATTCCGTCCTCCACAGAGCTGGGTCTGTCCGACGTTCCTGCATATTAAAGGGAAGGTTTTCGTTGCCACCGTACTCTACAGAGGAATTGTTTGGGTTCTATGTAAATCATAAATAATCATAGAGTGTGGTCTTTACCTACTAAAAGTAAAGTGTCCTGAGATAACTTTTGTTATGATTTGACAATAATAATAAAATTGAATTGAATTGAATTGAAAAGGAAGGAGCCCATTGGTGCTTTGTTTTCTGTGTAGGGACTCTTATCATGCTACTGCAGAGGTTTGGTGTTATTTTGAGCAGTATTAGTGGTTAAAAAAGATGTGGTAATGCCTTCACCATGCTGCCCCGAGTTAATCGGTGTTAGCCACATTCCGGCTGTTAGCGACTCTACCGGATTTCTCAATTAATCATTCATACACGACAAACACCAGGCGCATGTGGAAAGGCATCCAGACCATTACCGACTACAAAGCTGCTCCTCTACCCTGCGACGACAACACAGACTTCCTCAACGAGCTCAACTTCTACTTTGGTCGGTTTGAAGCTCGTAACCACACTCCTGCGAGGAAATCCCCACCTCACCCCGATGAACAGGCACTCAGACTTGAGACAGCTGAGGTCCGGAGGACACTGAGTAGAGTCAACGTGCGGAAGGCAGCGGGCCCTGATAACATACCGGGTCGGGTGTTCAAAGACTGTGCTGACCAGCTGGCTCACGTCCTTACAGACCTATTCAACACCTCGCTGTCACTTGCTGTCGTCCCTTCCTGTTTTAAGACTGCCACCATCATACCTGTGCCCAATAAACCCACAATCTCATCCCTCAATGATTACCGCCCTGTTGCACTGACTCCAATCATGATGAAGTGCTTCGAGAGGCTGGTGAAGGACCACATCATCTCCAAACTCCCCTCCTCTTTTGACCCGCTCCAGTTTGCTTACCGCTCCAATCGCTCCACAGAGGACGCCATCTCCTCTACACTCCACCTGAGCCTGGATCATCTGGAGAGGAATAACACCCACGTGCGTATGCTGTTTCTGGACTTCAGCTCAGCATTTAACACGATCATCCCCCAGCATCTGGTGAGCAAACTGGCCCCCCTTGGACTCAACACCCCCCTTTGCAACTGGCTGCTAGATTTCCTCACAGACAGGCCCCAGTCTGTGCGGGTCGGCAGAAACACCTCCAGCATCATCTCCCTCAGCACAGGCTCCCCCCAGGGCTGTGTCCTGAGCCCACTGCTCTTCACCCTGATGACCCATGACTGCCGTGCCAGGTTCAGCACGAACCACATCATTAAGTATGCGGACGACACGACAGTGGTGGGCCTCATCAGGGACAACGACGAACTGGCCTACAGAGAGGAGGTGAAACATCTGGTGGACTGGTGTGACATGAACAATTTGATCCTGAATGTCAACAAAACAAAAGAGATCGTCGTTGACTTCAGGAAAAAACAGCCCAGTCACACCCCCCTCCTCATCAATAACGCCGCAGTGGAGCGGGTCAGTAGCACCAGATTCCTGGGGGTGCAGATTACCGACACTTTGACCTGGTCCCTTCACACCTCTGCTGTCGTGAAGAGAGCACAGCAGCGTCTGCACTTTCTGCGTTGGATGAGAAGAGCATTCCTTCCCCCTCCCATTCTCACCACCTTCTACAAAGGGACAATAGAGAGCATTTTAACCAGCTGCATCTCTCTCTGGTCTGGGGCCTGCAACGCCTCAGACTGGAAACGTGTAGATAGAGTGGTGAGAACAGCGGAGGGTATCATCTGTACAGCTCTTCCTGCCATCCAGGAGACTGCACGCAGACGCTGCCTGACCAGGGCAGAGTCCATCATCGAGGACCCCTCTCACCCCCATCATGTTCTGTTCTCCCTGCTGCCCTCTGGTAAGAGGTTCAGCAGCTTCAAGAGCAGAACATCCAGACTCCACAACAGCTTCATCCCCCACGCAATAAGGCTTTTAAACTCCAAATAACCCCCCCTCACACACACACTCACTTGTCACTTTACTGGACACTGCGTCACTTTACTGGACACTATGCACTACCTCATTCCATTCTGTTACTCTCTGTTTATATTCACCGTTCACTGTTTATTTATTATTTATACTTAATATTCTGCTGCTAATTACTCACTCAAACAGCTGTCAACTTAGATGTTATATTATATTTTATTTTATTTTATATTTTATTTGTTGTAGATATGTATATATCTTGCCTCCTTTTATATTTTATATTTACCTTTTATATTGTATATTTTTTGGTGGTTTCTGGAGCCTTGCAACGGAATTTCGTTTGTATACATGAAAATGTGTGTGAATGACAATAAAGTTTGTCTAAGTCTAAGTCTAAGTCTGTCTAAGTCTACACGAAAATAGGCGATACCTTTTTAAAAGCTCATCATTTAATCTCTCCAAAATGTTAACTGCAGCAGCCATTTGAGGTTGTTCCTGATTTACTCTTAGTGACTACGTTTTTATAGATTTAGGAGCTACCTTTAGTGCTAAAATGCTTTGTGAATTACACTTATCTTGAAAAGTTAGGAGTCCTAAAATTAGAAGTTAAACGCCTTATTTTTAAGAGTTACTCCTAATTCTGCAAGTGAGGACCTACTCTCAACCTTAAGATGTTTTGTGAATACGGCGCCAGAGCATCGCTGCTCTCGAAGGTGTGTGTGTGTATGTGTGTGTGTGTTTGTGTGCGTGCGTGCGAGTGTGTGTGTGTGTGTGTGTGTGTGTGTGTTTGAGAGAGTGAGAGACAGAAAGACTTTAAGAGAAGATGTGAGGTGGACTTTCTATTGCCATGGGATTTTGGGGATTTTTTTTGTCTGAGCGATAGCAGATCTTGTTACCTGTTAACTGACAAGCAGGCAAAGTGTCCCAGTTCACCTCATCCTGGGATGAGTGGCTCGGACTTACTTTGCATTTACGCACCACTGGAACGAGTCTGCAGCTGCCCTTTGAGCGTACCTCTGAGACCTCTCTGCAAGATCAATGTAGTGGCATGTGTCACGTGGGTCTTGCAACTACACTAGAGGTTTAATTTTATTTTATTCCCTTCCCTACAAAGCAAGACAACACAGCACTTACTGCAATTTCCTAGTGCTGAATTGAATTCACTTTTTACATTTATTTTTTAATAATATAGTTTTTAACAGTTTTTTTCACTGATTGGTCAAAATTCTTAGCTGTATTTAAATCAGCAAAATATGTCTTTAATACCTTACTTGGAACATTGCTTTGGCACTTTTGACTTGTCCACCCGAACCTGTGATGATTTCTAGTATTAACCCGACATTGAGTGCTCTGGGGCCTGTTTCACAAAGCATGTTTAGTGAAAACTCTGAGTCTGTTAACCCTGAAATGAGGGAAACTCTGAGTTTTCCGTTTCACAAAGGGAGGTAACTCAAACCAGAGAGAGAGGGGTAACTCTAACCTGTTTCACGGAGAGGCAAGGCAAGGCAAGGCAAGGCAGCTTTATTTGTATAGCACTTTTCATACACAAGGCAGACTCAAAGTGCTTCACAGCACAACATGTCATGAATTCAAATGCATTACAGAAAGACAAAGAGAATAAAAACATAGACAATAATCAAAACAGCGCGGACGTTAAAAGTGCGAAGATTTAGCAGAAAGCTAAGGTGAACATAAAAGTTTTCAGTCTAGTTTTAAAAGTGGTCAGAGTGGGTGAAAGTCTCACATCTTCAGGAAGTTTATTCCAGCTGTTTGTTGCATAATGACTGAAAGATGCTTTCCCTTGATTTGAGTTTACTCTGCGAACCACTAACAGATTGGTCTCAGAGGATCTTAGTGATCTAGAAGGCTTATGTAGTGGGAGCATATCAGTGATATACCTCGGCCCTAGACCATGTAGTGATTTATATGTGAGCAGGAGGATTTTGAAATCAATTCTCTGACGTACAGGAAGCCAGTGTAATGATTTAAGAATTGGTGTAATGTGCTCACATTTTTTGGTCTTTGTTAGAACTCGAGCAGCAGCGTTCTGAACAAGCTGTAGCTGCCTGACAGTTTTTTTGGGAAGACTTGCAAGGAGACCGTTACAGTAGTCTAGCCTACTGGTTATAAAGGCATGGACAAGTTTTTCTAAGTCTTGAGCTGACATGAGCCCTCTAAGTCTTGTTACATTTTTAAGGTGATAATAGGCCGATTTTGTTACTGATTTGATGTGACTGTTGAAATGTAAATCAGAATCCATAATAACCCCAAGATTTCTGGCTTTATTTGAGGTTTTCAGGGACAGTGATTGAAGGTGTTGGATGACTTTAAACCTTTCTTTCTTAGCACCAAAAACAATTATCTCAGTTTTATCCTCATTTAGTTGAAGGAAATTTTGGCACATCCAGTGTTTGACTTGCTCAATGCACTGGCACAGAAGATCTATGGGGCGATAGTCATTTGGTGATAGCGCTACATAGATTTGGGTGTCATCGGCATAGCAATGGTGGTCAATGTTATTATTTTGCATGATTTGTGTGTTGAATGTTTCTCTAGCACTTTTTAAGACTAAATTGTTGGCCTAGAGCCTCTCTTTATAGATGTCATGGTGAATATGAAGTTTTGTATTTCGCCAGATTCGTTCAGCCTTCCTGCACTCTCTTCTCTGGGCTGTTACAACAGCAGCTTTTCTCCAGGGTGCCTTTTGCTTACCAGAAATCGTTTTAACTGTAACCGGTGCAATGACATCTATGATATTCACAATTTTGGAATTAAAGTTGTCTACAAGATCATCAGCATGGCATGGGTTTAGAGGTGGTAGCGAGGAGATGGCATTTTTAAAGAGTACATTAGCATGTTCATTGATGTAGCGCTTTTTGACATTCTTTGATTCTGTTTGTGTCTCCGGAATTGAAGAAATATTAAAGAAAACACAGAAGTGATCAGACAATGACAGATCAGTCAAAAGAACATCAGAAACATTGAGACCTTTTGTGATAATCAGGTCCAGGGTGTGTCCTTTACAATGAGTAGCCTCTTTCACATGTTGAGACAGGTCAAATGTATCTAAAATAGTAAAAAGTTCCTTTGCACCCTTGTCATTCGAATCGTCAATATGAAAATTAAAGTCACCAGTTATAACTAGGCAGTCAAAGTCAGTGGAGATACTAGACAATAATTCGGTAAAATCCTCGAAAAAATTTGCTGAGTATTTAGGTGGCCTGTAAATAATTAACAGAAGAATTTTGGGAGAGCATTTCAACACAGCACACAGGTATTCGAATGATGTAAAATCACCAAGTGACATCTGTTTCCCCTGAAATATGTTTTTAAATATAGCAGCAACCCCTCCCCCCCTTTTCCAAGATCTACATACATCAATAAAGTTATAGTTGGGGGGTGCTGTCTCGATCAGAATGCTTGCGCTGTTATATTGCTCCAGCCATGTTTCAGTTAAAAACATAAAATCAAGTTTGGAAGTAGTAATGAAATCGTTGACTAAAAATGATTTGTTATTCAGAGACCTAACATTGAGCAGACCCATCCTAATGGTGGTATTGACAGGCTTCGATGTTGACTTTGATTTGGAGAGGATAGGAATGAGATTGTTTAGGTTAGCAGGGTGTCTACGTTTCCCAATGTTCACTCTCTTGGTAGTCACAACAGGAATGTAGAAGGTGCCAAGCTTTGACGTAGGCAGCCTTGGGCCCAGCTGATAATGTGGTCTACTGCTGAACCCTTTTCTGTATCAGTAGTATTCAGGACTGCTGTCAGGGCGGGGCGGGGGTGGCCATGAGGGGGAGGAGGAGTGGGCAGCGTCAGAGCTGGAATGAACTACTGGAGGTGGACGTTGAGGGCGTAGAGGGGGTTTACGTAAGAGGGGCGGAGTAGGGCTGAGGGTTTGTGAAGCATGCCTTCGTGGAGGGGGGGAGGAGGTGGGAGGGAGGTGCCACTGAGATGACGCTGAGGGGGGGATCGCTGAGGTCGGTCAAGGGGGGTAAAAATAGGAGTAGGGCGGGGAGTGGGTGGGGGTAGCTCCCGGAACTCCAAGGGGGATAAGGGGGGAGAAAGGCTTACTTGAGGAAGGGAGAAGGATGGAGACCTGGATTTAGTCTTGGGGGGTGTGGGGGAGGGATCTTCACGCCCATTTGAAATGAAAGGGGAGGTAAAGGGGGATGGACACGTCTCCTCTTTGCTCCGGTGTCTCTCATGGTCAGCGCTCTCCTTTTGCAATGGCGGTCCTCCTTCGACGTTCATGATAAGCTGTGTTGTGTCTGTCTTTTCCGTTGGTTCCTCTTGTCTGTTGTCCTTGGCAGTGATGATAGATGGATGACGCAGGAAGTAAGACATGTTGGTCATGAAAAGCTTTACTCCCAGCTTATTTAGACAAAGTCCGTCTGCCTTAAAAAGATGCCTGCGGTCCCAGAAAAAGCTAAAATTGTCAATAAAATGCATCGAACGAGCAAGAAAAACGCTGGAGAGCCACTCATTCAGCGAGTAAAGTCGACTGAATCTCTCAGCTCCTCTCCTGATCGGAGGTAGAGGACCACTGATAAACACCTCAGCATTCACAGCGCTGACTGTTTCAAAGAGTTTATTGAAGTGCTCTCTCAGCTCCCTTGATTTTTGTTTTTCAATGTCATTAAAACCAATGTGCAGAATGATATTTTTCACATTTGGGTGTGCAGCCACAATATCCAGGATTCTTTTTTCCAAGTCAGACACCGTATCCTTCGGAAAGCAGAGTACTTTGGTGCTATTATTGCTTTTCATATCTTTTACAGAAAAGTCACCCACAATCAGATTTTCAGGCCCACTTGTTAGCTTTCTCTGTGGTTTTAAGTTAGCAGGTCTTACCCTTCTGCGTGGTGATGGTGGGTTATTCAGGCAATCAGAGGGGGATCCATTGTCGGGCAACAGTGGAGCAAACCTGTTCTTTAGTTGAACACTTGCTTGCTGGGGAAGTTTCTTGGTACTTTTCCTCTTCTCAGCTGTCCGCTGCTGTGTCCTACGTGGCAGGGGAGTTGATGAAGCGCTATGCCTGGATAGAGATGGTAGCGCAGGCCAACCGGTCAGATCAGAGATATCGGGGCGCTGGGTCCTCCCGGTTATCCGTTCTCCCTTGTCGCAGGGAGGTGGTCTTCTCTTTGGCTTTGCCCCAAGTGTGTTCCAGGGAGGATTATCGCTGGTAGATTTATTACCCTGTACAGGGACCTCCCGTTTCCTCGTAGCTTCATCATTGCTAGTTAGCTGGGCTCTGGCCTGCCCCTGTCCACTGTTTTCAGTCAGTGCTAGAGTGGTATTGTTGTCACAATATCCATTCACTTCTATAAATACTTCTAGCCGATTAATTTTTGTTTCCAACAGCAAAATCTTCTGTAGTAGTTTGTGGTAATCTTCCATAGAGAAGGGAGGCATCTTCTGGTGATTACCTTTAGCACTGTAGCACAGGCTCAGGCTTATCTTGAATGGTAGGCCTCCCTGCCTAGCGTTGAGGAAGTCGTAAAAATATTGAAAAATGCCTCTTTTATCTAAAAGAAATATAATCCCACTGGTTTTGTAAGTATCCAGGAGCTGTTGCTCTTTGTTTCTTATTGAGGAGAAGCAAATAGTAGCAGATAGTAGCAGAAAATGCAAGCAAAGGCGAGAGCAAGCAGAAAAGCATCCGCACTGTAGCAAAGCAGGAAGTATGAGCATGGTAACTTAACCTCTCGGTCAGTTACCATGGTAACATGCTCTCTCTCTCTAAAAATCAGTCAGTAGGCCTACATTAGAAGTTATATTAGGTGGTGAATATTTCCACTACCATGGCATGTCCTTTTGATAACGATCCCGTGGATGAAGGTGCAGCATTACCGCACAGAGAATTAAATATTCGTCGGGAGATGATCAGACCGCGCATTGACGTCCTTAATATACTGCAGCCATAATTACAAAATGAGTGAAATGGATCTTTTAAGCAAGTTGAATGTATTTGACTCAGCGTTTCCTAAATATAATCCCAGCTTTTCTTGCATATCATAGGTTCAAAAGTGTGTGCTTTTAATGTGGTTACCGGTATATAAACTACTCCTATATAGCCTTCTGATCCAGAATTTCATCTATAATGCGGAGGGGTGAATTTCACGGCAGGGGTGCTGAATACGCACAACACCGTTTCACGTCACAGTCCATCTCATCTGTCCTTACATTTCCAACATTAACAACCAGTAATGCTCTTATATCACAGCAGATGTTGTGTGTTGCGCTGCGTTTTTTTGCAAATGGGAGTTTTTTATACAACATATAAAACAGCCACTTATGGTAATATTTACTTTACCATGTAAAACATGCTCAAAATGAGGCGTCACCATGAGATTGTGCCGATGTTTTACCTGTTTGAACAATGTTTTTATGTTTCATCTTAAGCTGCTGCCAAGTGCGCTTCTCCCCCGCGGGGTTGCACTTAAATGAAATAAACGCATAGGCTCCCACTCAAGCAGTTTCCCCTGTGATATTACTGTGATTGCAACAGGACTACATTTAAACTTATGCACTGACCCGAGCAGCAATGTTCTCCCGCACCGTCTCCCTCTCTTTTGCTGCTGCAGCGGTGTAAACCTGCTCAAACTCATCATATGAGCGCATTAATATTTCCAATTCCAGTGGTTGCAAAGCGCTCCGCTTCCCCGTTGCTATGGTGACTCATCGAATCAGGGCTCCATTGATGCTGTCTTTTTTTACTTGTGGTGCACGCGCTTAACTCCAGGTCAAACTACTCTGAGTTGATCAACCTAACGCAAATCTGCTGTTCTGAAACCGAAAACTCAGAGTTTCCTATCTCAGAGTAGATCAACTCAGAGTTCAGGGTTAGACTCAGAGTTTTTTTAACCTGCCCCTGTACCAACTTTAGTCATTGTTTTGATACCATTAAAGGAATTTGTTCAACAGAAGTTGCCACTGCATGAAAGCATACAGAGTGGTATATGAATAACGTGTCATTATTATTGTAGATGGCTTTGAAATACTCATCAAATCAGTTTCTGTACTTTCCGCTTTTTTGGATTAAATTAGAAAAATATATAGCCTACCTATATTTTTTCTCATGTTGTTACAGCCAGATAAAAGTATCAAACCACCTGTTAAATGCATAGGTTAAAAAGCACCAGAATACATACATTATTGTTCAATCCTTAACTTATTTTATTGCAGAGCTGAGCAATCCTGAACCAGAGAGCTTTACACACATACTGTAGTAAAACACTCCACTGTAGTGGAATAAATAAAAATGGCTATCTGGAAAGTACTATTAACAAATCTGAAACCCTACTGCATCCTTTGGAAACTGCAGTACAGAAGGGTATGCAATTTGAACTAAATGTGCTGAAACATGCAACATTACTGATATGGCCCTTTAAGGTAGAACTGTACACAGAGGGGATGAATATGGTGTGTGAGGTTAATGTTCTATGGCGTGATGTAGCAGGGTGGAGGCTGCAGGGAGGATCACACTTCATGTGTGTGTAACATGGTGGAACAGCGGGGTGTTTGACCAGCTGACCCTCCGCAGGTCTCTCCTGCCTCACCATCCATCTGCTCAGCCTGCTGTCTGCAGACCCCTGTGGAAGGAACGGAGGCTGTCTCCCACCAAGCTCACTGTACCCACAATTCATCTAACAGAAAGTACTCCAGGTGTGGTTACGACCTCTTTCATTAAAGGCAGCAATAATGTGCAGTCAGGCAGTTGAATAACACTGTGCTGTACATGTTGTTAGTGTCCTGTATTTATCTTAGACTTTTTGCCCCATTAAGGCCATTAGGAAATAAGCAGATGAAGAAATAATGTGACACTAACAACTACAGTTAGCTGAAAACAATAACTGAAATCTGAGATAACCGTGCCTTGCCATGTTTCTCAAACTCACAGGACTTGATGTTGACTGGTGGACTGATATTCATCATATTTATTCCCGATTCTCCGCTGTGGAGCCAAATCAACGCTAAGACGGGACATGACTGTCATCATTGTTTACATTGTTTTAAATCAATCTGTTTGTCCACCAAAATGGACACTTGAGCTAGTGTTAATGTGGCACAGAGTATCTTTTTTTTAATTTCCAGATGCAACGGTATATCTATGTGTATTTGCTGAGTAGTCTTTAAATAGTACAAATTTAATTTTCATAATTACAGATAACCCAGATTGAATTTATTGCTAAAAGAAAAAAGTGCAGGCCCATAGATGGGTTTGAAAAAGTTAAAAACCCTTTATTTTAGTGGGTACAATTTAGAAAACACAAACACGTGTTGGCCTGCTCCTTCCTCAGGTACAGGAGCACCGGTGGTTTGAGGGACTCCAGCAGCTCCTGTGATCCTGTTGTTTCATTTATTTCTGATTTGAGGTTAAATGCATGAGATCATCCATTGGTAGGCTAACGTTATATAAGCTGTTGGTTTGCGCTGTGTTCTTCAGATTAAAACTGGATATTGTTTTCAAAGTTGCCAATTTTCATGTGCTATGCGTCATTGTTCAGTCATGCACGTTACACAGAATTAAGACGCTGATCAGCTCAGACTATAACGTTTGCATGTCCTTTTTTATGATTAAAACACCGTCACTGTGCAGAAAGCACATTTTGTAAGAATTGTGAAATAACAAATGTTTTATTTAGTCTTTTCTTTTTCTTTCTTTTCCCATTTAATACTGTAGGTCCGTGGTTGAACCTGTCTTTCTGCCCTGAGGACGTGAAGCCACAGAACCGGAGTAACTCAGCCGTGGATTTGTTCCTTTTTTGAGATCTGCTGTTAAAGTGATCCTGCATCTACTGTAGATGGCTCATCAGCTCAAACAAAAGGATCAGGAAACTCTGAAGCAGTGTGGGCAGGTTACTTTTTAAAAGCGAGTCTATTGTTCTCATGTATATCATAGTTTAAAACTTCCATTTTTATTTCTCTTGTAAAGCATGCTGTTGCATAGAAAATAGAATATAATGAAAACGGCAAAATAAATAGAGAATAATAATCTTTATCTCTAATTCACTAAAGAGGGAAACTTTGATGATTTTCAACAAGACAGTATACAATAGTCGGCGAACGAGCGGGGTGCTCCAGTATTCAGCACCCCTGCCGTGAAAATGCACCCCCTCGCATTATGGGTGATATTCTGGATCAGAAGGCTGTTGTTTCCACCTATAGGAGTAGTTTATTTACAGGTAACCCAATTAAAAGCACACACTTTTGAACCTATGAATTGCAAGAAAAGCTATTTAGGAGATGTTTAGTCAAATACATTCAACTTTCTCAAAAGATCCATTTCATTCATTTTGTAATTATGGCTGCAGGATATTTCCACAGAACATACAAAAAGGTGTTGTTTTGTGTTCGCTATTATCCAAGTTTGTGATTTCAAACTCTTGAAAATAGTTTAAAGACTGTAAGTAACCAATGTTCTGACCGTTGTGAGTTACCTGTGTATATATATATATATATATATATATATATATATATATATACATATACTAAAATGTATGTATATATATATATATATATATATATATATATATATATATATATATATATAAACTACTCCTATAGGTGGAAACATGGCAGGGGTGCTGAATACGGCACAACACCGTCTCCGTTCACCTGCAGTGACACACACACACACACACACACACACACACACACACACACCCTGTAATGCTACTGTAGCTCTGTTAGTAAATTGCAACTGAACGCTGTAACGTTAGGTTATTTCCAGCAGCCTAAAAGTGTGATGAAGTGAAATCACAACGAGGGTCAAAGTCCTGAGACTTTAACACAGACAAAAAACAAAAACAAGTCACAGCTAGTTTAACGTCCACAGTGCCGTGGCTACACATATAGCTATGTTCACACATATACTGATTGACAGGTGGCTGTGCAGCCCCGCCCTAAAGCGCAGTGTTATGGTCTTTTTTTACTCTAAATGGGATCATAATTTATTGAACGAACAGCATTCTGTATCGAAGAAGACTTGAAACTAGAGATTAAGACCATAGGCCTATGTATGAATGAAGGTTTAGGCGCACACCCAGACCGTGTGCTGTGATTCATTCCTGAAGTCTTGTCATCGCATTTCTTCCATTGCCGTCTGAACCATAGACTGTATAACTTATCTGAGCTGCTCACATGTGCCACCTGATGTGAGAAAAAAAACACGAAAAAAATCACGTTTGACAAAACTTAATTACGCTACAGCATTCATGCAGCGCTCAGGTCAAATGAAAGGAGGAACATCTGTACACAACTGCAGTTTTGCATTAAAGAAATAAGGTTTTACATCAGACATCCTGACGTCACCTGATGGATCTTCGGATATGTAGTGTGGCAGACCAAGCAAGGCAACCGTCCTTCTCCTCTCAGTTGTGGGGAGACATAGAAATATGCATTGAGATGAAAATGTTACAGCAAACGTAACTCTGGCCGGTAGTGATGCCTGTCACTGCTGTACACTCACTTGACATCTTCATACATATCTTTATAAACGTTATCTCTCCTCTGCTTTGATCACTCTCTCTCTCTGCCACTCAAAACACTTCTCCTTTCACATCGCTGCTGGTGTGAATGGTTTTGATGTAAAATATTCATTCATTCATTCATCTTCAACCGCTTGTCCCTGTCAGGGTCAAAGTTCCCCTTTGGAGGCCCTGCAGACCCATGCCATCCCCACACAGGTGATTTTCATTTTCTTGACCCCTCTTCATACGACTGTGTGGGGACTGTCCTCCCAAGAAAAACAACAGCATCTGCAGGTTCTGGGACCAGGAAGGCAACTGTCTTCTCTTATTTATACTTTATTTAAGCACAATACATTTTATTGTACAGTTATTGAGCCTACATTCCTCAAAATGTATTATAATATATTATACTATATTGTCAATACATAAAAGACAAGACAAATAATTCAATCAATCAATATACAAGGGATCTCAGGCTTTTTCGTCCCTTTTTGCTATCTCTGGTGTGGGGCTTAGCGTCACCCAAAAAGAATGTGATTGACATCCATTAGCTCTTTAACTTAGCATCCATTAACTTAGAGGACTTTCATTCATTCATCTTCAACCGCCTATCCCGGGGTCGGGGTCGCGGGGGTGCTGGAGCCGATCCCAGCTGACATCGGGCGTGAGTGAGGCGGGGTACACCCTGGACAGGACGCCAGTCGATCGCAGGACACATAGAGACGAACAGAGACAGACAACCTTCTCATGAGGGCCTTTAAAGTTCCCCTTTGGAGGGCCTGCAGACCCATGCCATCCCCACACAGGTGATTTTCATTTTCTTGACCCCTCTTCATACGACTGTGTGGGGACTGTCCTCCCAAGAAAAACAACAGCATCTGCAGGTTCTGGGACCAGGAAGGCAACTGTCTTCTCTTATTTATACTTTATTTAAGCACAATACATTTTATTATAATATATTATACTATATTGTCAATACATAAAAGACAAGACAAATAATTCAATCAATCAATATACAAGGGATCTCAGGCTTTTTCGTCCCTTTTTGCTATCTCTGCTGTGGGGCTTAGCGTCACCCAAAAAGAATGTGATTGACATCCATTAGCTCTTTAACTTAGCATCCATTAACTTAGAGGACTTTCATTCATTCATCTTCAACTGCCTATCCCGGGGTCGGGGTCGCGGGGGTGCTGGAGCCGATCCCAGCTGACATCGGGCGTGAGGCAGGGTACACCCTGGACAGGACGCCAGTCTATCACAGGGCACATAGAGACGAACAGAGACAGACAACCATTCACACCTACGGGCAATTTTAGAGTCATCAATTAACCTAACACATGCATGTCTTTGGACTGTGGGAGGAAACCGGAGAACCCAGAGAAAATCCACGCAGACACGGGGAGAACATGCAAACGCCACACAGAAGGGCCCCAGCCTGGATTCGAACCAGAAACCCTCTTGTTGTGAGGCGACAGTGCTGAGTAAAATATTCACTGCCAAGTATTTTGCATTTTTTGTCCTTTATTTGTGTGTAACGGCCTTTACTGCTGTTAACATGGGATTCACTGATAATAGGCTTTTATCTTCTTGCTACCATGTAAACACTGATATGTGCGGTGGTTTATTTTGATGCTTAAAATTAAGTTTTTAACTTACGTAATGTAGTGGTACTTTCACATTCGTGGAATGGGGTTCAACTCAACCCAACCCAAAGTGTCCTTGCTAAGAGCCTAACTACATGAAAACCCAAAAGATGTGTATCCATTTACACCTTTACAACAAACCTAAATGTCATCAACAGCATCAACTACTGTATTCAAGTCTGTATGTTTTTGTACTGCATGTAGTGTTAATGTGTATATTCCTGTGTTTTTCTGTGTTTTTATATTTCTGACCATGTTTGGTCAATATTTGTCTTTTACTGAGATGAACTGTATTTGTGTCTTTGTGTGTCTCAATGTGTGTCCATGTCTGTCACACCATGTACACCTCTTTGTGTGTCCCACTTTCAAAGACAGGCTACATTCGGGCATGTGTAGGCTCATTGGGCTACCACTTTTCCATAGGATTTCTTGCTTTCTACATGCAATGCAATAGTTACATCCATTCATTATTACAAATATGGAAAAACATTTGAATCTCAAAAGTGCAGAGATCGCATATAAATTCTGTTTAGGTCAAGTTGTGGTTTTAGAGGAGACTCTGCCTTGCCTCTGTATTGTTGCATGGCAGAGGTCGATGGAGATGAGCTATCTCAGCCTCAGATTGAGGCTCCAGCTGTCCACACAATGAGAGGGAGAAAGAAAATAAATAAATGAATGTTTGAATCTCTCAAACCCCATCAGAGAAAGCTCCTGTGTCTAGGATGAATCAATTTACACTTTTTAGTACAGCCCATGAATTATTGTGTAATTATAAATAAAACTTAGATTTTACTTTTTCAGAAAACATATTGTAAAAATATTTTACATGTTTCTGAAAATGCTTTATGGCAGAATATTGATTCAATTCAATTCAATTTTATTTATTGATCAAAATCCTAACAATAGTTATAGTAGAGTAGATAAAGACCACACTCTGTGACTTATATATGATTTACAGAGACCCAACAATTCCCCCCTGAGCAGCAGGTCAGATAATAATAATAACCAGAAAGAAGTTTTAACTGTGGGCTTGACATTTACCTGTTCTGATACTTGGTTCACATCCCCATGCTAAGGTCAAAAGTAGTAAAAGCATAAGTTGGCTAGTAGTAGTAGTAGTAGTAGTAGCAGTAAAAAAAGGCTGTAGTAGTTCATGATAGAACAGTGGTGTCCAGTCCTGCTCCTAGAGAGCGACTGTCGCGCATGTTTTAGGTGTCTCCCTGTTGTAACACACCCTATAACCTGAGTTATAGCAGGGAGAAACCTAAATCATGCAGGAGCAGGATTGGACACCCCCTGTAATAGAAGTCTGGACAGATTTCTGAACTGTTAGGTCTAACAATTAAGAAATCTGTCCAGACGCAGGATGTGATAGCATTTGTGGCACTGTGGCATCATCAACAATACTCTCTTGGCTCAAAATCCAAGAGTTGTATCGAAAAACCTATTTTACTGTGAACAACTGGAGGCTTTAGTGAAGATGCTGACTTTAATGTTTACATCAGACTTATACAATATACAGTCCAAGCGAAAATACAAAGTGCCAATCAGAGATCTATTGGAAATGTGAAATTAGATTCTTCTGTTTTCACAGCAACTGTTAAGTCATTGGGTCACTGTCTCCATCAATCAAAATCACCTGTCACAGCCCTGGTTTCTATGGTGACAGGTAGACAGCCACCTACGTAGAAAGGTCGGAAATCTTTTAATTAAGAAAACGTGAGTCCAATGTCCAAAATGCGATTATGACCAGAGAGTCTTGTTTCTGGTTTATATTGCAGCACAATGGGCAACTTGTTGGCACTCCTGTCGCTTGGAGGCTCATAGGGTCAAATGTGTACACCTGTTTAATCACATTGTAACATGTCTGCGACCAGCACACATCATCTATGTTTTGACTTAAATTGATGTAAGAAGAGTGAAAATTGTGGGAGAGCAAATTGTTGAGATTTTTTTCAGAATATTTTTCTGCTCCTCCACACCCTAGCTGTGATGTCGCGGATTTTAGATCTGAACATTCCACCAATACACAACCATGGTCCACGACGATTTCCCATTGTTGTGTATGTGGAAATTAAGCGCCATTTTGCGATTTTTGTGAAAACGGCTTGGGAAATCTTTGACAAAAATAAAAGCACACCATTTCCAATTATTGCGAGTTTTGGTGTATGTTTTGCGCATGTGTTGGCAACGCTGTCTGACTTGATTAGAATCAAAGTTTTAGGCGGAAGAAGGAGAAGCCCGAGCAATAATAGCTTTTTAAAGCCTACAGAATAAAATATACAGTATTAATCCAGCGATCTTGTGCACACAGTGGCGACAAAAACCTTGTGATAGGCACATCGACCAGACCTAGCTCTATGGAGGACGGACATCTGTCTTGACCGGTTGGGGAGAAAGAAAAGGAGAGAGAAAGAGAGAAGAGACAGACAAATGGACAGAGAGAGACAAAGACAGACAGAGAGACAGTCCTATCAGTCCTAACAGTAACTATAATAATTTCTTGAGTAATGTGAATATGACTTATATGTTTTGGCAGTAAATATACCAGAGTGATATAAATAGTAAAAACAACTGCAGCTAAGATGATGGATAGAATATACATTTTGATAATTATGGTGGTAAATATGATCAATGATACAAGTAGTAGTAGTAATAACTAGTAATGTTTTAATGAAGCTTCGTGAACCATTTTCATTATTTTCTGAGTCCACTAGATGGATCTCTCTTTTCAACAAAGGGTTGAAAACAACAGACTTACCATTCATTGAGCCCTTTTCTTTAAACCAAGAGCTTCATCTAGTGTGCTCAACAAATACAACTAGTGGTTCTTGAGGCTTCATTTGTACTTCACTTGTAATAAGAAAACTAATCTAGTAAAACAAGTACAGAGACAAGTCCTTTGTCTGAAGCTATTAGAAGGTCATTAGTAATTTTTACCATTGCTGTCTCAGTGCTATGATTCGTTCTTAATCCTGACTGGAAGTCCTCAAATTACTCATTATTATGTAAAAAGTCACACAGCTGATTGCCGACTAATTTCCAGAGGATCTTAAAGAGAAAAGGAAGGTTTGATATAGGTCTATAGTTGGCTAGAACCTCTGGATCAAGACTGGGTTTTTTTAAGAAGAGGTTTAATTACAGCTACTTTAAAAGACTGTGGTACATAACCTACTGATAAAGACATATTAATCATATCTAATACAGGAGTGCTAACTAAAGGTAACACTTCTTTAAATTATCTAGTTGGAATAGAGTCTAAGAAAAAAGTAGAAGGCTTTGATGCCAGAATAGAAAAGGTTAATTTGTTAAGGTCAACTGTAGAAAAGCAGTCCAAGACAGTCGTCTTTTAGACCCAATTCCCACATCACTCTTAAAACAATTTTATGCGTTCTTTGAGTTTGAAATTTTAAACCTTGTGAATTGCTCTCTCCAGAAGGGTATCTTCCCCACTGCCTTTAAAACGGCGACGTTTCTGTAGAAACTCAACATTCGGTGAACCAAGTCCACACCACACCCGCAATGGCAACTGGCTTGTTGTCCAACCCCTTTATGACAGCAAGTTCAGGAGGGTTCCGTCTGACTACCGTCTCTGATGCCCTTCTTCCTTTCTTTTTTAAGGGTTTATCCCCTATATCTTGCAGTCCTTTGAAACTCTGTTTTTCATTAAGGTTCCAGTACCTGTCATCCCAAAGCCATCAAGGTGTCGAGGAGGTTGATCGTTGTAAAGAACCTGTCAAAGAACAGGTAGGTTCCTTGGGGAACAGACTCTGTCAAATGAAGAACAGTTTGCTCTCCAATACCCTTTCCTTCTGTAACTTTAAAGGTAGTCTTGCCTTGGTAGACCACAAAATCTAAGACCAGACCAGTGGGTGCGGCCAAGACAAACACCGTCAATCCAGTTGGGTGTGGTTTGCCCGGTACATACTGGCGCACTTGGCATCGGCCAGTAAATGGAACCAATTGCCTGCAGGGGTGCCGTCCTGGGGGTTGCCCGGGCCTGGATAGTTAGGGAGTCCTGACCCAGGACCATTGTGTGGGTCCCTATCTGTCTGGGTCAGGGTGGTTTCTGTAGCCACATCCCATGTAGTCGTGGGCTTGGACGGCTCTCGGTGGGGATGGCCCCCTTAGGATGGTGTTTCCTCTCTCGGTCTCTCACTGCTCAGCCATACAGCCATACTTAATTTTATCTTATTTTTAGAAGTTATTAAATAATGGTCTGATAAAATAGGATTCTGTGCAAAGACTATTAAGTCTTTCATTTTCACACCATATGCCAAAAAAAGGTTGTGGGTGTGATTAAAACAGTGAGTAGGTTTATATACACTCTAAATAGAACCAATCGAATCTAATAGAGATAAACGCAATACTAAGGCTATTATTAAATTAACGTCCACGTGAATAATAAAATCTCCTACAAGGATAACTTTATCAGATTTAAGGACTACATTTGCTGCACTGTTTTCCAGGCTTAATGATACTGCCACTAATAAGACTTTTAAATTAATTATAATTTAGTTTAGCTTTAGGGTTGATTAATAGGCCATATTTAGCAGCACTACCTAGTTTCAGTCAGAGGCTGCTCGGCTCTGAGTGGTCCTTTCACCTCGGGAGTTGTAGACAGCTGATCATGTAGCAGATGACATTAGGAGCAGACAGAGAGGACTCTGAAAGCAGATAGGAACAGCGAGTGACGTTAGAGATACATTACTTATTCAGTTTCAGCAAAAAGGAACAAAAATTGCATAGAAAGTTACCAACTTCAGCTTTAAGGAATGTTCTTAAAGAAAAAGCTGTATGGATATGGTATCTGCCCTAAAATAATAATTAAAAAAGAAGAATGAGGCCTTTTTCACAGCACACATCTTGACTTGTCAATCATTGGCAGAGGTGTTAATAATAACAGTAATGACGGTACGAATGAGCGAAACAGTGAATACTGCCAGGGAAACATCACCTGGCTGCAGGTGAGGGTGTCTTGGAAGCACATGGCCTCGGTACACCTACGATTGCTTTGCTTTTTCTTTAAGGAAATGGAACACGACAGTGTGGATAATTTGCACCAGTGCATAGTTATCATTGGGAAAATGAACCAAACAATTTGGCAGTGTTTGATATAAGATGTTAGCATGTAAATGTGTTGCATAATCCTGAAACGGGGGCACATTCATTTAGAAGGGTGAACTTCTACATACACATATTGATGGACCCCCACAGCCAATCAGAATTGAGTTTTCACCCAGAGCATATAAATAAATAAATGTAATTGTTATAAATTCCCTTAAGAGTATGCAAATACAGGTTAATAAGATGTTCATTTGTTGATTATAATCTGACTTAAGTGTTTGAATATTTAGTCAGGCATCTTTAAGTTAGCCCGTTATTGGGTCAGGCTGTATATGGGACAGCTATGTTGTGAGGGTTGGGTCCTGACCAGTGATCGTGTGTTTACAGGTGTGTACGCAACTAGCGGCATAACTTTTTGCTCTATATAAAATAAGTGAAACTCCGACGGTGTCCCTCGTATTCTCTTACCGGAATAAGCACACGGGTGAAGAGTTCCCAGCATTATAGTGTCAAACACTCAAAGATATTCAATATTGGTCCTTCGAGCCGGATTCTTCACTCGTGACGGCGAAATGGACACTCGGATAACAATGGCCGTAGATAGCGGCGGACTCGGAGCGAGACAGCGACAGCCTCCGGCGTACCTACAGAGCTATCAGGTTAGCCTGCCACAGTCCCTCACTCATCACAGTGCCTACGCCAGAGACCGAAGTGGAAGCGTCGGCGCGCAGCAGCTGCAGTCACTCAGCATACAGACCGAGTCTGTGCGCATGGCGGACCAGCCGCACGGAGCGCACGCTTTCCCCTATCGTCTCTCATCGCTAGGAGCGGCAGACACAGTGGGTGAATGGAATATAACAAATCTAAGTAGAGACTTGCCCAGCCAACTAACAGGCCATATGAGCCCAGAGCAGAGCTATAAAGGAAGCCATGGTGCTCCTGTCTTACAGCCATCAGCTAATGTCAATGTTAGCATCCCACCATATCAGTCACCCTGGTCAGACTTTCAAGTAGTTAGCAGCACCCCTCTGCTACAGCCATCCAACCTTCAGCTTGGATCATATAGACAGCTTCAGCATGAGCCACAACTGTCGTCGCTGCAACATAACATCTCCACAGCATTACAGCTACAAACAACAAGGACTCCTACATAGGGTTGCAAAGGGGCGGAAAGTTTCCGGTAAATTTCCATGGTAAGTTAAGCTCGGGAATTTTGGAAATATTCCATATTGGAAACTTTCCATGGGAATTATGGAAATTAATGGGAATTTAGGAGAACTAACTGGGAATATATTATTTCCAAGCATAAATATAAACAGAAGTCATAAGAAAAACTCCATGCAAAATGTTTTCAACAGATATTTCAACAGATTTATTTGTAATACAGTGGAATAGAACACGTTTCAATAACTTGTTTCATGGATGAACAAAAACAGAAATGTTGAGTTTAATAATACCATCCCCTAACCCCACTCCCCCCCCCAAAAAAATGCCCCCCATCCAGAAATCTCCACAAAGTCCCATTCAAAAGGTTAAATGAAAAATGCCACTTTTCCTCCAAAATGTCTCTTTAAACATGCAAATCTTCCTTCAAGCAATCCTCTTTTCTCTTTTTTGCTCAGTCAATAGACTCTTCCTGGACCTCATCATCATCCAACAACATGTCCACTTCCTCAATATCCAACTCTGAGTCTTCCTCTTCAGTGTCACTTTCCAGCCTTGTTGAGGATGGCTCTGTGTCAGGCTCAAACAGCCGTAGGTTTGCCCGAATGCCAACCAGCTTTTCCACTCTCACATTTGTGAGCCTGTTGCGAACCTTTGTTTGGGTGTTCCCAAACAGTGACCAGTTGCGCTCGGAGGCGGCTGATGATGGTGGGATTTGGAGGATGATGGAGGCTACAGGTGCAAGGGCCTCAGATTCACATAGTCCCTTCCACCAGGTGGCTGCAGATATGTGCTGGCATGACTGCCATATTCCATCCCCTTTCCAAAGGCCTTGCTTTGTTCGATACTTTGCCAAACTGCCTAGAACTTTGCCTTTATCGAGACCCAAGTGGTCAGCCATGGCTGTAATGACCGCATAGGCACCGTTGATCTCTTCCCCAGAAAGTATGCCCTTGTCATATTTGGGGTCCAGCATATATGCTGCTGCATGCACTGGCTTCATGCAGAACTCCCTCCGCTTTTCCAATGACTTGACCACAGCCGTTTCCTCTGCTTTCAGCAGTAGGGAAGTGGGCAAAACTGTCTGGATTTCCTCCTTGAGCTCTGCAAAAAGGCACTGGACATCCGATAAGATGGCACCATCCCCCTCTATCTTTGCTATTGCTGCTGCAATAGGTTTGAGGATTTTCTGACTGCTAGATACCCTTTCCCAGAACACATCATCCAAGATGACCTTCTTGATGTCACTGTCGATGCCTGCAGACTGGGATATGGCCATCTCTTGCAGAGACTCCTTTCCCTCCAGAAGGCTGTCAAACATGATAACAACACCACCCCATCGCGTTATGCTGGGAAGCTTCAGTGTAGTACCCTTGTTCTTTTCCTTTTGCTTTGACAGAAATGTAGCGGAAGTTACTTGTTTGCCTTTAACATATTTGACAACTTGCTTCGCTCTCTTGTTCAGAGTGTCCATTGTTTTCAGTGCCATTATGTCTTTCAGGAGAAGATTCAGTGTGTGGGCAGCACAGCCAATTGTAGTGATTTGAGGGTAGGTCTCCTCCACGTGTGCCCAGGCAACCTTCATGTTGGCTGCGTTGTCAGTGACCAGTGCAAAAACTTTATCTGGTCCAAGGTCATTGATGATCCCTTTTAGCTCATCTGCGATGTATTGGCCTGTGTGTCTGTTTTCTTTTGTGTCAATGCTCTTGTAGAACACAGGCTGAGGAGTGGTGATTATGTAGTTAATAATTCCTTGTCCCCTTATATTGGACCATCCTTTAGAGATGACTGAAATACAGTCAGCTTGGTCAATGGTCTGCTTCACCTTGGCTTGAACTCGACTGAACTCTTCATCCAGTAGATGAGTCGACAATGCATGTCTGGTTGGGGGAATGTATGCTGGTCGGAGAACATTCAAAAATCTCTTCCAGTACATATTGGATGTCAGCATCAGGGGTGAGCCAGTTGCATATAATGCACGAGCGAAACACTCATCTGCGTTTTTCTGGCTAGTGTCATCCATAAAATCAAAGAATCCTTTGATGCCAGAGGGACCAGGAGCTGATGAGTGGGTATCTGACTCTGATGCAGCTGAAACAGATTCATTTTCCCCTTGAGTGGAGCTCCTGGCTGCTGCATGTGTTGGGCCTTGAGGAAATTTCTTGCACTTTGCAATGTGCTGTTGCATTTTTGTGGCATTCTTCACGTAGGTCTTATCACAATACTTACACATATATACAGACTTCCCTTGTACATTAGCTGGTGTAAAATGTCTCCACACATCAGATGGCGCACGTGGCATTTTTCTGTAAAATAACACAAGAGCTTGTAAGAATGCTAATGCAATGCAAGAGATTGTAGTAATACAATGCAATATGATAAACAGATATAAATAGTAAGGCTAGCTAAACAACTGGAATGATCTTCAAAACAAAACAGCCAAATGAGGTAGCTAGCATCTGTTTTATGCTATAGCCTACTAGCTATTGCTTATTTAGCATCTAACTTATCAGATTGCTGTCTACCAGATTAATACAGTTTATGTGATATTTGCAATTTAAACATTTAATGAATATATTTCCCCATAATATCATCAAAACTTACCTCACTTGTTAAGTCCACAGGCTCAAATGTGTGCCTTCAATACTCTTTGTCCTTCAGGCTCTAAAGTGTGGTCCATGTGTTCATGTGATGGAGGCATGCACAGTGCCAGTAGGGGGTCTCAATAGCCATGCAGCAAGCATGTGCTCTGTGCATGTGATTAAGGAATGGCATGGATATTCAAGTGTATTTGAATGGCATCTGTTTGTTTTAGTCAATATTAGGCTAAAATATACTTTGCTCAACTATATTTAAGTTCCCTAAGAAGAGCCAACCTTCAATTTTGAAAATTCCCAGTTTATTCCCATAAATTCCCGTTTATTCCCATTAATTCCCGTTAATTCCCATGGAGAGTTTCCATCTTTGAAAATTCCGGGAATTTTGCAACCCTACTCCTACACCAGGTAGTAGACAGAATAACTACACAATGACTCAGTCTCTGCCATCGACTGTGACATCTGTATGGGCACCGCCTCCCCCCACTACGCTTAATATGACTATGTTCCAGCCTACTCCTCAAGTAACACAAGCAGTGAGTTATGCAAGCCCACAGATCAGCATTCCTTCGACGTCCGCCGGATGAATGGCCATCACGTCCTACTACCGCAGGACCAGAGGACAGTAGTGAGTTAAAGCAGAGTGTTTTCTGTGGCTTCACGCTGACAAACTCACCACTGAAGATACCAGACATCGACCAGTTCAGCAGCTGGACAGAGCTGGTCAAGGCTGCTCAGCAGTCTCTTCATGGGGCGGCGACTGACCCTGCTTCACCTCTGTGTGACTTTCAAGACACAGAAGTCCATCTGCTAAGGAGCAGCCAAGCAGACTGTTTCTCTGAGGCAATCCGATGCCTCACAGCTGGCAAACCAGTGCCCACCAGCAGTAAGCTGAGTATGCTTGCACCAGAGTTAGACCCAGAGATGGGTCTTATACGTGTTGGGGGACGATTGCGCCGCATTGACAGTTGCAACTCTACTGACATTCACCCGATACTGTTGGATCCACACCATGCAGTTACCCAACTCCTTATTAAAGAGACAGATGCCCAACTACATCACCCTGGACCCGATAGGGTGTTTGCGGAGATGAGGCGTCGTTACTGGATTCTGCGGGGAAGGCAGGCTATTAAGAAGTATCAAAGAGCCTGTGCTGGTTGCATGAAGTGGAGAGGGAAGCCAGTAGTGCCGAGGATGGCAGATCTGCCCTCTGCTCGTCTGCGGCTGCTCAAGCCTCCATTCTTCTTCACAGGTGTTGACTGCTTCGGGCCGTACATGGTCAAGGCCGGGAGGCGCAGTGAAAAGCGCTGGGGGATCATTTTTAAATGTCTGACCACACGATGCGTACATCTGGATCTGCTCACCAGCCTCGACACAGATGCTTTCCTCCTAGCACTGAGACGGTTCATCGCACGGAGAGGTACCCCCTTTGAGGTGCTCTCAGACCAAGGGACTCATTTCAGAGGGGCAGATAAGGAGCTTAAGGAGGCCTTTGCAGCAATGGAATCACAGCTGCAAGAGAGACTTGCAGAAAAAAGGATTAAGTTCTGTTTCAACCCACCTGCATCTCCCCACTTTGGTGGCGTCTGGGAGCGTGAGATTCGATCGGTGGTCATAGGGGCACAAGTGCTCCAAGAGGAGGTTCTGCTCACACTCCTCATCGACGTGGAAGGGATCCTTAATGTCAAGCCTTTAGGATATGTTTCCTCAGATGTGGCCGATCCAGATCCAGTGACTCCGAGCATGTTGTTGATGGGGCGGCAGGATGCCTCTCTCCCACAAGTCACCTATGCTCTCGACACCCTCACCAGGAGGCGCTGGCGTCATTGCCAGATGATGGCGGACCACTTCTGGACGCAGTTCATCAGGAACTACCTGCCCACTCTCCAAACACGCCAGAGATGGCGAGAACACACAGATCATCTAACCATGGACACAGTTGTGATGATTGTTGATCCTCAGCTTCCACGTGCTCACTGGCCAATTGGAAAGGTGGTAAAGTTGAATGCAAGTGATGATGGATGCATCAGAACAGCTGAGGTCAGTGTTGGCAACAAGACTTACCTGAGACCCGTGGCTCGGCTGGTCCAGTTATCGGCTCTTCCAGAAGACAATTCTAGTTAAAGGACTCTCGTTGTGGGAATTTATGTTTGTTTCAAAATAGCCATGCTATTTAGGGGGCGGCTGTTATAAATTCCCTTAAGAGTATGCAAATACAGGTTAATAAGATGTTCATTTGTTGATTATAATCTGACTTAAGTGTTTGAATATTTAGTCAGGCATCTTTAAGTTAGCCCGTTATTGGGTCAGGCTGTATATGGGACAGCTATGTTGTGAGGGTTGGGTCCTGACCAGTGATCGTGTGTTTACAGGTGTGTACGCAACTAGCGGCATTACTTTTTGCTCTATATAAAATAAGTGAAACTCTGACGGTGTCCCTCGTATTCCAGCATTATAGTGTCAAACACTCAAAGATATTCAATAGTAATGTTATGTGATAATACTGTGGAACACACACTCTCTATTCAGTGTATCTAGATATTCGATTATACTTTATTATGTAGGCTACAGTATTCAACCAAATATGAGCAAGTCATGTCACTGGATTCAATTTAACATCCTAAATTTTATAGCTTAATGAGGACAAAGTTGCCCTGACAAACAGCAGTGTGTATTCAGCTGCAAGTCACATTGTCATGTTACCACACCAGCAGACTTGTGCTCTGTAAGAGAAAAAATAACAACCAGATATTTATTGTCCCCTTTCAAAGTTGAGGGACCCACAAGATACAAATAAAAAAGACCACAATTTAAGCAGCAAAGAAAGGCAAAGAAACTTGACTCTTGGTCCATAGTATGGCCAAAGCTCAAAAAAACTGAATCCTACACTTTCCACAATGCAACTGCATAGTGTTCTTCTATTGGATCCTACTCAACACAAAAAAAGAACGTAACAAAACATCAAGCACTGCTGTATATAGACAGTCAACTAGCTGCTTAAACTGTATTGTGAAAAACAACAGCTTTGCTGTTAATGTAACATTCAGCCCTGTGTGGACCATAGACTGTATAAAAAACAGACGTAGCATACCCGTCGGGGTCCGTTCTCTCAACTTGTTCTCTCCACTTGTCCTCGCCTACGGGAGTCTACATCTAGTCAGACTTTGACTCTGCCTCATTTCCTCTTACCAAAAAAGGGCATGTATGTCACGTTGGGGGGGGGGGGGAGATACGTCCATCTGGCTGACGTTTACCTCCAAGGAGAAGTGAGGGCCAGAGGCTAATTGTCACTCAAGAGGCCACACCCCTAATTATTCCTAAACGTTAACCTCCAATTAAAAAAAAAAACTAGCCTGGTCGAAAAAAAATTCACCCTCCTCAGTGTTGTCATGGAGATATGACCTAAACTTACAGACTAGAATGCTTTTTTGTACCAGGCCTTAAATAGGTTTAATTATGCTGTGAAAACGGCCTGTTTAACATGGGGGTCAATGAGAAACGGCTCTATTGTACAAACTACTCCTAGTGGCCAATCTGAGAACTGCAGTTTTTGGCACATTCATATTGGATCAGCCAGGAAATCACTATGGTGGGGCTTGGTGTGGATGCAGGCTATGAGTGGAGGTGAGAGATTATCACACATGCAGCTTGTAGTGTTGCATAATTTCTGTGTGTTGATAGTGGTCATATAGTCTAGATACTGTTGTTTCTTTAGTCTGGGATTGCATTATCTACATGTTATCAGTCAAGGTAGAGCTCTTCAAACCTCCAGCTGACAGGGAGCACTTTGACACTACATGTTCACTGTGCTAAAATATTAGATCGTGAAAATATCGTCATGTTACTGAGGCTGCAGAGGGGTGACCTCTGGACTGCATAGGCTGTTCATGGTTATATAAGTGTAACAGGTGCACTTTGGTCTGTGTAGAAAGCAGTTCTGGAATTGTCCAGAAGTAACTGGGGGAACCCGACCACTGATCCATTGGACCGACCAGCAGATCTGACTGCATGGATTGCAACTCATAAATCAGTTTCCTCCATTTTCTGTTGTAAAAATACGCTCTTGTCACACAACTAGATCTACTGGTTTTCTGTGAAAGTGAAATACAGTATTAATATAATTGTTGAAGCTTATTTTCCTGAAATCTTGTAATTTTTCTGCAATATTCAGTTTTTGTTTTCCAGGTTTAATTAAAATAATTGATAGTTAGCTGTCACAGCCTATATAAAAATGCTTTCAGCTTTTGTAGCTTCTTCCATTCTTTTGTGTTTTCTCCACCCCAAATACTGAGAAGCGCATAATCATTCAATACTACGTAATGCTAAATTTAAAGCATTCTAAAAGGGTCCAGCCAATGAGTATTAACTTATTTGATATTTTTGTTGATATCATTTTTTAACTTCTAATCAATTCAATTTTTTCTTCTTATTATTATTAATATCAAAGGCTGAATATGGAAAATGAGCAGAACATCGCCATCTAGTGTCTCAAGATCATAGTCGCAACAACAAAAAATAATTCCAGCAGTTGGGTTGCCAGGTTGGTTGCAGAGTGTGTCAAATGATGAATCATACAGGGAAACAACTAACTTAGACTAATCAATTCATTTGACAACAGTATTTAACATTAGCCAGTCTTCAACTGGAAGTCTTTCTTTGAGTGCTGTGGAATCCATTAGCTAGCTCTCAACTCAAAGTGAGTCCTTGTTTCTGTAGCCTGATGGTCATGAGCAGAGCAGCAGCTTCCACAGCAGAGACAGTGAGGATGAAGGAAAATGGAGAGATGGAGACACCGAGGTTTGCACAAAGACAGCTGTCAGTTAGTGGTGTGGTGAGAATGAATATAGAGATGGGTAAACTGACAAATACATAGTTGAACCACCTAGTTTCCCTTCATTAGCTTACTGTAGCTAACTTAACAACAACCCTAGCAACCAGCAATGCCGGCCGCTATTGGCTGGTAAAATGTAAACAGAACATGACAGAAAGTCATTGTCAACCATCAAAATTATAAAAAAAAATTCAGACTAAATATATATTTTATGGAAAAGCAATGCTTTCATTCTGTACCCCTCAAAATGCTCCGTTGTTGTATTATTTTATTAAAAAAAATATAGCCTTTAATAAAGATTCTACATATCCAACCTTGAATATTAATAATTATATGAATAATAATATTATTAATATTACTGTTATTATTATTATTATTATTATTATTGTTTTTTATGTATAAGAAAAATCAAAAAAAGTGTATTACCACACTAAAAACCTATTAAATTGCTTTGGGAACTGAATTTTGTATTTTTCCTTTTTGTCTATTGAGTAATGAATTAGCCTAATCAATCATTCACGCTTAGTATCAATGCTCGTTTTAGTATCAGAATGAAAGACACATTCTAGTAGGGGAACAGCCATAGACTGTATGGGAAGCATAGACTGTATAATTTATCATTTATACAGTCTACGATAGGAAGAGCCCAAAGAAAACAAAGTTGGGTAGTGGGCGTGGCTACTTTGAAATGTGCACTGTGCCCTAACGTAGGACTGTCAGACACTCGTGTTCTTCCTTGTTATTTAAAGTTCCCAGTTCCACACAAAGGGACGCACATCCGGACACAGCAATGTCCGCAAACATGAAGCCTATAATCTAATCTGAAACGACGGCATTGCATTACTGAACTGAAGCTTGATCCGTGTGGCGAACACCCTGGGCTCCTAGCAGGATAGTCTCGGGGCATAAAAAGCCCAAAGTTTATACTGAACGTCCCCGTCCACTTAATGGGCGTATCTGTTTCCACATATTAAAAGAAGTGACATGACTACGCGTACTGTGTGTTAGTGCTAAATATAGACAGAATGACAACCGAAGGCGAGTATGACTGCATAGTGATCGGGGCCGGAGTCCAGGGCTCCTTCACGGCCTATCAGTTGGCAAAAAAGAACAAGAAGACGCTTCTGCTGGAGCAGGTGTGTCACACACAAAACCGTGTTCAGAAGTTGTGTTTTTTTGGTGTGTTTTTCCAACAATCAACATTGTGCATGCATTGATTAGTGTAATAATGTAGGTGGGTTGTTGATGTGGCTGTCACACATGATAAGAATGAATATAATTAGTGTTGATTTACTGTTGATTTCAAATGCAGTAACTGATTAAACATATGTTTGTTTTACAATGACCTTTTGTCATAAAAACTGCTTTTTTCATTAGATTTTTGAGCCAAATCCCCAAATTGTCCTCTGTCTGACTCAAGCATGGTTCAATAGATTACAACTTTTATATAATAAAATTAAAAGCATAAACATGTATATAAATGCCTCAGGCATAATGTGTGTCTACTTGTCAATCTTTTATTCCACACATATAGTTCTAAAAGCGTAGAAACTTGACAAATATTGTCACTAAAAACCATGTCCTCTGGTGTGACACCATATCTTGAATTTAACCGATTCCACCGACAACTGTATATAGCTGAAAGAGCCCTTAAATATGTCCATGTTACTGAAGACCCCTGTGAAGCCCATGAAGTGCATAAGCCTATATGTCTCAGAACTGTTAACTTTTTTCAAAGCACTATTTAAGTTTTTTAGTCCTGTGGTGTGACAGCCCTAAATGATATTCTTTACTTGAAAACTGTATGTTAAAGTACATAATTTTGGAAAATTTAGCAAATGACAGGCTAGCTAGGTATAGCATGGTCATTTGACACAAACGGCTGAAAATTCCTTTGGTGTGACAGAAATTTCCAGCGGTGTGACACATGTACCAGAGGACAAAGATGTCACACAACAGGACAAGATATCTTTAAGGGCGCACTCACACTGTCTGTTCGTACCGTGCCCCGTGCTTTAGGGTCCTTGTCCCCCCCTCCAGGCCCGTTTGTACTCACACTACCTGGGCCTCGGCGAATGCTTCTTGCTGCCTATACGTCATCACGCCGTAACACGTCACACGCATTGATTGACATCATTGCGATGCGTCGCTTTGTTTACAAATCTTTCCATAGACCTCAGAGTTTTTGTGCGTTTTTTCCGACTGTTTTTGAATATTTTCATCCAACCAAATCTGCAGTAAACACTCCATCTCCGCATGTCCGAACAGATGCACATAAAATGACGTCAGAGCTGCCATAGACCTTGTGCTTGTGCTCGTACACGTGTGCACGCTCGTGCTTGTACATGTGCAAACGTGCTTTACAAAAGCCCATCTCTCCTAAACGGACCGTGGCCGGCAAGCGTACTGCGCTGCACTCACAGTCACACAATTAAAGTGTAATTCTGGCGCAAAATCATCCCGTGGTCTTTTTTCTGCACTTTTATACATCAAGTAAGTCATCGAGACAGTTTTTTTCTAATATGAACTATTAACGGAGAAATCCAGGAGAGTCGCTAACAGCCGGACGTGGCTTACGGTGATTAGCTCGGGGCAGTGCGATGAAGGCATTAAAACGGCTTTTTTAACCACTAATACTGCTCCAAACACTTCTGGGGTCATGCTGTCTGGTTTGTAGGGGTGGAACGGTTCACAAAATCCACTGTTCGGTTCATATCATTTATCTCTGACAAACATTGTTTCCTATAAAGTAGAAAGAGGAAAATGGCTCTTAAAGCTCTGACTGAAAATAAATGAACTTTCTATTTTTATGGTCATATTACAGGCAAACCGAATCAACGTAAAGTGAAGAATAAACTCAACCAGCACCAGACTTTCCTTTCTTTAAAATGAACACAAAATACAATGTCCATAATATTTTCCTTCCCTGGTTGTCAGTTCTTGATAGAAACATTATCTTTTCCACTTGGAAATAAAGCGTGGTATCAAATATCACATATGGGTAAGATGTTTTGTTGTCCACCACATACCTTTGGCGATTTGTTGTATACTATTCCCAAATCAAAATTATTTAATTTGAGCTAATTGATGTCATGTTCATCTTTTCCAGTTCGTCCTGCCCCACACCCGAGGCAGCTCCCATGGCCAGACCCGCATCATCCGCAAGGCCTACGAACAGGACTTTTACACCCACATGATGGAGGAGTGCTACGAGTTGTGGGCCCAGCTGGAGAGGGAGACGGGTGTCAAACTGTACAGGTAAGCAGTCAGCAGAAACACACAGAGAGAAAACCCATTAAACGGAACATAACAAAAGCTTTGCCAGAACACAGGGATTCGTCACATTCAAGGTGCCACGTACGCACAAGAGCAGCAACTCAATCTACGGGAACCATAAATGCATGACTTTCTCATTACCTCCGGCGTCACTGAATCACCCCTTGACAGCTCCCGTGCCTTTTGAATGTGGAACAAGGGCTTTTTTCATCTGGCTAAACCTCTGATTTTCATTCGCAGAGTGGGAGGGAATTTGTTTGTTTATAAATATGACAGTGGCATCAGACTGAGCAATCCTGCCCAACTTTACGTTTCCTGCTTATATTATCAGTTTGTTCTCAGTACCAGAGAGCTGAATAACACATTGATTCATTTTTCATGTCTCAGAGTAATAGTTCATGGTACCAAGCCACGCCCACATTTTGTTCCCTAGAAACACAGTTCGCCTCCCCATCCCCTGTGCGCCCGTCCGTAGCTCATGACTGATGGGTCCACATCTGAAGGCCACCTGTGCCCTTGGGCAGGAAAAAAGATGTCTGCATCACGATGAGAAATGTCCAGGCAAAGCTGCAGTGAGCAATGCCTCCCACTTCTGCGGCTGCCTCTGGGGCAGATGGAGCCATTGAAAAAGGAGCTAAACCTTTGTATTTTCTCCACACACATGGCAACATGTGTGCACATCCAGCAGCTGAACAAGTGCCACCAATCACCTTGTTTGATGGTTTGGACTAGATGAGGTATCACATTTACGATCCTTCACTCGCGTGGCTTTTCCTTCCTCCGTCACACACTCGTAAACACACAAGCACACAGGGAGACGTAGTCATAAAATCCTCTGATGAATGGCTGAAGCCTTTAGCTGGGGTTGTCTGTGCCTTATGGCTACTAACAGATGTCGGAGCAGCCTTTAGAAAACCCTGCTGGCAAAGGGTGAGTCATCTATCAGGCAGATTACTGAATTAGTCCCCTGTTTCACAACCTCTCAAACTCAGGGACTCAATAACTTTAACCTGGAGCTGTCCACTGGTCACATGATGTCCAGTCAAATGTGTAGATCCTTTTCAAAGATTTATTCCTATTTACTATAAGTGGTGTTTTGATCATGCTGTGCTTCTTTCAACTTCAACTTTCTGTACTGTATTTCCTTGACTGTATTTTATATTTTCATGGCATATTTTCTTGTCTGAACTGAGGCTAATAGCAAAATTATTGTCCCATATGTGATCTATCACAGTTTACAATCTGACTAACAAGGCAAGGCAAGGCATCTTTTTTTATTAAGGAAACTCAATGTGCTTTATGTAAAGACAATACATTTTTTAAACAACATAAAAACAAAAAGGAGCAAAGCACGAGCAAAGAAGAATAAAAAAAGAAAAGAAAAGAAAATAGATAATGTTTAAAGTTATTAAAAAGAGCTCAGCTATAAGCACATGAAAAGCGAAATGTTTTTAACCTGGATTTAAAAGTGCTCACAGTTGGGTCTGATTCTTCACCATGTCTAGTTTGAACTCTGTGCTCCACTATCTGACCTGTGTCAGTAGATCTCAGAGCTCTACTGGGTTTATACTCTACTAACATACAATTCATGTATTCTGGAGCAAAACTATTCACTGATTTGTAAACCAGTAGCAGAACTTATAAATCTATTCTGTAGCTGACTGGGAGCCAGTGTTAGGTCTTAAGAACTGGGGTGATCTGATCACTTTGTTCTGGTTCAAACTCCAGCTGCAGCTGTTTGATCCGTTTTTGGGGGAGTCCAGTCAGAAGACCGTTACGGTAGTCGAGTCTATTGGAGATGAAAGCATGAATCAGCTTCTCCTGATCAGTTTGGGACATAAAACCCTTAATTCTGGATATGTTCTTAAGTTGATAAAAGGCTTATTTGGTGACTGATTTGATATGACTGTTGAAGGTCAGATCTGAGTCTTTCAGCACGCCAAGGTTTCGGACTTGGTCTTTAGTTTCTAAAGACAGTGACTCAAGGTGTTTACTGACAGCAACACTCTTCTCTTTATTGCCAAAAACAATGATCTCAGGGTTTTTTTCTTGATTTAACTGAAGGAAATTTTGGTTCATCCAATTTTTTACTTGCTCTTAACAGTGACATAATGACTCCATTGGACTGCAGTCATCTGGAGACAGTGTGAGATATATTGGTGTGTCATCTGCATAACTATGATAGTTGGCATTAGAATTCTGCAGAATTTGACCCAAAGGCAGCATATTTAAGTTGAACAGAAGGGATCCAAGGACTGACCCCTGACTACGTCAACTTTGAACTAATTTTCTGTAGGGCTGTCAACAAATACTCTAAATTTGAACATATATTCTAATAATAAAAAAATATAGCTTTATTGATTGTGATAAAAAATACAAACCTATTTTGCTGGAGGACATTTGACACAGGAGATGAACAAACAGGGCAGCGGGATCATGGCCACCAGCCTGCTGTAACCAGCCAACATGCAGAACTGCGCGACTATGCACTCATATACTGATGTTCATGGTAAATGCTGTCCTTCCCGCAGTCCAGCTAGTTTGCTAACTAAACAGGTCGACCACTTGTCACTAATCTGGCAATAGCAATGTGCTTTCCTAGGCTGTGACAAGATTGTGTGTATGAAGCATAAAGTTGTTAAAATTGACTCTTTTATTGTCTGGTTGGCTGGCTAACATTGGGTAGCTAGCGTGCTACGTGTCTCAGGTCTCACTCCAATCAGAGCACAGAGAGAGGGGGGGAGTCTATGGTCAATAAAGCTGTAATCCGTAAGATTTGAGATACGTTGTTCTTAGTGGCCGCTTAAGGGGTAAGATGTAACTGCAGGTGAGTCTCTGGGAACTACAGCAGTGTCAACTGTATGACGTTAATTGAATGGCAGCTCTCACCTGCGTTATATCCTTAGTGCCTAGTCCTGTCCTACTGTCCTGTGATTGGCTAGTATTGTTGCTTACTGTTGCTTTGTGTCGTAAAAACTTCATATTTCTGAGGAGTTTCAGGTTCAAAGTTAAGCTCCGACTGCAGTTTAGAACGCAGTGTTTTTCGCTTTACCAGCAGTCGAAGCTTTGGCAAGAGATGGAAAGCTCTACATATACACTGCGGCAGCTTGTCGCTCCAGTCAGGAGCAAGGTTGCTCCACCGGTCCCTGCTAATGAGTCGACAGCCCCTGGGGCAGTAGACACTGGAGCTCACTGGCCGCTTCCTGGGAGCCAACACTGACACTCCAATGCTCGAGGCAGAGTTTCAGTCTGACTGACTCTGACTTTTAACTTCACTTTAAACCAGAAACTAACCAGTGTAGCACCAAAGCCTGGTGGAATCATAGATTATTACATTTATACTGTATATCCATATTATGTGGTGGAATTTGCAAGCTAGCTAGCCATCTAGCCAGCCACTCTTAACAGACAGATCACCGGATGACTATATTAAGGATTACAACTTTAAATAAAGTTTTATTGTGTGGGACATTATTTTATTAGTTAATTTTGTAATGTGTAGGTATATAGATCTTTTAGAAGACATGTTTGTGTTGGAACAAATATACCTATACAATAAGTCATGTCCCTTTTTTTTTTAAATTGTAAAAAAAAAAAAACCTATATCCTTCAATATACTAAAGACCTGTTTTACTGACACTGTCATTGGGCTCCAGTAAGCCATTTAAAAACTCGGAAAAAAACTGAGATCTTTAAATTAAGTTTTACAGAATAGGACTTTATTTTAAATTGTAATGTGTAGGTACACACACTTCGCTGACAAACCATAGAGATTATACAGTAACACTGGACTTCATTATCAAAGCATTTCACATATCACATCTTCACTTCAGTCCATACTTGCACGACTCCCTATCTCTCTGATTAAACATTGAATTAAAAAGGCTTCTAACTGCCAAATTTAAATCAAGCTTTCTAATAAATTAATTTCTAGGGACAATGAAAATGTACATTCCTCCTGATGCAAACTCAAAAAAACACACCACTGTAATGCACTACTTTTTTTTTTCTTTTGTTGTGTATCTTGTTCAACCCTGTGTTGTGCATAATAATTGAACATAATTAAATATATTCATAACAGAAATTATCAAAAACCTTACTTGTTGTATTCAAATAAGTTAATCTATTTTTCTTGTATCCCTTCATTTAGAAGAAACACAATTTTTGATTGATTTTCATCACGCCCCCAAAATTCTTAATTTTTGCTCCTTGGGAATAAAGTTATCATCAAGCCCTCCACACTCAAGGTTACTGTGACCTCACAAAATTCATGTTGGCTATAACTCAATAATTCCTATAGTTGCTATTAGGTCATGATGTCAATGGCATCTTCCATATCGCTTGTAAGTAAATTGGAATGGATGTAGTACAGTTTTTCAGTTGAACTGGAAAGTTGGAATTTAACACAGATGAATGCCTATGCATGCAATTTTCACTTGCATTCTTTTTTCCTCATCAACATGCTCGGTGCCCACACAGTGCTCAATTCTGCATCTAGAAACCGGAAGGAGCACCAGTGTGCTGACCTGATATTTGATTCAATCAATATATTCCACAGGGCAGGCTCTGTGCTAACAGGGATGTACTATTAGGGATGTATCTATTTATTAATAAATAAATAAATAAACAACATCCCAGAAAAAGGGCACTTTATTTCTAGGAAACCAAATTGCAGGTGCTCAAAGTGCTCCGTTGAGGTCTGTGCACGAGGCAGGTGGAGAGATTAGCATGGCAGCTATTGCTTACCTATGGGAAGAGCACAGTATGGCCCTATACACAGAGTTCAAAACCCTCTCCATCGATCTTAAAGCCTCCATTTCAGCGCTCAAAAGCGAAGCTAGACCACGTACACGCCACAGTGTCTAACCACGCCAAGGTGATAGGCTCCCTCAGGATAAATGCAAATTTACAGGATGACACTGGAGGTCTCCTATGCCAGGCGAGCAGAAAGCAACGCTAAGCTGCTGGATAAAACAAGTGACCTGGGGCCTCATGTACTAAGACTTGCGTGGCTTTCTTACTAAAACATGGCGTACGCTGGAATCCAGAAACTGGCGTAAGCACAAAAAAATTCAGATGTATCAAAGTGTGCGTACGCATGGATCCAAGCACTTTTCCTTTGTACATCCCAATCAACGTGGAATTGAGCGCACATGCAGAAGTGCTAAACTCCTCCCTGTCCACGCCCTCATTTAAATATGCAAATCAATGTAAATAGGGCCTGCACCGGGGATTCCCTCTCTGCACTATCAGATTTAAACATGAGTAAAGGTAAGAAGCGCAACTTCAACGAGTCTAAGCTCGAAATTTTATTAAATGAAGTGGAGACCGAAGAGCGATTTTATTTGGTAGCCTCTTTTCAGGGATAAACACAAAGAAAAAGACATTTCTGGGGAGTGTGTGTGTGAGGCAGTGAACGCTGTGGGGTCGGAGCAGCGCACTCCCACTGAAAAAAAAAAAAAAATGGTCCGACGTGAAGGTGGAGGTGAAGCGGAGGATTTCAGCCCACCGCCGAAGTATCACGGGCGGGATGACAGGAGGGGAGGAACTGACCCCCTTTTGATCAGAGAGCGGCGGCTATTGTGGAGGGAACCGCTCTAAGCGGAGTTGTGGGGGGCCATGAAGGCGACACAGATCATCCTCAAGGTAAATGTGTTAAACTCAGAAATGTCATTATACTAGGCTGCTCACATTACACATGCTCGTGCGTTAAGTTGCCAGGATATAAACACATTGACTCGTGTTTAATTACTTCATTTTTTTTATTATTATTTCTCAATAGACGATGAGACAGGAGAGAGCTCCTCCCTCTGCACCGTGCGCCCTGGCGTCTCCACCGGCACCTCCAGCACCACGCGCCCCGGCGACTCCACGCCAGCTGACGTCTGCCCGACTGGCCGTGTCCTTTCACAAGCTGTGCTGGAATCACAGGAGGAAATAGTGAGAGCAATCCGTGGCGTCAGTGATCGTCTAGATCAAATTGTCAATGCACTGGGAGATATTTATCATGCAATAAATGCACGTACAAAGTAAATCGTGTCCTTGCCTCTTTACATCACTGAAATCAGACGCTGCCTGGCCCGTATCGCTTTGCGGGGTGGGTCGAGGTTGACGGGTCCGGCATCCGGTTCCTCCGGTGGGGGGGGTGCTCTGGCAGTGGTATGCCATGGCGGTGTGCCAAGTTGTGCAGGACACCATATGCCAGCACGATGCGGCACACCTTCTCAGGTGTGTACAGCAGCACCCCGCCCGACCTGTCTAGACAGCGCCAGCGCCCCTTCAATAGGTCAATTGCCCTCTCCACCACTGCCCGAGTTCGGGAATGGCGGTCGTTGTATCTCCCCTCTTGGTCGGTGCCGGGGTTAGTTAGAGGGGTCAACAGCCACGTTCTCAGGGGGTAACCATATATATATATATATATATATATATATATATATATATAAATCACACTACTGTTCGCGGGAAAACAAACAGGACAAAATAACTGCATTACAAGGATTGACAAGACTGATCACACTTATATTAATGACTGCAGAGGTTTCAACTTTACGCACGCGTTTATTGAGATGAATAATGAACACAAGGAGACATTCTTTTTTCACCAGGGAAAAAAACAAATACACATATTTGAATGCGCGTGTCCAAACGGGCATTGTGCTGGTTTAAATTCGGGGCGCATTAAACGGATAAATGATTTACTCACCGAGAAGCCACCCATCGCGCACCGTGCCAGCCTCCAACCTGTTACCAACCATGCTATTGTTTAGATTGAACGAGTCATGCGCTGCCAGAAATCCCAGAGTGGTCAGCACCTGTGTGGGAATGGACAACCCCTGGCTCCTGGGCGTGTGTCGTTCTAAGTCTGGCCGCAGCTCAGCGCACAGCTCCTGTAACACTGGCCTCGGCAACCCGAAACGACTCATGAGCCAGTTGTCGTCATTTGCAAACAGATCTTCCCGCTCTCTAAACACCCTCTCACGGCTGATATAACCATTTGCGATGTCTTCTAACAAGGCCAAGGCTGCCATTGTTAATGCCATTTTTCATTAAATTGCGCATGCTTTTATATCCTTATCTTTATTTTATATCCTTATGATTGCAAACACGTGTGTGTTAATTGTCCATTAATGTGTCTCTGATGCGCACATTACACTGAGGATGAATTGTTTTCATATAACTAACAGTTTCCCAGCATCACCTTTAAGTGTCGCCAACGAAACAATAGCTGTAGAAACGTGCGTACGACAGCCATGAAGTTTGCGTGGCGCACCGCACATTTCCACGGTCATTTCACTTTTGATACATCCGAACGTTGGCGTGGAAAATGGCGTACGCCACGTTTTTGTGCGTACGCAACATTGATACATGAGGCCCCTGGAGTCCAGGAGCCGGAATAATATTCGAGCCAGAATGTCACAGGGCTTGCTAGCCGAGAAGCTGAAGCCAGGGCAGAGAGCACGGGCAGTCATTAACAGGCTGCACAAGTACAAGGTGAAGAAGATCATACCCGAAGCCCGCCCCAGGAGTTGCAAGCTAAAGTACAGAGGCTCCCCCATTGCCATCTACTAGGACTATGCGCCAGAGGTGGTGGAACAATGCCAGAAATACCAAGGGGTGTGGCGGAGCTTTACAACCTGGGCTTTAAACCCGTGCTGCTGTTCCCTGCCAGGCTTGTCATCGTGATGAAGGACAGAGGGAAGAAGAGGCTCTCTTCGGTCACTGAGGCTAAAGGCTTCATTACATCCACCCGTGCAGAAGAGACCAGATGACCGCAGGAGGCTTTTGATGATCGGTTTATGCTCCCACCTAGGACGATGAACAGTTTTCCACAAGGCTATTTGCCAAAATCTCAAACGCTGATAGTCACTGCATTATCATGGGTGGAGACTTTAATCTGGTGCAGGATGTGACTCTGGACAGATCTTCCCCTACACAGGTTAAACTGTCCAAATCAGCACATACACTAAAAACATATGCATCATAGTTGGGAAAATCTGACCCTTGGAGGTTTAGAAATCCCCATGACAGCCCTGATGTCAGCAGTGGCACTCTGTGGGAAGCGCTTAAAGCTACTATTCGGGGACAAGTGATATCCTGAACAGGCTAGGCTGGTGGAAATTGCGGAGGAACTGTTAAATCTCGATGGAACTTACTCCACCTCTCTATCCCCCCTCCTATATAAGAACTGACCACAGCCTCTTAATGACACGCGAAGTGGAGAGACAGCTGAGACAATCCAAACAGTTTTTTTGAGCAGGGACATAAGGCAGGGAGACCTCCACAGAGCTGGGTCTGTCTGACGTTCCTGCCTGTAATAGGGAAGGTTTTCATTGCCGCCGTACTCTACCGGGGAATTGTTGGGTCTATGTATATCATAAATAAGTCATAGAGTGTGGTCTATACCTAGTTTGTAAAGTGTCCTGAGATAACTTTTTTTATGATTTGGCACTATAAATAAAATTGAATTCAATTGAATTGAACTGAATTGAGACTCCTGGCACAGCAGGCCCAGGCAGCTAGAGCTTGCTCTTATTGAGATTCTACCAAAGTTTCTGTATCTTTTTCAGCATCTACCAATTCGTCTGAACAAATATTTTTACTAATCTAGACCAACAACTTAATGCCTTAATTTGGCAGAATCAACCAGCCTGTATCAAAAAACATTCTTCAACTCCCTAAACCTGTAGGGGGACTAGCATTCCCTTATGTCCGCCACTTCTTATGGGCTTGCAACATTAATAAACTTTGTAGATTTGTAGACTTTTAGATTTGCTCACAGCTCCCCATAACTGCCGACAAGGTCACATTTAATCCGGTTGTCGTTAATAACATTAAAATCTGGATCCAGTTCAGGAAGCAGTACGGCTTGCAAAAGGCTTTGATTCCTGCCCAAGTTTTGAATAACTGTGCGTTTCTCCCTTCCTGCACCGACCCAACATTCCACATACGACCTGTATGACGAAGGTGTTTTTGCGTCTGTTGCAAATAGCCACTAATAATAGCCCCTTTTTCGGTACCTTCAAACGAGACATTTTATCCAAAAGCAATCCCCACATTTTCCGAACAGCCCCCTGAAGCTAAGATGGACCAATTCCCGTCTCTCAACGTACAAAACAAATGACTGATATCTGTCATCTATAATAAGATTGCTCTTCTGAGCCCAATCCCCACTGTATCGCCTTAAAACGCATGGGAAAAGGATTTGGGGGTAGACATTGATGAGGTCCAGTAGTGGGACATTCTGAAACTGGTCCATTCATCCTTGATTTGTGTCAGGCACGGCCTATTACAGTGGAAGGTGCTCCATAGAGCCCATTTCACCAATGCTAAATTGGCTAAGATATACCCTAGTCATAGTGATGCTTGTAACCGTTGTAAGCAGTCCCCAGCCGACCAAGCACACAGGTTCTGGACGTGCCCGAAGCTTTCTGAATTTAGTCTGATATATTCCAAACCCACAAACAGGCTCTTAAAGTTAAAATTTCGGTGTAAAATCATCCCAGGTTCTTTTTAGGCAAATTTAGTCATCAAATAAGCCATCGATACAATTTTTGTGTATGAACTATTAACATATATTTCCCTGAGAGTCGCTAACAGCCTGCTGCGGCTAACACGGATTAGCTTGGGCGATGAGTTGGAAGCATTAAAACATCTTTTTTAACAACTAATACTGCTCCAAATAACAGCAAACCTCTGCAGTAGCATGATCCCTACAAAGAAAACGAAGCACCAACAACGTAGTTAGTGAACCCAGAGTTTATTAAAAGAGTGTTTTAAAGACTTACCTACTGGCCCTGGTACCAGCTCCTCTCATAGTAAAGTCCCTTCAAGTCAATTACCAAATGCAATCCAAAAGGAACGAGCCCATTGGTGATTTGTTCCTTCACCGTACTGCCTCCAGCTGACCAGCGTTAGCCACGTCCGGTTGTTAGCGACTGTCCTGGATTTCTCCGCCAATAGTTGTTAGAAGTCTTGTGGCTTATTTAATGTGTATAATTGCCGAAAAAGACCATGGGATGATTTTGCACCAGAATTACACTTTAACAATTGTGATTAAACATGAGCTGAGTTACATTCACTGATGCCAATCCTGAGATGTGATTGAAAGCTTTTAAAAGTAAGTGACCTTTTGAGTTTAAATGATTTTGCCACTCAAATTGTTCCCAAGGCCAAGATGGAACTTAATCAAATTATTACCCTATTAACTTGATGGCAAATTCTGGGCCAGGAGTTATTTTACCACGGGGCCCTGGACCCTGGATACATGGTCTTTTTAAGTAATATCTCAGTTTTTACGACCAGGGTCTAGCATTTTTCTCTGAGTTATCTACATATGCACTCTGTTCTGATGACATGGCTAGCTTGGAGAGATTCAGGGCAGGAATGTGAGTGGCCTAAAAGGCACAAACAATTTTAACAAATTTATTGGAAAGAGAAAACTCTACTAGGTTCTTTTTCCCCATCTCCACTTTTCTTTTTTTTCAACCCTTGAGCACCACTCCTAAAGTTTCTTAAAGCAGTCCTGATCATTTTTTCACTAGTCATTGACCATGAATGTATTAAAGCTATTGTCAACATTCTGAAAGTCAGTTGAGCCTCTGAGACAGGTTTTAAAAAAAGCACCCCCCAACCAAACCCCTCCCCTCAGTGTTCCATGATTCCTCCCTCTGAGCTTGTTTCGCTCTCCCTCGCCTCCTAACAACACGCCCCCGCGGACAGAGCAAGCATTGACAAGGCGGGATGAAGCGGGGGCTGGATGGAGGGTCAATTTCTATGCAGACTGATAGACTAAATTTATTTTTTTGCTTTTTGCTTATCATATTGTGTGGATCGGACTACAGGATCATAATCACTATATAAACGATGTTAATAATAATTACCAAGATTCCAAATCGTGGGCATAGCTTTAAGCCTCCCCATCAACAACTATGTCTCTCTCCTCTTATATATGCAATCTTATTTAAGACAGCAACCTCTCCTTCCAACACAACATCAGTCAAATCACAAGAATGGGATACTTCCACTTCCAATACGTTTGTTTTCCTTTTATAATCATAATTGGAAAAACTATGTCCCATCCGTATTGCAATGAATTTTGGGTAAATAAATCAGTAAGGTCAGAAAATGGGCTCCGTTGTTCTTCTTGCTTTCACATTGTTACTTCATGAAAGGGGACTCAGTTCTCTCTCTGGTCCACTTCAGCTCTGATGGGGCCTCAGTCCTCTTTCTCTTCATATATAGTTCCTCTGGAGCTTTACTGCTTTGGATTATGGGTAGTTTTCACTTGGAACAAGATGTACAATAAACAAGATAAAACAAGATATTCAATTTGACATCATTCTGAACAAGTATTATTACTAAATGTAAACAAGCTGAAGGACAAATGTTGCTCTTGTAAATAATAATTTCATTATTCACACATATCACAGCCTTCGTTTGAATATTTAATTCTTCTAACAATGAAAAAAAATTAAAATTCAATAATGCAATGAGTAGTAATAGTTCTACCTTGTACCAGCTACAACATTAAAGTGTTGGACATATTGATGTATTTCCACTGCTGTTGGCCAGTTAACTGATGGCAATGACATCTTTGCTACAGTAGACCAGATGAGCTGCCATGACAACACTCATGTTATGGATTCACAGTGTACAGAAAATGAACATTTATAACACAGGCAACAGTCTTTGTGGTCTTTTATTTTAACTACGTGAATGTTAATGTGATGAATATGGTTTCATCACCCCTCATCATCGTGCATTAGTAAACCAGTGGCCAACACATACCCTTACAGAATGACTGCTACATGGTTGGCTGCCATCTGTGATATTATGTTCTGCTTCTGCAGGACATGAACATTGTAAAAACCCTGAGTGTGTAGATTCTTCCTCGGACCAAACTACTCCTCATCCACTGGATTGCTTTGTGTTCACAATGCACAGGTGAAGAGAGCAACGTGGACTTGAAGTGAACCGTGCTCAGACCACCTATGCAATACATGCCCACTCATCGATCTGAGTTCGCTTAGAGGGCTGAATGGGACCAAGTGTGAAAACAGCATCTCTGGAAGTCTGCAGAAAGTCGGCTTGAGCCCCCCTATGGACTGGATCAATTGTGGCTGTGGACAGCACTCAGACTCGCAGACTTTGCAGGTGTGTTCCTGGGAAGCCTGCAAGTCTGAGTGCTGTCCACATCTTTAGTCATCCAGTCCAGACTCCAGTTTACATATTTTGATTCAGTCTTTTGTAAGGTTGTATCAGATTTTGCAGACTGATTTCCTAGTTTTTTTAAGCCAGGTTGATTTGACCAATATTTTGGCTGTGCTTACACTTTTGTATCCAACAAATATAAAGTTGACCCCTTGTAGTTTGTCTGTTGTTATAACACTAGTATGTTCCTGGATTAAGATGTTAAATTTAGTAACAATGTAACAATATTGGTAATTGGAAAAGGTTTCCATGTGACAATTTCTTACCAAGATGCCACCTTCACCTCCCCTCTCAGACAAACAGGACTCCTATTGATGGGACCAGAGGACAGTGAGAATTACCAGCTGTATAAGAACACCCTGCAGCGGAACAAGGTTCCAATGGTGATCCTGAACCGTGATAACTTCAGCCAGCATATCCCCCATTTCAACCTGGCTGAGGGAGATGGAGCGGTGGTGGACATAACTGCTGGAGTTTTGTATGCTGACCGTGCGCTCAAGGCTGTTCAGGTACTGTACAGTTACTGCTGATAGAGCATAAAGTAGGAAACTATGTCATGAATCAAGGCCAACCATGCAGAACATTTTGGCGGTTTGCACTTTTCTGTCAATAGGTCTTTTCTGTATCAGGTTAGCTAAACTATTGCCAAGCGTTCTACTATAAACATCCACCCCAGTTTACAGACCCATTTCCTGCTTCAGCTTATATTATACCCACCATAGCTGTGCACTTACAGTTTCCCAGTGCAATGAGGGATCATAACTGACATTTCAGTTGTACTAATTGCAAGTTTTATCCCCAAATAAAGTGATTAAGATGACCTGGATAAACTGATGGTCTGTTCGCCTGACTGCTCATCTTTCTTTCCCTGACTCAGTTTTTTTGATTCTTTATCTAAAGCTCTCTTTAAAGGTCTGCTGTTCTGAGAGAGAATGTATGGAACGCCATCACAACAATGGATATTTCAACACGTTATACTGGGCATGCTGAAGAAGCATTTCACTTGACAGTATTGGGATATGAATACCTGTAAGGCTCGAGACACATCCTACACGAGCACTGTGTGAAAGCGACCTTGTTTAAAGTGCAGCAGCTCACTCACATACACTATGTGTACACACGGACTGCATTAGGCACTACATTGGGTTTATAATTCAAGTAATAAAATATTTAGTCACATTTTTAAATAACTTTTAAACTGTTAAAGTATTACCTTGCAAGAACCATTGAACTATACCAACAGTCTGAGTTTATTACCTACAGCCTATCTTAGATTAAGTGTAGTTTAGATTATATTTTTTTCTTATTTCCTTTTTTATTTATTATGTTGGAGTGTGTATGTATATATATTTAACACACACACACACACACACACACACACACACACACACACACACACACACACACACACACACACACACACACACACACACACATATACACACTAACACAGACAATGCCAAACCATACAAGCACTGTCATGGCTGGTAAAAAATATTGCAATAAAACATAAATTGACAATAATGTCTGTACCAGGCTTCATGGCAGACAGCCATGTCTTGATTTTGGAAATCTGTACCATACAAAATAACGAGTTGGACAATTGAGCTTGGAAAAAATACCAAGATGTGGGAAATTGAACATATTCATGCCCATTGTTTAAATTCAATAATAGCTCACACTAGAAATATTTTTTCAGCAGTAAATTCACATTACTGGACTCTGTCAGCACTAAGAAAAGGCAGCGGAGGAGAACAGACTCATCCATGGCTTCCAGGTCGAGCACAAAACAATGCTTTGTTGTTTCAGTTTGGTGCCATTTTCAGTTGACTGGACAGATTGTTCAGCTGCTTTTTTGTTAAGGAGCAGTCGATTCTATATTAAAGCTTGTGGAGTGATAGATGTGTAATAGATTGGTATATTATAGCTTTGCGCATGTTCATGCCATGACTCTCTTCTCTTGCCTTCAGTTTTATATCTTAATATATATCGCAATTGATTATTCTTATTTCACAATGTCCAAGCATTTCTTTTGTCTTGTTTTTGCTCTGTCTTTCAAACAAACTGTTGATTTGCCCTCGTGACTGTCTGTCGGGCCAGCCTAGGTCAGTCTGAGGCCCTAAAAACATCTAGAGGCACTGCAGTGATACAGGCAGGCCAAAATGCATTGTATTGGGACACAAAAGCCTGGTTCACCAGCGGGTAAACTTCCGAGGGAATTCATTGATTTCACAATTGTTCTGATCCGAATAAGAAGCACAACAGAATACCTTTAGTATAGTATTATTACAGTGTAGTGCACTATAGTATATAGCATGAAGACCATATCTCTAGTGCATTCATAGTAAATTAAATGCATTCATAATGCTTCATGACTACACACATACACATAATGCTTTCTGATGCAGGATATCAGTCATAAAACATACTGTAGATGTGTCTTATAATGAATTATACGTTCATATGTCTCTGGATTCAATTTTCAATTCAATTCAATTTTATTTTATTTACAGTGCCAAATCATAACAAAAGTTATCACAGGACACTTTACGATGTAGGTATAAACCACACTCCTGACTCCTAACTAGTTATAAACTAGAAGTTGACTGGTTGATGGGGCTTATAAAACATTATGATACCTATACTCACCTATACACATTTAAATGCATTACACTTTACTTACCACTAACAATGAAATATTTTGATAAAACATGCATCATTATAGATGCATCAGTATGTACTTAACTTTACTTAACACACACAATGATGACTTACGATTCTGCATGGAGTTCTGTAGCACACTATGAGTCTTTACTGCAGTGGATTGTTGAGGTGAGTGTAGTTGGGAATAGAAATATCACATAACAACAACTATGTTAACAAGTGGAAATTAATTAAAAGCAATGTGCATTGTGTTGGAGCAGGGAGAAACCTAAAACATGCAGGGCAGTGGCCCTCCAGGAGCAGGATTGGATACCCTGGCCTAGATACAAAGTGCCTATAGAAAGTCATGATACCCTTTAGAAATAGTCACTTTTTTGTTTTACAGCTTGAAGTGATAATGCATAAAAAAAATTCAGCATTTCAATAGGTCAGGATTGAAGGGGAAATGGATGCTGCCAAGTACACCCAAATTCTTGAGGAAAACCTGCAGCCCTCTGTTAGAGGGCCCTCCACAAAGTTATACATCTGGGGACCCATCACTTTTCCAACCCTGCTATTCATGTTTTTCATTTGTCAATAATATTCAGAAATTTTGAGAATTTTTTTTTAACTTGAAAGCAAAAAAAGTGACTATTTCAAAAGGGTATCATGACTTTCTATAGGCACTGTATAGCATGAGCATATATTGTGTACTTTACTGTTATTATCTGACATGTAAGTAATGTTGCTCTGAGACTGCATTATACTTCTGATTGTATTAATATAATTAGGCAGAGTAATACATGATACATTTAAGAAGAAATATAGGAACTTTCCTATTATACAAGATATTAGTTAATTGTACCATTGATGTTTAATGTAAATTTAATCAATCTATTGTAGCTATTTTATTATGTTAGAGTTGTAATGACGAAAATACTCTGTATATATATTTTTTTAATTTTCATCATTTCAAAACCACAAATATTACATATTTCTTTCTACATTAAGTACCTTTTAAGTGATCTAATTTGTTTATCAATACTGACACATTGTCACACTGCTTGTTATGGTAAGGTGATCTTTTGATGCACAATCAAGTGGAAAAAGAGAACAGCCCACACTTGTTCCCCTTTGGTACTATTATCTGAACATTGTCTACATTGTTTTCTATACATTATTTTACAATTCAGGCCAATAAGGTTATTCTTAAGGTTGTTATTTTATCTGTGTTTATTTATTTGTTTTCTATGTTCTTATTACATTTTTAAATGAATAGGGCATTTGAGATGTTAGACCATCCATTACTGATCAATCTATATCATATACTGTATGTATGTACAATCAGTGAAGGATGTTCATGTAAACATGTCATTGTTTTTTCCTAGGGGCAGTTTCAGAAGTTGGGTGGGGTCATAAGAGACAAAGAGAAGGTAACAGACATCACTCCTGGCCCTGTTGTGACAGTGTCCACCTCTGCCAGTGTTTATCGAGCTAAGAGTGTGGTGATCACCGCTGGACCCTGGGCTAATAGACTGCTGGCCCACATCGGCTTACAGCTGCCACTAGAGGTATGGCAACTCTAAGTTTAGGTAGAATATTGCTAACCAAGGGGTTATTATGCATTTAAATTACACCTAAAGCTTGATTTCATCACCAACACTTCAGCATGCATTACACATTGGCAGGTTACTAGTAATGTATTACAATAATCATATTATAGTATGCTTTTATGAATTCATAGGCTGCAGAAAAACTGCTAGTTTGAAGCCTAAGCTGCTCTTAACAGCGATTACCCTAACATTCAGAGGCGCACAGAAAGGACACAATTACTAATTTTATGGGGTGGAAACAAAAAGTAATCAAACAAGCAGTGAAGCAAATTACTGTTGGCAGGGAGTAAAGTAAAGTAATGACTTTAGTTTTGAACAGAGTATGAGTAATAACTTTTTTTAAGCAATAAGCGCAATACTTTTTAATGCATGTCAAAGCTATAGGGTAGGATGTGTCAAATCGATCTCTCAGTGTGGTTATTGAATAGATGAGCAACAACTTGTGGCTGTTGAAGTAGATGCATTTTTCAACAAAATGCAACTAAAAATAGTTACCAAAAGCATTATACTTAAAACTGTGGTTGGTTTTGTCAGTTTCATTCATCTCTTAGCTGATTGGCACACAGGATGGTTAAGATGCATAAAACTGTACGTAGAAAGACAGAAATAAAAATATGCACTACTGATACTTTGCATTACTGATGCAGGTTTAAAGAAGAATACATAGAATTCTGTTGTTCATCGACATCCAAACAGATGCTCATCTGGTTTCAAGTTTACCTATTATTATTATGGCTTTGATTTATATAGCACCTTTCTCAGTGCCCAAGGTGCTTTACAGAGCCCAGGTTCCATTCATTCACACAGACATACATGGTGGTGGTAAACTACGCAGTAGTCACAGCTGCCCTGGGGCAGACTGACGGAAGCGTGGCAGCCAATCAGTGCCTACGGACCCTCCGACCACCTCCTCAAACATACAGCAGTCATACACATGCACCAGGACACAACGACTATGACACAAGTAGGGCAGGGTGGGGATCGAACCACTGACCCTTCGGACATCGGCCGACTCGCTTTACCAACTGAGCCAAACTAAACTGGATATTATATGGAGCCTACCCATTTTGAACAAAATACTTTTTAAACTTTTGGTACATCCTTTTACTATTGGAATATTATTCTAAAGCCAGGCGTATGTGGGAATACCCACAAACCCCCGGTTTAGCGCCACGGTGTTGGATTTCACCCCGGTGTACGAGAGGGTCGCCTCCATATGCCTGCGGGTGGTAGGGGGGAAAACTCTGACTGTTGTTTGTGCATATGCACAGAACAGCAGTTCAGAGTATTCGTCCTTCTTGGAGACCCTGAATGGAGTCCTGCATGGGGCTCCAGTAGGGGACTCCATAGTTCTGCTGGGAGACTTCAACGCCCACGTGGGCAATGACGGAGACACCTGGAGAGGCGTGATTGGGAGGAACGGCCTCCCTGATCTAAATCCGAGTGGTCGCCTGTTATTAGACTTCTGTGCTAGTCCCGGATTGTCTATATCTAACACCATGTTTGAACATAAGGATGATCATACGTGTATGTGGTACCAGAGCACCCTAGGCCAAAGGTCGATGATCCATTTTGTGAACGTATCATCTGATCTGAGGCCATATGTTTTGGACACTCGAGTGAAGAGAGGGGCAGAGCTGTCAAATGATCACCATCAGGTGATGAGTTGGGTCAGAGGATGGGGAATTCCCCTTTAAAAATCATGTTGTTTAAGCCTGACGGGAAGTCAACTTAGATATACTGCCAGAAGTCCTAATATTCAAAAGCCTGATTTCCACTGCCACGGTTATCCATGAATTGATGTAGACACAACCAGGGGTGAAAGTAGTTTTTATTTATTGCCGGTACTATCATATTGAGCAATAGTATGCATAGCACGTCGCTAGAAATTTTTGAAATTGCGCAGATGAACATGCAATTGTGAGATAGCTTGAGAAGGAAAGGAAAGACCAATGGTCATGTGTGACTCCCGTCGGGAGGTCTACTGAGTAAGTTAATGTTTCTGTTAAGGATAGGAAAGGTCAGCACGTACACCAGCAGCCAGAATGAGACATTAGAACAGCCTACAGCCTCAGAAACACTGACATGAACCGACCTAATGTCAAGTGGACCGGGCTGAATCCACAGCAGGTGTCTTGAAACTGTGCAAAGTTAGATTATGAAGTTATCAAGACAGTCTGCTTTAAGTTTAAATCTGAAGTTATCAAGTCAGTCTGCTTTAAGTTTGATTCTGAAGTTATCTCTTGTCAGTGTGGACACGTCAGAATTTTGCGGTTTTCATCTGTAATGTAATTCTACTGTACTGGGCTATTTTTATCATCATTATGTTGTTGGTTTTTTTTGACGGCAGAGAGGTCCGGAAAGCCCAGGTCTAACAACGTGCCTGGCCCGCACACACTGCACACTGCTTCTGTGAAAGTCCCAGACTTTGCAAAAAACGTCTGTTTGCTGAAACACACCAGCTGCGCACGTTGGCACAAGATCTGGTTAAGCCGTACGCACGCTGCGCGCTCGTTGTCTGTCCTGGGAAACACTGCACACATAAAAACAGAAGATTGAAACATCAACATATTTTTCTGTATATGTTGTTTTTATTTAGGAGACTTTGCAACAAAAGCCTGTCTACTAAAACACTTTGGAAACCAGCTGCTCGTGTTAGCGCAGGATGGTTAAGCAGTATGTGTGCTATCTTGCTCACTGTCTGTCGAGTGAAATGCTGCACTGAAGGTTCAGACACAGTTCAGAGACAGTTCAGAGCTACTTATATGCAAAGTATATTGTGTAAAACGTGACAGTATATTTTTCTCTCCGGTACAGCGTACCCCTCCGAATCTTTTAGTGGTACGCCGTACCGGCCAGTACTGGCTTACTTTCCCCCCTGGACACAACCTTATCAGCCTTTAATATCAAGCTATCAACTTCACCATTCTTTCACCTGTCATTTGAAATAATGGCAGAGAAAAGGCCACAGTACTCTATCATATCAAAGTACTTATTATTACACATTACCATTTTGCAAGCTTTTGGCTAATGCAGCATCACGTTTGGCAGCTCCACCACCATCAGTGTGAATGTGTGTGTCACATTCTGGAAAACCATGTGTATTCATGGACTTTGTAGCATGGTATGTATGAGATGTGAACAATGTTTTTAATTTAAAAGTCCTGTGTGTAACATTTTGCATGCATTTATCATTCTTCTTAATCATTGCCAACGGGTTGTCACGCAACTAAAAATTTGAGACCCTCACCGACTTACTTGGTTGCCTATTACAGCCTGACTCCAATTTTCTGGGAACCCAAGAAGATGTGATGTTTTGTGCGCTCTTGAGTCCGCTAATGTCAATAAAGAAAACCCGTAGAGTCCGCACATGTTGTTCTTCTGTTATTCTGCAGCAGTGGCCCAGAGATGGACGTGTAGCTGCAGCAACAAGTTTGCTGCTCAGGCGGGGATTCGGACATAGGGCGGTTCAGGATCAGACGTCTAAAACCCTTTTCCCCCAGTGCTGATAAAAATCCTAGAAAGAAACACTGACATGTGAAAATAATAAAAATAAAGGCGCTATGGTGCTTTGAGCCGCTAATGTTGCCTAATGTTAGCTTCCTTGCTAATGCGGCTAAATCTAGCTAGCTGACGTAGCAAAATACTGCCTTCAGTGGATAACATCAGCTCGTTCATCCAGACTCCCGGGGCTGATCTGACTGGCTTGCCGATGGCAAATTACGTTAGCTCACCGACGCCTAATCTGGCTGTGAGACGGCAGCACGGCATGAATCTGCTGCATGGTGATGGCTGATGGAGCCATTTGCAACATGATGCTGGTTAATTATACTTGCTCACAGCTAATGAGTGTGCGGGCGTGAGCAAGAGGATGCTGAATACTGTGTGTGTGTGTGTGTGTGTGTGTGTGTGTGTGTGTGTGTGTGTGTGTGTGTGTGTGTGTGTGTGTGTGTGTGTGTGTGTGTGTGTGTGTGTGTGTGTGTGTGTGTGTGTGTGTGTGTGTGTGTGTGTGTGTGTGTGTGTGTGTGTGTGTGTGTGTGTGTGTGTGTGTGTGTGTGTGTGTGTGTGTGTGTGTGTGTGTGTGCGCGTGCGTGCGCGTGTGTCATTCATACATCAGACTCCAGATACATTTTTCACATCAGACTCTATGTTATCCACTTCAACTTGTCCATCCAATCCAGTATCACTCTCTTTTCACCAGTGGGATTTTGCCCTGCCTAAGTTTTGAATGCCCCCCTGAATGTGCCACAGAAACAAAAGCATTACTCCTCCATATTTTAACAGCTCAGAGGCCTTAGTCAGCAAAGCAGTCTTTTCCATCTCGCAATATGCCACACAGCCTGAAAAGAGATGGAGGTGATGGAAAAAGAAGCAGACAGCTGTTATAGTGGCGAATTGGAGTTAATATTGGAATTGCATTATTCAGGCTAGCAGCAGACTAGGGGGCCTGGGGAATGCCATGCCTGAGTGAACTAGTAGAAAGGCACAGAAAAGCTCACAGAGTCGCAGGAGCACTTCAGTCTGAATTTTTATGGTCCATGGGAATGAGTGCACGGCCAGTTAGTTCATTACACTGAACACTCCTGAACAATGTGTCCTTATTATTGCCACCCTCAAATGGACGTAATTTGTACAACCATGTGTACATTTCATTAAATCCCAATTCTCACTCCACTGGCAGAGCTACTTTCGTAATTGCACTACTAATAGACAGAAAAAAGTGATGAGGATGATGGCCTCTGTGTTATGGAGGTTCATATTTTAATGTTTAGCCAGCATGGGGTTTTATTGCAAGTTGCTAATCTTGTGCCAGTGTGTATTCATTCAGGTTACTATCGATCAGTTGTTTAATCTATAAAAAATAATTTATTGGACACATTTAAGCAATGCTAAACGACTTGGAAGCCGTCACATCTGGCTGTAGATGTTTTGAATGTTGAATTATGTTTTGATAAATTATAAGAGTTTATTTCTTACTTGTTCCTATTTAATTGTTGTATGTTCATGTTGTGTCCGAAGCTGTGTTACGTGTGCTGCTGGCTGTCTTTGCCAGGACACTCGTGAAAAAAGATTTTTAATCTCAATGATTCTTTTTCATAATTAAATGAAGGCTAAATAGGTGAAGTAAACTTATGAAAATATTTGACAGTGATAACAGTTGCCGGCTGGGAAATGACTCCTATGCTCTCAGCTGATGAAAGTAGGGTTTCTTGGGCAGGTTGTGAAGACAGATCTGAGATGGGATGTGGTGTGTGCATGATGTTTGACCTTGATGTCATACACTCTTTTGAAACGACTTCTGGTGTCATCCAGGCCTTTTCCTGATCCAACTTGGTGAGGACTGTGTTTCCAGGTCGTAGCAGTGGAAGAGGTCTGGCTCCATGTCTGCGATTATAGTAGAAAGCTTGATTGCCTTCTCACAGGCATCTTTCTGTTTAACAGTCTTTCTGTTGGGCCATTTAGGTCAAAGATTCTTCTCTAAAGTGGGGAGTGTTGTTCTGATCTTTCTCCCCATGACTAGTTCGGCTGGATTGACTCCTGTGGTGGCTCATGGAGTTGATCTGTAGCACATGAGGGCTATTACTGGGTCTTCTTCTCAGTGGATTCTCTTCGCAGTCTGTACTGCTCTCTCCACATGACCACCGTGAAGTACTATGAGTAATAATCTGATATCACTAGGTAGCTGCTTTTGTTGTGCTCACAGAGGTCAAGAGCTATTCTTTTCCATGGATGCTCAGGCAGAGGTGTAGAGATGAGTGGCTCTTTTTGTTGGGCCCGCTTTTGCTCTTGGCATGAGTGGCATGACATCACTGTGTTCTTGAGTTCTGCAGAGACTCCTGGCCACAAAACCCAAGATTTTGCTTTGTCGCTATACTTTGTTAGCCCCTAATGTCCATCATGTATTGTCTGTAGGATGCCGGCTCTCTGTGACAGTGGAATGACGACCTTGCTTCCAGGTATGAGCAAACCATCCGCCTTCGAAAGCTAATTTTTCACCTTCATGTATGCTCTGACGTTTGGTGGTACATTTCCACTGTATTCTGGCCATCAGCTTCTTATTAATTTGATGCTTTCCATCCTGCTTGGAGATGTTGGGATGCCTTGTACCACCGAAGCTACATAACACTCCACCTCGCTATGTGTGTCAGTCTCTTCTTTTGTGTAAGTTTGTGGGCTTCGGGACAAGGCATCAGCAATGAGGAGAGTTTTCCCTGGCACATATATGGCAACTGGTTTGTACCTCATAAGCCGCATTAGGAGACGCTGACATCTCAAGGGATCATTATTGAGGTTCTGGCTGTTGATGAGCGGCACCAATGGCTTATGATCAGTCTAAAGTCTGAATTCATCTAGGCCACACAGATACATATCAAACTTTTCATAAGCCCACACGCCAGCCAGACACTCTTTCTTTATCTGGGCATAGAATGTTACAGCATCTGAGAGACGTCTGGAGCAGTAGGCTACTGGCTTCCACTCTTCTCCATGGAGCTGAAGCAGCACCTAGTCCGTACCTACTGGCGTCTGCAGATACAGCTGTAGGCCTTGTGACATCATAAAAGGAAAGAACAGGTACTTTAGTCACTATTCTTTTAATGTCCTCAAATGCTGACTGCTGTGAGTGTCCCCAGGTCCGGATGTTCTTGCTCTTTAGCAGCTTATACAACGGCTGTCCCACCCATCAAGGGCTGGGACGAACCTCCCCAGGTAATTCACCATGCCGAGGACTCTTTTTAACTCCTGCACATTTCCAGGTTGGGGACAGCTCGTGTATGGCCTCCACTTTGTCAGGGTCCAGTCTAACCCCTGACTGGTCCATGAGATGACCAAGAAAGCGTAGCTGGCTCTGCCTAAGGGAGCATTTCTCCTTGTTGATTTTCAACCCTGCCAACTCAAGACGCTACAGCACCTCCTCGAGTCAGGCATCATGTTGCTCCATCGATGTCCCATAGATTAGGATGTCATCTATTAAGACACACACCTTCCAGTCCTTCTAGAGTCTCCAGAATCTTCCGCTGGAAGATCTCTGGTGCACTTGTTATTCCCAAAGGTAATTTTTTGAAACAATATCTGCCAAATGGTGTTATGAATGTTGTCAGTTTGCAGCTGTCTGGATGCAGAGGGATCTGCCAGAATCCACTGGCAGCATCAAGGGAAGAAAACACAGTTGCACCGCTCAGCTTGGCTGTTATCTTGTCTGAGGTAGGTAGGATGTCGTGTTCTCTTTTGACTGACTTATTGGAGTTTTGCCAGGTCAACGCAGATTTGGGCTGTGCCTGTGTTCTTCCGAACTGGTACCATGGCAGCGCACCATTCAGTAGGTTGTGTCACCTGCTCGATGACATCACCCTTCTCCATCCTCTGTATTTCCACTTCCACCTTCTGTAACATTGGAAAGGGCACACGACGTGCAGTGTGCACAGAATATGGTAAAGCATCATCTCTTAACTGGATCATGACTGGTTTTACTTTTTAGAGTACAATGCTCACTGTGGGTTAGATGGCTAGTTATACATTTTAGCTCATCTGCTCGCCTCACCAGGTTCATCCATACTGACAAGGCCCGGCTGAGGAGACTCTACGTCCACGTACTACGTAGGCTGTAAATGGATAATCTTTTCGTTTGTGACTGGCTTTTTTTTTTTTAGCTACAAATCAAAAGGCTTATAATTATTATTACCCTCTACTAAAAAAATGTATGTTTTCATAATTTTAGACCCAACCAAAATGAAATTATGGGCAGGTTAACCTAACTATCTCCAGATTTCGTTCCGCCTTGACTCCGCCTAGCTCCACTCAACCATCTGGGATCGATCCATTGCAGAGGGATTTCAGGGTCCGTAAAAAATAGTTGAGCCAATCAGGACTGCCGGGCGGGGTTTTATATAGTGTTGCTTTCGTCAACGAAAATGATGATGAAATATCTTCGTCAACGAACCTCTATCACGTGACGAAAACTAGACGAGACGAAACGAAAATGCTGGGCATGTGACGATGACTAAGACAAAATATATAGTGCAATTTCGTTGACGAATAAAAACGAGACAAAATGTCTCTTTATTTTCGTTGACGAAAACGAGACGAAATAACGTTGTTTCGTCTCGTTTAGTCACGCTATTATAATTATTATTATTATTATTATTATTATTATTATTATTATTTTGTAGTTTTCTCCCAGTCTCGCGTCTGGGCGACGTCACTTCCTCAATCCCCACACGCGCATTATTTGGATTCTGAAGCTGCCGCTGCTGTGGGTCAGCGTTACCGTTAGAGTTAGCGTTAACGACAACTAAAGAAACATGAGAACAAAGTCTGACACCAGAAGGGGCTCGTGTTTGGGAGAAACAGAAGAAACACTTTCATTACATAGACGTGGAAAGCAAAACGGAATGTGTTGTAAAAGAAAGACCACAAAATCACAGGAAAAAACACCACGGATCTTAAGAAACACCTCAGGGCATCCCATAATGACATTTAGGTGAGTCAAGACATAACGTAACGATACTTTCTGTTTTAGAAAGCTCATGCGACATGAGGTTGGGTTAATGTGCTGGGTTTTTACGGTAGCTTTGGCGTTAGCCGCTGGAGGTGTGTGTGTGTGTCTGCGCGCGTGTGCGTGCTTGTGTGTGAGAGAGACTAGCGTGTTTGTGAGAGAGACTAGTGCGCGTGTGTGTGTGTGTGTGTGTGTAATGCTCACAGGGTGTTGTGACGCGTCTAGTGCAGTATGCTAGGTAGACGTTGCATGTAGAGATGCATGTGACTTCCCTCCCTTAGTCCCTGCCGCTGGCCAACCCAGTCCTGGGTAAAGGAAGCCGAGTGCGTAAGTCTTCTGAGGTCAGTACATAGCCTCTCCTTCCCCAAGACCCCTGCTGTGCCTCCTCGTGGCCACACACGGTAACTGGTGTCCTGCGGCTCCAGGCTGAACCGGCAGGGGATCTGGGAGCAGTGGTGGGCCCCAGAGATGCGGTGTGCAGGTCCACCATGCAGTGGACACGCCCTGGCACCCATCAACCACTGACCCAGCTATGGGCAAATAGCCCCACTGCCTTATGGGATAGTCTTTTGAGACAAAGGCTAAGGGAGCACACCCCAACAGAAAAGCGTGTGCTGGCAGGTGCGCAACAGAAGGGTCAATAAAGACCTCGGACGACCCTCAGCCTGACTAGGGGAGCAAACCCCGAAGACAAACCTGCACCTGGGGACAGGCACAGGCGGACCACCGGCAGCCCCCTGCAGCTCCTGCCAGACGAAGGTCGTCATGGGTTCTCTCATGCCACTGGAGGTTAATCTGGTAGGTGTGAAGATGGTGGGAGTGAGGTCTGTGCACCCTCACCCTCACCTTAATCCTCACCTACGCGCAAGCTTTCTTGCCCCTGTATGGAATAAGGTTCTTGGCCAGCATGGAGTGGGGAAAATGAACCACAACGGGCTCAGACTCCTCTCCCTCTGTGCAGAGCACCAGCTGGTCATCACCAACACCATCTTCCAGATGAAGAACAAGCTCAAGACCACCTGGCAACACCCCCGCTCAAAACATTGGCATCTCCTTGACTACGTGATTGTCCGTCAAAAGGATAGAAGAGATGTCCTCATCACCCGTGTCATGCGTGGAGCCGAGTGCTCGACTGACCACCTCATGGTCAGATCCAAACTCCTCATGAGCATTCAACCCCGTGGCCCGAGGGCAGCTCCACACAAGAGACTCAACTGCGCAGCAGGGTTTTTGAAAACTGCAACCTGAAGGTCAGCACCAAGGTTGCTGTGTATAATGCTGTCTGTCTCTCCACTCTGCTCTACGGGGCAGAGTCATGGACCCCATACCGTCAGCACATCACCAACCTAGAGGCCTTCCACATCCGCTGCCTACAGAAGGTCCAGGGTTTGTCCTGGGAGGATCGAACGCCCTATACAGACATCCTCCACAACACTGGCTCTGTCTGTATGGAAGCAGCTGTGGCCAAAAGACACCTGCGCTGGATAGGGCACATTATACGTATGCCTGAACACCGCCTGCCCCGCCAAGTCCTCTACAGCCAACTACTTGGCGAAAAGCGCTCCGCTGGAGGGCAAAAGCGGCGCTTCACTGACTACACCAGGGACATCCTAAAGTGAGCGAATATCCCCCTCACTCAGATTGAAAACCTGGCCACCAACAGATCAGCCTGGCAGGGAACCTGTGCGACGGCAGTGTCCCAGATACACAGAACCAACCAGAAGATCAGAAGATCTGAAAGGCGCACCCAGCGACACCAGCGGGCGGCTGGTGTTCCCCTGGCATCTGGGTTCCCGTGTTCCATCTGCGGGCGAGTGTGCGGCTCAAGGATTGGACTCTTCGCCCTCGGCAACGTCGCTGACCCCCCCTCCCCCCCACCACCCACCCTTCCCCAACCCAATCCTTTGAGCAAGCGTCATCTTCGGAAACGATGGACAGCTAAGAGTGTGTGTGTGTGTGTGTGTGTGTGTGTGTGTGTGTGTGTGTGTGTGTGTGTGTGTGTGTGTGTGTGTGTGTGTGTGTGTGTGTGTGTGTGTGTGTGTGTGTGTGTGTGTGTGTGTGTGTGTGTGTGTGTGTGTGTGTGTGTGTGTGTGTGTGTGTGTGTGTGTGTGTGTGTAAAGTGTGTTCCTACCTGACTGACTCTATAGTGCACTAAACTGCCCCTTGTTGGCCAAATACTTTCACTAGTTTTGTATTTCACAGAGCAAATAACACTGAACTGAATTTAGCATCAACATAAATTGGATTACTTATTCTAGACCTGTACATGCATGTAAACTAAAGATATCTGCATGGGTTTGGCTAAAAGAAAACGTTGGTTTCGTCAATACTACAAGGTACTTTTATTATATTGATTAAATATAATTGCATCACTAAAAAGAGACTTGTATACAATTTTCTTTGACTCGAACTAGACTAAAATGCTCAGACTTTTAGTCGACTGAAACTAGACTGAAATGCTCAGACTTTTAGTCGACTATAAACTAGACTTAAATGCTCAGACTTTTAGTCGACTAAAACTAGACTAAAATGCTCAGACTTTTAGTCGACTAAAACTAGACTACAATGCTCAGACTTTTAGTCGACTAAAACTAGACTAGACTAAAAGTAAAACAGGCCGCCAAACAACACTAGTTTTAAGGATGTAGCGGCTCGCACCGAGGAAGCAAGCGTCAACATTAATGCTGCTATTTCATCTGTGTTGTCCAATCTAGAGAATATTTCTTCTTTAAAAGAACACCAGAGAGACGGCTCTGAAGGCTTTTGTTGGTGGAAACCATGTCAGCTGTTCTGTTTGGCTTTTCTCTGCATCGCTCTCATCAGCATCACGGTTTGTTTCTATGTGAGTGGTTGAAGTAGCACGTCAATAAAGATGACAGATAAGTGGTTTATCCAATCAGCCTCCGGAAATCAATTCCCAGTCAAGCGACCCCAGAAGGATGAGTGAAGCAAGACGGAATCAAATTCATCTGGACAGAGTCAGGTTGGGAGAAAGTGGGTGCGTGGCTAAAAAGAGCCGTAGTGAAACACATTCCGCAGCTTAGTTCCCGTCTCCGTAAAATCCCAGTGCAAGGCTCAGGCAGAGACACAACTCTGCTGCTTACACTTTTAAAACATTGATCAATGTTTTTTCTGTAGTTTATCTCATAGACACAGTAAAAGTTTTTTCTAGTATTCATGGCCTACATGAAATTGATCTCTTGACCTAGACCTAGCTCTAGACCTATACTATATGTCAATTGTCTTCAGATTAGAACTTTTGTTATGATTCACTTGAGGGTGTCACGGTGGTGTGATGGCCTCACAGCAAGAGGTTTCCTGGTTCAATTCCTGGCTGGGGCCTATCTGTGTGGGGTTTGCATGTTCTCTCTGTGTCTGTGTGGGTTCTCTCTGGTCTTTCTGGCTTCCTCCGACAGTCTATGGACATGCACGTTAAGGGATTACTCTAAATTGCCTGTAGGTGTGGATGGTTGTCTGTCTCTATGTACCCTGTGATAGACTAGCGTCCTGACCAGGGTGTACCGATGTCAGCTGGGATCGGCCTCAGCCACCCGCGGTGATGGACTTTTTCTTGTGACAGAGTATGTTTACTCTGTGGTATTACATCTTTTACTTTACTCACTGATCTGAGCACTTGTTCACATCTGATCTATAGGGTATAAATACTGTATATGGGGTATATTATGGGGTATAAGACAGCCTTGAAAAATTAAAATACCTTAGAGGTAACCAATCACAAAAAAGTAATTTGAAACATGTTTGTCTTGGTCATAATTTTTGGTCTTTAGTGAAAGCCAGATATCTGGGGACTCGGCTGGTACTAATGGTTTTCCTTCTTTCACTGCTATAGGTGGTAAAGATCAACGTGTGCTACTGGAAAGAGAAGGTTCCAGGATCATACAATGTGAAGCAGCGCTTTCCCTGCTTCTTGCTGACTGAGGGCGAGGAGGCCTGTGAACACATCTACGGCCTCCCATCCAACGAGTACCCAGGCCTGGTTAAGGTATGTCAGAGTACTGAACTAAAGATTCTGTACAGATCCCTCACATATAAATGGTAATAATATAAAGTAGAATTTATAAAAAAAAATCCATCTGCTTTTCTAGTTGATCATTTGACTTCATTATTCAACATTAGTATCTAAACCAGTGGTGTGTGCACTGAAGAAAACTTTTTATCAAATGAAGATACATACACACACACTGGAGCATTGCTTAACTAATGATGTGATTTATTATACAGAGTACAGTACAAAAGCATGTGTTGTCTGATAACCATAAAATCATTTTGCTAACCAGCATACATCCCCTAAACACTGGACGTCGGATAGATCGTGTCCATATTGGGTCAATTGGTCCATGACCAATTCAGAAAATCTATTCCTTTTTTTCTTTAATGGTTTATTCTGAATGATTAAGTTATTTATTCATGCATATATGTTTTTTTGCAATTATCTGTTTTTTTATTGTAAATGCAATTAGTTGAAAATAATTTCATGGTAGCCTATCCACCTTATTATTACAGAAGTCAAATACTAGAGAGCCAGAAAATTCACGCCAGGAGCAACAAGCTAACGTTGGCCCTATGCTAGCATCAAAGAACCTGTTGCTAAGGCTGCTGTTGCTGAGCTGTGGATCAAGTGGTAGAGAAGGCTTGCGAATGTTCAGAGGGTTGGCAGTTTGATCCCCGCCCTGACTTATGTCATGATTGTTGTGTCCTTGGGCAAGACACTTCACACACCAGGGCCATAGGCGCTGAATGGCGGCCATAAGGTCTGTGACCCTAGTAAAGTGCCATGTTGTTATTTTTAATATTATAATCATAGAAGTAGTCCAAATTTGATGTTTAAAAGACGTCCACAAACGACCATATTTGGACTATATATAGCCCTTACACGGAGATCCCACGGATGTTAACATTGGACGTTCTGTAAACTTCGGGGAAAAAAAGACGTCCCCTGGTGTTACAAAACAACTCCTTCAGTGGACTGAAATTGGACGTCCAAAAATGATGCTGACCTTCCATTGTGCAGTGGGGCAGTAACATATTTCAAATGTAGGAACACATTTTTCATACACTTCATACACTAATCAACATGACCAGGGTTCTAAATTAGAAAATTACCAGCCACATTAGAAAGTTACCAGCCAATCAGAATTTCCACTAGCCAATTTTTTTCCAGTAAAAATAAAAGAAATTATGAGTGCCACTGAATGCATTTAATCATTTTATTAACATTGTCGGCATGAAAAACACATATCAAGTACAATATATACAACAAAATACACACAGCAAGTGCAAACATTGCATTTCAAGCTTGGGATCTATCTTTCTATCTATAATACATCCAAGTTCCTCAGGCTCTCCTGATGACTTCCGGCACTCTCATGGTCCTTTACTGCCTCGACTTTAAAATAACTAGTCTCCATCACCAAATTGTTCATTTTGTTTTTTCTTTTGCGTACATGCAGCAATCCTGACAAAACAAAACTCTCGATATCTTCATCCCCTGCCTCTTTCCTCTTCTTGCCCCCAGAAGTCTGTCCCAACCACTGCCACATTTAGTTTATCTTTACTTTTTATTTTACTTTACTAACGTTAGCTATCTCCCTCCTCTTTAGTCATTTAGTTTAATCTGAACTTTTGACTTTACTAACGTTAGCTAACTCCCTCCTCTTTAGTCATTTAGTTTAATCTGAACATTTGACTTTACTTTACTCACTCCATTCTCTTTAGTCATTTAGTTTATCTTAACTTTTTTTTACTTTACTAACATTAGCTAACGCCCTCCTTTTTAGTCATTTAGTTTAATCTGAACTTTTGACTTTAATTTACTAATGTTAGCTAACTCCCTCCTCTTTAGTCATTTAGTTTACTCTGAACTTTTGACTTTACTTTTCTAACATTAGCTAACTCCCTACTCTTTAGTCATTTAGTTTAATCTGAACTTTTGACTTTACTTTTTCAACATTGGCTAACGCCCTCCTTTTTAGTCATTTAGTTTAATCTGAACTTTTGACTTTACTTTTCTAACTTTGGCTAACTCCCTACTCTTTCGTCATTTAGTTTAATCTGAACTTTTGACTTTACTTTTCTAACATTGGCTAACTCCCTACTCTAGTCATTTAGTTTAATCTGAACTTTTGACTTTACTAACATTAGCTAACTCCCTCCTCTTTGTCTATTTTCCTGCTTCGGCTGTCTTCGTCCTTCATCTTCCTTGTGTTTTCTGTTGGAAGCTGCGTTTGTTTCCATGGTTTCTCACGCTGGTTTCACTGCAAACTGCGCACAGCCAGTGGACTTAAGAAATGTCATCACGTAGCATTACGGCAGAGCGTTCATGGGAAAAGTACCACAACAAAGATAAATGACCGAAAACAGAAGCTTCAATCATGCATGTAATGCCTCATCTTGTACATCACTGGTCAAACTGGCTAGTAAGTTATTGTTAACACCCGCAAAAAGTAATTTTTACCCGCATTTGGCAGGTTGGCGGGTGTTAGAACCCTGGACGTGACCCTATGTAGCTTTGTTTTTAATTTATAAGCAGTAAAACATATTCATATGGAAGCGGGCTTGAAATCAGCAGGCTGGAGGCTAGCAGATGGAGAGGTTAGAGCAGACTTCAAGTCCTCTGCCAGTCCAGATAGCCTCCTTGCTAGCCCATGCTGGGACTAAACTTTCTAGATTGCCAGTGTCATTAGTGTTACTTAATAGTGTGAATCGCCTCATCAATTTCCTCCACAGAACATGATTCATCTGCTGGGTCTGGAGGCTAACAAGGCATTGGAACCAAATGCCGACTACTACGCAGACTGATACAGTTCAGGGCTCTATAGGCCTAAGAGCTGACAGAGCAGGTTTAACAGGGAAGGCAGTCTAAACAGGAGGGAGGATTCAATTCAATTCAATTCAATTTTATTTATAGTGCCAAATCATAACAAAAGTTATCTCAGGACACTTTACAAACTAGGTAAAGACCACACTCTATGACTTATTTATGATAAACATAGACCCAACAATTCCCCCATAGAGTACGGTGGCAACCAAAACCTTCCCTATAACAGGCAGGAAAGAACAGACCCAGCTCTGTGGAGGACGGCCATCTGTCTTGACCGGTGTGGGAGGAAGAAAAGGAGAGAGAAAGAGAGAAAAGACGGACAGATGGACAGAGAAAGACAAAGACAGACACAGAGACAGACACACTTCCAGTAACCATAATAATATCTATAGTAATGTGATTATGACTTATATGTTATGGCAGTTAATACAGCAGAATAGTAGAAACAAGCACAGCTAAGGTTATAAATTATAATAGTAGCAGGAAGCGTCATGCAGGAACACGGCAGCAGGCACCACCACGACCAGCAGAGACCTGCGAGACGACAAAGCACAAACAACTCCAGGGAAGAAGTTGAATTAGTAACATGCATTGATGAGACATGAATGATACAGACAGAGAGGAGAGAAGCTCAGAGTATCTGGAAAAGTATTATCCCCCGGCAGACTAGGCCTATAGCAGCATAATTAAGAAGAACAAAATCAGCTTAAAAATAACAACATTGCTAAGGGCTCGTAAGCCCTAGCTGTAAGCTTTATCAAAAAGGAAAGTTTTAAGTTTACTCTTAAATATGGGGACAGTGTCTGTATTCCGAATAACACTTGGGAGTTGGTTCCAGAGGAGAGGATGAGGGAGAGAGGGATAAAGTGTGACAATTACTGTGTAACTTGGACTAATTGTCCTGTTGGATAATACATCTTGCAGACTGCATTAAGTTTTAAACAAAAATTTAAATTTAAATACTTTGTAGGGATGTGTTCTCATTTTGACATAAAGGATTATTTTCTGTTGATCAGTGCCAAAAAATCTAACAAGGTAGTGAATTATTTGTATAGGCACTATGTATTATACACTATTTTTCAATTAGGGATATTTTTCACGTTTTGTATTATTCAGTAATTAGAATTAATACTAATTAACATACATTTTGTAAAGTTGCTGATAATTTATTGTCAGAAATACACTGCTAACCTATACCTGCTCATACCTATAGGGAAAGCACACAAAAAAGGCTTTGTGCTCAATTTGGTTGTAATTTTGCTTTTGAGAACTATATTGTCACAGTGGGATAATTGCCACTCAGCTTAAAATAAAATCACTGTATATTAACACTCATACACATTAACACTTAAGTCAACTATAAACTGTGGTCAGATCAGTTTTCTGGGAGTCGTGCTCTGTGGTTTGATGTCATCTGATGGCACATCTCTATTTTGGGCATCATGGCGGGCCAGCAGGGGCTCACAGCCTAATAGCAGACCACATGCATAGAAGAGAGGGGTGGACAGATGGTGATGCCACATCACATTATTCACTCTGAGACACAGGCACCAAAGCTTCTGTATGTTCAATGTTTGGACCATTTAACATAGTTTGAAGAACATCCCCCAGCGAAGCAGAGAAGAAATTTTAATTTTTTCTGATTTTTCATTGTTTTGTTTTGACTGCAAAGACCTGACAGCAAGTTGTCTGAATCATAAAATTCTGTAAAAACAAATAATCTTGTGCAGTTCTTTTAATTCCTCATTGTCTTCGCTGTGCCTCTGGTCTCTGGGTGAGGCTGTATGCGTCAGACCTGGCTGACAGCAGCAGCCCACTAAAGCAGCTTTAGAAGTGTGTGCAAGACAGACGCTCCTCCTCTCCTTTTGTCATTTTCCTCTGAAGCTGGCAATAGGAGCCTAAATAAGTAATAAGTAACATGTCCTGCCATATTACATAGCTTTACATCAAATCTTACTTGATATTTACCACTGTGCTAACTAGCTTGGGGATTCTGTCTTCATACAATTATACTCACATGCTATATGCACTTTGAAAAAGTTATTTGTCTGACTCAGGCTGCTGAAGAAAGTGGGGGAGGGGGGAAGCTATTGTTAATTCTCTTTTCTTGCACAGTCAAAATAATTTTGCTTTGCATTTTTAATTTTGGATTCATATGTATTTCTTTCACATGCAGTTGGCATGTAATGTAGTATATGTGTACTTTGTGTATGCATGTACTCATTTGTGTTTTTATCTACGCCCCTGCACGTTGTGAAGAAGCATTAGACATGGGACGGTATGAAAATTTCATATCACGATTATTCCGTCCAAAATAATAACGATTCAGAATATTTTCCATAATTTTAAATGGCATTTTTTAAGTTCATTATACAGTAGTTTAATAACTCCTGAATTTTATACCCTGCATCATGATAAAGATACAGAGGAACTTTTTGCTTTTTGTCATTACACTACCCTTAATGATATTCTCTTTTGGAGAATGCTTAGAATGCTACTAATTGACATTTGAACATCAGCTGTAATGTCATGAAAAGAAAGTATATGGATTTGTGGGTTTAAGTATAGCTGTTAAATAATCTGTTGCTTTGCTTTCCTGCAGCATGATATGATATTTCTACACAGGGGCTGTTGAATGGTAAACAGAGTAAAGAGCTCATGGTGGGTGTACCTGCTCCTTTGAACAGGAGTGGGTTTGCAATGGACATGTGCTGAAGGAGCTGCAGGCTGTGTCTGTTTGTGTTGTTTCTGCCTTCATGTTTACTGTCACCATCACTATCATTTCAAATAACTCCAAAGACCCTGGACTACTGAATACAAAATGATTAATGCTGAATGTGTGCTTTAAGTAAATAAAAGCATGCAAAAATCTAAACTATAGAATAAATATACACCTAACATAATACAGTAAGAGTTGGATGGTGTTATACTATGAATACATTTAGCCCACTGCTGCTGATATTCATTTAAAGTATGCATGGTTAACAATCTTATAGTTTTTCATATAGAAATAATATTGATGATGTTTGATCCTGTGTGCAGATATGCTACCATATGGGCAGTGTGACAGATCCAGACGAGAGAGACAAGCAAACAGACAGGTCTGATATTGACATCCTCCAGCGTTACATCGCCCGCAGTTTACCTTGTCTGGTCCCTGACCCTGCTGTGGTGGAGAGCTGCATGTATACGGTCAGTACCAACCATAGACTGTATAAAAAAATGGACATAGCATACCCGTCGGGGTCTGTTCTCTCAACTTTATCCAATCGTCCTCGCCTATGGGAGTCGCCTTCTTGTCAGACTTTGACTTGGATGCATTTCCTCTGACCTAAAAAGGGCATGTATGTGACGTTGGGGGGAGGGAGATACGTCCATCTGGCTGACGTTTACCTCTGTCACTCAAGAGGCCACGCGCCTAATCATTCATAAACTTTAATCTTCAATAAAATAAATACTAAGCCTGGTCCAAAAAAATTCAACCCCCTCAGCGTTGTCATGGAGATATGACCTAAACATCCAGACTAGAATGTTTTTTGTTACCAGACAGGTTCAATGATGCTGTGAAAACAGCCTGTTTAACATGGGGGTCAATGAGAAACTGCTGTATTATGAAACCTGCTCCTACTGGACGCTCAGAGAACTGACGTTTTTGGAGCTTCAGTATTGGATCAACCAAGAAGTCACTGTGGTGGGGGTTTGGTACCAACACGCCGCATCATAGTGTTCAGAAGGGCTCAGCCTCTCTAGCTGGCTTCACCAAACAAAAAGAGAGGCATTATCAGCGGTGAAGAGCAAAATGCTTCTAGACCCAATTGGAAAGACCTGCAACCAATCATAGCGATGAAATAAGACCTACAACCAATCATATCAAAAGAAAATTGTCATGGATAAGACATTCACATCACAGCTAAATAAAACACAAAAATTTGTAAACAGTTGTGATTGGTCTGTACTATGTCAAGCTGCTGTAAATCTGTCTGTATGGAAGAGGGGACAGACCCTTCCAGAACTTATGGAACATGAGTTTGGCAGATTGGTCTGGTTCCCAGGCTACAACCTTCCATCCAAGGATTGAGATTTATGCCTCAGAAGATAACACATTTTCATTTGAGGGTCATATAAAAGTAATTACTGTACTAGTAAAAAGGGACTTTTGTGTTACTTTCAAATAACTATTATATCAGGGGTCTGAGTGTTTAAGGCCAAGGACCCCTCTGCTGAAAGAGAAACACAGCAGGGACCCCTACTACATTTATTGTATAGAATTAAGTTTTATATTAAACTGGACCTACAAAATGTGTAGGGCTGTCCAAAGTCTATAAATATATTAAACAAATAATTATTGACATATTCATATATTTTTTACATCATGTTTAAATGTTAGACATACATGTAGCAGACACAGTGAATCCTAAAGCTTAACTGTAACTGGATGGCTACCTTACCTTAGACCAGTAATCCTTAATCAGTTAATTCTTATTTTTTCTTGAAAATGCTGATTCATATTCGCTAATAAAAGGTTGGATTCTTTTTAATGTATCTTTTCAGACACATTTTAAGTAAAAAACAAAAAAAGAAAGATGATGCTGTAGTAACAAGATATGTGTGACAGGTTTTTTGTTTTTTTCCTTCTAAATCTATCACTTTAGTTTTTTTCTGGATTTGTTTACTTTAGTCTACCTCCATGATATTAAGAAATGTTTGTGTGTGTGTGCGTGTGCGTGTGTGTGTGTGCGGTGTGTTTCGGTGACCTTGTCCAATGCCCCTGAAATTCTGACAGTCACGCTCCTTTCTCATTTAACAACTGTGTCTCTGCAGTTTTGGTAAAATGTTGCCTTTTGTCAGAGGCCATTATGTATTCATTTCATCCAGTTAAAACCTGGAGTATGGAATAGCTTAAAGGAGTATGTGTGTCTTTGTCAGATAGATGTCAGGACAATCTGCAGCTGCTCAGTTCCCTATTCATGTCTGTATGATGGAGTGAAAAAGGCTGAAGAAGAGAAAGAAGGCTGCAGCACTCTTGACTTAATGTGAAATAGCACTGGGCCAAAGAGCCTGTGAGATCCCAGCTTAGCTCTGCAGTTCCAAACCTGAACACATCATACTTTTTTTACAACCAACCAGTTCAAGAAAGGTCCAACACTTCAGCTTGCTCAGACTGAATCAGTTTCTACTGTTATGTATTTTGGATTTCATGTTTTGTTGTCTTTGCAGCTAACGCCTGATCGTCATTTTGTGTTGGACTGCCACCCCGCCTACAGCAACATTGTGTTTGGAGCAGGATTCTCAGGTACAACACAAAACATCTCCAACTAATTGACAGAAAGCTATAAAGAGGATCATCCATAACAACACATACTGTTTATACATTTGAAGTAGACATGTGGAACGTGAAAAACTGTCTGGATTAAGGAAGCTGTAGCCTAGTAACAGGTGAAGCCAGCAGCCTTCCAGTTGTGAGAATTAGAATAATTTAGAATAATTCTAAAGACAGAGCAGTTTTCTAAACCAGACTAAGGGCGCACACACACTGCCCAAGCACGTTTCACGGCTAAAGTCTAGTTCGTTTGACCAGTGTGAGTGCAATCGTACCGCACTTAGGAGGAGTATGCTTGCCGGCCACGGCCCGTTTGGGAGAGGTGGGCTTTTGTAAAGCACGTTTGCACATGTACAAGCACGATTGTGCGCACGTGTACGAGCACGAGGCCTACGGCGGTTCTGACGTCATTTTGTGTGCGCCTGTTTGGACATAGGAAAAAAGAAGGACGGACCATGCGAGGACATTTAAAACAATGGCGGAGAAAGGTTCACGTTGGTGTGATGCAGAGGTGGAGTGTTTACTGCAGATTTGGTCAGATGAAAATATTCAAAAACAGTCGGACAAGGCGCACAAAAACTCAGGAATGGAATATTTTTAAACAAAGCGACGCATTGCGATGACGTCAATCAATGCGTGTGGCGTGTTACGGCGTGATGACGTATAGACAGGCAAGAAGCATTCGCCGAGGCCCAGGTAGTGTGAGTACAAACGGGCCTGGGGCGCGGGGGGAGAGGGAGGGGAGGACAAGTACCCTAAAGCACAGTACAGGTGGACTGTGCTAAAGGCTCTGTGAGGCTGTACTTAAGCATACTGTTATGGTGCTTTATGCATAGCAGCCATTTGGCTTTATGCCAAATACTTATATGCTCACAATGCCAATGTTACCATGCTGATGAATAATAGGTCATGTTTATCATGTACAACATTATAGTTCAGTGTATAGCATGCTTAACACATATTACAGACAGAGATGAATGGTTTTCTAGCTGATGATTCTTGCTGTTTGGTTGTGAATCAAAGTTTTGGCCAAATCACTTGTCATTGCAATTCATCCTCTGGGCACCCTGAAGTTCGGACCAAAATTGTGAACAATCCATCCAAAATGTGTAGAGATATTTCAGTCCGGCCCGAGTGTTTAAGCAAAGTAGAAATGAGAGAAAAACAAGGACTTCTGTGTTCCGCTCAAGGGCTATTGACACACTTAATCTTTGCAGTCATTTATTAAAGGCAGAATGCCATGGCTTAAAAACAAAAACAACAACAGAGTCTATGTTTTTGAGTCCATCGAGTCAATGAGAAAGAGTCTGTGTCGAATGAAAATGTCAACAAGTCAAAGAGCAGAAAGTATTGTGTCTGGCACCTTGTACACCAGATGTGTGCTGATGAGTGCCAGCACTAACACAGCAGCAGCCAAATTAATCAGCATCACTTGTTCCCTCCTCACCCAAGAATAGCACAGAGCCAAGTGGACTTAACAAAGCTCCGGAGGTATGTTTGTGTCCACGGTGGTCAGAGGAACATGAGATCACAGTCAAGAAGGAGTTATTCGACAGGAGGGTTTTATAACAGTATGATATAAAACACCAATAATGACAATGATTACAAATAATATGCAGTGCAGTGAGAGGCAGAAAACCCACTAGGCTTATTTTAAGCCTGCACCAAAATTAACACATTCACAATGTTATACACAGCACAAAGCTGTAATGTTTTTACCCCAAACTATCTAATGATATAAACATGAAGTGGTCTGTAAAGTGGAGACAGGCTTACCTGGGCTTAGGTCCTGGGCCCCAGGCCTCCGATCCACAGTCCTCACGAGTCATGAGCCTAAAAAATGTTTACATATATTATCACATAATTTTGCATCACAACTACTATGAACCATATTGAGCGAGGAAAGTCACAGAGGTTTCCTGTGCATAGCTATGATCAGCGCACTCAGTCTGCCTTTGTCCCATCTGTGAAACTGGAAATGTTATCCGCAGCCACCCCATGAGCTGCATGTTCCCTCTGTGCCTTTGTGCTCGTCACAGTGAGTAGATGCCTTCACAGCACTTCAAGTGCAGGGTGACGGAAACGTCGGCCGGGCTGACCGTGCATGTTACACGGTCGAAGAGGCACCGGACTTTTTAATGCAACAACGGATTAATATTGAGTAGTTTAATATTATGTAGGTTTATATGTTAAAAGATTACCATGCAATGATAGTAATGCAGTTAATGCGTATTATTAATGCTTACTATAGTATCTTAACATATAAATATAATATTGACACTAAAAAATTTGGTCAGTGGATATGAATACATTCTGACCTGATGGTGCAGCCTATTATTCATAAAGAATGCTAAAGTCATGAAGTCTTACTCCAATGTTAATGCTTACAATACATACACTAGCAGTCTGAAGCCTCCGTCAGTTATTAGTGCTAAAGAGTCACAAAAACAGCGACACTGTGACAGCTGCATGATCAGCACCATGGACAGAACCACACATCAAACAGCATGCAGCTCACTCTCTCACGTATCTATTAATGGCAAACATTCACTGAAAGCTGAGCCTCAAAGCTGAAAAACAATTCAGGAAAACAACTGAACTGACACAAAAATTATGTGAACGTGGCCTAGTTTTACAGATTCTTTTAATCAAACGTACTGATCTTCTCGTGTTGCCACTATGCACACAGGCCTACTTGGCTGATAACCTACCTTTATCTGGACTTATTGTTGACGTATTATTGTCTTTTATTGATGAGTTTCATATTCTGTTCACTGATTTTCTATTGGTTTGTGACCTTAACTTAACCTGATCGTCCACAGTACCTTAAAAAATGGTTGATTGCCGTCATGTCCCCTATGTCTTCCCCCTTCAAGTGAGTGAAAGCATAGCAGCAGCCTCCCACTCAAGCTAGCTGTCCAGTAATAACATCATTTAGCCATTTACCACACTGACATCTTATGAGTCTCATATCTAATTCAATTCAATTCAATTTTATTTATAGTGCCAAATCATAACAAAAGTTATCTCAGGACACTTTACAGAGTAGGTATAGACGACACTCTATGACCCACCAATGATTTACATAGACCCAACAATTCCTCCGTAGAGCACGGTGGCAACGAAAACCTTCCCTATAACAGGCAGGAAGGTCGGACAGAACCAGCTCTGTGGAGGACGGACATCTGTCTTGACCGGTTGGTGAGAAAGTCTCTGTTACCTGCTACACAACAGCTTTGCCTTATTTGTCTATTTCTCTCCATATGTAACAGTGTGTTTCTATCCACCAGAATGGGGTATGGCCTTGGCAGTGATGCAATGCCAGTCTGGTGTATTGATGGGGGGTTCTGAATTAATGTTGCTGAGGCATGTTTTGAAGGGAGGGGGGTGACTTCAAAACACATGGGGCCCAGGGCCTAAAGTTATGTCAAGGCGCCTCTGCAAAGAACTCACTCATTCAGATATCTTGAGGTCAGAGGTCAAGGGACCTGTTTGAAAAATTCCAATTTTTTTCCCCTTGCCAAAATTTAGAGAAGCATCTCGCTGCGACATGCAGGTTTAAAATCAAACCATGCCCACATCCAAGTCAACCATTTTGCGTTTGGTTACGTCAAGGTATGCTTGCAGCAGTGAGTGAAGAAGCAAGATAAATATATATATATTTTTTAAATGGTCTTTGCTTGAACGTTGTTGTAGATCCACATTTAAACAGCTTCACACCACAGGTGGAAAAACAAAAACCTTTTATTGTTATAGATCAATTTTCCTCTAAATTATAACCTCCCTCTCTTTCAAGAAACATATTCTTGATATGACCCGACAGCGGATTATTTCTTGCTTTAGAGATTGACTGTACTACGTCCCGCTTCTTCACTCACTGTATCTCCCTTAGGGTCTGCTTGGAAACATTATGTTTGGTGTTTGACTGGGGAAAGACTGAACCCAGAGTCCAGATCTAAACCCCATAGACAATACCTGGAAATCCTAATCATTTTTTTAATCCTATAGCACTTGCAAACGCAAGATGGCTGTCTTGAATGTTGGCGGGGCTTTTTTTTATTTTTATTATTACATTAGCTTTAAGGAGATTTTCTTTTTTTTATCTCTGGACATCTGGTGGATTAGTTAGAGGATAATATCCTCCTATATCCTCAGATTCAATGTCAGTCACACTGAAGTAAAAGTCCCTCTGTTCAGATCTGACTGAGTTATAACTTGGATGGAGAACATTTTGACGCAAATTGTGGCAATCAGGCACTAAGGGTTTAAAAAGTAAACCTCCAGGAGCTGTATGTCACAGCCACTGCTGCAGCTCCAACTGCTGATGGTGTTGGTGAGCAGCTATATCAGCGTCAGATGAGATATCTGTCTCACCATGTGTTCATTACAGAGATATTTCCAAAATATAATTAGCTGAGATTTGTACAGCCAAATGCAAAATGTAACTCCACAACTGTCAAAACAGAGATGGTAGAAAGTAGGAATTATTTACAACATGTCTGCACACAGAAATGTAAAAACCAAGCCTTGAGCCTTGGTTTCAGACACAGTTACTACCAACATGAATGCATCAGCTCAAAATCCTCATGTGGAGTTGTCAGGTTTGAGCTCAAAGCTTTGCTGACTCATTAACTGATAAACCTGTCAAATTAAAAAGCTGTGAAGTCCTTGAAGTTATATTGTTTCACTTTTAAGAGCTAGCGTAGCAGTGTTTATACTCATTTTGTTTTGGCTCATTTTGTTTTTGCTGAGCTCAACCAGAAATGATCCTGACCTCTGTACTTACTGAACAGAGATGAAACTGATATTATCCTCTCATCGATCTCAGGGTAAGATGGCAATGTCAGGCTGTTCTTAATCTGTATTTATTTACAGTGCACTGACCTTTTCATGGAATTTTGAAAAAAAGGCACCTGGTAGCCACCTATACAGTATAGTGTTGCACGGTAAACCGATACTAGAAAGGTACCGTCAAATTATTTTGTCAATAATCAATAATATATATTGCAATTTATATTAGTAGAGAATGGTCAAATTAGAGCACAGACCTCCACCAGGTCTGGGTCATTTAGGTAAACTTTATAACATCTTAAATTGCTATAAAGCTCAGCAGCTTTAACAAAATTATATTTGTATTATGACTTTTTAAGTTTAAGTATTTTAATCAATACAAAGAAATTAATAATTTCCACGTTCTGTCAACTTATATTTTATTACATTACTTTGGATGATGTTTTAGTTTTCTGCCATGGTATCGTTTCAGTATCGGTATCAAGATATTTTAGGCAGGTATGGTGAGTCATAATTTTGGCATGGTGAAGACACTAACACCGTAGTTCGCATACTATAAGAAATGGCTACCAGCCATGTCTCAGCCAACCAGAGGGCAGAACTAGCTGTGGTATACAGTGTTGTGTAGGGCAGTGGTTTTCAAAGTGGTAAAAAAGGATTTATAATAATAGAACATATCAAAATTTTCCATGCTCATCTTTGTTATTGCCTGCCTGTCAAAACAGCCATACAGCCATACATAAAAATGGCCATGATTTCCCAAACTGTGTGCTCTGTCTGGAGACCCTCTCAAACAAGTGTTTAACACCTTCAAAACTTCAGCGTCACTTGATACAAAAACATCCGGCAGAGGCAGAAAAAAGGTCAGACTTCTTCAGACGTGCTGCATTCCAAGCGGCCCTGAAGGCATAATTTTTAGCTTCATACCACATTGCTCGTACAAAAAAACCCTCACTCAATCGCAGAGGATTTGCTTTTGCCAACAAATAAAAAGGTTCTTAAAGTTGATGCGTGATAAGTTTTATAGCATTGTCGGTGGGTTTGCAAAGGGGGGTCCCAGCCAGAAGCTAATGCTGTTTGGGGGGCCTTGGCATGGAAAAGTTAGGGAACTACGTTAGGGAAACATACGCTCCACCGTAAGCAGTTACTTGTAAGCTAATGTTGATCAAAGACAATGCCTCATTCAGCAATCTCCTTTTAAATGTATTTTTATTTTTTCTTAATTTCTCAACTCTAGATGCACCAAACCAAATGTCCAGGTGAGCTGAATAATGAATCTCACTGGATCATGATGCTTATTAGCATATGGCAACGCCCCCTAAACACTTTATAAGGGCAGGGGTTGTACCATGTGCAAACTCTTACACATGAACAAGAATGAAAGTCACCCTGTAAGAAAAAGAACTTAGGCAGGAGTGAAATTGATGTGTTAAATAAAAGTAAATTTCCAGAGTGTCAGTACTGGAGTTACAGGGAAATTAAAAGAATAATAATATAATATATTAATATAATATTCTCTAATATCTGGTAATCTTAATTTGATTATATGATATTTATGAGTGTTTTTCCAACAATGCTCATTAAATCTGTATTTAAAAAAGAAAATCACAGGGAAACAAAAAAAAAAATTGCTGGACTTTGTGTTTTGTTTTTTTGCTTGGGAGGGATTTAACATTCAGTTTTTAGTTTTTCATTGGACATTTTTCCTTTGGATTAAGTGGACTGTGTGGAAAGGCCCAGCTGAAGAAGAATATTCTAGGCTGGAGTGGACATTATGATTTTAGAACATGCGTGGGTTTTTTGTTTGACTAAATGCCTGGATTATTGAAAACTTAAACTTTTTGGTGGTTAATGCTGGGAGATGTTTCTTATTGGGGTTAAAAGCAGAAGAACCTAGTCTGTTTACTTAACTAGGGGTTGTAAGGAATTACACTTACAGTAACTCACAAACTAAATAATAAATAAAAGTAATAATTATCATTCAAGATTGAGGGCATTGTTATACCATTTTATAAAAGCAATAGCTCACTTCAGGCCGTGGTATTTTGGGCATATATCACGGCTAAGGGACATTGTTCAGCCTGACGTGAAGCAGAGGGATGACAAGCCCCTTAGCTGTGGTATGTTGGGATTATATCATCAGCTATTGCTTAAGTGACAGTGTGATGGAAAATTGACCAACCTTGCGTTTCCTTACGTTGGACAAACAATTAGTGTTGCATCAGAAAAGAGCAACAAAAAGAAAACATTGGTGATTCCCAGAAATCAGTAGGTACAAACAAAATTGGGCATACAGACAAAAATAAGAGATTATTAATCGAATACAGGGAGGGTTCAGAGCAGAATTTTTCAATGATCAAGTTCACACAGTGTTCAGGGCTGCAGAATACCCACAAACTCTAGCTGGACACACCAACCCTTACATGTATATTCGAGGGACATATAGATCCTTAACTTTTAATGAGACACTCTTGTCTATTGTGAAAGGTGAAAGCGCCAATGCTTTGGGTCTACACTCATGTTCTTCTCTAATTAACATGACGGAGGCTCCCAGAAGCCCCCCAGTTACTTCCATTGTCTCCTGGCACTTTTCCACCTCCTTATGCAGTCATGTCCTTTACCTAATTATATCTGTAATTAATATCCCGCTCACAATTCTCTGCTTTCAGAGGAGCTTTCTGGGATAAAGGGACAAAACGTCTAAAGACTCATGACACAGAAATGTTAGTCAAATGAATAACATACTAATGAGTTTGCTATTCTTAAAGTCTTATGAGTAGTGAAGCTAAAAATGATTGTGCATCCCTGCTTTCATACCAAATGCACAAATAAGGCTATTTTGTTAAATGTAGGGTCCAACATGCACTGCTATGGGTATTTTGATGTTGGACTTTGCTCTAACGCAATGGTGCAAGTGGTATGAAAGACTGTTTAGGGTGGTAGAGGAGAATCAACCTTTTCCACTTTCCATTTTAGGGATCATGCTCTGTGAATTTCATTGCAATTTGAAACATTTACAAATGTCACAGAGATGATCAGGGATGTATATTCTGGTACGGAATAAGTGACTTATTCTGTCTGTGGAATTCTT